>NC_064622.1:510520088-512920088 GCF_023898315.1 Schistocerca nitens | reverse complement strand
TGCTCTAGAAGGTGTAAGTCAACTACCCTGGCCAGCAAGATCTCCGGATCTATCCCCCATTGAGCATGTTTGGGACTGGATGAAGCGTCGTCTCACGCGGTCTGCACGTCCAGCACGAACGCTGGTCCAACTGAGGCGCCAGGTGGAAATGGCATGGCAAGCCGTTCCAGAGGACTACATCCAGCATCTCTACGATCGTCTCCATGGGAGAATAGCAGCCTGCATTGCTGCGAAAGGTGGATATACACTGTACTAGTGCCGACATTGTGCATGCTCTGTTGCCTGTGTCTATGTGCCTGTGGTTCTGTCAGTGTGATCATGTGATGTATCTGACCCCAGGAATGTGTCAATAAAGTTTCCCCTTCCTGGGACAATGAATTCACGGTGTTCTTATTTCAATTTCCAGGAGTGTATAAGATTGCGTTTCATGGCCTTTTATTTAAATGATCATTATAAAGTTGCCACCCTTTCACCGTAAGACTTTCTTAGAAGTTAAAATGAAGTTGCACCTTCCGTGACAAAGTTAAATTTTAGTGTTTTGTACCATTTCCATCCCTGCTACGGGGCTGCATAGTTGTGTGCTTGTGTAAATTGTTAAAACCTTTAGTTAAAAGTAATCTGTTGTGTTGCAGATTTGCACCAGTGTAGTCTTTCAGAGGCTGTTGTGAGCGGTCGTAACTACGGCCGTGTCAAAAGAGAGCGGCAAGGTTCTCTGCCCGAAAGCTCATACAGTAAAAACTTGTTTCTTTCTGTCTCTGAATAAACTGTAACTTGATATTTAAAGGGTGCTTTCTGATTATAATTTTAAATCTGTTTCTTTTAAAAAATGCTTTTAGGCATTAGTAAAGTGAATATAATTCCCATTTGTTAAAAGCAATGTGGTTATGATTTCATCAGTTACTCCCTGGCCACTGCTTCCATGCTTACATAGTGTGATTAAATGTGTTAATGTTCTTGATGAATCGCTAGTAAACAAAATAAATTCTTAAGAATATTCTTTGAAAATAAATCCACGGTTCACTAATGACAAGAGAAGCTTCACAAACTTTCTGCTGTACTGTAAAACTAGTGAGTTTAAAGTGTAGATGTTCAAAACTCAGTTGATCTGTAAATGGAAAGTTAACAGTATAACTGTGATGCTGGTCCCGGTGGAGGTTCGAGTCCTCCCTTGGGCATGGGTGTGTGTGTTAGTCCTTAGGATAATATAGGTTAAGTAGTGTGTAAGCTTAGGGACTGATGACCTTAGCAGTTTAGTCCCATAAGACTTCACACATATTTGAACATTTTTTTAACAGTATATGAAGTTTTTATTTTATGAAGTTGTAAATTTTATTAAGACAATCACAGAAACAATCCAGTTACTGGTAAGAACAGTTGCTGACAATAAGTATGAACACAATACAAGAGCAAGGAGTCCATCTGACAGCACGGCAAATTCTAGCCGTGTGCACAAGTTGTGTACCACTGCAGGTGGCCTCTGGTGGATGGCCCACACAGGAGCCATTGGCAGAATATTCAAAGTGTAGAGCGCCAGTGAAAAGGTGCTGTGGCACATGTCCAAGTATAACATGCAGGACACCCCCTTGGGGAAAGGGTTCTCTGCCAATGCAGTGTTGATGTCACTGTTGAAATGCCCATGGCCTGGGTGACAGATGCCACATGTGATGACGCAGTTGTGGAAGGACATTTCATCCAGAACCACCGAGTAGGGGTGGAAGTGGTGCAGCTGTGTACATGCACAGTGACCACACCCCTGCAAAGTATTATAAGAGAAGGCAACATTTCAACATCTCTTCCCTTAATGTGGTGTGACTTTACCTATGGTTAAGGAGCTGGCTGATCAATTGGGGGCACGGCCCCAAGGCACTGGCAGAACCAGCAGTGGATTCACTGCTGCAATGCAACATTGTGATAGGCCTGGAAGCAGGAACTGGGAAGCTGGATCCCAGAGGAAAGGCAACAGATGGTGTCATCCACAAGGAGAACAGATCTGCCCCTGCAGCATGGATGCCCCTTGAAACCAGGACAGGCAGTAAGGGAGAAGGTGAAGGTGGCGGTGTTGCCAGACCTGTGGCCCTTACCGTGGCTTGAAGACATAGTTGGTTGTGGTGTTGTGCTACCAGCCCATCGGCACTGTGATGAATGCCTTGACAGGTGCAGAAACCGTGGAATGCCTGGGACACAAACTGTGGACTGTTATCTGTCAGAAGCATATAATGCAACACTCCAGTAGAAAAAAATTTGGAAAGGGCGTGAATCAAAGCAGAGGCTGACTTCAAGGACTGTGGGTAATGCATGGAATTTAGAGAAAACATCGACAATCAACAACGAGTAAGAATATAGGAAAGGTCTCACAAAATCCCATGGATGCTGTGTTGTGGGCAGTGGAGAGAGCATCGGCCATGGGGCTATCTGTTGGATGGCACTCTGAGAGCAAGACAGACAGGTTGTACAATGCTGTCATCGGCGCCAGGCCAAAACATGCCAATAACTTGGTATATGAGACCCCCAATGTCCTTGATGTAGAAGCTGAAGCACATCCTGCTGAAGGGCGGCTGGAATCACAACCCTAGGCGACAGGCCCTCCACAGCTAAGAGAACAACTCCATAAAATATTAAAAGGCTGTGACAGAGCGCAAAAGAGTTACGCAAAAGATCAGAAGCCCTGCCTGGTGGCCTGTCGAGCCAACCAAGTGAACAACTAGACACAAAATTGAATAATCTGCGACAGCAATAGTGATACAGGAGTCTGTAATAGGAAACCTTTCCATTGTATGTTGCACCTCAACATATAAATGAAAACAAAGGAGTTAATTCTGATCAAAAGTAGGATCCGGTGCTATTGGAAGTCGTGATATCGCATTGCCTTTGGCATGCTGCACAGTGGGCAGACAATGTATTTCATAGTTGTAGCAAGAGAAAAAAGGCGCAACATTGGAAGTGATGTGCTGCTTTGTTGAGCAACGAAGCAGAGGAATTAAACAATAATGAGGTACAAAAACAAAAACACATGACATGTTACGAGGGCACAGATGACAGCAAGAGCTTCCTTCTCAACTTGGGAGTACCACTGTTGAACGGAGGTGGCCATCTTTGCTGCATAAGCTATCAGACGCTCAGAATCATCCTCATATCAATGTGTGAGAACAATCCCGAGTCCATACTTTGAGGTGTCTGCAGCCAAAATCAGATGGTGGCCAGGATGGAAAGTAGCCAAAAAAGGAGACGAATGTAATTTAGATTTCAAAGGTGTAAACGCACAATTGTAGCGCAGCGTCCACTGAAAAAGAATGTTCATGTGGAGCAACTCATGGAGGAGATGGACAATGTGGCCACATCAAAATAAGTTTGTAATAGTAGCAATTTTGCCTAGAAATACTTGCAGTTCTTTGACATTTTTTATGGGGAAGCACGGCAGTGACTGTGGTGACACTATGAAATAAAGGCTTAACACCATCCCAAGAGACTTCAAACATCAAATACACAATGGATGGCTGAAAAGAGTGTGACTTGGCCAAGTTGCATTTCAACCCTATAGTATGTAAAGACCATGAACAATGTGTGGAAACTAGGAAAACGGTCTTTTGTGGATGACCCATTACGATGATGTCATCGACATTATCAATGCTTCATGGATCGTCAATTGTAAAAATACTGAAAAATAGCTGGGGGGCTAGCCACACTGAATGGGAGGTGCTGCTATTGGTATAACCCAAAGGGCATGATAATAAAAAGGAGCCATTTAGAATCCTCATCCAATGGAACCTGTAAATCAGCTTCAGATGGATCCATTTTGAAAAAAAATCTGTCCCTGGTTAGTCTAGCCAATGTCTGCACAGGGCAAACGGTAGGTGTCAATGATAGACTGAGCATTAAATGAAACAATAAAGCCATCACAGAGGCAAAGCTGACCAGCTGGTCTTCTTAGAAATTACAAGGGATGTTGACCACTCACTTGATGTAATAGGTTGTATGGCCTACCAATGATGGCAGGCTGTCCAATTCTGATTTCACCTGATGACACAGAGCCACTGGAATAGGGTGTGAATGGAAAAAGAGTAGTCCCGACCTGGATTTACGGGTGGGCCGCAAACATCGTGTCTCAACCTAAGCCATCCAAGTAAAGAGCCGAGAATTCAGGAGACAGAGAACCTGTTGCTGGTAAGGATCCTGAGTGGGAGGCAAGGGAGGTGCCATCCCATTCTGCATTGTTGCCAAATTTATTCAAGATGGCCGTCCGTAGATGTGGCAACATCACAGTGATGTCATGCCAGGAAGTTCAATTTTTGGCGGGAAAATAGGTCAATTGGGCTACCTACACTAGCCTAACCCCCCTCCTCCCCTCCATTCCCTTTCCCTCCCCCATCTGGAAACTGGCATGAAATGGACTGTGCTGGGCTGCCAGATAGGATGGATGTAAGACTTTATTCGGCATACATTCCTCCCCTCCCCTACCAAACCCCATGTGGAAATCGTGGAAAAAGGACTCAGTCTATGCTGTGCTGCCGGATACGGTGGATGTAAGTATGCATTGTTTATTTAAACAATTTCAGTTGTCATAGACAGTAGCTACATCCAATGTATTCACCATGAGGTCCTGAGTCCAACTGACCTAGCTCACAATACCATCACGAGAGGGCACTGTTGGCCCTCCTCTCCCCTTCCGTGACACAATCCAAGATGGCGGTCTTCGGAAAAATGGCGGGAAAAGGACTCAGCCTGCATATAGCTGAAAGACTAGGAGGACAGATATAATAGCTCACTGTGTTCAGTGGATGAAATGTCTGTGCTGGAGGAGAAGGAGTCTAACAGGTATATTAATTGTAACCACGCAGCCGAGGACTATGTGGACAGCAGTGCAAATATGCTTCATCAAAGTATGAAGATGCAGCACGATTGGGATATGTTACACTTCAAAAGTCGTGCTGTAAAACGCATGTGCTGTAACTGTAGATCAGCCAGCACAAGCAGTACAGGTAAGCCGTTCACTCTGTTGCATGCACTCTGTTGGAAGAGAGGTCACGTGCAGAAAAATATCTGAGTCCTACAGTTGCTGTGGTCTTGATCAGTTCTCTGAAACGATGAGTGGGATTAGTTTTACATTTGCTGCTGCAGGAGTCAGGGACGTTATTTTCCTCATTTCTCGAAGTACACACTATTGTCTAAGCACAGACGGGAAAATCGGAACAATTACACAAACATAATTCGAAGCACTATCCTAAAGGCTGAAAAAGTGGCTGGAATTTTCGATGTCCTATAGCTACTGGTTTAAAGATGTTCTAAAGCCAAAATGCGTATGAGGGACAGCATCCCGCCAAAGGTGGATGGTCTGCTTGGATGGGTCTCTAAACATTTAAACAAGGAAGACATCGTGTGACTCTCAGACTTCACAGAATTTTCTGTGGACATCTCGTTGTTCGAACCAGTCTGTAGAGGCTCCTATGCCTCACACAATGGATGTCTTGTGAATTGGGCATTCAGTTTGGCTCTTACTGAATTTACCCGCCAACAGCTGCTGCTGCTGCTGCCTGTGTGGGAGCACTTTCCGCCATTTTCTGCAGACAGACAAATTCAGAAACTTTGATCGCCAAAACTATTTTGCACAGATTAAAAAAAATATAGTAGTCATATTGCACTGACAGTTAAAACTTACATAACTGATCTACGAATCATGAAACACGGAAACTATCGCCAAGACACTTCCTCAATTACACTGCTCTGCTACTGTCGAGGAAAGACTGAATTTTTCGGTGTGAAACCCGCTAAACTGCTACTGCTGCCTGTGTGGCAGCACTGCCCGCCACTTTCTGCAGATGGAACAATTACGACACTTTCAGCAACAAAGCTATTTTGAACAGATGTTTTATTTATTTATTTAGCCATCTGTGGACATTTTAAAATGTATGGATGTTGTCAGTTGCGAACATTCATATATTTATACAGTTTGTTGTTACATGTAGTTAAACATTGTGGCATATAAGTTATTTACGATCTTTTTGCTGCTTATCAAAATATGGTGAAACAAAGGCTATTTACAATCATTTTGCACTAAGGAATTCACTTATAGTGTAAAAGCAGTGTTCTTGCAAATACAAATTTAAGATTTTTCCTAAAGCCGTACATGTTATCTGCTGCTTTTATTTTCTGCAGCAGTTTATTATACAGTATTACACCTTCAAACAAGAAGCTATTTTGAGTCTTACGTTTATTCTTCCTGTCTAGGTGAAGACAGGGACTTGTTCTTGTACTATAGTTATGAAAACTGGTATTTGTGCTATTTTCTATATTTTTCTTGTTGTACACTATGGTTTGGAATATAAATTCACAAGGAACAGTTAGAATTTCTAGTTCTCTGCAGTGGGCCCGCTTACTGCTTTTTGTTATAATTCTTACTGCTCTCTTTTGCATTTTAAATACTGTTTGTAAATTCTGATCACTGTTTCCCCAGAAAATAATACCATAACCGATTACTGAATGAACATAACTAAAGTATACAGTTCTCAAACATTCACCACTGCATGCGGATACAAGGACTTTAATTGCATAACATGTTGTGGATATCTTTTTCGAGAGTTTCATAGCGTGTTCATTCCACTTCATTAAAGCTGTCAATGTGCAACCCTAAGAAATTTGTTGTGGGTACATCATCTATGGAGATGTTATCTAGTTTTAAATTTAAGGGACTCTGTTTTTTGTTCAAAAAAACATACAGAAACCATATTTCACTGAAAGTTAAAACCCGCAAAAACGGTCTATAGATCATGAAATACGGAAACAACCACCAAAGACACCTCCTCAACTACACTGCACGGCTACCGTTCAGGAAAGCTTGAACTTATTAAGCGTGAAACCGATCTCCAAATCTTGCTGTATCAAAACATGCCATACTGATATAGTAAACACAATTGGTATCTTGCACCATAAAAAATCATCACTCCTGCATCCTGCATGTAGCTATCGACCACCAGACACTTGTACGTATACTGCGAAGACAGCCAGATCCTAAAAATACATGGTCCCATGCACCGTACATACAGTGGCAGCAATTGATATTTTCTGCGAGGTCGGTTGGTCATCCACTGCGGCCAATGGTCACGAGTCAACTGCCCCCACGCACATGCTGGCCTAAAGTGCGATCAGAGTGTCGTCCATGGACAGTGGGCACTCATTGTTGTACAAAGGCTGGGCTGGTTCCCCCTGGCACAAAGACATTACTGTTTCCTGCCCCGAGCTGCTTGTATGCTTGCTGCCATGCTTTCTACACCCATCCCTATATTCTGTAATTCTATAACATGTGTATTTGCATATGGTTTGCCGGAGTACACGATAGTTCTCGATATCAAGCAGCCGGCCGGAGTGGCCGTGCGGTTCTAGGCGCTACAGTCTGGAGCCGAGTGACCGCTCCGGTCACAGGTTCGAATCCTGCCTCGGGCATGGATGTGTGTGATGTCCTCAGGTTAGTTAGGTTTAATTAGTTCTAAGTTCTAGGCGACTGATGACCTCAGAAGTTAAGTCGCATAGTGCTCAGAGCCATTTGAACCATTTGATATCAAGCACATAGCACTATCATACCGATCGCTTGCATAGTATGATTGTGAGGGTAAAGAGTGGACACTATTTCTCTAAAAACCCGAAACTTTGGCGACGTACACCGAGGTGGAACATGCTGCAAACAACTGACTAGAAACTTCCTGGCAGATTAAAACTGTGTGCCCGACCGAGACTCGAACTCGGGTCCTTTGCCTTTCGCGGGCAAGTGCTCTACCAACTGAGCTACCGAAGTACGACTCACGCCCGGTACTCACAGCTTTACTTCTACCAGTATCTCGTCTCCTACCTTCCAAACTTTACAGAAGCTCTCCTGCAAACCTTGCAGAACTAGCACTCCTGAAAGAAAGGATATAGCCGAGACATGGCTTAGCCACAGCCTGGGGGATGTTTCCAGAATGAGATTTTCACTCTGCAGCGGAGTGTGCGCTGATATGAAACTTCCTGGCAGATTAAAACTGTGTGCCCGACCGACACTCGAACTCGGGACCTTTGCCTTTCGCAGGCAAGTGCTCTACCAACTGAGCTACCGAAGCACGAGTGACGCCCGGTACTCACAGCTTTACTTCTGCCAGTATCTCGTCTCCTACCTTCCAAACTTTACAGAAGCTCTCCTGCGAACCTTGCAGAACTAGCACTCCTGAAAGAAAGGATAGAGCGGAGACATGGCTTAGCCACAGCCTGGGGGATGTTTCCAGAATGAGATTTTCACTCTGCAGCGGAGTGTGCGCTCATATGAAACTTCCTGGCAGATTAAAACTGTGTGCCCGACCGAGACTCGAACTCGGGACCTTTGCCTTTCGCGGGCAAGTTCTCTACCAACTGAGCTACCGAAGCACGACTCACGCCCGGTACTCACAGCTTTACTTCTGCCAGTATCTCGTCTCCTACCTTCCAAACTTTACAGAAGCTCTCCTGCGAACCTTGCAGAACTAGCACTCCTGAAAGAAAGGATATAGCGGAGACATGGCTTAGCCACAGCCTGGGGGATGTTTCCAGAATGAGATTTTCACTCTGTAGCGGAGTGTGCGCTGATATGAAACTTCCTGGCAGATTAAAACTGTGTGCCCGACCGAGACTCGAACTCGGGACCTTTGCCTTTCGCGGGCAAGTGCTCTACCAACTTTTTTTTTTTTTTTTTTTTTTCCCATCCTTTACGCTCGCCAAGTGTTGCCTTCTCGGCCCGGCTTCTCCGCCTTTAAGAATGAATGTTACTTGATGATGTGGAAACGCGCTTCTTCTGAACGACGAACGAAGTATGCCCCTTCTGTTGCCGTTGTTTGCAACATGGCTTGAATAAAAATAAATGTAAATTCCATTGAGAAGGCAGTCTCATAATTGTTGTGGAAATGTAACTGCATCTGTAAATTTCGTTCTCCGTGCGTGGAAAAACGGAAAGAAGCAAACTCATTATTCCTGATAATGTCCTTTTTCAGAAGGTAATGAAGTAAAATAGGCTTCTTCTGCTTGATTTTACACTTAATTAACATAAATGTGTCTTCTTGTGTAAAGGAAAGGAAAGAAAGACAGAAACTAAATAAATGGTGTATAGCAGTTTCATCACTGTGTTTCCCCGAAACCAAAGTAATAGATACACATAGGCTTAATTGGTCTATACTGATGATCTTCTCTGACTACTTTCTGTTGGAAATCCTCCTCCTGCTACGTGAAGTACAAACTTTAGCCAAAAATCATTCGTCTAAGATACGAAGTGCTTGGATGTGCAATGTAAATTACGCATTTCTATTGGTTACAGGATTGTTTTAGTTAAAAAGTTTGCGTAATTTTCTTTGTATTTTTTAGTACACATCAACTGGTGGTGCTCAGTTGTAAGGTATACCCAGAAGTCCTCCCTATTACTTGATGCTTTTGTTAGGACGTAATGCATCGTTTGGCCTTTCAACCAGTTAATTTCATTTCGTTTTGTTTTAGGGTAAGGTATACCGTCAGGGTTGAAAAATTCAGCAGTCGTAACGGCATTGGGCGTAGTTCTGCTGACGCTCGCTATCTTTTGTCTTATGTAGAGCCATACTTCTTTTACCCTGTCACACAGCAATCTATGCCCTTCGGTATCTGGTACTTTACATAATGGACACAGCGGTGACTCGGCCAATCGAATTGAGTGAAGTTTAGAGTTCGTCGGAATTTTTCTGTTTACAGCAAAGTACCAGGTCGATTTGACATACGTTGGCAAGTTCCGGCAGTGAATATTTTCCCATATTGTTTCCCAGTTATAACAAGGATACTTTTGTTCTACGTCGTTTCTTGGTTTGTCTTTCATCAAGTTATTATAAAGTTCTTTTACTTTCATGATGGCTTTTCCAGGAATCCTTGCCTGTATATAGCTGTATTCTACGAAAAAGTATTTCAAGTGGTATAGTCCGTTGGGTATGTGTTGGACATTTATAGGTGCACTGACGTCAGCAGGAGCTATTTCGTTTAACAAATGTGCAGCAAGGGTACCACTTGACTCTTTCCATTGTTTGTATGTGGTAGCAAGCTTGCGCTTTTTTGCTGACATCGGTAAGATTTAACCCACCACATTTCGTAGGGAGCATCAGAATGTCATATTTGACTTTGAAAAAACGTCCGCGGCTCACAAAGTGTCCTAGTGCAGATGCGATGCTTTTCAACAAAGTCGCAGGTGGTGGCAGAACTTGTGCTACATAATTAACTTTGGATGTGATGTATACATTTGCCACTGTAACATTTTGAAGTTCATCGAGTTTCCTAATACTATGTGCTTGTACAGAGGCGCGTATGCTGTTAAGTAATTTTCGATAATTCGCAGCAATAGTGTGCTTGATATTTCTTTTAAAATATTTCATGGTTACAAGCTCGCGTAACAGATCCTGCGTTTGCGTCCCAATTCCACGGCCGATGTTGAAAATCCCCGACTTCGTTCTATTAAGTTTTGCACCAGATGCCTGTTCATATTTTGTTACTATTCGTAGTGCGCTCTGTACTTCAGCGCCATTCACGACTAGGAAGCCAACATCATCAGCGTATGCCTTGCACACGATCTTTTCTTCATGTATTTGTAGTCCTTGTAGATGTTTCATAAGGGAGGCAAGCAGGGGCTCGATGGCGATGGCGAAGAGTGCCATTGACATTGGACACCCTTGCCTAATGGAGCTGGTGACGTCAATCGGGCGGCTAATGTGTCCATTGATGACAAATCTGGCTGAGTTGTTTGTTAATGTATTTCTTACTACCGCAATGAATCGAGGTGGGAAGCCCATTGCGCCCATGGTGCGAAGGAGAAAACTATGGTTAACTCTGTCGAAGGCTTTGTCAAAGTCGAGTGAGGTGAGTGCACATTTTATTTTGCAGACGTCGGCCGTTGAGATTAGGTCCCTGTAATCACAGAGGGTCTGGAGAATTCTTCTGTCTTTGCCCACACTTGTTTGTTAAGGGCCAGTGACGCTGGTCATTGTGGTTTTCAGCCTGCGAGCGAGGATGCGGCCAAACATTTTGTAATCGCTGTTTAAAAGCGTAATTGGCCTCAGAGCGCTTACAGATTTCGTATTGGTAGTTTTTGGCACTAGCACTACGAGTCCCTCACGAAATTCTTTCGGGATGTCATTTTCAGGATTTAGCAGTTCGTTGCAGATGAGAGTAAACTTGCCTTTGACGAAGCCACTGAATCTGCAATAAAATTCTGCCGGAATTCCATCTGCCCCTGGAGCCTTATTTTTCGTGCTTCCATATATAGCTTCTTCGACGTCTTCTTCAGTCACTTCCGAGATGAGAGTTTGTGCTTCCGCGTGGCATACTTTGCCCTGGAGGTTAATCATTAACTCGTCTTGAAGCTGTTCGTCAACCGGCTGACTAGACATTAAGGATTCAAAATGCTGTACGATTGCCTCTTTAATCTCTCTTTGCTTCGTCAGCTTCCTTCCATCATCAGTTGTTATTTCAGATAATATCTTGCGAGACACCCTTTTGCTTTCACGAATGACATGATAAATGGAAGTAACCTCGTGCTGGGCTATGTTCTGGGCACGCGACCTTATTTGGTAGCCTTCCAGTTGTTTACGCCGTAGTGCTAAAATTTTTGCTTTAATTTTGTTAATTCTTTCGTAGTTGTCCACAACTGTTGCATCGCACTTGTACAAATCCCTTAGACATTGAAAGTAAAATTCTATAGTTGATTTGTACCAAAAGTTTTTGTCTTTGGAGTAGTTTATGAAAAACCTCCGTATTTTAGGTTTGGTATGTTTCAGCCACCAGTCAGTGCCAGAGTTGTACGAGCTAAATTTGCTTTCACACTCTCTCCATATCTTGTGAAATGCCTCCTGACAAGCATGGTCTTCCAGATGTGACACATTGAGCTTCCATGTGTCTCTACCTCTGAATGTCCCTTGTTTTATCAGATTGATTGTGCATATGTATGCACAATGATCTGAAAAAACGGTAGGCCATACTTCGGACTGCAAAATGAGGTGTTTCAAATTGTGCGTTACATATATCCTGTCGAGACGGCTCGCCGAGTGACTTGTGCCGTGGGTGAAGCCAGGGGCTGCACCGTGCATATGTTCCCATGAGTCTATTAGTCTTAAGTCATTAACTATACGTTCCAGTTCAGTACACTTGTTGAAATTGGGAGTTTGGTCTTTGGCATGCAAAACACAATTAAAATCTCCTCCTAGGATAAGGTGTTCATATCGAGTTCCAAATAGTGGGACAATTTCTTCTTTAAAGAACTCCGTTCTGCGCTGCCTGTTACTGGATCCTGAAGGGGCATACACGTTAATGAGTCGTATTTTGTTTATTGTGGCCGCTATGCCTTTACTGTTTGGTAGTTTTACTACATCTTGGACTACTATGCCCTCCTTTGTGAGCAGAGCCGTGCCCATTTTCGCTCCATGCCCTGGGTTGGTAATGGCGTTGAAGCCAGGTACGTTACCAAGCTCAATGTTTGTCACTTCTTGTAAAAGTATAATGTCACTGTCAGAAGCATACATAAAATCCTTTAAGTTCTGTAGTTTAAAGGAACTATGAATCTTATTAAGGTTTACTGTCGCAATTTTGTATGCTTGTATGTCAGACATTCTTCGTTCTACTTGATCTAACTTTAAAAAACATTCTTCTGTTTTGTCTCGCAAACGTCAGCTTTAAAACGCATCTTAATAATATTTACCGGTAGCAAATGTTTCAGCGGTGTGTCCTTGTTCTTTAGAATGTTCGTTCGCGGAGACGTCGTCGTTGAAGAAATCAGCCACCTGTGGGGCGAGCTTACAGTCTGTCTTAGTTTCTGAAACTTCTGTCATTTCAGCGTCGGCATTGTTATGGTCGCTGCCGTCTGCCCAGCTGGTTGAGGTTGTCGTCGTGGGTGGGACGAGTGAAGCTTCATGAGAGTGACTCGTTTCTTGAGGGTGGTTGGATGCTTTCTTTGTTGGCTTTCCTTGGACGTCTCGTTTTTCCAGCGCAGAAGGGGAACGCTCAACAGAAACTGGTGTCGCTTTCGTGTTGCTACAGATCTGTTGGCTTAAAGTACTACCTATTTCCTTCGCTTTTTGTCGGAGTGTGGGAGCTGTCTCCTCTGCACCTTTGCGCGCCAGCCGGCGTTTCTTATTTTTCTCCGGAGAATTGCCTCTCGACGGACTTTCTTCAGTATCCAAGTTAGTGTCGCTTTCCTGCAAGGTGTGTCGGTCTTCAGCTTCCGGCGGATCTGCTGCCTTTACAATTGCAGGTGCCTGTGTCGGTGGAACTTCAACTGTTTCCGTAGATTGGCGGGACTCTTGTAGGTCTTCAGCTATGACGGCACTGACGTCCATCGGAATTTTAGTGTTTGAAGAAGTTGTATTTGCACACGGTTCAGGGGCTGAGGAGACAATCGGCCGTTCGCGTGCCACGGCAGCGTACGTTCCTGGCAGTGTTGTCATCGCCGGTGGCCTGGCGGCCTCGCCGGCCGGCAGCTGTGCAACGCGCCGCTGTATACATTCTGCGCGAACGTGCCCAGGCTTATTACAGGCGGCACAGGTTCGCGGTTGGTCGTCATAAATTACAATCCCTCTATATCCGCAGACATTGATGTACGACGGGATGTGCTTTTGTAACTCTACACGAAGCTGCCGTACGCCATTTAGTACTGGGAATTTATGCGCGCTTGACCATTTCTCGGCAAAGATGCTGAGCACATTCCCGAAGGGTGAAATTACAGCATTAATTTGGTCTGTTGTAATCTCAAAAGGTAACTCGAAGATTCGAATTGTGCGAATGCCAAAACCAGCATGTGCAACGGTGGCTTCACCAACGTTTCCATCTGAGTGCTTAAATTTCATGACACCTCCGGAAGACAACTATTTTCTCGCACAACTCGGAACTACGCATTTTAACAAACACGACACAAGCTACAATCGACAGGTGGATCCCAATTACATCATTAAAGGAGAGCTTCACATATTCTTCTAACCAATTTTCTACTTCAAACTACTTGGGTCTGGCATACCGAGGATCAAAGGTAAGTCTCAACGTATCTTTTCGACTTGGTTGAGCCATCACTGCATGCTACTCATTACTTCTCGAAGCGTTCTATAAACAGAGTTTTAAGCCGCAGCAAGCGTAAGACTTACCACGCGGAAGCACAGATGGCGCAGCGCACACCACACTACGTCCTACCTCCACGCCGTCCGCCGGCGAACTACCAACTGAGCTACCGAAGCACGACTCACGCCCGGTACTCACAGCTTTACTTCTGCCAGTATCTCGTCTCCTACCTTCCAAACTTTACAGAAGCTCTCCTGCGAACCTTGCAGAACTAGCACTCTTGAAAGAAAGGCAAAGGTCCCGAGTTCGAGTCTCGGTCGGGCACACAGTTTTAATCTCCCAGGAAGTTTCATATTAGCGCACACTCCGCTGCAGAGTGAAAATCTCATTCTGGAAACATCCCCCAGGCTGTGGCTAAGCAATGTCTCCGCTATATCCTTTCTTTCAGGAGTGCTAGTTCTGCAAGGTTCGCAGGAGAGCTTCTGTAAAGTTTGGAAGGTAGGAGACGAGATACTGGCAGAAGTAAAGCTGTGAGTACCGGGCGTGAGTCGTGCTTCGGTAGCTCAGTTGGTAGAGCACTTGCCCGCGAAAGGCAAAGGTCCCGAGTTCGAGTCTCGGTCGGGCACACAGTTTTAATCTGCCAGGAAGTTTCATATCAGCGCACACTCTGCTGCAGAGTGAAAATCTCATTCTGGAAACATCCCCCAGGCTGTGGCTTAGCCATGTCTCCGCTATATCCTTTCTTTCAGGAGTGCTAGTACTGCAAGGTTCGCAGGAGAGCTTCTGTACAGTTTGGAAGGTAGGAGACGAGATACTGGCAGAAGTAAAGCTGTGAGTACCGGGCGTGAATCGTGCTTCGGTAGCTCAGTTGGTAGAGCACTTGCCCGCGAAAGGCAAAGGTCCCGAGTTCGAGTCTCGGTCGGGCACACAGTTTTAATCTGCCAGGAAGTTTCATATCAGCGCACACTCCGCTGCAGAGTGAAAATCTCATTCTGGAAACATCCCCCAGGCTGTGACTTAGCCATGTCTCCGCTATATCCTTTCTTCAGGAGTGCTAGTTCTGCAAGGTTCGCAGGAGAGCTTCTGTAAAGTTTGGAAGGTAGGAGACGAGATACTGGCAGAAGTAAAGCTGTGAGTACCGGGCGTGAGTCGTGCTTCGGTAGCTCAGTTGGTAGAGCACTTGCCCGCGAAAGGCAAAGGTCCCGAGTTCGAGTCTCGGTCGGGCACACAGTTTTAATCTGCCAGGAAGTTTCATATCAGCGCACACTCCGCTGCAGAGTGAAAATCTCATTCTGGAAACATCCCCCAGGCTGTGGCTAAGCCATGTCTCCGCTATATCCTTTCTTTCAGGAGTGCTAGTTCTGCAAGGTTCGCAGGAGAGCTTCTTTAAAGTTTGGAAGGTAGGAGACGAGATACTGGCAGAAGTAAAGCTGTGAGTACCGGGCGTGAGTCGTGCTTCGGTAGCTCAGCAGTCTGCCTTCGGCAGGGCAACAGAGCGGACGCGTACGTGTTGACTTCGTGCGGCGCGCGAGCTCGCCTTGTTTACTTTCTGACGGCCGTTGCTTAAGTGCCGGCTTACCTTGTACGATCCATGGCGAACCGTTACCGTAAATCAACACTCCGATTTACTTTCTGCAAAGATTATGCCCGACCCAAAGCACTCGAGGTGGAGCGTTTTCTGCGAGAGGAAGTGAAGATCCCGGCGACCGATATTATCGGCATACATTTGTCCATCGTGAGCAGCACGGTCTATGTGAAAATCATTAACGACGCGGCGTGCGAACGCATACTACGTGAGACCAAACAGGGGCTCCGCTTCTGTCACGCTGATGGCAATGTGCGGGAGGTAACCGTCGACCACGCAGGCTTAGGTATGCGAACGATACGTATTTTCGAACTGCCATTCGAACTTCCTGCTGAGGAAGTCGTCGCGGCACTACGCCCATACGGCACAGTCCACGGCCACACTGCGGAGAAGTGGACACAGTTTCGGACGTATCCTGTCCTAAACGGGGTCCGACAGGTCACCATAGATCTCCGAAGCCACGTCCCGTCCTATTTACAGATTGGCGGATGCCGTGCGATAATTATATACGACGGCCAGCCTCGGACCTGTTCCGGGTGCGGCAAAGAAGGCCACCTTAGATCCGAATGCCTACAACGGCGTATTGCGCAACTTCCAGCTGCCGAAGAACCACCCACGTCGCAACCTACGGTGCTACCGGTGACCTATGCCGCTGCTCTAGCTTCTCCTACCGCTTTGCAACGTCGCCCGGTCACCACAAACGACGCCACCAACGAGCCCGACCCGACACCGACGGAGAGCGCCTCGGACGACCCGCCGCCTCGGCCGGCCATCGACGCCGCTCCGAAGATGCCGGCGCCACCAGACGCTGACCCTGGCCTCGAAAACACGATGGAGATAGACTCGCTCATCGTTCCTACAGCGGCCTTTCTGCCATAACGACGCGACTCCCTTGCGTCGTCGGACACGGAGGGTCGCACAAGGAAACAACGTTCCCCGAAACGTCGCAAGCGAAGACGTCGCACCGTTTCCGGCAAAGAGGAGACGTTACAAGTCGAGGAGGACGTAACCGTCGACCAGCACGAGGCCTCAGAACCCGCTACTGCTGACGAAGACGTTATAAGCGCGGAGACATCTATCGGTGTGCCTGCGCCCCGTGCTGACGCTGAACTAAATCCTGAACGTAACACAGGCGATACTACACCACGCACAATTACAACATCTTCTGCAGGCAAAATGGACGATACACCAGTTTCCGCTTCCACGGCGTGGCACGAGGAGGAGGTCGAGGAGCAGGACCCGTTACGGGACCCTGCGCCGTCACGGCCGCACCACTAATCATACTCTCCCCAGACCCCTCTGCGGCCCAGCGGGATAACGTTCCGCTGCGACGCCCACACCCTTGCGCGGACAGCGGAGTGGACCAGCCTCCAGCAATCCGACACCAGGCCTACCGGATAGCAACCATCAACACCAACAACATCCGTTCCAGGGTGAAAATCCGCCTTATGCAGGAGATGTTCTGGGCTTCGGATATTGATTTCGCCCTTCTGCAGGAAGTTCATTTGGCTAGTCTCCCGGATATCAATGGCTATACCGCCCACGCCTCCGCGAGTGATCCTATGGGCCGCGGGGTGGCCATCTACGTCCGCCACGGGATTTCTGTGACCGATGTCGCCTTCCTTCCATCAGCTCGGGGCATGGCACTCACTGCCATGGGGACACGCATCATTAATGTCTACGCTTCCTCAGGCACCGACCGACGGCATGAAAGGGCCCAGTTTTATACCGAGGAAATCGCTCCCCTGTTTTTAGGGCGGTATGACCATTGCCTACTAGGAGGTGATTTAAACTGCGTTCTGCATCCTAAAGATCAGATTCCCCACTATACTACATGCCAGGAGCTACGTATAGTGGTGCGAGACCTCCTGCTTCACGATACCTGGGAAGTTCAACACGGCGACCTTTCTGGCCATACCTTTCTTACCAGTCATTCCGCAAGTCGACTAGACAGGATATATGTCTCACAAACTCTTAGATCTGCGATACGGGGCGCCGAACGATGGCCGCTGGCGTTTTCCGACCGTTGCGCTTACATCTGTACGGTCCTCCTTCCGCCGCAATCAGTATGGCGCAGCCGTGCGCCATGGAAACTCAATACCTCACACTTGCATGACCTGGCGTGTCGCCAACAAGTCACTGAAACGTGGACAGCCTGCGAACGACGCCTTCCCCGCTACCACTCGACATTGACATGGTGGTTGGATTGTGCCAAGCCGGCGATCCGGAGGACACTGATGAGATACGGGAAGGACATGGCCGACTGGCATCGCACCACTGTTGACTTCTATTACGCGATTCTCCGAGATCTGGATGCTCAACCGCCAACCCCGGACAACCAGTTGGAACGGCAAAGAACTAAGGCGAAGATAATTGCGCTGGCACGCCGGAAACTGCAAGCGGTCGTGATACGGACGCGGCGCCACGATCACGCGGATTTAGAAATTCCATCCATGCATGATATAGTGTCCGACAAACGAAGGCGTCGTCGGCAGATCATCAGCACTCTGACCACGCCTCATGGAACGCAGGTGACCACTCAGAATGACATCGTCCACGCATTCGTCGAGCACTACCGTCGTACTTATAGTGATGAAGACGCTGGAACTGCAGCAGACGACTCCATTTTGCATTACGTCACGCGCATCCTCCCCCACACGGAGGCGGATGCTTTGACAGTGCCGGTCACGCTAGACGAAGTCAACCATGCAATCGCCAAGGGTGCAGTTAACAGATCGCCCGGCTTCGACGGCTTACCGATTGAGTTTTACCGTACCTTTCGGGACCTCATGGCACCACGGTGGACGACTATGTACCAAGAACTGATGACATCTGACCAAGCAATCCCACCCGCCTTTGCTAAGGGCATCATTATACCGGTCCACAAACCAGCCCGAGGTTCGATGGTCACGAGTTACAGACCGCTCACCCTACTCAATGCCGATTACAAGATTTTCGCGCGCTTACTGGCAATGCGGCTCCGAACTACACTCCCTCATATCCTCTCGCAAGAGCAGACGACGCCTGGCGGACAGGTTAACATACAGACTGGCACAGGGGAATGCCGCGACTTAATTGCGATAGCGGCGGCCTGCAGACTCCGGGCAGCGGTCGTCGCTATAGACTTCGACAGCGCCTTCGATAAAGTGCGTCATCGTTTCCTGTTTTCGGTGGCAGCCCGAATGGGCATCCCCCCTCCGTTTCTCGACGTCATCCGGCGTCTTTACGACAGTGCCAGTTCACGTGTCGAAGTCAACGGACGTATAGCAGGGCCGGTACCTATCTGCCGTTCGATACGGCAGGGGTGCCCCCTCTCTACCCTCCTGTATGCTATTGCCCTTGAGCCCCTTATTGGGGGCTTGACGACCAAGCTCTCTGGTCTCACCCTACGCCAACACACTTTTCGCTGTCGGGCATATGCTGATGACCTCCTCCTCCTCATTCGCTCCGGCTCTGAGATTCGGGAAGTCCTCGAATTGATTACCCGTTATGGGGCTGTCGCTGGCAGTGCCATGAATGTCGCCAAATCTTCTGCAATGCACATTGGACGAGGCCTCCAGGAGGGTGAAGTGGCACCACTGCCGCTTGTACGGACTTTCCGGTACCTGGGCATTACCTTTACCCCCACGGTCACACGCACGGCGGCAACGAATTTCCGTCGCCTGTTACACGTCATCCGCAACGACGTCCGCCAGAACCTCTTGCGCTGCCAGGACACACTTCAACGGATTGAGTTTATTAATCTTTATGTGGCATCAAAATTGGTTCACATCGCGCAAGTTCTCCCTCTGCCAACTGCGATTGGGCGCAACCTTCAGGCAGCTTTTGGCTATTATCTCACGGCTGGTTCAATGTTTAAAGTCCGTTATGAGACACTTACCCTGCCCTCACGGTATGGTGGCGTCGGGCTCGTCAATGTCCGTATGCGAGCTGCAGCCTTGTACAGTCGTGGACAAAACGAGCGAGACCCCTCGCCTTTTCGTTATGCTGATCCGCACGGCTTTAAAGTCTGCTACACAGCATAACAGGCAAGGCGACGAAGTGCTACCAACATACTATGCGCAGGCGTGAAATTGACAAACTATCTGAACTTTTTTAGACTGTATTCCATAATTTCTAAGACTATATTAATGCTGATTAGTGTGTTAAATACAACACGTAAACATAGGACAGAACTGAAAGCAGAAACGCTAATTTGTATGAAACGGACGGTTAAAAATGAATTTCAGCTTATCCAGATAACAGACAAAGAACCCCAGACCGTTACGAATTAGCAAAATATTATCCGCATTCGCCCGCGAAACGGTCTGCGTCAACGTTCAGACCAGTCATACTGGATTACCGTTGCTGACCTACCATGAAAGTGTGCAAATTTAGCAATGCGTGAAGATTCATAACGAAATTCACTTAAACATCATTCAGTGCCACACTTAAGTCAATTCCATTATTGACAGAAGCGGAAAAAGGAGGCAGTATCATGTATGAAATTCTACAAGAGTGTCATATTGACATCCACAGAGCGCCAGTACAGAATAAAGGTAGCGATAAATCGTATTGGGTGCGCGAGAATTTCTTAAAATTGCTTTACTGATATTCTACCTGCCTCCATGGAGATTAGAACCGAAAACAAACCAGACCTTCCTTTCACTATGCTAGCAGACAACCTAGGCAAACAGCCCTCTATTATTACCCCAGACATGAACAAGCCGGCAATTTCGCAATAAAAATCTGCAGTTTCTGTTGCATAGAGCTTTCTGGACTCAAAAACATGAATTTTCTTCCTTTATGTCACCACTTATGCGACAATCATTCGGGATGATTATCGAAATAACAAATTACTGTTATTAGAGAGTAAATTTTGTAGGATAATTCTGCACCACCCCAGGAAATAAACGGCTACATAGCTGCCAAACGTATTCTGCATTGTTTCGAATTCTCCACTAGACTCGCCACAGCCAGAAAACGTTCATTAGCAGAAGTGTTTCTTAAGCTAGCTAGCAATGAGAATGTTCGTACTTCTAAAACGCGGTGGCATTAATACTGGGATGTGAATTACCACGTGTATAGGCAAATACATTCTATTTGCATTCCTGTAAACGTGATTTGGATCGAAAACGTAGCTACGACTAATATGCTTATGTATCGACAGCAACTAGAACATTTCGAATAAAGAGTAGCGGGTGTTATTTATGCGGCCCTCATCTTCAGTGTTTTCGTTGTTAGGATTTCGTCACCTAAACCGGTAAAAACGGAACCCTACTAGTCTCACTTTCTTGACCGTCTATCGGTCTACCCAACCCTTAAAACCCGTTTACCTCCAGAACGGGTGGACATAATAAGCGGAAATGTATCGCACTTCTTGCTGTAACCGGTCCCTTGCTGGTGTAAAAAAGTGAGCTTCTATGTCAACGCAATCAAAAGATACGACGGTTTATGTAAAGAAAATTTACGCGAAAGGTCAAAAAATGGCTTCAAGAACTATGCGACCTAACTGCTTAGGTCATCAGCCCCTAGACCTAGAACTACTTAAACCTAGCTAGCCTAAGGGCATCACAGACATCTATGCCCGAGGTAGAATTCCAACCTGCGACTGAAGCAGCCGTGCGGTTCGTCACTGAAGCGCCTGGAACCGCTCGGCCACCGCAACGCGGCGAAACCCTACTCACCTCATGTATAATGATAATATATACTGTCTAGTGAGGATAAACTGTATTCTCCAGCAACTCAGATCGTTTGATCACGGAACTTTTACGAAGCTACATTCAAACTTTGTCGAAGTCGTCTGCAATATCCATTACAAACACCCTAGGAACTTCGTATGCGATATCCACTTCTGAATACGCTGGCAGATAATGCAGTACTATAACAAGTAGGTGGGAACTTATTGTTATTGGTCCATGCATGACACTTTATTTCAATATCACTTTAACGCGCCTAGGTGTTCGTATATGGCTGAAATTAATGAACAAAAAGTAAATAAACAGTAAACAACTTCGATGTTCAGATCAAGTGAAAGTCACATGTCGTAATTACAACATAATTTCGTTGTTACATCTACATGACTACATCAACAGGATTTCTTTGCAATCCGGACTTACGTGCCTGGCAGAAGGTTCGGATTATTTCTCTACCGTCCCACTCATTAACAGTGTGCGGGAAAAGGGACTACTTAAATCTTTTCTTGCGAGCCTTGAATTACATTATTACTATGGTTTCTTCTTGTGTAAGTACCCTAGGAAATAATGTTTTGGCATTCAGAACATATGGTGGTGATTGAAATTTCGTGAAAAGATCTCGTGGCAACGAAAAACGCATATGTTTTCATGAATGTTACCCCAACTCGATTATCAAATCTGGGATCCTCTCTCCCCTATTTCGTGACATTACAAAGCGTGCTACCGTTCCTTGGACGTTTTTGCGTGCACAGTCAATCACGTCTGTCAAGGATATTATAGCAGTGGACGGACAAACGTAGTGTAGGCAGTGTTTTCAGTTGGCCTGTTGCGTATTCTTAGTGTGCGGCCAATAAAACGCAGTCATTCGTTTGCCTTCCCCACAAAAGTATGTTTTCGATCTTTCCAGTTTAAGTTTTACTGGGTACTGAGATGAACTGACAGTGCTTCGACTTGTGTTTTGTCATGTAACCGAAAGTTAATTATTGTTATTGGACGCAGCTTTCGTGTTTAATGTATTCCTCAGTCAACAACAGTAGACTCCTCGTACACCACACATAACTGTTTCAAAGAATTAAATTGTTACTGATCTTACCATGTTGCAGTGGTCATCTTAACTTGCCGTTTTGAAAAAAAGGAAAATATTTTAGCGAAATGTAGCAACTAAGAAGCGGAGTATCCAAACAAACAAACGTTTCCGGTTTAAGTAGTTGCAGTAGGTCTACTACACAGTAACGTAAATTAGGAGCAAAGTCCATAAGTAGATCCTCATCAGGAAAACCAGCCCTCATAATGCAAAGTGCAACTACAACAAAGAAAGTTTCCAAACATGTCAATGAGTAGTCGAGGAAAGTGGACGCATTCTGTCTACTGAATCCCAACGCACGCAATTTACGAGGGGGCACGCCAAGTGTCAGACCCCGATCTTGCTTTTAACTACGCTCATTGAAAGAGGGGACAAAATAAGCTTAAACTCTACCGCTTCTGAGAAAACGACGGTCAAAGTGTTCAATGCGTTGTTGCTATAGTGTAGATACCGCTTAGCGGTTAAGGATTCAACTGAAGCGGTGGCTCTGCGGCTACCATAGCGACTTCGGAACTTTGCGCTGCGAGTTCGAAACCCGGTTTTTCCTTTTTTCCCCCCTCACTCTCTGAATTATCTACGAATGTTTATTCCAATTTATGATGAAACACTGTTGTCGTTATTCGTCAGTTAATTTACTGTGTAAAGAAATAAGTTAAAAAGGGAACACACAGTGCGTAGTGGGGCGATCACTCTGTTGTAGAAATAATTCAGAAGCCAAGATCGCTTAAATACTGTCTACTGGATAACCGGTTTCAACACACTAAAGGTGCCATTATCGGATCTAAATGTAGATTAACATTGATAAACCATTTGGATATAACGATACATGAGGCAGACGAGATGATTTTATATCAGCTTGTCTCATTCGTTTATTATTTTTTTAATTCATTAATTACACATAAAGTTAATTGTCGAGTAATGACAACATTATTTCAACATAAATTAGAAAAAAAACATTCGAAGATAATTCTGATAGAGAGGCAGGAAAATAAAATAATTAAAAAACCCAATATGGTCTCGAACACGGGAATCAATGCTAAGAAGGAACGACGGTAGCCACTGAGCCACCGCTTCAATTGCGTTCTCGGCTGCAGAAGGTATCTACACTAGAGCAACAGCGCGTTGATAACTTTGGCCGTCGTTTTCTCGGAAACGGTCGAGTGTCTGCAGATAAGCCGAAACACAAGTTCGCTTATTTTGTCCTCTCCTTCACTGACAAGGGGAGGCCGCCAATTGTGAAATTCAGATTCGATTCATACTGCGCATGATAAAAGCTCATGGCCAGAGGTGTAATGTGGCAAAGCACCAAGATGCACTTCTCAGCCGTTGTCGAGAAAATCGACAGTTAGAAGAAACCGCTGCGGTGAAATACTCTCTACGATTCATAATTTTCTACAGCGTCGTGGCGCAGCGGTAAGCGCTCGAGTTCGTAATCCGAAGGTCGGCGGATCGAATCTCGCTCCATGCAACTTTTTTTTTTAGTATTTGTTTTTTGTAATTCAAATGTGTGTATAAACACACACACACACACACACACATATATATATATATATATATATATATATATATATATATATAATTCCCGGCAACAGGTTGCAACAATTATGCATATAATAAGTTGTTGAAAGTCGTTTGTCGTGGAAAAACTGGCGACTTCGAACATCATTATGTTTTCCGCAAACAAATTTGTATTTCACAAATGTTATTAATTGTCTTCATAAAGTTAACCACGTATAGTTAGCGGAAGACGTAGAAACGATATTCCGAAACGAATACGTATAGCGTAAGTCAAACGTTCGAATTAGAATAGAAACCCCACGAACTCAAATTTGCTGTGGCAGGTATGAAATATAAACTCCGTTAATCGCTCGTTACACTTGAAGGACAGATGTTGAATGGGCCGAAACGAGCCGCCGCATAACAGCGTAGTTGCCTGCTAACTTCGAAAGAAGGTAGATGCGGTCCCTAGCACAACTTATAGCACCGTCGAAAATCAGTGCGGACGTGAGAGCTTTGGTACACCCTGTTAAACAAACGGTAAAATGGAGGCGGTACAATTGGAGAGCGATCCGCCTTCACCAACATGCATAAGCAATTCATTAATAGTTTATATATATATATATATATATATATATATATATATATATATATATATATATATATTTGAATTACAAAAAAATAATAATAATAAAAAAAATGTTGCATGGCGTGAGATTCGATCCGGCGACCTTCGGATTACGAACTCGAGCGCTTACCGCTGCGCCACGACGCTGTAGAAAATTAATAATCGTAGAGAGTATTTCACCGCAACGGTTTCTTCTAACTGTCGATTTTCTCGACAACAGCTGAGAAGTGCATCTTGGTGCTTTGCCACATTACACCTCTGGCCATGAGCTTTTATTATGCGCAGTATGAATCGAATCTGAATTTCACATTTGGCGGCCTCCCCTTGTGAGCAAAGTTTCGGGACAATCAGCCTATGACACTTGGCGAGTTCCCCTCGCTCGTCGAGTCGCTTCTTACGCCCGGCGAGAATTATGTATGCCTCCGAGTAAACTGCGCCACCTGGAAACACGGCGAGCGGGGATAAACACGTTTTCCTTCTTATAAGGCAACCCTCTACAGATAAAATTCATGAAGTGTTCTTCAGGTTGCCTCAGATATTTCAGAAATGTTTCTTGCGTCAGGCCTGCCGCATATGCAAAACGTAAACATTTCATTTCATGTAATATTTATCAGGATAAGACATGACAAGAGTGGACCAGTCCCTTCTGAGAAAAATTAGAGATTTTAAGTTGCTCCACTATGTAATGACACGGGTATGGGCTTGCGATCTCTCTTTTATGCCATCGATTTCCGTGTTACACATACTTGGCCACTGCGTTGCGGCTGCCATCTTGGAGGAGGCAGTCTGTTTCCTGCCAGCGCTGTTTCCGCAGCCAATATTAACCGCGACGAATCATTCAGTCAACGCTAAATGGCCCATCTGGCTGAGGCAGACAAGGGCGCTATAATAGAACTCCATGCAGAGGGATCTTCAAATGCCGACATAGCAAGAACTATGGGTCTTCACAAGTCGACGGTAGCCAGGTGGATCAGACGAAAGGAAGAGAGTGGTAACTTGAATGGGAGGCCTCATGGCCGTCGCCGCAAAACAACAGCAGCTCAGGATCAGCAGATACGCCGTTTCAGTGAGAACCACCCATTTGTCAACGCACGACAAATTCAGCAAACTTTGGGTCTCAATGTTAGCAGTAAGACCGTCACTCCTCGTGTAAGGGAAGGTGGACTGAGAGCAAGAAGCGCTGCTGTGAAAGAGACATTGACTGTTTCCCAAAGAGAAGCTTGCCTTGCTTTTGCTACTGAAAATGGCGACAAACCTCTCCAGTTTTGGAGGCGAGTGATTTTCACGCACCAAAAAGTTTTCTCTACGGCATCATCCGGAAAAGTACTAGTTTACCGGCCTAAATGTGCTAGGTATAATCGAAAATATATTTACAGTTGCCGAAGGAGTGGCAGGTTGTCGGTGCCGGCCGGTGTGGCCGTGCGGTTCGAGGCGCTTCAGTCTGGAACCGCGTGACCGCTACGGTCGCAGGTTCGAATCCTGCCTCGCGCATGGATGTGTGTGATGTCCTTAGGTTAGTTAGGTTTAAGTAGTTCTACGTTCTAGGGGACTGATGACCACAGATGTTAAGTCCCACAGTGCTCAGAGCCATTTGTAGTCGGTAACGGTATGGGCGTGGATATCGGCCGAAGGGTGTGGGCTCCTGTGGGAAGTGGAAGGAAGATTCGATGCGCGCAATTACATATCAATTCTGGAGAACGTGATGTTGCCTGCTGTGGCAGCAAGATTTGGCGATGATCAGATCATGTTCCAACAAGATCGCTCGTCTATTCATATGGCACGTGTGGTTAAGAGGCGGGTCGACGACCATAGTAATATTACTGTAACGGAATGGCCACCTAAAGGAGCTGACACGAATCCCATTGAGAATATCTGGGCAGAAATGGTCAGAGTAATACGAGAAAAGGGCAGTCACCGTCGACTCGCCGACAGCTTTCTGATGTGATTCATGACGCTTGGAATGAGTTACTTGAATCTCCTAGTTATGTGGCTCGAGTTGTGGGCTCAATGCCCAACAGACTTCGAGCTGTTGTGGAAGCCAAAGGAGGCTTCACCAATCAGCTGTTTCAAGCTTTGTTTCTTTCTTCTTCGTCTTTTTTTTTTTTTTTACTTACAGACGTATATTTTATATAATTTCAAGGAAACGCAGTAAATGGAATGTGGACTGATTTTTGAGGCTTCATTTTGTGACGGCTAAACAGTGCTGCATCATGGGACCCGCTATTTGTCCACATGTGGCTGAACATCAGAGGTGTAAAAAATTTTGAGGTGCCGAAGTTCTCTGGAAGAATAACGTCTTTTAGACAAGGAGATGATTTTTAGTTCATTTCATTTTAACCATTCACACTATGATTTGACATTCTAATCTTTGATTTCATTTTATTATTATGTATCTTTTCTCCAGTGAAAGTCAACGGTAGTAAGTTTCAAGATATGAAGAATAACTGGAAGTTTCTAATTTGTGGAAAGCGTATTTAACAGTTAATATTTTCGACAAATCTGTAGTTATAGGACATATTAAGAAGCGAGTCAAAAATGGCATTGTGGAATGATCAGGTTGGTCTCTAAAGGGTAACGACGATAAAATAGCAAATATGAAACTATGGGTAACAACTATTGTTGATGGTGAGGAGCCATAATCGATATGTCACTTTTCCGTAATTGTATTTCTGAAGTTTATCGTCAATTCTAGGACTGACACCGATACTCTGTTTTACGTAAAGAATACAACCTTCAAAATTTATTTAGCAGCGCAGAATATTAAATCACAGTTTATAGATCAGGAACCTAATCCAACTGCCTTTAATTTTATTTTCACGGATGACATTGAGACAGTAAATAACAAGAGAAATAAGAAAACTCTCAGAATCAATATAGAGAATTCAAGTATCATGTGAATTCAAAAGTTTGCTATAATAGCGATTAATTGCTTTTTACAGACCCCTTCATGCCTACGTTTTCCGTCAGACAGACAATGTTTGAAACTAGGACTAACGAGGTAAACAATTTTTCCACAAATTGTCAAATTGGAAGTCGGAGAGCCAGTTACATAAATTACGATGACAACAAACGTTTTTCAAGTAAACTGATCACAGGAGGCATCCAACGCATTTATTGTGAGTTACATGCACAGTATGTAAACTGGCAACGCCACCAACACACAATACCACCAACAAGGGAACATCCCCATCGCACCGCCCTCAGATTTAGTTATAAGTTGATACAGGGGATAGGCCTTGAAAAACTGAACACAGATCAATCGAGAAAACAGGAAGAAGTTGTGTGGAAGTATGAAAAAAATAAGCAAAATATACAAACTGAGTAGTCCATGCGCAAGATAGGCAACATCAAGGATAGGGTGAGCTCAGGAGCGCCGTGATCCCGTGGTTAGCGCACGCAGCTGCGGAACGAGAGGTCCTTCCGTCAAATTTTCCCAGGAGTGAAAAGTTTAATTTTTATTTTCAGACAATTATTATCTGTCCGTCCGTCCGTCCGATGCGAGGTAACCGCGCCGTAGTATGATGACGCTACACCTAAAAAACATCGAAAGACATGACGTCAGTCGACTATAGCGCACGGAAGAGAGAGTATTCCTGCTAATGAGGCTCCCTGGCTGGCAGTTAACTGTTCGCTACTTTGGACGAGAGTGCATTAAATACGTGCGATGCATTGCGTGGGCAATATGAATCCAGCAAATATAGCTCGTGACTCCAATAACAATGTCAATGAATATTTTCCGAACTGTAAGGCATCGGAAAGTTCCTTAAGGGATCGAACGATTGTCGAACATTTGTATGATTATTTCCTACATTTGTTGAATAACAGTACGTGTGGTGATGATTGTCTGAAAATAAAAAAAATCAAACAACTAACCCGAGGGAAGCCTTAAACCAACGACCTCTCGTTCTGCAGCTCCTCACGCTAACCACGCGACCACTGCGCTCCCGTGCTCAAGCTATCCTTGATGTTGCTTATCATGCACACGGACTACTCAGTTTGTTTGGTTTGAATATTTTTTTCATAGGCCCACACAACTTCTTCCTGTTTTTCGAATGATCTGTGTTCAGTTTTCAAGGCCTATCCACTGTGTCAACTTATAACTAAATCTGAGGAGGGTGCGATGGGGAGGTTCCCTTGTTAGCTATGAAATAACTGTAGCAAAACGGAGCATCCTCGTTATCCATGTGATGGATAAGACGACTAATTCGCAACATAAATGTCAATGTAAGCATCAGTTTCTGTTGGAACGTGCTGCCCGGACCAAATAACATACATTTCCTACGTCTTCAATGCAAATCATGTAGCAAATGTAATTTAAAGGACATAAAAATATCGAGTGAATTTACTAAAATAATTATGAACCACTTGAATTTGCATTCAACAGGCAATGTTCAGAAGTCTGGTGTAGGAGTACTGCATGCTCTAATTCGAAACAACAAAAATCAACAGAGTAACTATTATTCAACGTCATCAGGTCACTCATCGAGCATTCCTATGCAGTACTGTTACTGGTGACGTGTTATGATGCCTTTATCGTTAACTTCCTAAGAAGAAATGAAAGGCTGAGCCCCACCAAAACACGTAAACTCGAGGAAAGAGTTGCGTGAACATATTATTTTACATCTGATAAATCCAAAAGTGTGTTTTGGGCTACGAATTCTGCCCCCAGGGTGTGTGCAACACAGCTGGAATTTGTTGCCAACAACTGAGACACCTTTCGGTCACAGTGTAAGAAAATCGAGCAACTGCATGATAACGCACTATGTTGATTTGAGAAACAAAACTATCCAGAAGATTGATAGGAAAGTCGTCTCTCAGGCACATTTGTATTGATAGGGAAGTCCTCTCTCAAGCACTTGTCCCTCTCGTCATATATTTGTAAAATTTTACCTTTCCCACTCTAGATCGATCAACCGTCAAGGCAATTCATTTCTAGACGAAAATACTTTTAAAACTACTCTGGTTTATTGACATCGTTAGAACAAGTAGGTTTCTACAGGCGTAGAATTTGTAAACAACTTTAGCATTGTCATATCGTTTTAGATATCGTGAAAGAAAATTCTGCTGCTAATTAATTTCTCTTTGATAATTACTGTTGCGTTTAGTAAACTAATGGAAAATGCAATTAAAATATTCACTGTACTAATACAAACTAAAGTCAGCTTAATACAGAAACATCACGACGGCAGTCTATCTTAATAAAGCATTAAGTTTCTGTGAGACAATTGGGCTTATTTTAACACGAATTAGTAGGATATTACAGACTTTACACTTAGAAAAGATCTGTATTTATTTCATTTCCTGTACCATTCGTAAGTGTTATGAAAATGGGGCTTTTCATAGATAAAATTATGTATTCACACCAACAAAAAAATGTCGGCAGAAAACAAAAGTGGCATTATGAATCTGGCAGTACCGTAAGGTTTTCACTCTGACACTAAGAGTTACTGAAAGTAGCAAGAAGAATTTTGCTCGAGCGTTGTCTTACGATTCCCTTATTAAGTTTTTATCTGCCTGCTTGTAGCTGTGCTACAAAAGAATTAAAAATCTGGCTTTCAGCAAGTCTCGAAAGGCGAACAAAAGCAGCTTGCACCTGGTTACTAAGCATGTTACCTGGGGACTGGTTTTTTCTTAAAGCGGGAAGACATCCTTTTGTGGTTCAATTGGCAAATGTCAGTCAGACGTGTGACGTTAGTCTAAGCGTTTCGGTGTGTTGAATTTGTACCAATGATTTTTCTACACGTTTTTTCTGTCCCAAATAGAGTTGAAGTCTCCCATTAGTATTTTCACGTCATCTTGGTGAATTTTGCTCATGGTATTTTCGAGTGTGTTCCAGAATTTTTCAACATTGTCGATGTTTTTCTTATTTTCGATGTTGGTGGGTTCAAATGGTTCAAATGGCTCTGAGCACTATGGGACTTAACTGCTGTGGTCATCAGTCCCCTAGAACTTAGAACTAGTTAAACCTAACTAACCTAAGGACATCGCACACATCCATGCCCGAGGCAGGATGCGAACCTGCGACCGTAGCGGTCGCGCGGTTCCAGACTGTAGCGCCTAGAACCTCTCGAACACTCCGGCCGTCGATGTTGGTGGGGACACGTGCATTGGTGAGTGTATATGTTTTACTGGGGCTCTGAATGACCATAGTCATAAGTCGCTTGTTGACGGGCCAGCCGCGGTGGCCGAGCGGTTCTTGGCTCTTCAGTCCGGAACCGCGCGACTGCTACGGTCGCAGGTTCGAATCCAGCCTTGGGCATGAATTTGTGTGATGTCCTTAGATTAGCTAGGTATAAGTAGTTCTAAGTTCTAGGAGTCTGATGACCTCCACTGTTAAGTTCCATAGTGCTCAGAGCCATTGGAACCTTTTGATTGTCGATCGGTGTGATTTCTTTGACAGAGTTGATAGATCGGTGTTCGAGAAATGCAATGCCGAAGATTGGTACGCCTTTCGTTACCTTTTGTTGTATTCTGCTCTTGAAGATGCAATGGTTTCCCTAATGCACGGTTTCATTGTCAGTTAGTCGTGGTTCTTGAAGTGCAAGGATGAGAATTTTTTGTCGGTCCATTTCTTTTGTGAGATTATTTAGTTTTCGTGTTTGGATCAAGGTATCGATGTTTACTTTTAAATGCATGTTTTTTGCTTGTAGGGAAATTTACCAGAGATCTTCGATATTCTCTGTCGTGCTAACCTGGACTCCCCAGAATCCGAAAATCCAACTGCCGCCTGTCGACAGCCGGGTTGTGTACCACCTGGGATAAAGTTGACTTTGCTTGCATAGTTTACGTTTGCTTGTGTTTCATTGGTTGTGCTTGGGTGATACCAGGACCGGACAGGACCAGAGGGTGTTGAAGCCTTTGAAAGCAAATATTTTCAGCCAAGCTCATTGAGCTAACACGGTGACCAGAGTTCAAAAATGGCTCTGAGCACTATGGGACTCAACATCTTTGGTCATAAGTCCCCTAGAACTTAGAACTACTTAAACCTAACTAACCTAAGGACATCACACACACCCATGCCCGAGGCAGGATTCGAACCTGCGACCGTAGCAGTCCCGCGGTTCCGGACTGCAGCGCCAGAACCGCTAGACCACCGCGGCCGGCAGTGACCAGAGTAACGGTGATTTTCACTCAGACGTGTCTGGATTTTGCGTTCAACGGATTGAGTAGCCGTTCAGGATTGTGTTAGTATTTGGTTCACCCCTAGTATTTGATTTCCTCGGTACCACCCATATGGGGGAGGGTTTCCACTATCCGCCACACGCGATTATTATTATTATTATTATTATTATTATTGTCATTATGTCTCAGCAAATCCCATATGGTGTATCTTCCCACCACTGAAATAGATGTGTATTGTTCGATTCAGTATTTCCATCACATAAATGTGGTTTATAATTACGTTACATTGCTACTAGTAGACATATTTCTCACTTTTTCTTAGACAGTTGCTACCTGTTACTCCATCATAGGAATTTATGTGCGAAGCATTGTTGAAATACAGACGTTCAAATTATCCGATTTCTGTAATTTCATTTCGATACCAGATCGTTCTAATCGGATTCAGCCAGATAGTCTTAATGTGGATATCCGACCACGACTGTCATCATATGATAGACTGTGCAAACCACATTCTTTATCGGACTGTTGAATATAGATCACTTATCTATGACAGGACCTGAATTCTTAAACACTGTGGAAAATAATAATCCGATGTGCTTATTACAACTACGTTATTCCAATATAAATATGTGAACTAACGAGATAACAGTTTATTTACAGGAGCAGAACTAATGTTCAAATGTTCAAATGTGTGTGAAATCGTATGGGACTTAACTGCTAAGGTCATCAGTACCTAAGCTTACACACTACTTAACCTAAATCATCCTAAGGACAAACACACACACCCATGCCCCAGGGAGGACTCGAACCTCCGCCGGGATCAGCCACGCAGCTCATGACTGCAGCGCCCCTGACCGCTCGGCTAATCCCGCGCGGCTACTAAAAGTATACTCGTCCACAAAACCCATGTGGACAATTATCTGATAATCGGTCAAGCTTTGCTTTGTCGCAGCTCTTTAGGACAAAAGAATGGACAGCTCCCTGCTTTTTGCGTTTCCGATAGCGCCTACGATAAGAATCTGGTGTCATATTATGTTTCAGAGCCGTAAACTGTTTATTTTTTCACCTCATACTAAAACAAAAGCTATGATATGAGACGAGGAAATGACTTATATGCTTCTCAGGAACTTAAGTTTTTCGCGTTAATTTTCTCACTTCATTCTAAAACAAGGACGTTAATATGAGAAGAGGAAATGAAATATACGCTTCCAAGACATATTATTTCCTTGTGTGCTACTACTGCATACATGAAAGCCCTGCAGTTAATTTTTGTATGTTGGATAAATTTTGATATCACCTCACATTCCTTTGTGAGAAGGTTCCTATTTTCTTAGGATTCAAATAGAGTGGACATTTCATCACAGGTTAATATTCTCATGACTAATGACATGATACCCGTTGCAATTGCTCCATGGCACCTGTGAGTAGAGTCTCACGTTGGTTACTATAAGAACACGCAGGCAGTGATATCCGCTCACTGCAGTCAGAGCCAAGGTGATTTCTTTCTGTTTATGGCGAAGCGTCTGCTGCAGTGTCCACGCTCAGCCAACATAAACAAATCGCGGCTGCATTGGGCAGTGCTGATCGCTGCGCTTGTCGCAGGCCTCGACAACAAGAGCGCACTCTCTGCTAACGATACTATGGAGTTAATACATCTTACTTAACGTAATATGCAGGACGTGGGTTAGGTGAAAATTCAGTTTGTAACTTCCCATCGCATTAACATACTTTACAGTCATATTTGATGCCCGGTTGTCTGTCTGATGTTAATAGTATTGATTCAGATTGTGCATTAACACGAAAACTCACTCACACACACACACACACACACACACACACACACACACACACACACACACACACACACACACACGCACACACTCATTGATTCCAGTGAGGGTGACAACTACTGTGTGTTGAACAACACATGCACCAGTCAGTTCCTCAGTTGGCGTCGAGTGGATGAGTTTTTTCAATTACCTTGCATTGCAAGAATTGTATGTAAGAGCCTGAAAGTAAATGGACTTGTATCCTAAAGAGCTGCGACAAAGCAAAGCTTGACCGATTATCAGATAATTGTATACATGGGTTTTGTGGACGAGTATACTTTTAGTAGCCGCGCGGGATTAGCCGAGCGGTCAGGGGCGCTGCAGTCATGAGCTGCGTGGCTGATCCCGGCGGAGGTTCGAGTCCTCCCTGGGGCATGGGTGTGTGTGTTTGTCCTTAGGATGATTTAGGTTAAGTAGTGTGTAAGCTTAGGTACTGATGACCTTAGCAGTTAAGTCCCATACGATTTCACACACATTTGAACATTTGAACATTAGTTCTGCTCCTGTAAATAAACTGTTATCTCGTTAGTTCACATATTTATATTGGAATAACGTAGTTGTAATAAGCACATCGGATTATTATTTTCCACAGTGTTTAAGAATTCAGGTCCTGTCATAGATAAGTGATCTATATTCAACAGTCCGATAAAGAATGTGGTTTACACAGTCTATCATATGATGACAGTCGTGGTCGGATATCCACATTAAGACTATCTGGCTGAATCCGATTAGAACGATCTGGTATCGAAATGAAATTACAGAAATCGGATAATTTGAACGTCTGTATTTCAACAATGCTTCGCACATAAATTCCTATGATGGAGTAACAGGTAGCAACTGTCTAAGAAAAAGTGAGAAATATGTCTACTAGTAGCAATGTAACGTAATTATAAACCACATTTATGTGATGGAAATACTGAATCGAACAATACACATCTATTTCAGTGGTGGGAAGATACACCATATGGGATTTGCTGAGACATAATGACAATAATAATAATAATAATAATAATAATAATCGCGTGTGGCGGATAGTGGAAACCCTCCCCCATATGGGTGGTACCGAGGAAATCAAATACTAGGGGTGAACCAAATACTAACACAATCCTGAACGGCTACTCAATCCGTTGAACGCAAAATCCAGACACGTCTGAGTGAAAATCACCGTTACTCTGGTCACTGCCGGCCGCGGTGGTCTAGCGGTTCTGGCGCTGCAGTCCGGAACCGCGGGACTGCTACGGTCGCAGGTTCGAATCCTGCCTCGGGCATGGGTGTGTGTGATGTCCTTAGGTTAGTTAGGTTTAAGTAGTTCTAAGTTCTAGGGGACTTATGACCTAAGATGTTGAGTCCCATAGTGCTCAGAGCCATTTTTGAACTCTGGTCACCGTGTTAGCTCAATGAGCTTGGCTGAAAATATTTGCTTTCAAAGGCTTCAACACCCTCTGGTCCTGTCCGGTCCTGGTATCACCCAAGCACAACCAATGAAACACAAGCAAACGTAAACTATGCAAGCAAAGTCAACTTTATCCCAGGTGGTACACAACCCGGCTGTCGACAGGCGGCAGTTGGATTTTCGGATTCTGGGGAGTCCAGGTTAGCACGACAGAGAATATCGAAGATCTCTGGTAAATTTCCCTACAAGCAAAAAACATGCATTTAAAAGTAAACATCGATACCTTGATCCAAACACGAAAACTAAATAATCTCACAAAAGAAATGGACCGACAAAAAATTCTCATCCTTGCACTTCAAGAACCACGACTAACTGACAATGAAACCGTGCATTAGGGAAACCATTGCATCTTCAAGAGCAGAATACAACAAAAGGTAACGAAAGGCGTACCAATCTTCGGCATTGCATTTCTCGAACACCGATCTATCAACTCTGTCAAAGAAATCACACCGATCGACAATCAAAAGGTTCCAATGGCTCTGAGCACTATGGAACTTAACAGTGGAGGTCATCAGACTCCTAGAACTTAGAACTACTTATACCTAGCTAATCTAAGGACATCACACAAATTCATGCCCAAGGCTGGATTCGAACCTGCGACCGTAGCAGTCGCGCGGTTCCGGACTGAAGAGCCAAGAACCGCTCGGCCACCGCGGCTGGCCCGTCAACAAGCGACTTATGACTATGGTCATTCAGAGCCCCAGTAAAACATATACACTCACCAATGCACGTGTCCCCACCAACATCGACGGCCGGAGTGTTCGAGAGGTTCTAGGCGCTACAGTCTGGAACCGCGCGACCGCTACGGTCGCAGGTTCGCATCCTGCCTCGGGCATGGATGTGTGCGATGTCCTTAGGTTAGTTAGGTTTAACTAGTTCTAAGTTCTAGGGGACTGATGACCACAGCAGTTAAGTCCCATAGTGCTCAGAGCCATTTGAACCATTTGAACCCACCAACATCGAAAATAAGAAAAACATCGACAATGTTGAAAAATTCTGGAACACACTCGAAAATACCATGAGCAAAATTCACCAAGATGACGTGAAAATACTAATGGGAGACTTCAACTCTATTTGGGACAGAAAAAACGTGTAGAAAAATCATTGGTACAAATTCAACACACCGAAACGCTTAGACTAACGTCACACGTCTGACTGACATTTGCCAATTGAACCACAAAAGGATGTCTTCCCGCTTTAAGAAAAAACCAGTCCCCAGGTAACATGCTTAGTAACCAGGTGCAAGCTGCTTTTGTTCGCCTTTCGAGACTTGCTGAAAGCCAGATTTTTAATTCTTTTGTAGCACAGCTACAAGCAGGCAGATAAAAACTTAATAAGGGAATCGTAAGACAACGCTCGAGCAAAATTCTTCTTGCTACTTTCAGTAACTCTTAGTGTCAGAGTGAAAACCTTACGGTACTGCCAGATTCATAATGCCACTTTTGTTTTCTGCCGACATTTTTTTGTTGGTGTGAATACATAATTTTATCTATGAAAAGCCCCATTTTCATAACACTTACGAATGGTACAGGAAATGAAATAAATACAGATCTTTTCTAAGTGTAAAGTCTGTAATATCCTAGTAATTCGTGTTAAAATAAGCCCAATTGTCTCACAGAAACTTAATGCTTTATTAAGATAGACTGCCGTCGTGATGTTTCTGTATTAAGCTGACTTTAGTTTGTATTAGTACAGTGAATATTTTAATTGCATTTTCCATTAGTTTACTAAACGCAACAGTAATTATCAAAGAGAAATTAATTAGCAGCAGAATTTTCTTTCACGATATCTAAAACGATATGACAATGCTAAAGTTGTTTACAAATTCTACGCCTGTAGAAACCTACTTGTTCTAACGATGTCAATAAACCAGAGTAGTTTTAAAAGTATTTTCGTCTAGAAATGAATTGCCTTGACGGTTGATCGATCTAGAGTGGGAAAGGTAAAATTTTACAAATATATGACGAGAGGGACAAGTGCTTGAGAGAGGACTTCCCTATCAATACAAATGTGCCTGAGAGACGACTTTCCTATCAATCTTCTGGATAGTTTTGTTTCTCAAATCAACATAGTGCGTTATCATGCAGTTGCTCGATTTTCTTACACTGTGACCGAAAGGTGTCTCAGTTGTTGGCAACAAATTCCAGCTGTGTTGCACACACCCTGGGGGCAGAATTCGTAGCCCAAAACACACTTTTGGATTTATCAGATGTAAAATAATATGTTCACGCAACTCTTTCCTCGAGTTTACGTGTTTTGGTGGGGCTCAGCCTTTCATTTCTTCTTAGGAAGTTAACGATAAAGGCATCATAACACGTCACCAGTAACAGTACTGCATAGGAATGCTCGATGAGTGACCTGATGACGTTGAATAATAGTTACTCTGTTGATTTTTGTTGTTTCGAATTAGAGCATGCAGTACTCCTACACCAGACTTCTGAACATTGCCTGTTGAATGCAAATTCAAGTGGTTCATAATTATTTTAGTAAATTCACTCGATATTTTTATGTCCTTTAAATTACATTTGCTACATGATTCGCATTGAAGACGTAGGAAATGTATGTTATTTGGTCCGGGCAGCACGTTCCAACAGAAACTGATGCTTACATTGACATTTAAGTTGCGAATTAGTCGTCTTATCCATCACATGGATAACGAGGATGCTCCGTTTTGCTACAGTTATTTCATAGCTAACAAGGGAACCTCCCCATCGCACCCTCCTCAGATTTAGTTATAAGTTGACACAGTGGATAGGCCTTGAAAACTGAACACAGATCATTCGAAAAATAGGAAGAAGTTGTGTGGGCCTATGAAAAAAATATTCAAACCAAACAAACTGAGTAGTCCGTGTGCATGATAAGCAACATCAAGGATAGCTTGAGCACGGGAGCGCAGTGGTCGCGTGGTTAGCGTGAGGAGCTGCAGAACGAGAGGTCGTTGGTTTAAGGCTTCCCTCGGGTTAGTTGTTTGATTTTTTTTATTTTCAGACAATCATCACCACACGTACTGTTATTCAACAAATGTAGGAAATAATCATACAAATGTTCGACAATCGTTCGATCCCTTAAGGAACTTTCCGATGCCTTACAGTTCGGAAAATATTCATTGACATTGTTATTGGAGTCACGAGCTATATTTGCTGGATTCATATTGCCCACGCAATGCATCGCACGTATTTAATGCACTCTCGTCCAAAGTAGCGAACAGTTAACTGCCAGCCAGGGAGCCTCATTAGCAGGAATACTCTCTCTTCCGTGCGCTATAGTCGACTGACGTCATGTCTTTCGATGTTTTTTAGGTGTAGCGTCATCATATTACGGCGCGGTTACCTCGCATCGGACGGACGGACGGACAGATAATAATTGTCTGAAAATAAAAATTAAACTTTTCACTCCTGGGAAAATTTGACGGAAGGACCTCTCGTTCCGCAGCTGCGTGCGCTAACCACGGGATCACGGCGCTCCTGAGCTCACCCTATCCTTGATGTTGCCTATCTTGCGCATGGACTACTCAGTTTGTATATTTTGCTTATTTTTTTCATACTTCCACACAACTTCTTCCTGTTTTCTCGATTGATCTGTGTTCAGTTTTTCAAGGCCTATCCCCTGTATCAACTTATAACTAAATCTGAGGGCGGTGCGATGGGGATGTTCCCTTGTTAGTGGTATTGTGTGTTGGTGGCGTTGCCAGTTTACATACTGTGCATGTAACTCACAATAAATGCGTTGGATGCCTCCTGTGATCAGTTTACTTGAAAAACGTTTGTTGTCATCGTAATTTATGTAACTGGCTCTCCGACTTCCAATTTGACAATTTGTGGAAAAATTGTTTACCTCGTTAGTCCTAGTTTCAAACATTGTCTGTCTGACGGAAAACGTAGGCATGAAGGGGTCTGTAAAAAGCAATTAATCGCTATTATAGCAAACTTTTGAATTCACATGATACTTGAATTCTCTATATTGATTCTGAGAGTTTTCTTATTTCTCTTGTTATTTACTGTCTCAATGTCATCCGTGAAAATAAAATTAAAGGCAGTTGGATTAGGTTCCTGATCTATAAACTGTGATTTAATATTCTGCGCTGCTAAATAAATTTTGAAGGTTGTATTCTTTACGTAAAACAGAGTATCGGTGTCAGTCCTAGGATTGACGATAAACTTCAGAAATACAATTACGGAAAAGTGACATATCGATTATGGCTCCTCACCATCAACAATAGTTGTTACCCATAGTTTCATATTTGCTATTTTATCGTCGTTACCCTTTAGAGACCAACCTGATCATTCCACAATGCCATTTTTGACTCGCTTCTTAATATGTCCTATAACTACAGATTTGTCGAAAATATTAACTGTTAAATACGCTTTCCACAAATTAGAAACTTCCAGTTATTCTTCATATCTTGAAACTTACTACCGTTGACTTTCACTGGAGAAAAGATACATAATAATAAAATGAAATCAAAGATTAGAATGTCAAATCATAGTGTGAATGGTTAAAATGAAATGAACTAAAAATCATCTCCTTGTCTAAAAGACGTTATTCTTCCAGAGAACTTCGGCACCTCAAAATTTTTTACACCTCTGATGTTCAGCCACATGTGGACAAATAGCGGGTCCCATGATGCAGCACTGTTTAGCCGTCACAAAATGAAGCCTCAAAAATCAGTCCACATTCCATTTACTGCGTTTCCTTGAAATTATATAAAATATACGTCTGTAAGTAAAAAAAAAAAAAGACGAAGAAGAAAGAAACAAAGCTTGAAACAGCTGATTGGTGAAGCCTCCTTTGGCTTCCACAACAGCTCGAAGTCTGTTGGGCATTGAGCCCACAACTCGAGCCACATAACTAGGAGATTCAAGTAACTCATTCCAAGCGTCATGAATCACATCAGAAAGCTGTCGGCGAGTCGACGGTGACTGCCCTTTTCTCGTATTACTCTGACCATTTCTGCCCAGATATTCTCAATGGGATTCGTGTCAGCTCCTTTAGGTGGCCATTCCGTTACAGTAATATTACTATGGTCGTCGACCCGCCTCTTAACCACACGTGCCATATGAATAGACGAGCGATCTTGTTGGAACATGATCTGATCATCGCCAAATCTTGCTGCCACAGCAGGCAACATCACGTTCTCCAGAATTGATATGTAATTGCGCGCATCGAATCTTCCTTCCACTTCCCACAGGAGCCCACACCCTTCGGCCGATATCCACGCCCATACCGTTACCGACTACAAATGGCTCTGAGCACTGTGGGACTTAACATCTGTGGTCATCAGTCCCCTAGAACGTAGAACTACTTAAACCTAACTAACCTAAGGACATCACACACATCCATGCGCGAGGCAGGATTCGAACCTGCGACCGTAGCGGTCACGCGGTTCCAGACTGAAGCGCCTCGAACCGCACGGCCACACCGGCCGGCACCGACAACCTGCCACTCCTTCGGCAACTGTAAATATATTTTCGATTATACCTAGCACATTTAGGCCGGTAAACTAGTACTTTTCCGGATGATGCCGTAGAGAAAACTTTTTGGTGCGTGAAAATCACTCGCCTCCAAAACTGGAGAGGTTTGTCGCCATTTTCAGTAGCAAAAGCAAGGCAAGCTTCTCTTTGGGAAACAGTCAATGTCTCTTTCACAGCAGCGCTTCTTGCTCTCAGTCCACCTTCCCTTACACGAGGAGTGACGGTCTTACTGCTAACATTGAGACCCAAAGTTTGCTGAATTTGTCGTGCGTTGACAAATGGGTGGTTCTCACTGAAACGGCGTATCTGCTGATCCTGAGCTGCTGTTGTTTTGCGGCGACGGCCATGAGGCCTCCCATTCAAGTTACCACTCTCTTCCTTTCGTCTGATCCACCTGGCTACCGTCGACTTGTGAAGACCCATAGTTCTTGCTATGTCGGCATTTGAAGATCCCTCTGCATGGAGTTCTATTATAGCGCCCTTGTCTGCCTCAGCCAGATGGGCCATTTAGCGTTGACTGAATGATTCGTCGCGGTTAATATTGGCTGCGGAAACAGCGCTGGCAGGAAACAGACTGCCTCCTCCAAGATGGCAGCCGCAACGCAGTGGCCAAGTATGTGTAACACGGAAATCGATGGCATAAAAGAGAGATCGCAAGCCCATACCCGTGTCATTACATAGTGGAGCAACTTAAAATCTCTAATTTTTCTCAGAAGGGACTGGTCCACTCTTGTCATGTCTTATCCTGATAAATATTACATGAAATGAAATGTTTACGTTTTGCATATGCGGCAGGCCTGACGCAAGAAACATTTCTGAAATATCTGAGGCAACCTGAAGAACACTTCATGAATTTTATCTGTAGAGGGTTGCCTTATAAGAAGGAAAACGTGTTTATCCCCGCTCGCCGTGTTTCCAGGTGGCGCAGTTTACTCGGAGGCATACATAATTCTCGCCGGGCGTAAGAAGCGACTCGACGAGCGAGGGGAACTCGCCAAGTGTCATAGGCTGATTGTCCCGAAACTTTGCTCACAAGGGGAGGCCGCCAAATGTGAAATTCAGATTCGATTCATACTGCGCATAATAAAAGCTCATGGCCAGAGGTGTAATGTGGCAAAGCACCAAGATGCACTTCTCAGCTGTTGTCGAGAAAATCGACAGTTAGAAGAAACCGTTGCGGTGAAATACTCTCTACGATTATTAATTTTCTACAGCGTCGTGGCGCAGCGGTAAGCGCTCGAGTTCGTAATCCGAAGGTCGCCGGATCGAATCTCACGCCATGCAACATTTTTTTTATTATTATTATTTTTTTGTAATTCAAATATATATATATATATATATATATATATATATATATATATATATATATATATATAAACTATTAATGAATTGCTTATGCATGTTGGTGAAGGCGGATCGCTCTCCAATTGTACCGCCTCCATTTTACCGTTTGTTTAACAGGGTGTACCAAAGCTCTCACGTCCGCACTGATTTTCGACGGTGCTATAAGTTGTGCTAGGGACCGCATCTACCTTCTTTCGAAGTTAGCAGGCAACTACGCTGTTATGCGGCGGCTCGTTTCGGCCCATTCAACATCTGTCCTTCAAGTGTAACGAGCGATTAACGGAGTTTATATTTCATACCTGCCACAGCAAATTTGAGTTCGTGGGGTTTCTATTCTAATTCGAACGTTTGACTTACGCTATACGTATTCGTTTCGGAATATCGTTTCTACGTCTTCCGCTAACTATACGTGGTTAACTTTATGAAGACAATTAATAACATTTGTGAAATACAAATTTGTTTGCGGAAAACATAATGATGTTCGAAGTCGCCAGTTTTTCCACGACAAACGACTTTCAACAACTTATTATATGCATAATTGTTGCAACCTGTTGCCGGGAATTATATATATATATATATATATATATATATATATATATATATATATATATATGTGTGTGTGTGTGTGTGTGTGTGTGTGTTTATACACACATTTGAATTACAAAAAACAAATACTAAAAAAAAAAAGTTGCATGGAGCGAGATTCGATCCGCCGACCTTCGGATTACGAACTCGAGCGCTTACCGCTGCGCCACGACGCTGTAGAAAATTATGAATCGTAGAGAGTATTTCACCGCAGCGGTTTCTTCTAACTGTCGATTTTCTCGACAACGGCTGAGAAGTGCATCTTGGTGCTTTGCCACATTACACCTCTGGCCATGAGCTTTTATCATGCGCAGTATGAATCGAATCTGAATTTCACAATTGGCGGCCTCCCCTTGTCAGTGAAGGAGAGGACAAAATAAGCGAACTTGTGTTTCGGCTTATCTGCAGACACTCGACCGTTTCCGAGAAAACGACGGCCAAAGTTATCAACGCGCTGTTGCTCTAGTGTAGATACCTTCTGCAGCCGAGAACGCAATTGAAGCGGTGGCTCAGTGGCTACCGTCGTTCCTTCTTAGCATTGATTCCCGTGTTCGAGACCATATTGGGTTTTTTAATTATTTTATTTTCCTGCCTCTCTATCAGAATTATCTTCGAATGTTTTTTTTCTAATTTATGTTGAAATAATGTTGTCATTACTCGACAATTAACTTTATGTGTAATTAATGAATTAAAAAAATAATAAACGAATGAGACAAGCTGATATAAAATCATCTCGTCTGCCTCATGTATCGTTATATCCAAATGGTTTATCAATGTTAATCTACATTTAGATCCGATAATGGCACCTTTAGTGTGTTGAAACCGGTTATCCAGTAGACAGTATTTAAGCGATCTTGGCTTCTGAATTATTTCTACAACAGAGTGATCGCCCCACTACGCACTGTGTGTTCCCTTTTTAACTTATTTCTTTACACAGTAAATTAACTGACGAATAACGACAACAGTGTTTCATCATAAATTGGAATAAACATTCGTAGATAATTCAGAGAGTGAGGGGGGAAAAAAGGAAAAACCGGGTTTCGAACTCGCAGCGCAAAGTTCCGAAGTCGCTATGGTAGCCGCAGAGCCACCGCTTCAGTTGAATCCTTAACCGCTAAGCGGTATCTACACTATAGCAACAACGCATTGAACACTTTGACCATCGTTTTCTCAGAAGCGGTAGAGTTTAAGCTTATTTTGTCCCCTCTTTCAATGAGCGTAGTTAAAAGCAAGATCGGGGTCTGACACTTGGCGTGCCCCCTCGTAAATTGCGTGCGTTGGGATTCAGTAGACAGAATGCGTCCACTTTCCTCGACTACTCATTGACATGTTTGGAAACTTTCTTTGTTGTAGTTGCACTTTGCATTATGAGGGCTGGTTTTCCTGATGAGGATCTACTTATGGACTTTGCTCCTAATTTACGTTACTGTGTAGTAGACCTACTGCAACTACTTAAACCGGAAACGTTTGTTTGTTTGGATACTCCGCTTCTTAGTTGCTACATTTCGCTAAAATATTTTCCTTTTTTTCAAAACGGCAAGTTAAGATGACCACTGCAACATGGTAAGATCAGTAACAATTTAATTCTTTGAAACAGTTATGTGTGGTGTACGAGGAGTCTACTGTTGTTGACTGAGGAATACATTAAACACGAAAGCTGCGTCCAATAACAATAATTAACTTTCGGTTACATGACAAAACACAAGTCGAAGCACTGTCAGTTCATCTCAGTACCCAGTAAAACTTAAACTGGAAAGATCGAAAACATACTTTTGTGGGGAAGGCAAACGAATGACTGCGTTTTATTGGCCGCACACTAAGAATACGCAACAGGCCAACTGAAAACACTGCCTACACTACGTTTGTCCGTCCACTGCTATAATATCCTTGACAGACGTGATTGACTGTGCACGCAAAAACGTCCAAGGAACGGTAGCACGCTTTGTAATGTCACGAAATAGGGGAGAGAGGATCCCAGATTTGATAATCGAGTTGGGGTAACATTCATGAAAACATATGCGTTTTTCGTTGCCACGAGATCTTTTCACGAAATTTCAATCACCACCATATGTTCTGAATGCCAAAACATTATTTCCTAGGGTACTTACACAAGAAGAAACCATAGTAATAATGTAATTCAAGGCTCGCAAGAAAAGATTTAAGTAGTCCCTTTTCCCGCACACTGTTAATGAGTGGGACGGTAGAGAAATAATCCGAACCTTCTGCCAGGCACGTAAGTCCGGATTGCAAAGAAATCCTGTTGATGTAGTCATGTAGATGTAACAACGAAATTATGTTGTAATTACGACATGTGACTTTCACTTGATCTGAACATCGAAGTTGTTTACTGTTTATTTACTTTTTGTTCATTAATTTCAGCCATATACGAACACCTAGGCGCGTTAAAGTGATATTGGAATAAAGTGTCATGCATGGACCAATAACAATAAGTTCCCACCTACTTGTTATAGTACTGCATTATCTGCCAGCGTATTCAGAAGTGGATATCGCATACGAAGTTCCTAGGGTGTTTGTAATGGATATTGCAGACGACTTCGACAAAGTTTGAATGTAGCTTCGTAAAAGTTCCGTGATCAAACGATCTGAGTTGCTGGAGAATACAGTTTATCCTCACTAGACAGTATATATTATCATTATACATGAGGTGAGTAGGGTTTCGCCGCGTTGCGGTGGCCGAGCGGTTCCAGGCGCTTCAGTGACGAACCGCACGGCTGCTTCAGTCGCAGGTTGGAATTCTACCTCGGGCATAGATGTCTGTGATGCCCTTAGGCTAGCTAGGTTTAAGTAGTTCTAGGTCTAGGGGCTGATGACCTAAGCAGTTAGGTCGCATAGTTCTTGAAGCCATTTTTTGACCTTTCGCGTAAATTTTCTTTACATAAACCGTCGTATCTTTTGATTGCGTTGACATAGAAGCTCACTTTTTTACACCAGCAAGGGACCGGTTACAGCAAGAAGTGCGATACATTTCCGCTTATTATGTCCACCCGTTCTGGAGGTAAACGGGTTTTAAGGGTTGGGTAGACCGATAGACGGTCAAGAAAGTGAGACTAGTAGGGTTCCGTTTTTACCGGTTTAGGTGACGAAATCCTAACAACGAAAACACTGAAGATGAGGGCCGCATAAATAACACCCGCTACTCTTTATTCGAAATGTTCTAGTTGCTGTCGATACATAAGCATATTAGTCGTAGCTACGTTTTCGATCCAAATCACGTTTACAGGAATGCAAATAGAATGTATTTGCCTATACACGTGGTAATTCACATCCCAGTATTAATGCCACCGCGTTTTAGAAGTACGAACATTCTCATTGCTAGCTAGCTTAAGAAACACTTCTGCTAATGAACGTTTTCTGGCTGTGGCGAGTCTAGTGGAGAATTCGAAACAATGCAGAATACGTTTGGCAGCTATGTAGCCGTTTATTTCCTGGGGTGGTGCAGAATTATCTTACAAAATTTACTCTCTAATAACAGTAATTTGTTATTTCGATAATCATCCCGAATGATTGTCGCATAAGTGGTGACATAAAGGAAGAAAATTCATGTTTTTGAGTTCAGAAAGCTCTATGCAACAGAAACTGCAGATTTTTATTGCGAAATTGCCGGCTTGTTCATGTCTGGGGTAATAATAGAGGGCTGTTTGCCTAGGTTGTCTGCTAGCATAGTGAAAGGAAGGTCTGGTTTGTTTTCGGTTCTAATCTCTATGGAGGCAGGTAGAATATCAGTAAAGCAATTTTAAGAAATTCTCGCGCACCCAATACGATTTATCGCTACCTTTATTCTGTACTGGCGCTCTGTGGATGTCAATATGACACTCTTGTAGAATTTCATACATGATACTGCCTCCTTTTTCCGCTTCTGTCAATAATGGAATTGACTTAAGTGTGGCACTGAATGATGTTTAAGTGAATTTCGTTATGAATCTTCACGCATTGCTAAATTTGCACACTTTCATGGTAGGTCAGCAACGGTAATCCAGTATGACTGGTCTGAACGTTGACACAGACCGTTTCGCGGGCGAATGCGGATAATATTTTGCTAATTCGTAACGGTCTGGGGTTCTTTGTCTGTTATCTGGATAAGCTGAAATTCATTTTTAACCGTCCGTTTCATACAAATTAGCGTTTCTTCTTTCAGTTCTGTCCTATGTTTACGTGTTGTATTTAACACACTAATCAGCATTAATATAGTCTTAGAAATTATGGAATACAGTCTAAAAAAGTTCAGATAGTTTGTCAATTTCACGCCTGCGCATAGTATGTTGGTAGCACTTCGTCGCCTTGCCTGTTATGCTGTGTAGCAGACTTTAAAGCCGTGCGGATCAGCATAACGAAAAGGCGAGGGGTCTCGCTCGTTTTGTCCACGACTGTACATGAGTACCATGAGAAAACAGTGGATGGGCCAGGGTACATCTCTAACACGCAGCCTGCTTGAAGTCCTCCTACCTGCTTCCACCTCACCACCGGTGTCTGTCGGCCATATCGTGCCTTATTTGTCCCATATTTCGACCTTTTTCGTCGACTACAGTTACATACATACCAGTCTCCCAGATACACGCCCACCTAGGACTAAGGATTTTTACAGCCTGTTGCTGCGCTGTGTTCCCCGGAATGTGATGGAGACCAAACATCCCTCCATCCAGTGGCCCATAGTGTGGACTACCGTCCACCAGCCCTTCCTCCCTACGTACGTCCGGGCACTGTGGTATCACATAGTCAACAGGAAATTTGCCACGAAGCAGCGCCTGCACAACATTGGCTTGTCAGAATCCCCTCTTTGTCTCCTTTGCCAGCAACTGGACACTGATGAACACCATCTGACATGCGCCTCGTCGCAAGATGTATGGCGCTTCGTGCAGCAAATCATTGCCTGCTATCTCCGGGTGCCACCAGACACAATCGAACCTCGAATGTTTCTATACCTGGAGGACCGACATTTTCCCGCCGCCAAATGTCATGCTATTACGTGGGTCAAAGGATGGGCGGTCGCTTATCTCTTTCATGAGGGACCTAAATCCCGCCTCGACTTCTGGACCTATTTACGAACAGCCCATGCAGCTCTCGAAAACTCGTCACGATACCGAACATTATTTGCTAACTATCTTCGAGCGGTCTTTGTTAGACCTCCACTGAGTGGGGGGGTGCCTGGCTCAGAGGGCACCCACCCCTCCTCCCCCGGCGGTGTCTGAGTTTCAACCGCCTACGATCTGTTCTACTTCTGACCTCCGCGGATGGGAGAGCGCGTCGCAGATTGCGCGGATTTTATTTCTTTTAGCTTTTGCTTTTTCCTTTCTTTTTCTTTAACCAGAATTTATAATTTCTTTTCTTTTTCGCCGATGTGTTCCCATAATTTCATGATATTAGTGAATCTTACAAAAACACATGCAAATAAATAAATAACAACGCCTTCCACTACTGTTGATTCCTGTGTCTCTTATTTCCCTAAACACCAGAGGCTCGGTGGTGGTGGGGGGGGACACTGTGGCCAGGCCTCAGGTTTCGACCCCTGCCCACTTTGCCCCCCACGCCCCCACCGTCGCCTCTAAAAAAAATAATAAAAAAAGCGGTCTACCGCAAAAAAAAGTCTTCCCGCGGCTGAAAATTTTAATTTTTTGTTTTCAGACAATTAAAAAAAAAAAGTTGGTAGAGCACCTGCCCGCGAAAGGCAAAGGCCCCGAGTTCGAGTCTCGGTCGGGCACACAGTTTTAATCTGCCAGGAAGTTTCATATCAGCGCACACTCCGCTGCAGAGTGAAAATCTCATTCTGGAAACATCCCCCAGGCTGTGGCTTAGCCATGTCTCCGCTATATCCTTTCTTTCAGGAGTGCTAGTACTGCAAGGTTCGCAGGAGAGCTTCTGTAAAGTTTGGAAGGTAGGAGACGAGATACTGGCAGAAGTAAAGCTGTGAGTACCGGGCGTGAATCGTGCTTCGGTAGCTCAGTTGGTAGAGCACTTGCCCGCGAAAGGCAAAGGTCCCGAGTTCGAGTCTCGGTCGGGCACACAGTTTTAATCTGCCAGGAAGTTTCATATCAGCGCACACTCCGCTGCAGAGTGAAAATCTCATTCTGGAAACATCCCCCAGGCTGTGACTTAGCCATGTCTCCGCTATATCCTTTCTTCAGGAGTGCTAGTTCTGCAAGGTTCGCAGGAGAGCTTCTGTAAAGTTTGGAAGGTAGGAGACGAGATACTGGCAGAAGTAAAGCTGTGAGTACCGGGCGTGAGTCGTGCTTCGGTAGCTCAGTTGGTAGAGCACTTGCCCGCGAAAGGCAAAGGTCCCGAGTTCGAGTCTCGGTCGGGCACACAGTTTTAATCTGCCAGGAAGTTTCATATCAGCGCACACTCCGCTGCAGAGTGAAAATCTCATTCTGGAAACATCCCCCAGGCTGTGGCTTAGCCATGTCTCCGCTATATCCTTTCTTTCAGGAGTGCTAGTTCTGCAAGGTTCGCAGGAGAGCTTCTGTAAAGTTTGGAAGGTAGGAGACGAGATACTGGCAGAAGTAAAGCTGTGAGTACCGGGCGTGAGTCGTGCTTCGGTAGCTCAGTTGGTAGAGCACTTGCACGCGAAAGGCAAAGGTCCCGAGTTCGAGTCTCGGTCGGGCACACAGTTTTAATCTGCCAGGAAGTTTCATATCAGCGCACACTCCGCTGCAGAGTGAAAATCTCATTCTGGAAACATCCCCCAGGCTGTGGCTAAGCCATGTCTCCGCTATATCCTTTCTTTCAGGAGTGCTAGTTCTGCAAGGTTCGCAGGAGAGCTTCTGTAAAGTTTGGAAGGTAGGAGACGAGATACTGGCAGAAGTAAAGCTGTGAGTACCGGGCGTGAGTCGTGCTTCGGTAGCTCAGTTGGTAGAGCACTTGCCCGCGAAAGGCAAAGGTCCCGAGTTCGAGTCTCGGTCGGGCACACAGTTTTAATCTGCCAGGAAGTTTCATATCAGCGCACACTCCGCTGCAGAGTGAAAATCTCACTCTGGAAACTGACTAGAAATTTATCTCGTCTGCGAAGAACTTTACGTGGAAACTCGAAAAATAGAGGAAGCTGGTAGTTCCACTCATATTTTTTTTAACAGTTACCAATGTCAATGATATAACGGATTCCAAATCATCCTTCTACTTTACAAAGTCAAGTAAGATGTATCTATTGTCTAGAGAGCCAGCAAACATCTTTTCCACCTGTCTTTTACCATCTAGATACGCATAACTCACACCACAATCGATGTTCTATCAACAAAATAAAGATGGGAAACGTCTAGAAGCAGTCAACCTGACAATTTACATGGGACGGATTAACTGTCCAGTGCAAATACGCGCCCATATTGAATCTTTTCAAATTTCCATGGAGAACACATGCAATCACGAAGGCTGCCCAACACAGAGTATTACGAGTAGTTCGTTGTTTACCAGCCTAGGGGATGCCTGGGTTGCGTCAGCTGCATTATTGTACTGCCAACCCACCCAGTTCTGACGGCTCCTGCCGTAAATTAGAAATTTCAATCGTTCTGGCCACAGGTTACCGCCGCAACACGTGTTCCCGCATCCCAGACAGAATCGTCCTAGGAAACCAGCCATATATATTTTGTCACTGTGCTTACAGTTAAATATTACAATTGCACTCTCGATTTGACGACATTCGACAATGTACCGGAAGTACCTCCTCCTGAAGACTGTGGCTCTGGAAATATAAATACCTATATGCTTCCTACGACTGGACGTAATTTTTCACATAAAGAGATCTTTCATCCCCTTATAGCTATCGCAAATTGCCATGTCAAATCCATAACTTATTTACGACAGGACAAAGTCGTTTTCTTTGCACACGTCGGAACACTGACCATAGAACACACACTTTGTAAGCCTGCTGATCACAGCGAATCTATCATATTTCCCTACTAAGTTTAATACTTGGTCAATAACTGAATGCTACTATAGAGCCAAAATCCGCGATGGATGGATATGTACCATTTGTTATCCTTCTGGGTGGGACCAATGTGTGTTAGGTAGAGAAACGTAATCGTTTATAAGCGGCGGCTATGTTACTTGGTTTTACTGGTGCACACAAGTATTGCTATCAATATCACTAAACCGCCCATCCACTATTTGTGAGTTCCATATACTAGATGGCGAATGTAGGTGACTGCACTGTATGTTCATTTATTGTTAATTCTCGAACATATACACCGAAGTATACCAGACAGCGATGTACATATTTCTAGCACTTCAATCATAGTGCATAATTTACGATTACCATTGCCCATCGTTCCCTATATGGATGAGAGTCACAGAGCATTCTCGCATTCTCAAGATAAAGTTAGAGAGTGAAAGATCTCCTTGCATTGTCTCTGACCATCGCTCCATGCAACACTGTCACCTATTAAATTCGCAGCTGAGCAGAAGTAGATCGCTACATTCATGTCTTGTGAAGGAACAAAGCGAGCTCAGCGGAGCAGAAGTAGACCGCAACATTCCATGTCTTGTGAAGGAACAAAGCGAGCTCAGCTGAGCAGAAGTAGACCGCTACATTCCATGTCTTGTGAAGGAACAAAGCGAGCTCAGCTGAGCAGAAGTAGACCGCTACATTCCATGTCTTGTGAAGGAACAAAGCGAACTAAGCTGAGCAGAAGTAGATCGCTACATTCCATGTCTTGTGAAGGAACAAAGCGAGCTCAGCTGAGCAGAAGTAGATCGCTACATTCCATGTCTTGTGAAGGAACAAAGCGAACTCAGCTGAACAGAAGTAGATCGCTACATTCCATGTCTTGTGAAGGAACAAAGCGAGCTCAGCTGAGCAGAAGTAGACCGCTACATTCCATGTCTTGTGAAGGAACAAAGCGAACTCAGCTGAGCAGAAGTAGATCGCTACATTCCATGTCTTGTGAAGGAACAAAGCGAGCTCAGCTGAGCAGAAGTAGATCGCTACATTCCATGTCTTGTGAAGGAACAAAGCGAACTCAGCTGAGCAGAAGTAGATCGCTACATTCCATGTCTTGTGAAGGAACAAAGCGAGCTGAGTCCATAAATGCTTTTCGCCACCAACCTTACTCAAGGCACCCATCAAAGTGCACGAGATTTCTCTAGTTGTGGTCATATTGAGGAGGTTAACACCTCTTATCGGCGTATAGTAGATGTGAAAGTGTTGTGATGGTATAATAGACCGTTAAGAGCCCGCATCTCGTGGTCGTGCGGTAGCGTTCTCGCTTCCCACGCCCGGGTTCCCGGGTTCGATTCCCGGCGGGGTCAGGGATTTTCTCTGCCTCGTGATGGCTGGGTGTTGTGTGCTGTCCTTAGGTTAGTTAGGTTTAAGTAGTTCTAAGTTCTAGGGGACTTATGACCACAGCAGTTGAGTCCCATAGTGCTCAGAGCCATTTGAACCATTTTTAGACCGTTAAGAAGAAGAAATGTGTGATTTTTATATATGACGTAACTCCAGACGGATGGAGATCAACTGTGCTAGCAGTTCTTAAGTACTGTTCTAATGTCTGGGGTCAGTATGAAGAAGATATTGGTAAGAGAGAACATAAATACATGCATTCCTAAATCGACTAGATTCTGCACTCGAATCATGCTATAATGTTAGAGTGGTGCGGTTTGTGACCCATTAGTCATGCAACGCTGTTAATATTCCAGTGTAAGGAATATATTTCCAGTGTATGACATACATTCACCTCGCAGGTTTCTCTACGATAAACTATGGTTACAAACTGTGAAATGAAAAAATCTACTACCTTGCACACCAAAGAAACCATCGATTCCTTGTGATACATGCGCAATATAGCTTTCCAGGTTTGCATAGCGCCCACTGTTTATAGCCGACCACGGTTCAGAAATTATACTATGCTGGTATCAGTCCAATAAAAAAGTGATTGTTAGTAATGGAGAATCCCTCTTACAAGGAAGCAAACGCATAGGAACAGTCATGCTGCCACTAACTCCGTAAACAGGATATCTGTCAAGCAGATGTATGCTGGGAATTGCAGTACTTCACAAATGCCTGTCGCGACTTAGAATCATCGTAGTTATGAAACTGAAGACTCGATTTTATGCCCAAGATGCGACAGGGAACCGAGTACATCACATAAACCTTCGTCCGTTTAGAGGACTGCAATATACAACTATGAAATGGATCGCATGTTTGACCCTGTGCAGGACTAATTAGATGTTTTAAATCCTGACAAACAGAATTTACACTGTGCGTCTCTGTACTCTCCACCAATCACAACTTTGCGGTTTCAGCTAACAAAGAGTTGCTATATGGCAACATTCTACTGTATATCGATTGAGGTAAAAATTACATGCTGGTTGACTGCTGCCTTTGATGCTTTCCTGGGAGAAATAGAACCATCTGCCTCTAAATTGGCTTGCATCTGCTTTAAAGAATGACAGAAGGTGGATGGAGTGATCAGTTGAGACGGAGTTGTAACAGGTACGCTGGTAGATTGATGATGCATTCCAGAGAGAGAGAGACGTTACTGCAAGTCATTTAACAATTTTTTCCATTGTTCTGTTGGGGTGTATCAGTTTTGAGACATAACCTGCGTTCTACTCGTATACAACTTCGTGTTCTGTGTGTGTGACTTAGAGCACTATCTGCCTGAGATGGTTAGCAGCAAACCTCTCAGTCATCAGAGCACTTCGAACTTATGTGTGATAATGACGAAACATGTCCATGCTGTTTCAGGATACTCCTCTGGACGTACTCCAGTTCCTGTCGCATCTTGGGCATAAAATCGAGTCTTCAGTTTCATAACTACAATGATTCTAAGGTACTGCAACCCCTGTGTATACCCCTGCTTGACACATGTCCTGTTTACGGAGTTAATGGCAGCATGACTGCTCCTATGTGATTGCCTGTTTCCTTGTAAGAGGCATAATCTGTTACTAGCGATTATTTTTTCATAGGAAAGATGTCAGCATAGTATAATTTCTGAACCACGATAGGATGTGAACACTGAGTGCTATATGCCTCTGGAAAGCTATACTCCACATGTATCACAAAGAATCGATGTTTCCTTTGGTATGCAAGGTAGCACATTTTTCACTTTACAGCTTGTCACCAGTTTATTGTAGAGCAGCCTAACTGCACCGTTCTAACATTATAGCGTGATTTAAGTGCACAAGAGTGTTGCCTTAGGAGAGCATGTATTTATGCTCTCTCTTACCAATACTGTGTTGGTACTGACGCCAGACACTAGAATAATACTTTAGAATTGATAGCGCAGTTGATTTACGTAAAATGCTTAAAACTCCGCCAATCTGGAGCTCCAAGATGCATAAAAACCACACGTTTCTTGTTCTTCTCTGTCTGTTATATCATCACAAAACTTCCTTATGTTCGAGATTTAAGAATGAATGGACGTACTACATAGTCATCTATGTACATTTGCAGTGTAGTGTATGGTACTGGCAAAGTAGTGGAGGGTGGTCTAGTGAAGATACAGAAACTGGGACTGATGCTGCTACATTGTTGGTTGGTGCTGAAATTATGGAACAACTCGTAAAATTGCTAAAATTTATCACACCATCAACTGTGATGCTTACTACCGTGTATCGACGGCGCCTTTTCTGTCCCGTCTGTCCACTGGTATGCTGTTGATTACCACATAATGATTGACTGACATCGCTTGTTTGAGATGGAAAACAGTCTTGGCGGACAGACAACACCTTCCGGGGACGGCTAGCACTGAAACAGTGATGGGGTACGTGACTGCAGTATGACGAACTCCGAGCCTTCTGCTATCCCTCACTGTGAAAAATGTGTTTAAATGTAGAGGCTGTCAATCATCTTCTCATGAGTTTGTGAATCCAGTGATGTCATGGCTGCGCACTCGTGCACTAGTAGTTGGAGCACTTTGCCCATCACTTCTACTTCGATAAACTGGAGACACACAATTAGCATCCACGTCTATGTCTGCAGGAAGGAGCTGATGTTGACACACAGACTCTATGTGTTCTTTTTGTGGTGTCACCGCCAGACACCACACTTGCTAGGTGGTAGTCTTTAAATCGGCCGAGGTCCGTTAGTATACGTCGGACCCGCGTGTCGCCACTATCAGTGATTGCAGACCGAGCGCCGCCACACGGCGGGTCTAGAGAGACTTCCTAGCACTCGCCCAAGTTGTACAACCGACTTTGCTAGCAATGGTTCACGGACAAAATACGCTCTCATTTGCCGAGACGACAGTTTAGCATAGCCTTCAGCTACGTCATTTGCTACGAACTAGCAAGGCGCCATATTCAGTAACTATGAATGTATTCTGAACAGATAATATTGTGAATCATGTACCGTCAAGAGCGACGTTCATCATTAATGGATTAAAGTTAAGTGTCAAACTAATTACGTCTCATTCCTTGTCATGTTCCAGACCTCACGTCAGTATAGTTCTTCCCTCCTCACGCCAGCCTGCGTGAGCTAAAACGCGTGCATTTCGGCCTCCACTAGTAACACGGTGTTGGCTCTTCTGCCAACAAAACACTTTTTTTTCTTACAGTTGCTGTAAGTTGCCCAGTACTGAGGGCACGCGACCCTGCCATGTTTGCACGAAACAGGATGGTCAAGGTGGGAGCCGTTGATGTAGTTGTTGTGGATTTCGCTATCTGAATGCGACACGGAGACCACGTTTGTACGGCTGCCACGTCGTCTTCTCCCTGAGAACTGACTTATGTCCGACAACCAGGAACAGAATGCACTGTGGCAATTTCATACCAAGCGTCAGTCCGATCAGCAGCAGCGCGAGCTACCTCGAAAGACAGAGGAATATTGAAATTCAAAGATGGAGCCCCACACTGTAGTCCGCGTTGATGCACGTCCTTGTCAGAAGCCTATCGAATGTTTTCATCACAGACCACAAAATCAGCATTGGGATCACGATGAACATTAGTAACAAACCGACTTTTGCGACTGAGGCCGTGGAGTTAAAGCTGCCCAAGTGCTGGGGCTGTTCATGACGATGACAGGACTGTGCTCGCAATGCAATGACGTGCACGCATTTACGGCAATATTTTGACAGCAGCTTGCATTTTTCGTCGTACGAAAGCGACGCAACTTCCTGGAGCGTGGCTGACTGGCAACTGTTAGATAACGAGGACAAAGTCCAGGAAAGGAACAACGCGTTACACACATTTGCATCAGTGGCACCAAAAGTGAGGAAGTGTTGCCGAAGCTGCTTCTCGTAAGCCTCCCAGTCTTCGGCCGCGTCGTCATAATGAGGAAAGGGCGGCGGGTAATCTGAAGGTGTTGGGGTCTGTGTAGTCAATGAGGCCGACAAGTCCGTGACAGCAAAACCGAAGAAACAGCCAAACAGACTGACATGAACATCACACTCATCGCCAGTTGTAAGACAAACATCGACACGGCTACAAAGAAAAAAATTTTTATTCTCCTTCAACATACTAGCGAACAACAGCTGAGAACATATACAGGATGATTCACGAAGATATGCAAATATTTTAATATGTTATTCTACAAGTAAAACTAAAGGAAAAAGTTCATATAGGCCTAAACATAGCTCCGCAAATGTTCGGTTACGGAGTTACGGCTAATAAAAGATTTTGCCTGAAATTTAGCAAATTCGCTAGTATGAAGCCATCGCATTTCATTTATTTTGTTCTTATTGATCTGGTGAATCTAATAAAACATGTCCCAGACGTGTATCTGTAGTAGGTTTCCAGAACACCAAAAAATGGCTCTGAGCACTATGGGACTTAACTTCTGTGGTCAACAGTCCCCTAGAACTTAGCACTACTTAAACCTAACTAACCTAAGGACATCACACACATCCATGCCCGAGGCAGGATTCGAACCAGCGACCGTAGCGGTCGCGCGGTTCCAGACTGTAGCGCCTAGAACCGCTCGGCCACCCCGGCCGGCTCCAGAACATCCAGAGAAGCAAAGACGTAATTTCTTAAAATTTTAAATTTATTAACAAACTGGCCCAATTTCTTTTTTAAATTTCAGACAACTGGACAAAGTTTTCAACAGAAGTTATAGAGAATTTAATTTTGGAAAAATGGTGGTAATAACGTTAACTGAAACTGTACGAATGTGTCAGATAATCTGTTTTCATTAATACCATAGCACACATGAATCCATGTTAAACCGAAGAAACAAAACTCAGTGTTAAGGAAGTTGTACAGTGCACATACAATTTCACAATAATTCACAATAAATGTTCAGTAATGTTCTACAATAAATGTTCTACATTCTTAATGGAAAGTAAACAAAATTACTTGTATAATAAACTTTGCTTCTCTGGATGTTCTGGAAAACTACTGCAAATACACGTCTGAGACGCGTTTTATTACACTCACCAGACGAGTAACAACAAAATAAATGGAAATCGTGCTTTACTTTAACCTCGTACATTTTTGCGATGGCATCATATTAGCGAATTTGCTAAATTTCAGGCAAAATCTTTTATTAATCGTAAATAAACATTTGCGGAGCTATGTTTAAAGAACTTTTTCTTTAGTTGTACTTGTAGAATAACTTATTAAAATATTTGCGTATCTCCGTGAATCACCCTGTATAAAAACATAGAGACAATCCAGGGACTAACTGAAGCAGTTGCTGACAGTAAGCATGAACGCAATACGACCGCCCGCTACGCTGCTCTTGTAGGAGGGCTCGGATAAACGGCGCGGCGGACGCCGTGTCGCGTGCCGAAGTCACTCGGCCCGCCGCACGTGGCCTTCGGCGGCGGCACCGCGCAGGTAGTCCAGTGAAATAGTGGGATATACCTCGCGAATGGACGGGCACGAGATGGTGTTCTTTCAATTCGTTCACATGGCCGGAAAGAGGGGAAATCAAGATTCACAAACAAAATTTATGTCGGCTACGGTCAAATAGTCAAAAAACTTCTGAAATTTCGGACTTTTTCAGTTCCTTCTGCTCGTAGCTTTTAAAATGACACAAAATTTTCTACAAATTTGATAACTATAACATTTTTCCGCACGCAGTACCTAGGGCTCTCTACTTCACTAGAACCTACACAATTATCAGATTTTTTGCAAAATGTCAAAACACCAAGTTTTCAGCACTTTCTTTTCCGTTTTTGTTTATGTAGTACAAATATGTTACATTTTATGTTATATATTGGATTTGAAAATCTCACTTTGCTGTGTTCAATCACTCCGTGAGCAATCGGGTGATTCCTGGGCATCCATCTATTGTGATTCGTACATCATTAATCGAAGTTAAGCTTCAGGGCATTTCGTCCCTGAATCATGCATATTTATCAAACTACGTCAGTTACTCATTCTGTGACAGAGTCCTAAATCAACAGCGATAGAAAACTGAATTATTATAAACTGAAGTAGGCAACACGAAGTAGGCACTTGATTATACTTATACAGGGTGTTACAAAAAGGTACGGCCAAACTTTCAGGAAACATTCCTCACACACAAATAAAGAAAAGATGTTATGTGGACATGTGTCCGGAAACGCTTACTTTCCATGTTAGAGCTCATTTTAGTTTCGTCAGTATGTACTGTACTTCCTCGATTCACCGCCAATTGGCCCAATTGAAGGAAGGTAATGTTGACTTCGGTGCTTGTGTTGACATGCGACTCATTGTTGGTGATGTCTTTATTGGGCCCCATGTTCTTCCACCTACGCTCAATGGAGCACGTTATCATGATTTCATGAGGGATACTCTACCTGTGCTGCTAGAACATGTGCCTTTACAAGTACGACACAACATGTGGTTCATGCACGATGGAGCTCCTGCACATTTCAGTCGAAGTGTTCGTACGCTTCTCAACAACAGATTCGGTGACCGGTGGATTGGTAGAGGCAGTCCAATTCCGTGGCCTCCACACTCTCCTGACCTCACCCCTCTTGACCTTCATTTATGGGGGCATTTGAAAGCTCTTGTCTACGCAACCCCGTTACCAGCCATTCTCCAGGGCTGCATCAGCGCATCAGGGATTCCATGCGACGGAGGGTGGATGCATGTATCCTCGCTAACGGAGGACATTTTGAACATTTCCTGTAACAAAGTGTTTGAAGCCACGCTGGTACGTTCTGTTGCTGTGGGTTCCCATTCCGTGATTAATGTGATTTGAAGAGAAGTAATAAAATGAGCTCTAACATGGAAAGTAAGCGTTTCCGGACACATGTCCACGTAACATATTTTCTTTCTTTGTGTGTGAGGAATGTTTCCTGAAAGTTTGGCCGTACCTTTTTGTAACACCCTGTATAAGTATCGCCTGTTTTAAAAGTCTGGGAACACTTTAAAAACATTATTGTAAACAAATGAGTAGCATTACAAAGTAACAATATACATAATTTGAAAGAATAACTTTGTAATTTTTTTTTTTCAACAGTCACTTTACATGCAGTCCGCGTGATAACTATGTGTGATTCTACAAACGTCGATGCGATAATCAAACTCTTGCCACACTTTGGCCAACATGTCTTCTAAAAATGTGAGTGTTGTTCATTCAGCTTTCATTTTCAAGCCCACAACATTACCTGGAAGAGGAGGGACATAAACAAGGTCCTTTATGCAACCCCATAAAAAGAAATCATAAGGGGTAATATCTAGGGACCTAGGAGGACATTTTAGCACACAATGGTCTGTTGCTCCACCACGACCAATCCATCAATTGGGTAGTACCGTGTTAAGATTACCCTAACATCATGGTGAAAATGTGGGGGTGCACCATCTAACTTACGGACTAAAGGCCAAATTCTCTGATTCTGTTTGCAAACGATGACATTAACCCTTAACTCACGAGGTGTGGTCTCTCAGACAGCGCGAAAATTTTCGAACTCGCTCTCCAACGCCAGTTGTGGTGGAATGCTTCTATACTCCCCCTACCCTCCTTAGATTGCCAAGCCTACGATGTTTTTTTGTCGGTTGCGTTATCACCTACTGTGTTTATTGTTGGCACGTGTTATTGATGGGTGTTGGAGTCTCCTAGACGGAGCCTCGTGAACTATGTACCTGTTTTCTTCAGTACGGTCCCCTATAGCTCAAAATGTGCTCGCACGGATGTGTCAGTTATAACTTTCCCGAGTTTGATAAAATAGTTAGTTAGTCTATGGAGGAAGGTGTCAGTGACATAGATCAAAAAATAAACGAAAAAAACGACGATTTTACATTAGACACTCATCAAAGTTCTGCTACCGAACAACAGTATCATTCAGAGGAAGAATTTCAGGTAAGTTGTGATGGGGATCTGTTTCTTCAATGAAATACTTAAAGAGTCTGTTAAAATGGAATGTGTTCTGAGTGTGATAAGAAAAATGTAGTTCCCAACAATGAATGTCAATTTGACAGACTTTCTTTTTGTGCCTATCGGGTGGAATATTTATGCGCAAATTTAAACCCTGGAATTTAGTTTAATTTGGAAAGTTTTTTGCTACAGAGATTGCATAATTTTCCAGAATGTAATATTGAGTATTCCAACAGTGCATTTACGTGTAGTATTTAAATAACCACACAAAATTATGTGCTTTTGTGAGATAAGTAGTAAAATGGTGCAGGCTTTGTTTAGTGCAATAAAATATACTAGAAGCATTTAAACAATACTTAAATAATTGTAAAAATTAATGTTATACAGCATAAGTTAAAAATATCAAATGATTTTTGTCTTAAATCTCGGTTTAAACACATGGGCCCCAGAGAGCCCACGTCATACGGAACAGAAAAGTCACCACGCGAGTTCAGGGTTAACCAGTTCTGCAACGTCTAAAGAAAGAACTTTACAGTAACACTTTATTCTTCAAGGGAGAAAGCCCCATAAAGTTCTTGTGAGACATGGCACAAAAGACATTGATCTTCGCACATTCTCGCTGGTGTTCTACCGTATTATGTGGGTTTTCTGTTCCCCAAATTCTACAATTGTGCCTGTTTGCTTTCCATTTGTATGAAGTGCTGCCTCATCAGAAAAATGTTATCGAATTCACAAAACCACCATCTTCGACCGGCAAAGCGTAGTAAAATTCGAATCGCTGGTCTTTGTCCTTCAGTTATAAACTTTGCACTAACTGTAGTCTGTATGGTTTTATGTTTAATTTTTTAGACAAAACACGTCGCACAGTCGCTGTTGACATATCCAACTCACACGAAGCTCTGCGTAGATATTTTGTCGTACTCCTTGCAACCAGCCGCTGTGACCGATCGGTTCTAGGCCCTTCAGTCCGGAACCACGCGGCTGCTACGGTCGCAGGTTCGAATACTGCCTCGGGCATGGATGTGTGTGATGTCCTTAGGTTAGTTAAGTTTAAGTAGTTCTAAGTCTAGGGGACTGATGACCTCAGATGTTAAGTCGCATAGTGCTTAGAGCCATTTGAACCATTTTAACTTCTCGCGAAAGCTTCTCACCCTCGTCCAGTGTCATTTGCAGTCATACCTGGCCGAACATTTCCCTTCTTGCCACACAAACACCCAGTTTCAACGAACTTTACATGCAAACTGTAGATTGCCATTCCGGTTGGTTTTGCCTTCCCGTACTTTATCGTAAATTGTCGTTGGACATCTATTGCAACCTTTGTTTTGTCAGGTTCTAGCACGCAGAAAGTCTTCTCAGCTCCAAAAGCGCCATCTTGATTAGGATACCACCTAGCGATCATACATAGACCTAGGATAGGGCCTAGTTTCTTGAACGTGCCAAGTGCTGAGTTTAGGTGTTCATGTTTCTTAGTAATGTCACAGATTTTGTAGTACATCCACAAAACGGCGTGAGTGAACAGAATATGTTCATTGTCGAATTTGTAGGATGCTGTGCAAACCGATTTATCTCCAACACTTTACCTTCCTGTCTTTAGAAAGAGAAGTTGTAGATAGCACTTGCAACTTCATCACTTTGTAAACAAAATTTCGTTTGCATATGGCATTTTTAATTGCTTGGTTAAAAACTCATCACGATTTACTTACGCACGTAAGAAGCAGTTCTCTTTGAAACTGAAGTGACCGTTTTCCTGCGACCGACCCGGCACGCGTGTTGGTTCGTTAGCCAGTCGAAGCTATCTGCTATCAGTCTCTCATTAACATACTTCTTATAGCGTTTTTGACGCACTGTCACTTCAGTGAGCCTTTCCAAAAAAACGTGTATGAGAAGACTCCCTACGTTTAATACTACAATCGATCAGTGTGGTGTGTCTTTTCCACAGCACGTTGCTCACTCATCACTTTTTTTTCGCAAATGAAACGCAAATTAATGTTACACACACTCATTTTCAGCATCACAATATTACGAAAACATACTGAATGGAAGCTACTACAGTAACGTACGAAGCTTATCGTTGTGTGTTGATGGCGGTGAGCGCGCTATGGAAACAATCACCAAAGAAAACTGCTATGCTGTCCGCTAAATAACAGTTCCTACAGAATTTTTTTCTTATAACTGGTCATTAACGTCATTCTAAGACAAAACATGTACGACATCTGTATACAGTTAGTCTGTCGAATATGCCACAAAAACCTTCACTATCTGACCCGACTATTGGTGGGTACTGAATGAAATGTCAGCGATGATGTAATCCTGGCCATGTCGCAAAGTGAGATGCTCAGTTTCCAGTGTGTAACGTAACATGTAATACGTTTTTACTACATAAACAAAAATTGAAATAATTTGGTATTTCGACATTTTGCAGAGTTTTGTAAAATCGTTATTTTTTGACGAACTGTAGCGCCCTCGGTATTGCATGCAGAAAGAAGTTGCAGTAATTAAATTTGTAGAGATTTTTGCGCTCTTTAAAAAAGGAAATATATGCCAATGTGGTAAGAGCACAATAAACTGAGGCTCTTTGAAAAAATAAACAACTGGAAAGAGTCCGAAATTTTCACATATTTTGACAAAGTATAGCCTTGTTTTTTACGACTGTCTGACTGGAGTATGTGGTTGCGCGCTGCTCGTCCTTTTTGTGCGTGAAGCCTTAGTGCTACAGCTTCTGGCGGCTGCTCTTGTGGCGTGCTGAAAATGAAGCGATGCGCAGGGTTGCTGAGACAGCCTCAGTGTTTCCGGTGCACACGCTTTGTGCCGTTTCAGCCGCGCAGCGCTCATGAATTTATTTATACTGGTGCGTACTGTGACCGCCACAAAGCATTCCTCGGCCTTCCCTCCCCTTCCCGACAGCTAACAGCCGGCTGGCCCCTGCGCTCTCTATTGCAGCGGCTGTTCTCCGAGGCGCAATGGCAGATCACCCCAGCGGCTCCGCGTCTCAAACACATTCTCCTCTACACGCAGAAGCACTAAGAGCAGCAGGTGCCTCATAAGGGAAGTGCGTGACCTAGAACGCTCAGAAGCGCACGAAAATGTGCTCAGAATAGAAATCGCTCACGCTAAAAACAGTGGTATGAGCAACTGGCATGCAGAACTGCGCGTCTCAGCACGAGAGACATTTGAAGGGGTGAGAATGACATAATCCATAGCCACAAAATGTGAATTTTTCATGGGAGCATTTTAAAACTTCGAATAAATCCATAAATCATGTTTCAACTTTTCGGGTTTTTTGACAAAACTAGTTTATTTCTCTATTGTGTTAATATACATGTTTGCATAGTTATATTGTGAACAAAGTTAAACATATTTAATAAAAAAATATTTTATCCCTGGGTGACACAACATTGGGCTTTGGCCTGTCTCATACTAACTTTACACAAGGTTTACATCAAAACTGACAATGATAGTCACTACAGTGTTTCACACAATATAGCCAATATCTATCACCTCTGTTTCATTTTCATCATATTGTTCCTTTGATTCACTCAGACTGTTGAAGTATCCCTTCGAAACATCTGGTATGTATGGCATTAATGACATAACATCTTTGAGTTTTTTGTAACAAATTGGAATGGGCTTTAAGTATTTCCTTGAGAGCTGGAACGGATTACTCTCCTGATGTACTCGCCCTTTTTTTAGTGATATTTACAGTTCTGAAATTTTTCTAATTCAGTTTACTGATATTTCATTTTTAAATGTGATGGCATTCCTTCATCAAAACGAAAAGCTGTCGCTTCAGAAAATCGGAAATAAAATCCATCATCATGTTTGTCCTTTTTTGCAATATTTATCTGCAGGGGTGCCAGATCTATAAAGTCTGCTTGCTTCATTTTAACGACTGAAAATGGCTTATTCTTACACGATTCTTTAATGACTGTGACCCAATCATGAGGGGTGCACACAGTGGGGTTTCTGATATTAACGTGCTTCTCAGTTCGACCGAAATCTCGATTACAGGGCAGTCGTGTGTGTCCAACTTGTGGAAACCAATGTTCAATGGCCTTAAATTTTCCAGAACGCACTAGCGATGTCTCTAGTGCAACAATTGCCCAGTTTTGCCTTGGCCTCTGCAATTATCACTAAAAATGTGAAGAATGTTTGCCTGAGACATTTGTATTTCTAAGAATTTTATCAGATAGCTTCCTATCTCATCAGCTCCACGCTTTGCTTCATCTTCACTCCACACGAACATATGTCTCTTTTCAGACCCGCAATCATGAACACCAAAATTGTAAGTCCACAACTTCCTCTTATAGAATGCAGGCCCAGATGTAAGCCCTGGTGTTGTAAAGGTTTGTTGTAGGTCAAAGGCTATTGTAAGATATTCCTCAGAAATTTCCCTAGCTAATTTGGAAAGCTGTGTAATCTTATTTTGTCAAGCAGATGCTTTGGCATGACGTAGGTCCCTTTCAATTTTTAATCTTCTAATAATATCTTCAGAGTTGGTCATCTGTGCATTTTTATTTGAATTTGAAATTCGTCACATACATGACATGTGTCTGAACGAGGCAATTTAAGACCAATATTAAAATCTTGGTTAAATATATCTCGAAGTTCTGAAACTTTTACTTGCGGTGCATTATTTTCTTCACAATATTTCAAATAATGTACTTGATATAATGAAAAAAATTGACATGTCATGGTCGAAGTACACTTTATTGGGGTTCTGTGAGCGGCTGTAATGGCTGGCATACTTAGGTATATTATTTATGAAATTGTGAACTGTCTGAACTGCTTTTTATGAAATTTTCCTTGATGGGTTCCCTTTCTTTCCTGGAAACAAAGAAAAAGAAAAAGTGATTTTAAAGGTAAATTCCCAGGTCAGACCAATTTAGTGAATTTGTGTCTGAGTATGATATGTACAGAAAAACACTGGATAAATAGGCACAACAGAACAAAATTATGGTTTTTCTTGGAAGCAACATTAATTTAATCGCTAAATACCTCTTCTGTGTTTTGGAGAAGTGGAGTGTCCATCATGAAAGTACTTTTGTAAGTTCTTGAGACGTCCTTCATTGTTCTGAAGCCCATGCACACCTAAAAATGCTTCTCTGCATACCAAAATATTACAGCCATTAATCTTAACCTGGTACGAAAAAGTGACCATTCGCCGTGAAATTGTGCTTTTCCTTTACTTTGGGTACCTTAAAAAATGAAATATATTAATCAAAATAATAATATTTTATCTATAAAAAGTACACGATATAAAAATCAATTTCAAATTGTCATTAATCATAGTTACCTCATTTGCACTCGTTGCATCTTAACGTTGCTCAGAAGCTAATTATTTTGGCAAAATCACCCATATCCCAAAAAGAATTTAATATCTGCTCTACACATTCATGAATTTTGTTCCAACACTTGTTTTTACATTTACATCCAGGACCAAGAATTTTAGCACCAACAATTTGTCCTGTTTTATCAGATACCGGTATGTACTCTCTGCCATAATTTCTACGACGTTTACATTTTTCCCTTTTACAGTTGCTAATATTTCTCCTATTTTTTTTGCCTTTAGGTTATTTAGCAGGTGATACTTCAGGAGACTTTTCAAATTCATCAGCATCCTGAGCCAAATAAAGTATTCAGAATGAGAAAGCCACTTTAACACACATACCAAACGTTAATATATTATACAAATAGGCTTATAATATTTAAATTATTACCAATAACGCAGTAATTAATAGGAGAAGTAAAATTTGTTCATGATTCACATGTACATATTTTAATTAGCGAGTATGTAGCAGTCATTATTACGCAGTAATATTTCACTATGATGCAGAACTAAGCCTCAATGTTTTAAATGTTTAAATAAGTACGTATTTTAGACTTACCGACCATTTTCAGATGAAAATTCATCAGAGGAACAATAACTGCTACCACTGGAAGAAAAATCGTCTTCAGAAATAGTCATTTCTGCATATGAATCTTCTTTTTCGCTTATGCATGGAAGTAGCCTCTTCTTTGGAAGCGCCATTGTACTGTGGCTTTGGGTTGTTTCAGACGCGAAAAAGATTGCTTCCTCAGAGTATGAGAACTACACGTGTGAACTGCTCTGCCATCCAGTGAGGGAAAGTTAAAATATTTACGCAATAGCTTCCTCTGTTGAGTAGAAGTTGAACTAACACAAAAAACGTATTTTGAGAAAAGTGTGGCTTTGGGCTATATCATTCCCGCCCCTTCATTTAAATGATCACATTTTCAAGATCTAACAGAGAAACTTTCGTATCGCGAAGTAACAGAATATTGATATAACAGGACCAAATACACACCAAAAACACCCAATTTAATATTACCGTGCAAGTTGACTGCATTTGTAACACTCGTAAGTTTCCTATTCGAGCTGAAGCCACAATTATAATAGTCTTAATAAATATTGTCGATTATGTTGATATCAATATGCTGTAACATATTGGCTGTCTTCTTTTTGGTTGCTACTCTCACATAGTAAGTACTGCAAAAACGTCAGAGTACGAAACATCTGCACCCATAACTAACCAATATAGTACAGGACACAAGCTAGATCAAGACGACAAGAGTCTTATTCTGTTGAATTTTTCAGTGGACAGCTGATATGAATGAAGTCACCATTCACTTGTAACACATCGCGGTCAAAATCGTCAAGACTTTTAAAGCAACGGTTAACGTAGTTTTGAGAGTTTGAAGTTAGTTTGATGTCTCACAAAGTCGATTTCTTCCATATCTCATTCCATCGAAATTAGGACCAATATTTTTTCTCATTTTAGGGTTCCGTTTGAAGTGTTACATGCCGTTTGGGCAAACGACGTTTTACAATCCTTTTACAGTACTAGGGAAGATGCTCGTGATAGAATAATATTAAGCAGAGAGTAAGTCGCGGAACATCTCGTAATATACTGCGCGCGCGCACGTGAATTTGCAGACATGCTGCAGCTCTGTACTCAAGAGACCAGGTTTCTACATCCAGGTGGTGTAGAGATCACTGTGCCTGCTATACATGTTGTTTACTGACTCGCGATGCCATTCAAAAGATCATGCGACCACAACGACCTTTATAGCGGTAAATTCAGAAGTAAAAAAAAAGTATGTATTTTTATTAAAAACTTCTTCGTGATAATTATTCTACTATCAACTGCATATAGGTTTGATATGTGATTATTAAAACCGAAATACTCATTTTATGCATTGAAACACGTACGTTGTGTGGCGGCGATGGCGAGGCATTGCAGAGTCTGCAGACTAGGAACGACAAATAGCTCTCTGGTCAGAGACTCTGCAATGCCTCGCCATCGCCGCCACACAACATACGTGTTTCAGCATAAATGTTTTTTTTTTATATCGATGTTAATAAATCTGTGGATACTTTAGTGATATTAATTATTCTCATCAATTCATTCAGTCATAAATTGTAAGATAAAATTTTACACAGTTGGATGATAAACCTTATATCCTTGCGTAAAGGTTTTTAACTCTGCAAACTGCTGTTTTGCAAACCTCTCTACAGGTTCAGCGAATTACGACATCATAAACACAGCCACCCGCAAACTAATGAAGAAATTGTAATACGATCTGAAAGAAGCTTACTCGGTGTTCTCTAAAGCAAGCTTGTTTCGTAAGTTAATAAAAAGTCACGAAAACATCAGAAGCAGAAAGACGCCGAGCAAATAACACGAAATTTGACTGCACTATTACCACAGTAGCGCAGCACAGAACTGCCACGTGTAAACCAGCGACGCTGCAAGCTCTTGACTCATCTACACGTAACTATCAATTATAGACTTGTTAGGTGCCAGTCAGTGGCATGAAAGGAACGAAAGATAACTGGAAAAGCCGGATTAGCCCAAAAGGCATCCAGTAATAGTTGTGGCCTTTCGCTACCAGACGAGGAAGATTTTACTCTTATGTAACAGTTATTTGATAGCCTCGAACGCTGAGCGTTGTTTAGCAAATGGGTAAATTGGTTGTTACAAACTGGCTCTAAGGAACCACAGCATTGAGGGGGGTGCTTAGAAATCTCCTGTGAAATTTACTTTTACGAGTTAACAAACCAACCTGGGTGCCTAAATTAGCAGCTGACTCCTATAATAATGCTTCGCCCGCTCTGGCGCTGTTAATTGAACTATTAAACAAAAATTAAAGACTTAAATGGGAAAATACAGTCGATAACGAACAGAGTTAGTACACAGGGGTGGATAGAGATTTTTTTTCCCGAGCCGGGGGGAGGGGGGGGGGGGCGAAGGGTGAACATGTCCTTATAGTCGTCGTGAGTCTCATACTCTGATTTTAAAATAAAGCCACACACACCAGCACACACACACACACACACACACACACACACACACACACACACACACACACACATATATATATATATATATATATATATAATTTTATTGTTGTTGTTGTGGTCTTCAGTCCTGAGACTGGTTTGATGCAGCTCTCCATGCTACTCTATCCTGTGCAAGTTTCTTCATCTCCCAGTACCTACTGCAACCTACATTCTTCTGAATCTGCTTGGTGTATTCATCTCTTGGTCTCCCTCTACGATTTTTACCCTCAACGCTGCCTTCCAATACTAAATTGGTGATCCCTTGATGCCTCAGAACATGTCCTACCAACCGATCCCTTCTTCTAGTCAAGTTGTGCCACAAACTTCTCTTCTCCCCACTCCTATTCAACACCTTCTCATTAGCTATGTGATCTACCCATCTAATCTTCAGCATTCTTCTCTAGCACCACATTTCAAAAGCTTCTATTTTCTTTTTGTCCAAACTGTTTATCGTTCATGTTTCACTTCCATACATGGCTACACTCCATAAAAATACTTTCAGAAATGACTTCCTGACACTTAAATCTATACTCGATATTAACAAATTTCTCTTCTTCAGAAACGCTTTCCTTGCCATTGCCAGTCTACATTTTATATCCTCTCTACTTCGACCATCATCAGTTATTTTGCTCCCCAAATAGCAAAACTCCTTTACTACTTTAAGTGCCTCATTTCCTAAGCTAATACCCTCAACATCACCCGACTTAATTCGACTACATTCCATTATTCTTGTTTTCTTTTGTTGATGTTGATCTTATATCCTCCTTTCAAGACACTGTCCATTCCGTTCAACTGCTCTTCCAAGTCCTTTGCTGTCTCTGACAGAATTACAATGTCATCGGCGAACCTCAAAGTTTTTAATTCTTCTCCATGGATTTTAATACCTACTCCGAATTTTTCTTTTGTTTCCTTTACTGCTTGCTCAATATACAGATTGAATAACATCGGGGAGAGGCTACAACCCTGTCTCACCCCATTCCCAACCACTGCTTCCCTTTCATGTCCCTCAACTCTTATACCTGCCATTTGGTTTCTATACAAATTGTAAATAGCCTTTCGCTCGCTATATTTTACCCCTGCCACCTTCAGAATTTGAAAGAGAGTATTCCAGTCAACATTGTCAAAAGCTTTCTCTAAGTCTACAAATGCTAGGAACGTAGGTTTGCCTTTCCTTAATCTAGCTTCTAAGATAAGCCGTAGGGTCAGTATTGCCTCACGTGTTCCAATATTTCTACGGAATCCAAACTGATCTCCCCCGAGGTCGGCTTCTACTGGTTTTTCCATTCGTCTGTAAAGAATTCGCGTTAGTATTTTGCAGCCGTGACTTATTAAACTGACAGTTCGGTAATTTTCACATCTGTCAACACCTGCTTTCTTTTGGATTGGAATTATTATATTCTTCATGAGGTATGAGGTTATTTCGCCTGTCTCATACATCTTGCTCACCAGATGGTAGAGTTTTGTCAGGACTGGCTCTCCCAAGGCCGTCAGCAGTTCTAATGGAATGTTGTCTACTCCTGGGGCCTTGTTTCGACTCAGGTCTTTCAATGCTCTGTCAAACTCTTCACGCAGTATCATATCTCCCATTTCATCTTCATCTACATCCTCTTCCATTTCCATAATATTGTCCTCAAGTACATCGCCCTTGTATAGACCCTCTATATACTCCTTCCAACTTTCTGCTTTCCCTTCTTTGCTTAGAACTGGGTTTCAATCTGAGCTCTTGATATTCATACAAGTGGCTCTCTTTTCTCTAAAGGTCTCTTTAATTTTCCTGTAGGCAGTATCTATCTTTCCCCTAGTGAGATAAGCCTCTACATCCTTACATTTGTCCTCTAGCCATCCCTGCTTAGCCATTTTGCACTTCCTGTCGATCTCATTTTTGAGACGCTTGTATTCCTTTTTGCCTGCTTCATTTACTGCATTTTTATATTTTCTTCTTTCATCAATTAAATTCAATATTTCTTCTGTTACGCAAGGATTTCTACTAGCCCTCGTCTTTGTACCAACTTGATCCTCTGCTGCCTTCACTACTTCATCCCTCAAAGCTACCCATTCTTCTTCTACTGTATTTCTTTCCCCCATTCCTGCCATTTGTTCCCTTGCGCTCTCCCTGAAACTCTGTAAAACCTCTGGTTTATTCAGTTTATCCAGGTCCCATCTCCTTAAATTCCCACCTTTTTGCAGTTTCTTCAGTTTTAATCTACAGGTCATAACCAATAGATTGTGGTCAGAGTCCACATCTGCCCCTGGAAATGTCTTACAATTTAAAACCTCGTTCCTAAATCTCTGTCTTACCCTTATATAATCTATCTGAAATCTGTCAGTATCTCCAGGCTTCTTTTATGATGAAACTTCCTGGCAGATTAAAACTGTGTGCCCGACCGAGACTCGAACTCGGGACCTTTGCCTTTCGCGGGCAAGTGCTCTACCAACTGAGCTACCGAAGCACGACTCACACCCGGTACTCACAGCTTTACTTCTGCCAGTACCTCGTCTCCTACCTTCCAAATTTTACAGAAGCTCTCCTGCGAAACTTGCAGAACTAGCACTCCTGAAAGAAAGGATATTGCGGAGACATGGCTTAGCCACAGCCTGGGGGATGTTTCCAGAATGAGATTTTCACTCTGCAGCGGAGTGTGCGCTGATATGAAACTTCCTGGCAGATTAAAACTGTGTGCCCGACCGAGACTCGAACTCGGGACCTTTGCCTTTCGCGGGCAAGTGCTCTACCAACTGAGCTACCGAAGCACGACTCACACCCGGTACTCACAGCTTTACTTCTGCCAGTACCTCGTCTCCTACCTTCCAAACTTTACAGAAGCTCTCCTGATGATTATTGAACCAAGTGTTAGCTATGATTAAGTTATGCTCTGTGCAAATTTCTACCAGGTGGGTTCCTGTTTCATTTCTTACTCCCAATCCATATTCACCTACTACGTTTCCTTCTCTCCTTTTTCCTACTACCGAATTCCAGTGACTCATGACTATTAAAGTTTCGTCTCCCTTCACTATCTGAATAATTTCTTTTATTTCATCAAACATTTCTTCAATTTCTTCGTCATCTGCAGAGCTAGTTGGCATATAAACTTGTACTACTGTAGTAGGCGTGGGCTTCGTGTCTATCTTGGCCACAATAATGCGTTCACTATGCTGTTTGTAGTAGCTTACCCGCATTCCTATTTTTTTTATTCATTATTATACCTACTCCTGCATTATCCCTATTTCACTTTGTATTTATAACCCTTTATTCGCCTGACCAAAAGTCTTGTTCCTCCTGCCACCGAACGTCACTAATTCCCACTATATCTAACTTTAAGTATCCATTTCCCTTTTTAAATGTTCCAACCTACCTGCCCGATTAAGGGATCTGACATTCCACGTTTCGATCCGGAGAACGCCAGATTTCTTTCTCCTGATAACGACGTACTGTTGAGTAGTCCCCGCCCGGAGAACCGAATGGGGGACTATTTTACCTCCGGAATATTTTACCCAAGAGGACGCCATCATCACTAACCATACAGTAAAGCTGCATGCCCTCGGGAAAAATTACGGCAGTAGTTTCCCCTTGCTTTCAGCCTTTCACAGTACCAGTACAGCAAAGCTGTTTTGGATAGTGTTACAAGGCCAGATCAGTCAGTCATCCGGACTGTTGCTCTTGCAACTACTGAAAAGGCTGCTGTCCCTGTTCAGGAACCACGCGTTTGTCTGGCCTCTCAACAGATACCCCTCCGTTGTGGTTGGACCTACGGTACGGCTATCTGTATCGCTGAGGCACGCAAGCCTCCCCTCCAACGGCAAGGTCCATGGTTCATGGGGGGCATAATTTTATTACAGTCATAATTTTATCATGTTCATTATTACATATGATGCAATGAAAGTTTCCTGTCGTGTGCCCTACAGAAGATAGCCAACATGTCCTCAACGTTCATCGTTGATGTAATATCTTGATGGATATGTCCATTTAAAAGATCTTCTATCCGCTTGCTGCGAAGATCCGTCTTCAGACGGCGTGGTTGAGAAATATCTTCCCGCAGTCCTGTTTGTTACAGGAAATGTACACAACAACTGACACTAGACTCTAATATTTGAGAGCATCTTTGCTCCTTTATAAGCCTGTACTGGAGACTTCTCCTTATTTTCGTCCATTTGTTGCAAAATTTATTGCTCTTCCTTCAAAGCTACAAAACAAGGGAGATCGTCTTTGTATGGTTTAGCACTTTGTAAAACATTCTGTATATCTTTATCACTAAAGTTTTGCGACAGGAAAGTTCGATTCTTCGTAGCTGAGTTGTAGGGGTTTTTAATGATATTTAATTTAACAAATGATGGAGAAAAAGTATGAACAAGGACATACGGTAATACCCCTGTACAGCCCGTGTCTGAAAACTGGGTCTCTAGGTCTGTTCGAACCATAGCTGTACACTACTAGCTAAACAGAGTGTCACCAAATGGTTCAAATGGCTCTGAGCACTATGGGACTTAACATCTGTGGTCATCAGTCCCCTAGAACTTAGAACTACTTAAACGTAACTAACCTAAGGACATCACACACATCCATGCCCGAGGCAGGATTCGAACCTGCGACCGTAGCGGTCACGCGGTTCCAGACTGAGGCGCCTAGAACCGCACGGCCATACCGGCCGGCAGAGTGCCACCTGTAAGCACTTCCGATAGCTCTCTATCGATTTGTAATTGTGCCTCTTCACTTATATATTCAGTTAGCTTTTTCCCGCGCCTTCGTTCGTGTATCGGTTGTGTTGTTACGTTGAGTTAGTATCGAAGAAGCAAATCATTATCATTTTATTTACTTTCCTGTGAGACAAAACTCTATGGCAGGCGGGAGTGAATGAATTTGGATGTGTTTCATGTTCCTATACGGTGGTTTAGTCTGCTGCAGAGAATCAGCGGTAGTCGTACAGAATGGCCAACCCCTGTAGTTTTCAGACAGGCGTGAAAGTTAACGGTGTTAGGTTGGTGGCGGAAGCCTCATCTCTGGGATTTCCTGGCCACGGAATCGCGTGGGAGACGTTGGAGTGTGTGAGACGGTCAGTCTGCTTCCAGCACGCCGAGGGTCTGCAGCAGATCGCTCTTCGAAAGACGGTGAGTTGGTTCAACCCCGTGGCGCGTTGTCTCGCAGCGAGAGGGGAGCTTTTAGCTTTTGGTTTCGCGTCTCGTCTTATAAGGATTCGCAGTAAGGAATGCAAGGCTCCTGCAGACTTTCAGTTTGCATATGTAAGAAGTGCGCCCTCGGTTCAGTGTGAATGTTTGCCTGCAACTGCGTCTGTATACGTTCTAATCTTTCCTGAACCTTAATAATTTTGCCTCTTCGTGAATTTTCTTTGTCTCATTTACCTTATATCCGTTGGAAGCCATCCACGTGGTTCAATATTAGAGTTTGTTGGCCCACTGCCATCACCCTTTGTCCATTTAAATGTGCCTCCTGAAATATGTCAATTGTTCGCGGCTGCGTGGTTTAATGTGATTAAAACTTAGCCACGGTATGTAAAAATTGTGTCCCTGCAAACCACGTGGGCATACGAGTGTGTTGTGAATCGTGTACCGTTTCACAAGAAATTGTACCTAGTTACCAGGCAACAGCTGTTGTGTAGATACATTACAGCAATGTTCTAAGGAATAAATAATTTTGCCACCAATCTTATCCTATATACCGATGTTACGTCTCTATTACCTACGCCATTTGCTTTGTAGTTTCCTTGTTAGCCCATCCATAGCGTTTCCATGCACACAGGTCCAATAATTAGTGTTCCCTTTTTATTTAAAACAAATCATTTAGAACAGATGTTGTTTTCAGGAGTGCTGCTGCAAGCTGCTCTTATGCACAGTGTTCACGCACTATTTACTTTATTTTAATATTTCATTCACGTGAACAATGCCTGGACCGAACTAGTAATTACCTCCCATTCTTTACGAGTGATAGTACAATGAATGTTCTCTTATGAATCTTTTTTCTTATGATTAAATTAATTAATTTTCCGATTTAGCCGAACAAAAAAAAATTGACAAATGTGTGTGAAATATTATGGGAGCTTCACTTTTTTCCACAACTTTCACATGGTGACCATAACGTAAGATAACTTACACATGGTCGACCCATGCTCAGGATGCGCTAGTCGTGGAGTCATCTTCATCGACTATAGGTAATCTGCTGTTTAAAGTAAAGAGTTTACCAGCAGCAACACGCTGCCTAATAAATGCGCGGTACATAATTTGGTGTCATACTAAGATATAGATCTCAAAAACATCTACAAAAAAATTCCGGTAGTACGTATGTTTTATCTTTTATGGTTTACCCACAATCACCATTTTTGTGATGTCTCCCGGATTCACTGCACCAGGTACAATCAAAAGACAAAAATGGTTATAATGGGTGAACCATAAAAGAGAAGCATATGCTGTCGTGTACTTTTGTATAGACCTTTTTGAGAGCTATAGTTCCGTACTTTCCAATTTCACGTAGCTCTTATCACCTGCACAACATATTGTAAAAGAGTGCATTGCCAAAAGAACTTTTTTTGCGGCCTTGATTCACTATTAACCACTATTATCACTTAAGTTTTTTTAAGTAACCTATCTTCTTCCTCAGGGTTCAAGCTATGTCTACACCTAACTTCATCGAATTCGATTCTATGGTGCAGCCGCGAAAAGATGACACAGTTGCTTTCATATTTATAATACTGACACTGGCACCTTATGGGTTACTCACTGTGCCTTTCAGCAAGAAGTGTACATCATGATTGAAATACGCTGATTCCTGATAAAAGCACCCAACAGAACGGGAGGTACTAGTTGCCAACGAGAAGACTTTGGCGCATAGAACAGCAAATGTAACGAGCCTCGCAATGATTGAAAAACCAAACTTGTAGCTTCAAATAAAGCTGTTTATAGTAACTAACGCCAGTACTGTTTCTTACTAACTAGGAAAAGAATCCCGAGAGATCGAATACTTACCGAAAATATCTGAATGCGTAAGCCAGAATGCAGCCCTGGAATGTTAAAATTTTTTGACTTTACTTACATAGTGAGTAAAACTTACACAATAGCTCGTTTTACCTGCTACGCAATCACGAATCGATAAACTACGTCATATTTTACTGTTCTATTATATTGTGTTCTAATAATAAACAAACAAGAAACAACGAAATGAATACCCGACACAAGTAAAACTTACGTTCCGTTAATTCTAGGCTTTCCGAATTAAAATTTTTTTTTTCAAATTCTCCCTAATGGCAATTTTTTTCAGGCTGTCTGCGTGAGAAGTGCCAAGAACATGACTGCCAGTGGTATTAAAGGATGTGGTATCCGCACCTGATAAATTCCTTTCGGGGAAAATTTGTGCGAATCATAGGATGATGCGGATAACTACCACTCAAATGAAGATCTTGATTGAATGTGTCGGTGATCGCAAATGCGCTTGAAAAGATGTTGCTAATCAGATAAATATATTTTACTTCAGGAAGTCACAATCACGATTAATTTTTGAGACTGTTATACTTTATTGTTGCAAAAACTGTTAATAGAAATCTTACTATCCGACACTTAAAACAGTTCGCTCTTTTTGAGAGGTTTCACAATAATGCTTCCTTAATTCGCACAGCAAGTAAACAGTGCTGCGTCAGTGGTAACCCATTTACACTCAGTTTGCAAGTAATCAATGTTGAATACCCACTGACGAATTTTAAGAATAAATTTTTAGTAGAATTTACGGCTTGAAAAATGTGTCGTTCCGTAGATACATTTGAAAAAATTACTTATCTGAATTTAAAAAATCACACCCCACTGCATTAATTGAAATATCCTATTTATGAGATTTTATTGAAACTTTAGAGCGCAATTTCTCAAAACAACCAACTTGTCGCTTATTACTGTTTACAACCAAGGCCTGTGCGAGAATAAATGTTTATTGTGCCTTAGCGCCAAGATTTAACAACCGGGCGTTACTTAAATGGACTTAAAATAATATAAGCACACCATCGTATCATTTTTCTCTGTAAAATAAACTATCGATCACTCATTTAAAAACATAGTATACCGGTAAGACTATAGGTACTACACCTCATAGAACCAATCTGGTTAACCTCGTGAGCTAGTGTTAACTGCAACGACCCCTAGACTGGCTCAAATTTCCGTGTGTCATTCGAAGATGAATACAAAACAAATGTGAGTCGCTTTTTGTTGAAAAATATCCGCACATTGGGTATGTGATACCTCTTGTTTCATGGTGATTGCTGCGTGTCTCCACCACTTCTTTCTGGGTACTGCATTGCCTGGGATGCTATAACGTATGGCAGCACGGACATGTCCTCATATGCAACAGATTTTCACAGAGCTATTGACAACCTTGAAAGTGATATTTTGTATGTTGGGCGTCCACAGTCGAAGTACTCCATGTTGAATAAGAAGGAGCGCTGCAACTGTTTAAAATATTTCTTCAAAGACATGACCGGTTTTGCAAACTATATTTGCATCGTTACGCGTTTATAGTCAGCCCACAAAAGCGACCCGTTTATAATCGGTTAAAGCACATTCCCAGATGGTCTCATCAAGGCATTTAAAATTTCTAAGTCGCATATGTGGGAACATGAGTAAATAAAAAATGGGGGATAAGGGGACCACACCCTGCCTATCTAACCCATGTTGATTTAGGCAAGTCTTTGACCCATTTCTGAAAAAACTATTTGATGCAGGAACTTAATATTTTTACTGTGTGTTACATGATGCTAATAGCATCAACTGTACTAAAATCTACTTTACCCATTTTATAGTTTTTAAGAAAAACTTTTTTAAATTTATAAACAAAAATATTAAGTTTTTTCTGCAGAAAATACTTTTTTGTGATCTTCCTAATGGGGGAATATTAATGTTTGTAGTACCAGAGGTGGCTTTTTATTTTATGCAGAGTCTCTGAAAATTTCACTCATTTATCTATGATAGTTTCTGATATAATGGAGCTTATGTACTGAAGATTTTAGTTTTGCAGGAAATTGGCTTTAAAGAAAAAAATTTTGAAATTTGTTACTTACAGTTAATTAAAACTGTCCTGCTGCATGTGATGGCTCTTCTTTGGTCTCTAGCGGGTCTTCCAGCTTCTTTTTCACCTTCTTGGATATTTGTCTTGCTTTATTGGCCATTAATAGATGCAGACCTGTCTGCATCAGCTATCCTCATTTTATCGCAATGTTGCAGCACATTAATCATATGTACACCAGTATTAATTTCCAGCTTTTACAGTACCCGACACTTTTAATATTGAATGTAATATCAACATCATGAACTCCTAGTTTCATTGTATGCATGCCTACAAATACAGTTTTAGGCAGGCGGTTCCTAATTATGCTGTTGAAACATTCATTTGGGTTTTGTGTCTGCCCATGCAGACATTTCCTTAGAAGGTCAGGATGAGCCAAGTCCCTGAAAATAGGTTTAATTGCTGTAATAACAGCAGCAGGAAGAGAATGCTGGTGAGAATAAGATTCTCCAGTTGCCTGAGCCCTATTGTATTTGCACCACGAATTTTCTCCTGATGGACACAATCCATGACATGGCTTACTATCAGTAGAGGACTTATGGAAGAATATGGCCCAAACATCTCTCCTCATTGCCTCCAGATTTTCTTTATTTCTCCTAATTGCCTGCCCATAGTATACCTGCAAGTTTTCTATTTCAGTTTTAGTTAACCGACCCTGTCCGGTCAACAGTTTTCCATCTTCTAATTTTTTTCCTCTCATATCACCAGTTAGTTTTCTCAGCCTTGTTCCCAAACGTTTTTGAACATGGCCTAGACATTCTATTTTGCTAATAATGGCACCTCCATATGGCTTAGAGTTGACAATGGGTGGGTTGACAGGGGGTGACAGAAAAATGGGTGTGGCACATAAACATACGTGGTAGGAAAATGATATTTAAACTATTTAAATGCTCGAAAAAAATTTTTTCAGCGAAATCCTTTTACTTAAATAAAACCTTAACCTATCGAAATATGATGAAACCGAAAATCGATTTTTTTCGACCTGAACCACGGTGTGGTCCCCTTAAGGCCATGCTGAAGCCTCCAATGTAGACAGCATATGCAGGATTTATTTATAGACATTAGCACATTTATGAGTTAGAAATTTTAAATACCTTGATGAGAATACTGGAGAATGTGTTTTTACCGGCTTTTAAACACATCACTTTTATGGATTGACTATAAAAACCTGATGATGTAAATGTAGTTTGCGATACCGATCGGGTCTTTGAATTAAGATTTTAAACACACGGAGCAGTCTTTCTTATTCTACATATTGATAGATCCTTTTTTCATCACTTAGCAACTACAGAACGTCCATTAGATTCCCTTGAGAAATCTGCTTACTCGATGGAACATCCTAACAAGTTAGTTGGTTGAGAATGATTCGTAAATGATGCCACATGCACAAGGAGCAGCAAGGCTGCATTCAAATGGTCCCACATGTCTCCACCTCTGCCTATGGATCACAGCCTTCCAGTACTTAAAATCTCAGCGAATTACATTAGTTTAAGGAACAAACATCAGTTATCTGGTCATGCGACCTCATTTTGATCTGTTTACACAATAATAATTTCCTTTGGGTATGTAGGTGGTAATAATCATCAAAATTCATTGAGTACATCTACATCTACATCTATATCTACATCAATACTCCGCAAGCCACCTGACGTTGTGTGGCGGAGTGTACTGTTAGTACCTCTATCGGTTCTCCCTTCTATTCCAGTCTCGTATTGTTCGTGGAATTACATTCCGGTTTTTCATAAAAGTACATCATCCCCTATTCCCACTTACGACCAATGAAAAAAACACACATTACCATAAGTATATAAAATATACACCATGACGCTCTCAAATCCGGTGCCTCGTCGTGTAGGTGAGGAGGAAGGAGATGGCGACTCGTTAAAAAACCGGGGCTCAGCGGCCCGTGTGATAGCACCCTGTGAGGTTCAAATGGTTCAAATGGCTCTGAGCACTATGGGACTCAACTGCTGAGGTCATTAGTCCCCTAGAACTTAGAACTAGTTAAACCTAACTAACCTAAGGACATCACACACATCCATGCCCGAGGCAGGATTCGAACCTGCGACCGTAGCGGTCTCGCGGTTCCAGACTGCAGCGCCAGAACCGCGCGGCCACTTCGGCCGGCACACCCTGTGAGGGATCCACGCTAGGATTATAGTGAAGACTTCCTCGCCAGTGAAGGCGGAGAAACTAGCGGAAGAACTAGCGGCAAAGTGGTCAGCGTATCTTCACTGCAAACATATTCCTCAGAGCTAACAAACCTGAGTAGTAGTTTTAGGGAACTTGTTCCCTAATTCAACAAGCAGCCAACAATGGATATGCACTTTGTAAGGATTTGACTCCAAGGAGCACCAAATCTCCCATTTCCAAGGAAATGAAAAGTAGGCATTAAGATTACTGGGAGCCACGATACTGTTCAAAGAATGAGTCTGAACATTCTGAAACGTACCTTAAACGATCAACCAGTAAAATCAAACACAGATTCGATGCCATTTTTTAAACAAGGAAACATACAACTTTAATAAACTTTCTAAAGAAAAAATATTATGTTTGTGGTGTCACCGCCAGACACCACACTTGCTAGGTGGTAGCCTTTAAATCGGCCGCGGTCCGTTAGTATACGTCGGACCAGCGCATCGCCACTATCAGTGATTGCAGACCGAGCACCGCCACACGGCAGGTCTAGTCTAGAGAGACTCCCTAGCACTCGCCCCAGTTGTACAGCCGACTTTGCTAGCGATGGTTCACTGTCTACATACGCTCTCATTTGCAGAGACGACAGTTTAGCATAGCCTTCAGCTACGTCATTTGCTACGACCGAGCAAGGCGCCATAATCAGTTACTATAAGAACTATCTTCAAGAATGTATTATGAACAGATAATATTGTGAATCATGTACCGTCAAGAGCGACGTTCATCATTAATGGATTAAAGGTAAGTATCAAACTAATTACGTCCGGTTTCTGATTTCTCATTCCTTGTCATGTTCCAGACCTCACGTCAGTATAGTTCCCTCCTCACGCTAGCCTGCTTGAGCTAAAACGCGTGCATTTCGGCCTCCACTAGTAACACGGTGTTGGCTCTTCTGCTAACACAAAAATGATAACCATATTGGAAGAAAGAAGAGTTACTGATACAACGTCCTTTCAATTCTGAAGGATTCAGGATATTTAAGGGAAACTAGGAAAACCCCAGTTTGGAACAGGTTTAATTGTGAACAAAAACATATTAAACTGAAGAATTGAATTTAAATCAATAAATGAAAGACCTTTGCCGCACGGGGTAGCCGTGCGGTCTAGGGCGACTTGTCACGGTCCGTGCGGCTCCCCCCGTTGTAGGTTCGAGTCCCCCCTCGGGTATGGGTGTGTGTGTGTGTTGTCCAAGTTAGTTTAAGTTAGATTAAGTAGTGTGTAGGCTTAGGGACCGATGACCTCAGCACCGCGCGACCGCTACGGTCGCAGGTTCGAATCCTGCCTCGGGCATGGATGTGTGTGATGTCCTTAGGTTAGTTAGGTTTAAGTAGTTCTAAGTTCTAGGGGACTGATGGCCTCAGATGTTACGTCCCATGGTGCTCAGAGCCATTTTTGATGACCTCAGCAGTTTTGTGCCATAAGACCTTACCACAAATTTCCAATTTACAAAGACTTTCCATTCCAACACATAAACGATCAAACAATGTTTAAAAATGAGGGAAACAGGTCTAATAAATAGAAAAATGATGATGTGATATATTCTTTTAAAGCGACCTTCACAGAAACTAAAAGAAACGTAAGATAACAATTTTTTACAATTACCTTTTATACACAGAATCTTAATTTTTATGTACATTGTTGTCGATTATATTTTACAGAGATGCATTTTTATTACAGAGCACTGTTATGTCTGCTCGGTACAACCAACTCTCTCAACATCTCAACAATAACAGAAGAATCCAATTTAAAAAAGTTTATTGAAGTTTAGTTGTCACCTTTCATTTGCTATTTTACAGTTTTTTGGTTATCATTACTCTGTACAGTTAACCGCAATAAAGTATGTCGTAAAGATAAAAGGAAAAAATACGACTGTTTCTTCTTTCCTTACGTTGAGGACCACAGAAAGAGCAAACAGAAAAATCTGAAAAATGTGTCAAACACTCTAGATCACATTTTATGAAAAAATACAATATTACTATTGGTATACTTTAATGCACAAACTGGCAAATAACTTTAGCACAGATCCATAGGAGGAAAATTCCCTGCAAATAAAAGAACCAATACGAACGAAGAAAGAATCTTAAGCTTGTGCAGACAGCACAACATAGTACTACCGGCTAGAAAACAAACTACGTCGATATCACCAAATCCGATTTGTGGTGAAAAACAACTCGATGACGTTGCTATCAGCAGACAGTTTACATCTACATGACTACTCTGCAATTCACATTTAAGTGCTTGGCAGAGGGTTCATCGAACTACAATCACACTATCTCCCTACCATTCCACTCCCGAACAGCGCCATTCCTACCTATGTAGGTTGGGCTCAACAAAATATTTTCGCATTAGGAAGAGAAAGTTGATGACTGAAATTTCGTAAATAGATCTCGCCGCGACGAAAAACGTCTTTGCTTTAATGACTTCCATCCCAACTCGCGTATCATCTGCCACACTCTCTCCCCTATTACGTGATAATAGAAAACGAGCTGCCCTTTTTTGCACCCTTTCGATGTCCTCTGTCAACCCCACCTGGTAAGGATCCCACACCGCGCAGCAATATTCTAACAGAGGACGAACGAGTGTAGTGTAAGCTGTCTCTTTAGTGGACTTACAATTGAGGTACTCAATGTAAAAGTTGTTAAAGAGTGCTACTTTAGACCTAGACCACTATCTGTCTCTTATTAAATAAAGGTTAGACCAATATTTAGAAAAAAGAACCAATAGCCAATAATTTGATAGACAGAAATGATTACAAAAGGCAATTGGAAAATACGTGTTGGGAATAACTTCAGAAAGACATTATCCAGACTGCAGAAAAAAATATTTCCCTTACAAAGAAATGGTAACATGCCTAGTGGAATGGTGATTGTGAAGGGTTAACCATAAAGAAAAAACGAGCTTGGAATATCTGGAATGCAAATAAAAATGATAAGAAGAGGGAAAATTTTATAGAAGCGAGGAAAGATGCACCGAAAGATCTCAAAAAGACCAGTGTACAACATATAAAACGTCAACTGAGTCATATCTTGAGCAGAACAACACAAAGGACTTTTATAAAATATTCAAAAATACTTAGTACTACCACGAAGTTTACAGATTACTTATCCAAGAACACGGAAGACTGTATACATTAACACTGACAATTGCAAAATACTTTCGGATTAATTTAAAGAATTTCACAACTGCAACTCATCGGAAAGACAATTTCATATTGATAACGTAATCCAAATACAACCATACTCAAAGCCACTAATAATAGAGCAAGTCAGAGAAATCACAAAACTACTTCAAAATGACGAAGCATCAGGAGAAGACAATAAACTGCAGTTGCTGAATTGGTGAAACTCTCTAGGCAACATTAATCTATGACTAATAGATAACATTAAGGAAACTTGGACAACATTACTTTATCATCAGAATGGACATCGGCGTTAATACAGCCACAACATAATAAAGAAATGAAAACTGATGGTAAGAATTGTAGAGTAATCTCCCTCATGTCAGTAACGTATAAAATCTTGTTCATAGTACGGTACTTTTAAAGGGAGCTGAAAGAATGCTCGACCCGCATCTAAGAGAATACCAAGCATGATTTAAGAAGGGAAGGTGCTGTGCAACTACAGTACCCAACGAACATAGTATAAGTGAGGAAATTCAGAAACTTGAAATATATGACAATTTTTGCAAATTTTAAAAAGGCATATGAATCATCTGACAGAAATGCACTAATCGACATTATAAAGGAGTTAAGAGTTGATAATAAAATAACATAAATAATTAAAAGAATTTCAGCAAACACACAGTATAATTACTGGGGGAACTGTCGAAACGTTCTGATCTAAATTCAGGAGTAAAACAGGCAGATAATTTATCGCCTCAACTTTTTCAGTAGCGCATTAGAGGAGACAGTGGGGGAATAGAGGAAATCCATCAATACTAAGGGTGTTCAACTAGGAAGAAACGCAGATAAAATCACCTCAGATTGTCTAGCTTTTGCAGATAACATTGCAGTAATTACTGACTCACTGGACAGTGCCAAACAATAGATGTCAGAACTACAGAAACAAGCACATAAAATAAGACTAAAAATACCATTTTCAAAAACACAGTTCACGAGAAATATCAATGTTGTCCCTCTCCCACAAAGATCTAAAAATTCATAACAACACAATACCTAAAACAAACTATTTTAAAAACCTAAGAGAGTGAATAACAAGCAACACAAAAAAACAGCCATGGAAAGTAGAGTACATAAAATGGAAAGGTCGTTCCATATGACAAAAAACATATATAACAAAAATCTTTATGGTTGAACACAAAACTAAGACACTATCAAACAGTGGTAACGCCTGAAAAATTGTATATAGCGGACCAGGAAAAACTGGAAGTTGTAAAAAGCAGAACTATTGAGAAAATGATGGGCCCTAGAAGTAAGAGTAAGTTCAGTACAAATTACGATCATACAGAGAGTTCTATTTGAAATTGGAAAGCTAACTAATATAATGAGGGAAAGAAGACTACAGTTTTATGGTCATATACCGAATGGATAGTGACAGATTAACCAAGTAGATAACTTCTAGTCCACAGAGCCGTTGAATAACTACTATGTGAATGTCCCCATCACTGGAAAATCTCGCTCCTGCAGGTGTTCTTTCCTCTTGCCGAAAATATGGAAATCGCATGATAGAAGATGTGGACTTCCTGATCAGCATAAGCCGCATCAGTGCGGCCTCGGTCAAACTGTTGGCAACATTTCACTGTGGCTGGACATGTCACTGCCCTTGGCCCATGTATCGACAGAATTTCGCTGTGAACCTGTTTGCAATTTAGACGTTTTTCCCACAAGACTTGTGCTGTGCCGGGAACATCAACCTTGGAGTACGTCTCAGTTTGCCAAGCCATCACATTGTGATGCACCTATCACATATAACACAGAGGAACTGTGTCTGCAGAGAACCTGGAGCATGTAGCCTCTTCTGATAATACGACACACTTTTTATGCAATGGTCTTGGCACTGGACAACGAGTGTAAATTAATTTCTGAAGTTCCCACATCGTACATTCACCTGGATCCAATCTTCCCTACGTTAATATACTCTGAGCCCATTCTGACCAGAATCGGTCTTTATAAGCAAAATGAAATTCATCAAATGTCTTATAATTATCTGGGACGCGAATGCTTGTTGGGTAGCTTCACGTCTTAGATAGCTGACATCTCATCTGCTTTTCCGTTCCTCTGACTATCCTTAAAGCACCACATACTGAAACAATTTTAAAAATATGACTGGAAGTAAATCACCAGCCGGATAGCATGGAAAAAATCTGTGCAATTTTAACTTGTCTGTTTCTGTCATAAGGTCTCTAGCGACAGTAGTTCCTTTAACCTTTAGCCCTTCACTTCATTTACTTGTTTAGTTAGTCACTGATTGATTTGGGACATAACATTATGTGAAGTAGGTGCAATACTCTCCACTGCACTTTCCCTCTCATCAATATATATTTTACTTTCTTGGTCTTACACATATCCAAGTCTCTAAACTGGATTTCACTTCTTTACCTACTGGCTGCCATTGTTTGTAACTGGTTCAATATCTTCAGTCATCTCTGATTTTAGCACACATAAACCACTAGACATATTCTACGTTTCTGTGTAATAATAGTTGCCCGCAGTCCCACAAGAACCAGACAAGTCTGAAATCTAGTCTCAAATTCAACAAATAGTTTCATCCTGTTCCACTTCAGGTACAGAAGTTTCAGTCTTGCTACTTAAGCTATTCGCTTGCTTAGCGACTAGTACCAGATCTGTTTTAACTCAATATCATTTTCGAAACAAATTCGTATTGTTTCTTGCTTGGTTTTCTCAAGATCGTTTCTTAATTCATAAAGTTTGTTTTCTATACTACTGTTCTCAGACTTAAATACTGCTAGCCTGTCTTGCTGAACATTCCGTAGAACCAACATGGAGATTTCTCTTCACGCGAATCACCACAGTGTAGACTCGTCTTTCTCGTTTTATACTGACGTTTTGTCAACTTCACATCCGACACTGTCACCTTCTTTCCGCTGTGATAATTTTGGAATAATCAGATATACTCACACGTGACTTTTCTTGTGCCGACACGAGGCTTCACCTTTCCTCTTCTCTCAACACCATCCAACACAAAACGGCACCACACTAAACACATACCCGTCAGAGGATATTCAACAGCAAACTTGAGGCACAATTCTGACATATCGTCTGGAAGAGGACCGTTGTGCGCAGAGCAAGTAAATCTTTTTCGAGTAGAGCTGAACCCACGGGGTGCGGTCTCCCAGACGACAATACGAAACTACTCTTTCCTTATATTTAAATCAAACGCGACGCGGCCTATCCAATGTTTCACAGAGTCGACAGCTAGGTGTCTTCACACATCTACTCTGAACTGCGGTGCAGTTCCGCCATTTTGGAACTACACTGGAGAGTCAAAGAAACTGGCACACCTGCCTAATATCGTGTGGGGCCTTTGTGAGCACGCAGAAGTGCCGCAACACGACGTGGCGTGGACTCTACTAATGTCTGAAGTTGTGCTGGAGGGGACTGACGCCATGAATCCAGTAGGGGTGTCCATAAATCCGTAACAGTACGAGGGGGTGGAGATCTCATCTGGACAGCACGTTGCAAGGCATCCCAGGTATGCTCAGTAATGTTCATTAGTTTGGTGGCCAGTGGAAGTGTTTGAACTCAGAAGAGCGTTCCCGCAGCCACTCTGTAGCAATTCTGGGCGTGTGGGGTGTCGTATGGCCCTGCTGGAATTGCGCAAGTCCAACGGAATGCGCAATAGACATAAATGGATGCAGGTAATCAGACAAGATGCTTACGTATGTGTCACCTGTCAGAGTCGTATCTAGACGTATCAGGGGTGCCATATCACTCCATACGCCCCACGCAATTACAGAGCCTCCACCAGCTTGAAGAGCCCATACTGAAATGCAGCGTCCATGGATTCATGAGGTTGTCTCTACACGCATTCGCGTCTATCAATTCGACATAATTTGAAACGAGACTCGTCCGACCAGGCAACATGTTTCCAGTCATCAAGAGTCCAATGTTGACAGGCCCTGGCAAGGTGTAAAGCATTGTGTCGTGCAGTCATCAAGGGTACACGAGTGGCCCTTCGGTCACGTTCAAACGCACTTAAATCTTGATAACCTGCCATTGTAGCAGCAGTAACCGATCTAACAACTGTGCCAGACACTTGCTGCCTTATATAGGTGTTGTCGACCCCAGCGCCGTACTCTGCCTCTGTATTTGAGTATTATGAATGAAATAGAAATCGAGGATTGCCTGCAAGTGCGCTGATGCCACACTTCAACTGCCCAGTCTTGCGCAACTCGCTCTCTCTGGCATTCGAAAATGGCAACACTGGGTGCCCATAGTTACCTACTTCGAGCGCCGGTTGAGCGACAGTAGCGAGACGGTGCATAGCTTTACACGCAGTTCTCGTTTTTCATTCCTTATTGAGTTATGACTTCCGACAGTTTGACTGGAAATGAAAAAATGTGTTGTGGTATTATTTGTGCAATTTATGTACCGAGTGGAAGTGTTTGTGTAAATTCAAAATGAAAAAGGAGAAAGAAAGAGAGCTTTACTCTCTGCTATGTGGCTAGAGTTCCTAAACAACTCTAACAAGACGCGCTTTGACAGCAAGGAAGAATGCAACAGCAAAAGGCAACCGAGTTTCGGCGGCACAGAAAATTCATTTTCCACAGTGTATATAAATATTAAAAACATCTTGTAGACTTTGATGGTGGACAACATCGCGTTCGTTACGAAATATTTCTGAAAGGGATACATGACCAGCAGTGATGATATCAAGAAATGCAGTGATATGTTACCGAAAAAACAACCATTGTAAGAAAAGACCTTGCTGTCCTACAGGATATTTGTGCTGCAGCTGGTGGCGTTGGTTTAACAACTGCCCAGCGCATGTGTCGTGAGAGAAGAGTCACCAACATTCAGTTCTCTAAGGAAAACATTAAATAATACAGTAGATCTTTAACTGAACTAGACTTATTAAAAGACACTTTCAGGCGAACAGTCTATAATTTTACAATGAGGAATACTCAACATCAGAAAAATCGAAGAAAAAGTTAATTGAAAAAATAAATTTTACTGGATCTGCTATATCTGTAAGACTCATATTAAACTATACAGGATTTAAATACAGTTACATACGGCAAAATTCGAGGCAAAGTGAGGGCCTTAAGGTACCGTTTGGGAAAAGAGGTCATGCTGATGGATATGTATGAGGGGTCAGCGAAGACTGGCTTCTTAAAGGAAATAAATTAGTTTAGAGATGTAGCAAAACAAACAACTCAGATGATTGTCATTCGAAAATGAACATAGTTAAATTTGAGCAATTACGTATTTCTGTTAGGGTGCTAATTTGCTTTGCCCTGTTCTCTCACTGTCACCTATGTTCCACAGCCACTATGTCCCTCTCTTTCTCTCACACTGACACTGCCTCCTTTGCACTCTCTATAACAACCACTGTATACCACACTCGAGTATTTTTTACTTTTCCTTGTCATTGCCCCTGCCAAGGTATTCATCTCTGTCAGCATAAAAAGCACACACGAATATATTCATATGCCAAAATGTTTGGAAAATTTTAAAGGTGCTGAGGGAGGTAGGTTGAGACAGCTAATACCCCACTTTTCAGTCAGAGTCTTTAAATAAACAGGGACATATTCACATTTTTTGCGCTCCATGAGGAACATTTTCCGCAGATCCTCTTCTTTTCCCTGCTGTAGCAGGGCATATAATTCATATGAAAAGAAATGTATTGGTCAGTAAAATTTAGATAGATTACTTACGTGAAACTGAAATAAAGCAGAAGTAATTTTACACATCCGACCGGTTTTTCCGAAAAAAGAAAATTCTCGTGCATCAGTACTACAGCACGCAATTCCCATATGATAACGGATTTTCTCCATTTGCCTAAGCCAGAGAAAGTGTGTAATATGCATACATTGATTCTGTACTGTAGGATATTTACACTAAAACGATCTTCCTGTTGGGTATAGAAATGCATCCTAGCCCAACGGCTATCCAAAACACTTGAACCTATCTTTTTATCACGAGCAGAACCCGAAGTATGAGCACCGAAAAATCCCGTTCATCTGCTCGGCGTTTTGGAATAAATTAGGTATGCGAGCAGTCGTCTGCATACCAATGCTTGCAAGCATCCATCACACTCACCTACACTCCACAAATACACGTATGACACAACTCTTACACATCTCCAGGCAAAGGGAGCAACGTAGGCGGAGGAGAACGCCCTTTCCGTCAGGTGGATGAACCCACCCTGTGGGATTTCTCAGCCAACAATGGCGTATGATATTTAATATAATGTGTGATGCAAACGATGTTATTTTATTGTTATAAATTGGCTAAGCTTTTGTCATAGGTGTCGGGGCCACAAGGCAGAAAATTCCGCTGGTGCACTTTAATTGCAAATAACCAAATACAGTTAGACTCCACCGGACGGTGTCTAAACCTTCGCCAACTCGAACACACACGTTGTTGCTCGCGGGAATGTCCCAACAGCCAGCAACGAGAACCAAATGGCACAATGTGAACAGTCTTGACTTGCTGGTAAATTAAATCCAAACTCAACTTTCGTATCTAGGGTCGGTGAGTCACGGACCTCGTAGCAATTAGAACAGCCCCACACACTCCGACACTGCGTAGAGACCACCAGCGGGCCGGGCCAAACAAAGCCCCGTGGAGATTTCCTCGCTGCTCTACGCCAACCGACCGACTCCTCGCACACAGTACCGGTGGAAACTATAAGAGCCAGACCAAAGATAGTACAAGGTGCGAATATCGATAGACACCGCTGCTGCCTCTCATGGAGAGAGCGAACAAAAGCATAATCGCAATAACTGCGGGGAACCAAACACAGATAGGAACCAAGGTTTAAACCAACGCTTAACATGAGCCCATCACGGCTCAGGTACCGCATCTCACATAGATATGTTGACAATGGCATCCAACAAACGAGAAAAAGAAACCAATGGCCACTATGAGAATATGATCTACTGGTAAAAGACATCAAAAATGCTTTACCCACTGAATCAAAATTGTCGAGGAAATAAGGGATTGAAAACATTTGTGACAGCTTTGGCACGGGTAGATGGAAACAATGTAAAAAGTATGTTGACCAATATGAGCAATGATTACTGAATAAGTTAATGAGCAGAAGAAAAGTTGTGGGAAAGCGTGAACAAATACCGGTACTCTCACCTAATTTCATTGGAACTGTGAGAATTATATCAGAAAAGTGAAATCTTGATTCAAGATAAATGATTTCAAGCTCGTCTCATCTCAGTGAGTGCAAATATGGTCTATGCTTACAACTCGAGTAGTATGCGAGAGTGGAGGATGGCTGCTGTAAAGGCTGAGAATTCTAAATCCAGCCCCAGCATCTGAGTTTTGCTGTGAGTGGGACGCATCTTGCTCTGCCGCTGTAAGGCGTACTGTGCTGCCTGAAGCCCTGTGGAGATGTCTTGACTAAGGAGAAGTGCTCAAACTTATGCACCTGGAGCGAGTGCTCTCTTGCTCTCCTACACAAAAGTTGGCTGGCTCTGCTAGCACCGGAACTTGGTGGGCAATTGCAGCAAGCTTTACAAGTTCCAAAATGACAATGATTTAGTAAACATGCTAAGAAATTCCCTAGTGTTATGAATTCTGCCACAGTTAACCGATGAAGTACATTTATCCTTCGGAGTGGAATACAAGGTAGAAAGTCTCGCTAACCGTGCGACAGATTTCTAGTTATGGCAATAAGAAGGCGTGCTTGTACGCATGCACGAGTTCTCTCTTGCACTACCAAAATAATTGCTATGGACCAACCGTAGACGTCCTTAGAAAATTTTGAACAAAAATTTCAGTTGACCTCCGTCAGGCCTAACGAACAGATCCCATGCTAGCACCATTGTGATTTCGTCTCTCCATCAGATCTCATCTTTGTTAAAAGACGCTCTTTGTGCAGAATAAAACTTTATAATGGGCTGGGACACCTTCACCTGTCACCTCCCCCTCCCTCCCCCCTGGCATTTGGTCATAAGAGCACTCTTCTCAGTGTGTACTGGGCCAAGAGGTGGCTTTAAGCAGAAACATTTTTACGACCTGTGCTGTTCCGCTCCTGACTGTCAGCTTTTGCCAGACAGCTATTAGCCACAGGCTGCAGCACATCAGGGCTTAAGCTGGTTACCAGACACGTTTAGAAAAAAACTGCAGTGTAATAATACTGATTGGAACTTTTAACAAATCACACAGTACTGATTTCGTTGCACATTATATCAGATGTAACTATGTAACGGCACGTCTATAATGCTGTAGCTTTTTTTGGTATAATATTTGACGGTGTTCACAATAAATGGCAGCAGCTGTGACATTACCGGTACCTATATTTAACTGTACAGGTACTTTGTGGAGGATTATTTGCGTCTCCAGGCATGTGTTCGGCCTGGAATCTCACTGACTGGAGTAGACTGCGCTTGAGAGACGATTCCCGTTTCGACCTGAGCCCCAGTGACCAGAGACGACGTGGCTGGAGACATCCCTGACAGATCTGGGATGCCAGCCTGACGGCCCGACAGCCAGGACTGGTGGACTCGGGTGGGTGCCATTTCTTTTCACAGCATCACCCTTTTGGTTGTTGTCTACGGCAGTGTAACAGCACAGCGGTACGCCGACGATATTCTACCCTCCGATTTGCTGCCCTTCACGGAAAGCTACCCTGGGCTCGGATTTCAGCGAGATAATGCCCGCCCGCACGCAGGACAGTTGGTACTGCTTGCTTTCGTGCTTGGCCAGCAGTTGAGAACTTTCGGAGCATTATGGGCAGGGTCCTCGAATCACCCCGGGATTTTGATGACCTAACGCGCCAGGTGTACATAGCTCTGTGAACCAAGGCCAAGCCGAATAACTGCTTGCACAAGGGCCAGAGGTGGACCGACATCTCGTTGACTTGCTCAGTTTGTGAAGCTGTTTCTCCTGAATAAATCTTTCATTTGTCCTGAAATTGTAATCATTTGTTTCTCTGTGTCCATCACATCTACCGATTTCGTAGTGCGCTGTTGTTTCTTTTTCTTTTTTTTCTTTTTTTTTTTGTTTGCTTCTTTGAGTGTATTTCCTTTGCAGTAACGCTACATCAATAGAACCCATTTGTGCATAATTTATGAAGAAAAATGGAGTTATTACACTGCGTGTTCAGTGTAAGTCTTCCTTCATTTCTGAATGTATATTTTACGTACACAACGCTAGGTTGATACACAACTGGCAAAATATCATTATGCCTTCTGTCAACTCATAATGAGCACATATTGCCGGCCGTGGTCGCCGAGCGGTTCTAGGCGCTTCAGTGTGGAACCGCACGACCGCTGCGGCCGCAGGGTCGAATCCTGCCTCGGGCATGGATGTGTGTGATGTCCTTAGGTTACTTAGGTTTAAGTAGTTCTAAGTTGTAGGGGACTGATGACCTCAGATGTTAAGTCCCGTAGTGCTCAGAGATATTTTGTTGAGCACATATTTACCTTAGAAAACGCTGTTACTTTGTGTCTGCCTTCAGAAGTCCTTGTTCATTGTTACACAGACCGAAGTCTGAAGACGTCGACTCTGCCATTTATAAGTGTTTTTTCTATTTAGATACATGGCTTTCGGCAACATTATCCGCACAGTCTGTATTAAATAAATTTGAAATACTTTATGTACTAATTAAATTGAATTATGCAGATGCTGAGACGTGTCAAGAATCGTTAGGTCACGTCCCGCTCTCAAGTGCGTTCATCTTTGGCGACAGGGCGTGGCTGGCGGCCGCGAGGGCGCTGGCAGTGGGGTGAGGAGCAGAGCCGGCAGTGGCCCACAGTTTTGTACTCCGTGTTGGCTGGAGTATCCTGGGTCAGTGGTTCGCTGGCGCACACGGGGCGAGCTGGCGGTGAAGGCTCGGACGGGCGACGGCGCGGGCAGCAGCAGTTCTGCAGAGCGGCTCTCGTACCGGCGACAGCCTCTGCTCTCTGGCACACTGTCAGCCACTTACTACGGGTGAGCACTTACGGAACGTTCCCTAGGCTTAAGTTCGTTGTGTAGCACCTTGTGGTCTCGGTGCAAGATAGTTTTCCGCCCGACCAATTCTCTCGATACTTTCAGTGGCTTCAACCGACGGTGCTGTGTATTCTGCTCCTCGTGTGGCTGACTGGTATAGATTTAGTTTTCCGGGGACGGACAAGCATGTTTTAGTCTGTTAAAATTGTATGCGGTGCAACTCTGCCGTTCTTAATGTGTATTTCTGGTTTCTGTAATTACTGCGCCGGCCGCGGTGGCCGTGCGGTTCTGGCGCTGCAGTCCGGAACCGCGGGACTGCTACGGTCGCAGGTTCGAATCCTGCCTCGGGCATGGGTGTGTGTATGATGTCCTTAGGTTAGTTAGGTTTAAGTAAATCTAAGTTCTAGGGGACTTATGACCTAAGATGTTGAGTCCCATAGTGCTCAGAGCCATTTGAACCATTTTTTTGTAATTACTGCCTTTTTTAATAACTGTTGCCTTTTAAATTTTATGGTTCATGAATAATTTTCTAATACAGTCACGTTTGTGCTCCTACTCCCATATACTGGGTACCTATCTCGAGCCACTTTCCACCTCCTGATGTCAGACGGTAGAGCGCACTACTGCGTGTATACCAGAAGATTGCTAACAACACCGATCTTCCAATAGTGGACGACGTATTCTCTGACGAGCGAAAAAGACTATGATCAAGACATCCCATTCTTATCATAGCCACGACTCTCATGAAAACTGAATTCAATCCAATCGATGAATGGAAAAGCTGCTGGCAACAAAACTGTTCCCCACAATGCCTGAAGCTGACCTGCGTCCAGAAGAAACCCCCTAGGTTCGACCAGCCTCGGGCAATTTGGACTATCTTGAACCGCATCCGAAAGGGCCTTGGACGATGTGCGCACATTCTCTACAAGTGGGGCAAATCTTCATCTCCTGCGACTGTGGTGCGAAGCGACAGACAGTTGCTAATGTTGAATCGACATGTCCCGCACGTGCCTACAAGGGTTCTTTCGAAGATTTCCTAACAGCGGCGACTGACGTTATAAAATACGTAAAAGACCATGGTATCTGTTTATAGCTGTTGTTATTTGTGGTATTTTATGCTGGAGTGCTGTGCTTAGCCGGCCGCCCTGGCCGATCGGTTCTAGGCGCTTCAGTCCAGAACCACGTGACTGCTACGGTCGCAGGTTCGAATCCTGCCTCGGACATGGATATGTGTGATGTCCTTAGGTTAGTTAGGTTTAAGCAGTTCTAAGTTCTAGGCGACTGATGACCGCAGATGTTAAGTCCCATAGTACTCAGAGCCATTTCTGCTGTGCTTAAATGTTGATGCTTAGTTCAAAAATGGTTCAAATGGCTCTGAGCACTATGGGACTCAACTGCTGAGGTCATTAGTCCCTTAGAACTTAGAACTAGTAAAACCTAACTAACCTAAGGACATCACAAACATCCATGCCCGAGGCAGGATTCGAACCTGCGACCGTAGCGGTCTCGCGGTTCCAGACTGCAGCGCCTTTAACCGCACGGCTTGATGCTTAGTAATTTGTAGTCTTTATGTTTACATTACCATACGATAAATAACTTCGTCTACACTCCTGGAAATGGAAAAAAGAACACATTGACACCGGTGTGTCAGACCCACCATACTTGCTCCGGACACTGCGAGAGGGCTGCACAAGCAATGATCACACGCACGGCACAGCGGACACACCAGCAACCGCGGTGTTGGCCGTCGAATGGCGCTAGCTGCGCAGCATTTGTGCACCGCCGCCGTCAGTGTCAGCCAGTTTGCCGTGGCATACGGAGCTCCATCGCAGTCTTTAACACTGGTAGCATGCCGCGACAGCGTGGACGTGAACCGTATGTGCAGTTGACGGACTTTGAGCGAGGGCGTATAGTGGGCATGCGGGAGGCCGGGTGGACGTACCGCCGAATTGCTCAACACGTGGGGCGTGAGGTCTCCACAGTACATCGATGTTGTCGCCAGTGGTCGGCGGAAGGTGCACGTGCCCGTCGACCTGGGACCGGACCGCAGCGACGCACGGATGCACGCCAAGACCGTAGGATCCTACGCAGTGCCGTAGGGGACCGCACCGCCACTTCCCAGCAAATTAGGGACACTGTTGCTCCTGGGGTATCGGCGAGGACCATTCGCAACCGTCTCCATGAAGCTGGGCTACGGTCCCACACACCGTTAGGCCGTCTTCCGCTCACGCCCCAACATCGTGCAGCCCGCCTCCAGTGGTGTCGCGACAGGCGTGAATGGAGGGACGAATGGAGACGTGTCGTCTTCAGCGATGAGAGTCGATTCTGCCTTGGTGCCAATGATGGTCGTATGCGTGTTTGGCGCCGTGCAGGTGAGCGCCACAATCAGGACTGCATACGACCGAGGCACACAGAGCCAACACCCGGCATCATGGTGTGGGGAGCGATCTCCTACACTGGCCGTACACCACTGGTGATCGTCGAGGGGACACTGAATAGTGCACGGTACATCCAAACCGTCATCGAACCCATCGTTCTACCATTCCTAGACCGGCAAGGGAACTTGCTGTTCCAACAGGACAATGCACGTCCGCATGTATCCCGTGCCACCCAACGTGCTCTAGAAGGTGTAAGTCAACTACCCTGGCCAGCAAGATCTCCGGATCTGTCCCCCATTGAGCATGTTTGGGACTGGATGAAGCGTCGTCTCACGCGGTCTGCACGTCCAGCACGAACGCTGGTCCAACTGAGGCGCCAGGTGGAAATGGCATGGCAAGCCGTTCCACAGGACTACATCCAGCATCTCTACGATCGTCTCCATGGGAGAATAGCAGCCTGCATTGCTGCGAAAGGTGGATATACACTGTAGTAGTGCCGACATTGTGCATGCTCTGTTGCCTGTGTCTATGTGCCTGTGGTTCTGTCAGTGTGATCATGTGATGTATCTGACCCCAGGAATGTGTCAATAAAGTTTCCCCTTCCTGGGACAATGAATTCACGGTGTTCTTATTTCAATTTCCAGGAGTGTATATGGACTACTTAATATGGGTAACTTGTGGACTAGTGTGAATAAATTCTGTCCATCTCTGTGTGTGTTGATGGGACATGGCATCCTCTATTGGCTCTGTAACTCAAGGTAGTGTAGGCTCTACGTATTTTTAATACAGCGAAGTGAGTTGGTGCATCCCGTTCTGTTTATTGCCTTGCCATCCAAGCTGCTTGCGTTCAGCTTACCTTGTTGAAGAACTTGACCCTTATTTAACTTAAAGTATTCGTTCTAATGGTTGATTATCCGCCTGTGCGTTTGTTACTTAACTTTTCTCTCTAGAGTTTTTATTCAAAGTAATTCAGGCTGAAACCCCTATTTCGAGGGCGAGTGAATCTGTGATCACTGTGAATATTATTTAAATAAATAAAAATAAAAATGAAAGTTCTCTTTAAATAATAAAAATAATGTGACTGACGTACTGTTTCTGATTATGAGCTCTGAGCTGTAAATGATAAAAGAACTGTCGTAATGAAACTTGTACTGTCGAAATGTGAAAGCAAAGCTGCACTGTGACGATAATTAATTGTCGTAATAGAAAGAGAAGTATTTCATACTGTAAAAGTTATCAATCTGACTGCAAGAATTTTGAACAGTATGAACTGCCTGAATAAAGAACTTTCACATGAAATCTTACAATAATTGGTTTTGCAGAACTGATCACAAAAATTGCCTTTGAATGACATAAGTTGGCCCTGACTGAATAAATAAAGAATCATCAAAATATTTTGTCCTTACCTCTATTCTGCGAGAATCTGGATAAGGCGTTGCAGTACTTTTCTGTCTTGCGCGCCGCTATGACAAAGCTACAAATTACTGTATCTACACAGAAACACTCGAGAGGTGCAATGAGTTCTCTATTAGTTACAAATCGAAGTATTTTTCGAACACACTTGGTTCCATGATTAATTAAAAAGTGTAAGAGGAAGGCTGGTAAAAAATGAAACACTAAGTTTTTTTGTATTCTGTGAAAAAGTGATCATGGCTGATTTTAAGTTTAGTGAACGTCTTAACATCCAAACAATACACTTTCCTATCTCTCAAATCCACCAACTCTCAGTACAATAATCGAGTTAGTCCGTTGGCGCAGCAATAGTGAAACAAAAAGTAACATCATTATAATATTTACCTCTGACATTCCATTAGATGTCCTCCTTCACAAATCAGTTTCCATTACAATCTTGATATAATCGTGTTCATTAAACACATTGATAAATTGGGACTTTACATTTGAAACATAACATTGCCATTGCTTCCTCACTATAACACAGCTTAACATTGTCTGACCCTGCGCCTCCGCACACAGCAAAGGTAATAACCCCACTTCTGTGATACAGCTTTACAACACCGTTGCTCGCTCACAGTCGATTCAGATACCAAAATTATAAATGACACCTATCAATTGAAATTGCTTGGGTTTGAAATGCAGTTATTCTAATAGTTGCTTCAGCGCTGGAGTGTCTGTTATTTAAGTTCTGCCTTTAAAGTTTTGTTTTAAGTTAATTCACGCCGTAGGCTCTATTGCAAGTGCTAGTGCACCTGTGTTCATTAAAATTGCTTGGGTTGGAAATCAGTTTTAACTATTGTATGCATGTCTGACTTGTTAAATAATTTGAAATGAGCGTTCTAACTCTGTTCTGAGCTCATGCGTGTCCTCCAAAATTTTAACACAGTTGCTGTTAATCTTTGTGCACGTTTAATTTGCTTCTGAACTGTAGATAATTGGTTAGGGTGTTTAGCCTACTCGCCGTTTGAACGAATGCGTTGTAAAACTTTTCAGTACAAATAAATTTGTTTTTAAAAGAAAGAAACTAGCGCTCAATTACAATCTGTAATATGTTAATATGATCTGTTATGACTGAACACATTTTAAGGTTGTTTTACGTCTGTGTTTCACAAAGAGATGGTGTCTGTATTCGCTGATCAATCTAGTACATTAAGCGTCTCGGTTATGTGGTGGTGTCGGAGGTGAAACTTAACTCTTTGGAACTTGAGCTGCCTTTTTTTCATAACATTGTTAATTTCTACATTCTCAAGGAACTTGGTGATTGTAATAAAGCGTATTTAAATTTTATTTGTGTCACGAACGGCGTTCAAGCTCTGTCTGGCCAGTCCTTCCCTCTCCACGGCAACCAAGCGGCAGCCGGTGTTTCAGATATAACTTACTGTCTACACAGCTACGCAGAATGTTCTAACGAGAGCATACTAAATTACATAGCCGTATAGTATACATCCTAATTTTTAGAGTGGTATCATGTAAACTAATAGATACGAAGCAACTTAAGTCTTCATTTGCAGGTGTTGAAGCTTATTTGTAAAAGGATCGCCAATGTTTTGTGTGGGACTGCTTTATTTCCGAGCAATGGTGCATAATTTCGTTTGTGTTAGGCGTTACATCATGAGCCAGAACAGGCTTTCAGTGTGTCGTTCAAAATGGCTCTGAGCACTATGGGACTTAACATCTGAGGTCATCAGTCCCCTAGGACTTCGAATACTTAAACCTAACCAACCTAAGGACATCACACACATCCATGCCCGAGACAGGATTCGAGCCTGCGACCGTAGCGGCTGTAGCGCCTAGAACCGCTCGGCCACTCCGGCCGGCCAGTGAGTCGTGTTCGCCTGCATATCGACTGATGCTTTGTCGTCGGTGCCCCTGCACGTTTCAGTCAGGAGGCAGGAGAAGATCCCAGTGTTGCTGGGACAGGTCGTGGAGGACCTGCTGCTTGCCCCGTAAGACCCGAGGGCCTCGACCCCGGCACTTTGGCGGATGGGGCTGTCTCAGGGAGATCGTGTATGGCGCACCAACTGACGATGTAGCACAACTACGGCAGCGAAGTGAAAACAGCCCTGCAGCTGTGCAGAATAAGATGAACGGAACCTGCAACATTCCGAGAGCGGTAAGAAGTCGGGCACGTCACTGTTTTCGTGTACATGGACATGATCTTGAACATGTCCTGGAGTAAATGTACGGTACGTATTTGTGTTGAATTTTGGGTCCCTTCGCGTAGTTGCTTTCTGAGTAGAATTAATTTTGTATTGTTTTTGTTGCACTTGTTATCCCTATGCTACTGCATAGCTCTGAAATACAGCAATTTCAGACAAAGCTTTATTTAACATTTTACTCTCATTTTGATGCATACGTTACATCCACGAAATCCGTAAAACTTTTTAAACAGCCTGTAGACACAGGATGTACCATTTTAATCCATAATCGGGAATACATCGGCATAGAGATGATATATAGCAATTTTTTTTGCGTAAAAGATGTAGCTGGCGAAGAGGTTCCAGCACTGTTATTAATGGCTGTAACCTTGAACGAGATTTTCGAGGTGATTTGGAGGTTAAAGTGTTTAAAATTGTGAACCCTAAATTTGATTCAGTGTTTGAAATGAGCTGCAAATTTTACATGTAGCCGCCCTCGAATCCCGCCATCCGGTTGTTTCCATCCAACCACCATAGTATCGCACTGGCCGCTACGCTGCTACTGGCGGAATACAAACCACAACGATTGTAAAAGTGATAGGACACTCACCGAAATCAAGCGCTCCAATAGTGAGAGGCAAGAGGATCTACTGAAATCAAACACTTCAATGGTGTGAGGTAAGGGGACTGATCAATATCAAGCATCTTGATGGAAACAGAATACTATTACCTCCACGTCGTTGTTCCTGGTTCGCGCTAAACGTAGTTTCCAACTAGGCATTGAAACGGCTAACCATATTGTACTGCAGAATCAAATTTGCGAAACTAGAGCAAATTTAGAACACAAATATCAACCGTTAGACCGCAAAGGTTTACATTTACATCGTAATTGAAATATAGAACCAAGTAGGGCGGTTCTTAAATGCGAAAACAGCCCCACTTGATGTCGGTCGTTACAGTGCCGTTTACCAGGAATGCAAAATAATGGTTTGAGTTAACTGTACGTAGTTCTGGCGTAGAATTCAAATCTGCAATAAAAGTGCGGGTTCCAATTTGAAAACACAAAGTTGATCCCTCCCACACAGGACGGGTGGTTCTGGGGTGGGCAGTTGTAGCACAAGCAGCTGTCACATTTATTAATGTTAACTTTCCACCTAGAACATTTTTTCGTACAATGCGTCGTGTTCGAGATGTTAAGTTGTCTCAAAATAAACGCTCTGTGTACCGGGTCTCTCTCCCAAGAGTTGGTTGGTTGATTTGGGGAGGCAACCAGACAGAGAGGTCATCGGTGCCACCGGATTAGGGAAGGAGGGGAAAGGAAATCAGCCGTGTCTGAAGCTATTTAGGGAAATCACGAGAAACCTAAATCAGGATGGGTGGACGCGGGTTACAACCGTCGTCCTCCCGAATGCGAATCCAGTGTGCTAACCACTGCGCCACCTCGCTCGGTCTCCTAAGAGTCGTCAAGTGTATTTTCTCTAGTGTTCCCGCAAATAATTGAAATTTAATTTTCGCACTGTGCAGCCGGAGTTAGCCCAAACGATTACTGCTCGTGTGTAGTAAGGGGGACAGTAAAACACAGACAATGAACTGCAGCGAGTCGGTAACGCTACACGGTCGGCTGCAGCAGTGACCAAGGGATGAAGCTGATGGAGTACTGGTTGTTCTTCTTTACTGTCCCTCTTAATACGTATCGATGAAACTAATATCGCAGTACACTAATATGGGACGGCTCTATCGAATGGGCACGTAAAATTCCGCTTTAAAAATCATTTTATTAGTAACGGGAAACGAACCGGCGCTTTACGTCGACAATGGGCGTCGCACGAAGGACGTGATGAGCGGTATTTGTCTGGGCTCATCCAGCTACACGTTGCAAAAACGAAATTGCAAATGTCAGCTGAAATACCAGAAAAAATACACCGGACGATAAGCCCAACAGCCCGGCTGCGGCCTATGACGTATCATATATTTATTAAATGTACCAGGGCCATTTTCGCTGTACTGGAGACTGTTATGTGTACCAGAGTGCACCTGAGTCGATGACCTCTATATTGGAAGCAACGGCCGCGTGCGGCTGGAGGTGGGGTGACTACGCCGGCCACTTTCACGTTCGTGACAGCAGGCACGGCAGAGAGGCAAGGTTAGCCAGGGTGGAACACGACAGGTGCCACTCACCTTTATGGCGGTACGAGACTACGACTGAAAATGGAACGCAATCGTTAATAAATAGAAACGACATTGGAGAAAGGAAGCAGTGTCGTTGTCGGCCGTTGAACTCGGAAATTGTCGCAATTGCCTCAAGTGAATAATGAATACAGCAATAATTAATAAGGAAACTGCAGATAAGTAGCTCGGAGGAGGAGGAAGCCTCATAAGAGTTGCAGTTTACGCCACTTTATTGGAAGATGGGGAAATAAAGTTACGAACGGAAGGCTTGCAGTCTGTGTAGGGAAGGATGTACATTAGACTGTAGCCAAGGCGCGAAGTGTAGACCCTTGCTGAGCCATTTTCGCAGTTAAGGCTGATGGTTTCTCGTGTGGGTCTGTGTCTTCATTAACTAGTGCACCTCCCGCCGGAGGTTCGAGTCTCCCTCGGGCACGGGTGTGTGTGTTTGTCTTAGCATAAGTTAGTTAAGTTACTTTAAGTAGTGTGTAAGTCTAGGGACCTAAGACCTCAGTAGTTTGGTCCCTTAAGAATTCACACATATTTGAACTTTTTTTTTTTTTTGACTAGTGGATTAATAATTATGAGAAAACTGTAAGTTTAATGAAGTAGCATCTTATGCTCTTGTTTGTGTCATAGAAAATTGATTGTTTTGTGAGCATCTTTTATGGGACACATCCCACTGACGATGGTTGCTATGTGTCTAGTGTGATAAATTGTTTCCGAGCCGTTTCTCACGGTAACTTACTTTTCTTCCCTTGATGCAACCAACACTCCAACCCACGACCTCACGTAACATGAGTAGTAGGGTATGGCCCCACTCTGCTTTGTTGCCAAATATATTCAAGATGGCGGATCCAAGATCGCGGCCATAGATGTGGCAACATTGCACTTACATCACGGTGGGAAGTTCAGATTTTGGCGGGAAAACAGGTCTACCTCGACGAACCTAACCACACCCATTCCCCTTCCCTGTCCCCTCCACTCTGCCTCCACTTCCCTCCCCCATCCGGAAATTTATGGCAAAAGTACTAAGTCTGTGCTGGGCTGCATATAGGACAGACATAAGCCTTTATTTTGTATGCATTGTTTATTTAAACAATCCCCACTCCCCTCCACATCTGGAAATTGCCAGGAAAAGGACTCTGTGCTGGGCTGCTGGATAGGATGGATGTTAATACGCGTTGTTTATTTAAACAATTTGAGTTGTCATAGACAGTAGCTCCATCCAGTGCGTTCTCCATGAGGCCCGGAATCGACTGACCTAGTTCACATCAGCACCACTTTGGCCATCCCCCCTCACCTGCAATGACGTAATCCACGATGGTGGTTCGGGGAAAAAATGTCTGTGCCTAGCTGCTGACTGAGAGTATGGATATAATTCTTTACTATGTGTACTATGTGTTTACTAGATGAGACGTCTGTGCTGGAGAAGGAGTAGTTTAATGGATATATTAGCTGTAATCATATAGATGAGTGTCCATAGCCACCAGCAGGATGTTTGGAAATCAATTATATTTTATGAAGACGAATATGCATCATCAAATAATGAAGATGCAACAGGATGGGTCTAAGTTACACTTCACAACTCATGCTGATAAATGCACATGCTGTAACTGTAGATCATTTGATGAAAGTTGTCAGTCTTCCACAGCAGACGAGGCAAGACATTCACCCAATCTGGTGCAAGCATCCTTGCATGCAATTAAGGAAATGCTGCTGATGAGCAGGGACGCATTTAATACATGTGCTACATGCAAGCATTTAGCCGAGGACTGTATCCATAGCCTCCTATACAATGAGTGGAAAGAAGAGATAACGGAAGAGATAATAACAGTGCAGTGGGATGGCATGAAGATTCATTTTAGCACTCATGCAGATAGATGCTCATGCAACTGTCTGCCTTTTTTGAAATTGACTAAACCCCACATCTACTTTGCCCTATTTCACAATGAACCATAGGTATTCACCTTGAGGTTTGGAGACTAACTGACCTAGTTCACGACACTGCCACCAGAGTGTGCTGTCGGCCCTTCTCCACTCCCATCCTGTGATGTGATATAAGATGACAGTCCAGAGAGAAGGGCAGAAACCATTAGGAGCCCTATGTCTGGTCACAGGCTTTAGTCAGTAGGATGGCGGTATCTGGTGACACCATCGGAGGGGTACAGGGCAGGTTCAACAGCTCCACAGCCTCATTCAGTCAGCCAGCAGCAGCAGCAGAAGAAGAAGAAGAAGAAGGAGAAGAAGAAGAACCATGAATCGTCAGCAGCAGTCAATATCCAGCACAGCCCTGTGAAACAGGAAAAACTGGATAAGTAAGTATTATTATTATTATTATTATTATTATTATTACTGGTTGTTTTCACGTCTTTATCTTTATGTAACACTTCCTCCTTCTCTTTGTTCGGCAGTAGTCTTTGACATGTCGAAGCCCATTGGGGCGAGTGCTGACATGTCGACGTCTGCCACATCCAGACCTGTAGCAATCTCATCCGCCATCCGCACCGACCGCCGCACCTGTGGCAGCAACAGTCTGCAGTATGTCCAAACTTGTAGTCACCAAGTGGAATCCTGTAGTGCACATAGCCCATTTGCTGGAGCAGGACAAGAAACTGTTGTCTGTCCCACTCACTGGTTTGGCCAATGAGGACACTAAGCCTGTCCTAACATTTCAAATGCTGCTGGTGGTCCTAAATAACAGCAAGATGGAGGTTAATACTGGTCACCCACATATGACCCATCCCATCAGAACATCCCTTGCTGGAGCAGGACATCGAGCTGTTATTGTCTGCCCCACTCATCGATTTGTGTGATGAGGACATGCAGTCTGCTCCAAACACTTTGAATGTTGCTGGTGGTCCTAAACAAATGGAAGATGGAGGATGGTACTGGTTGCGGATGTATGACCCATCCCAGCAGAACATACCTGTGCTAGCGCAGGGACAGAGTGCAGATGCTGTAGATAAGAAGATATCACGTGTGGCCACACTTTTCAGTTCTATGTACAACATAGAACAACATCCTAGTGGAATGAAATGTGTAAATGTGTATATAAAAGCACATCATGACTGGAGTTTGCATTTGAGAATGAAAATGCATCAGAGGGTACTATACTGGTGTGACACTATCTATTAAAACGGTGTATGATGACTCTGAACTCTGTGTGAAGTCAGATGACAAGAGTGTTTATCTACAGCATACCTTAGTTATGAACTTACACGATGTGGATACTGGAGCTACGCTTTGCATTGGAGAAACTGAGTTGTTGGCTGCCGAACATAGACTATGCACACAATGATATTGTAAACTTTTTATGTGTGCATAGTGTAGATGTTGATGAGTTTGAGCAGTACCTTTGTTTGTGCATGAACACAGAACCAAAAGAGAAAGAGGTTAATAGTGTGTGTTTGAAAACACTGAATATTGTCAGGTACCCATCGGTTTGAAGGAGATATGTGCGGAATTTATTGCATATCAAAAAGTTTTGTTTTGGAAATACTCGGTGCAATGAAGAACATAAAGAACCTGATGATTTTTTTAAATACTGCATCTAATGTATGATATTTAAATAAATTATTTTTATATATAATCTCAATCTATGTATTTTATTTCATACCTCCACATTATAGTCAAAGTATTTATTATTTTCAATGCTGCACATATAATCATGCAGCAGCAGACAGTTGTCTCAAACTCCTCTTCACCAGTCATTGTCAAAATGAATGACGAAGGTACTCTTCATGGGTAAATATTTAGCTGACTTCTCTGTGTAGCCAGTATAGCTCAGTAGGCTAAATGATGGAGCTGTGGGGGCTACACATACTGTTACCATCCTCACAAGTGTATCTTTCTATATACGCCCACTACTTGTCAGTACCTGACGAGGTCGGTATCATGGCGGGTTGGGTGAAACATCCTCGTCTCAAGCACTTTGTTGTTGGTGATTGGTCCTGTGAAGATGCAAAGGAAGACCTGAAGAAAACGAAGAGGAAGAATGGAATGCTCGATCCTGATAATATTTGAGCAGTTATTGTAGCTCCACCCAATTGTGGCAAGGATGTGTTCATACACATAGATGGGGTCCGATTTGAACATGTTTGTATATTTTCAAAAGCACTGTTTCAGTCCAAGTATCAACTATTACAGCAGATATTGGCGGTGTAAAAGGATTTAAATACATGATACTCAGTGATAGTAAAGCCAAACACAGTATTCATATTTGACGATGTTGCTATGGAAAACGAAGATAAGATTCGAAAATATTTCTGTTTCGGTCGTCATATGGGTGCTGATATATTTTATTTAAACCAAACATATTCCAGAATCCCGAAACAGTTTGTTAGGGATAATGAAAATCACATTGTAGCCTTCAAACAAGACAATATGAATTTAAGACACATTTACCAAGCACATGTAGGAAGTGATATGTCGTTCAATGATGATATCTATCTATTGCTGGAGTCATACAAATACGGCTTTTAAGTTACTGATAATATAAGGAAACTGAATGATGGTAGGTACAGGCAAAACTTTCAAGAGTTTCTGTGTATATAGCCCCATAAGAGAAGCGAATACCTCAGTACACACTGCACCACGGACAAATTCGCGCGCATGTCTAGCTCTCAACCCGAGAGTGTGGGTGTACATAGATATAACATTCGCTTGTATATGGCTGCCAAAATTCAGGCTATCTTGCATAAAGTTCGAGGTGTGCGCAGGGAGCCAGAGACGTATTATCAGACTCTTCTGAGAATGATCAACGCATTAAACGAATTGGTTAATGAAATCGGTAGGAAAGTAACCCCCCCCCCATGAACCATGGACCTTGCCGTTGGTGGGGAGGCTTGCGTGCCTCATCGATACAGATAGCCGTACCGTAGGTACAACCACAACGGAGGGGTATCTGTTGAGAGGCCAGACAAACGTGTGGTTCCTGAAGAGGGGCAGCAGCCTTTTCAGTAGTTGCAAGGGCAACAGTCTGGATGATTGATCTGGCCTTGTAACAATAACCAAAACGGCCTTGCTGTGCTGGTACTGCGAACGGCTGAAAGCAAGGGGAAACTACGGCCGTAATTTTTCCCGAGGGCATGCAGCTTTACTGTATGATTAAATGATGATGGCGTCCTCTTGGGTAAAATATTCCGGAGGTAAAATAGTCCCCCATTCGGATCTCCGGGCGGGGACTACTCAAGAGGATATCGTTATCAGGAGAAAGAAAACTGGCGTTCTACGGATCGGAGCGTGGAATGTCAGGTCCATTAATCGGGCAGGTAGGTTAGAAAATTTGAAAAGGGAAATGAATAGGTTAAAGTTAGATATAGTGGGAATTAGTGAAGTTCGGTGGCAGGAGGAACAAGAATTCTGGTCAGGTGACTACAGGGTTATAAACACAAAGTCAAATAGGGGTAATGCAGGAGTAGGTTTAATAATGAATAGGAAAATAGGAACGCGGGGAAGCTACTACAAACAGATTAGTGAACGCATTATTGTGGCCAAGATAGATACGAAGCCCACACCTACTACAGTAGTACAAGTTTATATGCCAACTAGCTCTGCAGATGACGAAGAAATTGAAGAAATGTATGATGAAATAAAAGAAATTATTCAGATTGTGAAGGGAGACGAAAATTTAATAGTTATGGGTGACTGGAATTCGAGTGTAGGAAAAGGGAGAGAAGGAAATGTAGTAGGTGAATATGGATTGGGGCTAAGAAATGAAAGAGGAAGCCGCCTGGTAGAATTTTGCACAGAGCACAATTTAATCATAGCTAACACTTGGTTTAAGAATCACGATAGAAGGTTGTATACATGGAAGAACCCTGGAGATACTAAAAGGTATCAGATTGATTATATAATGGTAAGACAGAGATTTAGGAACCAGGTTTTAAATTGTAAGACATTTCCAGGGGCAGATGTGGACTCTGACCACAATCTATTGGTTATGACCTGTAGATTAAAGCTGAAGAAACTGCAAAAAGGTGGGAATTTAAGGAGATGGGACCTGGATAAACTGAAAGAACCAGAGGTTGTACAGAGTTTCAGGGAGAGCATAAGGGAACAATTGACAGGAATGGGGGAAAGAAATACAGTAGAAAAAGAATGGGTAGCTTTGAGGGATGAAGTAGTGAAGGCAGCAGAGGATCAAGTAGGTAAAAAGACGAGGGCTAGTAGAAATCCTTGGGTAACAGAAGAAATATTGAATTTAATTGATGAAAGGAGAAAATATAAAAATGCAGTAAATGAAGCAGGCAAAAAGGAATACAAACGTCTCAAAAATGAGATCGACAGGAAGTGCAAAATGGCTAAGCAGGGATGGCTAGAGGACAAATGTAAGGATGTAGAGGCTTATCTTACTAGGGGTAAGATAGATGCTGCCTACAGGAAAATTAAAGAGACCTTTGGAGATAAGAGAACCACTTGTATGAACATCAAGAGCTCAGATGGAAACCCAGTTCTAAGCAAAGAAGGGAAAGCAGAAAGGTGGAAGGAGTATATAGAGGGTCTATACAAGGGCGATGTATTTGAGGACAATATTATGGAAATGGAAGAGGATGTAGATGAAGATGAAATGGGAGACACGATACTGCGTGAAGAGTTTGACAGAGCACTGAAAGACCTGAGTCGAAACAAGGCCCCCGGAGTAGACAACATTCCATTGGAACTACTGACGGCCTTGGGAAAGCCAGTCCTGACAAAACTCTACCATCTGGTGAGCAAGATGTATGAAACAGGCGAAATACCCTCAGACTTCAAGAAGAATATAATAATTCCAATCCCAAAGAAAGCAGGTGTTGACAGATGTGAGAATTACCGAACAATCAGTTTAATAAGCCACAGCTGCAAAATACTAACACGAATTCTTTACAGACGAATGGAAAAACTAGTAGAAGCCGACCTCGGGGAAGATCAGTTTGGATTCCGTAGAAATACTGGGACACGTGAGGCAATACTGACCTTACGACTTATCTTAGAAGAAAGATTAAGGAAAGGCAAACCTACGTTTCTAGCATTTGTAGACTTAGAGAAAGCTTTTGACAATGTTGACTGGAATACTCTCTTTCAAATTCTAAAGGTGGCAGGGGTAAAATACAGGGAGCGAAAGGCTATTTACAATTTGTACAGAAACCAGATGGCAGTTATAAGAGTCGAGGGACACGAAAGGGAAGCAGTGGTTGGGAAGGGAGTAAGACAGGGCTGTAGCCTCTCCCCGATGTTATTCAATCTGTATATTGAGCAAGCAGTAAAGGAAACAAAAGAAAAATTCGGAGTAGGTATTAAAATCCATGGAGAAGAAATAAAAACTTTGAGGTTCGCCGATGACATTGTAATTCTGTCAGAGACAGCAAAGGACTTGGAAGAGCAGTTGAATGGAATGGATGGTGTCATGAAGGGAGGATATAAGATGAACATCAACAAAAGCAAAACGAGGATAATGGAATGTAGTCGAATTAAGTCGGGTGATGTTGAGGGTATTAGATTAGGAAATGAGACACTTAAAGTAGTAAAGGAGTTTTGCTATTTGGGGAGCAAAATAACTGATGATGGTAGAAGTAGAGAGGATATAAAATGTAGACTGGCAATGGCAAGGAAAGCGTTTCTGAAGAAGAGAAATTTGTTAACATCGAGTATAGATTTAAGTGTCAGGAAGTCTTTTCTGAAAGTATTTGTATGGAGTGTAGCCATGTATGGAAGTGAAACATGGACGATAAATAGTTTGGACAAGAAGAGAATAGAAGCTTTCGAAATGTGGTGCTACAGAAGAATGCTGAAGATTAGATGGGTAGATCACATAACTAATGAGGAGGTACTGAACAGGATTGGGGAGAAGAGGAGTTTGTGGCACAACTTGACCAGAAGAAGGGATCGGTTGGTAGGACATGTTCTGAGGCATCAAGGGATCACCAATTTAGTATTGGAGGGCAGCGTGGAGGGTAAAAATCGTAGGGGGAGACCAAGAGATGCATACACTAAGCAGATTCAGAAGGATGTAGGTTGCAGTAGGTACTGGGAGATGAAGAAGCTTGCACAGGATAGAGTAGCATGGAGAGCTGCATCAAACCAGTCTCAGGACTAAAGACCACAACAACAACAACATAGGAAAGTAACCGACTTACGCGAAAAGGTCGAGGCTATTGAGGGGAAAATAGACGTAGAGGCCCTCGTTGTTAAGAAGGGGGAGCAGGCCACAGTAAGAGGAAAAAGATATATAAAGCCTTAGGCTGCAGAGACGTCTGATTATTATACAACGAGATGTCAACGAAGCAGAAAGTCATGCAGGTACGGCAAGCAGTTCGAGAGAAATTATGGTTGCTAAGATTAGGGCATATGGATCGACAGCAAACACTAAGGGAGACCTTTAAGTCGGTTACTAATATCACGGGCAGCTCCCAGCCAAAACAAAACTACATCGTGTTGCCATTAACGAATTCATTATCCGTCAGGCCTCTCGCCAGATAGACGGGACATTTGGCGTCAGCGGAGGAAGGCCGTACATATGGGCACGCAGCCTGAGTGTAACTCATGACACAGTACAGATTGGTGATAGGGGGTATGAGAGAACACCTGGTTCAAAGAATCTTACTTCCATAAGGCCCACTAAAAAACCCATACATTATTCAGTTAATGACAGGGAAATGTACTGTGAAGTACTGCATTTAACTGGTGCACATAAGATCGCAAAAATCCGAAGCAACAAGAAATATAAAGCTATTATAAAACCAATACTTGACGGAGAAAAAAACAACAGCAGCGACGACGATTTTGACATTGAGCGTATAACAGTGAACAATCCAATCCCGCAGTATATATATTATGACGACCCCAACGAGCTAATAGATCGACTACGTCTGCTCATGGCATAAGCTGCTGCAGGTAATACAGCTCATTCGAATGAGGCTGTTTCAATAATCTCTGAGCTTAGAGAGAAACAGGTATCATAGAATAAATATGGAGACAGTAGTCCGAGAACTGCGCAAACCAGCTCACAAAACATACTCTCGTAGGCATGCTATGATTAAAGGTTTGGATGACTTAACGGCGGGCTTATTTTGTAGGTATGAGAGAATATTCACATGAGAACAATGGATTTAAATATATTTTAATGGTTGTTGATACCTGCATCAAATTTCCCTGGGCAGTACCTGTTAAAACAAAAACGGGGAGAAATGTTGTGGATGTGTTTGCGCGTTTGCTGCAGACAGGGACGAATCGATGCCCGCACAACCTCCAAACCGCTCACGGTGGTGAATTTTACAGTAGGTATTTCAAGACTGTGATGCAGCGTTATGGAATATATTGTGACTGACAATTCGGAATTTTTCACAAACACAACTTTTATTGACGTAAGTTCACTAGGTTCATGACTGAACATACAAACAAAGGTAACAATAACGAAAAAAGTCTCCTAATTGAGGCAAACAAAAGTTCACTTCTAATTTCCCACAAATGATAGTGGTAGCACTCTCACACACTAGTAACAGTCCAATTCCGTGACGAAGAAGTAATCTTCAACAGCCACAGTACCCTAGGTCGGCTTCCGGCGTGAACTGAACTTCGGGGCTGGTTCTAGCCCCTATATAGCTGTCTCCAGCCAATCAGGTTTTGGCGTAGTGATACTTCCTGCAGGCCGTGGCTCGAGCTCCCGCTGCAGGAAGTAGCGCTCGAAATGTCTGTTTCCATTATCTTGTATGTAAATGGCTGGTGTTCACCACGGTGCTTTTGGTACGCCTTGGGTATAGACAATCTCGTTCTCTCTGGTGTAATATGGGTTGCCGGCCCTCAGGGGCTACCTTGGCTCCTGTATAACAGAATGCACTACCACTCAACATCCACCCACCAGAAGGCGAGTATTGTGGAACATCTAAACAGAACAATAAAAGGTCAAATGTAGACGCGTTTTACTCTTTGCAGCTCATACAAGTTGACAGATATCCTCGCAGAAATAATTGCTCAGCCAAATCAATAATAGCACAATAAAATGACAACAAACGATGTTCGTGATAACGGACTCGTGGCGACTGTGTACTGTCGCATTGAAAAGCTGGATCCGCGCTAACAGAAATTTAATGTATGTGATTTGGTATGCATCTCAAAACACAAGACGGCATTTGAGAAATTATACCTACCGAACTGGTCAACAGAGATTTTTTTCAGTTTCAAAGGTGCAAAGAACGACTCCTAGAACTTACATATTGAGGGATAGTAAAAGTGAAGAAATTGCAGGTTTGCTTCTACACCGAGGAGTTACAGGAAAGCTCAGAACTGGATGTGTTTCTCATGGAGAGAGTCCAAGACGTCACGGAAATAGAGCGCTAGTCAAATGGCTTGTTTTTCCTGCAGCACAAAACAGTTTGATTGATGCGAGCGATCAGGTGTGCGCAGTCCACAACCACCGCAGTAGCATAACATGCGTGGTAGGAGACGCATTAGAAGAGGTGGTGGTATTCTAGACAAACTTCCAGTGGAATTACACATTGCGGGATATAACTACAGTGAACCTGGAATAAAGCTTCAAAAACGCTTGGCACGAGGCGATAAGGGGATTAATCTGCTCGACGAAGAGGGTATGGAACACAACATTGCATGCTCTGCAAATAAAAATCTACCCAATTCGTCACTTTGCAGATAGGATTTGGCTGATAAGGCTAAGGCGATACGCAGAGGAAAGGATATTGGTATACGTCAACGCATTGCTGTTTTTGCAGTTGATAAAAGCATGGGTGGAAAAATTAAATTGGGCTTAGGAATGATGAATTTCAAGCAGGTTATATGAATGCTGCACGTTGTGCACTAAAGAAAAGTTCAATACAGTGCCTACTGGGTTTCACAGAAGGACAGGTTTTGAAGAAGGATCCTAGTAAATTTTACAAGTCAGATCAGACTGAGGACATACTTCCAGTCAGCACAGTCCGAGCTGAGTGTAACATTGCAACGAACACGTATCTCAACAACAGTCTGCTTCATACTATTTACGGATTCTTCCCCTCAGTTGCAACGGGGTATAAGATTCTTGAAACTCTCATCAATGAAATATGCCTTTCAGTTCAGACACTGGACTATTTGGAGTTGCGCATTGTGGACCAGAATAATCAACTTTCGTGGTGAGGAAGTCATTGTACGATTACACCTAAAGCAATATGGGCGTACGATGTGAAACCAGAGCACGCATTCCGCAGCACGTCACTTCACTGCCGAACAGCAAAGTGATAACATGTGTGAAGTATGAGATATTTTTTTAAATCAGTTGGTTTGAAACCTCGCAACGATGTCCTCACTCAATATAACCGATCTAGCAGAGTATGATGAGGGAATTATACATCAGGAAGACATCCTGCATAAACCTTATGCTTCAAACACATTTAACAGGAATGATGAAATTAGCATAGGAATCCACATCAAGACGCGCTGACACTTCCATGCAAAAGTTTCATATATTTGGAGGGACCATTCAAGAAAACCGATGACAGCGTTACAGTGGCATACAAGCTAATACGTAATGCTTTAGCATTCCTGTGTCAAGAGATATGCTATGAACTCAGTGGGTCTGAGATTGACCGTTCAGCCAATGTCGGCAGACGTCTCTGCGTCACCCACGGATCTGAATGGTTTAGAAAATGCGGGTTGGTTCATAGACGATACTGTTGATAGAACAGTTGCAAACGATTTACTGCATGCTTACCTCTAAAAATGCATATTGTCTACTTTGAGGACACGAAGCAGATTATTATGAATGCTAAAGAGGAACTCATTCTGGTACGGAGTGCGACGGATAATAACTCATACATTCAAGGATCTGAAGAGGACGATACGATCACAATCGATCACAATAATATGGACAATGCCTCACATCAATGTATCAGACGAGGAGCGTTTGAAGCTTTTAAAAGCTCTAACATTCCGGTTTTGGGAGGTTTTCGAGTACCGAGTGCTACCGAACTCAAGCAGACGAACATGGGTTATTTAAAACGTCTTCGCAGCTAGAGACGCCTAGATTCATCATATTTGCATTTCAGACTGTATTCGACAATTGCAGGTTAATTAATGCCAGAGTCTACCTGAATGCAGAATTCTACCCATATGTCAATTGACGCCTGCAGTGGGATGAAACAGTATGTTAGCTATCATATGACGTGCAAGCGAGGATTCGTGCTTCTTACCATGAAAGTGCTGAAGAAGAAGGAGGAGGGTGTCTACTCCGTCCACGGAAATTCAAGGAGCTATCACCTGTCATCGTAATAGACTGCTCAAAACTGAATGAGATAATTAAACAGGAACCTATAGGTACGCGAACTGAATTTGAATTTTCAGCAAATTTCCCGACCACACTGCAGGGTATGGTCTAGTTCTACATGACCTTCTTATTAACTACCGCCTGCTAACCGATATTGTGCAACGAGCTGTGTAAGTGAACAGGTGCTGCGCCATACCCAGAGCATTCCACGACGGGATCTCAAGCTGTTTCTGTGATGAAGAGCGTAGACAGTTCAAATTTAAATGTGTTACATTCGTAGCATCGCAGAAGATGCCGGAATAATCTCAGCAAGCTTTGCATCACCGAGGTCTTTCAAAGACGTGAAGTGCAGGAAAACACGGAAGAGTGTAAAGTGGTTAACACGTTTCTACCATGGAATTCACTGGGTTGATCTTGGCATACCCTATAAAGATATGGTGACGTCGCTTCGATTATTCGAACACTTGGACACCATCATCTACGTGAAGGAGGAGATCTCATGGATGCGTCGAATCTTTGAGTTTTCTGCTATACAAGACCTGGAATTCTATGGGTGTCCTGCTCTCCATCGACTCACGAAGCATGTGGTGTCACCGCCAGACACCACACTTGCTAGGTGGTAGCTTTAAATCGGCCGCGCTCCATTAGTACATGTCGGACCCGCGTGCCGCCACTGTCAGTGATCGCGGGCCGAGCGCCACCACACGGCAGGTCTCGAGAGACTTACGAGCACTCGCCCCAGTTGTACGGACGACTTTGCTAGCGACTACACTGACGAAGCCGCGCTCCTTTGCCGAGCAGATAGAATATCCTTCAGCTAAGTCCATGGCTACGACCTAGCAAGGCGCCATTAGCCTTACATAGCAATTGATACTTATCGTATAAAGCATGTCTCATCAAGAACGATGTATACAACAAGGATGGATTAAAGTTAAGTATTCCAGAAGCTACGTACTTTTCTTTATAGCATTCATTACGTATCCTGTTTCAGACCTCACGCCATCCTTCGTGTGTTTATAGCGTGCATAGCGGTCCCCTCAAATCACACTGTGTCGGCACTTTTGTCGACACATCAAATCAGATGTGTGAAAATAAAGTTGCTGTGTTTTCTTATGAAAATGTAAAGTTACATATAAGTTGGATGAGAAATATATGAATTCTTACCTCATAGTATGTGTACGATTTCTCTTCACCTTGTTCCTGCTTTGATAGTATGGAATTTCAACACGATATTATGTCTGAGGTTTTCTTAAAGCACACGAGATATAATTTTAGATATGTTTCCTGTATGTCTTTGGAGGCGGATAGGGTCACATGCCTGCTGCTCCTGTAACACGGTTCACGCTTCTCGATAGGCGTAATTCCATACAACCATTCCGTATATTTTGTTATTCTCTGTATTAAACATCATCTCCTTAATAACATTCATCTTGAGAAAAAATAATGTCATTTGCGTCATACATAGCCTTTATACACTCCTGGAAATGGAAAAAAGAACACATTGACACCGGTGTGTCAGACCCACCATACTTGCTCCGGACACTGCGAGAGGGCTGTACAAGCAATGATCACACGCACGGCACAGCGGACACACCAGGAACCGCGGTGTTGGCCGTCGAATGGCGCTAGCTGCGCAGCATTTGTGCACCGCCGCCGTCAGTGTCAGCCAGTTTGCCGTGGCATACGGAGCTCCATCGCAGTCTTTAACACTGGTAGCATGCCGCGACAGCGTGGACGTGAACCGTATGTGCAGTTGACGGACTTTGAGCGAGGGCGTATAGTGGGCATGCGGGCGGCCGGGTGGACGTACCGCCGAATTGCTCAACACGTGGGGCGTGAGGTCTCCACAGTATATCGATGTTGTCGCCAGTGGTCGGCGGAAGGTGCACGTGCCCGTCGACCTGGGACCGGACCGCAGCGACGCACGGATGCTCGCCAAGACCGTAGGATCCTACGCAGTGCCGTAGGGGACCGCACCGCCACTTCCCAGCAAATTAGGGACACTGTTGCTCCTGGGGTATCGGCGAGGACCATTCGCAACCGTCTCCATGAAGCTGGGCTACGGTCCCGCACACCGTTAGGCCGTCTTCCGCTCACGCCCCAACATCGTGCAGCCCGCCTCCAGTGGTGTCGCGACAGGCGTGAATGGAGGGACGAATGGAGACGTGTCGTCTTCAGCGATGAGAGTCGCTTCTGCCTTGGTGCCAATGATAGTCGTATGCGTGTTTGGCGCCGTGCAGGTGAGCGCCACAATCAGGACTGCATACGACCGTGGCACACAGGGCCAACACCCGGCATCATGGTGTGGGGAGCGATCTCCTACACTGGCCGTACACCACTGGTGATCGTCGAGGGGACACTGAATAGTGCACGGTACATCCAAACCGTCATCGAACCCATCGTTCTACCATTCCTAGACCGGCTAGGGAACTTGCTGTTCCAACAGAACAATGCACGTCCGCATGTATCCCGTGCCACCCAACGTGCTCTAGAAGGTGTAAGTCAACTACCCTGGCCAGCAAGATCTCCGGATCTGTCCCCCATTGAGCATGTTTGGGACTGGATGAAGCGTCGTCTCACGCGGTCTGCACGTCCAGCACGAACGCTGGTCCAACTGAGGTGCCAGGTGGAAATGGCATGGTAAGCCGTTCCACAGGACTACATCCAGCATCTCTACGATCGTCTCCATGGGAGAATAGCAGCCTGCATTGCTGCGAAAGGTGGATATACACTGTACTAGTGCCGACATTGTGCATGCTCTGTTGCCTGTGTCTATGTGCCTGTGGTTCTGTCAGTGTGATCATGTGATGTATCTGACCCCAGGAATGTGTCAATAAAGTTTCCCCTTCCTGGGACAATGAATTCACGGTGTTCTTATTTCAATTTCCAGGAGTGTATATACATACATAATGCAATAGGGGATAGAATGTTTGTAAATAACAACAACAACAAAGACGTATGGCAACTAGTTTTTTCGTTTATTCAGTTCAAGAAAATGCAATTCAGTTCCTGAGATTACAATTTAGTTCTTGAGATTACATTTCACTTATTCAGGTACAGTATAGTTGTTTAGGTACAATCTGAATCTGCTATTCCAATGCAGAGGTACTTTTAACTTACATGCCACAACAGTAACACTGGTTGAGAATATTTTTTTTTTTACAATTTTTTTCTAAGTAGCACTGGATGAGAATGTTTTCAAATTTTCCAGATATATAAATCTACGCTAAAAACCAATGCGGAGATACTTTTACTACAACTAAATTCCACAGCCCCAGTAGTATAGCTTTTACAATAATTCTGAAGGACTGTGTACACTTAGAATATAGATTCAACAGCCCAAAATATAAATTTTTTTACAATGATAATAATTCTGATGGACTGTGAGCTATATAGGTATTTATGCTCAAAAACAAGTCTGACTTGGAAGTCTATCTGCAGGTTAGAACTTAAAAACTAATCTATTTACAAGACGCACATTTTTACAGGCAGCACATACTTTGTGAGACATGAGTTTCTCTTGGTGTATACAATTTTCAAATAACTTACAGGAATTCAGCTCGGTAATGTCTACAGCGACCGCCGATATTTCGGAGGGAGTACACCCCGCCATTTTCAAGGCACTGTAAATATTATCTGGCTTAATTTCCGTAAGTTCTTTGAAAAGACCACATACTTGGTGTATGAATAAATAAATATACAAGTATTTTTTTCTGTTTATCCTTTTTTAATAAGTATAAAGATATGCTTCTTTTAGAAATATATTCACACATAGTGTGCATACATATAAACATTTTTATCTTTTTTTAAATCTTTTTTCGACACATGGTGCATGTGCATATACATGAGTACATTGTACACACAAATAAATAAATAAATGTTTACACAACATACACAGCACACACACACACACACACACACACACACACACAAAATTACTTACACTATGATAAAAGGGTCATACAACTACTCTGCAGACTCTCTCTCTCTGTCTCTCTCTGTCATCCTCTCCCTCTCACTCAATCAAATTCCTGCACCCCTTTTCTCACTACATGAGTAATATGAGTGGGGAGAGTTTCAATACCACCACAAACTATTCTTTTACCATCATGATGAGATAGGACGATTTCAGATTGCAGCACAGTGTACACCTCGTGTCCTCTCGATCGAATACTAGTTTGCCATACCATATGAGGCGGCTGCAGTGGAGCACTTGCGAACACCGCTGTACAGGCACCGCAATTTCGATAAAGAGGGCTCTTGATGCCAGACGGCGCATACCCTTAGACCATCCCTGGGTATCAGCTTCCATTGTGTGATATGCATACGTTTTTGGTTGCAGACCTACAAACTCCCTAATCGGCAATCCATTCTCCTCGTCCTTCATAAGGCCGATGACCTTCTTCTTCTGAGGAATAATACCGCAAGGATTACACAGGCCAACGATAGAAAAACTTTTTGCTGAAATTACCTTATTCTTATGTTTTTATGGTGGGAATTTCAAATACGATACTGAAAATACTGTATCACCCAGCATTTCTTCACATTCTACAGTTAAATTTATTAAATTAGCGATTTTTAAACGAATTTAACAGCTTTTACATGGTTAAAATAATCTAAAAAGGAAGTGTAATGATGTAGATGACGTTGGTAGCACTGCTGAAAAACATTTTCTGCCAAAAAAGGTCGATTCTATTTTTGTGTTAACAGTTGGTGTTTTGTTTACTGTCAACCTAACCTCACTTTCTCATTTCCTGTAGATCTGCTCAGTACAATGTATAATCGTGGTTGTAAAAACTCTGCTGACAGTTTTTGTTATATTTGTAGTGAATTTGTGATTAAAAACACCAAAGAAACATTACAGACTTTGTGAAAAAGGTTTATCTATCATACTTTGGATCTAAACTGGGTGATAAAGATAAATATTTGGCGCCACATAAGGTATATTATGTGTGTGTTGAAGATCTGAGAAAATGGTCCAAAAAAAGGAGGAAAGAGCCTTTAGATTTGCTGTTCCTATGACATGGAGGGAGCCAAGAAATCATTCCGATGAGTGCTACTGTTGCATTGTTGATATTACTGGTCATAATTCGAAAAACAAGAAGGTAATAAGCTACCCTAACCTTCCTTCCGCCATCCGACCAGTAGGGCATGGTGTAGATTTGCCGGTTCCTGAAACACTAGATGATTTCAATTCTATTCCAACAGAAGTATTTTCAAATGTACGAATCTGATTTAGATGAACCAGATGATGATGAATTCCACTGTAATACAGTAAGTAGAGTCCAAATTGTTTACTCAGACTGAGCTTAACGATTTTCTTAGGGATTTGAGTGTAAAAAAAGAATTGATTGGCTCTAGATTAAAAGAAAAGAACTTGTTGGCAATTGGAACAAGCATATACATGTATAGAACGAGAGAGCAGCAACTTTGCAAGTTTTTTCAACAAGAAGGTGATTTAGTGTATTGCTCAGACATTCCTGGTCTGATGAATGAGTTTGGTATTGAATACAAAAAGGATGACTGGAGGCTATTTATTGATTCATCCAAAACTAGTTCAAAGGGTATTTTATTACACAATGTATGCATCTATACCTGTTGGAAATTTCCGTAAATATGAAAGAAAGCTATGAAAACCTAGAGATAGTGCTAAATAAAATAGGCTATTTTGCTCTTGGTTGGATGATATGTGGCAATTTAAAAGTAACATTCATGCTCCTTGTCAGCAAGGTGGCTTCACCAAATTTCCATGTTTCTTGTGTGAATGGGACAGTAGGGCTACAGATCAACACTGGTGCAGTAAGAACTGGCTTGTGAGGCAGTCTTTAAAACCTGGTGAGAAGAATATTCTACGCAAAAACCTTGCAGATCCAAAAAACGTACTCCTACCACCTCTACATATAAAGTTATGCCTAATGAAACAGTTTGTACAAGCTTTGCCTAAAGATGGACTATGTTTTAAGTATCTCTGCCAAACGTTTCCACGCCTTTCAGAAGCTATACTAAAAGAAGGCTTCTTTGTCGGACCTGAAATTAGAAGATTGATGTTTGATGTTAACTTCGACTCCACAATGACCTTAAATGAGAAAGAAGCATGGGTATCATTCAAGCAAGTCGTTACAAAGTTCTTAGGACTTGAGAAAAACCCAGAATATGTTTCTATTATAGCTACAACATTAAAGAAGTTTAAAACTTTATGATGTTTAATGAGCCTATAAGTTCACTTTTTGAACAGTCACCTTCATTACTTCCTGGAAATATGGGAGATGTTAGTGAGGAAGCGTTTTCACTAGAACATGAAAGTGATGGAAAAACGCTGCCAAGGCCGCTGGAACATCAACATGATGGGGAACTACTGTTGGTCACTTCACTGTGAAGTTCAGCATGCGACTCATCGTTGAAGAAGCTACAAAAGAAGCTTCAAAGAAAAAAGAGAAAGAAAATACAAACCAATTCCAGCGGACAAGTGAAATCTCTATTAAGACATATTGTTTTAAGCATCTTACTGTAAATACAATCCGTGATTATGTTGTAACAAAGCATTTCATTAATTTCCCCATTTACCATATAGCATAGGATTTTTATACTATATAGTAAAAAGCATATTGCTCGAAAACTATGGGTGATACAAAAAAACTAAGACTAGATTTGGATTGAGCTCTTAAAAATCTATAAAGATCAGCAATAAAAGTAAAAACCACTTTAAAAAAGTTTCGTTGGCCTGTGTTATCAGCCATGTATGAGGACATGTCGATTTAATTACTGTGGTACCTCTTTACTTCTTATGGATTGCAGTTCTTCACCCAATAGATGAAGCTATCTGTATCCATATAAAGTAATTTAGCATCTGCGAAATGAGTTTTATCAAACTCGTAATGGAAGTTATATCTGTGGAATCTGGATAGGTCTAGTATGTACATCCCCAAATAAATACGTTTCATGAACTCTAATGCAGTCTTCGCCATCTCCACAGCAACAAAGTTCTTATTGAATATGGTGACCGGCTTAAAATTTGGTCTGGCAATGCATTTTCTTACCCCATTACGCCCATCCCATTCGACTGTAATCAAAATTTCATGTCGTTCCCTTAAATCCTCCATTGTCTTATTGAAAATGAAATTATTCATTAATCTATAAAAGCCTTTTTCAAAGTAACACATTATGGAAGCTCTCTGTCTTATATTCAAATCAATATGCTATTTTAACGATGGGGATTGCTCGAAGCAGATAGCTCAGGTGATTCTAACCAGCTTCATCCCCAAGCCAAGACTGCTGGAGGCTATGATAATGAATAACGTATCTCCGCTTATTCTCCAGCATTGTCATCAGTTTTGGGGTGAAGCTTCCTCGTGGAAATAGTTGCTCTGGACACAGCGGGAAATCAGTGCGTGCATAATGCAAACAAATAGGGTTTGTGAGTTCTGCCTTCACCCCATACCACACATCTGAGTCATCTGACATACATGATTTTTCCATCTAATTCATTGCATTCGTCGGGTACCAATCGAAACTCACCAATCTGAACTGATTGTTGCATGGCATGTCCGTATAAGTTACATCAAAGTACATTATGTAACTGGAATTAAGGGATGTGTTGAACCTGTCACCCATCCATGGATTATTTGCTTTGGCGTGCCTGTGGACACATTGGCAAGGTCTCCAAGGGATCCCTCACTCAAAGAGAAGATGAATGTGAGCATTGGTCCATAATTCGATGCTACTCTTCGATTTCTTGAGTGTTGTGTCCCGAGATAATCCATGTGTCATGTAATGAAAGGCAATATCCACAGAACATGTGGTCATGCATAGACTCCGGAATTTCTGGAAAACGCGTGCAAGCAAGCACACATCTGTATCCATGTAAAGCCCTATGTACTCCCCTAAAGTGACGTTAAATTCATGCCAAACATTCACGGCATGCTCATACTCTGCATCAATTATGGCATCGCCTGTAAGGTTGTTGGAGAATGCAGTTATGTCGGGTAGACTGGTTTCGTTCAGTTTTGCCATACTATCCACATAATCGTATGGGAAAACCGTCTTCCTAGTCACAAGTTGAAACTCTTTCTCGTCGGAAAATGCAGCCTGAATGATACGCGTATCTCCTGAGGTAGAGTTTCAATGAGTTTCTGAAATGGGATCTGCAGAAAACGTGGTGTGTCAAGGAAGCAGAGCATAACTCTTGGCGTAATTCGTTTGGAGAATAAAATGTATTTTTCGACGCTTTCAGGTAGGACACTGACCTGACTTTTCTCCCAACCGAAATCAGCCAAGTTATCAACTAGAAAGTGAGTGTCGTACCCGCTTAAGTTATGTAAGAAAACGGGTAAGTGCCTTGGTAGCTGGTACTTAAAATTGCATATATTGTGAGCTGTGCCATGGAACTTTCCCGTAAGATGACAGTGGTCCCTACGAGGAGTTTCCGCTTTTCTATGTAATGGCAGCCCACTAATATTACAGTCAACTGCGTTGCTGTACAAATCACGATTCTCCTTCGATTTGGTCATGGAAACATTGCCACTGTAAAGCTGTGTCCTGGGTCTTGATGGGGAAATCAATACCATCAAAGTTTTAAGAGCCACAAATATTATCACCAACATGGTATGTAATGGGACTCTCAGAATGATCCCCACGATCGTAATTTCTCTCGGAAACCAGGACTGACCATACAAAACAAGCCTGATTTTATTTTCGACGTTAATGTATGTCCTCTTATTAGCCATATCTTTAGGGAGCTTGATATAGCTAGACCGTCCATTTACCGGATCATAAACATATGTATGGATGTCCAGGTGTAGTGCTCGGCTGAGTGGTTTAGCTTCCATCTTGGAAAACCAGTCCATTATTGCACTCAAGGTGTATTCAAGAAACCACTCGGCAATTGACGTACTCCGCGTTATCACACCGTTTTCCCGCCAAAGATAATGAGAATTTGTGTCTTCATTGCCAGAGGAAACTTCGGGGGCGGGGGGTGGGAGTGCGGGGGAGTTGCGATAGTTCGACGCACGGCACCGCACTGCGTGTCATGGCGGGATACGGCGGATCATTGACTACTTTGAGGAGCTCTGATATCACGACAGAAAGTTTGATGGAGGAGAAAATATAGACCAGGAGGCTCGTGAGAAAACTGCTGTACGACAGCAAAAAAGGCCACGTGAAAAGAAGAAGATGATATACTGTATAACATTTTGATGGAAAAGTACGCCACAAAACAATTCAGTACAACAAGTAGACGAAGATAGCTTGTTCATGCAGTCTTTAGTGCCTGAATTGAAAAAAAATTCTCAGTCATGCAAGACTGAAAGTGAAATCTGATTTGACGAATGTCATTATTAATGGCGAACAATATTACAGCGCTTCCGCTTCGTCCCAAACAGGATCTGTACCGGTACCAAATTACGCTATCAGGAGTCGATATCGCGACCGTTCACGTGGGGGAACAGTTCGTGGCTACAACGGAGGACAGACGAGGTTGGCCGATCAGTTACCATTTGTGTGTTCGCCAACGGCCTCTGAGTACAGTAAAAGTCGTTAATATACTTTCCAGCAGCACAGACAGTGCAAAAATTGAAGTAGACTATCCGCGAAAGCTTTACAATAATTTCTAATGTATACTAGTATCAGCTCAAATCTATGAAACATGCTTTCAGTAAAATAACTTAATATTACACTACCTACCTTAATGTCAGATCAAGTTTTCCTCTCCTGGGATAGTCTCCTGTAGTATGGTGCCCGTTCCTGTGATTTCTTCTTTCACTTCTCATAGCGGTTCATAAAATGAAGTTTTCTACATTCGAAAATACTGAAAAAATTTCTTCCCATCTTCAGATGGGCATAAAGAATATAAAACAATCATTTCTCCATCCGATCACGTAGTAGTGGATGTACGTGTAATGAACGTTTTGTCTTCATTCTCTTCCTCCTCCTCCTTACAAGTACTAAGAAAAGTTCCTCCTCACTCGAGTCCGTTTCACTAACTGGCAACACCTGCGGCGTCGGACACCAGTGATCTAGGAGTGTTTACCACAATCAAGAGTGACCGTCACCAGTTTGCCAGTGTGAAACGGGCCTTAGAGTCCGTGTTCAAGTGCGGTTGTGGTGGTATTCCTCTGAATAAAACGTGTAATTACATCGTAAATTGTGCAAATATTCTTGTGTCATCTGCAAAGCTATCTCTCTTGGTTTTTGCAGTGGTACATTCATTTCCTGTGACATCTTCAAATTACATATGTGACAATATTCCATCCATTGTAACAATTCCTGAAGCAGCTCATGTTCAGCGATAATCGGTATCTGTGAGCCAGGGATGGGAAGGAGGGAGGCTGCAGGTATTTCCAGCATGACAGGATGTAGGCGGCTGCCGCGTGGTGGCGCCATGAGCCGGCGCGAGGCAGGCAGCGCACGGCCCGGAGTGAACCTCTTGTCTTTTGCGCTTCGCAAGACTGACTCGACTTCTATCGAATGATCTACAGCTACAGCACACGCATTTACCAGCATGAGTTGCGAACTTAGCTTCGTCCTGCAGCATCTTCATTATTTGTTTAAGCGTATTCGTCTTTACCAAATATCATCGATTTCCAATCATCATGCAGGCATCTATCGACACTGTCTACAGCTGCACTATTACAGCTAATATATCCATTAAAATCCTCCTTCTCCAGCACATACATCTCATCCATTAAACACACAAGTCCGCCACTGTGGTCCAGCAGTTCTAGGCGCTTCAGTCCGGAACCACATGGCTGCTACGGTCGCAGGTTCGAATCCTGCCTCGGACATGGATGTGTGTGATGTCCTTAGGTTGGTTAGGTTTCAGTAGTAATAAGTCTATGGGTTGATGACCTCAGAGCCATAGAGCCATAGAGCCATTTGAACCATTCATTGAACTCACATTACACACAGTAAACAAATATGCCCATCATCCCAGTCCGGCAGCTACACACAAAGTGAATCCATTTCCCGCCATTTTTTCCCTGGACCGCCGTCTTGGATTATGTCATGGGAAGAGGGGGGCGAGGGCCAACAGCGCCCTCTGGTGGTGGTGTTGTGAACTAGGTCAGTTGGGCTCTGGACTTCATGGTGAACACATTGGATGGAGCTATTGTCTATGACAACTCAAATTGCTCAAATAAACAATTCGGCATCCCAGCACAGACTGAGTCATTTTACCACAAATTTTCAGGAGGGTTTATAGAGGGGTGAGGAGAAGAGCTTGTTTAAATAATCACAGACGCAGACTGAATACTTTTCCCACCAATTTCCAGACGACGGAGCTGGGAGGAGTGGGGGGAGGGGAGGGGAGGGGAATGGGTGGGTTTAGGTTAGTGGAGGTAGCCCAACTGACCTCCTTTCTCACCAAAATTTGAACTTCCCACCATGACATCAGCATGATGTTGCCACATCTATGGCCGTCATTTTGGATGTGCCCACTTGAATAAATTTTGCAACAGTGCAGAGTGGGGCTGTGCTCACTTTTCCCTGCTACTAATGTGTTGTCCGATTTTAACTCAGCATATCGGCATCTAATAAATACTTAGTAATACTATTACACTCATGTAAATGAAACAGAGTAACTCAATAACAGGACTTGTTGGGGTCGGAAAACAGTTCTCACGTGTGCGCCCAAAACTTGTGTCCAATTCTCACCTGTAGATTATTTTGTCATTCGCATCATTTGTGACTGCTTATGCGCGTGCATGACGGCACAAAGGAGGCAAAAGGTCATGGGATAGCGACATCCACGTATATATATGGTGATACTATCACTACACAGACGTTGAATGCGGAATGGTACCAGGACCTGGACGCGAGTGACATTCCATTTCGAAAAAAAAAAAAAAAATGCTACAACTGGAAAGGAACGTCCCAGCTGGCAATCAGCATCGCGTTCCGCGCCGCCGAGTACACGCGAAACCGATGTGGAGTCAGGGAGTAACGGCCTGGCAGCTGGAGGCTCTGCGTCTACACCCAGCCGGTGCGTTCTCAAGAGTGAAGGCTGGTACGGCAGTGCAATGTATTTCTATTGTATCCATTCTGGACCGACGTGTCTATGGCATCGCCGGGACAGTGCGACTGCAGTTATCATTGATTATTATTCAAGATGTCGGGAAAGTTCCACGAGGTGTGTTCGCTGCAATATTAGTGGAAGAATGTGTTTTTAATTCAGTGTTCAACGTTTTGTTATAGAGTATGAACTTTTATGAAAATGTGCTTTGTTTTCAGTAATTTTGCGTAGTTTACAGTTTTTAAACCGTTGCGTAAAGCTACGACAGTCGTTTACTCCTTGTAATTGCAATTTTTTATTGAATTTTTTGTCTAGCGGCACCAGAGCGGCTAAACGTGTTTCATACAGTCAGATGTTAATCTAAGGCCCCAGTTTTGATCTATATGCTGGTTAACATAGATTTACCTGGGGATTTTTAACTAGGACCCTTAATGCGGTGGTGCATATGAGCCAAACTACAAAAACAAAATTATTCTGAATTGTACGGGCTATAGGCTGTTTAATTACTTTCAAGTAGAAGCCTCCTCCTTTTTTGGAAGGGAATAACCGCAGTTTTGACTTCGTCACTTTAGTATTGATCGCAATTTCTAGAATTTTAATGTGGCATTTTAATGCGATGTACATGTGGAGAATTACTTCCGCGTGTGAACCTTGTCTACCACACGGGCGTCGCCTGATGTCTGCTAGGTTCCACGCGACAGAACCACGGTGTCAGGGAAGCGTGCGGCTGTGCTACTGCTAAGTGGCTGCTTTTGTGGGTGGCTGAGGTTGTGTTGATGCTGGAGCGCGGGAGATTTTTTTTTTTTTTTTTTTTTTTGTGTGGCTGACTGAGCGGATGGAACTCATCTGAAACCGGCGCAAGCTGCCACCGGAAACGTATCCGCCGCTGTGGGAACAGCAGGTAAGGTGCCAGGCGGCGGCTTGGCACGCCATCTCGCGTGGTGAGGGCGTCCCGGCTGTTATTAACAAATGGTATCGCAGGGTACCAGGGACCGAAAGTCTTCAGACGCCTGGAGCAGCCACGAAGCGACAAAGAAAAAAAAATTGCCAGATGCGAGTAGGGCCCGCCCACAAATGGTTCCGCACAAACTTATTTACATGTATAGACTGTACATTTACCATGGGAACCGAGAGTACTGCGATTTTTGCACATTACCAACATTGACACTGGCAAGATATGGTCCCAGAGATTTCAAGATTTTCAAGAATGTTCCAATTTCTATAATAAATGCGATTAAAAGTCCTGCAAGAGGCAAGCTAACTTTTTTTTTTTTTAGTTTATTGGCTTTTCGACACTGCCAATTCAGCCATCTTAATAATAATGTCAAGTATGGCGATACGAATGTAAGGACAATACAACACCCATCCTCCGGTCTGATAAAATCTATGACCTGTCCGGGAATCGAGCCCAGTCGTCTCCGCTTTAACACTCCGCAGCGCTAACTGCGCAGCTACCGAGACAGGCGACAAGCGACCGTTACTATAATAATATGCGGTTCTACATCTACATCTACATCGATAATCCGCACTCCACCATTGTGAATTGAGCAAACAGAAGAAAATCAAGGACGGTAGGCACCAAACACCAAGCGCTCGGATTAGGAAAAGAAGAATGAATATCGGGGTGCACGTCCCGTGGAGGGATCGAGGTCATTGGAGCTGAAACTCGGAAAATTTGAAGGATGGGGAAGGAAATCGTCTGTGCTCTTTCACACAAACCATCGAGGGATTTGTCTGCAAAATCACGGGAAACCTAACTTTGGATAGCCAGACTCGAATTAAAACTATCTCGGATTCGAAATGGTACAAGAGAGGGATGTAGCCTTTTACCTCTACTGTTCAATTTATACATCGAAGAAGCAGTCTTTTGCCTCTAGTGTTTAATTTATACATCGAAGAATCAATGTCGCAAATAGGAGGATCAGGAGCAGGATAAACTTTTAATGTGAAAAGTTATCAGTGATAATTTTTAATGTGAAAAGTTGCCAGTGATAATATTCTTTGATGACTTCAGCGTCGTCACCGAGAGTTCTGCGGCAGTGGTAGGGTGCGCCCTGCTGAGCAGGCGGCACCACGCCTGCTGGCGGCTTCCTCGCCGCGAGAGGGCGCTGGGACCTTCAAATGCCGCTGCAGCTGCAGCCAGCTGCGTACGAGAGTGCGCCCAAGTGTCGCCAGCCTGGCCACTTTGTGGCTAGATCTAGCCTTACTGATGTGGCAGCTGCGCACTGTTTTTGAAAAACAGTCTGCTTCTGGAATAACTAGTCATCATTCTGGTATGATCCAGCCATTTTTATCATTCGATAATTTTCACAATAAAAACTAAAAAAAAATACAACCTTCCATTTTATTATTAATTTAAATGTATTTTTTTGACATTGTTTCTTCTCCGCGAGACAACAGTTATTACGCATGGGTGGCGTGTTAGTACTGGACATTGAATGCGCATTCTAGTGGAATGACATCATAATATACGCCGTTTTTATGTACTCTGTTATTTCCCTGGCTGTAAAAACCCAGACACCATAACTAAGTGCCTTGATTCCAGTAAGGCAGTTGCACTTGCTTCGAAACGCAATACAAGTTACAACAACAGTGTTGTGTGAAGTTTCTCGTTTACAATGTGTGTCAGCAATAAGTGTTGCAGGTATATAGTGTACTTCATAACTGTGATTGTCAGTTATCTCATCATGCCGAAACCACACTACGTACAGACTTAGAAAAAGGAGTGGGAGAGCATGTTGGACTTTAAGAAATGGATTCAGACAGTTGTAACAGATGCAGTAGCAGATACATTTAAAGCATTTTAAGGGGTTTTGCGAAGCAGAAATAAGGACAAAATGATATGATTTAAAACATCATTTAAGTTGTAAAATCACATTTCATTTAGCAGTAAATGTCAAAATAAAATACGTTTAAAAACGTTGATGCAATTACGGGTAGCTATATAAGTCATGTGGCACACATACAAATGCACCAATAACAAAAATTCAGAGGACGAGAATTCGGGGGGCGATCTCGGGCAGAAGCACGGAAATAACGTGTCTGATAAGATTAGAGTTCATGTGCCAGGGTATCCCTCTCGTGGCAAATCTTTTTGTCATGCCCAACTTGACTACAGGCGTCCTCCTAGGAATGTATTTTCTTACAGAATATAAGTCAGTAATGTACATGGGTCGTGGTACCATTGTATTAGGAAAAGGTGGGGATATCTGTATACGGTTTGACGACGAAGTCGCGGAAGGTCAAATTCTGTACCACTGTTTAAGACTGGCGAATCAGGATACTGAACAAACTGACAAACGTTCACGCTACAACCGAGGGCTAAGTAACAATTCCCAGGCTAATACATCAATGTGTGTAGTCCACCATGAAAATTTAAATAAATTAACTGAAATAGGAGAGAGAGATAGGGCAGAGTTAGAGGAAATACTCAGACGCAACGCCGAGATATTTCTACCGAAACCTAGGTCCTTCAAAGGATTTCAGTGCTGGTGCCAGGTAAAAGAACACCAACCATTTCGGGTACCGCCCTACGCTATTGCTCTGGCGTATCGAGGAAAAGTACAGCTGGAATTGTAGAAAATGATAGACGATGGTATAAGAGAATATACAACATCAACATAAAATAGCCCGGTGCGGTTCGTCGATAAGCGAGTTGGGTGTATCCGCCTTGCCCTCGACTCACGCCAGACAAACACATTCGTTGTAAAGGAAAATGACCGGCCAGAGAAATTGGAGGAGCTACTGCAGCGTTTCCATGCCGTTTCAGTATTCACATTCATCGATCTTCGGTCCAATTTTTGGCTGACTGAGTTGACGCCGGAGTGTCGGAAATAGACAGCCTTCATTTCGTTCGGACGATGTTTCCAATTCAAACGCCTACCATTCGGCCTAAATGTGTCCTCTGCAGCGTTTATTCGCGGTCTGGGAACGATTTTGGACCATAATCTTCGTGAAAGGACAACATACTATGTGGATGACATTTTGATAGGAGAACGCAATTGTAGTAGGCACAACGAAGTACTTTGTGCACTGCTGGGCAAGATGAGAACACATGGGATGACTGTTAATATCACAAAGTCCAGTATAGGGGACAATCAGGTACTTTTCTTGGGGCTTATAATTACAGGTGATGGAATATCACCAGACCCAGAAAGGTAGGTGGCGATAGCCGAATTCAGCATACCCCAGACTAGAAAAGAGTTCCGTGGATTTTTGGGAGTGGTCAATTTTTATAAAAAGTTCATTGATGTAGAACAATTAACCATCCCTAAACTGTATTCCATGACCGGCAAGGAAACGCCATTTGTGTGGGACGAGATCACGGACAGCGAGTTTCACAGTTTAAAGGCAGGTTTGGTCGCAGCCCTGATCTTGTCACACCTGAGCCTATCGGAAGACTTCTGCATGGTCACAGACAGTTCACAAACAGGTTTCGGTGTTGTCATCTTTCAGGAATACGTGGAGGATGGGAGGATGACACACAAAACCATCGCCTTCGGAATAAGAGTGCTCTCGAAGTGCGAACTAAACTATTCTGTAAAAGAACTGGAAGCTCTGGCGGTGGTCCGGGAATCCCAGAAATATAGATGTTTATTATTTGGGCAAAAGACACGAGTGTACACAGACCACAAGCCAAAGTTGTTGGGATGGTGGATTTCCATACTCCAGGAGTATGACTTCACATCGAACTACGTCCCAGGCCCCACAAACATCATCGCTGACGCACTGTCTCGCATCGGAGCCACGAATCAGAAGGGTAGAGATGCTGAGGACGAACCCTTCTCGATTTACTGTATCAAAAAGCTGGCATTCGAAAACTTTATAGTAGAATCAATGAGGAATATACAGGCGGAACAAGATAAGCACCCACATCTCCCCAGCGTGAAAGAAAAATTTATAACTAGGACACAGACGCAGCTTAGGCATCATTACCTTCTCAGGAAAAGAGTGCTTTTCTACAGGCGTAAGGTGAATAGGACCGTCTCAGTAGAGTGTGTGCCAGATGACACTGTAAACAAAGTAATCTGGTACACGCACCCCAGTAGTGCTCACTTTAGCCGGAAAAAGTGCTTCTTAAAGTTGAAGAAACTGCGTCATTTTCTAATGCAAAGTACTGGGAATTTGGAAACACTGTCAAGGTGCCAAACCACTTACGGTACGCAGGCAGGCAAAATGAAACCGATTGTTCCCTCCAAATTGCGGGAAACAGCAGCCACAGATTTCATGGGTTCCCTGCCTAGAGGGTATACATACATTATGGTTGTAATTGAGTTGACGTCCAAGTATGTGACGTTGACACCTCTAAAAAAGGCAGCAGGTACGTCCATCAGCAACGCATTGCCGTCGGCACTTCTTGCAACAAGTGGGGCCCGTCGAACGAATGCTGTCAGATAACGTTCCACAACACAGTTCACACAAGTGGCAGGACACATTGCAACATTATAACATCAGACTGACATACATCAGTTCCAATCCAAGAGAGCGCGTTGTGAAGGACCTGGGGGCCCTTTGCAGAGTGTATTGCGCTAAGAAACACGCGACCTGGGACGTATACTTGTGAAACTTCCAAGACGCAACCAATGAGTTGCCACACGGCACGACAGGTTACTCCCCGGTCGTAGTGCTAAACAACAAGCACCCTCCGGAATTAATACGTGACATTGTAGACTTCCCACCAAGACCCAGACTTAGGCACAAGGAAATCGTTCGTCAGGTTCTCCAACATTCCAACATAGAAAGATAGCAGGGCAGAGACGCAAAGAACAAACAGACAAAAAGGCAACAGTCAGGGAATTTCTGATAGGCCGGAAAGTCCTCGTGAAATCCCACCGTCTCCTCACTGGCAGAAAAGACTGTGTCATAAATTCTCTCCGGCCTACTATGGACCTGAACGTGTACGCAGGATCGCCCATGCGAATTCTGTTGAGCTCGAAAGTCTGAAGTCCGGAAAATATCTTGGTGCACATCATGTCACCCACTTAAAGCCATAGGTAGAATAACAAGTATAAATGTGTAGTAGTTCATAAGTTAGTTATTTTGTCTTTCAGTTGTAAGATACATGTGATTCTAAGTGTAAATCTGTTACGTAAAATGTACAACTGTGCAAGTCAGGAATTTGTTTGAGTAAACATGTCAGGGAAGAGAATTTTGGTAAATATCATCGTTGTTAAGGTAAACTGTGCACTGAATAATTTTGTTTTGAACAATAAATTCACGTTTTGGTTCTGTTTGCAGACACTGGGCTACTTAGGTGTGTTTTTTGAACCATAAAATGGCTCTGAGAACTAGGGACTTAACTTCTGAGGTCATCAGTCCCCTAGAACCTAGAACTATTTAAACCTAACTAACCTAAGGACATCACACATATCCATGCCCGAGGCAGGATTCGAACCTGCGACAGTAGCGGTCGCTCGGTTCCAGACTGAAGCGCCTAGAACCGCTCGGCCACACCGGCAGACTCCTTGACAAATACAGTTTTGCATAACTACGAAGTGTTCGGCCTACTGAGTTGTCAACAAAGACGTTTGGTGTGCCTTGGGCAAGTCAGCGACTTGCGTCTTTTTATTTATTATTATAAAGGATATCTTCACCGCCAAGACCCGGCATCAGGTGAGATGGGCTTTTTGCAGATGCAAGAGCGAGGTTACGGTTTGTCTCAATGCCAATACCTGGTAAAGACAACCATAATTTTGTAGGAATGTGTGGAGGAGGGCTTGACGCATTGCGCACAAGCGACCGAAGAATGCAAGGACAGAGGACTTTAGACGGAAGAGGAAGAATAGCTCGTGAATGGCAAAACTGCATAGTCATGTGCACTGTTCGATGGGAAAATTAGAAGTTTCGGGGACGTATCGGTATGTATGTAATCCATCACCAATTCGACAACTAATGTTTAAAAAAATTATTTTCACAGGAAAACTACATTACAGTGCAGTTTGTGTAACCAGAGGAAGCAGTGAGGATAGCTATTCTGACCAATGGAGTAGCTGCACATTAGACAGCAAGTGTTATAAAAGGAAGTTTTAATTTTCCATAGAACAGGACTAACTAGTAGTTTGTGTGCATGACTTGCATGGTATATAGCACTAAAACATTAACGTGTATGTATGAATGCGACAGAATGGAGGATCCTCACCTTGTGTTTTTTCATACTTTTACTAAGTATACTTTCTTAAGCAGTAAGATCATATGTCATACTTAGACAATGTAAAATTTGTTTGTAGCAAACTCTATTTTCAAGACATTTTTTATAAACTTAATCAATTTAGTTTTTAACTTAGAGATTCTCAAGTCATTTTTGTAATTTTGTCATTTTTACTCTATTCAACCCCTTCAAATACGTGAATGTATTGGAGCTGAACACTTAGACGACTGTGGTAGCGTAGCTGAAAGAACAGTGGAGGCCTCGAGGATTCCCCTCGACCTAGTACAGGCAGCCGCATTGAAAGCGAGAGCTTTCACTCGACGCACAGCTGAGCTGGGCGGATCAGGTCTTCGACGGAGCCGAACAATTGGCACAGGGTGCCGGCTCACCTCACGGTGTTTTACATGGGTAATAGAGGCTGTGGCACAGCCACCACACACACACACACACACACACACTACAGACGATACTAGTGAACTACTGAATGACTAAAAGACCTCATCAGTGAGCACCTCTCGTAACGAAACAATTCTCTTTCGACTTCGTAGGACCAAATGTCAGTCCAGTAAACGATTACCTGCAAACTTATCAGTCAAGCTTCCATAAAGTTTGGGGACAAGCTGTCAGTGCAGATTTTCATGATTAATTCAGATGTTTTGGGGTCATTTTTGTATTTAAGTTTACCATTTAATTATATATTTGCACAAGTTTGTTTTGTTTTGGGCACTAATTGCCATTACCCCATTATAAAGTTTGGGTACATGTTTCCATTGCAGAATTTCACTATTACTTTTGATGTTTTGGGGTAATTCTTGTATTTAATTATATGTTCCACAGGTTTGTTTTGGGTCGGGAACTAGTTACCTTTATCCTGTTATAAAGTTTGGGCACATGTTGCCATTGCAGATTTTCACTATTAATTTTGACGTTTTGTGGGGTTATTTCCAGATGTGTTTTTTGTGTTAGCAGAAGAGCCAACACTGTGTTACGAGTGGAGGCCGAAATGCACGCGTTTTAGCTCACGCAAGCTGGCGTGAGGAGGGAAGAACTATACTGACGTGAGGTCTGGAACATGACAAGGAATGAGAATTCAGAAAGCAGACGTAATTAGTTTGATACTTAACTTTAATCCATTAATGATGAACGTCGCTCTTGACGGTACATGATTCACAATATTATCTGTTCAGAATACATTCTTGAATATAGTAACTATAGCAACTGAATATGGCGCCTTGCTAGGTCGTAGCAAATGTAGCTGAAGGCTATGCTAAACTGTCGTCTCTGCAAATGAGAGCGTATGTAGCCAGTGAACCACCGCTAGCAAAGTCGGCTGTACAACTGGAGCGAGTGCTAGGGAGTCTCTCTAGACTAGACCTGCCGTGTGGTGGCGGTCGGTCTGCAATCACTGATAGTGGCGACACGCGGGTCCGACGTATACTAACGGACCGCGGCCGATTTAAAGGCTACCACCTAGCAAGTGTGGTGTCTGACGGTGACACCACAGTGTTAACATAATGTTTTTATGCACGATTTTGGGCAAGATTCATTTACGTTTGGGAAGACGAATTCTAGCAAAGATTTTTTTAGGTACAAGTTGCCATTTAATTTTTTTTCAGAGTGGATTTAAGCCTTAACTTTTGTACGATTTTATTCAAGTTTCCACACAAGTTGGTATTTGTGATGTCTTCTCAAAAATATTTTGTTTTACACGGTAACATTTTCACATAACTTCTTAATGTCTCATCACAGACGCCTTTTTTTTTTGTTTTACATGTTACCATTTTCATATAATTTCAAATGTAGCGCAACATGTTGTCTGTACTTTAATGTTTCCTTATACTTTTGTTTTATGTTCTGTTCAGTTCATGTAAACTATTTTTTATTTTTATGTTGATAGAGATGTTAAAGTTAAATGTTTTAGAAGTCCTTATTCTTGGCGGATACAACTTGTAGCGCTAGTATGCTCTGTTTTATGATGTTTTCTGGTGATGCTGCTTCAGTCCACTTTGCACCTTTTCAATCATCCAGTAAATGTAAGTGCACATCACGCAATAAAATTCCATGTAAAGTAGTTAAAGTTGATCAGTTTGCGATGTTGCTTGTTTGACGATTTAATACCGCTCCAGAAAAGTATGCATATCACCGTAGAATCATTGCTTCAAGTTAACTGAAGTAATACTGCTAATTGGTTCTAAAGTTTCGTGTTTTTGAAATTAACAGTAAATGTTCTGGTCGCAAGAACTGAACATAGAGATAAGTCATAATACCGCTGATCCTCTCGTTTTGTCATTGTTTTCATATCAAAATAATCTTGGAAAGAAACAGCAGATAACGAAACTGTAATATTGGAGAGCGGTCATGTTAATCTTTTCATTTTATTTCAGAATAATAATTTTCCATATTTAAATTTTGAGTCACATTCCACATCAAAATAAGAAATTTAAGGGTGGATGGCCACAGGTAATAGGTAGTCATGCATAATTAAGTTTCTGGGTTAAGAAAAGTGAATGTGTGGGAAGGATAACTGAAGTATGTGAGGGACGAATGAGTGTGGTAGCTGTTATGTATGAGGTACGTCTGAGGCCTCAAATAACTAGGTGGGGGACTAACATTGCAGTACAGACAGACAGCTACACGGGTTACTATTAGTCTGATCTATTTTAAATATTTATGATACTTTATTGCTCACTGAGCCATCTGGTTAGACATGTATCCATGTCGAGTGGCAGAACAAAAAGTTCTATCAATAGGTGACCAGCAGACAAGTAACTGATGACCACAGTTTAAATTTGTGACTGTAGAATCATTTTGAGGTAGTCTCCACGCAAATCTGGATGATTTGCATGGAGCTCCGCCATTACACCAGTGATACAAGTGAAGTCGCAAGGTGATGAAATCGTAAGTGGCCAATTGTCATAAATAAGTCTTTCACGCTATTTCCGGAACGCACAACTGACGTAAAACTATCTGCATCCAATGCAAGCTGTGATATCATACAGAGTCAACCACAAGGGAAAAAAACCAGCAGAAGACATCACTGACATCGATTTCTGGCCATCCACTGCTCCCCTCCCCTCCCCTCCCCTCCCCCTCCCCCCCTCCAATGCCACACCAGCCACTACAGTAATAAACAATGGGCAAAGATTTCTAGGTTAGTCTAGTTTAAGACGGTTTATTTTTAAGTAACATTTCTCTGTATGCATGTATGTATGTTTAAACGCCTGAAGATTAACAGAACAATGTTCGAAACGCGTTGTATTATGTTAATTAATGATAAAACAAAAAATAAAGAAGTGACTTGTAGTAGAAATTAGAAATAAATAATTATCCCACACAGTCACGGTTCACAAACTTAGCCATTATGGCCGACAATAATTAAAAGTGAAGGAAGCTTTCTACTTTGGAAACCAAATAAAAAGAGGCGGACGAAGCAAAGAGAACAAGAAAAGGAGCGTAGCACAGGCAAGGAGGATACTGCTGGCGTAAACAAGTTTACTTGTAAAAAATATCGGCCTTAATTTAGGAAGAACTTTCCGAGAACATAGTTTGGAGCACGGCATTGTATACAAGAGAACTGCAGATTGTGGGAAAACCAGAAAATAAGAGAATCGAAGCGTCTGAGATGTGGTGCTATGCAAGGGTGTCGTAAGTTCGATGGGCTTACAACACAGTTCTACAATATATATGTTTCTTCGTGCTTTCGGTTTTAGAACTCATTTTACAATATGCAGTATATCTGTCGCTGAATGTACGAAAGAACTCCATTTCTCTCCATCTATTCTACTTCTGTAGATTAAAAAAAATGACGAAAAGCGCAGTTTCAGCTCCATTTTGTGCAGGTACGTATAAATCACACATACAAGGACTGATTCCGTTACATTCGCCCCTATTCTCAGTCCATTTGGTTCCAGGATAATCCACCAGTAATTTGAATAAACTTCAGTGGTGAAGTTCAGATTAGTTTGTGATTTCTTGCCGTACAGGGTACAGCGAATTTCGCCTCGCGTGAAATTTGTGTTTAGTAAAGACTCGTTACAAAGTTAACCTACAACGCACTGTATTAGAGACCATTGTATTTTTGTTGGTGAATAAAAATAGATTGAATTCGAGCGTAATTTGCGTAAATCATTTCGACCTGCTTTGCTACACACGCAGAGAATACGTATCTACAGAAAACACAAAAACTTTCAGTGACTTAGTAAAAAGTTCTTAAATTCGAGGTTTCAATGTTAGGCTTGGTAATTAAGGTAAAGCCAGGGCACCTCGTCATTTCTGTAAAACGCGTACAGCTCATGTATGACAGCGGACTACCGGGAAAAGAAAAAGTTAAAATTCGACGTATGGATGATTTGGGTTATTTGGACTTTGCGGGTGCCAATCGCAACGTTTCACCAGCTAGCACATCTCTACGAGGACGGGTGTTCTTCCTCTAATGCTAAAGAAGAGTACAGTGATTATGAGAGTATGTCATCAATTACTCAACGTTTCAGCCAGGGTAGGTTAAATGAACTTACCAGAGATTTGAACCCGTCGAAAGAAGCTTCTGAATTACAGGTTTCAGAATTGGGCGAAAAAAAAGTACCTGAACAAGGAACCAGAATTACTTTTTACTGTAGATCAGCGAAGTGTCTGCTATCCTTCTCCTCTCAAGAAGACGCTCTTGTGTTTTGTCACGAAGTTAGAGGCCATCTGAACAAATGGGTCTCCCTGAATACTATCCAAATGACTGGCTCCCATCTGTTGATACATCTACATCTCTACAACTACAGCTACATCCATACTCCGTAAGCCACCTGATGGTGTGTGGCGGAGGGTACTTTGAGTACCTCTATCGGTTCTCCCTTCTATTCAAGTCTCGTATTCTTCGTGGAAAGAAAGATTGTCAGTATGCCTCTGTGTGGGCTCTAATCTCTGTGATTTTATCCTCATGGTCTCTTCGCGAGATATACGTAGGAGGGAGCAATGTACTGTTTGACTCCTGGTTGAAGGTATGTTCTCGAAACTTCAACAAAAGCCCGTACCGAGCTACTGAGCGTCTCTCCTGCAGAGTCTTACAATGGAGTTCATATATCATCTCCGTAACGCTTTCGCTATTAGTAAATGATTCTATAACGTAGCGCGCTGCTCTCCGTTGGATATTCTCTATCTCTTCTATCAACCCTATCTGGTACGGATCCCACACAGCAGAGCAGTATTCAAGCAGTGAGCGAACAAGTGTACTGTAACCTACTTCCTTTGTTTTCGGATTGCATTTCTTTAGCATTCTTCCAATGAATCTCAGTCTGGCATCTGCTTTTGCCGACGATCAACTTTATATGATCATTCAATTTTAAATCACTACTAATGCCTACTCCCAGATAATTTATGGAATTCACTGCTTCCACTTGCTGACCTGCTATATTGTAGCTACCGAGCGAGGTGGCGCAGTGGTTAGACACTGGACTCGCATTCGGGAGGACGACGGTTCAATCCCGCGTCCGGCCATCCTGATTTAGGTTCTCCGTGATTTCCCTAAATCGCTCCAGGCAAATGCCGGGATGGTTCCTTTCAAAGGGCACGGCCGACTTCCTTCCCCATCCTTCCCTAATCCGATGAGACCGATGACCTCGCCGTCTGGTCTCTTTCCCCAAACCAACCAACCAACCTATATTGTAGCTAAAGGACAAAGGATCTTTCTGTCTATGTATTCGCAGCACATTACACTTGTTTACATTGAGATTCAATTGCCATTCCCTGCACCATGCGTCAGTACGTTGCAGATCCTCCTGCATTTCAGTACTATTTTCCATTGATACAACCTCTCGATATACTACAGCATCATCCGCAAAAAGCCACAGTGAACTTCCGATGTTATCCACAATGTCATTTATGTGTATTGTGAATAGCAAAGGTCCTACGTCACTCCCCTGCGGCACACCTGAAATCACTCTTACTTCAGAAGACTTCTCTCCATTGAGAATGACATGCTGCGTTCTGTTATCTAGGATTTCTTCAATCCAATCACACAATTGGTCTGATAGTCCATATGCTCTTACTTTGTTCATTAAACGACTGTGGGAAACTGTATCGAATACCTTGCGGAAGTCAAGAAACACGGCATCTACCTGGGAACCCGTGTCTATGGCCCTCTGAGTCTCGTGGACGAATAGCGCGAGCTGGGTTTCACACGATTGTCTCTTTCGAAATCCATGCTGATTCCTACAGTGTAGATTTCTAGTCTCCAGAAAAGTCATTATACTCTAACATAATACATGTTCCAAAATTCTACAACTGATCGACGTTAGAGATATAGGTCTATAGTTCTGCACATCTGTTCGACGTCCCTTCTTGAAAACGAGGATGGCCTGTGCTCTTTTCCAATCCTCTGGAACGCTACGCTTTTCTAGAGAAAATGAAGTTTGCTGCACAAGCTGGGCCTGCTGACACAACATGCCAATGCTCGTGATTAACACCGGGAGAAACCCGGCCGTACCTCGCCAGCTACCTGTCACAGCTAGCAGTCATACACCATTACTGCTGTGTCACACAGAAACATTCGTCTGTATTGCAGCCACGTAGCACCAGTTGTCAGCAACACTATTTACACCACACGTTGCGGCCGATGTCAATGCACCTTTTATGATGACAGGTTGTCAGAGCGAGCAAGCCTGTGGACGAGATAAACCTTCCGCCCCCCCCCCCCCCCCGCCGCTTTAGCTCTGCATCCACCTCCCCCTTTCCAAATCACGGCGCTGCCGGGCTCTGCGAATAGACGGCGGCCACGTCACACCCACCTCCCGGCCGGGAACAGCTGCCTCTACCGCTGACGTCACCGCTGAGGAATTTTTCAATCACGGCTTGTGCTAATTCTCGCCCCTTCCAACAGGCCGCTCTGTCCAGCAGCCGTTATTTCTGCTCGGCGGGCGCCGCCTTACGTAACACTCGCCTTCTTTCATGAATGCCCCCGTCGCTGCACAACGGCTTCTGTGCCGTACCTCTTTGTTTTAAAGGCTGCTATTTAACTATGTGGTGACTCGGAACATCGGTGCCAAATGAGACTCCGTGGACGGCAAAATGTCGTCATTTGTCCAAGTTGCCTGATCTGGACGTCCAAGCGCCATTGTTGTGCTCTGGACCTGCCGACGTAGCGTAATAGGGTCTTATTTTTCGTGTTGGACATTTTCTTTGTGTTACAAAAGCCCTTTTTGTCATTGCTCAAAAAATTTGTTCTGTGTAATTTGAGTTAAAACAAGAGAAACGGAAGGGGTCCACCTAGGGCCCTAACTTTGCGAAAACTAAAAAAATGTTACAAAAATCTTATTAATTTTTATCTAAAATATTGTTCAGTACTAACTGCATAAAGAATAACTTGTTTACTTTCAACTTAAGTTGTTAATATTGGCGTATTAGCTTCACTAATACAATCTATGAACCTACTGTTTACAACGTTTGTGGGGCAAATATGACGAGGAAACCATAAATTCCGTCTGTGAAGAGGTCTCTTTTTGTGTTCTGGAAACGTATGAGGATACTCAGAAGCCACCTGAAGCAAACTCTGCTTCTGTTTCCAGTATTTTGTAAAAAAAAAACTTTGTTCTCCATTAGTTTCAAACCTCTCACTGCCACGTCACTTTACGACTTTCAGTTTAATGACTAGGCGTCCTGCATTGACGAATTCTTCATTTCCATACCACTATGGGGATCCTTCCTAAAAGAGGTCGGTGCAATGGAAACTCTTATTTTATTTAAAAAAATTATTTATCGCTGTTATTATTATTGTCCTAGATGCTTGTTTCTTACTTGAAATCTTTTAATATTTGAATATAATGGTTCTGCCTCATGACTCAGTGGACTGGAAGGTTTCATTGTTTTATTCAGAGCATTAATTAGGATCGAATATGGTCAAGGTAACAGAACGGGCAGTGTGAACCATAAATGATTTTTCAGTTTTTGTAAAGTGGCATGAATAAATTTGGCAATTGACATGTTCATATTTATTAATTTTTGAATAAATACAGGAACTCAGATACGGTAATTTGTCTTCAAAAGGGGCACACAATCATGTTTTCACATACACAGCAATAACGGATAGTAAAATCATCACGTACTAGTTTCTCTTCCTGTAGTGATTATTTAAATTCGTCATGGAACTGAAACATTATCAAGCAATTAACAGCTTTTTCCAATGTACAGCATAATGGATAATCTATGGTTAACGGAAAAAAGTTCCACAAAATTGTGTTTCGACAACAGATGTCACAGTTAATTTTAAAACTTCAATGTCTGTATGAATTTCCTCCTTCTTTCAACCAAACTTGGTACACTATCTGGGAAGAATCACTGTGGGGGTAAGAAGCAGCCACATGTCAAAGGGATGAGGATGCAGTGTAAACCACAATGCAAGAATACCCATGCTTTATTCATCCAGTATTTGAGAATGAGAACACTTAAATAAGAGATTTGCAATAAACGTTACACATACTTTAAAAACTTTGCCAAACTTATTTTCGCCGGCTACACCCACAAAATGATGAAAGGAAAGGAAAGAAAAGTTTATCGCTTACTACAGTTTCGTTGTTCACGGAGTAAATCTGCTACATGAAGCATGACGTTTAAATTTATTACTTCTTTACTAATCACTATATTCGTGACATTTTACAGACGGTATTGACATACACCACTAAATGTACCAGAAAAATTACATCACTGTACAACACATAGTTCAGGACATATGACGTAATAAACACTGAATGCCAGCAAAACTACCGCATGTTGGAGGACTTTTAAATTTATTACTTCGTTGCTAGTAGCTCTGTTCGCAACACTTTTCGCAAACAGTATCGACATTTTCCGCTGAATGGAACTACAAAAATATGTCTTCGTACGACACATAGTTCAGAAGATATGAGGTCAAATACTGAGACGCGAGAAAAAACTGCTGCATCGTGTGTTACTTCTTTACAAGTAACTTTATTCTTAATACATTTCGCAGGCAGTGGCCACTTACAAAAGTGGATGTAACTACTAAATTATATCGTTGTTTAAATGGTTGAAATGGCTCTGAGCACTATGGGACTTAACTTCTGAGGTCATCAGTCCCCTAGAACTTAGAAATACTTAAACCTAACTAACCCAAGCACATCACGCACATCCAATGCCCGAGGCAGGATTCGAACCTGCGACCGTACCGTCTCCATGTGGAGAGAGAGTGTGGGGGAAAGAGAAGATAGGCGCAGCTAGGAGGAGGAGGAGGAGCAGTTGGACAGAGAGGAGGTAGTGGAAAAGGAAAGAGGAGGATATGAACAAAGAGGCAGGGGCGATTCTACAAGTGTCAAGGGGGGGGGGGGCGGGGGCTAATGGGAGGTGGGGTATTTGGAGGAATGGCATATTGCTTAAAAAAAGGAGAACTGGGGTCCACGACCGACAAATTAGTAAAATTTGATTTTGCTTAAAGTAGTTTTTGGTAATTGTTTTGGGGTTCATGGTAAAAAATGTGCATTAATAAATAATAAAACGCCCATTTTAAGTTAAATGATATGTATTGGTTTAGATAGTAAGCTATTGGCTGCTCTTATTCTTTCGTTAAAATGTGTTTCAAATACATTGCAACTTATATTGCTACATAATTACAAAAAAAAAAAAAAAGATTGACTCTGTTGGAGTAATACATTCGCTGATTTCTGAAGTTATTTTATCCAGTGTAATATGATACTCCTTTGGGGCGGGGGGCTATAGCCCCCATAGCCCCTCCCCTTGCCATCGCCCCTGCAAAGAGGGAAGAGAAGGAAATAGACGCAGAAAGAAAAGAGGAGATGAACAGAGAAAGGGGAAGGAGGAACTGGACAAAGTGAAGGAGATATGGGTAGAGAGTGAAGCAGGTGGAGGTGGGCGTAGAGTAGGGGGTGGAAGTGGGGGGAGAAGGAGGACAGAGGTTAATTGGAGATTTAAATAGATACATACCTGGGCGACGCCAGTACTCAGCTAGAAAGTGAATAAACCAAAGCTCATTTGTCACGGCTGCATCTGCTCAACCAGAAATTCTTCTCTGTTTCTCAAATATCAACTGATCAATTCCTTTCATAAACTTCTGCCATCCTTTCAGTCTCTGACGGATCAAAAAATGGTTATCATATTCGATGCTAGCTACAGTCATAGCGTCTATGCACTCAAGATTTGAAAAAAATGTACAAACGATTTTCCAACATATTTCTTTCGTTTTCTTCATTACTTATACTAATCGTTGAATTTTGGTTCAGTTTTTCAGCTCTTCTGGCAGAATACGTTAATTTTCCTAATAAATTTCCAATTTCCGCATAGTAAATGTGGCACTTAATGCAGAGTTTCCACAATGTGTAAAAGAAACTCTTTACCGTTAGTTCGGCGGATGGGAATTTACTTCAGACTGTTTTATATGAGTACTGCCAGAACTGATCAGCCGAAACATTCTGACCACATGCTTAACAGTGTGCTGGTGCACATTTTAAACGCAGTACAGCAGCGATTCTGCGTGGCACGGATTCGACAAGTTCTCGGTAGGTTTCGGGAGGTGTGCCGCACCAGACACTCACACTTCACTCAATATCTGTAAATTACTCGTCGGTGGTTTGTGAGCACGGAGCTGATTCCCGACAGCGTTCCATCAGCTCCAGATCAGGAGAATTTGGTGGTCAAGACATCAACGTGCAATCGTGCTCCTGAAACGACTCTAGCATGATGGCCTTTCGACCCGACCACTTCCTCAGGACATACCTGGATGTGCTCGGCATTGCATTCCTGATGGGCCCTGGGAAATTCACGACTACCACGACGAGAAACGTGTTGTCATCTACATCTACATATACAGGGCGTTACAAAAAGGTACGGCCAAACATTCAGGAAACATTCCTCACACACAAAGAAAGAAAATATCTTATGTGGACATGTGTCCGGAAACGCTTACTTTCCATGTTAGAGCTCATTTTATTACTTCTCTTCAAATCCCATTAATCATGGAATGCAAACACACAGCAACAGAACGTACCAGCGCGACTGCAAACACTTTGTTACAGGAAATGTTCAATATGTCCTCCGTTAGCGAGGATACATGCTTCCACCCTCCGTTGCATGGCATCCCTGATGCGCTGATGCAGCACTGGAGAATGGCGTATTGTATCACAGACGTCCACAATACGAGCACGAAGAGTCTCTACATTTGGTACCGGGGTTGCGTAGACAAGAGCTTGCAAATGCCCCCATAAATGAAAGTCAAGAGGGTTGAGGTCAGGAGAGCGTTGAGGCCATGGAATTGGTCCGCCTCTACCAATCCATCGGTCACCGAATCTGTTGTTGAGAAGCGTACGAACACTTCGACTGAAATGTGCAGTAGCTCCATCGTGCATGAACCACATGTTGTGTCGTACTTGCAAAGGCACATGTTCTAGCAGCACAGGTAGAGTATCCCGTATGAAATCATGATAACGTGCTCCAATGAGCGTAGGTGGAAGAACATGGGGCCCAATCAAGACATCACCAACAATGCCTGCCCAAACGTTCACAGAAAATCTGTGTTGATGACGTGATTGCACAATTGTGTGCGGATTCTCGTCAGCCCACACATGTTGATTGTGGAAAGTTACAATTTCATCACGTTGGAATGAAGCCTCATCCGTAAAGAGAACATTTGCACTGAAATGAGAATTGACACATTGTTGGATGAACCATTCGCAGAAGTGTACCCGTGGAGGTCAATCAGCTGCTGATAGTGCCTGCACACGCTGTATATGGTACGGAAACAACTGGTTCTCCCGTAGCACTCTCCATACAGTGACGTGGTCAACGTTACCTTGTACAGCAGCAACTTCTCTGACGCTGACATTAGCGTTATCATCAACTGCACGAAGAATTGCCTCGTCCATTGCAGGTGTCCTCGTCGTTCTAGGTCTTCCCTAGTGGCGAGTCCTAGGCTGGAATGTTCTGTGCTCCCTAAGACGCCGATCAATTGCTTCGAACGTCTTCCTGTCGGGACACCTTCGTTCTGGAAATCTGTCTCGATACAAACGTACCGCGCCACGGCTATTGCCCCGTGCTAATCCATACATCAAATGGGCATCTGCCAACGCCGCATTCGTAAACATTGCACTGACTGCAAAACCACGTTCGTGATGAACACTAACCTGTTAATGTTACGTACTGATGTGCTTGATGCTAGTACTGTAGAGCAATGAGTCGCATGTCAACACAAGCACCGAAGTCAACATTACCTTCCTTCAATTGGGCCAACTGGCGGTGAATCGAGGATGTACAGTACGTACTGACGAAAGAGCTCTAACATGGAAATTAAGCGTTTCCGGACACATGTCAAAATGGCTCTGAGTACTATGGGACTTAACTTCTGAGGTCATCAGTCCCCTAGAACTTAGAATTACTTAAACCTAACTAACCTAAGGACATCACACACATCCATGCCCGAGGCAGGATTCGAACCTGCGACCGTAGTGGTCGCGCGGTTCCAGACTGTAGCGCCCAGAACCGCTCGGCCACCCCGGCCGGCTGACACATGTCCATATAACATCTTTTCTTTATTTGTGTGTGAGTAATGTTTCCTGAAAGTTTGGCCGTACCTTTTTGTAACACTCTGTATACTCCGCTAGCCGCCAAGCGGTATGTGGCGGAGGGCACAATTCGTGCCAAAGTCATATTCCCCCCCACCCTCTGTTCCACTCGCGGATCGCGCGAAGGAAAAACGACTGTTAGAACGTCTCAGTACGAGCTCTAATTTCCCTTGTATTTGAATGGTGATCTTTGCGCTATTTGAAATTTGGTGGTAATAATATATGCTCTACATCCTCGGCGAAGTTCGGATTTCGGAATTTAGTGAGCAGCCCCTTCCGTTTAACGCGTCGTGTATCTGCAAGTGTGTTCCACTTCAAACTTTCTGTGAGATTTGTAACGCTCTCGCGATGGCTAAATGTACCAGCCACGAATCTTGCCAATCTTCTTTGGAACTGCTCAATCTGTTGAATCAGACCCAACTGGTAAGGGCCCCATACACCCGTTACTTGTGTAATCTGATCATTCCATTTGAGATTATTTCGAATAGTCACACCCAGATACTTGGCGGATGTTACCGCTTCCGAAGATTGGGCATTTATTTTGTACTCGTACATTAATTGGGATTTTCACCTTGTTATACGAAGTAGGTTACACTTAAAAATATTCAGAGATAATTGCCAGTTATTACACCACTCATTTATTTTCTGCAAATCATCATTGATTTGTTCACAACTTTCGTGTGATACTACTTTCCTGTAGGCTTCAGCATCATCGGGAAACAGTCTAATGACGCTATCAATATCATCAACCAGATCGTGACTACGTTTAAAACGACTGTGCAAAATTCTCTGCTTTCTCAGCAACTTCCTAATAAGTTTGTTGTACCAAGGTGGATCCTTTCCCTCCACTGTATTTTTGCTAGGCACATACTTCTCTAGGAAGTTGCGGACAATACCTTTAAATTCCGACCAAAGATGCTCAATATTTTTGTGTCCCACGGTGAATGCTTGGCGCTGACTATGAAGATATTCATTAATGACACATTTATTTGCTTTCCCAAACAGGAAAACTGTAAGCTGTTTCTTTGGTATTTTTGAACTTCCACTGACATAGAAGCCACAACGACATATTGGTCGCTAATCACTTCTTCTAGATTAACTTCCTTACAAAGATCAGGTCTGTTTGTCGCCAAGATATCTAATATATTCCTATCTCGAGTTGGTTTTCTAACCAGTTGCTCAAGGTTGTATGTTGACAGTGCTCCTAGAATAGCTTCACACGAGTCTTTGCTTCTGCCCCCTGTGATAAACGTATAATTTTACCAGTCAATGGATGCCAGATTAAAGTCTCCACCTATAACTAATGCATAATTTGGATATTTATTTCCTATGTACACAAGACTTTCCCTGAAACGTTCTGCGACGTTTGTTGCGGATGCTGGTGGTCTATAAAAATATCCTAATAGTACGGACAATCCTTGTCTGATTGACAGCCTTGTCCAGACTATGTCTACATCTATATCTACATTTATACTCCGCAAGCCACCCAACGGCCTGTGGCGGAGGGCACTTCACGTGCCACTCTCATTACCTCCCTTTCCTGTTCCAGTTGCGTATGGTTCGCGGGAAAAACGACTGCCGGAAAGTCTCCGTGCGCGCTCGAATCTCTCTAATTACACATTCGTGAACTCCTCGGTAGGTATAAGTAGGGGGAAGCAATATATTCGATACCTCATCCAGAAACGCACCCTCTCGAAACCTGGACAGCAAGCTATACCACGATGCAGAGCACCTCTCTTGCAGAGTCTGCCACCTGAGTTAGCTAAACATCTCCGTAACGCTATCACACTTACCAAATAACCCTGTGACGAAACGCGCCGCTCTTCTTTGGATCTTCTCTATCTCCTCTGTCAACCCGACCTGGTACGGATCCCACACTGAAGAGCAATACTCAAGTATAGGTCGAACGAGTGTTTTGTAAGCCATCTCCTTTGTTGATGGACTACATTTTCTAAGGACTCTCCCAATGAATCTCAACCTGGCACCCGCCTTACCAACAATTAATTTTATATGATCATTCCACTTCAAATCGTTCCGCACGCATACTCGCAGATATTTTACGGAAGTAACTGCTACCAGTGTCCGTTCCGCTATCATATAATCATACAATAAAGGATCCTTCTTTCTATGCATTCGCAAAACATTAAATTTGTCTATGTTAAGGGACAGTTGCCATTCCCTGCACCAAGTGCCTATCCGCTGCAGATCTTCCCGCATTTCGCTGCAATTTTCTAATGCTGCAACTTCTCTGTATACTAGAGAATCATCTGCGAAAAGCCGCATGGAACTTCCGACACTATCTACTAGTTCATTTATATATGTTGTGAAAAGCAATGGTCCCATAACACTCCCCTGTGGCACGCCGGAAGTTACTTTAACGTCTGTAGACGTCTCTCCATTGAGAACAACATGCTGTGTTCTGTTTGTTAAAACTCTTCAATCCAGCCACACAGCTGGTCTGATATTCCGTAGGCTCTTACTTTGTTTATCAGGCGACAGTGCGGAACTGTATCGAACGCCTTTCGGATGTTATCTTCAACAACTGCGTGATCGGTGCAGTGCTATCAGAAGGCCGTCCGAACTACCGAAACTCGGACGGCGTGTTCTGCCGGGCGGGAGGGCGCGACCTGCTAGAAGACGCGCCTAACCCTAAAGAAGTGGGGACTGACGCGGCACTGGACTTTCTCAGCAGATGCAGCGAATCCGAGACGGCCGCAACGGTCGCGAGACTTCTCTTGCTAACTACAGCCCGACATACTGCAGGCGATCACAACGAAGAACCGGCTGTTCCGTGAATGACAGCTCACCCACGAGACAAGAAAGGTCGTGTTAACCACATGAGGCAAGAGATTAAGGCGGCTATCGAGGAGTACAGGAACCAGAAATGGGCACACGGTATTCACGCTTAACCCTTGCTACGGCATCAGCTTGCTTCCGTCCCTCTCGAAGGTGTTGGCTAATGCTAAACGTCACTCAGAGAGTGAATACCAGACGAACGGTTTGGATTTCGGACCAGCCACTCCACCACTGACCAGCTGCTACGTCTGGTAGAACCGGCAGTCGATGGAGGCACTGGAAGCTAGGAAGTAACTTGGGGCGGTACTTCTCGACATGTCCAGGGCCTTCGTCTGGCACGATGGCCTCATGTACAAACTCTTTTTGCTTGGGATACCGACATCATACGGGGCCCTCCTTCGGTCCCAACTTGCTGAGAGGAACTTCCACACGGTGGACCATCCACTGAGCGGCAGATACGTGCAGGGGTGTTCCTCCCTGTACACTACCTGTTCACCGCTCGTAGAACCAGCAGAGTTGACGCTTTACGTCGACGATGCAGCACTGTTTACCTAAAGCATGGATGTCTGGGCGATGAGACGCCGCCGCCAGATGGGGTGCGACTGACTGGGTTTGGGGTCAACGAAGTGGCGCTCGAAATTCAACACTGCCAAGAGCCAGCCAGTAGTCATCATCTGAAGGATGCTGCCGCCACATCTGCAGCCTGTCGACATCCTGGGAGGCCCTATTCCCTGGACCAAGACTGGGAAATTCCAAGGGGTGACCCTCGATCAGAGGCTCACACGGGCACCGCATATACGTGATGCCAGAAACCGAATAGTAAGGTGGCTCTACGCCTTGTATCCTTTGCTTAACTGTCGGTCATCGCTGCCTCCACACCACAGTATTACACTATACCTAACCCTGGTCACAGCAGTATTAGATTATGCTAGTATGGGGTGTGGTAAAATGGCCGAACCCACATAGTAGAGGTGCAAAAGGTGCAGAATTTCGCTCTGTCTTCCCAGGCTATATTGAACTCATCTGCTGCATGAAGATATGGCTATCACACTGCTCGTGCGTTCTAGGGGAAGGCAGGTCAATCCCGCAGTTGTCTCAACCTGGAGCTGGACCTCTAACATCACGTCAGACAGACAACACGGCATCCGCATCTGCTGCGAGAACAATTTTCTCCGTAGCAGTTCGACTACAACTTACCCTCACATCACCTGAGGCAAATAGCGCTTTGAGAATTTTCCTCCGTAGCAGTTGGAGGACAGAAGCGTCTTCACATCACCTGAGATCAATCGAGCGAGTTAGTTATCATAGCACCACCTCAAAATTTTTGGCAGGAATAACATTTTAATGTTTAGCTTGCAGACACGCCGAACGAAGAATGCTCGCCAGATAAGCAACTAAATGCAGCACGATTCTGATTTTGTAAGACGGGCAGTTGGAAATTGCCATCACCGTCGAGGAAGACAACAAGCGTGAAGAGGTGCAGGTGCTCTGCAGTAATACTCACTTAAAATTTTTTGAACATAGTTCTTGAAAATAACAGTGGTTGTAAAATACTGTTACAATTTTTCATATGATAAAAACAGTATAGACTGGATACAATAATTTTATTTTAAGGAAGGTGACCAGTTTAGATCAATGCTGGATGGTCTTCAGAACGTTACTCCGTGCTGACTGCTGGAGATTGTGGCAGGGAGCTTGAACCGCTCTAGGATGGTGTGGAGAACGACTGCCATCGTAGAGCTATTCATACTGCTATTCCGTAATGTTCTGAAGATCATCAAACACTGATCGAAAACGGTGAGGTTGTTTAAAATAACGTTATTGTATGTGGGCTACACTGTTTTCTATTACACAATTTTTTTAAAATAATATTCACTTAGTCGGCAACTGTCATGCTGCCTTCGATTGCCACCACAGTTCTGAATGAAGTCAGGATGAATGTTCCTGTAGCATAATATTGCTCCGTTTCCCTGGATGACGGCGTGCCGGTGCACAACGAGCTACTTTATGTAAGAAGAAACGTGACTCGTCCGACCACGAGACTAATTTCCATCGATCCACGGTCCAGTCTCGATGGTTCTGTGCCGATTGCAATCGTAACTGACGATGCGACTGGGCAACCTGGGATCACGTGCGCATCTTCTGCTACAGAGACCCATGTTAAACAATGTCTGCAGGAAGCGTGCTGTGGAACAATTTACTGTGAGCTGTAGACTTCCCTGCTTCACAGAAAGGGTAAATCTCCGTACCCGGCGTTCTTTAATGAAACGTGGACTCCACCATCGTTCAGTCACCGTCCATAGATATTCACGACAGTAGCATAGAACAACGGACGAGCTTCACTGTTCCTGAGTTGCTCGTCCCAGACGCTGGAGCACAACGACCTGCCCTTATGTACACTCCTTGCCTTACTTGCCTTGCTACCACGTGCTTGCAACGCCTCTAGGAGGCATTCTGTCTCGCGGTGAGCATCGGCGTATTTATCGACCATAAACGATCTGAAGACGAAGATGTTGTGCGTGCTGCGACCTTTACCTTCCCTTTTCTCCGTGAGCGAACTGAAGACCAAGGCATTGTACTTTCTACGAGTGCCACCTTCCCTTGCCATTTAATGCTAGTGGGGTGGGCATGTTGAATTGTAAAAAGTTTCTCTTCGTGTTTTGTAGTCACTAACAAGTCAAATCACAAACGCATTCACTTTAGATGACCGATGTGAACAACCCTTAATTGATCATGCAGGAAAACTACTTTACAAAACTGATGATTTTACCTTTTTTTGGTTTTCCGATTATAGAAGCCCAGGGGTATTCTCTCATCTTACCCTACACAACCAAAATTACACACAGCTCGTTCTAAGATGCAATAGAATCACATTCAGAGGTAGCGCAAGCAAAATGATAAGTGAACGCAAAAAGTTCCCCACAATGTCCATTCTAATCTAAATCAGGACTCCGCAAGCGAACATACCATTTGACGGAGGGTAAGCAGTGTTGTTTTATTCGTGAATTTTATGCAGGAGGAGGGACAGTCGGCACCTATCTATAATACACCCACGTTTCTCTAGTAATGACCCTGACATACACAACTTAACCAAAACATTATTACCACTGACAACCGCGAGATTAATGGCTGACTGCACCACCTTCAGTCAATAAGCAAGTTAACCAAGGTCCCACAATCACGGTTAGAGGTAAACTCCGTTTAAAATGTCTCTGCACCAACGATAACCGCCCGTTAGCAAACCGTTGTCAAGCAGCCGTGTGTTTGACTGAAGTTAACTCCGTGTATTGCTATGGAAGGTCCCCTGGATATGAAAAGATGTTAACAGAGATATGAATTTGCACATGCCTCTGTATGTATGAAGGAACGGCCATGCCGCATTGGATACACCGGTTCCCATCAGATCACCGACGTTAAGCGCTGTCGGGCGTGGCAGGCACTTGGATGGGTGACCATCCCGGCCGCCATGCCCTGCTGCCATTCTTCGGGGTGCACTCAGCCTCGTGATGCCAATCGAGGAGCTACTCGACCGAATAGTAGCGGCTCCGGTCAAAGAAAACCATCATAACGACCGGGAGAGCAGTGTGCTGACCACAAGCCCCTCCTTTCCACATTCTCAGCCGAGTACGACACGGCGGTCGGATGGTCCCGATGGGCCACTTGTAGCCTGAAGACGGAGTGCTGCTGCTGCTGCTGTGTATATATGAGTGATATTCAGAAGGTAAGGTCTGAACGGTCACGAAATGGAAACCACAGTGAAAATCAAAATGTTTTATTTGCGACATTTTGCTATATTTTCCAGCTGCTTCTCTACGTAGTTGCTCTCCGACTTAGACATGTGTTGTAGAGTCGTACCAACTTTCAAACACCCACGACAAATTTGTGCTGTGTGGTGGGGGATCAAACACTTAATATTGAAAACGCTACTGAGGCGTCCTCTTTGTCCCTGCAGTCTGCGGCCGAAAATCGTCATGAAGAAGGAAATTCATGACAGGTGCGTTATGTGAAGTTGCACGAAATCAAGCGAACTCTCTTAGCAGGCATTCATACTTGGCAGGAGACACTGTTGTTGCAGGTGTCGTTACGTGCTCACTGTGTGAGCAAAGCTGAGAAGAGCGACTTGACGTCATCGACACGCATGCTGGAGACCTTGTCCTACACGTATGTACAAATCTCCACCGAATTTTCATTGCCGTTTCCATTTCGCGAGCTATCAGACTTTATTTTCCAAAAAGCCCTCGCACATAAGTTTTCTAGGCAATCGCTGTGAAATCACGTCTTTGTCACAAACTACCACTTTCAACAAGTGTGTTTATACCACGCTACTAGTTTGTTCGTTTCTACTTGGCGAAACAGAAAACGAAAGAACCCCAAATATTTCGAAGTATAGAAATGGATACACATCTCGAACTGATCGGTGCGAATGCATTGGTTCTTGAAAATAAAAGAAATGACGACTGCAACATAAAAGAAGAGACGTACAGTCTCTCATTTCGGTCACTATTTTTTCGTTTTTTTCCATTCAATTGGAATACCTACGTCATTAAATTTGAAATTTATTAATTATGTGGTAATTATTATTTGTTAAGCTCTTTACGAGAAATGCATGCCTTGTCATTTCTAACTAGCCTACGCAGGGTGTAGCAAGTATAAGTGAAGGTATTTCTACTGATGACTGAGGACAGTGTAATGGACAACATTATGTCAGTATTTATGTCATAAAGACTGATAATTATAACTATTACCAATCGCATGTTTTTAGGTTGCTTACTACCTCTAGGTACATGTGGCAAGAGCAAGTCATTAACGCTCATATCGAACACACTTTGACATCGTGATCGCATTGCAGATGCCTGTGTTTTTGCAGGATGGATGGTTTCAAGAGTTTTATGCTGACATCATCCGGGTTTATGGAACTTCTAGTAAAATTGCTATGTTAGATTAAATGAAGTAAATGGGTAAAAGGGACACCCAACATACGCATGTATGTGGCAAGGCATTCTATTCCTCCATCAGCTTGTTTGACAAGTGCTGGATGAGCCGGAATGAATTCTTTGCATGGGAATTTGTTGGTATCGGCTGTATTAGGTGTATATGTACTATCTATTGGTCACATATGAAAATTTGTGCCGGGCTGGGGCTCGAACCGAGATATCCCGTTTCTGGCGACCGCTCGTCTTAACCACTTCGGTTCTCTGTGTACCCCTTCCGGACCGACCCAAACTTCCAAATGTAACACTCTCTACATCCCTATACTATAGTCCCCTACGCTATTACCAGACAAAACAACAATCGGCGAACCATAGTTGTTGGTCTTCGATTGCTCTGAGAGGTGGCTCATCGAACTGGAACATATGAAATATTAGTTCAGTTTAGTACATGAATGATAAAAAGATTTACTTAACTTGATACAACCCTCTGCCACAGGTGTGTCTGATAATTTAGAACTGTTATTGACTATTAAAGAACTCTTGATGCGTGTAATCACAAAGTCTTCTCCTTACGTGCACTGCTGAACGTTTGCAGAAGTACATGTCCATCTGATACTTGACTAACATTGGTCCTACTGGATGATGTACATTGCATCAGGCCACGAGCTGGGGGTGACTCTCCATTCACCTCCGTGCGTGGGCTCTGCTTAGCATCTCCCATCCGTCGTTGCTGACTGCAGCGGGACATAGCTTTGTCTGTCGTGGCGAAGTGCTGCGTTCCCGACTTTGGTGGGGCGCCGCTATCTTTGAACGATACCGCGCCCTTCATTCGTCACTTAATGCCCGCAGCTATACAGGGTGTTACAAAAAGGTACGGCCAAACTTTCAGGAAATATTCCTCACACACAAAGAAAGAAAATATCTTATGTGGACATGTGTCCAGAAACGCTTACTTTCCATGTTAGAGCTCATTTTATTACTTCTCTTCAAATCACATTAATCATGGAATGTAAGAGCGTGACTTCAAACACTTTGTTACAGGAAATGTTCAAAATGTTCTCCGTTACCGAGGATACATGCATCCACCCTCCGTCGCATGGAATCCCTGATGCGCTGATGCAGCCCTGGAGAATGGCGTATTGTATCACAGCCGTCCACAATACGAACACGAAGAGTCTCTACATTTGGTACCGGGGATGCGCAGACAAGAGTTTTCCGATGCCCCCATAAATGAAAGTCAAGAGGGTTGAGGTCAGAAGATCGTGGAGGCCACGGATTTGGTCCGCCTGTTACCAATCCATCGGTCACCGAATCTGTTGTTGAGAAGCGTACGCACACTTCAACTGAAATGTGCAAGAGCTCCATCGTGCATGAACCACATGTTGTGTCGTACTTGTAAAGGCACTTGTTCTAGCAGCACAGGTAGAGTATCCCGTATGAAATCATGATAACGTGCTCCATTGAGCGTAGGTGGAAGAACATGGGACCCAATCGAGACATCAGCAACAATGCCTGACCAAACGTTCACAGAAAATCTGTGTTGATGACGTGATTGCACAATTGCGTGCGGATTCTCGTCATCCCACACATGTTGATTGTGCAAATTTACAATTTGGTCACGTTGGAATGAAGCCTCATCCGTAAAGGGAACATTTGGACTGAAATGAGGATTGACACATTGTTGGATGAACCATTCGCCGAAGTGTACCCGTGGAGGTCAATCAGCTGCTGATAGTGCCTGCACACGCTGTACACGGTACGGAAACAACTGGTTCTCCCGTAGCACTCTCCATACAGTGACGTGGTCCTTGTTACCTTGTACTGCAGCAACTTCTCTGACGCTGACATTAGGGTTATCGTCAACTGCACGAAGAATTGCCTCGTCCATTGCAGGTGACCTCGTCGTTCTAGGTCTTCCCCAGTCGCGAATCATAGGCTGGAATGTTCCGTGCTCCGTAAGACGCCGATCAATTGCTTCGAACGTCTTCCTTTCGGGACACCTTCTTTCTGGAAATCTGTCTCGATACAAACGTACCGCGCCACGGCTATTGCCCCGTGCTAATCCATACATCAAATGGGCATCTGCCAACTCCGCATTTGTAAACATTGCACTGACTGCAAAACCACGTTCGTGATGAACACTAACCTGTTGATGCTACGTACTGATGTGATTGATGCTAGTACTGTAGAGTAATGAGTCGCATGTCAACAGAAGCACCGAAGTCAACATTACCTTCCTTCAATTGGGCCAACTGGCGGTGAATCGAGGATGTACAGTACATACTGACGAAACTAAAATGAGCTCTAACATGGAAATTAAGCGTTTCCGGACACATGTCCACATAACATCTTTTCTTTATTTCTGTGTGAGGAATGTTTCCTGAAAGTTAGGCCATACCTTTTTGTAACACCCTGTATAATCTATACCCCCACACCAGTGGCAACCATGAAGAATCGAGACCGACTGTAACATCGTCACGCAGCAGGAACCCGTAGCTGTGGGCGGACGCAGCGCCGTCACCCCTCCTGCCTCCCCCCCCCCCCCCCGCCACCCCTGCGCGAGAAAGGCGGCCAGCGGTGGGCCGGTTACCGCATAGCGGGCCCCTGAGTCGGCGGCCGTTTGTCTGTCGCCGGTCTTAATTGGCGGCCCGAGCTACGTATTCCCGGTGGGCAGTGACGCACAGGTGGGGCCGCGGAACGCGGAATACGAGTGCTGGGGCTGGTATGGGCTGGCGGCTCCAAACGCGGGGCAGACGAGAGACTGCCTGCCGAGAAATCCGATTTCACGGTCGGCGCCGCGCCAGCGGGCAGGTGCGCCCCTGGCCACGCGCTGCGCCTCCCGCCACCACTACCGGGATCCCACGATTCGCGTGTAGAGTTGAGCTACGTGAGCAACGCTCGACGCTCCGTGTTACACGAGAAAAGCTGCGAGCTCAAGACGCGCATCCAAAAAAGTGGCGAGGGGGCGGGGGCAGGAATGAGAGTTGGCCTCTTCCCCCAAATGTCAGTACCCGAATTCCACACGAGGAAACTTGAAATGGCATGACTACTGCTGGTCTCAAAAACTGCAACGAATTATAAGATCTGGCTCGTAACATTCCATCCACAGACTGACCTACTTGCGGTGGACAACAAACCCAACACGGTTCAACAGAACACAGGCAGAACCGGAACACAAAGGGAGGCTGAGCAGTGGAACACACAAACGAAAAGCACCTCCACTAGGGGAAGTAAACTGTCCTCGCAAACCGAAAGAAACAGCGTTCTCCTAACTGCTATTCTCGTGCAGCCAAAGTTAGCAGACCAGCACAACAGACCAATGTTCAAAATGGTAGTCTTTAGTGAAACACTACACTCTCAAAATAGTTAGGGGAACATGACTTTGGGCGTCTGCTGTACTCCATTGAACATTGGCTGTGTTGCCAAATTACCGCACTTTGCGGTGCTGCGGACTATAAGACGAAACTCGTTTTTAAGCAGTTTTTTTCAAAAATAACATTTTTACCATTTTTATTATTCGCTTAAAAAGCGACACTAAAAAAATTTCTTAGGTTATAAGACCTGAATGACCTTTAAAAATACCTGAAACTCTTCCATGTGAATTTTCTTCTTCTTCTTCTTCCTCTTCGTCGTCATCGTTGTCCTCTTCATATATAAAACGGTCTTCATTGCCACTGAGAGCATTGCTCATGCCGTACTTCTTGAAAGATTTAACAATAATGTCTTGTCTCTCTCTAGACAACCAATGTTTTATCGGCGCGCGGGGTAGCCGTGCGGTCTAAAAGGGCGTCTTGCTACGGTTCGCGTGGCTCCCCCCACCCCCCCCCCACCCCCCACCCCCGGTCAAGTCCTCCCTCGGGGGCATGCGTGTGTGTGTTGTCCTTAGCGTAAGTTTGGTCCCATAAAACTTAGCACAAATTTACTGTTCTATCCACTGACCTACTTGTTTGATTGTAGGGCGTTTTGAAGGTCCCTTCGACGTGAATTCATGTTGGGTTTCATCCATCATCCATTTGTTCCATTCCTCTGTCATATACCCTTTAAATGGGTTACTTAGCGGCGCGGAGTGGCCAAGTGGTTTGAGGCGCCGTCACGAACTGCGCGGCCCTCCCGCCGGAGGTGTAGTTCTAGGGACCAAAGACCTCAGCAGTTTCGTCCCTTAGGAATTCACACGCGTTTGAACATTTAAGATGCGTTACTTATCAAGCCACCAAGACGCTGCAATTGTGAAGTAAGTCCTCCCAGAACAACTGTCCATGTCTCATTTATTCTTTCACAGAATTTTTCAGGACTACTAAATTGATCAGTCTCAATAAGCGAACTCTTCTTCAATAAAACTACTTTCCATCTTTCCCAACCTCTGTTAATCCGTAATTCCATACCAGCCTCGTCTTTCGAACCCTTATCATGTACATGAACAACAACACATGGGGGAATTTTAGAAGGTTTTGGTATTGTTTTGCGCTTGAAAGTGATCCCTGGATTAACTTTAGTAACGTCAGCACAACATAAAAGGACAACAGTTCAGTGCATTTTTTCCATGTCCACTTTTTTGTGGTTAGTTTTAGCAGCTTTCATGGCGACAGTACTGTTACGCTGCACATCAAATGTCAGAGGAGTTTCGTCCATATTTACCATTTGGCCTAGTTCCACACTGTTTTTCTTTCAATGATGAACAATAAAGCGACGGAAGGATAATAAACTGGTACAACTGCCTAATATCATGTAGAACCCTGCGAGCGCGCAGAAGTGCCGCAATGGACTGGACTCGACTAATGTCTGAAGTAGTGCTGCAGGCAATTGACGCCATGATTCCTGCAGGGCTGTCCATAAATTCGAAAGAGTACGAGAAGTTTGAGATCTCTTCTGAACAGGGCGTTGCAAGGGCTCAAATGGCTCTGAGCACTATGGGACTTAACATCTATGGTCATCAGTCCCCTGCGTTGCAAGGCATTCCAGATATGCTCAGTAATGTTCATGTTTGGTTTACTACCCAAAACAGTCTTGATCACAATTTATTTATCACGGTGACCGGTTTCGACCACTACTGTGGTCATCTTCAGACCAATGAGTGAGAACCTCCTTCTGCTGCTGATTGTCCAGCAGGAGGTTCTTATTCATTGGTCTGAAGATGACCACAGTAGTGGTCGAAACCGGTCACCGTAATAAATAAATTGTGGTCAAGACTGTTTTTGATGGTTAGTATTTGTAACACATAGATCAGTGTCAATCCCATAATGTATTCAAAAGTAATTCATGTTTGGTGGCCAGTGGAAGTGTTTAAACTCATAAGACTGTTCCTGGAACCACTCTGCAGCAATTCTGGACATGTAGGGTGTCGCATTGTCCTGCTGGAACTGCCATGTCCGTCGCAATGCACAATTGATATGAATGGAAGCAGATACGATGCTTACATACATGTCATCTGTCAGACTCGGATTTAGACGTATCAGGGATCCCATATCACTCTAACTGCACACGTCCTATACCATTACAGAACCTCCACCAGCTTGAACAGTCCCCTGGTGACATGCAAGGTCCGTGGATTCATGAGGTTGTCCCCATATCCGTACAAGTCCATCTGCTCGATGAAATTTGAAACGGGACTCGTCCGATCAGGCAACATGTTTCCAGTCATCAACAGTCCAATGTCGGTGTTGACGCGGCCAGGCCAGGCGTAGAGCTTTGTGTCATGCAGTCGTCAAGAGTACACGAGTGGGCCTTCGGCTCCGAAAGTCCATATTGATGATGTTTCGCTGAATTGTTCTTACGCTGACACTTGTTGATGGCCCAACACTGAAATCTGCAGCAATTTGCCGAAGGGTTTAACTTCTGTCATGTTGAAAGATTCTCTTCAGTCGTCGTTGGTCCCGTTCTTGCAGGAGCTTTTTCCGACCGCAGTGATGTCGAAGATTTGATTTTTTTACCGGCTTTCCGATATTCACGGTACACTCGTGAAATGGTCGTACGGGGAAATCTCCACTTCATCGCTACCTCGGAAATGCTGTGTCCCATCGTACTCGCGCCGACTATAACACCACATTCAAACTCACTTAAAACTCGATAACTTGACATTGTAGCAGCAGTAACCGATCTGATAACTTCGCCAGACAATGGTTGTCTTATATACGTCTTGCCGACCGCAGCGCCGACTCTGCCTGTTTACATCTCCCTGTATTTGAATAGCATGCGTATACCATTTTCTTGCCGCCTCAGTGTATTTTCTCTTCATACCCTTGTGGCATTTTCTGAGATGTTTGGTTTACTTCATAAACCTGCAGCACCAAACAACTCCACCCTAGAAGTCAGTTAAGTTCCTCTGTAGTGCTAGCTTACGAGCGTGTGTTTGAATCCAAATTCCAATGTCATTAGACGGCCGGTGTGGCCATGCGGTTCTAGGCGCTTCAGTCTGGAACCGCGTGAGCGCTGCGGTCGCAGGTTCGAATCCTGCCTCGGGCATGTATAATTGGATTTATACTTGTAAATGATGAAAGTATGTGAATGCAGCTTGCCGCTAACTTGGTGTAATGTCTCTCACACATAAACCTGTACAGTAAAGTAAGGGCCTCCTGTTTTTATCTTTAGGCTGATCCGTGATAAGACAGACAAACAATTATACTAATGGAGGATTCTGCGTATTTTCTCTAATTTCATCCGCTCTCTCTCTCTCTCTCTCTCTCTCTCTCTGTCCTTTATCTATATACAGTTTTAAATATATTATTTAATTACGTGAACTCAGCCCAATAGAATCTCTGATGGAGCCCTTCGTCTTAATATTCAGCGGCTGGCTTGCTGTAAAAGATCTTTATATCTATTATTATTGTTGAGCGCTGCATTCAGTTGGGAAAATCGATCGTTTGAACAATTCGTTCATTTTACGACAGATTTAGAATTTCAGATGTGTCCGAAGCCTTTTTGGACGATTTTATAAAATAGCGGTGATTGCAGGCTCTCTTCGTCACAACTGAAACTTCCCCACTAATTACAGGGCCAAGACAATCATCAATGATTCAAACAGAGAACTCATTCGTCATTCACTCTAGAATAAAAGGGTCACAAACCTTATTTCTGAGGAAAAATTGTATATTCAATCCATCTCCAGTACATGTTCCGTTTTCTGTTGATTCCAAGTCTTACTTAATTTGCGTTTACAGTTTTTCTCTCTCTTCAAATAACCCGCTAGTGGCACAAACGTTAATAGCTCGCTTTAGCGAGAAGAAGAGCAAATATGTCTCTTTTAGCAGCCCGACAATCTTCCAACAGATACTTCCGAAGCTGTCCTCGTTATTTCTCCCTAACAACCATGGAGAATACATATATGTATCTCTATTCTTCCAAAGAATAAACGTACTAGAAAAATACCTTGGCGTCGACGAGCTGTCGGCGCATATATTACTAGAAAATCCGATCAGATACTTTCCAAAAGTGAATAAATGTGGATGATTTGATTGATAATTATTAATTATTGCTTGGTAGAGGGTAATTTTCCGTGGGGAGATTACACATGGATGTATGTGATGTTCTTAGGTTAGTTAGGTTTAAGTATTTCTAAGTTCTAGGGGACTGATGACCACAGATGTTAAGTCCCATAGTGCTCAGAGCCTTTTTCCAATGTCATTTTGAAGATGTCCTTGATCACTTGCAATACGTCATCTTCTAGTTTTGGCCATTTTGCGTTGTCCTCTATTTTCTCGTTTAATCTTCCTCATTTTTTTCCGTTCTTCTCTACTATCGAGCAAATTGCGAATGGTTTTTTTCTGTTGGTGGAGGGACGAAATGCTACTCAGTGCAGTGTTCTTCTGCATATGCTATTACTTTCAATTTATAGTCTGTATCGTATGAATACGATTTTTTCCTTTGCGAAGCCAGCTAGTAACAAAAATATTGTACTGTTACCGGTAACACAAATCACTTTCATTTAAAGTTGACTGGTACCGTAGCCTTCAATGACGCATCATACGCTAGACAGTCTTCTGGGTTTGTGATGGCGGGGCGGGAAGGAGAGGGCAAGCTTTTGAACCCCCGCAACTTGCGTTTGTCGCATCGGTGCACTGCTGGTGACAGTTGAATCCAATGTTGCCAGATAGAGATAGGTTTCCCGTGGCATCGAATATATGGCTCTTTTTAAGACCGTGGGGAATTTTAAATCAACCACTGGAAGTTTTTATATTAATTTCGAGCTAAGACGCACCTGAATTTTGGAGGCAATTTTTCGAACAAAACAGTGCGTCTTAGGCCTGTTTGAGACTGGGAAGCTGGTGACGGTCGCCAGTGACGACCACCGGTAATTGTGGTGAACACTCCTGGATCACCATCGTCCGACACCGCAGGTATCGCCAGTTAGTGAGATGGACTGGGGCGAGGAGGAACTTTTGTTGGTACATCTAAGGAGGAGGAGGAGGAGGAGGAGGAGGAGGAGGAGGAGGAGAATGAAGGCAAAACGTTTATTAAACGTACATCCACTGCTACATGATCGGCTGGAGGAAGGATTGTTTTATACTCTTTATGTTCTTTGAGAATAAGTTAACTATTTAGGGATTGCAGAACATGTCACCTCGTTTAGTCCGTGGAGGGAATATTGCGAACAGATGACTTTGCAAACTACTTCGTTAGCCCTGAAGGTGAAGCGGCTTGGCAGCAGCAAAAAGTGTAATTTCTAGAAATGTTACGTGAACGATAATGTGGTTACGCCTCATTGTTCATCTGGAATCGTATTTGTGATGTACATTGTGCAGTTATTACTATGTTAACTGTAAGAAGTCACATTATTGTATTCACTGAAAGTACAGGAACTTGTACCTCAATAATATTATAATAAATAAATAAAATTAATTATTGTAGTAGCCACGTATGCGTAAATAGTATAAATAGTACAATATTTTAACTCTATTTTTTGGACCATAAGGCGGAACGCCTGAAGACGCAGAAGAAAAGGGGCGAGGGAAGCAAATGCGGTTGAAGGTTACTACCTTCCTAGCTACCACTTTGTTGCTGGAGACTTCCACAATTTCCCCGCATTTCGGTGTATATTCGGTCAATTTATACCTATTCGCTCGTCATTTTTCGAAATTCTATCGATCGTAGGTCAGATCTATCAATGCGATCGTGACATTACATCTTTTTCTGTGTTTCAATTCGATTGTAAATGAAGCACAGTACTGTGATAGCAAAGGGAGGAGTATGTGTAGTTGTAAGGAATGTACGGGTTTCTATTTCCAGAGCCACAGCCTTCGGTAGGGTGTATTTCCGATACTTCGCTCATTGTCGAATGAGGATCAGTTGAGATCGCGATCGTAAGATGGGCGGCATTCTTGATCAAGCGGAAATTCGACAAGATTGTACAGGGTTATTACAAATGATTGAAGTGATTTCACAGCTCTACAATAACTTTATTATTTGAGATATTTTCACAATGCTTTGCACACACATACAAAAACTCAAAAAGTTTTTTTAGGCATTCACAAATGTTCGATATGTGCCCCTTTAGTGATTCGGCAGACATCAAGCCGATAATCAAGTTCCTCCCACACTCGGTGCAGCATGTCCCCATCAAAGAGTTCGAAAGCATCGTTGATGCGAGCTCGCAGTTCTGGCATGTTTCTTGGTAGAGGAGGTTTAAACACTTCACCATTAAGAAAAAATGTTGCTTCATCACTGAAAACAAGTTTCGCACTGAACGCATCCTCTTCCATGAGCTGTTGCAACCGCGTGGAAAATTCAAAGCGTTTGACTTTGTCTTCGGGTGTCAGGGCTTGTAGCAATTGTAAACGGTAAGGCTTCTGCTTTAGCCTTTTCCGTAAGATTTTCCAAATCGTCGGCTGTCGTACGTTTAGCTCCCTGCTTGCTTTATTCGTCGACTTCTGCGGGCTACGCGTGAAACTTGCCCGCACGCGTTCAACCGTTTCTTCGCTCACTGCAGGCCGATCCGTTGATTTCCCCTTACAGAGGCATCCAGAAGCTTTAAACTGCACATACCATCGCCGAATGGAGTTAGCAGTTGGTGGATCTTTGTTGAACTTCGTCCTGAAGTGTCGTTGCACTGTTATGACTGACTGATGTGAGTGCATTTCAAGCACGACATACGCTTTCTCGGCTCCTGTCGCCATTTTGTCTCACTGCACTCTCGAGCGCTCTGGCAGCAGAAACCTGAAGTGCGGCTTCAGCCGAACAAAACTTTATGAGTTTTTCTACGTATCTGTAGTGTTTCGTGACCATATGTCAATGAATGGAGCTACAGTGAATTTATGAAATCGCTTCAATCATATGTAATAGCCCTGTATATAGAGTTTTGTTTGTGTTGGACCGTTATCCGCTCCCATGTAAAGTGTTCCGTCGAGTGCTTCTGAACATTTCGCGTCTTTATTTAGTTGAGAGAAGAACGATTGTGGTGTGTGCATCTGGCATGTGGAAGAATCGTTTGCCTGTTCTCTAGACGTGGGAAAGACCATAGTTGGCTTGTAATTTTATGTAAGATTTAGAGTATGTTAGATCAGCGAGATCCGTATTTGCAGGTGGAAATATGATTTTTCATGTGTTTGTTTCTAGTTAGTCAGTGGTCTAGAGCACGCTCCACACAGCTAAAGTTTCTTGTTTGAAGAGAAATAATTTACAGTCTATATCTCGGGAATTATGTTGTGTTGGCAATCAGTAGGATACTGCCTGGTGTTTGATATGGAGAAGTATCGCGAAAATGTTATAATATTATGGCGAAAATATGTGTGTTCTTGTAATCCCAGAGTCTGGAGATGTGCACAGAAAAGCGAGCATGCAGGGAAGCAGAGACTGTAATGTGTTTTTGTCGAGGGAAAGCGATCCCGAATTTATAGAACAGTTCTGAGAGCGACTTCGGTCCGCTGCTGTAAAAGGGGTAATTTTGTACGGTGGAGGATATGAACTGTATGTTTACTAGATCTACACGGTACTCGGTGATATATTGCTGGGATGGTGATCGGTTTCACGCTCCAATATTCTTGCGAGTCTGGTATGTATTTGATGATCTGTAGACAACTTTGTGAAGTTTAGTTGTTGGTGCAAAATGGTGCTCAGTGGAAAGTAGTTTATTATGGCTGAACGTCGCATCTGTAGAAAGAAAGGAAAAACTGACAGTGCTTCCCTAGGACTAGGGAGCATCGTAACGTATAGCCGGTGTGGGTGTAGGCATATGATAGTTTTTTCAGGTGCTGTACAGATATAAAAGATAAGTGCACTGTTTGTGTAAAATGTGTATATATTGTATTGTAAAGTTAGTTTGGCTTGCATAGTGTAAAATGTGTATATTTGGCATTGTAAAGTTAGTATGGTTTATGTTATGGCACGACTAGAGAGGATGACTGTTTGTCCTATCGTGATGGATGTACAGATTCACCACATCCTTACCAACGAGTGTATGAGAGAGAGTTTTTATGTGAAAAATTTTATGCGCTATAGATACTGAAGCACAGTTGTCAAAAGGAGACGTTACCTGTACATTGATTCGTGTCGGACTTTAGCAGCAAATGTAATATTTAATTGTAGTAATAGTGGTAAATATCTTCCTGGCTTGCAATATTCTTGTGAATCTTGAATGTATTTGATAATGTGGAGACAATTTTGTGGGTTTAACTGTCAATGCAATTTAGGGATCTGTGTAACATAACCGCTGAAAGCCCCAGAAAGAATAGGTGGATGGTGCTTCGATACCGGCGGCATAAGTAATTCGGCGTGTAAATTCGATAAGAGCCAATCAGAATGCTCGATTCATTGACGTCGTTTGTGCTGGGATATAGGAGTCTCTACATAATGTAGGGAACGTTTGCGTATGTTGAATTCTGGAAGGGTAAGACGTTAGGAACGCTGGGATGAGTGCTGTCGATGTTATTTTCGGAAACAGCTTCTGTTAGAGTAGGAATTTCCGTGCATACAAGCTGAGACATCTAGAAAGCGAGTGTTAAGTATTTCTGGGACACTATACAATTTCCGAGAGGTCGAAGCCATGGGACGTAAGAATAGCACTGGGAACGTAGTTAGATGGCGAGCCGCCATGCAGACGTTTCACTGGGAGACGCAGCGTGTGCCATGCTGGGGCGTGTACACACGGCTGAACACGTCACATATGTTCTGTTAGATGGAAGCAGCCTGTGCTATTCTGCCATCAGCGGTAAACACAATGCTGGCCTGAGGTGTCTCAAGTATTGTGACTGCCCCTTGTGACGTCGGTGTAGCCGGCCAGAGTGGCCGAGCGGTTCTCGGCGCTACAGTCTGGAGCCGCGCGACCGCTACGGTCGCAGGTTCGAATCCTGCCTCGGGCATGGATGTGTGTGATGTCCTTAGGTTAGTTAGGTTTAAGTAGCTCTAAGTCCTAGGGGACTGATGACCTCAGAAGTTAAGTCCCATAGTGCTCAGAGCCATTTGAACCATTCTTGAACGTCGGTATAAGGTAAACTGTATAGACGCAACTTTCACCTGCGTCGGCCGCATCGACCGGACGGGTGCGCGGCACAGCTTTAAGTGCCTGCACTCTGTATGTAAGTCTTCGCTCCCATCCGACCGCGTCATCATCGGCGTCTAGGTGAACACGTATTTGGAGGGAATTTCTCTAGTGTCAAGTATGAAAATGGATATATCCGCGTCGTTCCAGTGGGCAGCTGTGTGTGTTTTGACAGCTGACGGCCACGTCACTTTATGGGGCTGTTTGTAGCCTCCAATGAGCTGTAGTGTACAGGGGGCGGAGTGTACGTACATTGGTTGCATGTCTGTTGCATTATTTTGTGAGCAGCTCTGTAGGCTGTGCTATGCATTATCGCGACAGTTTACAAGTACTGAATGTGACTACGCATCACTGTGCTGTATTACTTAGGAGGTGTCTGAATGTCTGTACTTAAATTATTTGGGTAGATTAGGAGTTGTTTGCGTGTCTGCAGAGCGTTATTTAAGAGTAGTTTACAGATCTGTGGGCTGTGTGGTGTGACCCCAAGCATGTGTTTTGTATCAGTGTGATAAATATATTCAATAGGTAATTAAAATTTTCGAAAGTGTATAGAGTGCACTCATTCCTCACTCTCCCCATCAGCCCAGCGCAGCCTGAGTCATTTTCGCACCATTTTCAGCCCTACAGACCACCATCTGGGATTAGGTCGTAGGGGGGATGATAGAAACCTCTGGTGGCAGTAATGTGTACAAGGTCAGTTGGACAGTAAACCTCGTGGTGGAGACACTACCTACAAATATGTTCAGAGCAGTTTTCTGGCCATTTCACCCCACCATCTTGGATGAGGTCATGCGCTGTGCACGTTAGTACAGGTTAGTGCACGTTAGTACACATTAGCCCACCAACATGTGTCGGTAAGGGGATTTGGCGGTAGGTTGAGAATCGTGGTGGAGAGTTTAACTATTTCCTTCCAAGTCCAGGTGGGTTTGTCATTCGCAAATATTCATTTCAAGTCCACAGTAGCGCACTCTGGTGGTGTCAGTATGTAGTAGGCCTCGTGATGAACACATTGTATGCCACCATCTTGAATAATGGTGCTTGCGTCATGACCTGTTGCCACGACAGCGCCTTCTGGTGGTGGCGGTATGTACTAAGTTAGTTGGAGTCTGGAGCGATTGGTGAATGCACTGGGTATCGCCATCTTGGATTACGTCACAGATGAAAGTGCCCTCTGGTGATGGCGATGTGTGGTAAGTCAGTTGGAGTCCTGACCTTGTACTGAACACATCTGCATGGAATTGTTTGAATAAAGACTTATGTCCAAGTCCTTTTCCCACGAATCCTTAGGAGGAGGTGGCAGTCTGGTGACTGAGGTTAGTGCAAGTGTCTTTTCTTTCGTGCTATTTGCTTCGCTTAGTGGATAAATTGAATTTTGTTTACTGCCAAAATTAAAAGTTGGTGCCAGTTCGTAGGAAGAGGTGGCGGTCGGGTGACTTAGGTTAGTGGAGGTAGTCCAAGAGGCCTATCTTCCCACGAAGTTCTTTGGTTAGAAGAGATAACCGAGGTGTGGTGCATTATCCTGTTGAAATTTCAACTTCGCACCATTTTTCTGGGGTAGGGGGTGTGTAACTTCCCTGCCAAAATTCAAACTTCCCACCACCTTAAATGTCGTTATGGCAGCCATCTTGGATGACGTCATGCACTGTTGCCATCTTCGATACATCTGGCAACAATGAAGAGTGGCCTGATACACAGGTTGTCCAAATACTCACCACATACCACACATGAGAATCAACCACCATATCCTCGATTTTTCGATCCACTCCCTTGCATTAATCTTCAGACAACCATCAAAACCTCAATCGGCAGTGACTGGTGCTTGACATGTCTTTATATGTTATTGACATCCATTTACATGATGTGACTCGAATCAAGTGATGCCTATAGACATAGTAATTAAGTCCCCCACAGATCCTTCACTCAAAAAAGAAGCATGTCAGCAACAGGCGATAGATGTTGCCTTTCATTTTCTTAAGCATAGCATCTAAAGACAACCCAAGTTCTGTGTAATAAAAGGGGGGCTCCAGACAATATGTGCTCAGCCATAGGCTCCAGAATTTCTCCAAAAAAGCGCACGTGTATGTCTGTGTAAAGCTGTGCTTAATCTCCTAAAGTGGAGATGTTGAATTCCCGCCAGACATTCACAGCTAGCCTAGTTTTATTGAGTTTAGCTGTCTTATCCAGATACTCATATGGAAAAAGCCCCCTTCCTGGTCACAAGTTGAAATTTTTCCTCGTCGGGAAATACATCACAAGTGATATGCATATCTTTCCTATGTAGAGTTTCAGCAAGTTTCTGGAGCAGTGCCTACATAAAACAGAACAAGTCAAGGAAGCAGAGGTTAATTCTTGGGGTCATTCGTTTGGAGACTGATATGTATTTCTCAACACTCTCAGGTAGGACGCTAACGTGATTTTTCTCCCACCTGAAATCAACTGAGTGCTCAACAAGCAAGTGAGAGTCATACTCGCTTGAGTTATGAAAGAGAACTGGTATGTGCCATGCTAACTGATACTTCAAACTGCATGTATTGTGAGCCGCTCATCGAACTTCGTCGTAAGATTACAATGATCCCTAAGAGGAGTTTCCGCTAATGGCAGTCCACAAATAAGACAATCACCCGCGTCATTGCACAAATCTTCATTCTTCTTCGATTTGGTCATTTGAACGTTGTCGCTGTAAAGATTATCAATCACGCACGAAAGTTTTTCGAGCCCAGTGAGCAGCCAAACTGCAGGATTATCCTCGTCATAAGATTTGTAGCCGTTAAAACTTGAATCACAGGACGATACACCTTCACAGTGGGTCACAGAGCGAGGAGGCATTGAAAGTCGGTTTACACCACAAATGGGCATCGCTCCTGATGGTGAACATTCTCAAACGTTATGAATTTCTTTCCTCAGTAGGCACAATAACACGTTTCGGGGCCTTGGAAGCACGATCTTCTAGATGCTTTGTTAAAAACTCATTTTTTGAAAGGGCATTGAGGCACCTTAAGGAAATATGCTTTTTATACTTGTGGTTACTCAGCTGGGAGGAAAGGAGTCGAATATGTCCTTGATCCAGCAGTAATTATAATTGTCTTTCTCTTTATTTTTCTCATCTGGGGATAGTAACGTGTTTACATGCATCTTATGTCACCGGCAAATTTTGAGAAATGGAGGAGTCCGGTGACAAATATCCTCATTCTGTACATATGATTTGCGTTTCTCCAGGCTTTAAACGTGAACTGTTATTCTGAATTTCTGCGACTCAAATATAGGTATGAACTGGATCTTAATGGGTAACTCGATACCATCGAAGTTATAACACTTATGAATATTAAGGAATGAGCACTCTGGGTTCTTTTGCAAGCCAGGACTGACCATGCCAAACAAGGCTGGTCAGCTTCTTATCAGCTGTATCCTTAGGAAACTTGATACAGCGGGACATTCCATTTACTCTATCATAGAGATGCTTATGGTTGTCAAGGTGCTGTATTCGACTGAGTGCTTTAGCTGAACCCCTTTAACTTCCATCTCGAAAAACGAGTCTAGCATATGACAGTTGATGTGTTCCGTGTTATATAGCAATTTCCCCACACCACACCCCCAAAAATATAGTGAAGGCTTGCGTCTTCAATGCCAGAGGCATGTTTGATGGGTGCAGCACAGCCCTGCATTTAATGTCGGGGTACTGTGGATCATTAGCTTCGTTTCCAGAACAGTAAGGCACATTTTCAGAAACGCTACACGATCTCGGTACTGTTCTGCAGGATTCTCGATCCTATGAACAAGATTTGTTTTTCAAAGGTATTCACAATCACCAAGTATTTTAATTGCATTATGGTTTTCTCTTCACAAAACGGAACTGCCGCCAGCTGTAGGGTTACTACTGCTATTACTGTAGCTGCAAGTGGTAGTGGACAACGTTGCTGCTGCTGGTTGCATAGAGGAGGTGCACATACCTCCTGGTGCAGGTGAGAATTCAGGGGAAGAGGAAACTGTGTGTTGTCCCAGTGTGAGTAGCCGGGGCTGCAGCCGTGGAGATGTCTGTTGCCACATCCCTGAACCAGCTTCCTGAGGGAGGGTGGCCTGTGGACGCTAGAGTGGAGCTGATACAGAGCGGGGGCAGCAGTTGCTGCGGCTGCCACCGTTTCCACAGTGGCGGCTTCCCATGCAGTGACGAGGTCTGTCTTACAACGCAGAGTGTGCAGCATTGGACTGTGTCTTGTTCGTGATTTCTTCATTGTTCCCAGTACCGGCATCGCTGCATCCTGCATCATGAATGGTGTCGCTGTAGAGACCGAATGATGAGAAATAAATACATCATTTCAGACATCGCTTGCTGCTTCAATGAAAAAAAGAACACTGGTTATTTGTAAGCAGTCCAATCTATATCGTTCTGGCTGCATGACATTTCCCACAGGTTATCTGACATCTCCTCATGATGATGCAGCTTCCCCTCCATCTACTCCCTACGCTGTGGCTCAGTAGATCGAGGTCTCTGAAATCACCTACACCAGCAGCCAACTGATTTAATAAATATACATACATACACAAAAACTAAGAAAAAATTTGATGAACAAATGTGTACTTACATGATAGCTGTGATGCGGATGGCATCAGAAGCTCTTTTCTTTGCTGATTCCTCTACTCGAAATCATCTACAACAACAACAAAGAATATGCAACGTTTTATATATATATGATGAAATTGTTGTCTAACAGCAACATATTACGTATACTTAATACTATGAAGAAGAAAGATCTATACTACTTCCAATGCTGCTGCTGTTGCTGGCTTTCAGCAGCCAGGTGATAAATTGTCCGATGGGCATACAATTAAACAATGAGATGAATGTATTCAATGCTACAAAATTCTTAATAAAAGAAGTTACTGTTACGTCTGACACAGACGGCCCCTGCCATGCAGACTACACTCAAGACACCGCAGTGTACCATATAACAAACACAAGCACTTGCAGGCGCAACCAGGAGGAACACAATTCTTCGAAACAAACAGAACTTGCTAGAGACTAATGCGAACCTGTTTCTGCAGAGGTCGCCTCACAGATACAGGGAAAGTGGAGTACTCAGCCGGCCTCCGCCGCCTTTATAAGGCCAGCGCAGCAGCAGTACAGCCTTACTCCTCCTCCCATCTCCTCTGCCATTGGCATCTTTGCTCTCCCCTCTCCCTCCCCCTCACTCTTCTTCCCCTCTTGGCAGGTCCCAGGACTCTCACACATTACGTGAAAATTAGCGCGCCGGAGATCATCGCCATCCGTTTCTCGTGTGTGCCGTCGTGTTTAGTGTTCACCGTCACACTCCATCGTTCACATGTGCCATCGACATCTTCAGTGTTTGTGCGTCGTGTCAACAGTTTGTAGTGTGGGTTATCGTCGAGTGTGAACGGCTCCGTGTTTTTGTATTTATGTGTCTACTGTTTTATTACCCGCCATTATGTAAATTATATGTATTCCTTATGTTTTTCTCACTGTCTATTCTACGGCTGAAGAGCGGCATAGAATGCTGCTGCCAGTCTGCCTGTTGTACAGGTTTTAAAATCACAATAAAGAACAAAAAAAAAAGTACAGCCTGTTCCTCGCCGAGCTAGGACCAGCTCCGACGGACCTCACCGACGCTCTTGATGAATGGTCGTATACAAGTTATTTGTCTTTGTGTGTATGTAGTGATTGTTCGAGAAGTGTAGTTCAGCTTCAATAAACGACCTTATACTGAGTGTTCTACAATAGTGAGTATTCCCCAGTGGTGACGAGAATAGTGGAACGAACCGACGAACGTCATGGTTACGACAGCAGCACCTACGGAATGGCAACAATTCTATCAAGGACTTCTGCACCAGTTTTTGGAAACTCAGACAGAACTGATCGCCGGAATCCGAAGCCTCCACCGACCCGCGACGCCACCGCCGTTCCGAGCATTCAACGATGAAGTTTAAGAATGGGAAACATACGAACGACGTATCCGGCAACACTTCACGATTCATCAAGTCACCCAAGAAGACAGGCAGCGCGCTTTTTTCATGTCACGGAACCAATCGAAGATGTACGTCCTGCTCAGGAAACTACAGCCGCTGGACCCCGACTCCCTCACCTTCACCGCCATCTGTGCGACGTTAAATGCCTGCTACAAACGCCGGTATCATGTACTCGCAACCCGCGTCGGGTTCTACCAGTGCCGGAAGAAACCCGAGCAGACCTACCGCCAGTGGGCCGCCGAGCTGCAAGGTCTCGGCAGGAAATGTAAGTTTCACACACATCTTTTCAATGAATCATACGCTGATGACATGGTGCGTGACCACTTGCTACTTCCTGGCACGGCAGGCACCAGTGGCACTACAACAGCGGCTCAAAGAAGAACTTCAAGATGAAGGGGTTCTCCAGCCCGTACGGTACAGCTTGTGGTCCACGCCTTTAGTCATCGTGCAGAAGCCAGGCCGCCGCCTTCGCCTCTGCGGTGACTTTAAGTCTACAGTCAACCCACAGCTTCTCGTTGACGACTATCCCCTTCCACGACCGGAAGATCTTCTTCGCAAATTGGCAGGGTGCTCCTACTTTACCAAAATCGACCTAGGAGAAGCATATCTCCAAATTCCTCCTGATCTTTCCTCCAGACAATACACTGTTATAAATACTCCTTTCGGCCTCTTCCAACTAAACCGACTCATGTTCGGATTAATCAGTGCTCTAGCAATCTTTCAAAGATACCTTGAACAACTTCTCACTCATATCCCCGGCTGTATAAATTACTTAGACGACATAGTCGTCACGGGGTCCTCCTCCGAAGAGCACATAGCCAACCTCCGCCTTCGAACTGCAGGTCTGAAATGTAATATTTCTAAATCTTCATTTTTCCAACAATCTATTTCCTATCTGGGCCACATCATTTCCCAGAATGGCATTTCTCCATCTTTCTCTTATATCGACGCCATTAACAACCTGCCCCATCCCCGGGACCTTCATCAGTTGAAATCCTTCTTGGGCAAAATTTCGTATTACAGGAAATTCGTTCCTTCTGCAGCTCAAGTGTCAGCACCCCTGTACCACATCTGCCGCAAAAATGTCCCATTCTGCTGGACCCCAGTCTGCGAGATCATCTTCCATACCCTCAAACAGCAGCTCCAATCTGTCTCATGCCTTATGATCCAAATTTTCCTTTGGTACTTGCTACGGACGCCTCTGCGCATGGTGTGGGAGCCGTCCTGTCTCACAAATTGCTGAAAGGCACAGAGCGCCCCATAGCATACATCTCAAAAGCTCTCTCCACAGCACAGATATTCCCAAATCGAGAAAGAAGCACTTACCATGGTTTTTGCCTGTTCCAAGTTCTATCCCTTTCTCCATGACAAGTCCTTTCACATTATTACTGACCACAAACCGCTCCCCTCTTTATTTGCGCCTTCCCCGCGATTACAGACCAAAACATCCCTACGTCTCCAGCGTTGGGTGTTGTTCCTATCCCAATTTCGCTACACCACGCATTTCCGTACCACCTCCCAGCACGCCAACGCAGACGCCTTGTCACGTCTACCACAAGGTCTGGACCCTGCTTTTGACCAGTTGGACCTCCTCGTTTTTCAGATTGATGATGACGTCCAAGAGGTCCTGAAGGCATTTCCCGTTACAGCTGTCAAAGTAGCTGCAGCCACCACAGAAGATTCCCTCCTCCGAGTCGTCTGACACTGTGTTCTGCATGATTGTCCATCCCCGCCGCCTCCTCAGGATCAACGCCACCTGTGGTTGTACTATTCCATCCGACGCCAGCTTTCGGTGGTGGATGGAGTCGCCCTTCGCTTACATTCAGCAGAACCGAGGGTCTTCACCAAGGGCATTGGGAGATCGTTCGCACCAAATCCCTCGCAAGAAGGCATGTTTTTTGGATCGGTCTCATGGCTGACATCACAGAGATGGTGCAGCGCTGTACCATCTGTGCTAAACAATTGCCCTGTCCCCCCAAAAATTCCTTCCCTGGCCTATGCCGAACGGTCCCTGGGAACGCATCCACCTTGACTTCGTGGGACCATTTCTGTGCCACCAATGGCTCCTAGTCACGGATGCATTTTCCCATTTTCCGTACTTCGTTCAGTGTTCAGCAATCACCACGCACGTTACCTTATCAGCCCTCACAAAAATATTTTGCTTGGAAGGATTACCGAAAGCTATAGTCAAGGACAATGGAACACAATTTTGAAGCCAGGATTATCTCTCCTTTTGCACCGACAATGGCATCCAGCATCTTCTCACCCCACCTTCCATCCCCAATCCAGTGGGGGAGCGGAACGACTGGTCAGAACTCTCAAGACGCAAATGCTCAAATATACCAAAGACCACTCCCTTGAAGATGCTGTGACGCTATTCCTCAGTTCTTATTGAGCCACTCCGATAGGGGACAAAAGCACAGCGGAAGCACTCCACGGCCGCCAACCCAGGACTCTCCTGCATCTTCTCTTGCCCTCTCCAGGAACTCAGATTCCTCCTGGACAGTCCCGGTTCTTCACTGGCTCTTTAGTCTGGACCCGAGGTTTTGGCACTAAAGCAGGTTGGCTGCCCGCCGTCATCCAGCGTTCCCGGGGTCGCCAACTTTTTGATGTCATCTTGGATGGCCACATAGTCCGTCGCCATCGAAATCAATTGCGTCCTCGTTACCCTGTGCCACCTGCACCGCACCCTACGACACGAACCACCACCACCTCTACAACCGATTCTGGAACACCTCCACAGACCCCTTCACTAATGCCATCTAAGCATTACATGGGTGACGTTTCAGGGCATCAGTCGCCACCACCAGCACCACCAACACAGCGGCCGCAGCCGACGGACCAGCTGCCCGGCAGCTCTTCGGCGCCTCCCCAACACCCGATGGTCACCGATGAAGACGAACCGATGCCACTGGTCCCACCCATGCCGCCATCACAACCGGTACGCAGGTCAGCCCGCATCGCAGGACGTTCAGCACCATATTCTCCAAGAGGCAGCCTCCTCCAGGGAGCCGCAGCCGCAGCCGCATATCTCCACGACGTAGCAGCTATCGATCTTTCGCGCCACTCCCCCCCCCCCCCCCCCCCGGAAGGGAGATATGTTACGTCTGCCTGCCACAGACGGACCCTGCCAGGCAGACTACGCTCAAGACAGCCCTGTGTACCATATAACATACACAAGCACTTGCAGGCGCAACCAAGAGGAACACAATTCCTTAAAACAAACAGAACTTGTTAGGGACTAATGCGAACCTTTTTCTGCAGTGGTCGCCTCACAGATACAGGGAAAGTTGGAGTACTCCGCCGGCTTTATAAGGCCAGCGCAGCAGCAGTACAGCCAGTTCCTCGCCGAACTGGGACCAGCTCCGACGGACCTCACCGACGTTCTGATGAATGGTCGTATACAAGTTATTTGTTTTTGTGTGTATATTGTGATTGTTCGAGAAGTGTAGTTCAGTTTCAATAAACGACATTATACCGAGTGTTCTACAATACTGAGTATCCCCCAGTTACAGTTACCGATTTTGTTCCTGGGAATAGTGTACAACTGCAAAAGCTCACTGGCCACTAAATGACAGCACCATATTGCTGATACAAAGAAGAATATATATACTCCTTACGATGTTGGTGCTACTGCTGCTGTATGCTGTATGCTGAACTAACAAGAAAAAAGTTAACACTGAAATCTGAACAAATGCTACAAAATATGAACAAATGCTAGGACACTTTTCTAGCTTGGAAATCTGAACACACAGTGATTTGATACTACCAATCCTTTTACGAAAATTTACATCGAAATCTGAACACACATGATTTGATACTGCGAAACCTTTTTACGAAAATATACTCTAAGAAATCCGTTCTCAGGTTATGAAACCTAAACCTCAAAGAAAGCTATGATACCGAAATCTGAACACGGTGTGATTTGATACTACGAAATATTTTTTACGAAATTATGAACCTCGAAATCCGAACTCGCGCTATGATGTTAAATATGTGCTCACCTGGTAATTCTCCTTGTCTCAGGCATTTGGCACTGTCACTGGTGCCACTTGAAAAACGCTCATCTTGCAAGCAAATTAACACTGAAACAGGCAAACTTATGATGAAACTAACGCAACAGTGGACCATAGCAGAATAAGGATAACAGTGGGTGGGTGTAGGTTTCACATACCGTCATTGATCCAGCATTAACCAACAGTAACGCAGTATTCTGAAGAGGCATGAAAACCTCCATCTGCGTGGTTGGACACGTTGGTTCACACACAAACAGAAAGAAGCCACTTGAGAGAGAGCAGAGATGGTTTCCCAGGTATCAGATATCAAAGGGTTGCTACCACCTGAAGCTTTTGTTCGGGAGACTAGTACAACTTCTTGTCTGATCACCACATGAGTCAGCAATGTGACCTGAGCGTGTGGGAATACATGAGGTGGTTGGTGCAGTTGTTTCTCCTAGCACATCTGCTATGTGGTCAGTGTGAAGTCATTATTGGAAGTTGTTTATCACAGTAATTGGCTCAAATGGCTCTGAGCACTATGGGACTCAACTTCTGAGGTCATAAGTCCCCTAGAACTTAGAACTAGTTAAACCTAACTAACCTAAGGACATAACACACATCCATGCCCGAGGCAGGATTCGAACCTTCGACCGTAGCAGTCGCGCGGTTCCGGACTGAGCGCCTAGAACCGCTAGACCACAGCGGCCGGCTATCACTGTAATTACATGAAGTGATTTATGTTGATTTATGTTGATGTCGGTTTCTCAACAGTATTCCTTGTGTGGTCAGAAAAAAGCAATCTTTTTATGCATTTTATTACTTCTTTTCAATGTATTTTACAAGACGTGCATCTTGCAAAACAGCAGAGAGTGATGAGCTTTCCCCACCAAATAAGGAGATCCAACTTCTGCAAATTGAACGGAAAGGGGTGAGGGTTGGGGACAGGATGTCTTCTGGAGGAGGTACTGTGCAGTAGCTCAGTCGATCCCTCCACGTCAATGTGAGCTCACAAAGGAAGATTTTCCATCAAGGCAACATCGCCAATGTGTAGTAGTGTAATTACTCAGTTAGATCATGTAGTTGCTGTAAAAGGTAATACTTGCACCTTCCAGTCAAACAGCTCAGCACAGGCTGAGCATTTCCCACCATTTTTCCCGGTGGAGGGGAACAGATGGAGGGAAGGGCTGAGCTTTTCCTGTCAATATCCAGCAGGGTGGCACCCAAAATAAAGAAAATCAACTGCCCTATGTCCTTCCTCTCCAGCTCAGACTGGGTCTTTATCCCACCAATTTCCAGATGGGGTGAGTAGGGATGGAGTAAGGGAAGGAAAGGCTGGGGGATTCTCCAGAGGGAGGGGTTAATTAATTTATCTATTTAATTAATTAGTCAAGTAATTTGATACCAAAAAGTGCTTGTATCAGCGAGGGGAGGGGGGGAAGGGTTGGGGATTTCCCAGAGGGTTGGCTGAGGAGGACAAGTAGGGGGATGGGTTTGGGGGTTCCTCAGAAGTGTGGATTGTCCACAGGGAGTCATAAATCAATTAGCATAACAATAGGTTAATAGAAGGGGGTGGGGTGGGGCACGACTAATTAGATTATCCCCAGGGGGTCATAAATCAGTTAATCCTCAAGAGGTCATAAGTCAACCAAGTTTGCCCCTGAATGTGTGCAACCCCCAAACGAACTGCACCACAACCTGAATGTATGCAACACACACAAACTAATTGCACCACAACCCTATTGCTGATGCAATACAAAACTATAAAACTGAAAAATAAGGAAATAAAATGTGGCTTGAACAGCAGGGTACCTTACGCCCTTCTCCAAACGAGAACTGAACCATCTGGGATTTTTGCTAAATAAAACCAGTTTCTGCTGAATACTGATTCCCGTTGTTGTTGTTGTTTCTGGGGGAGGAGACCAGACAGCGAGGTCATCGGTCACATCGGATTAGGTAAGGAAGGGGAAGGAAGTCGGCCGTGCCCTTTCAAAGGAACCATCCCGGCATTTGCCTGGAGCGATTTAGGGAAATCACGGAAAACCTAAATCAGGATGGCCGGACGCGGGATTGAACGGTCGTCCTTCCGAATGCGAGTCCAGTGTGCTAGCCACTGCGCCACCTCGCTCGGTACTGATTCCCGCGTTAAGCAGTGGCTGACAATGTTGTTTACCAACATTCTGAAGAGTTGGTGTGTTCTTCAGGTACCATCTTTGTATTAATTTCAGTAATCCATTGAAATACTGGCCATGGCCCAGCTCTGTAACACTTGTAGTCGTGTAAGAAGCTACATGCTGTGTCCTTGTTGCGAACTTGTCCTTATTCAGCGACTATAATACTGAATACCATTACATAGGCAACTGCCAGACGATTGGAAATGCGCACCTAGCCACACACAAATCTCTTTAATTCGAGTCACGTACAAGATATTCTTAGCATGTTTTCTTCAAAGAACAGTGAACGTAATATAGGAAAATATCAAGTGGGCTTTATATCAGGATTTCAGCCATAGAATTGATCTTCAACCCGCAAACAGTACTAACATGTAGGATGTAAAATATATCTGTTTACAGTGTAGCACTATAGTGCAGGGGAAGCTGAGACTTAAATGTGCGATGCAGGGCCTCCATGAGGGGAAGGACTTATACGATGAGATGGTGGAAGAAGAAACAGGATAGGGAAGAGATAGGGGATAAAGTATTAGAATCAGAAATTGGAAGATTTAAATCAAATAAGGCAGAGAGGAAAAATAACAATCCATCGTAATTTATAAAATCACTGGATGCAATGGCAAGAAAACGATTATTCATGTTGGTGTGTAGAATGTATGAGACTAACGATACCCTATCTGACTTTCGGAGAAACCTCATCCAAACAATTCCCCAGATTGCAAAAGCCGACAAGCGCGAGAATTATCGCGTAATCAGGTTAACAGCTCATGCATTCAAGCTGCTGACAAGAATTAGATACATAAGGGTGGAAGAAATTGAGGATTTGTTGGATGACGATCAGTTTGGCGTTAGGAAAGGTAAAGGCGCCAGTGAGGCATTTTTGACGTTGCGGTTCATAACGGAAGCAAGACTGCAGAAAAATCACAACACGCGTATGGAATTTGTCGTCCTGGAGAAAGCTTTTGACAGCGTAAAGTGGTGAACAACGTTCAAAATGCTCAAAAAATAGGGCAAGCTATAGAGGAAAGACAAAATGTACAAAAACTAAGAGGGAACGATAAGAGTGGAAGACGAATAACAAAGAGCAGCGATTACCAAGGGTGTAAGTCATGGCTATAGTCTTTCACCCCTGCTGTACAACCTATACATCCAAGGAGCAATGACAGAAAAAAAAACAAAGGTACAATGGTGGTATTAAAATTCAAAGTAAAAGACTGTCAATGATATAATTCGCTGATGACATTGCAGTGCTCGGTGAAAGTAAAGAAGAACTATAGGACCTGCTGAAAGCCGGCCGAAGTGGCCGTGCGGTTAAAGGCGCTGCAGTCTGGAACCGCAAGACCGCTACGGTCGCAGGTTCGAATCCTGCCTCGGGCATGGATGTTTGTGATGTCCTTAGGTTAGTTAGGTTTAACTAGTTCTAAGTTCTCGGGGACTAATGACCTCAGCAGTTGAGTCCCATAGTGCTCAGAGCCATTTGAACCATTTTTGACCCTGCTGAAAGGAATGAATAGTCTAATGAGTACAGAATATGGACTGTGCATAAACTGAAGAAAGATGAAAGTAATGAGAAGTAGCAGAAATGACAACAGCGAAAAACTTAACCAAGTGTATAAAAGTACCGCAAACCATTGTGTACTCCTCTACAGTCTTTGAAAAACCCTTGGGTAGACGAGAATGGCTTCTAATACTCGATATCTCCGATATTCAATGCGGGTAGTTTTTATTCATGATTAAAGCAGTGGTTGGGATTGTAATTGGGATCTGAGATAATAGTCAAAGATGGTGCTCATAGACCGCCTCCACTGTATGGTTAACGGCCCTAAACTCCATTCAACAGTCACAGTTTCTGCTTAGCCAGGTACAGCCGTGCTCAAAAGTATCCGAACAACCTGAATTGCATTTCGCCTGATTCGCATACAACCCCCATAACGCAGCTGTCTAGAAGATCCTCTATTCGCTCCTCGTTTGACTATTGAAAATGGTTCCAACAAATCACCACTAGAAAACACTGCTCTGTATCGCAATAACTCAAGATGTAAAGTAATACCACGATACTACAACTATCAGGTAAGACCTCATCACAGATAAGATTGTCCTTAAGGCTTTTAAGCTCACCTTTATTACAATAAATGACATACCTGAAACGTTACCACTCTCATTATTACGTCAGATAGGTAATGCTCGCAGTAAGTTCGTCGTATTCATGATTTCCTCTTCAAAGTAACATACCGTACTTATTATTTAACACAAAATAACAGTAAAAATTTGCCGGCCGAAGTGGCCGTGCGGTTAAAGGCGCTGCAGTCTGGAACCGCAAGACCGCTATGGTCGCAGGTTCGAATCCTGCCTCGGGCATGGATGTTTGTGATGTCCTTAGGTTAGGTTTAACTAGTTCTAAGTTCTAGGGGACTAATAACCTCAGCAGTTGAGTCCCATAGTGCTCAGAGCCATTTGAACCAACCATTAAAAATTTAAGTTATTCACGAGCTGCTAGTTGAGAATGTGTATTAACTTCAAATGACACGACGAACCGTCTCGTTCTGCATATGCATTCAAACCCAGGTCATGCAGACTAAGCAAAGATCTCGTGACTGACGGCAAATTTACAGTCATTTCCGACTAGTCATAGAGAATGATATACCTCGATTTTAGACAGTATCTGTTGGAAAATATCAACTTTAAACTACATAACGTAAACATTTTTAACAGACGCGAATTCCTACCCAGCATCTATTGCCCCTGTTAACAAACTACGAGAGATGTTAATTATTGCTTCTTCACAAGTAACTTACTTGAAACGCCGTGAGGTAAATCTTTGTATTGCACAGGACTTCGAACCCAGAACCTAATCGGATTGTTATTGAAGCACAATCAACTGTGTCATATCGGATTTTATCGGTAGTAGCAAGATGTTTCAACTGAAATGACGAGACGAAACATTAATTTTTTCCTTCCAAGGACTCCAACCGGCACCTATCGCTGTTATATTCTAGAGAAAACGTACGTTAATATGGGTTTGTTACACCAGCAGCGACATGTGAGCATGTTTGAACTAGAAATAATATGACGATGAGCTCTGTGCTGACTGGCAATCGAACTCCACACATATCGTTGTTGACTACACACAAAGAGACGTCAGCTACCGAATTTTTCTCCACCAGCAGCTCGGAACAACATCCTTGAACTTACAGTGATCTCGCAAATAGTTCTGTGTCTCACTGGGAGTAAAAAACGTCGGTTATCGTTAGTGCTGACAACGAATTAAAATACATTAAAAAACAAAATTATTATCCACCAGCAGATAGTTGTTCTCTCATGCTAGAGCTTGCTAATACATAATGAAAACTTTAGTGCCGGGCCAGGATTCGAACCCATTCACGCGCGGTCTGAATTGCATTCCCAGTTCAGAACCAATTTTATCGACATACAGAAGCTCAAATAAAAGATGGAATAAGTGTCCTGCGAACCTACATAGCGTTTGTTTCGTCACTAGAAATAAATAACTAGTATAAGAATGGTTACTGGTGATAGAGTTTCTACATGTCGCCACTCCTGACTTTATTGTGGTTCAACCTAATGTCTACTCGGTAGAGAAGGAATATTATGTTTAATGTGAATATCAGACCACAATGCCATTATACCTTCTTCACTTGGCGTAGCCAGAAGAGAATAGAATCTGTCTCTCCCTACCAAAAATCATCGACAGAAGTTGGAATCGAACGCAGACCATGGGTATATGAATCTATTAGCAATCCAACAGACCACTTCTTCCTACTGTAACGCCGTTGCGTCACACTGGATGAGAATTCTGACACACAGGCTCCCTGTAGTGGATTGCAGCATGTTCACTACTTTCATTTACTTGGTTGACCTAATTGCCATGAACTAGCTGCCTCGGTTAATCAGTGCATACATTCGACTCTATTTTGTAATCACCGAAATAAAATCACGTAACTGCCACCTACACAGAACTGCCGACAGTGTAGGATGCAGAAATTTAAATGGAAAGTGTTCCTTCCCACTTGAACAACTCTGTTGCGCTATCTGTTCGTTGAAAACGTCGTGCAGTGCAAAAGAAAAGCTGTAACTGTCTGTCTCTCAGAAGTCTACATCCGGCCATATGCATTATCTCACAATACTGTGGAATACGGAAGCTCTGGACGCTTCTGGGGCTGTAGTAGCTACGGTTTAGCTAGTAGTGTAAAGGTAAGTGTAGTGCACCGTAGGCAAAACGTCCCGAGTTGAAGTACATTCACTGCTGCATTTTTTAAAACGCAATTCTGCTGTCTGCTGAAGTTATCAATCTAACGTAACTTTGAACATAATTCCCTTCACTTCTCAACCCAAAATAGTTGCATGTGGAAGAAGGGCCAACTACTGCGACATTTTGTTCTTTTCAGGTTTAATAGACGGCCAGGCAGCAGATACATCTCGAAACTTGAGTATTATGTATGGGGAGAGCGCATCGTGCCAAAATACGTCAGAAAATTATTTTCTACATTAGCTGTCGCGTGGTAGTGGCATTTCTTCTTCTTCAAATCTTGTTTGACAGCTTTAACTCAGAACAAGTTTTCTACATCTAATCAATAAACTGTATGATCATTGTCAGACTGTTATAGATAACATCAGAGGATTCGCATATATTGTTGATGATTAAATTCTCTCCCATTCAACTATCGTTTAAACAACACTAAAAGAAACCCTATGAAAATGGTGCACTGTATTATACGAAAAGAAATAAAGCTACCCATGATAACTTTACGACGAAAATCTGTTTTAATAAAGCTGAGTATCTGTACACAAACGTGCCTCTATCGGACCGAAATAGTAGAATATTACTCACTTAGATTTCGATAGGGTCTGTGTTTAAATATATGCTATGTCACATTCAAGAGGTATGCAAATGTAGCATTTCATAAATAAAGATATGTATTCCTAGAAACCAAAAATTTGCTTTTCAGCAACGGAAAGAGCCATTACTTGTTGTGCAACATTGTAAGTTTTTCACCATTGCCCTATGAGCCGAAAGTATTTTCTTGCGTTTAACTTATCAATGTTTGATCTTATTGCTTGTAGCTCTTTCACAGAAGGGATAATAACTTCGCAGTCAGCGAGACTGGAATCACGCACCAGAACAGACCCTTGTTTTACAGGTCAGCACGTTACCACATAGCTAGCGCAGACGTATGTGTCTTGGATTCCTATTTCTAGGCCAATCGTGACTAGAACTCGTAAACTGCTATTTAAAGGACAAGATTATTTACGATTTCCACGTGCAAGGGCTTTTCTGGTCTGACAACCGTAAAATTTACAATCTTTTGTTACACCTCAAATGACAGGAAAAATCAAGTGAACTTTGAGGCTTAGTTCCGTGCACACCAGGAAGTAACTCGTCGATCACAGAGTTACCAAACATACCTTGCCATGCTGCCTAGTCTCAGTTAGAGTACCAGCAGCAAGAAGACCAACCGATGTGTTCCTACAGAGGTCTGGGAAGTGACCATAGCTGGTATCTCAAAGACGCGGGAGGCACGGACTGGAATATGTAATGCGTCTGATTCGCAATTTCTGTAACGAGGTTTAGGGACTGGAGCGTAGATACTAATAATACTCAGAACTTACTTCAAACTAAGCATCATAAATCAGAAACTCTCATAGTTGTTTTTATATTTCTTTCGAAAGTGTACTCAAAACTAAGAGACTCATTCATGGACGTTTTCATGCCTGACCGATAGTCGAGCACAACAAACAAATAAAAATAAAAAACAATGTTTGTGTGTGTGTGTGTGTGTGGGAGAGAGAGAGAGAGAGAGAAAGTAAGTAATTGTTGTAAAGAAATTGCACCATAGTATGTAAAGATCAATACGAAACGTCGTATTCATGACCTATGGGACAAATATTAATCTAATCTAATGTAATCGTATTGGTGACTAGCCATGAAGAGTCATGAATTACCGAAATTTTCGCCAATATCAGTAACCAAATCAAAACTTGAATATAAAAGACCACAGCTTTTGTAATACACCGGGACTCCTATCAAGACTCTTTCGTCCCTGTTAACTAATCACGAAATATGTCTGATATACCTCCATTCAGAAGTAACAAAGTGTCATGCATTTAAAGTAGAAGCGCATGATGTGAAGTTCTGTGATGGAGATACGAACCCAACACGTAATCGGATAGTTAACTAAGTCAAATCAAAAGTTATGTATCGGTTTCTTTTTGCCAGCCGCTAAGTGTTTGAATCTAAAATAAGGATACAAATTTTTGTGCCTGAGCGACAATCGAACCACACACCTACCACCCTTCTTTATCATATGCAAATATAGCTTAAGTATCAATTGGTTACTCACCAACAGTAAGGTGTGTGCGTGTTTGACCAGAAATAAGGACACCTATTGCGAATGTTGGCAACACATTAACAGACATTAAAAATACACTTTATTTTCACTAGCAGGCCGGTGTGCACGTGATAGGGCTTGAAATGAAATTATGATTATTTTTATACTGGATCAGTATTCGGAGTCACATATTTACCTTCGGAGGAGACCTAAAGAAGATTGCAGTCTTGGGAACAGGAACGAAATGACTGAACTATACTGTTCGGAGAGATTCAGATCCTCGAAAGAGGATATACGAATTCAAATCACAGTCCAGCACCAAGTTTTCAACGTCTGTAGTTCAATCAAGTACAAGTAAAATAAGAGTCCTGTTCCTTTAAATGGCTATCGGTTCATCAAATAAAATAAAACTTTCTAATGTAAGTAAGTTTACTAGCGACAGTATTTTACTGGCGACAGCATTTCTGTTTACCATGACTTCCGCCTGTGTCATTTGCCAACGTAAACCGGCTCTGCCCAGTTGGTAATGAAGGAACGTGATGTTTAATGAGGATTCTAAATTATAACGTCTTTCTCTTGAGGTTACCAGAGGTAAAGTATACCTGTTTGAGCCCCTTTAGAGTAAGTGCCTGAACCCGCGCATTGCACGTGTGATAGTTCGTTCCACCAGACCTTTGTGGCCACATTTCCCAGCCCCAGCCCCAGGAGTGTGCTGTAACGGATCATATACTTAGCTTACAAAATTAGTCACGGTTGAAAGTATGCGAGTCTATTAAATGGTTAAGTAGAAGCAAGATTCTGACGTGAGTTGATGCTGTTTTCGTTTCAGCAGGATGTAAAGACTCTTTCAGGCATCATAGCCTCGAAGTGAAGCTATTTGAAATGTTCACTAATTTAGCAAATTTCTTAGTTCGAGAGAATCCACTGTTAAGTGTGAAGTTACCGGATAATCCGCTTATTACCGTCATTATTACTATCAGTTTCTTCATACCGCTGCTGGATCACATTTGCTTGAACATCATTTAGTGCCTTTTGATCATTATAGAAGTACTTGCCCAAGAACAGGTTCTTTCCCTGTCTACGGAATTATTTTCATGTTAATATCAAACATCAGCAATTACTCGTAGATTACATTAAAAATGAAGTTATTGATGAAGACGTCACTTGATAACAAAAACGCGCTGTCTTTCTTCATTTACTTGCGCCTAGAAATGGCTGTCGAATACTGCCAAACCAAAAGCCAAGGGATCTTACTGCCTTCCGATATACGTTGCTGTCAGTTCTTCCGTATGATTTGGTCGACGTGACCTGTTTCAAGTTGTGTATGACATAGAATGTTTCAGGAAATCAGTTGTTTTCCTTTGCAATTAATAGAAAGATTGACATTCTGAACTATTCAAGTTCAAAATATTCGCAATATTAGTTCAAATTTGATATTCGCTTCTGTAATGTGGGAAAGTATTTCACAGTTGCAAAACCCGCATTCGACGCACTGACCTTACACTTAGTCGCTGACCATAAATTCTAGATCAGAGTGACACCAGTTTAAGTAACCTAATGTAACGAAGTCTGTTTGCCAGTGCTCTTTCTCACCGACCGGAAAATACGCAATCAACCCATTGGGCTCCATAAGTACACTGGTATAGTAATTTATGTGTGTATGCAATGTATACGGATTGTGGAATTTAGTGGTGCTCTCTCTTCCACTTCTGTGTACAATATGCCAGATCTTAAAGGGCCCTTTATCATTACAGGCTCTGGGCAGTGCAACATCATACTGACAACAGTGATGTGCTTTTACTGACAAACTCACTGTTCTTTTTACCTGATTTTGTAATCCTTTAAATAAAACAACATGACCTTGCAGTGTACGTTTCTTGTCATGAGACGCATGGTGGCAATGAAGATTGAGGCATCAAAGAGAGACCATTTATGTTGTTTAATTTTTCTCTTTTTCTGTTTATGCCAACTTGAAGCCACTACATTCAATTCAGTTCTCTTTACTTTGGTACAGGGACGCTCAAGTACCAACGCAGGCTAAAACAAGAGATCGTTAATTTTAATCTCAAGCAAAAGCAACAGCCGTTGGTACATGGCGGCAAAGTGATAAATAGCAAGACTATAAATGCCACGGTCTCAGGTTCGATCCATGGTCAGTCCCACGATTTTTATCTCCCATTTTACACTTATTTCCCCTTGGGCAGTGTTTGTTGATGTGAAAAATGCCGAGTTGCACTGTGGTCCGAAAGCTACGTTAAACTTTAGGTTCCCCTATTAACTGTCTAGGCAAGTCAACTCAAAGGTCGGAGGAAAGCAACGTCATACCACCTCCAACAGGACAGTGCCTATTAAAGCACTGTTGTGTTCAAACGAATCTTCTAACTGATGACTGCTTTACTTCACTGTGGGCTCCAAAGTTAATGATCTTCAGGTTATTAACATTTTTGTGTTTTCATGCTGTAGCTTTGATACCAGTAAACGTAAGTAACCGGCCGAGCAGTGTCACCGTTCGAGCTGTCAAGGTGGTAGACGACGATGCTGTCGATCCCAGTTACAATCTTGTTCATGGCTATGTTTCAGTCGAATACCCATTTGTGGCTTTCTGTGTACTTTTATACACTTGGTACGCATCCACATTGATATCTGGTAGAGCTGTATACAGCAACATGAATCAGACATGTTTTCCGAGAAATATATCACACAATACGTCAGTGCAGCGAGATTTAGTTTGTGTGTTGAGCATGGTGCAAGAAATATTTGTGTTTTGCTTGCTTCTGCGATAGGTTTCACCCCACTGAATGCGCACAAGCTCACGAATAGACTATCAATAATTGGAATTGCGCAGTAATACACTTAAAGTGTGTATTTTTGCATTATATAACCCAATGAAAATAACTGTAAATAGATTATATGCCTACTTGCTTATTACTCGCGCTTCTTGATGCTTTCCTCAAAAAATAAAAATAAAAATAAAAAGAAAGAAAGAGAGACAGAGAGAGAAAAAAGAAATGTATTTCAAATATCAGCTCGGTGTCGCCATGTTCGTCTCGTGATGTAAAGCAAGGATAGTTGATAGGTAATATTTCGTTGTACTAGCGATATGTTTGGCTACAGGATTCTCTCTTTTTCCCTCTGCAAACAACCAGATCAGAGTTCAGTAACAAAGTGGTAATAACACCTATGCAGTGCCCAAATTAAACACTCAGCCTTTCTTGGTTATTTTGTTAATCGTTAACAATTGTCTGTAATGCAGTAAACATCCTTCATTACTAATTTGTTATTACTACCTTTGTTATTTTTATTCGTCAGCTCACAACAGTTTTCCTATCACTCATTGCTGCCGATGCACGTAACGAATGGATCAGGATGAATGGAATGTGGGATGTTTCGACACGGAGAATATACACATTTATCTCGGCGTCTTGCGTTCAAGGTAATATGAAAATCTCAGTAAGAGAAGTCAACAATGGAACGGTGGTGATGCAGGCAATAATAACCAACTATTTCTGTCGAGTTAACACCTTGAGGACAGACAAATTGGGGTCTCAATGTATTTTGATTACACTTCGTTCTAATACCTCGTGGGAGCAGACATAACAATTTGCTTTTTGAACACCGAGCAATAACACACAAAGACAGTAGATGGAAGGACACAAAGAAAAAATCAGACTCATGGGTGTGGATCCAGTTCATGAATAGAAGACTAAACAAGAGGGAAACATTACGAAAGCAATGAATACGCTTGTTAGTATTCATTATTTGTATAGATCTGAAGATGAAAAAGCGCAGATCTGCACAGTGCCCGCATCTGCACTTTAGTTTCTGTCTTAATGGGCATAATTTTTAGTTTCTTCTCTTCTGAATTTTCAAATCTATTGATTATTACTTGGGACAGAATAATTAGTTAACTGTGTTTCTTATAGCTTCCATTCCCACCAACATTTTTCTACATTCTCGTGCAATTCATGAAATTCTTCTTGTATGATCACAAGACTGCACGTAGATGCAATCGATTTCGAGGTGCAAAGTGTTTGTTATCTTACTTCTTGAGACAGGTGGGCAAAGTTGATTTCCGAAGACTTTTTATTGTACTGAAATAATCTTTTGTCACAAAGTAACAGGGTAAGTGTTTTATTCGTATATATTTTGTGGGAAACTGTAATCGTGATGGAAGTTTATACACCTGAATGTTTGACACAACTGGCAGGAGAAAACGCTACATATTAACCAAACCCCGTGCCTCCTCACCGTGTCGTCCTATGACACGAACACGAGATTCTCCTCGCATACCGCTACAGAACTGTTCATTGCACAACTGAGAACTGACAACATCGTCACAAAAACTTGGCAACACTGTGACTGTGCAATCACTTCTACTTATGGTGCTGAACTGACTCGCTAAATTCACTTGATATTTCCTTTCCGTTTGAATGACTCGTGTTATATAACCCCTACACACCGAGACAGAAAATTCAATTTTTTGGCTAAAGAAAAACTATTCTTCACGAAAGTGACGACTTCTATTATCGTCCACGATGCGTTATGAGGCTGAGCGACCAATACCATGGTGAGAGTGGCGTGCTGTATCTCGTGTCGCACCGGCTCAATGAGTTGTCAGTTCTAACCGTAGAAGGGATCAGCATGTGCGAGTTTTTTTTTTAGATTTATTTTATGGAGCTGCGAATATCCAGAAAAAAATCTGGAACGAAATCAGAAGAAAACCTTTACACATCCTCTTGGTAGCTCGACACAGCAATGGTCATAGATCTCAGCTCTCTGACTGCCAAGCTGCTTCACAATACAAGTGTCTCTGAAGAAATTCGAATCGACCGTCAACGATACGAATTTCAATATTGTTCTTCACTTAAGACTCACATTCCAGGGTGATAAGTATGAAGGAAATGAACCTCTTGATTACTATAGGGCCTCTATGCTAAATTTCCGCAGTGGCAATTAGGAACTCTCTGCAGAAATTTGCTAACAGTGCCTCTAGCAACTTACTTTTTCTCTGGGTAGCTACTTTTGAACAGTGTTCACTTCTCCATTAATTAATGTATGGACCTCAAAACAGGCAATTTGCCTGAGTGGCTATAGAGCAAGTTCTGAAAGGTATTGACACAATGTATCGCATCCATTTACCATAGGGAATCAAAGAAATAAACCAAACACATTACATTGCATTTACTCTCTGTGCCTTGACTTACACATATGAATCCATGGCAAAAATAAATTATTTGAGGAATCTCCTGCGAAAGGAAAAAGAACAGGATGTGATGCTTCAATTATAGCCCACTGGATCAGGAACAATGAAATTAATTCTGTGGCACGTTGATGTATTGCATACTAGTGTAATAAAATACTAATCAAATAAAAACGGTTTTGTACCTCCGTTGCTATCGAGTGTGAAACACAAATCGTAGACAGATTTTATGGGTCACCACTCAACAACATTAAAGTATGTTACACCGCCGAGAGTGAGGAGTGGAGCAGACATTGTCAGCAGAAGGTGAGGCAGCGCAGTGCCTCATCCCCTGCTGGTAGGCAGCAAACGAGTCCCAGAGAACTCAGAGGGATGCGGTGTTCAGAGGCAGATGGCCGGCCAAGAAATCCCTCGCTAAAATAGTGTTGAACCAAACTGTTATTACCAATGTGACAGAAAGCGAAATATATTACAGATTCGCTTGAATTACACTCATACAGGGTGTTTCAAAAATGACCGGTGTGTTTGAAACGGCAATAAAAACGAAACGAGCAGCGATAGAAATACACCGTTTGTTGCAATATGCTTGGGACAACAGTACATTTTCAGGCGGACAAACTTTCGAAATTACAGTAGTTACAATTTTCAACAACAGATTGCGCTGCAAGTGATGTGAACGATATAGAAGACAACGCAGTCTGTGGGTGCGCCATTCTGTACGTCGTCTTTCTGCTGTAAGCGTGTGCTGTTCACAACGTGCACGTGTGCTGTAGAACAGAGGATTTTTTTGGTGTTGGAATTCCACCGCCTAGAACACAATGTTGTTGCAACAAGACGAAGTTTTCAACGGAGGTTTAATGTAACCAAAGGACCGAAAAGCGATACAATAAAGGATCTGTTTGAAAAATTTCAACGGACTGGGAACGTGACGGATGAACATGCTGGAAAGGTAGGGCGACCGCGTACGGCAACCACAGAGGGCAACGCGCAGCTAGTGCAGCAGGTGATCCAACAGCGGCCTCGGGTTTCCGTTCGCCGTGTTGCAGCTGCGGTCCAAATGACGCCAACGTCCACGTATCGTCTCATGCGCCAGAGTTTACACCTCTATCCATACAAAATTCAAACGCGGCAACCCATCAGCGCCGCTACCATTGCTGCACGAGAGACATTCGCTAACGATATAGTGCACAGGATTGATGACGGCGATATGCATGTGGGCAGCATTTGGTTTACTGACGAAGCTTATTTTTACCTGGACGGCTTCGTCAATAAACAGAACTGGCGCATATGGGGAACCGAAAAGCCCCATGTTGCAGTCCCATCGTCCCTGCATCCTCAAAAAGTACTGGTCTGGGCCGCCATTTCTTCCAAAGGAATCATTGGCCCATTTTTCAGATCCGAAACGATTACTGCATCACGCTATCTGGACATTCTTCGTGAATTTGTGGCGGTACAAACTGCCTTAGACGACACTGCGAACACCTCGTGGTTTATGCAAGATGGTGCCCGGCCACATCGCACGGCCGACGTCTTTAATTTCCTGAATGAATATTTCGATGATCGTGTGATTGCTTTGGGCTATCCGAAACATACAGCAGGCGGCGTGGATTGGCCTCCCTATTCGCCAGACATGAACCCCTGTGACTTCTTTCTGTGGGGACACTTGAAAGACCAGGTGTACCGCCAGAATCCAGAAACAATTGAACAGCTGAAGCAGTACATCTCATCTGCATGTGAAGCCATTCCGCCAGACACGTTGTCAAAGGTTTCTGGTAATTTCATTCAGAGACTACGCCATATTATTGCTACGCATGGTGGATATGTGGAAAATATCGTACTATAGAGTTTCCCAGACCGCAGCGCCATCTGTTGTTGAAAATTGTAACTACTGTAATTTCGAAAGTTTGTCTGCCTGAAAATGTACTGTTGTCCCAAGCATAATGCAACAAACGGTGTATTTCTATCGCTGCTCGTTTAGTTTTTATTGCCGTTTCAAATATACCGGTCATTTTTGAAACACCCTGTAGCTTCATCACCAAGAGGAAAGGGGCGATAAAAGTTTTGTCGAGGTGTGCTTCCTGTTGCCAGATGTCATATTAGCTAGTCTCGTGTTCGGTCGTAGTCAAGACTTATGTACTCAGAATGCAGTCAAGACTTCCTCCAGGAAGTGCCACAGTCTACAATGCTGCCACATCGAGCATATTGCGGGACATAAAATTCTGAGGGGAGCACGACTGTATTTTCCACCCTACGTGAACAACTCGACGGTCAATTTTTTTTGTCTAAGACCGTATCTGCAACACATATTGCACGCTGAAGACCCAGAAGAAATAAAAAACCAAAATTACTTTATGAGAGCAACGTTAACTATAGCGTTCGAAGTATTCATAGTATTGTTTACGTGTGTGTAAATGCCTTCCAATGCCCACTCAAGGAAGACAAGGATACGCAGTCTAGCGTCAGTATTATAAATACGCCTCAGTTTGTGAATGATATCAGTCTTAGATTGATAATCATTTTGAATATTTAGCAGTACTGTACCCATTGGTGTTAAACTCGTTTTCAATCAATGTTCCCACAGCTACAGGAACACTACTTGTGATACCTCTTAGACAAAATACTTACCCAGTGCTATCAGACGAAAAGATCAACCTGACACAAACTGTGGGAAGTTTGTTTTACAACCTTCGTACCTGGATAAAGAGTTTTTCCTATTTGAGATATCTGTGATGTTGCTGTATAAGACGATTTAAGAAGAAACTGAATTCCTTCAGCTATGACAAAGTTTAAAGAAATCGTCTTAACGACACTAAATCGTTGTTTTCGAATCGTTTACCAGCCGTTCTCTGCCGCATTTCGCTGGTTGGAAGGCAAAAAGCTTACTGACAAATTTCACAGCAGGAAAAGGGGGACGAAATGTCTCCTACTTGAAGATCATGTTGTTTTATTTAAATGATTACAAAATCAGGTAAAACGAACAGTGAGTTTGTCAGTAAAAGCACATTACTGTTGTCAGTATGATGTTGCACTGGCCGCTGTGGCCGAGCGGTTATAGGCGCGTCAGTCCGAAACCGCACTGCTGCTATGGTCGCAGGTTCGAATCCTGCCTCGGGCATGGATGTGTGTGCTGTTCTTAGGTTAGTTAGGTTTAAGTAGTTGTAAGTATGGGGGGCCAGCTCGTCCCACGCATCCCCCGATCGGACTGCGACTGTGGTTGCCCGGGATACTGCCCACATTGAGGCTGATCCCTCACCTGTGGTAGAGTGTGCTCCCTGCCGCCGTTGGATAACCAGCTGCAGCAGCAAGTCGTATACTGCTAGCTCACTCATTTGTTACATAGTTTCTTAATTTCTTTGTCTGTTTTTGGTACTTGCATTGTTTAATTCATAAACTTCGGGCGTATTATAGTATTTGAGAGTTGTAGCGTCGCGTTTTAGTACCTGAATAGTATAAATTCGCATAGTCGTTTGTCTTCTGTTTTTGTTTTGAACGGCCAGTGTCGGTTGGTCACAGACAGTGTGCTCTCTGCCGCCGTTGGATAAGCAGCTGCAGCAGCAAGTCGTATACTCCTAGCTCACTCATTTGTTACATAGTTTAATTCTTAATTTCTTTGCGTGTTTTTGGTACTTGCATTGTTTAATTCATAAATTTCGGGCGTATTATAGTATTTGAGAGTTGTAGCATCGCGTTTTAGTACCTGAATAGTGTAAAATCGCGTAGTCTCCTTCCGCCGACGAGCAGTGTGTCAGCAGTGCGCAAGTAGCAGCATTACTGCATTTACTAGGCAATCTTGTATTTTAATAACCGTTTAACTTTGTCGATTTGTTTGCGCTCTTTGTAGATTAGTTCAGACATTCTTTGTACTACAGTTTTTAGCATGGATAGGGACTGCAACTGCTGTGTTCGGATGCAGGCTGAGTTGGCATCCCTTCGCTCCCAGCTTCAGGCAGTGTTGGCTTCGGTCACACAGCTTGAGGCTGTTGCCAATGGGAATCACTGTGGGGGTCCGGATGGGGGTTTGTCGGGGACGGACAGCTCGTCCCACGCATCCCCCGATCGGACTACGACTGTGGTTGCCCGGGATACTGCCCACATTGAGGCTGATCCCTCACCTGTGGTAGAGTGGGAGGTCGTCTCAAAGTGTGGCAGGGGGCGAAAGACATTCCGGAGGGCTGAACGGAAGGCCTCTCCAGTTTGTCTGACGAACCGGTTTCAGGCTCTGTCTCAGGCTGATACTGATCTTCGGCCTGACATGGCTGCTTGTCCTGTTCCAGAGGTTCCCCCTCAGTCTGCAAGATCCGGGCGGTCGCAGAGGGTGGGCTTACTGGTAGTTGGGAGCTCCAACGTCAGGCGCATAATGGGGCCCCTTAGGGAAATGGCAGCAAGAGAGGGGAAGAAAACCAATGTGCACTCCGTGTGCATACCGGGGGGAGTCATTCCAGATGTGGAAAGGGTCCTTCCGGATGCCATGTAGGGTACAGGGTGGACCCATCTGCAGGTGGTCGCTCATGTCGGCACCAATGATGTGTGTCGCTATGGATCGGAGGAAATCCTCTCTGGCTTCCGGCGGCTATCTGATTTGGTGAAGACTGCCAGTCTCGCTAGCGGGATGAAAGCAGAGCTCACCATCTGCAGTATCGTCGACAGGACTGACTGCGGACCTTTGGTACAGAGCCGAGTGAGGGGTCTGAATCAGAGGCTGAGACGGTTCTGCGACCATGTGGGCTGCAGATTCCTCGACTTGCGCCATAGGGTGGTGGGGTTTCGGGTTCCGCTGCATAGGTCAGGAGTCCACTACACGCAACAAGCGGCTACACGGGTAGCAGGGGTTGTGTGGCGTGGGCTGGGCGGTTTTTTTATGTTAGATGGCCTTGGGCAAGTACAGAAAGGGCAACAGCCTCAACGGGTGCGGGGCAAAGTCAGGAGATGCGGGGACCAAGCAGCAATCGGTATTGTAATTGTCAACTGTCGAAGCTGCGTTGGTAAAGTACCGGAACTTCAAGCGCTGATAGAAAGCACCGAAGCTGAAATCGTTATAGGTACAGAAAGCTGGCTGAAGCCAGAGATAAATTCTGCCGAAATTTTTACAAAGGTACAGACGGTGTTTAGAAAGGATAGATTGCATGCAACCGGTGGTGGAGTGTTCGTCGCTGTTAGTAGTAGTTTATCCTGTAGTGAAGTGGATAGTTCCTGTGAATTATTGTGGGTGGAGGTTAAACTCAACAACCGAGCTAGGTTAATAATTGGCTCCTTTTACCGACCACCCGACTCAGCAGCATTAGTGGCAGAACAACTGAGAGAAAATTTGGAATACATTTCACATAAATTTTCTCAGCATGTTATAGTCTTAGGTGGAGATTTCAGTTTACCAGATATAGACTGGGACACTCAGATGTTTAGGACGGGTGGTAGGGACAGAGAGCATCGAGTGACATTATACTGAGTGCACTATCCGAAAATTACCTCGAGCAACTAAACACAGAACCGACTCGTGGAGATAACATCTTGGACCTACTGATAACAAACAGACACGAACTTTTCGACTCTGTATGTACAGAACAGGGAATCAGTGATCATATGGCCGTTGCAGCATCCCTGAATATGGAAGTTAATAGGAATATAAAAAAGGGAGGAAGGTTTATCTGTTTAGCAAGAGTAATAGAAGGCAGATTTCAGACTACCTAACAGATCAAAACGAAAATTTCTGTTCCGACACTGACAATGTTGAGTGTTTATGGAAAAGTTCAAGGCAATCGTAAAATGCGTTTTAGACAGGTACGTGCCGAGTAAAACTGTGAGGGACGGGAAAAACCCACCGTGGTACAACAACGAAGTTAGGAAACTACTGCGAAAACAAAGAGAGCTTCACTCCAAGATTAAACGCAGCCAAAACCTCTCAGACAAACAGAAGCTAAACGATGTGAAAGTTAGCGTAAGGAGGGCTATGCGTGAAGCGTTCAGTGAATTCGAAAGTAAAATTCTATGTACCGACTTGACAGAAAATCCTAGGAAGTTCTGGTCTTACGTTAAATCAGTAAGTGGCTCGAAACAGCATATCCAGACACTCCGGGATGATGGTGGCATTGAAACAGAGGATGACACGCGTAAAGCTGAAATACTAAACACCTTTTTGCAAAGCTGTTTCACAGAGGAAGACCGCACTGCAGTTCCTTCTCTAAATCCTCGCACAAACGAAAAAATGGCTGACATCGAAATAAGTGTCCAAGGAATAGAAAAGCAACTGGAATCACTCAACAGAGGAAAGTCCACTGGACCTGACGGGATACCAATTCGATTCTACACAGAGTACGCGAAAGAACTTGCCCCCCTTCTAACAGCCGTGTACCGCAAGTCTCTAGAGGAACGGAGGGTTCCAAATGATTGGAAAAGAGCACAGGTGGTCCCAGTCTTCAAGAAGGGTCGTCGAGCAGATGCGCAAAACTATAGACCTATATTTCTGACGTCGATCTGTTGTAGAATTTTAGAACATGTTTTTTGCTCGAGTATCATGTCGCTATTGGAAACCCAGAATCTACTATGTAGGAATCAACATGGATTCCGGAAACAGCGATCGTGTGAGACCCAACTCGCTTTATTTGTTCATGAGACCCAGAAAATATTAGATACAGGCTCCCAGGTAGATGCTACACTCCTGGAAATGGAAAAAAGAACACATTGACACCGGTGTGCCAGACCCACCATACTTGCTCCGGACACTGCGAGAGGGCTGTACAAGCAATGATCACACGCACGGCACAGCGGACACACCAGGAACCGCGGTGTTGGCCGTCGAATGGCGCTAGCTGCGCAGCATTTGTGCACCGCCGCCGTCAGTGTCAGCCAGTTTGCCGTGGCATACGGAGCTCCATCGCAGTCTTTAACACTGGTAGCATGCCGCGACAGCGTGGACGTGAACCGTATGTGCAGTTGACGGACTTTGAGCGAGGGCGTACAGTGGGCATGCGGGAGGCCGGGTGGACATACCGCCGAATTGCTCAACACGTGGGGCGTGAGGTCTCCACAGTACATCGATGTTGTCGCCAGTGGTCGGCGGAAGGTGCACGTGCCCGTCGACCTGGGACCGGACCGCAGCGACGCACGGATGCACGCCAAGACCGTGGGATCCTACGCAGTGCCGTAGGGGACCGCACCGCCACTTCCCAGCAAATTAGGGACACTGTTGCTCCTGGGGTATCGGCGAGGACCATTCGCAACCGTCTCCATGAAGCTGGGCTACGGTCCCGCACACCATTAGGCCGTCTTCCGCTCACGCCCCAACATCGTGCAGCCCGCCTCCAGTGGTGTCGCGACAGGCGTGAATGGAGGGACGAATGGAGACGTGTCGTCTTCAGCGATGAGAGTCGCTTCTGCCTTGGTGCCAATGATGGTCGTATGCGTGTTTGGCGCCGTGCAGGTGAGCGCCACAATCAGGACTGCATACGACCGAGGCACACAGGGCCAACACCCGGCATCATGGTGTGGGGAGCGATCTCCTACACTGGCCGTACACCACTGGTGATCGTCGAGGGGACACTGAATAGTGCACGGTACATCCAAACCGTCATCGAACCCATCGTTCTACCATTCCTAGACCGGCAAGGGAACTTGCTGTTCCAACAGGACAATGCACGTCCGCATGTATCCCGTGCCACCCAACGTGCTCTACAAGGTGTAAGTCAACTACCCTGGCCAGCAAGATCCCCGGATCTGTCCCCCATTGAGCATGTTTGGGACTGGATGAAGCGTCGTCTCACGCGGTCTGCACGTCCAGCACGAACGCTGGTCCAACTGAGGCGCCAGGTGGAAATGGCATGGCAAGCCGTTCCACAGGACTACATCCAGCATCTCTACGATCGTCTCCATGGGAGAATAGCAGCCTGCATTGCTGCGAAAGGTGGATATACACTGTACTAGTGCCGACATTGTGCATGCTCTGTTGCCTGTGTCTATGTGCCTGTGGTTCTGTCAGTGTGATCATGTATCTGACCCCAGGAATGTGTCAATAAAGTTTCCCCTTCCTGGGACAATGAATTCACGTGTTCTTATTTCAATTTCCAGGAGTGTATTTTTCTTGACTTCCGGAAGGCGTTCGATACAGTTCCTCACTGTCGCCTGATAAACAAAGTAAGAGCCTACGGAATATCAGACCAGCTGTGTGGCTGGATTGAAGAATTTTTAGCAAACAGAACACAGCATGTTGTTATCAATGGAGAGACGTCTACAGACGTTAAAGTAACCTCTGGCGTGCCACAGGGGAGTTTTATGGGACCATTGCTTTTCACAATATATATAAATGACCTAGTAGATAGTGTCGGAAGTTCCATGCGGCTTTTCGCGGATGATGCTGTAGTATACAGAGAAGTTGCAGCATTAGAAAATTGTAGCGAAATGCAGGAAGATCTGCAGCGGATAGGCACTTGGTGCAGGGAGTGGCAACTGTCCCTTAACATAGACAAATGTAATGTATTGCGAATACATAGAAAGAAGGATCCTTTATTGTATGATTATATGATAGCGGAACAAACACTGGTAGCAGTTACTTCTGTAAAATATCTGGGAGTATGCATGCGGAACGATTTGAAGTGGAATGATCATATAAAATTAATTGTTGGTAAGGCGGGTACCAGGTTGAGATTCATTGGGAGAGTGCTTAGAAAATGTAGTCCATCAACAAATGAGGTGGCTTACAAAACACTCGTTCGACCTATACTTGAGTATTGCTCATCAGTGTGGGATCCGTACCAGATCGGGTTGACGGAGGAGATAGAGAAGATCCAAAGAAGAGCGGCGCGTTTCGTCACAGGGTTATTTGGTAACCGTGATAGCGTTACGGAGATGTTTAATAAACTCAAGTGGCAGACTCTGCAAGAGAGGCGCTCTGCATCGCGGTGTAGCTTGCTCGCCAGGTATCGAGAGGGTGCGTTTCTGGATGAGGTATCGAATATATTGCTTCCCCCTACTTATACCTCCCGAGGAGATCACGAATGTAAAATTAGAGATTAGAGCGCGCACGGAGGCTTTCAGACAGTCGTTCTTCCCGCGAACCATACGCGACTGGAACAGGAAAGGGAGGTAATGACAGTGGCACATAAAGTGCCCTCCGCCACACACAGTTGGGTGGTTTGCGGAGTATAAATGTAGATGTAGATGTAGATGAGCTCAGATGTTATGTCCATAGTGCTCAGAGCCAGTTGAACCAGCCAGTTGATATTTCACTGCCCAGAGCCTGTAATGATAAAGGGCCCTTTTAGATCAGCCATATTGTATACAGAAGAGGAAGAGAGAGCACCACTAAATTCTACAATCCGTATGCATTGCATACACACAGAAATTACTATACCAGTGTACTTATGGAGCCCAATGGGTTAATTGCGTATTTTCCGGTCGGTGAGAAAGAGCACTGGCAAACTGTCTTCGTTACATTAGGTTACTTAAACTGGCGTCACTCTGATCTAGAATTTATGGTCAGCGACTAAGTGTAAGGTCAATGCGTCGAATGCGGGTTTTGCAACTGTGAAATACTTTCCCACATTACAGAAGCGAATATTAAATTTGAACTAATATTGCGAATATTTTGAACTTGAATAGTTCAGAATGAAAATCTTTCTGTTAATTGCAAAGGAAAACAACTGATTTTCTGAAGCATTCTATGTCATACACAACCTGAAACAGGTCACGTCGACCAAATCATACGGAAGAACTGACAGCAACGTATATCGGAAGGCAGTAAGATCCCTTGGCGTTTGGTTTGGCAGTATTCGACAGCCATTTCTAGGCGCAAGTAAATGAAGAAAGACAGCGCGTTTTTGTTATCAAGTGACGTCTTCATCAATAAATTCATTTTTAATGTAATCTACGAGTAATTGCTGATGTTTGATATTAACATGAAAATAATTCCGTAGACAGGGAAAGAACCTGTTCTTGGGCAAGTACTTCTATAATGATCAAAAGGCACTAAATGATGTTCAAGCAAATGTGATCCAGCAGCGGTATGAAGAAACTGATAGTAATAATGACGGTAATAAGCGGATTATCCGGTAACTTCACACTTAACAGTGGATTCTCTCGAACTAAGAAATTTGCTAAATTAGTGAACATTTCAAATAGCTTCACTTCGAGGCTATGATGCCTGAAAGAGTCTTTACATCCTGCTGAAACGAAAACAGCATCAACTCACGTCAGAATCTTGCTTCTACTTAACCATTTAATAGACTCGCATTTTTTCAACCGTGACTAATTATGTAAGCTAAGCATATGATCCGTTACAGCACACTCCTGGGGCTGGGGCTGGGAAAAGTGGCCACAATGGTCTGGTGGAACGAACTATCACACGTGCAATGCGCGGGTTCAGGCATTTACTCTAAAGGGGTAACCTCAAGAGAAAGACGTTATAATTTAGAATCCTCATTAAACATCACGTTCCTTCATTACCAACTGGGCAGAGCCGGTTTACGTTGGCAAATGACACAGGTGGAAGTCATGGTAAACAGAAATACTGTCGCCAGTAAAATACTGTCGCCAGTAAACTTACTTACATTAGAAAGTTTTATTTTATTTGATGAACCGATAGCCATTTAAAGGAACAGGACTCTTATTTTACTTGCACTTGATTGAACTACAGACGTTGAAAAATTTGTTTTCGGACTGTGATTTGAATTCGTACATCCTCTTTCGAGGATCTGAATCTCTCCGAACAGTATAGTTCAGTCATTTCGTTCCTGTTCCCAAGACTGCAATCTTCTTTAGGTCTCCTCCGAAGGTAAGTATGTGGCTCCGAATACTGATCCAGTATAAAAATAATCATTATTTCATTTCAAGCCCTATCACGTGCACACCGGCCTGCTAGTGAAAATTGACGTGCATTTTTAATGTCTGTTCATGTGTTGCCAACATTCGCAATAGGTGTCGTTATTTCTGGTCAAACACGCACACATCTTACTGTTGGTGAATAACCAATTGATACTTAAGCTATATTCACAGATGATAAAGAAGGGCGGTCGGGGTGTGGTTCGATTGTCGCTCAGGCTCAAAAATTTGTATCCTTATTTTAGATTCAAACACATAGCAACTGGCATGAAAAATCGATACATACCATTTGATTTTACTTAGTTAACTATCCGATTACGTGCTGGATTCGTATCTCCACTACAGAACTTCACATCATGCGCTTCCTCTTTAAATGTATGAGACTTTGTTACTTCTGAATGGAGGTATATCAGACATATTTCGTGATTAGTAAACAGGGACGAAAGAGTCTTGATAGGAGTCCCGGTGTATTACAAAAGCTGTGGTGTTTTATTTTCAAGTTTTGATTTGGTTACTGATATTGGCGAAAATTTCGGTAGTTCAAGACGCTTCATGGCTAGTCACCAATGCGATTAGATTAGATTAGATTAGATTAGATTAGATTTGATTAATATTTGTCCCGTAGATCATGAATACAACATTTCGTAATGATATTTACATACCATGATGCAATTTCATTACAACAACACAAGCGCGCGCGCGCACACACACACACACACACACACACACACAAACATTGTTTTTTATTTTTGTTTGTTTGTTGTGCTCGACTATCGGCCAGGCACGAAAACGTCCATGAATGAGTGTCTTAGTTTTGAGTACACTTTCGAAAGAAATATAAAAACAACTATGAGAGTTACTGATTTATGATGCTTAGTTTGTAGTCACTTCTGAGTATTATTAGTAACTACGCACCAGTCCCTAAACCTAGTATCAGAAATTGCGAATCAGACGCATTGCGTATTCCAGTCCGTGCCTCCCGCGTCTTTGAGATACCAGCTATGGTCACTTCCCAGACCTCTGTTGGAACACATCGGTTGGTCTTCTTGCTGCTGGTACTCTAACTGAGATTAGGCAGCATGGCAAGGTATGTTTGGTAACTCTGTGATCGACGAGTTACTTCCTGGTGTGCACGGAACTAAGCCTCAAAGTTCACTTGATTTTTCCTGTCATTTGAGGTGTAACAAAAGATTGTAAATGTTCGGTTTTCAGACCAGGAAAGCCTTTGCACGTAGAAATTGCAACTAATCTTGTCCTTTAAATAGCAGTTTACGAGTTCTAGTCACGATTGGCCTAGAAATAGGAATCCAAGACACATACGTCTGCGCTAGCTATGTGGTAACGTGCTGACCTGTAAAACAAGGGTCTGTTCTGGTGCGTGATTCCAGTCTCGCTGACTGCGAAGTTCCTTTTGTGAAAGAGCTACAAGTAATGAGATCAAACATCGATAAGTTAAACGCAAGAAAATACTTTCGGCTCATAGGGCAATGGTGAAAAACTTACAATGCTGCACAGCAAGTAATGGCTCTTTCCGTTGCCTACAAGCAAATTTTCTGTTTCTAGGAATACACATTTTAATTTATGAAATGCTACATTCGCATACCTCTTGAATGTGACAAAGCATATATTTAAACACAGACCCTATCGAAATCTAAGTGAGTAATATTCTACTATTTCGGTCCGATAGAGGCACGTTTGGGTACAGATACTAAGCTTTATTAAAACAGATTTTCGTTGTAAGGTTATCATGGGTAGTTTTATTTGTTTTCTTATAATACAGTGCACCATTTTCGTAGGGTTTCTTTTAGTGTTGTTTAAACGATAGTTGAATGGGAGAGAATTTAATCATCAACGATATATGCGAATTCTCTGATGTTATCTATAACAGTCTGACAATGATCATACAGTTTATTGATTAGATGTAGAAAACTTGTTCTGAGTTAAAGCTGTCAAACAAGATTTGAAGAAGAAGAAATGCCATTACCACGCGACAGCTAATGTAGAAAATAATTTTCTGACGTATTTTGGCACGATGCGCTCTCCCCATACATAATACTCAAGTTTCGAGATGCATCTGCTGCCTGGCCGTCTATTAAACCTGAAAAGAACAAAATGTCGCAGTAATTGGCCCTTCTTCCACATGCAACTATTTTGGGTTGAGAAGTGAAGGGAATTATATTCAAAGTTACGTTAGATTGATAACTTCAGCAGACAGCAGAATTACGTTTTAAAAAATTCAGCAGAAAATGTACTTGAGCTCGAGACATTTTGTCTACGGTGCGCTACACTTACTTTTACGCTATTAGCTGAACAATAGCTAGTGCAGCCCCAGAAGCGTCCAGAGCTGCCGTATTCCACAGTGTTGTGAGATAATGCATATGGCCGGATGCAGACTTCTGAGAGACAGACAGTTACAGCTTTTCATTTGCACTGCACGACGTTTTCAACAAACAGATAGCGCAACAGAGTTGCTCAAGTGGGAAGGAGCACTTCGTATTTAAATTACTGCATCCTACACTGTCGGCAGTTCTGTGTAGGTGGCAGTTACGTGATTTTATTTCGGTGATTACAAAATAGAGTCGAATGTATGCACTGATTAACCGAGGCAGCTAGTTCATGGCAATTAGGTCAACCAAGTAAATGAAAGTAGTGAACATGCTGCAATCCACTACAGGGAGCCTGTGTGTCAGAATTCTCATCCAGTGTGACGCAACGGCGTTACAGTAGGAAGAAGTGGTCTGTTGGATTGCTAATAGATTCATATACCCATGGTCTGCGTTCGATTCCAACTTCTGTCGATGATTTTTGGTAGGGAGAGACAGATTCTATTCTCTTCTGGCTACGCCAAGTGAAGAAGGTATAATGGCATTGTGGTCTGATATTCACATTAAACATAATATTCCTTCTCTACCGAGTAGACATTAGGTTGAACCACAATAAAGTCAGGAGTGGCGACATGTAGAAACTCTATCACCAGTAACCATTCTTATACTAGTTATTTATTTCTAGTGACGAAACAAACGCTATGTAGGGTCACAGGACACTTATTCCATCTTTTATTTGAGCTTCTGTATGTCGGTAAAATTGGTTCTGAACTGGGAAAGCAATTCAGACCGCCCTTAACGCGGAATATGATCCCTTCGTGAGAATACATCTTGCCTACAATTTGTTGTTTGTTCAAAACTGCAGATTTCTCAACATCTCCACATATTGCGCGTGAATGGGTTCGAATCCTGGCCCGGCACTAAAGTTTTCATTATGTATTAGCAAGCTCTAGCACGAGAGAACAACTATCTGCTGGTGGATAATAATTTTGTTTTTTAATGTATTTTCATTCGTTGTCAGCACTAACGATATCTGACGTTTTTTACTCCCAGTGAGACACAGAACTATTTGCGAGATCACTGTAAGTTCAAGGATGTTGTTCCGAGCTGCTGGTGGAGAAAAATTCGGTAGCTGACGTCTCTTTGTGTGTAGTCAACAACGATATGTGTGGAGTTCGATTGCCAGTCAGCACAGAGCTCATCGTCATATTATTTCTAGTTCAAACATGCTCACATGTCGCTGCTGGTGTAACAAACCAATATTTAACGTTCGTTTTCTCTAGAATATAACAGCGATAGGTGCCGGTTGGAGTCCTGGGAAGGAAAAAATTAATGTTTCGTCTCGTCATTTCAGTTAAAACATCTTGCTACGCGATATGACATAGTTGATTGTGCTTCGATAACAATCCGATTAGGGTCTGGGTTCGAAGTCCTGTCCAATACAAAGATTTATCTCACGGCATTTCAAGTAAGTTACTTGTGAAGAAGCAATAATTAACATCTAGTCCGCAGATCGTGGTCGTGTGGTAGCGTTCTCGCTTTACACGCGCGGGTTGCTCGGTTCGATTCCCGGCGGGATCATGGATTTTCTTTGCCTCGTGATGACTGGGTGTTGTGTGACGTCCTTCCGTTAGTTAGGTTTAAGTACTACGTTCTATGGGACTGATGACCATAGATGTTAAGTCCCATAGTGCTCAGAGCCATTTGAACCATTTTTGAATTAACATCTCTCGTAGTTTGTTAACAGGGACAATAGATGCTGGGTAGGAATTCGCGTCTGTTAAAAATATTTACGTTATGTAATTTAAAGTTGATATTTTCTAACTGATACTGTCTAAAATCGAGTTATATCATTCTCTATGACTAGTCAGGAATGACTGTAAATTTGCCGTCAGTCACGAGATATTTGCTTAGTGTGCATGATCTGGGTTTGAATCCATATGCAGAACGAAACGGTTCATCGTGTCATTTGAAGTTAATACACATTCTCAACTAGCAGCTCGTGAATAACTTAAATTTTTAATGTTATTTTGTGTTAAATAATAAGTACGGTATGTTACTTCTAAGAGCAAATCATGAATACGACGAACTTTCTGCGTTCATTACCTACCTGACGTAATAATGAGAGTGGTAACGTTTCAGGTATGTCATTTATTGTAATAAAGGTGAGCTTACAAGCCTTAAGGACAATCTTATCTGTGATGAGGTCTTACCTGATATTTGTAGTATCGTGGTATTACTTTACATCTTGAGTTATTGCTATACAGAGCAGTGTTTTCTAGTGGTGATTTGTTGGAACCATTTTCAATAGTCAAACGAGGAGCGAATAGAGGATCTTCTAGACAGCTGCATTATGAGGGTTGTATGCGAATCAGGCGAAATGCAATTCAGGTTGTTCGGATACTTTTGAGTACGACTGTACAGCTCTACAGAGACGAGATGACATAAAACACGGCGACGAAAATCGTCTAGTGAAGAAGAACGTGTTTGCTTCTTTTGTGTTTCAGATTGCATGGGTGATCGTATTCAAGTGTTTGTAAAAATTTTGTTGCGTGTGTGGTGGTATTGAAGTATCGGCTAAATTTTGGTTGTGTTCTTGTATGTATTCCAGGAGGAAAGCAACAGAACTAACCAAATCTCTCTTTTTCAGAGTATTTTGTTGCTATAACGTATTTGTGTAAACCATGGCTACCCCGTGCCCTCCAACCCCTGACCTCAGCCGCAGAGGGCCAATGTGATGTGTTACCGCCGCGCGCGACTGGCGAGCGGTGCACGGCAGAGAATGGAGACACGAAGCCGCCAGGTGGGGAGCCACTCCAGGTATCGCCAACAGAGAACAGACAGGACAGACGAACAAGTAGGTGACGACAGACGGTACAACTGGGGCAAGCAAGCAAGAACTGAGGTGATAAACACGACGAGGCAACAACTACGCAGGAACACTCCAAACAACGACAGTACGTATCTCAACACACGGAACTAGATCGCAGTAGAGTTGCGATTCACACGTGAACTACGGCGAGTGACAGCCTGATGGGGTAGCGCCGAGGTGCCGCCTAAATACGTGACCGCAGGAGACGCGACTGGCTGCGGACTTGACGTGGTACGGAAAGTGGCAGGCGCGAGCCAGATCACAGACACCCCTAATGGGTATCCTGGTCCATACCCTGTGACAGGCACTCAGCTCCCGCGCTTTCCGGCACCCGATGATGGATCTAATACAAACTTTTCACAACCAACAAATTTCTGCCTTGCTGTTAACGGTACAACAACTTCTAGCTGCACAAGCAGCGACGGCCGCACAACAAGAGGTGTCAACACACTGACACACCCAGCAAGTGCCGCCGACCAGCGTACCAACGTTCTGGCAATTTAACGACACGGCAGAGGACACAGTTCCTGACACAGTTCCAAGCTCATTGGCAGTTCATCGCGTTCAAGGTAATGTGAATTATTGGGTCTTGCCCACTCATATAGAGGATGCGTAAGGGATGCTGCGTTCTCGGAATGCTATACAACAATTCAAGCAAATAAAATTAGTAGTTTTGTCTCTATGAAGCAAATTGACAATACTCAACTCGTATTTACAAAGATGTCGCAAACGATGGGCGACATATAACGTGAGTCCGTGTTCTTTTTGTAGACAATGTTCCTGCAAGTTTACACACGTCACTGATAACTGATCTCCGAGTGCCGGTGTACAGCTGTGCCTGTACTGCCCACTTATGTCCGTATACCGAGCCGATATGAGCGGCCGAGCCTGGCAGCAGCGGCGCTTATATTCACTTCTTGCAGGGGCCGCTCCTGTCGTGGTGCGGTCCTAACAAGGGAACCTCCCCATCGCACCCCCCTCAGATTTAGTTATAAGTTGTCACAGTGGATAGACCTTGAAAAATTGAACACAGATCAATCGAGAAAACAGGAAGAAGTTGTGTGGAACTATGAAAAAAATAAGCAAAATATAGAAACTGAGTAGTCAATGCGCAAGATAGGTAACAACAAGGATATGATGAGCTCAGGAGCGCCGTGGTCCCGTGGTTAGCGTGAGCAGCTGCGGAACGAGAGGTCCATGGTTCAAGTCTTCCCACGAGTGAGAAGTTCAATTTTTTATTTTCAGACAATTATTAAAGTTCAGTCAGTCACACATAATCAACTTCGCTCTCCAAAATTCCAGGACACGTTCAGATTTGCTTGGACATTTGCAGGATTTGAATGAATGAACGGACAGATCATAACTTTGCGAAAATAAAGAAAATAAACTTTTCACTCGAGGGAAGACTTGAACCAATGACCTCTCGCTCCGCAGCTTGTCACGCCAACCACAGGACCGCGGCGCTCCTGAGCTTACAGTTTCCTTGATGTTGCTTATCTTGCGCATGGACTACTCAGTTTGTATATTTTGCTTACTTTTTCATAGTTCCACACAACTTCTCCCTGTTTTCTCGATTGATCTGTGTACAGTTTTTCAAGGCCTATCCACTGTGACAAGCCGGCCGAGGTGGCCGAGCGGTTCTAGGCGCTAGTCTGGAACCGCGCGACCGCTACGGTCGCAGGTTCGAATCCTCCCTCGGTCATGGATGTGTGTGACGTCCTTAGGTTAGTTAGGTTTAAGTAGTTCTAAGTTTTAGGGGACTGATGACCTCAGAAGTTAAGTCCCATAGTGCTCAGAGGCATTTGAACCATTTGAACCACTGTGACAACTTATAACTAAATCTGAGAGGGGTGCGATGGGGAGGTTCCCTTGTAAGCAGCGAACCATTGGCGGACGTCGTTTCACCGCCTTCTCTGGTCTTCCGTTCCTTATCTTCGTTCCGGTGCTTTTGCTTACGCCAGAACAATAATACTTTCTTTCGAGTGTGGGGTCCCCAGTGTTAAGCTTAATACAAAAACTATTCCCAGCTGTGTCTCATGACGAACGAAGTAATCGCTGCATTAACTCAGTACTCTCATAAGCAAGTTCAAGTAGCTGCTTCCAGACATCAGGTTTTTCGTTTACAGAAAAAGCCGAAACAGACTTACCGTCCGTGGTACACAGAATTAACGGGCTTGACTAGGAAGTGTAAAAGTAAGTCTAGTTGTGGCAACTTTGACAGTGACTTAACGATTAGGGATGCTATTACATTCAATGTCCCAGATAGCAGAATACGGCAACACATCCTAAAGTCGTCTGATCCTTCACTTTCCCAGGTGTTGCAAACCTTAGAGCAATATGATTCAGGTGCCACAGGCCCCGATTTGTCCGGTCGAGTCGCCCCAAGCAACCACCAGAGCAGGCACGTGCACAGCCGCAATGACAGCCACGTAACATGTAAACAGACAGGTGAACATAGTCAAATCTTCCGCTACATCTATCTACATCTACGTGATTACTCTGCTATTCACAATAAAGTGCCTGGCAGAGGGTTCAACGAACCACCTTCAAGCTGTGTCTCTCGAATGGCACGCGGGCACGCGGGAAAAACGAGTACTTCAATTTTTCTGTGCGAGTCCTGATTTCTCTTATTTTATCGTGATGACCGTTTCTCCCTATGTAGGTGGGTGCCAACAGAATGTTTTGGCAATAGGAGGTGAAAACTGGTGATTGAAATTTCATGAGAAGATCCCGTCGCAACGAAAAACGCCTTTTTTCAATGATTGCCACTCCAATTCACGTATCACGTCTGTGACACTATCTCCCCTATTTCGCGATAATACAAAACGAGCAGCCCTTCTTTGAACTTTTTCGATGTCATCCGTCAGTCCCACCTGACGTGGATCCCACACGTCACAGCAACACTCGAGAATAGGGCGGACAAGCGTGGTGTAAACAGTCTCTTTGGTAGACCTGTTGCACCTTCTAAGAGTTCTGTCAATGAATCGCAGTCTTTGGTTCGCTCAACCCACAGCATCATCTATGTCACCGTTCCAGCTTAGGTTACTTGTAATTGTAATCCACAAGTATATTTAGTTGACTTTACAAGGTGACTTGTGTGACTTATCACGTAATCGAAATTTAGTTGATTTGAAACTTCTTTTGCCCGCATCTCGTGGTCGTGCGGTAGCGTTCTCGCTTCCCACGCCCGGGTTCCCGGGTTCGATTCCCGGCGGGGTCAGGGATTTTCTCTGCCTCGTGATGGCTGGGTGTTGTGTGATGTCCTTAGGTTAGTTAGGTTTAAGTAGCTCTAAGTTCTAGGGGACTGATGACCATAGGTGTTAAGTCCCATAGTGCTCAGAGCCATTTGAACCATTTTTGAAACTTCTTTAGGTGATTTCTTTTAGTATTCATGTAAATAACTCCACACTTCTCTTTATTCAGGGTCAATTGCCACTTTTCGAACCATACAGATATCTTATCTAAATCATTTTGCAAGTTGATTTGATCATCTTATGACTTTACAAGACGGTAAATGACAGCATCATCTGCAAACAATCTAAGACGGCTACTCAGATTGTCTCCTATGTCGTTAATATAGATCAGGAACAATAGAGGGCCTATAACACTTCCTTGGGGAACGCCGGATATTACTTATGTTTTACTCGATGACTTTCCGTCTATTGTAACGAACTGTGACCTTTCTGACAGGAAATCACGAATCCAGTCGCACAACTGAGGCGATACTCCGTAGGCACGCAGTTCGGTTAGAAGACGCTTGTGAGGAACGGTGTCGAAAGCCTTCTGCAAATCTAAAAATATGGAATCAATTTGACATCCTCTGTCGATAGTACCTATTGCTTCATGAGTATAAAAAGCTAGTTGTGTTTCGCAAGAACGATATTTTCTGAATCCGTGCTGACTATGTGTCAATAAATCGTTTTCTTCGAGGTACTTCATAATGACAAACTGCCTATTGGCTTCTGTCTCGGGTTCTTCGGCCGACGTTCATCTAATGATTTTTCTGACGTTTCGCCAGCACGAGTGGCTGGCACTGTCAAAGCTTCACCCTCCATTGCAGGTGGTGAACTGGAGCCGAGCTCGCGGCCGCAGACAATATGTACCTGGCGCGCCAACGTCCGAGGGCTTCTCCGCGGTCATTTCCGGTGCGGTTCTCCTCTTGCTACCTGCGACGGTCGTTCACTGCAGTACGGGAAGCCAGGATCCGTTTACCTTAAGGCTTTCCTCTTTCTTGTTCAAACTGTTCGCGTGTTTTTGTATTTCTACAGCTTCGCTGAACAAGCGCGTGTGATAATGCTTGTCTAGAGCCAGAACTTCCGTGTCGGCGAATTTTATTACGTGGTCGGTCTCATTCAGTGCGTGCTCTGCCACGGCCGATTTCTCCACCTGCCCCAACCTGCAATGTCGCTTATGCTCTTTGATTCTGGTGTTGATGGATCGTCCAGTCATTCCGACATAAACTTTTCCACATGTGCATGGTATACGGTATATTCCCGACATTGCAAGTGGGTCTCTTTTCTCCTTCGCCGATCTAAGACACTCTTTGATCTTCCTTGTCGGCGAAGGAGAAAAGAGACCCACTTGCAATGTCGGGAATATACCGTACACCTTGCACATGCGGAAAAGTTTATGTCGGAATGACTGGACGATCCAGTAACACCAGGATCAAAGAGCATAAGCGACATTGCAGGTTGGGGCAGGTGGAGAAATCGGCCGTGGCAGAGCACGCACTGAATGAGACCGACCACGTAATAAAATTCGCCGACACGGAAGTTCTGGCTCTAGACAAGCATTATCACACGCGCTTGTTCAGAGAAGCTGTAGAAATCCAAAAACACGCGAACAGTTTCAACAAGAAAGAGGAAAGCCTTAAGGTAAACGGATCCTGGCTTCCCGTACTGCAGCGAACGACCGTCACAGGTAGCAAGAGGAGAACCGCACCGGAAATGACCGCGGAGTAGCCCTCGGACGTTGGCGCGCCAGGTACATATAGTCTGCGGCCGCGAGCTCGCCTCCGGTTCCCCACCGGCAATGGAGGGTGAAGCTTTGACAATGCCAGCCACTCGTGCTGGCGAAACGTCAGAAAAATCATTAGATGAACGTCGGCCGAAGAACCCGAGACAGAAGCCAATAGGCAGTTTGTCAACAAGTGGCCACGAAAGCCTTAACAATTTTGTAGTACTTCATAATGTTCGAATACAGTATATATTCCAAAACCCTACTGCAAATCGATGTTAGTGATATGGACCTGTAATTAAGCGGATTACTCCTACTTCCCTTTTCGGTATTGGTGTTACTTGAGCAATCTTCCAGTCTTTACGTACGGATTATTCTGTGAGCGAGTGGCTGTATATAATTGCTAAATATGGAGCTATTTTATCAGCATACTCTGAGAGGAACCTGACTGGTACACAATCTGGACCGGAGGCCTTGCCTTTATTAAGTGATTTAATCTGCTTTGTTACACGGAGGGTATTTACTTCTATGTTACTCATCTTGGCAGTTGTTCTTGATTGGGATTCAGGAATATTCACTTCGTCTTCTTTGCTGAAGGAGTTTCGGCAAACTCGTGTTTAATAACTCCGCTTTAGTGGCACTGTCATCAGTGACTTCACCGTTGTTATCGCCCAGTGAAGGTATTGATTGCGAATTGCCACTGATGTGCTTTATGTATGACCAGAATATCTTTGGGTTTTCTGTCATGTTTCGAGACAGAATTTCGTTGTGAAATTATTGAAAGCATCTCGAATTGAAGTGCGCGCTATATTTCGAACTTCTGCAAAATTTTGCCAATCTTGGGGATTTTGCGTTCATTTACATTTGGCATGCTTTTTTCGTTGCTTTTGCAACAACGATCTGACCCGTTTTGTGTACCATGAGGGATCAGTACCATAACTTGTTACCTTATGTGGCATACATCTCTCAATTACGTTCGATAGTATCACTTTCAAATCATTCCAGAACTTTTATATGCTTACATGATCAGATCGGAAGGAGTGAAGACTGTCTCTTAAGGCGTTAAGAGCATTTTTATCAGCATTTTTGAATAGATATACTTTGCGTTTCTTTTTTATGGTTGTAGGTGTCACAGTATTCAGCCTAGCAGCAACTGCCTTGTGCTCGCTAATCCCTGTATTCGTCACGATACTAACTATTTCTCTGGGGTTATTTGTTGCTAAGTGGCCGAGTATGCTTTCGCAGCTATTTACGCTTCGAGTGGGCTCATGAAATAATTGTTCAAAACAATTTTCTGAGAAAGCATTCAGTACAATTTCGGACGACGTTTTGTGCCTGCCGCCGGCTTTAAAGGTATAATTTTTCCAGCATATCGAGGGTAGATTGAAGTCACCACCCACTGTAATTGTATGAGTGGGGTACCTATTTGAAATGAGACTCAAGTTTTCTTTGAACTGTTCAGCAACTATATCTTCTGAGGCAGGGGGTCGGTAAAACCATCCAATTAATAGTTTACTCCGATTGTCAGGTATAACCTCTAACCATACTATTTCACAGGAACTATCTACTTCAATTTCGCTACAAGGTAAACTAGCTCTGACAGCAATAAATATTCCACCACCAACTGTATTTAATATATCCTCTCTGAACACTGTTAGATCGTTTGAAGAAATTTCGGCTGAACTTATTTCCGGCTTTAGCCAGCTCTCTGTACCTACAACTATTGGAGCTTCAGTGCCCTCTATTAGGGCTTGTAGCTCTCGTTCTTTATCAACGCAGCTATGACAAATTACAACTACAATACCAATCGTTTCTACAACTACCTTACTGTGTTTTACGTGCCCACTTTTAGACGGACGCCCTCTAACCTAAAAAACCGCCCAGTCCCTTCCACACAGCCCCCGCTACCCGTGTAGCCGCCTCCTGTGTGTAGTGTACTCCTGAACCTAGATGCTTTGCTCGCCTTAATAGACATGATTTACCATGACGTAACGTGTAACACGAGCGGAGAAAGGGCACGTCCAAGCAGTTTGTTTTCAACGGCACAAGAACGCCAATTTCGCCCGCTCCCAGAAAAAGCAGACTCGTACAGATGCAGCGGACGTTGTGTATTCCAAACCTACAACAGGTTCTGGCAAAAGTAAGATTAAGGTTGTGCCTCCTTCTCGCCCTATCGCTGTGCAACGACGTTCTAACAAACTGTTTGTCTCATTACGAATTCCTGGCCGTCGTGTGAACTTTCAGTTATACGCAGGTACATCAGTCACTTTGCTTAATCATGCCATATACAAACGATTAGGGTCACCACGCCTTTCTAAATCTAGCAAGCACCTCACTGTTTACAACGCACAGGAAATTCCGGTTCTTGGACAGCGTAGTTTACCTGCCACTTACACATCTCACAATGGGAAAGTGAATTTTACTGTGTGTGTGGCTTCGCAAGTTATTACACGATAACATTCAGTGCAACATAGCCCGCTATACTGGAGCTTAGGAAGCTGCTAATTTGTGTCTTAGCCACGACTCATAAGCACAGCTGTCGCTCCTAGGCAGCGTTAGAACGGCTCCTGTGACACTTCGAGCAACTGTATACTGATACCTCCTTCGAATATAAATAAAACACCTTAAATATGGACAGATTATTTTCAAATTTGATATACTAGTTTTTGTTATTCAGAAGAAGGTATCCATAAAATTTCAAAGTCGTCCGTATTATAGTTTCTGAGATTCAGAAAATTACCTAAAACACCACAAACTGACACTTAGACTACAAAACTCAATTAGGAATAACAATGGTTGGTCTTTTAGTATCATTTGATATCATTACTAGAGTTCTCAAGGTGTAGAATGATTTAACTGAGATTTTATTTTTAAAACCTTATTTATTTTGCATTTTCGTAGTATAAAAATCCGAAAAAAATTATTATCTGTTTGTTAGGTTGTTGTGTGAATAAATGAGAATTATTGAGAGTGTGTATGTGTGACATACGTTAAAATTCAATATTATATTATGTACAACATTATGTAACTAGAATGTGGGAAAGCTGTGTTTTACTCACATTGCTTATGACGTATGTCTAGGTGTGATTGCTTTTGTAAGAAGGCAGCCAGAACAGCCGTTTGCAGAATAATCGTTTTCTAAATTATTTTCAAGATTAATTTTAATTTCATTTTGTTTTAATAAACATTGTGTAAGTATTTGCATTTTGGAAGACGCAAATGCATTTCTGAATAGTGTTTGGCTTAGGCGAGTTTTGCCACGAGAATGATCTCGAAGGATCATTTTGGTTGGTCCATCAGACTGATCAGCCAATCAGAATTAAGTACTTCCCGCGCACAACTAGTTAGATATACTGGGAGAGAGGCGTTCTGAACAAAAATCTCTCGTCATCTTCGGTCGCAGAAGGACATGTTAAATGTGCGGTTTCTCATTATGTGTAAGATGATCAAATATTGTGTTCCACGCGTTTAAAACTAGTTGCAAGGAAAGCCTTTGCAATTACGAACAGTTTCATGAAAGTTGGAGGTTTTGGAATTGCTTTGTTGGAAAGTTACGAGCGTGTGAACTATTGGCCTTTGTGAACATTTCCGCGTGGCGCGTTCCGCATTCATATAGGTAGTATTTTGGCGAGCAGTTTCTCTTAAAGAAAACCACTGAAAAGGACCGAATGTGACACTATTAGTAGCGGACCTGTGACAGTGAGATCGGGTAGTCAATCTGATCGGACTTGTATTTCTGGCTGCTTTGCGTGTGAAGTTATTGTATGAACTGAGACCTGAGAGTTGTAGATTCGTTAGTTATGTAAATGTGGACTTGATGTCCGGTTTAAAATGTGTGCTTAAGGAAATAAAAAAGACTTGCTTTTGAATTCTGAACAATTTCTAATGACATAAGCTCAAATATTACCACCCGATATGTATTATGAGATAATTGCAGGACAGCAGGCCACTATAGTTTGCGCGGACTTTGCAACGTAAGTGTAGGCGTCGTTTTTATCAACGCTGCTTTTCCAACGTCTGAACATTTTCTAAGAGAAGTGATGGTGAGCGGACGCCGTACTGAGGTAGGTCGATTTTTGCAGTTGAACAGTGCACAGTACGACGAACGAACGAAAATTTAACCCACCCCGCCGCATGTTGAAATCAATAGACAGAGAACATTTTCGGTTTAGATGCCTCTGATTTGCTTGACCTTAGGATCCACGACAATGTCTACAATTGTACCACAAGACAGTGTAAATAGCTTGCTTAAAGAATTTCCTAATCTATTTTCAGAAGGAATGGGAAAAGCTAATAACTTTGTAGCGCAGGTTACACTGAAAGACAATGCACAGTGCCGGCCGCGGTGGTCTAGCGGTTCTGGCGCTGCAGTCCGGAACCGCGGGACTGCTACGGTCGCAGGTTCGAATCCTGCCTCGGGCATGGGTGTGTGTGATGTCCTTAGGTTAGTTAGGTTTAAGTAGTTCTAAGTTCTAGGGGACTTATGACCTAAGATGTTGAGTCCCATAGTGCTCAGAGCCATTTGAACCGTTTTTTGAACAATGCACAGTCTACTTTTTTCGGGTTCGCCGCATTCCAATTGCTTTCAGAGACCAAGTAGCTAGTGAACTGAAAGAATTGCACAATAATGCTGAATTGCTCCCATTCAAGCTAGTCAGTAGTCGAGTTCACTAGTTTTGTTGCCTAAGCCGTTTGGTCGCACTCGCATTTGTGTTGACTTCAAGTCCACAGTCAACCCACAGACAATAGTTGATACTTATCCCTTACCGCGCCCTGAGGAATTCCTTGACAGGGTTGTTGCAGGACGTTACTTTTCTAAGATAGATTTGCATGGTGCCTATTTGCAAATACCATTGGATGAAGAATCACAGAAAGTGTTTGTTGTAAATACACACTTAGGACTGTTTGCGTTTGCTCTTAGGCAGTGCTTCCGCACCCGCCGTTTTTCAATGTTGCTTGGGGCAGCTGACAGCAAAAGACCCTTTTTGTTGAAACTACCTTGTTATTGTCGTCTCAGGTCGTACACCAGAGGAACAGATTGCCAATTTGTGTATTTCTTTTTTGAGTGTTGTCACGAAAAGTGTGACTTTTTTCAAACTGAGCTACAGTGCTTAGGTCATGTGATAAACAGTCAGGGTGTGCACCACCTCCAATCTCATTTGCTTGATCCGTGACCTGCCTGTTCCTCGCAAAGTGTCTGAACTGCAGTCAGTACTAGGCAAAATGAATTACTACATTCGGGTCATGCCATGCCGCTGAGATCGCGGCTCCACTGTATCGCTTGCGTCGCAAAAATGTACCTTTTGTGTAGACCAAGGACTGTCAAGACGGATTTTTAGAAACTCAAAAATGTTTTGCTTAGTGACAGATGTATAGTTCATTTTGACGCTGTCAAGCCAGTAGTTTTGCAAGTCGACGCTTCTTCTTACGGAATCGGCGCTGTGCTTTCGTCCAGAATTGGTGCACAAGACAGACCTATTGCATTTGCCTCAAAGTTGTTAACTGAATCTCAGTGCAATTATTCTCAAATAGGAAAAGGGGCTCTTGTTCTTGTGTATGGTGTGACTAAATTCCATCACTATTTGTATGGTCGCAAGTTCTATTTAGTCACAGATCACAAGCGTTTGCAGTCCTTGTTTCATCTGTCAAAGCCGGTTCCTATGCGCGCTGCTCAAAAATTGCAACGCTGGTTTGGTTTCACAGTATCAGCATGAAATTGTGTACAGACCTATGGGAAAGCATGGCAATTTAGACGCCGTATCTAGCCTTCCGCCTGGCCCAGACTCTGATTTTGATGCATCTGTCGCATCTTGTTTCCAAATCGATGCGCGGGACTGTGAATCGCTATTTTTTGCCTTGCACTACAGAAAAATTGCACAGGCCACGGAAGCAGACCTAGATCTCAAGACTTTGTTGCAATACATTCGCACGTCTCGACAGCGTTGACTGAACAGTATCAGTTGTTCGCTGATATTTCGCACGTCGGCTTAACCTTTCAGTTCAGGAGGGTGTGATTCTAGTTTAGTGGAAAATCCCGTGTGCTTATTCCCAAAGTGTTGCAAAAGGATGAGTTGCGATTGCTCCACCAAGGACATTGGGGAATTGCTTGCACTGAACAGTTAGCGCGCCGGCTCTGTACCTGGCAGGGCATGGACGCCCACGTTGAACAGTTGACGTCACAGTGTCGCGCATGCGCGGGAAACCAATCCGCTCTGCCACAGACATTCTCAGCTTGGCCTAAGACTCAATCGCCATGGCAACGAGTGTATATAGACTTTGCAGGACCATTTTGGAACACACGTTGGCTCATAGTGGTAGACCGTTTTAGCAAGTTCCCCTTTGGGGGGTCTACTGCTTCTACCACATCACGTAGCACCTTTCTGGCATTCTCATCCATATTTTGCATCGAAGGTTTGTCAGAAGCACTTGTGTTGGACAAAGGACCGCAGTTCACGTGACTTTGAACAGTTTTGTGGCATTCGTCATCTAACATGTCCTCCGTTTCACCCACACAATCCAATGGAGAAGCAGAGCGCTTCGAACTCACTTTTAAACAACAGATGACCAAATTTCGCACCACCCGTACACGGGAACATGTGATGCACCTCTTTCTCGCCTCCTATCGCTCCCACCCACGAGACGGACCGTCAACGGCGGAACTTCTCCATGGCCGCTGCCACCGAATGCTGCTACACTTGCTTCACCCACCGCAGAAACCTGCGCCGCCAGTGGTCTGCAGTTTTGTTCTTTTCAGGGTTTACGGCAACTGTGGGCACTAGGAAAGAGGCGTAATTTAGGAACGTATTGGCTCCTATATGCACTGAATGGCAGGTCCTGATGGTCTGCAGCGGCATCACCAGAACTAAATTCGAGCGCGTCATTTGCAGCCGGCCGCTGTGGCCGAGTGGTTCTAGGCGCTTCAGTCCGGAACCGCGCTGCTGCTGCGGTCGCAAGTTCGAATCCTTCCTCGGGCATAGATGTGTGTGATGTCCTTAGTTTGGTTAGGTTTAGACAGTTCTAAGTGTAGATGTTAAGTCCCATAGTACTTAGAGCCACACGAACCATCTTTTTGTCATTTGCCCCGTAATTCTGCTGCTTTTCTTCCCCCAGACTTACGGCTTCACAGGACTGCGCGGCCTTCGCAGTCACCCGCTGGTGCCACCATGGCACCCCAGGAGGAGCGGATGGGCGATGCGCCCTCGCCCCTCCGACCCCACTCGCTGACCCGATGCACCTGGGCCGCCGTCGCTGTCGCCGTCGCCGTCGGCGTCATCGCCCCAGCACACGCCTTTAGGCCTGGACGTGCGCTTTGGAGGATGTTCCTGTTGCCTCGCAAGCCAGGTGGCGGGATACGCCGTCCTCCACTGTAACGGCTAATGGCCCACCTCTATGTTCAGCGTCCTGCTTTCCACGCGTTGTCGTTCGCAGCCTCACTACAAGGCAGTGGTGCAGCATTTCGGGAGGGGGGGGGGGGGGGAGGGAATGTGCCGGCATAAACTGCGAGAAAGAGGTTGCGAAATGATAGAGGCCAACAATACACTCGCAGGAAATGCGCTGCCAACGCCCTCTCGTCCACCAGTACTTAGGGTCGCCACTGCGGACCGGTGGGCCAGTCTGTTCAGTTCTGTCACAGTCTGTCGCACCCAGTGAGTTCCAGTGCCATCACTCGCAGCCCAGTGCGAATCGCAGTAGTAGTTAGCTCCGGCGCTAACTGAAAGACAGGCAGCACGTAACAACCCTAATAGTGTGCACAGCAGATTTTGCACTTCACTAGCGGTGATGTTAACGAGGACTATACAGAAGAGCTTGTATCACAACTACGATCTGGAGTTAAGTACACTTTGCATTCTTACGAATAAAGAACCCAGTTAATATATGCATGCAGTTCGTGTTACAGAAAGCGGATACCAGCCACCAAACAACATCCCCTCCTTGCTTCTCGTGGTACAGCTGTACAGAGACAACGAGGCAACATAAAGAACTCCATGAACAGAACACAGTCTCGTCCACACACAACATCTGGCAGGTAAATGTATACACAGAGATTGTAGTACCTCACGAATCTATATCACTGACTTAGAATCACTGCAACCAGGAAACTGAAGATTCCATCTATGTCCAAGATGTGCCAAGGAAATTGAATTCTTCGCTTACACCTTCGGTGGCCTAGAGGAGAGTACCAAAATAGATTTTCCAACGGTTTGGTGCACATGATTCACCACACAGTCGTTGAAAGTCGTCTGCTGGTGTGGTATAGGGAGGTTTCCTGTTAACGACTGCAGGTAGATAGGATTCTATGTCACACACAGAACACGCAGTTGTATAAAAGTCAAACCCAGGTTATATCACACAAATGAAATAGTCCAAGAGAACAAAGAAAAAATCTGTTAAATGTGTGATAAATGACTTGCCACAATATATCATAATCTCTAGAATGCATCATCAGTCTACTATTAAATCATTCCCCATTACAGCACCTCTCAACCAGTAAATCCATCTACTTTCTAGCATCCTTTAACGAAGATGCACGTCATTTAGGATACACGTGGTTTTCTTTTCTAGGAAAGCATCCAAGATAGAGGTCAACTTGCATGTACTCCTTTTATCTCAGTAGACATACAGCAGAATGTGGACCAAAACTATGCAACAGCTGTTCTGTAAGGTAATTGTTAACTGTCACCCCATGGTTGTGATTGCTAGAGAGTACAGAGAAGCACATTGTAAATACTGTTTACTACAGTGTAAAACACTTACATAGTCTTGCATGAGGTTAAACATGAGATCCATTCTGTAGCTGTATATTGCAATCCCCAAGTTGGTGATACAATACTCTTTAGTTAAGGAAGATGTAACATTTATCGTAGTCACAAGTCCAGATACTTTTTAAAAAACAATAACCATGGGGTTGTACCTGTGCTTGTGATCTGACATGTGTAAATTTATTACTATGCATTTGTTAGTCATCCACGTTAAACAACCTATACCAGCCATCTTATCGCAGTAAATGAAAAATAACTGTTTCCGTGATCCCCAGTGCATTCATATCAGCTTTTCCTCATCTTCCTTTCGCTGTCACACATTCGTTCCCATGCACAAGATATTTCCTGCGCCAATCAAACATGTAAGTACTCCCTCATTCCCCCTCAGTTTTCCTGCGTTTTGGAGGAGTTTCCCTCAATTTAGACTATTTTCCATTACGTTTCATGATTTTACCGACTTTATATCACTTTAGCTCATGTGGTCATGCCCTCACGTCTGGCCATGTCTTCTAAACCTGTATGTAAGTTTAGCACAGTTGTGAAGATCTAAAGCAACTGCGTAATTTCTCTCTCTCTCTCTCGCTGTGTGTGTGTGTGTGTGTGTGTGTGTGTGTGTGTTGCTTTCGCTCAGACCCTACTCTAGACCTACAGCAAGTGAATCCAGCTTCAGACACTATCGCAGACATACTGCAGGTGGATTCATCTTCGAAAACTATTCAGTCTCGAATGCGTACTGGATCCACCTCCGCCTCTATCGTGGTAAAAATGCGTGGTGGATAGACCTATGAGCTCTATTCCAGTCTTTTCCCATCCCCATATTGTGCCATGGGAATCCTTCGTGTGAAACCAATGCACACGCACATGCACATGCACGCATGCACACAGGCACACCCATGCACGCAAGTGCACGTGTACAGACGCACTCACGCAGCCACGCACTCACGCACTACTTAGAAAAATTTGGTAGCTGTGCTAGACCTTGACAACTGTATTACACTTACAAGGAATTGGTGCACTTGATCTTTGACAACTGTACTGTTCTCACAAGAAATTTTAGAATATCTGGTCAAGAGCAGATGTGACATAAAATGGATAAAATAACGAAAATTAACGACAAATAGTTATAAATAAATGAAAAATACGCCAAGATTGAGGAGGAATAAGGGAGGACTTACATTTTTTTTATTAGTGCAAGGAAATTTTGTTCATGGGAACGAATGTGTGTCAGCGAGAGTAAGACAAGGAGAAACCCACATGGATGCACTGAAGATCGGGGAAACATTAATTTTTCATTTACTGCGAAAAGACGGCTGGAATAGATTATTTATCAAGGATTCTCAACAAATGTAGAGTAATAAATATATGTATGTCGGATCACAGGCCCAGCTGTGACACCAAAGTTATCGGCAACCACCTTATAGATTTTTATAAAGTATCTGGGCTTGTGGCTAAGATTAACTTTACATCATCCATCGCTTGAGAGTATTGTGTTACCAGCGTGGGGGCTGCAAAATACAGCTATAGAATGGCTCTCATGTTTGCCCTTGTTCAAGACTGTTTAAGTGTTTTAAACTCTAGCAAAGAATATTTTCAATGCGCTTCTCTGTATTCTCTACCAATCACAACCATGGGGTGTCAGCTAGCAGATACCTTACAGAACATCACTGCATCGTTTTTAACCACATGCTGCTGTGTGACTACTGAGGTAACAGGAGTACATGCAAGTTGGCCTCTGTCTTGAATGCTTTCCTAGAAAAGAAAACCATGTGCGACCAAACTGACGTGCACCTGCGTTAAAGGATGATTGAAAGTAGATGGATTAACTGGTCGAGTGGTGCTGTAGTGGGTGTGCTTAATGATACATTGTGGCAGGTCATTTATCGCACATTTAACCAATTTTTCCTTTGTTTTCTTGAACTGTTTCATTTGTGTGATATAACTTGGGTTTGACTTGTATACAACTGCATGTTCTGTGTGTGACATAGAGTCCTATCTACCTGCAGTCATTAACAGGAAACCTCTACATACGACACTCAGCAGACGACTTCCAATGCATGTGTGGCGAATCATGTCCACCAAACCGCTGGGAAACCAATTTTGGTACCCTCCTTCAGGCCAGCGACGGTCTATGCAAAGTACTCCATTTCCCTGCTATATTTTGGACATATATCGAGTCTTCAGGTTCTTGGTTGCAGTGATTATAAGTCAGTGACTTAGATGTGCAAGGTACTGCAATCTCTGTGTATATATATCTGACAGATGCTGTGTGTGAAAGAAACTGTTTTTTGATATAGCTGTTAGTGCAGCATGGCCTGTAATTTCAGATGTCGAACGTCGCTGCTATGCATTTGTCTATTTCCTCATAAGAAGTCGTTGTCTCTTGCGTTTCCCATTGCTACAGTCATTTTACAGGACTGATGGGAGCATGGTATAACTTCCGAACTGTAATCGGATGTGAACAGTGGGCGCTATGGCTCTCTGGAAAGCTATATAGTGCATATCTAACATAGAATCTACGTTTTTTTTTCTTTGGTGTAGAAGGAAGTAGTTTTATTATCTTGAAGTTTCTCTCCATAGTGAGTGGGATATAAAACTTGCAGCTGAACGTATTTTAGTTGTTGGAAATATACTTCCTTCTTCGGAGTATTAACAGCATTGCATTTCATGTGACCAATGTATCGGAAACCACACTGCTTTAAGATTGCAGGACGTTCAAGTGCAGAACTGTGCAGCCTTAGGAGGGTGTGATTGTGTTCTATGATTATTTCTCTCTTTTCAGTACGTCTTGGTATGGAATCAAAATATTACAACCATACTACAGAATTGAACTTGACTAGAAGAAGGGATCGGTTGGTAGGACATGTTCTGAGACATCGAGGGATCACCAATTTAGTATTGGAGGGCAGCGTGGAGAGTAAAAATCGTAGAGGGAGACCAAGAGATGAATACACCAAGCAGATTCAGAAGGATGTAGGCTGCAAGAGGTACTGGGAGATGAAGAAGCTTGCACAGGATAGAGTAGCATGGAGAGCTGCATCAAACCAGTCTCAGGACTGAAGACCACAACAACAACAACTACAGAATTGATAGCACAAGTGAATTACATAAAATGATTCAACACCCTTCTGTCTGGAGCTCCATTATGAATTCATTGTACGTTTCTTCTTGTCCTTCTTCTTCTTAACTGTCACCAAAATACTCTCAAATGTATCAGGCTCGTATGTGCTATACACCAAAAAAGGATTGCTAATCTCCTCAGTAGGCCTTCATCTACAGAAATTGTGTGTAATTGGATGGGTGATGTGAGTAGGAGTGGTACAGAACAGTCTTTGCGGAACGGCTGTTACGGTACTGGAATGAGAATACTAGTCTGTATCTCTAGTGTCGGTCAGTTGTACTGCAACGTAGCCTATGGTGGCGGCAGTTCTCCGTCTGCCAAACAAATAAAAAGTCATAACCATCACATCTCAATAGGTGCCACGTTTATCAATAGCGCAAGAAAATCTGACATCCGTTAGATAAAGGCCCCTGTGTGGATCACCTAATGAGTTGGCTAACTTGACATAATTTAATGCCTTCAAACCCACAACGAAGTAAGTGGTATCATAGGGAATGAGAATGGGTGTCATTGAAAAATTAATAAGGACCTACAATATCATAAAGATATTTATTAACTAATATCAAGGTCAAGAGAGAACAACCATATAAACAGAAACTTCAACTGTATGACATTTCATTAACACGATCTCATGTTGGTCGGCAATAGACTTGGGGAACCTGACTGGAATATATGTGTAGAGGAGACTGGCTACTGTGATTGTAAGAATGCCAATATAGGCAGGCGCACTCCACTGTATTGTTCCACTGATTGGTCCCTCACGTCTAAATATAATTAAGCATGCTATAGACTCTGGGAGTGACTACTGCGAGTACAAGGCTGCTATGAAAAAAGGATAGCCATGAAAACGATTGATAGACTTCTGAATTTGTCAAATCTGCGTGCGGGTGCTGCGGAAGCACCTAGGTTCTGTAGCGTGACGTACTGCAGAAGATGACACCACATCTGCCGGTGATTGTCCCACATCTGCGAAAATATGAAGTTTCGCCCGGGTGTCCGGATGTGTTTACAACTAACTGCTCTCTCCTTAGAAACTAAAGAGCTCTAGCGACTCTACTCCGTTACAGTCGAGAAGCAAGTCCTTTCCCTCCCGTTGCTCGAAACCTTTTGAAAAACAGCCATTCCACCTGATGTTCTTGACTAATTCCGTCATGGCCCGGCAGCAGTTACTGTGCCAATCATATTTTCTAACACGGAGGCCAGATCTTCCTCAACCAATGACTAGAGTGCAGTACACATTCTGTTCTCTGAAAAACTAGCATACAATGCCTGGAGGTCCTGCAGCCAACCCCCCGCCGTATTTCACAAGATGAGGGGAGCCTCCTAGTGGGAAGATGCTCCGTCACATCCATAAAACGATTTAGTGGGCGCCGTCTTGGCGAGGTGCGGCAGTATCTAAGAAACGCCACACCCAGAGAATTTCGTCGTCCCGTCTCACAAGGTACGCTGTTCTCCTAATAAACACATTAGCCGGGCGCCAGCCTGACGCCGCAATACCTAAAGCCGCACACGGGACAGGAGACCAGACTCCCACACCACGTGCACTCGCTAATAAAGCGGTTAGGCCAGTGTCAGGATGCCCGGCGCCTCCAGTTTCTAAATAAGTGTCATTTCGCATTCAGCCACTGCGTTCCCACCCTCTTGCTTCGGCCGCTGGCGGAACAACACCAATCGCCAGAATGGCGGCCCATAAACCACTGCCGTGCAGAGCCCATACCAAATTTCAGTGACGGAGGAGAACTCGTTTGCTACTCGAGGAAAGTTCTGAAGCTGCCCCTAACGCACTAGTCACCTCCAGCATCCAAAAATCTGTCTCTACAGCCTAATTTAGTTCTACTAATGCTATACAAGTCATTCAAGTACTGTGTGATCAATCAGTATTTTGCCCTAACCCCAATAGTCAAGCAGATTAATATCAATCAGGGAAAATTTAGATGCACCAAAGGCGAATGAAACTGTATGATATTCACCGAAACAAAAAGAAATGGGAAATCCCTTGGCAGTGGTCTGTCCAGAAAGCACTGCCATCTTTCATTACCCGCACTTACTGTAGATCATTTTCACTATTTGTGGTTCACTTAAGGCAAGGGATACTTGTGTAGGTACTTGGTGAAAGAGCCCCGGATATGGTAAAGTTAAAATTTATGTAAAAAAAATGAAACAGTGATCGACCATAAGCGTCGGCAAAGACATTTATATGAATGCGCAGTAAAGCGCACTCAAATGAAAAAAAAAATCATTTTTCATTGTACATGATTTTGTTTTGACTCTCCCGTATATAGGATGGTTAAGATGTATTGTTTGGAGTATGAAGTATTACAAGTGTTATGTGTTATATGCGAGTCTGAATATAAGAAAACTTAACAATAGTATTGAGTATTTTTATTGAAGTGAAGCGGTGCCAAGTAAGGGGGATTTTCATCATTTTTTGACACACACTGGTGCCCTTTGAAGTCAGCTGCCTGCATCTACAATTGAAATGTAAGAGAGGAAGTTCGAATAGCCTACATTCGTAGATGCGAAATATTTACTAATAAATATTTACTAATATACTTTAACATTCTTTTGTCAGTTTATTTATTTTTTACTATTATAATACAACTGGCGAACTGAGTGCCATTACTTCAGGGCACCGATTGTAAGTAGTTTTTTTTTAAACTATTGTTATAGTAAGACATTTCTATGAGGTCATTATTAGTCATAAAAACTAATTGTCTGTATTTTCTGTTTGCTTGAATCACAACGGGGAGCAAGTAAAGCAAAAAGGTAAAAATTGAGGAGAAAATTTGGGGAAGGAATAAGAACTGGACACAGGTTATGTAAAATTTTCCATTTCGTTCAGCGCAGCAAAGATAGGACGGTTATGCAAGTTGCTTGCACAGATATGCTTGGTAACGCCTCTTTTGATGTAGATAGAAACCTTTTCCCTATTATTCACCTCCTAAATTTTATGGTGGAAAATTCACAGGAATTTTTCAGTGTGACACGCGTGATCAGTAAAACATAAAGAATTGCGATACAGTAGTTTGCTTATTATAATGGACGTAAAGCAAGTTTTGAGATCTCGTAAATTACAGTTATCAAATGCAATAATTAGCATTTGAAATTTTAACGTTTCTGTGAAATTTTTAATTTTTCATATTCACATAACATGACAGAAAAATATATGTCCATTGTTGATCGCAATAGCAAAACCGCAATCAGCCAAGATGGCATAGAATTGGGCGATCGAACAGTTGAAGTTCAGGCACCATGCATGCCTTCTGCAGATGGTTTAAGTAGGTTAGAGAAGAGTGTCACAGGTGTGTCAAATGATAGCGACCCTTCATAGCAGAATAACTTTGACGACACAATGTTTACAATTGATGAGACAATGTCACGCATCTCACAGAGTGATATACAGCTCATACATGAGACATTGGAGAGCGATACAGACATGAATCTTGACAACACGTTAAAACACTACTGATTCACAACACAAACATTAACGTGGAAAGAAGTACAACGGATGCACTGCTATGGCACTTATTATCTAACATAAACGCGAAATTAGATAATATCAGCAAAAATTTCAGTACCAAAATTGATAATTTGACAGAAGATATGAACATGGTGAAACAGCAACAAGACACTGTTACACAAGATCTAAGTACAGGGAAACAAGAAAAATAGCAGGTATTCAAGGATTTTTAAGACGCGGTCTTACAGAAGTTCCATGACCTAGCCATAACTTTTTGCACTGAAATCGACGAAAAATTGAATGATATCAAAAAGCAAGAAAAGCATGAAGTAATTTCTGAAGTTAAAGGTAACATTAAGGAGTTAGAACAGGATGCTATAGTTTTGTGCTTATTTTTTGATAGCGCTTATCGAGACGAATCCAATGATGTGTAACAGTAAGGTGTTTGAGGGTCAACGAAGGCCACAAAGGTGGCATGGACGTCCATTTACAGAAGGTGTTCGAAATGATGACCATTGGTATCAATGCAGTGCTTCAATCTTCTTATCATGGATTGAGTGGTATTCCTTATCACTTCGGCTCTTATCGAAGCATTTGCTCTGACAATTCTCTCTCACATATCTTCATGTGTAGTTGGAACGTCTTTATAAAAAATGTCTTTTACGAATCCCCACAAGAAAAAAAATCCAGAGGCGTCATGCCTGACGAACGAGCCGCCTCGCCACATCTCCAAACCAACGATTTGGGAATTGTCTCTGCAACTATTTCTAGCCATCATCGAAAAATGTGCTGGACACCCATCGTGTTGATACCACATTCTGTTCCTTGTTCGTAAAGCTATTTCTTCCAATAACAGACCTACTGTTTCTTGCAGGAATGTGGTGTACTTCCTAGTATTAAGATTTCCTTCTATGAAATAGGCGCCTACAATTCTGTCCTCCAGAATACCACACCACACATTCACCGACCACGCTTAATTTGGGGTGCAACTTGCCGCAGCCAACATGGGTTTTCAGTTGCCAAATAATGCATGTTATGAAAATTAACATTTCCACGGTTCGTGAATGTAGCCTCGTCAGTAAATAAAATCAAGTTAATAAAGGCGTCATCCCTTTGAATCTGAGCCCATCGTCAGATTTCTATGCGACGGATGCAATCCGTACCAGTTAATTATTGGTGGAGACTGATATTTATTTATTTATTTATTGATTTATTTAACCTGGCAAGATTAGGGCCATCAGGCCCTCTCTTACATCTAACCAGGCATTCTACTTATTTTACATTCATATGTTTTAGTAGGCATGTTAAACTACATCTAGTACAAAAAGTGAAATAAACAATTTGAAAGGTACACCTGGAAAAATACATACATATAGAGTTTATATTCTTAGATCACAAGTACTTTTATAATTAGACATTATTGAACAGACAGATTTGAGATAGGAGTGCTGGCAGCAGGGAGTATGAGGGAGACTCATGGTGAAGGGAGGAGAAGAATAGAGAGACATGATGAAACATAATTAAGGAAATATAAAGGAAAAGAATATTGCGTGGCTAATAGAGATAGATGAAGAGGAAGGCATCTCAGGAGCAACATAGGAGACGCTAGCTTTGCTATTTGACAGATGAGGGGATTGTCCTTGTACATTAATTTTGTGGAGAACTTTATGAGGATGATAGTAGGAAATGCTTCAACTTCTTCTTAAAAGCAACAGGAGATTGAATTTTGCGCAAGGTAAGGGGCAGTTTGTTCCAGAGGCGGACAGCGGCAACTGAGAAGGAGTTTGCAAAAGTTTTTGTTTTGTGAGTGGGCACAGTTAGGATACCAAATAAGAGTGACCTCGTGTTTCGATTATGATGACATGACAGGTTTTTAATCTCTGAAGCAAGGTACTGGGGTGTTTGCGCCTCGAGGAGTCGGTGGAGTAGACAGAGTGTGGTAGTCGCGCAATTTGTCCGGCCGCAGCCACCCTAGCTGGGAGTATGAAGCACTAACATGATCGTATCGGCGAATGTTGCAGGTGTAACGCACACAGGCATTCATGGTTAGCTCTAGCCGTCTTTTGTTTTCACTGCTCATGCCTTGTTGAATCACATCACAATAGTGGAGGTTCGGTAGAACGAGTGCTTGCACGAGCTGGCGTTTCAAGTCCTGTGGAAATATGTTCCGAAACTTTTTGAGAGCATAGAGACAAGCAGACGTCTTTCGGCACACTGCGACTGTATTCTCCGCCCAGTTGAGATGCTCATCCAAAGTTACACCCAAGTTCTTCACTGTTTTCTGATATGGTATTGGAGTACCGTCGAGCAGAATAGGAGGTAGCCGTTCGCGGAAATCTGAACTTACTAATTTCTGATGGGCTATTAAGATTACTTGCGTCTTTTTTGCATTTAGTTTAAGCCCCAGGTTTCTCGCCCATGTCACTACTGAAGACAGATCATCATTCATCTGAGCGATTGCAGTGTTTACATCTTCAGGTCTGACGCTTAGAAATGATATTTACAGGAGGACAGAACCGATGAAATATCATTGACATATAAAGAAAACAAAAGTGGTCCTAAGACTGATCCTTGTGGCACTCCCGAGGAAACATGTTTCCAGGAAGATTTTTCATTTACGCAGACAACACATTGCTGTCTGTCTTTTAAGTAGCTTTCAAACCATCTCATTGCACTTTCAGAGAAATTAAGCTGTTGCATTTTTCTGAGCATTATGTCAAAGTTAACAGTGTCAAAAGCTTTGCTGAAGTCCAGTAGCGTCAATATTGTTGCCTTTCGATTGTCGATGGCATATTTCAGGTCATCAGTTACTTTAATTAGAGCAGTGTTTGTGCTGTGATGTTTACGGAAACCGGATTGAAATTTGTCATATAGGCTGAATTCATGCAAGTGTTCAGTGATTTGGTCATGAACAATATATTCAAGTGCTTTGGAAACAGCAGGCAGTATGCTAATTGGTCGGTAATCACTAGGCAGTTGCGGGTTTTCGATCTTAGGGATGGGTCGAATTAGGCTTCTTTTCCATGCAGTGGGATATATTCCGTTCACGAGGGAAAAATTAAATATGTCAGTTAAGACAGGCACTAAGATATCGGCAACATTCTTAATCATGGTTATACCGATACTGTCGTTGCCTATTGCATCAGAAGAGATTCTCATTATTGCTTTTCTTGCCGTATTTGTTGTTACATGTTTTAGATGGAAGGTATCGTTGTTAGTTATCCTGTTTAGGGATTCTTGTGGACGGTAATTATCAGCTGTGCTGGTATTCAGAGGTGCAGAGAAGAATTCATTTAATTCGTTAGCTGACACATGAAAAGTGGTTTCCGATTTTGCCTTTCCGACCCCCAAGCTACGGAGATTCTTCCATAGAGTCGTGGGCGTCAGATCGCTGCATACAAGGGAGCGAGCGTGCCTGATTTTAGCATTGCGAATGCATTGTTTCACTCTGTTCCGTAGCTTTCTATATTCTTCGAAACGCTCGGGTTTCGGATCTGCCTTGAAACGCCTGTGGGCAGCATCCCTATTAGTCATCATTTGACGTAATTCAGCTGTCAGCCATGGAGCAGGAGATTTTCTTACACGGATTGTGCGCACAGGTGCATGTTTGTCATAGAGGGCAGTGAGTTTATCACCAAGTTCATTAATTTTGCCGTCGATTGTGGGTTTTCTGATTATTTGATGCCATGAGATTTCTGAGCAATCGGCTGTTAGAGCGTCAAGGTCAATACGTTTCATGTTCCTACAAGTTATGTAACGCGATTTGATCCTTGGGGGCTGCACAGAGTAGGCCAGGAATATTACATCGTGTGCTGAGAGGCCAGGGGCCGATGTTTGACCAACATCTCTTACTTTGTCAGTCTGTTTCATTGCGATTACGTCTATAAGAGTATGACTGTGCGCCATACGGTGTGTAGGTTGTAATGGAAGAATGTTCATGCTATTGCAACTAAACAGTCTTCTTAGGTTTATTGCGGAGGGAGTGTCTCTTAGCAGGTCTATGTTCAAGTCACCCATTACGATGACATGTTCGTATTGACACTGAAGTGAATGTAATTCCGACTGGAAGGAACTCATTGAGCTTATTTTTGGCGGCTTGTACACGACGCCAGTCAAGAATTTCCGACTTTGTATATTTATTTCAATGAACATGAATTCAGCCTCTTTTTCTTCAGCAGGATTTGACGTACATAAGACTTTCGCTTTGAGATCTGTTCGTATATACGCGCCGACGCCGCCACCTCGCTTTTTTGATCTGTCTGCCCTAAGAAATGTGTACCCTGGGAGATGAATAGATGCAGAGGATATGTGTGGTTTCAACCACGTTTCGGATAAGAGGATTACGTGGTAGTTTAGTTGGTTGAAGAGGAGGCTAAGTTCTTCGTAATGTGCAGGTAAAGACTGGATGTTGCAGTGAGCTGCTAAAAGCTCTGACGCGTTCCGCTGAGCAGCCTGAAGTAGGGTGGCAGACTGGTTTGTCCCTTTGTTAGGCACTACCTGCCGCGAGGGGCACTGGCTGCTGCTTCCGCCAAGTGACATAACACAGGGGTGTCCGAGATTTTGCGCGCCCTGTGTGTGACACCGCGAGTGCCGAAAGAAAGGCGACTGCTAGAGATTTCCTGAGGTTGCGGGAGTATAGAAAATGGATTAGTGGTATTCGGTACAAGGAGAATATGACCAAAACAGTGACGGCTGTGTGTCACTGCGTATCCTCTGTCGTACGAGGAGAAATGTAATTAGCGTATTTGAAACAGCTTAGGGTGGAAATAAGGGAAAAGGGAGTGATTTAAGAGGCCGATGCTGCCAGCAGAGAGAAGTAAGCTTAATAATTAATAGATTATCGTAGGAAGCTAGAATTAAATTGAAATTTACTAAAGTGATGCTGGTAGTGATTATCGTAGGAAGCTACAATTAGATTGAAATTTGCTAAAGTGATACTGATAGTGATTTTTGTTATGAACAATTTAAACCGAAGAGATGGGTGATTAATGAACTAAAGGAGAGACTAATAATTGCAATAGAACTAATTCAGAACGGAAGAGAATAAACTGAGAAAATGAAAAAAGTATTAGCAGTAACTAAAATTAAGTAATGGTTAGAGCTACAGACACAAAAAAATAGTGAAAAGTTAATACAGTTACAAAAACAATTAGTTGAAGGTACAAATATGGGTATAATTAAAAAATTAATAAAATTACAAGACTATATCTGAGTATAGGGCTGTTACAATTTGCAAATGGTGTTAAGTTTGCACTTTTGGCTCGAGTAGCTTCACTTAATACTATTCAGTTCTGTCATGTTTGTGACTGTCTTCTTTCCAGCTGCTGTCTTAATGATTACTCTGCCATCCTGAGTCCACACATTCTGAAGACCGAAATGGGATATGGCACTGTTTAAAATCTTTAGCCGTTCGTGTGTCAGATCTTCCCTTATTGTAAGCCCTGTCCTTGCTAACTTCTTCTTCTGGGTAAAGATCTCTGCCCTTTTTCGGTACGAGATAAATTTAATTATTATTGGGCGAGGTTTGGTGGCACCTGGTAGTTTTCGTCCCACCCGATGGCTCCTGTCAATGTCTGCCTTGGTCACTTCTACGCCTAATTTTTCACGCGCAACCTGTATAAGCAGGTTGTCCGTGTCTTCTTCTTTATTTTCTACTACTCCAAACAGTCGTAGACTATTTCGCCTTTGGTACTGTTCTAGTTCGTCAGTTGCGGCAGATAGTTTCACTTCCAACTCTCGTGCCTTTTTCTCGTATTCAGACACAGACTTTTTTAGTGCTGTAATTTCGGCAGTATTGGCCTCAACAGTTTCACGCATTTTGGCCAATACTGCTGCCGTTACAGTATCTGATATAGTGCCTGCTATGAGATCGAGATTGTTTTTATCGCGAAGCGCAGCGTTTACCTCAGAGCGGACCAGCTCCGCTATGCCGGGAGCCGCGGCCGCACCTTCCGCCAAGAGCGGGCCCGCCGCACCTGCTGCTTCCCCGCTGCTGGACGCGCTGTTGTTGACTCTTCTGTTTACCATTTTCTCGAAGATATTGGCGGAGCACAGAAAAAAATAGCACTACTGCACAGAACACTGTTGTTTACACGATTTCCACTTGTACTAGACAACACCACCTGCGAGAACACCTTCGAATTCGACTAAATTTCGCGAGCCGAACTTAACACGTGTTACACTGCAGCCGCCATGACACTTGAGTCAAGGATGATATTTATGGCGATGCAGAACACCAACAACACTATGGCTCATGCCAGATTCCCTTCCGATCTGACGCGAACTAACGCAAGAACCTCGAACGACGATGGCAAGAGTACCAATTTCTGTTTCCTCGTTAGTAACTTTCCTTTGCCGGATATTTTTCCGATGTGTTGAAATTGTTCTCAATTTATCATGCACATGTTTAAATGTACGACGTGTAGGGTAAGTACGCTCAGGATATCTTTTAGTGTAAGTCTCTAGCTCTTACTAAATTTCGTTGGCATTCTCCGTAAATGAGAAGCATATCGACTTGCTCTTCGAAGGAATACATCATTCACCTTCGCCTGACTCGACGATACTTTCTTATCGTTCCTATTAGGGTTGTATTGCAACCGTCGAATGGTGTTTCCATGTCAATTGAGTGTTAGATGGATACGCCGTATTCGGCGAATATTTATTATTTGCAACATATACAAGAGAGAATTGTCAGAGCATGTGCATCGATAAGTGCCGATGTGATAAGGAATACCACTCAGCTCCCGATAAGAAGATCGAAGCACAGCATTGATACCAACGGTCATCACTTCGAACACCTTCTGTAAATGGACGTTCATGCCACCTTTATGGTCGTTGTTGACCTTCGAAGACTCTGCTGTTACACATAATTGAATTCGTCTCGATAGCCGCTATCAGAAAATAAGTACCAAACTGTAGCATCCCATTTAGAATAAACTAAGTTGACCTTCATATCTCTAACGCGACCCCACCTAATAAGAAAAAACTTGCGTCATATTATGGCCCCTTTTGTCCCATGCAACATTTGTCCTACAAACCTTTCAGCTACTATCATACCTTCGGAGTTATTCTTGGTGGCAATACTTAGTGACTCACCCTGTATAATATCATTGTAACGACTGATCGGTTATCAGTGAATATTTCCTGTTGCTACGTACATTTGCACAGATGAAACATTTTCGAAAACTGCTGTAAATTTATTTTAATATTTTATATCTATTCGAAGAATGTCTAATAATTATGTTGACATACACTCCTGGAAATGGAAAAAAGAACACATTGACACCGGTGTGTCAGACCCACCATACTTGCTCCGGACACTGCGAGAGGGCTGTACAAGCAATGATCACACACACGGCACAGCGGACACACCAGGAACCGCGGTGTTGGCCGTCGAATGGCGCTAGCTGCGCAGCATTTGTGCACCGCCGCCGTCAGTGTCAGCCAGTTTGCCGTGGCATACGGAGCTCCATCGCAGTCTTTAACACTGGTAGCATGCCGCGACAGCGTGGACGTGAACCGTATGTGCAGTTGACGGACTTTGAGCGAGGGCGTATAGTGGGCATGCGGGAGGCCGGGTGGACGTACCGCCGTATTGCTCAACACGTGGGGCGTGAGGTCTCCACAGTACATCGATGTTGTCGCCAGTGGTCGGCGGAAGGTGCACGTGCCCGTCGACCTGGGACAGGACCGCAGCGACGCACGGATGCACGCCAAGACCGTAGGATCCTACGCAGTGCCGTAGGGGACCGCACCGCCACTTCCCAGCAAATTAGGGACACTGTTGCTCCTGGGGTATCGGCGAGGACCATTCGCAACCGTCTCCATGAAGCTGGGCTACGGTCCCGCACACCGTTAGGCCGTCTTCCGCTCACGCCCCAACATCGTGCAGCCCGCCTCCAGTGGTGTCGCGACAGGCGTGAATGGAGGGACGAATGGATACGTGTCGTCTTCAGCGATGAGAGTCGCTTCTGCCTTGGTGCCAATGATGGTCGTATGCGTGTTTGGCACCGTGCAGGTGAGCGCCACAATCAGGACTGCATACGACCGAGGCACACAGGGCCAACACCCGGCATCATGGTGTGGGGAGCGATCTCCTACACTGGCCGTACACCACTGGTGATCGTCGAGGGGACACTGAATAGTGCACGGTACATCCAAACCGTCATCGAACCCATCGTTCTACCATTCCTAGACCGGCAAGGGAACTTGCTGTTCCAACAGGACAATGCACGTCCGCATGTATCCCGTGCCACCCAACGTGCTCTAGAAGGTGTAAGTCAACTACCCTGGCCAGCAAGATCTCCGGATCTGTCCCCCATTGAGCATGTTTGGGACTGGATGAAGCGTCGTCTCACGCGGTCTGCACGTCCAGCACGAACGCTGGTCCAACTGAGGCGCCAGGTGGAAATGGCATGGCAAGCCGTTCCACAGGACTACATCCAGCATCTCTACGATCGTCTCCATGGGAGAATAGCAGCCTGCATTGCTGCGAAAGGTGGATATACACTGTACTAGTGCCGACATTGTGCATGCTCTGTTGCCTGTGTCTATGTGCCTGTGGTTCTGTCAGTGTGATCATGTGATGTATCTGACCCCAGGAATGTGTCAATAAAGTTTCCCCTTCCTGGGACAATGAATTCACGGTGTTCTTATTTCAATTTCCAGGAGTGTATACGCACTTCGGAGGCGTGCCGGAAAATATGACATGAGGTCTAAATGGTGATTAATTAGTAAACTAGCTTCCATAAATGAAAGATAAGTTACACAGTTCGCTGTTAGCCCTTAAACGCAAACTGCCGTGATCAAACGAATACAGAAATAGCGCAGGGATAGAGCTGTGACGTTGCTCTGTCCCCTGTGTTCATTTGATGCAGCACATGTTGTTTCCTCATGGTGGAAGTGTAATTAACAAGAATACAGCCATTTTGACTACATTGGACGAAATCTGTATATTTCTCGTCCGAAGCGTGGACTATAGCGTGAAACGTATTCCAGGTATCACTCCCCCTCCAATAGAACACGTTTGCAATTGTATACTGTGCATCAATTAATTTTCGCCTTACACCCCGCACAGTCTCATAAAACACAGTTTCTTTAATGGCCTTCTCATACCGACAGTAGGCCATTTCGCCTCGTGATTGCTGATTTACTGTAACAATATCGTGTACTCATTCTCCGTACTAACACTGAGTCACGAATAGCCTTGCAGTACTGTAACAGAAGGAGTCGACGAGTACGAAGCTCAACAGACAAGTGGACTCGGAGATCTGCGGAAGGACATTAGTCACAGCATCATACAGGGTGCCCGTTTCTATTGAGCCAAACGATGAAGGAACTAGACAGTAAGTGTGTGGAGGCGTGCATTGCGCTTCAGCGAATCGCGATTTTTACTTTTTTCAAATGATAGCAGACGTTGAGTGCATCGACAGTCCAATGAGGCATTTAATCCCTAGGGTGTGTACTCGTTGTTCAGGATGGAGTCGTTTCGTGATATTTTGAGGGAGTTACATACCGTCAGTCGGGCCCACTCGCTCGGGTCCTGTAAACTTGGACTAGGATTTTTATTTCGTCACTCTCCGGAACCAAATCTCCTAGACGAGGTCTGGCCAAACAGCGGCCGCCAGAGCTCCGACCGCGCTCCTGTCACAGTGGCGTGTGGGCTGCGGGACGAGAGGCGAGAGCGACAGGGAAGAAGCCAGGCGCCGCTAGAGCACAGCCAAGCGTTTTGATGACAATACTAGCGGGGTTAGATTTAGGTTCTACTTTAGGAATACAAAAAGAAAAAGTGGTGAAGCTATGCAGGCATACAGGTACTCGCAGTAAGGTGGAGTAAGACCGTTGCACTAAACGGAGATCATGTAGAAAAATAGATGTTTGTATCCAAAATACTGTGGAAAGATCTGGTGTATTGGAATTTTGAATAACGTAACCTGACATCAGATAAAAAATGTGTTTCACTTATTGACAAGCCCATAGTAGCAGGGATAATATATGTGGAACGAAACTTCGTGTAATTCCAACTTGTCCTAGACTAAAGTTGTAAGAGCCAAGGTACGTGAAGAGAGTGAGACAGCGTTGTAACACGTAATTCAATGTGCACATTGAACGACAAATAAAGGAATCGAAAAGGAAATCTGCAAAGTAAATTAGCCCTCCTCTTACCACTGGGGTCAATATGAGCCCATAAGCACATTTGAAATATTTATCTCCCTTGTTTTCAAAACGATTATTTTCAAAATGTGTGACTTTGCCTCTCTAAGTTGCTTGTATGTGATGACATACTGCTCAGTTTTATATTTACAACATGTTAAAATTTATTCATGGGCTGTGCACTGAGTATCGCTGGGGTCAGCATGACCACAATCGAAATTTTTGTTTTGTTTCTCGAATGTAACATTATGAAAACAGAATGATGAATGTTACATTGAACAGATGTTATACGAACCACTGCAGCAATGAAACTAACATTTCCGACCTATTATTTATACTCATTATTGCCGTTTCTTGCCTCAACCACTGTTCTGTATTGCCTTACTTTTTGCTAGTGCTTTGCCTCAGTGTGTGCAAGAACTACATTGTGACTAGAAAACGTTTGAGTAGTGTTGAAATACAAGCAATTTTGAACGAAGAAGAGGAATTAGGAGGTATACCATCTGATGACGATGAAGAGATTGATGCTATTATTTCTGATGGTAGTGAATCAACTGAAGATTCTGATGAAGATGTTGGAGATTTGGAAACTCTGCTTCCTGAAGTTGCTGACATCTCAAATCAGAATGTTTTCAAGTAAGTATATACACTCCTGGAAATGGAAAAAAGAACACATTGACACCGGTGTGTCAGACCCACCATACTTGCTCCGGACACTGCGAGAGGGCTGTACAAGCAATGATCACACGCACGGCACAGCGGACACACCAGGAACCGCGGTGTTGGCCGTCGAATGGCGCTAGCTGCGCAGCATTTGTGCACCGCCGCCGTCAGTGTCAGCCAGTTTGCCGTGGCATACGGAGCTCCATCGCAGTCTTTAACACTGGTAGCATGCCGCGACAGCGTGGACGTGAACCGTATGTGCAGTTGACGGACTTTGAGCGAGGGCGTATAGTGGGCATGCGGGAGGCCGGGTGGACGTACCGCCGAATTGCTCAACACGTGGGGCGTGAGGTCTCCACAGTCCATCGATGTTGTCGCCAGTGGTCGGCGGAAGGTGCACGTGCCCGTCGACCTGGGACCGGACCGCAGCGACGCACGGATGCACACCAAGACCGTAGGATCCTACGCAGTGCCGTAGGGGACCGCACCGCCACTTCCCAGCAAATTAGGGACACTGTTGCTCCTGGAGTATCGGCGAGGACCATTCGCAACCGTCTGCATGAAGATGGGCTACGGTCCCGCACACCGTTAGGCCGTCTTCCGCTCACGCCCCAACATCGTGCAGCCCGCCTCCAGTGGTGTCGCGACAGGCGTGAATGGAGGGACGAATGGAGACGTGTCGTCTTCAGCGATGAGAGTCGCTTCTGCCTTGGTGCCAATGATGGTCGTATGCGTGTTTGGCGCCGTGCAGGTGAGCGCCACAATCAGGACTGCATACGACCGAGGCACACAGGGCCAACACCCGGCATCATGGTGTGGGGAGCGATCTCCTACACTGGCCGTACACCACTGGTGATCGTCGAGGGGACACTGAATAGTGCACGGTACATCCAAACCGTCATCGAACCCATCGTTCTACCATTCCTAGACCGGCAAGGGAACTTGCTGTTCCAACAGGACAATGCACGTCCGCATGTATCCCGTGCCACCCAACGTGCTCTAGAAGGTGTAAGTCAACTACCCTGGACAGCAAGATCTCCGGATCTGTCCCCCATTGAGCATGTTTGGGACTGGATGAAGCGTCGTCTCACGCGGTCTGCACGTCCAGCACGAACGCTGGTCCAACTGAGGCGCCAGGTGGAAATGGCATGGCAAGCCATTCCACAGGACTACATCCAGCATCTCTACGATCGTCTCCATGGGAGAATAGCAGCCTGCATTGCTGCGAAAGGTGGATATACACTGTACTAGTGCCGACATTGTGCATGCTCTGTTGCCTGTGTCTATGTGCCTGTGGTTCTGTCAGTGTGATCATGTGATGTATCTTACCCCAGGAATGTGTCAATAAAGTTTCCCCTTCCTGGGACAATGAATTCACGGTGTTCTTATTTCAATTTCCAGGAGTGTATAATCTACCACATGTTTGCAAAAACTTTAGAGATAGTACTAATAATAATAATATGTAAGTACATATGTAAAATAGCAATCCCATTTTTTTTCAGGTCGAGAAAGGGAAATGAAACATGGGGAAAAAATCTTGTTACGTTACATGGGAAACAGCCAGCACGAAATATATTGAAGACGGCTCCAGGTCCCACGAGGCATACTGTAGGGAACATTTGAGTTATTTATGAAGCCCGGCATTTACCAGATTACTTTGATGTGGACCAACAAACAAGGAAACATTACTTTCGGTAGCAAATGGACACATATTGATAGAGAAGAATTTCAATGCTTTCTTGGCGTGCCTATTCTTGCGCGAGTGTACAAAGGGCACAGTGGGGGCATAGTGAATTCATGGAATTTATCGAACAAAGAACATGGCTGACCTGTTTTCAATAGCTCTATGGCTAGGAACAGCTTTACAGAAATATGGCGCTGTAGGGGTTTGACGATGCTCAGGACCGGTGACAGTATCGTAGCCCTGATAAACAGACACCTATAAGGGATTTATTCGAACATGAGCACGTTACACGATGCATACGGACCACACGAGAATATTACAGTTGATGAACGGCTGGTAACTTTTAGGGGTAGGTGTCCATTTCGCCAGTACATCCCCTCAAAATCTGGAAAGTATGGTATGAAGATATGGGCTGCATGTGGCAGCTCTAAGTACTACGTCACGCATCTGCAGGTGTACACAGGAAAGGGCGAAGGCCAGCCTAGAGAAATAAATCAGGGAAAAAGAGTAGTGTTAGAATTGACAGATCATTTATCTGGGAGTGGTAAAAATATCACAACAGATAATTTCTTTACAAGTTTGGAGTTGGCAAAGGAACTAGAACGGAAACAAATGACTCTGCTAGGAACACTAAGAAAAAGTCGTCGTGAACTACGTGCAGAATTTATCGAAGCAAGGGGAAGAACTGCAGCTTCATGCCTCTTCGGGTTCCAGGAATCAGCTACAATAGTCTCCCATTGCCTATAAAAGGTTAAGATAGTGACATTGTTGAGTACTATGCATTTCAGAGAGGTAATAGGTGACGGCAAAGCAACAAAACCTATTATAATCCTACACTATAATGCAACTAAATCAGGTGTAGACACAATGGGCAAGTTAGTACCTACACCACAAAACGTATGACAAGAAGATGGGCCGTGGTTGTCTATTATAATATTTTGGATATTAGTGCCCTAAACGATTTCATAATTTGGCTGGACTTAAATCCAGACTGAAATGAAAAGCAACTACAAAAGATTTTTTTTTCTGCAACTAGGAACAAGTCTAGTACAGAAAAACAGAAATTCTCCTCTTTCAGCAAAAGCGCATATGGGGGCAAAATGTGGACGGTGCTCCCTGTGCGAACGTTCAGTGGATAGATAAAAAACTCAGAAACGTGCAGAAGATGCTTTTCTTCTGCCTGTAAACAACATTAAGAGTTTCTTTGTGTTAAATGTAATAAGCTGCTTTGTTTTAAATGTATGAATCTATAAGGTAAAGGATTAAGACAAGTGATATAAAAGCGTACATTATGCTTTTATATCAGTTCATTAAAGTAAATAAAATGTTGCCACTATATCCCGTGTTACTTACTTGGGGTCAAATTGATCCCAGCGGTACTCACTGCAACAAAAAAATTCTGATAATAGGGGGCTAAAGTTCACAGAAACAAAATAAAAACCTTAAAGTTTGTCGATGAATTGTAATTGTGTCCGAGACAGCAAGTGACTTGGAGGATCGGTTTAGCGGAATGGATAATAACTGATAGGAGGTTGTAAGATGAATGTCAACCAAAATATATAAAGGGTAATGGAATGGGACCGAGTTAAATCTGGCACTGCTAAAGGAATTACTTTATACTGTTAAATAGTAGATGAGATTTACTGTTTGGTAGAAAAATAACTAACGATAGCCAAAGTAGACAGGATATAAAATGCAGAGTGGTAGTAGCACGACAAGAGCTTCCGCAAACGGAAAATATGTTGTTCAGTATAAATTTAAGTATTAGGAAGTCTTTTCTGCAGTAATTTGGCTGCAGTGTAACCTTTTGTGGAATTGAAACATGGACAATGAACAGTTCGGACACGAAGAGAATAGAAGCTTTTGCGATTTTGGTGCTGAGCATTAGATACGTAGATCGGATATATGAAAGAGATAAGAAGTGAAGTCTATGGAGGAAACCCATGACCGCACTGTCACCCTGATTGCAGGTAGATTGCAGGCCTTATATCTGCCGCTGCACGTGGAAGCCTTTTACCCCTGGGAAAGATCCCTGATACCCAATATGAAAATATGCAGAGTGGTTGTGCAGCCTGGAAGGACTGGACGAGGGAAAAATTTACTCTCTGACCCGGTATTGAGCCTGGAACCTCCAGGATTTAGAAGAACTACTGAATAGATTTGGCGAGGAAAGAAATTTAGGATTCAACTGTACTGAAAGGGGTGATCGGTGGATGGGACAACGTGAGGCATCAAGGAATAGTCGAGTTGATTATGGAAGGATGTGTGGTGGGTTCAAATTTTAGAAAGAGGTTAACTCTCGAAAACAGTAAGAAGGCTTAAGTGATGGATATTAGTTGCAGCACTTGTACAGAGGTGAAGGGGATAGACTACTGTGAAGGGCTGCTTCAAACCAGTCTTCGAACAAAAGGCCACAACAACAGAAAAATCCATGGGGGGAAGGGGGAGGAGGAGGCAATAACTGATGTTAGCTGTAAGGCGAAATGGTGTTGGGAGCATGTGACAAAAGGTTTGGAGTGCACTTGCTGCTAGTCAGTATCCAATGTTTGTCATAACGAACCGATACGCCTGCACGTTTGGTGGGCTAGATGCGGGTTCGGAACTGTGTAGGTCGCGCAGGACACAGATTAGTCCGACAAAGCTCTCCCTCTTCATCAACGTACTGCCCATTTAAAGTCGTGTGCAGTCTTTAGTGTGAAGCTAGTGTAGCGGAATCGGGATTTCTCGCCTCCCAGGCGTATCTGCGAGCCCTGACCTTTGTGGAAGCGCGCCAGAAATACCTAGCGTGTGTTTATGTGTACGTACAGTGTGTGTGTTTCCGGCGGAGGCGCGGCCGCGAGAGGTGGCGTCAGACCGCCGTTGTGGCCACCGGCTGATACTGATGGCCTGTTTGTGCCGCCCGCCGCTTCCCGCTTGTTTGAACTCCGCCGTGGCGGCGCGCCAGCCTCGCTGTGGGCGTCAACAGAAACAAGCCGCGCAAGGCCGCGAGCGCGAGCTGCAGCACGTACCGGCTGCCCGAAACACCCACCCTGCAGCAGGTCGTCACAAGTAACGCATAATAGTGCTAACAAGGAATCATTACCATATTAACTGGTTTCAGAAGTAGAGTACTCTACTGCACTGGCTCCTTACTTAGCTTGCACTTATCGCGAATCTCTTGTCCAACGTAAAGTCCCGAGCGACTGCAAAAAAGCGCAGGTGACGCCTGTATATAAGAAGGGTAGAAGGACGGATCCTCAAAATTACAGACCAATATCCTTAACATCGGTTTGTTGCAGGATTCTCGAACATATTCTCAGTTCGAATATAATGAATTTCCTTGAGACAGAGAAGTTGCTGTCCGTGCATCAGCACGGCTTTAGAAAGCATCGCTCCTGCGAAACGCAACTCACCCTTTTTTCACATGGTATCTTGCGAACCGTGGATGAAGGGTATCAGACGGATGCCATATTCCTTGACTTCCGGAAAGCGTTTGACTCGGTGCCCCACTGCAGACTCCTAACTAAGGTACGAGCATATGGGATTGGTTCCCAAATATGTGAGTGGCTCGAAGACTTCTTAAGTAATAGAACCCAGTACGTTGTCCTCGATGGTGAGTGTTCATCGGAGGTGAGGGTATCATCTGGTGTTCCCCAGGGAAGTGTGGTAGGTCCGCTGTTGTTTTCTATCTACATAAATGATCTTTTGTATAGGGTGGATAGCAATGTGCGGCTGTTTGCTTATGATGCTGTGGTGTACGGGAAGGTGTCGTCGTTGAGTGACTGTAGGAGGATACAAGATGACTTGGACAGGATTTGTGATTGGTGTAAAGAATGGCAGCTAACTCTAAATATAGATAAATGTAAATTAATGCAGATGAATAGGAAAAAGAATCCCGTAATGTCTGAATACTCCATTAGTAGTGTAGCGCTTCAGACAGTCACGTCGATTAAATATTTGGGCGTAACATTGCAGAGCGATATGAAGTGGGACAAGCATGTAATGGCAGTTGAGGGGAAGGCGGATAGTCGTCTTCGGTTCATTGGTAGAATTTTGGATTGATGTGGTTCATCTGTTAAGGAGACCGCTTATAAAACACTAATACGACCTATTCTTGAGTACTGCTCGAGCGTTTGGGATCCCTATCAGACGGATTGAGGGAGGACATAGAAGCAATTCAGAGGCGGGCTGCTAGTTACTGGTAGGTTTGGTCATCACGCGAGTGTTACGGAAATGCTTCAGGAACTCGGCTGGGAGTCTCTGGAGGAAAGGAGGCGTTCTTTTCGTGAATCGCTACTGAGGAAATTTAGAAAAAAAGCATTTGAGGCTGACTGCAGTACAATTTTACTGCCGCCAACTTATAATTCGCGGAAAGACCACAAATATAAGATAAGAGAGATTAGGGTTCGTACAGAGGCATATAGGCAGTCATTTTTCCCTCGTTCTGTTTGGGAGTGGAACAGGGAGAGAAGATACTAGTTGTGGTACGAGGTAACCTCCGCCACGCACCGTATGGTGGATTGCGGAGTATGTCTGTAGATGTATATGTAGCAAAAACGATTATCAGTGTAAGCCAGATTTATCAACACACCATCATGTTATTCTGCACTTACTGGAAAATATTCGACAACGTAAGCTGCAAACACTGAAATACTGCAGCAAACCGGTTCTTGGATGGGAATGGTAAGGTGCAAGGTCGCAAAAACGTTGGACCATAAACGACAATTTTGTTTCAAAAGGGTACTCCAAACAGTTATTACGTATTTCTTTAACACGATAAGTCTGACAATTTCAGATGAGTGTAAACAAATGAGCAATACAACTTTATAATCAGTAACTGAACACTTCGAACTGATGTATTAAGCCGGACGGAGTGGCCGTGCGGTTCTACTCGCTACAGTCTGGAACCGAGCGACTGCTACGGTCGCAGATTCGAATCCTGCCTCGGGCACGGATGTGTGTGATGTCCTTAGATTAGTTAGGTTTAATAAGTTCTAAGTTCTAGGCCACTGATGACCTTCGAAGTTAAGTTGCATAGTGTTCAGACCCATATGAACCATTTTTGAGATATCAAACTACTGAGTTTCACCCCCTGTCGTGGTTCTGTTCCAGCATACATTAAATAAAGCGTGGTGTGAACTGAAACAGTGAGAAAAACATTTCAGTGTAACAAGTTCCACAATGAAAAGTCCAACAATAATAAACATGTAGTTATCAGAAGAGAACAGGCAATTAGCTACTATAAAAGACAATCATAAAAGGTATATAAATAAACGTTAAATAACGACGTCCAGCAGGGTTCAGCAACAAGTAGTAAAGTTACCCCGAGTACCAAAGCCAGCAGAAATAATACTGATAAATTACAGACTAGGCTTGGACTCAACAGACAGGGATATCTATAAGGTAGACAGTCAGAAACGTTTAGTAAGGTACATAGGTTTATTTTAAATGGAGACTGCTGAGCCCTGTTCGATAAGAGAGTAGATAAATAAAATTTGAACGAAACGTCCACATGGCTTCAGTTAAGACAAGAAAACTGTACTGCACAGAATAGTACACAACAGATTACATTACTTCCGTTGACTGGCCATCCTCCAGCTGTTATCGGTGGTCAATGACCGAGACCGAGCCGACGCCGACAGCTAAAAGTCAAACCTGGAGTGGGGCAGATGGTGGGAGGGGGCCGTGGGGATTGAGTACCTTCCTCCGGTTCTTACTGAGCTCCTATGGCCTGACTATCATTCGAAGAATCATCAACTTTGAGTTGACTAAAATGAACCGTATAGACTTTACCAACGGACAAAATTGAACTCGGAGGTTAATCGTGGTGGGTCTCTTTAGAATCTGACTCTGTCCAACTAACGCGGCAAGAGCTTGGCAGAAATTTTGTCTCTTCCCATTCGTTATGCCTGCAGGCCCTCCGCCAGAATGCCAAAGAAATGTTATTAATCGCCTTAATTTCTCTTGATGTCGTAAAGATTATTTCAGTGATGGAGCAAAGGTTGGATATTAGGGAGTTAATTAGATCCACAAGCATCAGTTTCGCAGGGGTGGTGTTACCCGCTTATACACAGTGGAACCGAAAGCACAATTACGGCAGTGGCGGATTTATTCCAGTAATTCTGTATCTCGCGATGATAGATAAGGTTCTGAATAACACGTTCTGCAAACAACGGCTGATGATAGTAGGACACGATGATGATGATGGTGCCTGATACGGCATTACCAAAACAAAATTTCCCAAATTCCCTAGAAGTGAAGGTTGCTGTATTATCGTCAGACACTTAGTCATACCCCCACAAGGGCCAAGCCACATAAATCGCGTGAAAACATCCACCACAACAAACATGGACTTATTAACACACTTAGTGAATACAAGCGGCCATAAATATTCGACAAACAGTTTGTGCTTTGGCATTTCTTCCCAAATAGTGTGTTACAAACCATGACGAAAATCGCAACTGAACTTGGCAGACTGATATTCATTGAACTTCCTAACACCTGAATTAGTGGATGGGCAAGTAAGGCGTTCTTCAGTCTTCGTTATGGTCTTAAAAGGTCCGAAATGCCCTCTATTCAAGGAATGATGAAAATATTCAAATCTTTAATTTCCCATTGTAATTGATACAATAACAAAGGAGACCTTCCTTAAGATGGTAGCCAGCTACTTGTGTCCCACTGGGGATCACATCCTGAATACTCTTGTATGATCGCCCAAAATCCCCAATGGTGGAATAATCATGGTTACAATAGTTATACTACACTGATGATTGTAACCAGGATTCCTCCATCACTGGGGATTTTGGAGGAACAGTGGAAGGAGGGCCATACTCAAAAGATTATTCGGGATGCGATCCCCAGTGGGACACAAGTAGCTGGCTACCGTCTTAACAAAGGTCTCCTTTGCTATTGTACCCATTACAATGCGAGGTTAAAGAGCCCCCCCCCCTCCACCATTAACAATGGACCTTGCCTTTGGTGGGGAGGCTTGCGTGCCTCAGGGATACAGATAGCCAGACCATAGGTGCAACCACAACGGGGAAGTATCTGTTGAGAGGCCAAACGTGTGATTCCTGAAGAGGGGCAGCAGCCTCTTCAGTAGTTGCAGCGGCAACAGTCTGGATGAGTGACTGATCTGGCCTTGTAACACTAACCAAAACGGCCTTGCTGTGCTGGTACTGCGAACGGCTGAAAGCAAGGGGAAACTACAGCCGTAATTTTTCCCGAGGGCAAGCATTTTTACTGTATGGTTAAATGACGATGGCGTCCTCTTGCGTAAAATATTCTGGAGGTAAAATACTCCCCCATTCGGATCTCCGGGCGGAGACTACTTAGGAGGACCTTGTTATCAGGAGAAAGAAAACTGGCGTTCTACGGGTCGGGGAGTGGAATGTCAGGTCCCTTAATGGGGCAGGTAAGATAGACAATTTAAAAAGGGAAATGGATAGGTTAAAGTTAGATATAGGGGGAATTAGTGAAGTTCGGTGGCAGGAGGAACAAGACTTTTGGTCAGGTGAATACAGGGTTATAAATACAAAATCAAATAGCTGTAATGCAGGAGTAGGTTTAATAATGAATAAAAAATAGGAATGCTGGCAAGCTACTACAACAGCATAGTGAATGCATTATTGTGGCCAAGATAGATACAAAGCCCACGCCTACCACAGTAGTACAAGTTTACATGCCAACTAGCTCCGCAGATGACGAAGAGATCGAGGAACTGTATGATGAGATAAAAGAAATTATTGACATAGTGAAAGTAGACGAAAATTTAATAGTCACGGGTGACTGGAATTCGATAGTAGGAAAAGGAAGAGGAGGAAACGTAGTACAGGAATATGGAATGGGTGTAAGGAATGAAGGGGAAGCCGACTGGTAGATTTTTGCACAGAGCATAACTTCATCATAGTTAACACTTGGTTCAAGAATCATGAAAGAAGGTTGTATACATTGAAGAAGCCTTAAGACACTGGAAGGTTTCAGATAGATTAATGGTAAGACAGGGATTTAGGAACCAGGTTTAAAATTGTAAGACATTTCCAGGGGCAGATGTGGACTCTGAACACAATCTATTACTTATGAACTGTAGACTAAAACTGAAGAAACTGCAAGAATGTGGGAATTTGATGAGATGGGACTTGGATAACCTGACAGAACCAGAGGTTGTAGAGAGTTTCAGGGAGAGCATTAGGGAGCGATTGACAAGAATGGGGGAAAGAAATACAGTAGAAGAAGAATGGATAGCTTTGACAGATGAAATAGCAAAGGTAACAGAGGATCAAGTGGGTAAAAAGAATAGGGCTAATAGAAATCCTTGGGTAACAGGAGAGATATTGAATTTAATTGATGAAACGAGACAATACAAAAATGCAGTAAATGAAGCAGGCAAAAAGGAATACAAACGTCTCAAAAATAAGATCGACAGGAAGTGCAAAATGGCTAAGCAGGGATGGCTAGAGGACAAATGTAAGCATGTGGAGGCGTATATAACTAGGGGTAGGCCGACCGGTGTGGCCGTACGGTTCTAGGCGCTTCAGTCTGGAACCGCTTGACCGCTATGGTCGCAGGTTCGAATCCTGCCTTGGGCATGGATGAGTGTGATGTCCTTAGCTTAGTTAGGTTTAAGTAGTTCTAAGTTCTAGGGGACTGATGACCACAGATGTTAAGTCCCATAGTGCTCAGAGCCATTTGTACCATTTTTGAACTAGGGGTAACATAATTGCTGCCTACAGGAAAATTAAAGAGACCTTTGGAGAAAAGAGAACCACTTACATGAATATCAAGAGCTCAGATGGAAACTCAGTTCTAAACAAATAAGGGAAAGCAGAAAGATAGATACAGCCTACAGGAAAATTAAAGAGACCTTCAGAGAAAAGAGAAACACTTGTATGAATATCAAAAGCTCAGATGGAAACCCAGTTCTAAGCGAAGAAGGGAAAGCAGAAAGGTGGAAGGAGAATATAGAGGGTCTATACAAGGGCGATGTTCTTAAGGACAATATTATGGAAATGGAAGAGGATGTAGATGAAAATGACATAGGAGATATGATACTGCGTGAAGAGTTTGACATAGTACTGAAAGTTCTAAGTCGAAACAAGGCCTCGGGAGTAGACAACGTTCCATTAGAACTACTGATAGTTTTGGGAGAGCCAGCCCTGACGAAACTCTACCATCTGGTGAGCAAGATGTATGAGACAGGCGAAATACCCCCAGACTTCAAGAAGAATATAATAATTCCAATCCCAAAGAAAGCAAGTGTTGACAGATGTGAAAATTACCGATTAATCAGTTTAATAAGCCACAGCTGCAAAATACTAACACGAATTCTTTACAGACGAATGGAAAAACTGGTAGAAGCCGACTTCGGGGAATATCAGTTTGGATTCCGTAGAAATGTTGGAACACGTGAGGCAATACCGACCCTACGATTTATCTTAGAAAATAGATTAAGGAAAGGCAAACCTACGTTTCTAGCATTTGTAGACTTAGGAGAGCTTTTGACAATGTTGACTGGAATACTCTCTTTCAAATTCTGAAGGTGGCAGGGCTAAAATACAAGAAGCGGAAGGCTATTTAGAATCTGTATAGAAATTAGATGACAGTTATAATTGTCGAGGGGCATGAAAGGGAAGCAGTGGTTGGGAAGGGAGTGAGACAGGGTTGTAGCCTAACCCCGATGTTATTCAATCTGTATATTGAGCAAGCAGTGAAGGGAACAAAACAAAAAATTCGGAGTAGGAATTAAAATCCATGGAGAAGAAATAAAAACTCCGAGGTCCCCCGATGACATTGTAATTCTGTCAGAGACAGCAAAGGACCAGGAAGAGCAGCTGAACGGAATGGACAGTGTCTTGAAAGGAGGGTATAAGATGAATATCAACAAAAGCAAAACGAGGATAACGGAATGTAGGCGAATTAATTCGGGTGATGCTGAGGGAATTATATTGGGAAATGAGACGCTTAAAGTGATAAACGAGTTTTGCTATTTGGGGAGCAAGATAACACGATGATCTAAGTAGAGAGGATATAAAATGTATACTGGCAGTGGCAAGGGAAGCTTTCTGTATAAGAGAAATTTGTTAACATCGAGTAGAAACTTAAGTGTCAGGAAGTCATTTCTTAAAGTATTTGTGTGGAGTGTAGCGATGTATGGAAGTGAAACATGGTCGATAAACAGTTTAGACAAGAAGAGAATAGAAGCTTTCGAAATGTGGTGCTACAGAAGAATGCTGAAGATTAGATTGGTAGATCACATAACTAATGAGGTATTGAATAGAATTGGGGAGAAGACGTGTAACCGGCTGACAGTCTCAGTCAAATTCACATAACAGGAAAATCATTAGTGATTTTGGTGTGCCCTTTAACAATTTTAAACCCATATGCTGACTATAGGTGACACAACAATGAAACCTTGTTACTGGCTTAATTAACTGTTAATTAACTGTTAACCCTCATTCCTAAAGTGAGACAACACCTAGCTAAAATTCTGCAGATCCTTATTATCCGTCTTGTCATAAACAACCGCATGGTCAAGATAATTATATGCACAACGAAACCTCAGTTTGCCCGTATGGAATCTAGCAAATGTGATAGGGATGCTGCACCATTTGATAATCCGAAGGGATCTCCACCGGCCTGAAACAATTGCAGTCCGTACAGAAGGCCGTCAGAGGTTTAGATTCTCCATCTGAAGGTACCTAGTGGTAGGTTTGATTCAGATTGAAAACAGAGAAATATCACACTCCCACAAATGAAGTAGCACGTGTGTGAAGATTCTGATAAGACACTGACTGCAGAACTACCTTCTCGTTAAGTAGCTGATGGTCCACAGCGGGCCTATAACGTTAGTCATAGTCCTTCTTTTTTTTTTTTTTTTTGCGTGTGGCTACGGCCTGCTGTCGGGTAGACCGGTCGGCTGGTGCAAGGGTTTGTAGTTTACGCCACTTCGGCGACTTGCGTGTCGATGAGGATGGAATGATAGTGATGACAGCAGAACACCCAGTCCCCTAGTGGAGAAAATCTTGGACCTTGCTGGGAATCGAACCTGGACCCATCGCATGGCATTCTGTTGTGCTGACCACTAAGCTGTGGAGACAGACTGTGCAGAGGTATTTTGAAAGGCCTAATCACCCCTCCGCAAGCAAGTTTTCAATAATCGTCCTTGACTACTGTATTTTGAGCAGTGACAAGAAGTAAGGAGAATGATGCACCAAAATTTGGTCAGTGAGTTGGATCTGATACTCGACTTTGTTACTTACATGCACGTGCTTTGCGAGAAGACTCGCAAATTAATAAACTTGATAACCATTACACTTCTTATTCCTCCAAATTGGAAATTACTCCAATCAACAGCATCAGCTGAAGAAAGCTTACCACTGCCACTCGCCCAGATGAAACTTAAGCGAACTTATTTCTAGAATAACAACTCGTTTTGTATATAAAGTCACAACCGAATAGTAAGTCAGCAGACAGAGGTTCGGCAACAAAGTTGTTCACAGGACTTGAGAACTGATGACTCGTTAAATTAGCTCATATCTAACGCAGCACAGGTAATGATTGACCGTTAACAGTCCGATTCCACTGGTCTTAAAGTGTGAAATGTACGAACATTCCCATTCTTGAGGCACCAAGCGTAACTAAGCGAAGAAATACTGCTGTCAGAATGTGGCAGCCCACGACTGGCTCATGGCTTAGGGCGGCGCAGGTAAAGGGTGAGGAGGAGCTGCTGAGTCCACTCAACTGGGTGGCCACCCTGTTCGCCTACTGCAATCCTATTTCCGAAAGGTCATCTGCCATTACCTTTCTCGCAACCTATTGAACGCTGTCGAGTAGTATTTTCTGGTTTATTACACCTAAAACAATTTTGAAAATTTCGTCCACGTCAGTTACTCCCACGTTACTGAGGGGAAGAGCTTCTGGGCAAGTTACCCTTTTGCTCAGCGAATCTGTTTTCTGATCAGCAAAACTCAAGCCCTCTATACCTCGCGCGACTTGATTCAGCTCGAGAGAACTACCGGGTTTATCAGCAAAATACACCCACATGCGGACTTCTGCCCACATTTGTTCAGTTACGTTACTGACATCCTGATTTCACTGACCTCAACACATACCGCTGAGCGCATCCAGTAGCCTAAATATAATATATTGACCTCATACCCGGAAATAATGTTTGTTAACTAATTTATTTCACAGTCAATCTGACAAACCTTATTTAATAATCCTACCGCATGAAACCACTCAAAGAATTCCCTTCTCGAATAAACCAGTCGTACCATCCAACCACTCACTAGTTCTGCACCTACGTACATACGGTTCGCAAACAGAGCGAGGAAAAGGAAGACCATCTATGCCCCCCGTACGAGCCCCGATTTCTCTTATCATTGTGGTTATTACACGGAATGTTTACTGACAGAAATAGAATTCTGCCTTCCGCTTCAAATATAGATGCTCTAAATTTTCCTCAAAAAGGGACATTGCCTTCCCTCCACGGATTCTCATTTGAGTTCGAACTAAAGGTAACAAATCTAGCCAGCCGCCTCTGAACGTCTTCCTTTAATCAGACGTGATGTGGGTGCCAGACACACGAGCAGTGTCCTATATGCGGTCTCCGAACCACACTTTCACAAAATTCTCCCTGTAAACCGAAGCCCTACTACAGTTCTTGCGTGCTCATTCCATTTCTTACTGCTTTGCAACGTTTCTCCCAGATATTTAATCGAAGTGACTGTGTCAGCTAGCACACAACTGATGCTGTATACGACCACTGCGGATTTGTTTCTCCAAATAATCTGCGTTAACTTACATTTCTCTACATTTCGAGGTAGCTGCAATTCATCACACCAACTAGAATTTTCTCTGAGTCTTCTTGTATCCTCCTACAGTCACTCAGCGACAATGCTCTTCCGCACATTACAGCATCATTAGCAAACAACCGTAGATTTGTACTCACCCTGTCCAATCACACTACACTCCGACACTCCCAACGATACCTTTGCCCCGGATGAATACTCGCCGTCCAGGACAACATACTGCGTTCCGTTATTTAAGGAATCTCTGAGTCATTCACATATCTGGGAATGTATTCCGTCTAATCGTACCTTCGTTAACAGTCTCCAGTGGTTCAAGGTGTCAAATGCTTTTCTGACATATTGTTTGTTCTTGTTGTTCTGGTCTTCAGTCCTGAGACTGGTTTGATGCAGCTCTCCATACTACTCTATCCTGTGCAAGCTTCTTCATCTCCCAGTACTTACTGCAACCTACATCCTTCTGAATATGCTTATTGTATTCATCTCTTGGTCTCCCTCTTCGATTTTTACCCTCCACGCCGCCGTCCAATACTAAATTGGTGATCCCTCGATGTCTCAGAACATGTCCTACAACCGATCCCTTCTTCTAGTCAAGCTGTGCCACAACCTCCACTTCTCCCCAATTCTATTCAATACCTCCTCATTAGTTATGTGATCTAGCCATCTAATCTTCAGCATTCATCTGTAGCACCACATTTCGAAAGCTTCTATTCTCTTCTTGTCTAAACTATTTATCGTTCATGTTTCACTTCCATACATGGTTACACTCCATACAAATACTTTCAGAAACGACTTCCTGACATTTAAATCTACACTCGATGTTAACAAATGTCTCTTCTTCAGAAACGCATTCCTTGCCACTGCCAGTCTACATTTTATATCCTCTCTACTTCGACCATCATCAGTTATTTTGCTCCCCAAATAGCTAAATTCCTTTACTACTTTAAGTGTCTCATTTCCTAATCTAAATACCTCAGCAGCACACGACTTAATTCGACTTCATTCCATTATCCTCGTTTTGCTTTTGTTGATGTTTATTTTATACCCTCCTTTCAAGACACTGTCCATTCCGTTCAACTGCTCTTCCAAGTCCTTTGCTGTCTCTGACAGAATTACAATGTCATCGGTGAACCTCAACGTTTTTATTTCTTCTCCATGGATTTTAATACCTACTCCGAACTTTTCTTTTGTTTCCTTTACTGCTTGCTGAATATACAGATTGCATAACATCGGGGATAGGCTACAACCTTGTCTCACTCCCTTCCCAACCACTGCTTCCCTTTCATACCTTCGACTCTTATAACTGCCATCTGGTTTCTGTACAAATTGTAAATAGCCTTTCGCTCCCTGTATTGTACCCCTGCCACCTTCAGAATTTGAAAGAGAGTATTCCAATCAACATTGTCAAAAGCTTTCTCTAAGTCTACAAATGGTAGAAACGTAGATTTGCCTTTCCTTAATCTTTCTTCTAAGATATGTCGTAGGGTCGGTATTGCCTCACGTGTTCCAACATTTCTACGGAATCCAAACTGATCTTCCCCGAGGTCGGCTTCTATCAGTTTTCCATTCGTCTGTAGAGAATTCGCGTTAGTATTTTGCAGCTGTGACTTATTAAACTGATAGTTCGGTAATTTTCACATGGAGAGCTGCATCAAACCAGTCTCAGGACTGAAGACCACAACAACAACAACAACAAATAGAAAGGGAAAATAAGTGGTTGGGCAGCTTTCGAAATGTGGTGCTATAGAAGGATGCTGAAGATTAGGTGGGAAGATTGAACGGCTAAGGAAGAGCTACTGAATCTAACTGATGAGAGAAGACGTTTGTAGCACAATTCGAGTGAAAGCAGGAATCGATTGATAAGACAGCCTGAGGCGTGTCGAAATCGTCAAACGGTAAGCTGCATCAAATCTGTCTTTGGACTGAAGAGCACGAAAACAACAACCGAGATAATATTCGGTAACGTAAGTAACAACACGTTTGAAATTCTGAGAGCAGAGCACATGAAGTAAGGAGACAAACGAAACATCTGGATTATCTACCAAAAAATAATAAAACAACTTGGAGTTGGATACTCAAGAACGATAAATTTGATCCTTACTACTTCCCCATGTCCAGTTTATGTATTCCTGTCTTGTTCGGTTTTAGAAAACCAAATCAAGAACGCTTTTGGCGACGTTGCTTCTTGTTGACCACTTGAATTTGCGCGTGTAACGTCCTGATTGGCTAACTTCAGTGATAGTTGACTTGGAAACTCAGCAAATATCGAATTTTCGTCATAACAATTGTATCTCAGTACAATATATCATGCAACACACTTACAAGTTGTTCAGACCGTTTCTAAACACTGTGTATAAATCTCTTGGCCAAAAGTGAAAAAATGGCTCTGAGCACTATGGGACTCAACATCTTAGGTCATAAGTCCCCTAGAACGTAGAACTACTTAAACCTAACTAACCTAAGGACATCACACACACCCATGCCCGAGGCAGGATTCGAACCTGCGACCGTAGCAGTCCTGCGGTTCCGGACGGCAGCGCCAGAACCGCTAGACCACCGCGGCCGGCGCCAAAAGTGAGAAATATGTTCTATTCATACTTTTGCCAACCCAATGTTGGGAAATATATTTATGCAGTGCACTGTTTAGTGTCCTTCAGAAAGCTGTTCACATGGTACACTATCCAGTTTGAGCCAGTTTACATAATCATAAATTGTGAACGACCCACTAATGTGTATCGTTTGCAACCACTGTATAAATGAAAGGAATGTAGATATTTAAAGCACATTAAAATGCCTGTTATTTCTCTAAAAAGATTTGTCTGTTTTGGTCGATGGTTATATTGATTATAGCCGTCCTTTAGCAATATACTTATGACCTATACTGAAACAACTAGTATCTTTCCGTCACAACGTAACATATCGTTTCCTGGCCGACCATGTAAGCTAGCCCCGCTCGCTAATTGTAGTCAGCTCGGCGAGTTTCCGATAGCAGTGGGATGGTACCAGTGTTTCTCTAATCCTCCTAAATGGAGGGCGGTCAGAGGCTTATTTTAAGGGAGAATGATTTCCCTATGACTGCCAGTGTTTTCCATTGTGTGTGGCAGTGAAGCATCCCTACAGCCTTTACACGACGCAGCACCTTACAGAATTTCTACAAGGTGGGGCAAACGAAAAGTGGCCTGGAGAACAGAGTTCCAGGGTACAAAGAAACACAGCAGAGGGAAAGAAATACAGTGCTAACCTGCCTACAGCAGATGTTGAAAGTAAGCACCATTCATCTCGTGGCAGGTTTGGATTCCGATCAGCAGGTTGCAGAAGGCGGACTACTGAGAATTACTGCAGTCTCATCCGGAATATTCTGCTGCGGATCTTGAAAACTATGAGGTTTGTTGCGATACACATTAAACTTGAGGGCTCGACATACAAAGTAATCGCACGCCGACAAATCGAGTAACCTGGGTTGCCAGCTAGGGCCTCGACCAGACTGACCTCTGATAACAAATCTGTCTGGGGTGAAGATTGTGTAAATGTTCTCAAAGGTTCGGCCGGCTGTTGGAAGTAACTGTTCGTCTTTTCCTCCTCCGTTAATATTTCCACAAATGGTTCCAAAATGTTGGCAACGTAACGCACCGAAGTCTGCATCTAATGAAAGAAGATGGGACTAATAATGCGGCGTGCAGACACTGCACACCAAGGTCCAGACCTCTGATCATGCAATGGTTTTTCTTGGTGAGTATGCGGATTCTCCGTCGCCCAGAACCTGTGACTTTGCGACCTGACATACCTCTCAGGTGAAACCAGGCTTCATCAGACGTAAAGAACAGATCCATGTTCAAGAAATTCATTGCTATCTTAGTGAACAGCCACTCAAAAAACTGGAGGCGCTTAGGAGCATCTGTTGGTTTTAGTGCACGAACAACAGGCACTCGATAGAGATACATGTGTACTCGTAGTTGCAGGTGTATTATTCGTCAGTATGATTGAGGTGAAATGCCGGTATCTTGCGACAGGCATCCTGTTGTTTTGGTAGGACTCTGAAGCATTTTCTGGTGAAACTGCAGCCACTGTGCCTGGAGTGCAGACACGCTTCGGAATTTTTTTGATTTGTTAAAAACAGATCCCGTCTGACTCCGTTTTAGGACTAAGTATTGCACGGCACTCTTTGCTTGTACTTTGACACCATTAAAATGTTCAGCAAACAACTGACCACACCGTTTCCACGACTTTGTTGTGACGTAACTTTCCACAGCGAACACGCGCTCCTCCGCTGTGAGTACCGTCGTCCACTTTGCACTGCTCCACGCACTGTTGACACAGCCCGCACTACGCTCTGAACCGATGTGGATCACGCGGCGGCCGTACTCGTGGTGTGGTTATACGCATACATTCACTTCCTGTCGTATCCACTCGTCCCGGCTACTTTTATTCGCGTCAAAATGCATGAGAGGTACCAGAAAACGGCTAATAAAAATGCCCCCATTCTGCTTCCGATCTTCTTCGCTGGAGAGCCTACCTAAATGCTAAACATTTTCGTAGACATTTTTGGGAATTCCCGAAATGGAAGAGTAATCCCGCAGCCCTCGCACTCGTCGGTGGCATCGTGTGCCATCTCGGCGGGAGGAGGTGCTTTCGTACTCTGCTTCACAAGATGGAAGAAAGTGACATTTCATGATTAACTTCTGAAAATATGTTTCCGGCTGGACATGGATTTGCTGTTGAACTCTCCGGAGTTCTAGGTGAGTGCTGCGTTTAAGCACACATGAAAGTGTCCACTAGGCACATCCCTGACTTTAGGGAGAGGGACCAGTGGCTAGTTGGACGGTGGCGCTGTAGCGAACTCGGACTCGACGAGGTTTCGTGGGAGGTAACACATTACGTTTTTATCCGTGGATGTGTGAGAGTGATGATTTTTTGCGGCTCTTTCCGTATTTACTTGGAACCCTATTCCCGGTTTGGCGTTCTGGAGGTTATCGTCGGCAGTTGCTGGCAGCCAGTCGCGAGCGGCGTATTGGAGGGTTAGCGGTGGACATAATCCAGTCTAGTGGTTGGATCTCGGGATCTTCGAATGAACAATGTGTCTGACAATTCCATTCGCTATGTAATTGAACCAACTCAAATTAATTAAAACAATGCTGAAACTTAGCCTAATGCGAGTGATAAGCACTGTTTTCAGTTTTCTGATTTGGTGTGCAGCTGGAGAGACTTTTTTGGATCTCCCACTGTGGAGCAAGTGACGTTTAGCTGACAGTGAGAAAACCATGGGTTTCATAAATTTAATCCAGCAACACGCAGTGAATGCTCTTGACTTTCATTGATTGTCTTTGCGAAAGCAAGACGTACAAGGTATTGTAGTCATATGAATGTGAAGGGCAACTCAGTGGGAATCAGTGGAACGCAGGGAATCACACAACTTCTCCTTTACGTTTGCCGTTAATTATTGTTGCTCGAATCTAATTGGGCGTCAGTTGTTTCACTGAAACTCTATTACACGACTTTGCCGGCTGGTGTGGCCGAGCGGTTCCAGGCGCTTCAGTCTGGAACTGCGCGACCGCTACGGTCGCAGGTTCGAATCCTGCTTCGGGCATGGATGTGTGTGATGTCCTTAGGTTAGTTAGGTTCAAGTTGTTCTAAGTTCTAGGATACTGATGACCACAGCAGTTAAGTCCCATAGTGCTCAGAGCCATTTGAGCCATTGCACGACTTTAGCGTGTTGAGACTGTGGAGGAGCACTATCGGTGAGCCAAAGTTCAACGTCAATTTTGCGGTGTCATCCCAGAAGGCTAAAATGAATTGAGAAATTCTACTGGGTAATTAACAGCTTCAGCCTCTTCTGCAACTGCGTCAATGGATTTGTGTTTCATAATGTAGCAGGGATATTCACTTGAATCTTATTACCAGTCGACTGGGGTCATCATTTTTTGGAGTTCAGGTGCCTCACTTTGCAGAGACAATCGTGACTTCTGAAGTTGTTTGTGATGTTTGGAAAAACATTCTTTTCAAGATCTTTAATAATTGATGACTGAAGTTGACAGACGCTGGGTCAGATTGATATCTCTTGTGTTTCAGGAAAACCCGGAGGTTTGCCGTTGCCCATATCCAGAAACTGCTTGGAAAATGTTTGTGCAGAAACATTTCCAAACTTTACGCCAAGCTTTGCTCTGGGAAGGAGAGCACTGTCCACTGTGAACATCGAGCGTATTTCTCTGGCGCCAAGTTTAGTGGCGAGATCATAGATTTTGGCGCCAAACACTCTCATTGGAAGAATACACTGCTATGACATCTAGGCGGGAGTTCTGGCGTGCTGTTACAAGTAGACTATTGGCGAAATTTGCCCGGGTGGCTTGACCGTTGGAGGGGCTAATTTCTGGAGATTCTACAGGGATTAGGTGTCGAGGAGGGAAGAGAGTAGATACTTTCGTGCCATTCGGTGGATGTCCACTGTAGAGGGCGGCCTGGGCAGTTAGCAGTTAGCAGTCTCTGTCTGCGGACTTAACTCTTCACTGCAGTGAGTCCATCTGACCTGCAGCCCTGTATTTATCAACCATACGCTGTCGAATTGACGTTCAGCTAGCGGTTCAGAATCACGGTCAGTACCGCACGTATAGTCAGAAAGCGTTGTTGCTATTACCTTGAAGGAGGCTTCGCTTTAGGTTGATCCCATTCCCCTTTAATAACTTTGCCAGCCATCAGCACCATCTGTTACTATGCATTTTGTTTCGTCCCTTTTTTTAATTTTATCGGTATGCTAATTCTTGGAGTTCATGTGTAGGGTTTGTACTAAAATAAGCCCGAAAAGAGTAATATATCATTTCAGAACTCCATTCATCCTGGCTAATTATAATCAATTTTTGTGACCTGAAGGTACATAACAAGGGTAGGAAACATTACAAATCGGCTACACGAGCCAAGATCTTACCGGTAGTACAATCTAACGATATGATGTCAGATAGGTAGCGTTTGCTTTTTAATATTTCATATCAGAAACAGATTAGCCTCGTGATTATCCTCAGCTGATGGCGCGATATGTACTAATATATGTAATTCTCCTTTGAGGCGTTTAATTTATTGTACGTTTGTGTTTTTGATTTCGGTACCACGTTTGTCCTTTGGTTATTGGATTTGAAAACAGCGTTGTTAATTTTCGGAGAGTTATTTCCCTGATGTGTTTGTGCATTTGAATAGCGAAGGTTTTTAGAGAAATTGTGTTCGCTGTAAGGAACAGGGCGAGAGTCGTTAATGCAAAGCCCAAAGTAGCGGGGTCAAAGAGAACAATCAGAGTACAGATGCGGGACAATCAGATTCAGAGACAACTAGAAGGCTCAGTTTATCGTCGTGTTTAGAGGATTCTGAAGCTGGCAGTGAAGTAAACGAGGGTGAAGATACGGATGGGACGTGTCTTCTCGCTGTAGTGGTTAACAATAGAAACCCATTTGTGGCTGACGATAGAAGGGCGGTCCCATCTCTGAGAGCAGATACGTGAAGCAGCAATGTGACGGACAGCATCCTCGACGTTTCGAGAAGGAAAGCAGAAGAAAGGCGGAAAGAAGTAGGAGAAATAAAAAGAGCAATTTCAGAATTCGAAGGTAGATCAACACAAAGTATCAAGGATGTGTTAGGAGAGGTAGCTACGTGCAAGAGGCAAACAGGCGAAGCAAAAGAGGTCGCGTTGCAAGCAAATAGGACGCTCATGTTGCTATAATGGAGGCAACAGGTGCACAGGAAGACGCTCTTGCGGCCACTAGGATGGGCAAAATCGTCGCCCATCACACTCAGGAAGTTCTTACCGCAATTCGGGAAACTGCGGAACCTGTTTCACAACACACTAACAAAATTAAGACAATGGAGGCCCAGCAGACAAAGTTGTCACAGCTGGAGCAAGACCACGAGCGTATCACCGAGCAACAAGTTGAAATCATGAAGGGTATGACGGTCACACACGGCCGTATACGAGGGTTGACTGAAAAGTAATGCCTCCACCTTCGGAACTCTTTAACAGTTGGCAGCATTGGTATGCAGCAGGTACTGGCAAGTTCCGTAGCCTCTTCTCTACAGCTGCAGTTGGCGGGAAGCTTTAGCATTGAACTGCTGTGTTGTTACAGTGCAAAGTAAGGAACGCTGAGCAGACGGTCGGTCAACGCGATTTTAGCAATGTGCAGTCATTGAAATCTTGACAGCAGAATGGCTACAATCTGTGATACCTGACCTAGAAATGGTAGTATAGCCAAAGCACTGAAATCCTGCAAGTATAGGCTTTCCTACCATGTCAGGAACACGACAGTCCAGTGTGTTTTTAATAGCAAAGACAAGATCCAGTTATTGGCCAACCGTGGGGTATACAAAATCATCTGTTCTGATTGTGACAAATTTTACATTGGTCAGTCAGGCAGAGACATATCAACTAGAGTAGCTGAACATGAACGCAGCTGAAGATTGCAGAATTCAGTCTCTGCATTTTCTGAGCATGTACTGAGTGAGGGTCATAACTACCAGCCAGTGTCCAGTGCACTTCCTCTAGCAAACAAAGGCTATAAACTCAACCTGCTGGAAGCCCTGGAAATTAACAAACATCTTGCTCACAGTCCAGATCTCATCCTAAATGACCAGACACAGCTCAACACTTCTCCTCTTCTAAACTTTATATAATCTTCTTTGCTGTTCATTACTCCCCACACTCTCTCTTCCAACATATTTCCATTTTCCTGTATTTATTATGTTGTTTTGTTTTGTTGAAGTTGTCTTGGTATTCCACATAGACTGTAGTTTCAATAGTTAAGGCTTTCTTTTAACTGGTACTTGTATTACTGTCCATGTTTAACACCCCTTGTAGTTGTCTCATCAAATACTGTTCATATTTTACTTTGCTCATTTATTTGATGAAAACTGTTACACAACCACTGCTTTGATTATAATGTTAATGTTAAGATGCAGTACCACCACACTCTCAAAATGTAGGTTCCCTCAAACACCTCCATTTTCCTACATTTATTTATTTCTGTTTATCTTATTGATATTGCTTAAGTTACTTATGTATTCTGTAGTTCCATCGATAACTGTCTCTTTAATTGGTTGTGTATCACTCTCCATGTTTCATACCTCCTGATGCAGCCTTGTCTAGTACTAATTTTATTTTATTTTATTAGCTTTGTTTATTAATAGAAACTGTTATGTTGGCACGCTATTCCTGTTTTGTGCTAAAGGTTTTCCTGTCTACTCCATTGTTATTTATGTACTTTTCAGCTTTTACTTTTTCATTGCAAAGATGTTACTTACTGTATGTTTCTACTTCAGTCTAGATGTGTTACTTCTTTTCCAATGTTGTTTGCTAACATTTAACTTCTTTGGTGATAATAGTAAATGTCTGAAGATGGCCTAGTAAGCCGAAAACCGGTTAACAATAAAAGTAATATTGTAGAACAAAAGCAAACTAGAGTTTCAGTGGGTAAACATACTGAAGTCACTCGGAAATCGCGACTCGAATTCATATGTCAGGGAGACAATTGCTTGGCAGTGCCACATTTGGCGATCGATCTTATATTTGGAATGGTTTTCCTTAACGAACAGAAGGCCATACTCGACATTGGAAGCGGTGAGCTCATCCTACAGAAGGAACCCTTAATTCGAATTCGGTTTGAGGAGATAGCTATTGAGGCACAATACCAGCGAATTTTTTGAAACATAGTATTTCCGGCAGAATATAAGAAGTGGAAGTGATACAGACGCAACGTCATCGTAAAGTCCATCTTGCAGGCACAGAATTGTTGAGATGAAAAGTTTACATTGCAATAGAACAGAAAATTCAGTCTATGGAGAAGGTGGGAGAGAACGGGAAATATTGTGTGATATTTAATTATAGATACATTTATTATAGAAGGTTGAGGTATTCTTATCAAATCCTAGCATAATAAAGAACTTTGAGTACCTATTTCGAGTGACGGAACACCATCGATTTTCCATGCCTCCGTACAATGTCCCTCTTGCAGACAGACATTGGGTGCTTTTAGAAATTCGGGGACTTGAAAGAAAGCCTGCAAGATCGACATACAATAGCCTTGTGCGTGTATTAGAAAAGAAGGGTGGTTACATTCGACTGGTGTTGGACACCCACCAGATCAATACAATTATTGACCCACAGACAGATAGGCCAGAGAAAGTAGAGGAGTTACTGCAGAATTTCCATGGGGTGTCAGTTTTCTCACCAACAGACTTAAGCCCTAGTTTTTGACAGATCGAACTTTACTGTGAATGTAGACTATACACCGTCTTTGTAGCATTAGGATGTTGTTACCAGTTTAAACATTTGCCGTTTGGGTAAACGTGTCTTCGTCTGCATTCATTCATGGTCTAGGTAGTACTCTAAGCGCAGCACTGAAGCAAAGTGTCACCTGTTACATGAACGACCTGCTAATAGCCGCTAGGAAATGGGAGGAACAACACAGATACTTGAGGGATGTTTTGTGGACATTCTGAGAACGTGGTGTGACGGCTACTAAAAATGGTTCAAATGGCTCTGAGCACTATGGGACTTAACATCTTAGGTCATCAGTCCCCTAGAACTTAGAACTACTTAAACCTAACTAACTTAAGGACATCATACACATCCATGCCCGAGGCATGATTCGAACCTGCAACCGTAGCAGTCCCGCGTGTGACGGCTACTACAGAGAAATCAAGTTTTGTGGCCAGGATCGTGCAGTTCCTCGGCCGCATATTTCCACTGAAAGAGGTATAACACCAAACCCAGAAAAAATTGAGGCCATTGCGCAATTTGCACGGCCCTCTACCATGAAGCTGCTAAGAGGATTTCTTTGAATCATAAATTTCTGTAAAAGATTCGCCACTATTGACTCATTAGCAGCTCCTCGCCTATGTTACGTAACGGGGAAGAAAGCCTCTTGGATCTCGGTTGACGAAGCAATAGTTTCAGCCTCTCAACACTGTACTAATTAATGCACCATATGGCCTCGGATAGCGCCCATTCGCGACTTTGAATTACGTTATTCCAAGGATACGAAGAAGAAGGGACTATCGTACAGAAAAGATCACATTTTGTAGTAGAGTTTTGACCACAGCAGAGACGAACTGGAAGCGCTGGCGATCATGTGGGGGTTTCCGAAATTTCGATTCTTTTTATTCGGGAGAAAAGCAAAAGTATGCACCGATCACAAGGTTTTGGAATTTCTTCTCACTGCAAAATTAGCCCATGCACTATCACGCATGCACCCGCCAAAAGCAACTTATTTGCGGGTGCACTGTCTCGTTCGTCTGTTGACCTTGTTGAAAATGGCAATGGTGACGCAAAAGGAAACATCTTTAGTTTATACTATTTGCAGAAAGTTGCATTTGAGAACGATGTGATCAACAGCATGAAGGATATTAAGAAGGAGCAGAACTGAGACCCTGTATTGCTTTAATTGAAACGAAAGTGGAAGAACAAGATTCGCGCCGCCATCCAGCAGTTTTACCTTTTAAGGAAGGGAGTTTTGTTCCAGCGGAGCAACGTTGAAGGATCGGTTTGCCGACTATGTTAGGTTATGTGACCAAGAAAGTGTTACTTAAAGCTGCATGAAACGCCCAACTTAACCCGCAGGACAGGGCAGGTCATTTAAATTGTGGAAAGGGGCGAAAATAAGGGGCTGTCAGTTACACTCGATCATACAACTTTATTATTTGATCAAACATTATGGCTGAAGGCCAATAACTTAAAACGCAAGCATAATCAGAAATTTAAAATGCAAGTCTTATCTTACAACAGTTCTTTATTTAGGCTGAAGGCCGAAAGAATCTGAGATTTTCAGAGCAAACAATTGGAATTCAAAATCGGCAGAAAGCCCAACACTTAAGGCTAAACAACATTAATTTAAAAAAAAACAAGGCCTTAAGTAAAACAGTTCTTAATTAAGCAAAACTCAAACAAAACAGAAATTTAAAAGGCAAAGCCTTATCTTAAAACTGTTCTTTAGTTAGGCTGAAGGCCCAAAGAATCAGACACTTTAAGAGCAAACAACTTAAATTCTAAAATCGGCTGAAGGCCTAACACTTAAGACTCAATGACATTAATTTTAAAAATGCCAAAGGCTAAGGCTCGAACCATCTAACACCTTAAGAGCAGCACAACTTTAATTCAAAATCGGCTGAAGGCTCCAAGTATCTGACACTTCAAAGCAAAATAAGTTAAATTAAAAATTGGCTGAAAATCCAACACTTAAGACTCAATAACATTAATTTTAAAATGACAAAGGCTCGACGTAAAACAGTTCTTAAATTAGGCTGAAGGCCTAAACGATCTGACGCCTTATGGGCAAAACAACCTCAATCTAAAAATCTGCTAGAAGTCATACAAGTACAAACAACGAGAACAAACAAGAAAAGGCGGTATACACAAGGGCGCACAGAAGTTCCGAGGGTCGGCCTGTAATTCAAACACTAACGCTCGCTTAGGTGAGACAGGCAGTCGGCCCAAACATTCTCGATCCGACGACAACCCAGCCGACAGACTGTCAATGGACTCACCGACAAGCTAACCTCCACTTCACCTGAGCAGCACACAAAAGGAAGCTCAATAGAACAACGTAGAGGGTATTGGCGCCCACAACCAATTATACACTGAGCTGTCAAACTACACACCGTGCTGGACAGTGACAACACGATGAGGAAAATACACTGCCTGAATTTACGTCAACGGCCAGGGCTGGTAACCGGAACGTTAACAGCCAAAAGGCAGAAGATTCCGCTGGTGCACTTGAATTCAAATAACCAAAGACAGTGAAACTCTACCGGAGAATGGCTAGAACATTCCAGCTTGAAAACCACGTTGTTGCTCGCTGGAACATCCCGATAGCCGACAACGAATTCCAAGCGACACAATGTGAACAGTCTTGACTTTCTGGTAGACTAAATCAAAACCCAATTTTCGTGTCCAGGGTCGGTGAGCCACAGAACTCGTAGCAATGGGAACACCCCCACACACTCCGACACCGCCAGCAGCCCTGCCCAATCTACGTCCCGCGAAGAAGTCCCCACTGCTCCACGCCAACCGACCGACTGCGCAGGCCCGGAAACGTGAAAGGACCAAGTATACGTCGGCCGATGAGACGACCAACCGAACGACCAACCAACGTTCGTCCCACTCGTCTCCCTCCGTCGGACAGTTGATGTGTGTCGCCAGCGGTCGTCGAGCACTGGCAGTCGGCGCCTCACCGGCGCTCCGTCCCCGACTCCACTGCTGCTGCGTCCCGACTGCACTGCTGGTCCGTCCCGAACTGACGGCCAGGCACACGACGACCCGGAGTTACTGTCGGTCGCTCCAGAGATGGTGCGACAGTGCACTTATCTATACGTGCTGTTGCTGCCACTCACGGGCAAATAAGGCAGGAAGTTAGTGACTCCAGTAAATGGGATAAGAAAACAATAAATGGCACGAACAGGAGCCGTGCTCGGCTCCCTGCGGACTGTGTGCTAGTTTAACAACATGGAAAGAAGGATAAGAAAGGTACTGTCAATATGTAAGCCTTGCCAGAAGACAAAGCACACCACAGTGCGATTAAAACCCCCGTTGTATTCGATAACGCCAAAAAGTTTGAAACAGCTGTGACGGACTTGATGGTGCCCCTCCGTAAACCCTGACAGTGATTCTGCTACGTATGGTAGTCAAGCTGACATCTAAGTACGTGAAAATGACTCCTCTAAAAAGTCCAATGGGACTGACGGTAGCAACGGCTTTTAAAAATATTTCCTGTCTTAAGTAAGGCATGGGGACAGCATAATTGAGGACCGTTTTTTCAAAACTCGCTTTATGCAAAAAAATTTAAAATAGTTTTTTTTTACCTTAACACATACTGTTCGGCTAGCTCTACAGGCCTGTGCAGTCGGCCTTAGCAAAACTTGTTTTAGTCTGCACTTATAGCACAAAGACTACAGCCCGTTTTTGCAAAACTCGCCTTCTGCACATGCTGGGGTCTTTCCAAATCTCGCTTTATGCTACTTTTTTTGCCAAAGATGTTATAGGTAGTGCTGCGTCTTCTCATAATTTGTTTGCTTTGCCATAGATGTCCGGCCAAGTACCTTCCTGACTGTGTAATAGCAGCCCTGGAGAAATTGTTGTGCTCGGCGGTAGATGGAAGGGCATATTACTATTCGTGCCAACTAGGGTGACAGCTGGCGCAGATGCCGATGTGAAACCCCGTCAGCCGCTGCCGCACGCGTGTACGTACTTTGCACAGGCAGTATTTCTCCGTTTGTTGACGATAGCTGTTACAGGGCCCCCACTGGAGATGTCCTGTAGGCCGCCACTGACCTTAGTATCACATTCCTCTGCACTCTTCTCACTGACGTGGCGGGCGCCACCCTCGTGAGCCTGCGCGCCCAGACTCCCGAGTCGTAACCCACCATCGACGTTACTGTATTGCTATGATATAATATTATCAGATGAGGGGAAAGATGAAATCTTTTGTGAGCAATGGAGATAAGGTTGTCGAGTACTTGAAGGAGAAGAGCGAAGACCACCACAGGTTGTCAAATGCGCCACTGATGTCCACCATGATGCCAACCACGTACTTGTGCGGGGTAGAGCCACAGACCCCGGCCGCCAGGGCGATCGCATCAGATGCTGACCTCTCAGGCCTGAAGCCGGACTGCCTGCCACTGGTCCCGCACGGTACACGACGTGCTGCCAGTCTGTCAGCCAACAGTTTCTCTAGTAATTTTGCAAACAAGTGCAACAAACAGATCGGTCTGTACAATTTAGTTTCAAACGGGTCTTTGTCGGGTCCTTTCTTGATGATTGCAACGTTTGCAATTTTCCAGCTCCTCAGGAACTTTTGCTGTCGGAGGCATTCACTGAATAATTGGGTGAGTGGTGTTATCAGCTGAGGGGCTGAAAATTGCACCACCTCCGCTACAATTCCGTCTGGCCCGGGGGCTTTTTAGCGATTTAATGTGGGCAGCCACCTCCTCTTCAGAGAAGGGGTAAACTGCCCTATCATTAATATATCTTTCAAGATAATCATTTCTCAGTTGGCGTTGGTTTTCGGTTTCCCCGTTCGCACTGTCGTCAGGCAGTAGGGACCGGAGGAGGACCTCAGCAGTGTCTTGTGGGGTTTCCGTCATCCTTTCCCCATGCCTGACTGTTGATATCACCATTGGAGAGCTGATCTTTTCTCTAACTAACTTTTAGGATACTCTCCATAGATCCATAGGTTATTGATTCAGCACATAGGTTTCCCAGCTCCGTACTCTTACAGCACGATGTTCGTTTTGGAATCTTTCCTTTGTCTCCCGGTATTGCTGCAGCCATCTTTGCCTTTCCCACCAGACGACACTGCCGCCTTAGCCTTCTGACAGAGTGGCGCATATCCTGTAGTTCAGCTGACCACGGTGGCAGAGAGTCCGCCATGGCTTTCCTCCTAGTTCGTACGGCTGCCTTTACCGCTCTGGTTATCGCACTCACCAGCTCTTCGGCATGGTTGTTCACGGCTATGTCGCGGTGTAGGTCACCTTCTGGTAACGCAGGAATGTCACACTCCCTCGCTAAGCGCTTCCAGTCTGCTTTGTTAAACTGAACCTCTCTCGCCCAAGTTGATGAAATTATGATCGGTTGTGGTGGTATTATCTTCGACGTTTCAATTTTTTATAGTGTTGACGGCGTTTGGTGTAGTTAACGTTATGTCAATATTTGTGCCTTGTCCCCCTCCCGCTGCGTACATTTGCGTATATATAATGTGTATGTGTGTGCGCGCGCGTGTGTGTCACCCTGGTCATGCGACCGTAAGGTTCGCGGTGAGGAAAAGTACGTATTCTGTCAGATTTCGTTGCTCCCTGCCAAGAATGCATGCACCGAACGTGAAAGCGTTTGGCCGTTAGGTAATGCACACGTGAGGAGAGAGAGAGGTTTAATCTGGTTAAACGCGCGCTGTAAGCGTAATTTACGTCAGACAGATTCCAGAGGAGTGCAGTGACGGGCAGGTGCTGTTTATGGCAGCCGAGGGCCAGAAATAGCGGAGCTGGCCACGCGGCCTTGCACTCGCGGCAGGCGGGCGGCTGTTTGTTTGCGCTGCGCGCTGCCTGCCTGCCTGACCAGCGCAACGCAGGCCGGCCGACCGCTCCCCCACCTGCTGCAGCGCGACGTCGCGACCCAGTGGAATCGTGTCACACGCAAAGTTGAGACATAAATTTTGGTCGTTACGTCATCAGCGTTAAGAGAAACACAGATGGCCATAGAAATTTCATGATGGGCAGACCTTTTATACTATTGGATTTTGCCGCTAGGAGCACATAATGCGAACACTCCAGAGCCACTGAGAAGGGTGCCATCGTTGAAGGAGGTCGGGGCTGGTTTCGGGAGAGTTTATAGTGACAGCTGTTTAATATGATTGTCGTTTTTGCAGCGGCTTATTTTTGTGAACACCGTGCGCCGGTGAAATTCTGCTTTTATCCTGGTAAAAATAGAAGGGAAGCTCTTGAAATATTAAAATCGGCGTACAAGGACGATGCTATGAGGAAAATTCAAGTGCCTGACTGGTTTTCCCGTTTCAAAAACGGTTAAATGTTACTTGGTGGCAAACCACAGTCTGGTCCAGAATGAGATTTTCACTCTGCAGCGGAGTGTGCGCTGATATGAAACTTCCTGGCAGATTAAAACTGTGTTGCCGACCGAGACTCGAACTCGGGACCTTTGCCTTTCGCGGGCAAGTGCTCTACCAACTGAGCTACCGAAGCACGACTCACACCGGGCACTCACAGCTTTACCTCTGCCAGTACCTCGTCTCCTACCTTCCAAACTTTACAGAAGTTCTCCTGCGAACCTTGCAGAACTAGCACTCCTGAAAGAAAGGATATAGCGGAGACATGGCTTAGCCACAGCCTGGGGGATGTTTCCAGAATGAGATTTTCACTCTGCAGCGGAGTGTGCGCTGATATGAAACTTCCTGGCAGATTAAAACTGTGTTGCCGACCGAGACTCGAACTCGGGACCTTTGCCTTTCGCGGGCAAGTGCTCTACTAACTGAGCTACCGAAGCACGACTCACGCCCGGCAAAGGTCCCGAGTTCGAGTCTCGGTCGGCAACACAGTTTTAATCTGCCAGGAAGTTTCACAGTCTGGTCGTCTTTCGGCGGCCCGAAGAGATGAAAATGTTGGCAACATTCGTGCATCAACGAAGATCGACGACGGACCATTCAAGAAACTGTGGAGCTGTCTGAAGTAACTCGGAGTTGAGTGCAGCGACTTGTGACAGAAGATTTGGCTATGAAAAGGGTGGCTACCAAATTAGTGCCACGACTGTTGACTGCCGGAGGAAAACAAGGTCGCGTGAAGCATGCTGCGCTTTCAAAAAAGAATCCCGAAATGATCCACACATTTTTTTTTTTCAGAAATGGTCACAGGTGAAGAATTCTGGTGCTATGTACCTCCCTTCCGGGGGGGGGGGGGGGGAGCGGCGTGAAGGATCGATAGCTGCTAAGTCGTGGAGATCTGTGGCTGCGGCTCCCTGGAGGAGGCTGTGGAGGCTGCCTCTTGGAGAATATGGTGCTGAACGTTCTGCGATGCCGGCTGACCCGCGTACCGGTTGTGATGGCGGCATGGGTGGGACCATTGGCATCGTTCGTCCGCATCAGTTGGCATAGGTTGTTGGGGAGGCGCCAAAGAGGGGCCGGGCAGCTGGTCCCTCGGCTGCGGCTGCTGTGTTGGTGGTGCTGGTGGCGGCGACTGATATCCTGAAACGTCGCCCAGGCAACGATTAGATGGCATTAGTGAAGGGGTCTGTGGAGGTGGTGCAGAATGGGTTGTAGAGGTGGCGGTGATCCATGTCGGAGGGTGCGGTGCAGGTGGCGCAGGGTAGCGAGGACGCAATTGATTTCGATGGCGACGGACTATGTGGCCATCCAAGATATCAAAAAGTTGGCGACCACGGGAACACTGGATGACGGCGTGCAGACAACCTGCTTTCGTGCCAAAACCTCGGGTCCAGAATAAGGAACCAGGGAAGAACTGGGACTGTCCAGGAGGAATCTGGCTCCGTGGAGAGGGCAAGAGAAGATGTAGGAGGGTCCTGGGTTGGCGGCCGTGGAGGGCTTCCGCTGGGCGTTTGTCCCCTATCGGAGTGGCTCGATAGGAATAGCGTCAGAGCATCAATATCTTTGGTATATTTGAGCATTTGTGTCTTGAGAGTCCTATCCAGGCGTTCCGCTTCCCCATTGGATTGGGGATGGAAGGGTGGGGTGAAAAGATTCTGGATGCCATTGTCGATGCAAAAGAAGAGGAATTCCTGGCTTCGAAATTGGGGTCCATTGTCCGTGACTATGGCTTTCGGTAATCCTTCCAAGCAAAATATTTTTACAAGGGCTGATAAGGTAACGTGCGAACAACGCACAGGAAATTGGAAAATGCATCAGTGACTAGGAGCCATTGGTGGACCAGAAAGGGTCCTGCGAAGTCAAGGTGGATGCACTCCCATGGACCATTTGGCGTAGGCCAGGGAAGTATTTTTTTTGGGGGGGGGGGGCGGGGGATCAATTGTTGGGCACAGACGATACAGTGCTGCACCATCTCTGCAATGTCAGACGTGAGGCCGATCCAAAAGACATGCCGTCTTGAGAGGGGTTTGGTGCGAACGATCCCCCAATGCGCTAGGTGAAAATGTGGAGGATCTTCAGCTGGAGGGATCTCGGAACGACGACCCTCGGTTCTACTGAAACTAAGGAGGACTCCATCCACCACTGAAAGCCGATGTTGGATGGAATAGTACAACCGGAGGTGGCGTTGATCCTGAGGAGGCGGCGAGGACGGCCAACCATGGAGAACACGGTGTCGGACGACTCAGAGAAGGGAATCTTCTGTGGTGGCGACAGCTATTTTGACAGCTGTAACGGTAAATGCCTTCAGGGCCTCTTGGACGTCATCATCAATCTGAAGAACGAGGAGGACCAACTGGTCAAAAGTAGGGTCCGGACCTTGTGGTAGACGTGACAAGACGTCCGCGTTGGCGTGCTGGGAGGTGGTACGGAAATGCATGGTGTAACGAAATTGGGATAGGAATAACGCCCAACGCTGGACACATTGGGATGTTTTGGTCGGTAATCGCGCGGAAGGCGCAAATAAAGAGAGGAGCGGTTTGTGGTCAGTAATAATGTGAAAGGACTTGCCATATAGAAAGGGATAGAACTTGGAACAGGCCAAAACCATATCAAGTGCTTCTTTCTCCGTTTGGGAATATTTGATTTGTGTTGTGGAGAGAGCTTTTGATATGTATGCTATGGGGCGCTCTCTGCCATCCGGCAATTTGTGAGACAGGACGGCTCGCACACCTTACTCAGAGGCGTCCGCAGCAAGTATCAAAGGAAGATTTGGATCATAAGCCATGAGACATGCGGCTGTTTGGAGCTGCTGTTTGAGGGTATGGAAGGCGGTCTCGCAGCTTGTGGTCCAACAGAATGGGACATTCTTGCGGCAGAGGTGGTACAGGGGTGCTGTCTCTTGAGCTGCAGAAGGAACGAATTTCCTGTAATACGAAATTTTGCTCAATAAGGATTTCAACTGATGAAGGTGTCGGGGACGGGGAGGCTGTTAATGGCGTCGATATAAGAGAAAGATAGAGAAATGCCATTCTGGGAAATGATGTGACCCACATAGGAAATAGATTATAGGAAAAAGGAACATTTAGAAATATTACATTTCAGACCTGCAGTTCGAAGGCGGAGGAAGAGGAGGCGGAGGTTGGCTATATGCTCTTCGGAGGATCCCGTGACGACTATGTCGTCTACGTAATTTATACAGCCCGGAATATCAGCAAGAAGTTGTTCAAGGTATCTTTGAAAGACTGCAGGAGCACTGGCTAAACCGAACATGAGTCGGTTTAGTTGGAAGAAGCCGAAATGAGTATTTATAACAGTGTATTGTCGGGAGGAAAGATCAAGAGGAATTTGGAGATATGCATCTGCTAGGTCGATTTTGGTAAAGTAGGAGCCCCCTGCCAATTTGCGAAAAAGATCTTGTGGTCGTGGAAGGGGATAGTCGTCTACGAGAAGCTGTGGGTTGACCGCAGAGGCGAAGGCGGCGGCCAGGCTTCTGCACGATGACTAAAGGTGTGGACCACAAGCTGAACCGCACGGGCTGGACAACCCCTTCATCTTGCAGATGTTGGAGTTGTTCTTTGAGCGGCTGTTGTGGTGCCACTGGTACCTGGAGTGCCCGGAAGTAGCAGGGCCGGGCGGCAGGACGGAGTTGGAGCGAGGCCTCAAAGTCCTTGGCGCAGCCTATGCCCGGTGAAAACAGGTCCTGGAATTCATTACACAGTGCATCAAAAGGAACGTGCTGAGACACTAGGTGAACATCGTCCACAATGGGAAATCCGAATTAACGGAAGGCGTCCAGTCCGAATAAGTCTGCTGTGGAGGAATTGTTGACAACCAGAAACGTGACTGGACGGTGAACCAATTTGTACTTGATCTGTGAAATGTCCTAGGAGAGCAATCTCTTGCTTACTGTACGCCAGTATGCACTTAGGGGCTGGAGAGAGGGGTGGCGAACCAATGTTGGCATATGAAGTGTCGTTTATTGAAACTGAACTACATTTCTCAAACAATCACTATATACACAGATAACAAATAACTTGTAGAGCGTCGGTGGGGTCCATCGGAACTGGTCCTAGTTCGGCGAGCAACTGGCTGTACTGCTGCTTCGCTGGCCTTATAAAGCCGGTGGACGCAAGCAGAGTAATCCAACTTTCCCTGTATCTGTGAGGCGAACTGTAGCAAGTTCTGTTGTATTTAAGAATTGTTTTCCTCTTGGTTGCGCCTGCAAGTGCTCGTGTATGTTATATTGTACACAGGGGTGTCTTGAGTGTAGTCTGATTGGCAGGGGGCGTCTGTGCAGACGTAACAGACTCAAAAGAAATATGCTGATGTTGAGGCGAAGTAAAGAACGGCAGAGGGACTGTCAAGCTTCACAAAAGACGAATGGTTCGCAGGAGAGCTTCTGTAAAGTTTGGAAGGTAGGAGACGAGATACTGGCAGAAGGAAAGCTGTGAGGACCGAGCGTGAGTCGTGCTTCGGTAGCTCAGATGGTAGAGCACTTGCCCGCGAAAGGCAAAGGTCCCGAGTTCGAGTCTTGGTCGGGCACACAGTTTTAATCTGCCAGGAAGTTTCATATCAGCGCACACTCCGCTGCAGAGTGAAAATCTCATTCTGGAATCTAAACAATGTTTTGAGAAGTGGAATAAAAGATCAGACAAGTGTATTAGCGCAAGTGGAGATAACTTTGAAGGGGATTCAAAGTTGAGCTTAAAACATGAATAAACATGTTTACAAAATATGATCGGTTTCCTTTTCGTATCCCATCGTACATTTCGCGATAAACCAGTAGTTCTGAAAATTCTGAAATGATTTCTAACCCCTTTGCTGTGTCTTTTGCGATAAGAGCCACAAAAGACGACCGTGTTTCCACTGAATGTCACAAATTTCGATACTCTGTGAGAGCATATACCAGATCCACCTTTTTGCATTCATTAATCGGGTGTAAAAACAAAACAATTCATGAATTCAGCTACTTAGTTTTCATTAGTTACATAATCATTAGTTATTAATTAAATATACCAAAGTTCATTATAGCAGTTTCAATTGGAAACATGTAATGCAAAACGAGAGCCGTTTCTAGACTTCGTACAAACATTTTGTCGTTTCTATTGTAATGATCTGGTCTGTTCTCATTTTTTCACGTAACTTGAGAACGTTTTAACGTTTTTTAATATCTTTTCATTTACATGTAATGGTGTTTCTACTGCTGACAGTGCATTTCAATGGATACCTAGCAGTAATTTTGTTTCTTTCCATGGACAATATCAAAACGTTGGGATGCGTACGTCGGCTTACAAGCAAAAATTCTAATACCTTATTATCTCTTTTCTCGGCACCATTCGTCACGAGAAAAACACCTTTCCGCGATGCCGAATTTGTTTGCGACGTGAAACATGTACAACAGCCACCAGGGTGAATCACCGCCGGCCGTTGTGGCCGAGCGGTTCTAGGCGCCTCAGTCTGGAACCGCGCGACCGCTACGGTCGCAGGTTCGAATCCTGCCTCGGGCATGGATGTGTGTGATATCCTTAGGTTAGTTAGGTTTAAGTAGTTCTAAGTTCTAGGGGACTGATGACGTCATAATGGCTGAGTCATTTGAACCATTTTGCTGAATCATCTTTCCAAGAGGTGCCATGAAAAGGAACTACCATCCTATAAGCACACGATTTGAGAGATTGTAACTCTCAGACAATAACGAAATAAAAACAATCTAATGAAACTATCACATACTACCTTGAAAGGCGAACGCCAGCATTGTAATTAAGAAGACAAATCTTATTTGAGGGAGGAAGCTTAATTTGACGTCACATGGTTTCGTCTACACTCTCACCATGCTCCACAAACCACTTAATGGTGTGTCACGGAAGGTACGTCTGGTACTAGTAACTGTCGCCCCCCCCCCCTCTCCTACCCTGTTCCATTCGCGAATGGTGCGCGGGAAAAATGACTGTCGGTACGCCTCTGTATTGGCTCTAATTACACGAATTTTCTCGTCGTGGTTATTAGGCGAGCTGTATGTGGGAATAAGTAATGTTGTCTAACTCTTCTTGCAAAATGCTCTCTCAAAATTTGAGTAGCAAACCTCTCCATGACGCACAACACCTCTCTTGTAACGACTACCAGTGATATTTTTGGAGCATCTCGGTAACACTTTGGCGCCGACTAAACAATCCCGTGAAAGAAACGCGCCGGTCTTCGTTGGATCTTCTCTCTCTCCTCTGTCAGTCCTGCCTGTTAAGGATCCCTTACTGACGAAAAATACTCAAGGTTCGTTCGAACAGATTCGTTACAAGCGACTTCCTTCGTGAATGAGATACATTTCCTTGAGGTTCTTCCTGTGAATCCGAGTCTGGCATCTGCTTTTCCTGGTATGTGTTTCATGTGGTCACTCGACTTATGTTCGCCCTGGATAGTTGCTCCTAGATATTTTACGGTAGATAACAGTTTCTCATCAATAATGTAGTAGTAGAGTGGTGTCTTTCTTTTCCTATGTATACGCAATATGTTACATTTGTTTGTGTTCAGGGTCAACTGCCGGAGCCCGCACTATTCATCAGTCGTCCGCAGGACATTCTGCAGATCGATGGTGTCTTCTGTCGTTGCTACTTTGGTACAGACAACTGCATCGTCTGCGAACTACCTTGAAGGGCATCCGACGCTTTCCATTAGAACATTTATATACATTCTAAACAATAACGGTCCTACGACACTTCCTCCCCCGGAAAGTACCTTCACATCTATCGATTTTGTTCTGTCAAGAGCGACGCGTTGAGTACTATCTGCAAGGAGGCCTTGAATGCGGTCGCAAAAGTAATCCGACACTCTATAAGGCTGTATTTTTTTCGGTACTGTGTCAAATGCCTTCCTGAAGTCAAGGAAAACAGCATCGACTGTGCGTCGTTGTGTACAGAGCTGTGGATCTCATGGAGGAACAGGGCGAGCTGTTTCACAGGATCTCTCTTCGTGGAATTCATGTTTATTCTGAAATTTGTTGATTCTCTTTGTTCTGAAGTGGTAAGGGTATTCCGTTTGGCTCGTAGCTATTTTGTGAGATACTGTTAAGCGGACTTGAGGGTTTAATTGTTCAGAACGAAACTGTAATTATTACATTTATATCTTTTATGTCGGGAAGACAATTCTGAATCTCTGTCTTATGCAGTCTGTTGCTATTGTTTTTAAATGTGAATATGGTAGACATACCGAGTTTTGATTTAAACAATTTTACAGGCACAAAATTACGAACATCTCATGTCTGTAATTAGACTGAGATAATAAATGTTCAGAATCTTTATTATGTCTCGAATAAAAAAAAATTATTTAAGAGGTTCTTCTATCATTTTAAGTAATTTTATTATTCCACGCCAGTATTTACCACGCCAAAGCAGTTGGCACTATTAGCCGCCATTTTATTACTCGGCAGATTGTAAGAGGTAATCGAACCCTATGTTCAGGGTGAGCAATTCTTTAAAGACAATTTCAGTGAATGAAAAAATTCTGTTGCTGTTGTTCGTGAAGAACCGTCACTGGATATAAAATTGACTAAAGGATTGAACTTTCTCAGTTTGCCAAAAGCTAATCCATTGTTCAGCTTATAGCAGGTCTTATGAAGATAGATACAACAGTAGTTACATATCTATAAATAGTGAAGTCTATTCTTGTTTATTCATTAAAATTTTATTTCATATTGTAATTGTATCAAAAAATATGTATGAATTTCGAAGTGGAATTATTACTGCAATACTACGATAAATGAAGATATGTGTTGTGAGCACAGAGTGAATACAGGCTTTTCATTGCACCAACTGATTCCGGTTCACAACAAACCGATGATTTGTGCAAGTATGGGCTGGATTCTCACTTAATATTCGTACTAGTGCTTCTCCTTTTTGTAAAGGACTCTTCAATTTTCTCGTAAGTGACATCTAAATTTTTGAAGTGTCTTCAGGTTTTCAGCAGGGTGGTGTGATATTTCGGCAGACGGGCTTGCCGTCTCCAAGCAGTGCTTACGCCTCCCGCTGCGTGGCCTTTTATACACTCCCTGTCCCACCCCACCCCGACCCATTCAAATTGTCGAACTTGCGGCCGACTCCGCGGGGTCATAAGCCGCGGTCATCGATCCCCGAGTGGCCACCGTAGGGTTGGGACGCCACTGCCGCGGTGTAACGCAGTCTGGCTGGTGTGCCCTGAGCTCTTTAGTTAGCGTGGCGTGAATGGCTCCGTGCATTCGAGGCTGGATAGGAAGCCTCAGCCAGCTGGAAGCTGTTGTCTTTACTTCTTTACTTAGTATAAGCTCGTCGTATAACTGGATCTGTAGAGATTCTTTCAAAACATGAGCCCACAACGTGTCTGCCTTTTTTTTTTTTTTTTTTTTTTAAATTTGAGTCTTGTTCTTTGGAGTTGCAGTGTTCCACCACATCAGATTCTGTTTGTCGTTTCTTATCTGTGTGACACTTGTACTCTGCCCGTGTTTGCTGTACTGTCTGGATGTCTTAAACACACACATTTCCCTGCACTGTCTCATGGGTTTCAGGAATCCTACATCGTCCTTAACGGACCTGAGGAACATTTTTGTCTTGGGCAGCGACCGAAGTACGCACTTTTCGCTATATTCCCAGAGTATTATTCTGATTCTCGCCCATGTGTTACTGATGTAAAGGACGAGCGCCATCGTGGGAGGTTTTTCTTCTCCGTCTGCTATCTGTGAGCAGTCTCGTTTGATTTTAAGACACGTTCTATTTGGTCGTGTTTGCAGCAGTTCTTCTGGACAACTTAAGATACTGCAATTCCACTGATGAAATATGTTAGTTGGAGATTTCTCCATAGCTCTGCACTAGTGTGCTGAGAACGCCTTCTCATTGTGTTGGGGTATGACAGCTCAGAGCATGCAGGCATTACATGTATATGTCTTGATTTGTAGTAAATGCTGTGTTATAAAACTGTACTATATCTTCGCTTGAGAGGAAGCTGACTGTTCTCTTGTGCCTCAAACATAAACGTGATGTTTCGGAGAAGCGAGTTTAGATGTTGCAACAAATCTCGTAGAATTTGGCGTCCTTGTGACCAGGTCATAAGCTCGTCACCTACAGATCGGAAAAGCAAGCACGAGTGTTCGGGGACCGCTGCTAAAGAGATTCTTCTTCGGGTACTGCCACAATCTTGGTGGCCATCTCTGCTAATAATGGGCAGCCTATTGTCAGTTCCTCCGTCTCTTAGTAATAATTTCCGTCAAACATTATCTTCTTGTTTCAGTTCAGTAGACTCAGGATATGTATGTTATTACTCTCTGAAAATTCGAATACTCTACTTGAAGTGGTTTCTGAGATTTAGGGAAAAATGCAACAGAAAATCTAAATTTTCAGGAACGGCTTCTAAAGTTTCAAAAGACTGTAACTCACTTAATATATGATAAATTTTTCATTTTGTTACTCAGGAGCACCCTGCACCATACTGTATATCATCCTCTTCATCTTATTCCAAGTTTTTTCTTCTTTTCTTCTTTCTGAACTGCTTAGTGGCCAACTGCGCTGCGTACTCTGCTTCATCAATGCGAACCCTGACCATCCGTTCAAGTTCTCCGATGCAGTTTGCTCCAGAATTAATTGCCATGTGCTGTAGCACTTTCACCCTACCAGTGTTGCAATTACAGCTTCACTGACCCCCCGCTTTAGTGTCTTCATTCCAACAAAAACATTTTTTGGTAAGCGAGTCCATATAAGATTACTGAACGATTCATTGGGATTTTGAGTCTGAACATGCAGACACTTCTTCAGTAATTCAGGATTTACCAGGTCTCTGTAAACAGGTTTTATGATATCCATGGCTGCTCCTGGGGTGGAATGTTTATGGCTGTATGAACTGTTTGAGTACTGCGCATTGCGGTAATTGCACCATGAATCAGGTCCAGGAGAGCAAAGGTGGTGTACTGGTATTTCATCAGTTGACAGTCTGTGGAAGAAGGTGGTGATGTGGGTTACCAACACAAGTACAAAGATAGCGTACCAATAGAGACAAGAAAGGAGGCATGAAGGGCGCCAAAAACAGAAATAACAATCATCCATTTATTGCACCATTACACCCGCACATCATGATATATGAGACATTACAATTGGCATACACAAACAAACAATATGTATCACGAAGGGCACACACAATAGAGTTTAAGAAATTACAATGGCACATCAACTCCGCTATGACAAACAGTGTGCATAATGAAGGCCGCACAATTTTACCAATACAAGAAATTAAAATAATACTAGCGTAAAATTAACTAAAATGCCTTGAAGGAAATGTTTATGAGAAGAACACGACGGGATCGCAAGGGAGGAGGCAACACAATACTTAACTCAAGGTGCACCAAAACAAACAACGGACACCCGGCCGCGCCAACAACGGACACGTATGGCACGCAACTACTCCCTCCGTTGCAGTTCCGCGCGTTCCACCCAAGTAATAGCTACCTGAAACATTTTAATACTTGGAACAGTACACCAGCGTTCAGCAAATTAAAAAAGAAAAGAAAACAATAACATGACATAAAAATACAATAATTCAAGAAAATCACATATGACTATGAGCTTAAGTCCTTTCGGTAATTAACAGATTACGAAACAGGTAAAGGGGCATGTGCCACTATTAAATCTTCCGTAATTACACTACTAAATTTCCCAGTACCCAAGTTGCAATTAACGCAACAAGAATTAAATCATTTAAGTGATAATGTTACTTTAAAATAATAATAAAATCAAGACCAAGAATGGCCCGATCACTACACGCCAGTGAAGCAGTTCACACAAATGGTACTTCACGGCTCCGAGCACACAGCCCATACAAAATGCAACACAACCACAGCGATCCGGCGTACTACCAGAACCACCAGGCAGTAAACCAAAATCGTACTAAGCCAAAACAAGGACCGACTTTTAAAATAACGAGACCTAGTGCGGGCCGGACAACAAACCAAATGCCGGGAAATTCATAAGAAACCTCAGCCAACTTAATACAAAAACAAAAATTTATGAAAAATATGCAAAACACAAGACCTCTCAGTCCAAAGGCTTCCGTTTAGTCGCGAAGGTGGCTCCGAGCCGCCTGCTGAGGTGCCAAGCGTCGTACGGAGTACCGAATCAAGCTTAACCTTCGTTAACGGGAAGCGGAAGCACCGCAACACAAAATAAACTCCAATCTAACTGCGCAAGGCAAACTCTAAGGAGTGCCACTCTATGCACTTGAAGATCAAACAAAGCACCCAGGTTAACGTGCCGCTGAACGACGCACTTCCATCACCAGCGTCTAGTAGAGCAGCGTACCCCATCGATATACATCCATGGGACGGTAAACGAGGATAGAAATCTCAGCGACGGAGACACAGGAGGACGAAATGACATCCCGCCGCACATAGAAGGTATTTGAAACTCAGGCTCGACAAGCTACAACAGGCGAGATTTTGCCCCCCTTGCGAATCAAGTTAAACGGCACACCACGCCGCTGTCCACACTGTTAACCGTAAAATCACGGTCCGGTCTTCCGATCGGGCCCCACTCGGCGTCCAGACGCAAACAACCCCGGCCGAGCCGCCCCTTTCCTACTCACACGCCTCCAGCTAACCTGCGGCCAGCGATCACACAAGGAAACAACCGCCTAACGCCAAAGCGCCGTCTGAGTGAAAACTCAGCACTAAGATCGATACGGACTTGGAAATAAGCGAGCACCGTAACAGGTAGCCCATACTGCCTGCTTCATTTTCAACAAATCCTCAGTATACTTTCTAATGGCCATCCCATAATACTGCTGTAGTTCATCAATGATTTTGTCTCTCAGCCTGCCTCTTATGGTTTTACCATTAGAAAGTTTCTTTTCTCTCAAACTTTGTTTCAACTTCCTCAACCTGGTGCCCATCCTCTTCTGGACATGACCTTTATAACACAGCAATCCACAGCCTTATATATAAAACATTGCCGACTTTATTAGATCTTGAATTAATGCACGTAACAGTTTTAACACTTTCAACTGATGTGGATTATATTAAAAGAAAATAAAACAAAATACTTCTCATGTGAGTTTATAAGCAATTATATATATATATATATATATATATATATATATATATATATATATATATATATATATATATATAATTTTATTCGGAGAGTTGCAAATTTTGTAATGAGATAAACATCCGAAAATGTAAAAAAAAAAAAAATTCCATTTAACTCTCCTTAATGCTCCAGTCGTTCCCAGTTGGGGAGAGATCTTACTGGCCCAGGTAGAGTCTGGCAAGCACAAAAACCAGCAGTAGAGACTCTCGCCGTGCGCGGGTTGCCTCTAGCTTGCTGAAATGTAAGCCAAGGGTGGCTTGCAATGGAGAGCAACAAAGTGGGGCGACAATGTCAGCGACGTGGTGTGGTGCTGTAAGGTTGCCTCGGATGACAGCCAAAGGGGTCCTGCCATCACTCCTGGTTGCAGGTCGTATGGCGGGCGACAGTCATGCCCTGGACAGTCTGCCCGGAGCGTCCCCACACATGTCTTGGACCCGGTATTTTATTGGCTGGACTAGAATTGTCTGCAGCGATGAGTCCCGCTTCGAATTCAGTCCTGACGATCAGCGAACCATAGCAACCACACACATGGTCGAAGACTGCCAAAGCAATAGAGCTATACAGACATACACGCCTCAATAAAGTTTCTTCATATATCTACTTATGTTGATAATCGCCTCACATTTTTGTGCAACTTATTTTTAACGGCACCACTGTCTGCTTGCGGGGGCCCTACAGCAATTCATACAACCTAAAGTTCGAATGTGAGGTATATACAAGCGGCGATATTTAGGATGCAGTGGTGAATAACTGTTGGATGCCACTGACTGTTACATAACGACAGTAGTTTCACGATAGTTAGAACGGCGATAACCTTTACAAGCACTTAATGCAGTACTGTGGTCAACAGGTAGCTTTTGTATTGAGGCCAGTGCTGCTGGAGTCACAGAGAGAAGCTGGGGAGACAGCAGCTTCCGAACTGAGTGCATAAGCAACTTAACACAGGGAGTGGTCAACAAAGTTTTGATAATATGTCCGTAATATTAGGTTGCTGACGCCTGTGCGAAGAATACTGCGCCCGTAATACGTTGTATGACGTTCGCTGCACCTTACCGAGAACTGCCGTTCCCGTAATATTACTGACGGCCCTCCTCATTCGACTCCTGGGTCCGGCGCATGTTACTGGTCCGGCATTACCCACAATGGAGACAAACACTGTCGTACACATTCCTGCCACTCGGACGCTTTTGGCTTTGCGAGACTCTTCTTCGAAGTGACATGTCGAGCGGCAGCCCACTGAGTCACGCTCACACTCTCCGCCTTCTTGAAGAATCTGAAGGTAATGTTAGCGAAATTTTTGACGACGATGACACAGGTGAAGATCCAACATAGTTGAATCAGTATCACGTAAGATACTTGCTGCGATTTTTTATACAGGGTGAGTCACTAACTATTGCCACCTAGAATAACTCCGAAAGTATATTAGGAGCTCAAAAGTTTGTGGGACAAAAGTTGCTTGGGACAACGTGGGCCATAATATTACGTTGGTCTTTTGTTGCTACGTGGTGTCGCTTCAGAGATATGTAGGTCAACTTTTTTTTCAATGGTATGCTATAGTTTGGTACTAATTGTTCGATAGCGGCTATCGAGACGAATCCAATGATGTGTAACAGTAAGGTGTTTGAAGGTCAACGAAGGCCACAAAGGTGGCATGAACGTCCATTTACAGAAGGTGTTCGAGGTGACGACAATGATTGGTATCAATGCAGTGCTGCAATCTTCTTATCACGGATTGAGAGGTATTCCTTGTCACATCAGCGTTTACAGAAGCACATGCTATGATAATTCTCTCTCGTATATCTTCAGGTGTACTTGGAATGTCTTTATATCAATGTCTTTTACGAATCCCCACAAGACAAAATGCAGAGGCGTCAAGACGGGCGAACGAACCGGCCACGACATATCTTCTCCGTGTCCAATCCAAAACCATTTGGGAATTGGAAGGATAGACAGCATTGGTCGTATATTTTTGTTTATTATCGCAAAATCGATTTTCGGTCACTTAGTGACCATCTTCAGTGCTGTAATATATAACTTAAATTAGTAAGCACTGGTGTCAATAAGCTTACGGCGATTACATAGATCAGTCTATGTGATCGCCGTAAGCTTATTGACACCAGTGCTTACTAATTTAAGTTATATATTACAGCACTGAAGATGGTCACTAAGTGACCGAAAATCGATTTTGCGATAATAAACAAAAATATACGACCAATGCTGTCTCTCCTTCCAAGTATACTCATTATCTGGTCGTAGTGCACAGGACACTATGGAGTCGCCAATCAATATCATTTGGGAATTGTTTTTGTAAGTCATTTCTAGCCATCGGTGAAAAATGTGCTGGACACCCATCGTGCTGGTACCACATTCTTTTCCTTGTTCCTAAAGGTATTTTTTCCAATAACAGACCTAATGTTTCTTGCAGGAATGTGGTGTACTTCCTACCATTAAGATTTCCTTCAGTAAAATAGGGGCCTATAATTCTGTCTTCCAGAATCCCACACCATACATTCACCGACCACGTATTTTGGTGTGCAACTTTCCGCAGCCGACATGGATTTTCAGTTGCCCAATAATGCATTTTATGCTAATTAACATTTCCATGGTTCGTCAGTAAATAAAATGAAATTAATAAATGTGTCATCCCTCTGAATCTGAGCCCATCGGCAGAATTCAGTGCGACGGATACAATCCGTACCAGTTAATTCTTGGTGGAGACTGATACGGTGAGGATGGTCTTTATGGCGATGCAACACTACTCTGGCTCACGCCGGATTCCCTTGCGATTTGACGCAAACTAACAGAAGGGTAGCAAACCACGGTAGCAAGATTACCAATCTAATATTGTTCTCTGCACTATCAAAGGTGTTTATTACTTATGTCAATATCTAGAATATTGGTACTTGAGCATATGTCAACTACTATCTCTTAACTCTTCCTCTTTTTAACAACCTGACTTTTGTTATGCTCTATTTCATCGTTTTTTATTACTGTAATGCTTTTTATACTTTATAAGCTCATTACAGACTTCAACTATTGTATTCCCTTTTATTTTACCCTGTTCAATTAATTATTGAAAACTAGTGTACACCTACAGTAGCTACGTCTGGTGAACTTACACCACAAACATCTTGCGGCTACAGTACAACAGCTTGTTTTGAAAGTAGTGCTACTGACAACATGACTCGTGCATATGATGTTACTTTTATATATTTGACGATGCAGGTGCTGATTTCACGTTTAACATTTGACGATGCCACTATGGGTGCAGTACATTAGGGTTTTGTTTTAATAAAACAGGTATGTCTCTTCATACTACAGCGTACAAGTGCATATATTTATCAGTAGTACATTTCATTATGATTTATTGTTTTTAAGCTGTAGACAATCTGCGATTGTATTTATGTTTTTCCCATTTTTTGCTGCAGATCTGATTATGGTCATTATAGACCGAAACCGGTAATCTGTTAACAAAAAGTTTGTGACCATAGACGCAAATTAAAGAAAACTTAGAGCACCAATTTCCATTTCCTTGTTAGTAACTTTCCATTGCCGGATATGTTTCCGATGCGTAAAAGATCCAGTTGTTCTCAATTTATCATACACATATTTAAATGTACGATGCGTAGGGTGAGTACCGTTGAGGATATCTTTCGGCGTATAAGTCTCTAGCTCTCACTGAATATCATTGGTATTCTCCGTAAATGAGAATCATATCGACTGCTTCTTCGAAAAACTACATCATTCACATTCGCTTGATTCAACGATACTTGTCTTACCGTTCCTATTAGCGTTGCATTGCGAAACCGTCAAAAGGTGTTCACATGTCAATGACACGTTAGATGGATACGCCGTATTCGGTGAATATTTACTTGTTCTTGTTGTTGTGGTCTTCACTCCTGAGACTGGTTTGATGCACCTCTCCATGCTACTCTATCCTGTGTAAGCTTCTTCATCTCCCAGTACCTACTGCAACCTACATCCTACTGAATCTGCTTAGTGTATTCATCCCTTGGTTTCCCTCTACGATTTTTACCCTCCACGCTGCCCTCAATTATTAAATTGGTGATACCTTGATGCCTCAGAACATGTCCTACCAACCGATCACTTCTTCAAGTTGTGCCACAAACTTCTCTTCTCCCCAATCCTATTCAATACCTCCTCATTGGTTATGTGATCCACCCATCCAATCTTCAGCATTCTTCTGTAGCACCACATTTCGAAAGCTTCTATTCTCTTCTTGTCCAAACTATTTATCGTCCACTTTTCACTTCCATACATGGCTACACTCCATACAAATACTTTCAGAAACGACTTCCTGACACTTAAATCTATACTCGATGTTAACAAATTTCTCTTTCCTTGCCATTGCCAGTCTACATTTTATGTCCTCTCCGACCAGCCCGCATCTCGTGGTCGTGCGGTAGCGTTCTCGCTTCCCACGCCCGGGTTCCTGGGTTCGATTCCCGGCGGGATCAGGGATTTTCTCTGCCTCGTGATGGCTGGGTGTTGTGTGCTGTCCTTAGGTTAGTTAGGTTTAACTAGTTCTACGTGCTAGGGGACTGATGACCATAGATGTTAAGTCCCATAGTGCTCAGAGCCATTTTTTTCTACTTCGACCATCATAAGTTAGTTTGCTCCCCAAAATAGCAAAACTCCTTTACTACTTTAAGTGTCTCATTTCCTAATCTAATTCCCTCAGCATCACCCGACTTAATTCGACCACATTCCATTATCCTCGTTTTGCTTTTATTGATGTTCGTCTTGTATCCTCCTTTCAAGACACTATCCATTCCGTTCAACTGCTCTTTCAAGTTCTTTGCTGTCTCTGACAGAATTACAATGTCATCGGTGAACCTCAAAGTTTTTATTTCTTCTCCATGGATTTTAATACCTACTCCGAATTTTTCTTTTGTTTCCTTTACTGCTTGCTCAATATACAGATTCAATAACATCGGGGATAGGCTACAACCCTGTCTCACTCCCTTCCCAACCACTGCTTCCCTTTCATGTCCCTCGACTCTTACAACTGCCATCTGGTTAGCCTATTGCTCCCTGTATTTTATCCCTGCCACATTCAGAATTTGAAAGAGAGTATTCCAGTCAACATTGTCAAAAGCTTTCTCTAAGTCTACAAATGCTAGAAACGTAGGTTTGCCTTTCCTTAATCTAGCTTCTAAGACAACTCGTAGGGTCAGTATTACCTCACGTATTCGAACATATCTACGGAATCCAAACTGATCTTCTTCGAGGTCGGCTTCTACTAGTTTTTCCATTCGTCTGTAAAGAATTCGCGTTAGTATTTTGCAGCCGTGACTTATTAAACTGATAGTTCGGAAATTTTCACATCTGTCAACACCTGCTTTCTTTGGGATTGGAATATTATATTCTTCTTGAAGTCTGAGGGAAATGCGGCTGTCTCGTACATCTTGCTCACCAGACGATAGAGTTTGGTCAGGACTGGCTCTCCCAAGCCTGTCAGTAGTTTTAATGGAATGTTGTCTACTCCTGGGTCCTTGTTTCGACTCAGGTCTTTCAGTGCTCTGTCAAACTCTTCACGCAGTATCTTATCTCCCATTTCATCTTCGTCTACATCCTCTTCCACTTCCATGAAATTGTCCTCAAGTAGACCCTTTGGTTAGAACTGGGTTTCCATCTGAGCCCTTAATATTCATGTAAGTTGTTCTCTTTTCTCCAAAGGTCTCTTTAATTCTCCTGTAGGCAGTATCTATTTTACACCTAGTGACATAAACCTCTACATCCTTACATTTGTCCTCTGGCCATCCCTGCTTAGCCATTTTGCACTTCCTGTCGATCTCATTTTTGAGACGTTTGTATTCCTTTTTGCCTGCTTCATTTACTGAATTTTTATATTTTCTCCTTACACCAATTAAATTCAATATTTCTTCTGTTACCCAAGGATTTCTACTATCCCTCATCTTTCTACCTACTTGATCCTTTGCTGCCTTCACTACTTCATCCCTCAAAGCTACCCATTCTTCTTCTACTGTATTTCTTTCCCGCATTCCTGTCAATTGTTCCCTTATGCTCTTCCTGAAAGTCTGTACAATCTCTGGTTCTTTCAGTATATCCAGGTCCCATCTCCATAAATTCCCACCTTTTTGCAGTTTCTTCAGTTTTAATCTACAGTTCATAACCAATAGATTGTGGTCAGAGTCCACATCTGCCACTGGAAACATCTTACAATTTAAAACATGGTTCCTAAATCTCTGTTTTACCATTATATAATCTATCTGATATCTTTTAGTATTTCCAGGGTTCTTCCATGTATACAACCTTCTTTCATGATTCTTGAACCAAGTGTTAGCTATGATTAAGTTGTGCTCTTGGCACAATTCTACCAAGCGATTTCCTCTTTCATGTCTTACCCCCAATCCATATTCACTTACTACGTTTCCTTCTCTCCTTTTTCCTACTACCGAATTCCAGTCACCCATGGGTATTACATTTTCGTCTCCCTTCACTATCTGAATAATTTCTTTTATTTCATCATACATTTCTTCAATTTCTTCGTCATCTGCAGAGCTAGCTGGCATATAAACTTGCACTAATGTAGTAGGCGTGGGCTTCGTGTCTATCTTGGCCACAATAATGCGTACACTATGCTGTTTGTAGTAGCGTACCCGCACTGCTATTTTTTTGTTCATTATTAAACCTACTCCTGCATTACCCCTATTTGATTTTGTATTTATAACGCTATATTCACCTGACAAAAGTCTTATTCCTCCTGCCACCGAACTTCACTAATTCCCACTAAATCTAACTTTAACCTATCCATTTCCCTTTTTAAATTTTCTAACCTACGTGCCCGATTAAGGGATCTGACATTCCACGCTCCTATCCGTAGAACGCCAGTTTTCTTTCTTCTGTTAACGACGTCCTCTTGAGTAGTCATCGCCCGGAGATCCGAATGGGGGACTATTTTAACTCCGGAATATTTTACCCAAGAGGACGCCATCATCATTTAACCACACAGTAAATCTGCATGCCCTCGAGAAAAGTTATTTACTATTTGCACGATATACGAGAGAGAAGTGTCAGGTCATGTGCTTCGATAAGTGCCGAAGTGATAAGGAATGCCACTCAATCCACGATAAGAAGACTGCAGCACTGAATTGATACCAATGGTCATCTCTTCGAACATACTCTGTAAATGGACGTTCATGCCACCTTTGTGACCTTCGCTGACCTTCAAAGACCTTACTGTTACAGATCATTGGATTCGTCTCGATAGGCGCTCTCAGAAAATAAGTACTAAATTATAGCATCCCATTAAAGAAAAAAAAAAGTTGACCTTCATATCTCTGACGAGCCCCCACCTAGGAACAATAAACCAACGTAATATTATGGCCCCGTTGTCCCATGCAACTTTTGTCCCACAAACTTTTCAGTTACTATCATATTTTCGGAGTTATTCTAGGTGGCAATAGTTAGTGACTCACGCTGTTTACGTATTCAATATCCCCTGATAGTCCCATTGGGTACAGGTCCCACACATTTGAGTAGTATTCTATACCCGGTCGCACTGGAGAGTGATTGCACTTCCCCAGTATTCTACGAATAAACCAACGTCTACCACCAGATTTACCCACAACTGAATGTATGTGAACATTCTATCTCATATCGCTGTAAAGTGTTACACCCAGAACTTTGTATGGATTGGCCGATTCTAAAAGTGACTCATTGGTATTATGGTCATAGGATACTACGTTTTTTCGCTTTGTGAAGTGCGCAATTTTACATTTCTAAATATTTAAGGCAAGTTGCCAGTCCATGCACACTTTGAAATCTTATCAAGATCCGATTGAATATTTATGCAGCTTCTTTCAGACAGTACTTCATCGTAGATAAGTCCAAAAAGTCAGATGTTACTATTAATATGGTCTGCTAGATCTTTAATATACAACATGGGCAGCAAGGGTCCCAACACACTTCCCTGAGGCATGCCTGAAATTTACTTCTACTTTGAAAGTGACTCTTTATCCAATATAACATTCTACGTCCTCCCTAGCAAAAAGTCTTCAATTCAGAAACAAATTTCACTTGACCGCCCATATGATCGTACTTTTCACTATAAGCGTAAGTTTGGTACTGAGTCAAATGCTTTTCCGAAATCAAGAAATACTGCATCTACCTGACTGCCTTGATCGAAAGCTTTCACTATGTCATGTGAAAACAGTGGGAGCTGGGTTTTGTATCATCGATGCTTTCGGAATCCATACTGGTTGGCATTGAGGTCGTTTTCTTCACGATACCTGTCTCTGTTTGAGCTCATGATATGTTCTAAGATTCTACAACAAGTCAATGTCAAGGATATTGGACAGTAGTTTTGTGGATCATTTCTACCATCCTTGTTATAGACAGGTGCATGGCCTGTGAATTCTTCGAAGGATCTACGATATATCATAGATAGAAGCGGGGTTAACTCCACCCCAAATTCAGTATAGAGTCTGATCGGGATTTCATTGTGTCCTGGAATTTTGTTCAGTTTTGAAGATTTCAGCTGTTTCTTACCGTGACTGACATTAATACTTATCCCAGTTATCTTTCCAGTAGTACGGGTGTTAAATTGGGGGCAGTTCTCCTGGGTTTTCCATTGTAAAGGAGCTTTTGCTTTGCTACCCTCAATTTCAGTTCCTGTCGCATTCGCTAGGGACTCGACACAAAGTTTGTGCCACTAATAGCCTTTATTTATGACCAGAATTTCTATGGGTTTTGTGAAACATCATTTGACCATATTCTGCCACGGTAGTCATTGAAAGCATCAGACATTGCTTTCGTGACAACCGCACGCAGTTCATTCAGCATCTCTCTATCTATAGCCGTATGCTTTGTTTTACACATACTAGCAGTAATCTCTGTTTCTTTGAAAGTTTCTTTACTCTGTCTGTATACCATGGCGTGTGCTTCCCGTTATGAACTGCACTGCTAGTTACAAATCTGTTTAGTCCTTGCTCAACTATTCTTTTAACACTAGAAGGACCGTACAGGTCAATCTGACCGCTGAGTGTTGTTTAATAGCTAATAAATATCGTAAGTTGTAATGTAGGAGGCTTGTATTTCATGAATTTTAATATAAATTCGTGGTTTATAATTTCTGTAAGAGACAAACATCTATTACAAAAACTGAACGAATTACAGTAATCTTTGTGATCTCGTTACCTCTTTTTCTTTACATTTTACTTTATTTAGCGGAACAATGGATATACTTTATATGCTGTGCTCTGTCAGTGTGTTGTGCTGTACCTCATTTTTATTAGGCATCGGTGTTTTCATTCAGATGAGTTTCTACAATTCCATAAAATTTGGAACAAATATTCTGGACCAGATGTTTCGTCTGTACTCTGCCCAGTAGGGCTGTTGCAGATGGTCTACGCACGTATTTTCAACGTGCTACACCTTGCCGGTATCGGCGCACCGACACTCTACAAATAGACAAGAGGAGAAAAAGTTGCCTGGCGAATGTTTCTTGCCAGATAAGCAGAAGAACTCTCCTATTTTTATATATAACCAAGGAGCAGGCCTGTTCATATATTCATTACGATTACTGAAATGTGTAAAGTACTTTCCAGATGGGAGGATACAGACGTTCAAACAAAACTAAGAATCTGCGTGCGCAGAGCAAGAAATTCATTTGTCGTCCATGTGTTGGAAGTGTTTAGTACGGGTATGCAAAGTGTTTTGTTAAAGACGGTGGCTTTGACTGAAAACATCTCATAGAGAAAGACAATGTTATTTTCTCGTAATTGCCACAGCGGTTTATGATATTTTTCTTCGTATTTTCTAATAAATATATGTTTACGACCTGTTTGGGGCTTGGATCCAGTGCAAGTCATAGAGATAAGAAATGCTATTTTACAATTATATGTTTATTTGGCTTTCTATCTTTCGTAATATAGTTTAGTTTCTGAGAATTGTATTGACGCTGTTATTTTTACTGCGTTTCTTTGTCTTTAGTTAATTATAGTTTCTATAGAAAAATTTAAGCGTAACACATCAGAAGGGTGAGAAAAATACAGTAGTGACATTTTTAGATAGCGTGCTGAATTAATGTAAGAAGTTAAACTGAAAAACGATAAACGTCACCCGCCAAACTGACCGGGGGCTGTCCTTCCAGGTAGCTCCCAAACGCCGGTATTCCCGATGTTAAAACTTGAGCCACAGTTCCTCTGTTTGCTCCTGCCCTGTGCTAAATGTTTCAAGATCCTCACTGACATATGACACTACTGATTTTTTATCTACTTTACTGAGAATATACATACTCGTATTTTTCTGCTTGTTTTAGTTGTCCTTTGTACTTCGGTAATCATTGTTGCCACAACTACGTCATGGTCACTGATACCAGTTTCGATGTGGATATTGTCAAAGAGTATAATTTACATCCAAGTAAATCATATACATTAGTAGCATGTAACCAAATACTGAGAAACTATACCATTCTTGTAAGATTTTTTGATACGTATCTTAACTCAGCAAACTATCATGAACGCCCAGGAAGCAGTGGTACAGTAATTACTCATTTCCTTTGCAACAGTCAAGTTATTTACTTCATAAGCTATATTTATGAATGAACATGTTGATTTCAAGTTCAAATGGTTCAAATGGCTCTGAGCACTATAGGACTTAACATCTATGGTCATCAGTCCCCTAGAACTTAGAACTACTTAAACCGAACTAACCTAAGGACAGCACACAACACCCAGCCATCACGAGGCAGAGAAAATCCCTGACCCCGCCGGGAATCGAACCCGGGAACCCGGGCGTGGGAAGCGAGAACGCTACCGCACGACCACGAGATGCGGGCTGATTTCAAGTCCTAGAATAATGTTAACAGCAAACTTCATAAAGGAGTACTTCCTTCGTGAAGCTCTTTTAGAAATTCTAATTGCTTAAGTAGTTTTCTGCAGATGATCCAGTTTATAGCATGTGCAATCGAAGTTGTTATCACCTGTTTTGAAATCAAACGAGAAACCGAAATCGAAAAACTATGCGGCGTTCCCCAATATTTCTCAAAACGACGACTGTTTTGTCAAGAAGGAGTCACAGCTGACTTATCTTATGGAAGCAGTACACGCTTGCCTTGATATCGGTGCTCAACACCTATATCGGTACCATCACTTTGGAGATTCATGCGTAGTATGAAACACACAGCCTGAACACGAAGAGGTGGGATGGCAGACGTTTGTACAAAAAATGGTTCAAATGGCTCTGAGCACTATGGGACTTAACATCTATGGTCATCAGTCCCCTAGAACTTAGAACTACTTAAACCTAACTAACCTAAGGACAGCACACAACACCCAGCCATCACGAGGCAGAGAAAATCCCTGACCCCGCCGGGAATCGAACCCGGGAACCCGGGCGTGGGAAGCGAGAACGCTACCGCACGACCACGAGATGCGGGCGCGTTTGTACAGAATGATATTTATTGTACAACAGCACTAGAATTACTTACATCAATTCCACGGCTCGGATCTCAGAAAGAATGTCTTCCTCTTTGTTTCGAATGTTAGCTTTCCTGTTTAAAAATACAGGCATTGTACAGAAGTCAACCGTCAGCGCCCTGCCAGAGCTGTTCCACGTTTCCACTCAACCCTCTCTTCTCGTTTTACAAGGGGCCACTCTCATTCACCTTTTCGCCATTTACTGCCACAGTCCAGTCTTTATTCCGACTCTGTTGCAACTGACTGTGTGTATTTCTGCCACCTGGAGCATTTGAGCAGGTTACCTCTCCGTTGTTTACAGTATCGAGTTCCCATTCACGCAAGCTGGCTGACTGTTTACCGGCCTCTAAATGTGTACAGTAGTCCAGAAGCGAAAATAGTCTTAACCTTCAACTTGTTAACGTCCCTTCACTAAACAGTAAATTCAGCCGAACACCTTAAATATTTGGTTCCTTACCAAAGCATGACTCAGTTTAAATCCGTTCTTTGTACACGCAACACACTTCCAAGTGCAATTTTCTTATGTATTCAGTAATCAGACAACAATGCGATCGAGAAGATGCGTAGCATAAAAATCCCCTTCACTTGCTTGTAATTCATACAAATCTAGTTTTGCACCGGTGTTGATGAAATTTTGCACGCTTTATCTCCAAGACAAAGGGAAGATCACTTTTTACACAAGATTTCGTAATCTTACTTGAAACATACATCTATGTTGCTACCAAAAATATCTAAATGTTCTTCCCGATTGACTTTAAATTTCTACGCGATCCCCTATATATTTCTACAGTCAGATGAGACAATGAAGACAATTAATGAAAAATTAGATGACTAACCAACGAACTATATCGTGGTACGCTGACTGTAATTAATATCGCGAGAATAAATTACAACGGCAATACCCGTCTTCGAGATAGCACAATCAAACGTAATTAGATCGCGGGACGAGCGAAAGCTCGATAATTTGAGAGGAATATTTAGTGATTAGTTGTCTTTGTTACATATCATATATACCCTAGAAGATATTTTAGTCCGTGTTTCAGAGTTATTTTCGTTGCTAAAATCGACAGTCCCATACTGAAGGTAGTGGGTATAGTACCAACGAAAGTCGGTAGATCGCGGGCCGATCAAAAGATCGAGCAGAACCGACATTTCCCAAACTGTGACGTGAACTGTTCGAACAGTAGGAGTCGTGCTCAAACACAGCCCTACTTAGTGAGATCTGAGCTGAAAGAATAGAAGACGACCAAGAACACGATGAGATACTTATAGCAAATGTAACTACAGATGGCGCAACTTATCATCTTGTCGTACAAGTGAAGAACTGTTCATTCGTCGTATTCCGTTGATCCCGGTGACTCAAATATGCCCTTCGATTTAAAGCGACTGCAGTTCCTCATGCTGCTTTCATTCGCTATGAGTATCAACAGGGCACAGCCGGCCGCGGTGGTCTCGCGGTTCTAGGCGCGCAGTCAGGAACCATGCGACTGCTACGGTCGCAGGTTCGAATCCTGCCTCGGGCATGGATGTGTGTGATGTCCTTAGGTTAGTTAGGTTTAAGTAGTTCTAAGTTCTAGGGGACTGATGACCACAGCAGTTGAGTCCCATAGTGCTCAGAGCCATTTGAACCATTTTTGAACAGGGCACAGGTCCAGTCACTTTGTGTGGTAGACATTAAACACCCCGGGCAACACCGGGCACTGCAGCTAGTTTCCAATGAAACAGACACAGTGGAACCGAAAAACGTGTGATCTGACTGTTGTTTTAGCACAGCTTCGTACGACAATAAAAGTTCCGACGATACGCGCGTGAAACAATTGCGAGGAGTCGTCCGGCACAATCAAGGAATAGGTAACTTTCGCCACTTCACGTATCAAGCATTTAACAGAAAATACCGCAGTGTATTTAATGGTAAAATAATCATCACTCAGTCACTCGTATCTCTTAGTGAAATAAAAGTCCTATCCCTGAAATAAACACATCTCCTTCAGTAATAAAATACAACAACTGCGCCCCGTAGTATCTAACCAACCTTTAAAGAAATTCATTCACTATCAGGATTAAGTCCTGGCCAGGGAGCAAATGAAGGAATTACGTGAGTAGGTAATGAGCAGAAAACAGTGACTGGCGTGTACAAAGTTTTATGGAAGCCTTACTGTGGCACCACAGCGGCACGTGCAGGTTCAGTGCTGCGCAGCTCACGGTTTTTTCGCCTCCGTCGGCCCCGCATCATCTGTACGGGTAGTCAGAATCAGTCGTGCTGGTTGTGACGCTGCGAGGCGATTCGTAAACGAGCGTGCAACATACTTCCTAAAAACTGTTAATAAAACGATTTTCTTCCACTTGCAGCCCTTATCCTACAATTCAGCAAATGTTTTCAATTCCACGTTTGGAGCTAACGCCTGCGGAATAAAAAAAAGAATATACAGCGAATATTGTCGGATCGTTACACCGCAAGGAAACCTAATTCGAAATACATTTTGTAGGATAATTTCTTGCCACGGCCTACGAAATTGCTGTATAGCTGAATTAGACACACACACACGTTATGGAAATGTGGAATCGAGGGGCTCAGGACAGTCATACTGAACTTCTTCCAGTGCGTCAGTGGCCTCATGCGACTGGCGCCCGAGAGGGCAGACATTGTTTGCTCGGCCGCGCTGAATCGTGCAGCCACGTCTTAGAGCCGGCAGCTGGGCTTGTTAGCAGCTGGACGAGTAGGTAGACGGACAGCGCGACGAGTCGTGGAGCACCTCGGACTGTCAGCCTGACGCGACAGCACAGAGAAGCGAGCCGGAGGTGGGGCACGTGGCGGCAACTGCGGGCACAGAACTGGCATCGCGGCGTCTTTACAGACGAGTCAAGGTTCTGCGCACCGCATCGCGACGGCGGTATCCGAATGTGCGGCGTGCTACCAAAATGAACGTCGTCAGCTTGCATCCGTCATCACCGTAAGGAACCCGCACCTAGGCAAGAAGGTATCGGATTCCACTGGACAGTCAACACGCATAGCCGGTAATTCAGACTACAGGTGTTACATTCCTGACGTTTTAAGCCACGTGGATGTGCGCTATCTTCGAGGTCACCATGTTATCTTTCGACATGCCATGGACGTTCAATAATTAATGCAACACATTTTTTTCTCGACCAGTTTCAGTTGAAAAAGAAGTAGATTTTTTTGTGGGGCACCGTGGGATATAGCCGCTGCAACCCCTGTAGTTTCATGAAGTTGCGATCGGTGACAGCGCTACACGTAGCCTTCAAAATGTGCGTTCCAATCAGAGCGTCTAGCTGAGTTCGTTTTAGTGGAAATCTAGAGCATCGGAGATGTTCATAGGTGGTTGCCGAATGAGTTTGGAGACCTGGCAATGAACAAAAGCACGGTGAATCGTTGCGTGAGGCGCCTGCATCATCGCAACGAGATCGGGAAACCTGTCTGATCTGCCGCATGCCAGTCGGTCGCACACAGCTGACTCTTGCAGTGTTGGAACGTGCGGACAGTCTCATTCTAGGTCACCTACGGATATCTGTCAAATACCTAGCTGCAAAACTGGACATCTCTGTTGGTAGTGTTTACACACTAGTCTCTCGTGGTGCAACCATCAAAATTGTTGTGCTACCCTCAGGAAATTGAAATAAAGACTTCGACGTGTTCATCGCCACAAAAATGCAAACGAACTTCTCCGTGACAACGTCAGGCATCACACAAGTCTGTGCACCCGCGAGGAGCTCACAAAAGTTCGTTTGGATTGTTCTTTCTCATCAACCCCACAGTCTTGATGTCGGACCTTTCGAGTTCTATCTGTTTGGCCCAATGAAGAATGCACTCTGTGGGAATCAGTACGTGGAGGATGTGGATGTTATTGGCGCAGCAAGAATTTGGCTCCGACAACGACCAGTTGAGTGGTACCATGTTGGCATACGGGCCCTTCGAGTAAGGTGGCGTAAGGCCGTCGCAATGGACGGAGATTATGTTGAACAGAAAGGTATTGTAGCCAAAAGAGTGAGAAGTAATGGGGTGTATTGGAATCCTGAATAAAACCAATTTGCTTCCAGAAATAAATGTGTTGCATTGAACGTCTCTCAGAATAACGCAAGACCGTGTGTCTCTCGTGCTGTTCTGACCTACCTCGGTACAGAGGGCATTAGACTGTTGCCTTGGCCAACACTTTCCACAGATTAGTTACCCACTGAAAACATCTGTTCGTGTGTTGACGAGATACTGGTTCAACAGCATTCACCAGACACTGCAGTGATCAGCTCTGACACACAGGTGAATCAGCGAGGAATCACGCCCCAGTATATGTCATACGAGTCCAGTTCTGCTCTTGTCCAGCTGGGCCAGGACCGTTGTTGGTAACAGAGGTGGCACCTCTGTCAAATTTCGCAATCTGTATACTCCGAAATCAGCTACAAATTTAAATGCACATATATCCCGCAATACTGTATATCCGCCATGGGTAAAACGTCGTCATTTGTTATCCAATCTGGTTCGTTTGTTACATAGTTTTACGAGCTTCAAACAGGAGAGACTTATTTACAGATACCTGTGTAGTTACTAGATTTTTTTGTAATTTCTTGCGTGTTCGAGTGCTTTCTAGGTGCAAACTTCTATTTCAATAGCAGCGTAGCGTACAGTACCGCCGTTGGTATCGACCCTCGTATCGTATAGGCTTTTGTTTGTTTTGGTTAGTGTCAGTGTTGGTTAGGCCGTCAGAGACAGAAAGCACTTCGAATTCCTGCTGCTAATGTGCCGAGTACACCATTCGTTTGTTACATATTTTTACGAGCTACAAACAGGAGCGACTGCAGTAATGAATAGGAACTGTGACTGCTGTGTGCAAATGCGAGCTGAGTTGGCAACCCTTCGCTCTCAGCTCCAGGCTGCGTTGACCGGAGGGAGTCGTTCCAGACGTAAAAAGGGTGCTTCCAGAGGCCATGAAGAGTACAGAGTGCAGCCAAATGCAGGTGGTGACTCATGTCGGTACTAATGACGTGTGTCGCTTTGGATCAGGGGAGATTCTCTCTCCCGTCGCAACGAAAAACGCCTTTGTTTTTCTCTCTGGTTTCAGGCGGCTAGCCGAAATGGTAAAGACTGAAGGTCTTGCTTCTGGGATTAAGGCGGAGCTCAGAATCTGCAGCATCGTCGATAGAACCGACTGTGGTCCCTTGGTGCAGAGTCGGCCGGTCGGAGTGGCCGTGCGGATCTAGGCGTTACAGTCTGGAGCCAAGCGACCGCTACGGTCGCAGGTTCGAATCCTGCCTCGGGCATGGATGTGTGTGATGTCCTTAGGTTAGTTAGGTTTAATTAGTTCTAAGTTCTAGGCCACTGATGACCTCAGAAGTTAAGTCGCATAGTGCTCAGAGCCATTTGAACCATTTGAAAAGTTGTGTCTCATTTCAAATAGATACCCGACTATACAACTGTAGTCGGTGGTGACTTCAATCTTCCCTCGATATGCTGGAAAACTTATACGTTTAAAGCCGGCGGCAGGCATAAAACTTCAACCGAAATTGTACTGAATGCTTCCTCATAAAATTATTTTGAACAATTAGTTCATGCGCGAAAGCATACTTGACGTCTTAGCAACAAATAATCCTGGACAAATAGTGAGTATCGTGACGAATACAGGGAACAGCGACCATAAGGCAGTTGCTGCTAGGCTGAATACCGTAACACCTACAACCATCAAAAAGAAACGCAAAGTGTATCTATTCAAAAAAGCTGATAAAAATGCTCTTAACGCCTTTTTAAGAGACAGTCTTCACTCCTTCCCATCTGATCATGTAAGCATAGTAAGGTTGTGGAATGATGTCAAAGAGGTAGTATCAACAGCAATTGAGAGATATATACCAAATTAATTAATAAGTGATGGCACTGATCCCCCATGGTACACAAAGCGGGTCAGATCGCTGTTGCAGAAGCGCCGAAAAAATCATGCCAAATGCAAAGAACGCAAAATCTCCAAGACTGGAAAAGTTTTGCAGAAGTTCGAAATGTAGCCCATACTTCAATGTGACATACTTTTAATAACTTCCATAACGAAATTCTGTCTCGAAACCTGGCAGAAAACCCAAAGAGATTCTGGTCATACATAAAGCACACCAGTGGCAAGGCGCAATCAATACCTTCACTGCGCGATAAGAACGGTGAAGTCACTGATGACAGTGGGACTAAAGCAGAATTACTAAACACGGTTTTCCGAAACTCCTTCACCAAAGAAAACGAAGCAAATACTCCTGAATCCCAACCAAAAACAACTGCCAAGATGAGAAACATTGAAGTGGATATGCTCGGTGCACCAAAGCAGCTTGAATCAGTTAATAAAGCCAAGGCCTCCGGTCCAGATTATGTACCAGTCAGGTTCCTCTCAGAGTACGCTGATACAATAGCTCCATGTTTAGCAATTATATATAACCACTCGCTCGCAGAAAGATCCATACCTAAGGACTGGAAAATTGCTCAAGTCACATCAATACCCAAAAAGGGGAGTAGGATTAATTCAGGCCCATATCACTAATGACGATTTGCAGTAGAGTTTTGAAACATATGCTGTATTCGAACGTTGTGAAGTACCTCGAAGAAAACGGTTTATTGACACATAGTCAGCACGAATTCAGAAAATAGAGTTCTTGCGAAACACAAGTAGCTCTTTATACACATGAAGTATTGAGTGCTATGGACAGGGGATGTCAAATTGATTCCAAATTTTTAGATTTCCAGAAGGCTTCCGACATCGTTCCCCACAAGCGTCTTCCAACCAAACTGCGTGCCTATGGAACATCGCTTGAGTTGTGCGACTGGATTCGTGATTTCCTGTCAGAAAGGCCACAGTTCGTAGTAATAGACGGAAAGTTATCGAGTAAAACAGAAATAATATCCGGCGTTCCCCAACGAAGTATTATAGGCCCTCTATTGTTCCTTATCTGTACTAAAGACATAAGAGACAATCTGAGTAGCCATCTTAGATTGTTTGCAGATGATGCTGTCATTTACCGACTTGTAAAGTCATTAGGTGACCAAAACGAATTGAAAATTGATTTAGATAAGATATCTGTATGGTGCGAAAAGTGGCAATTGACTCTGAATAGAGAAAAGTGTGAAGTTATTCACATGAGTACTAAAAGAAATGCGCTAAATTTCGATTACGCGGTAAGTCACACAAATCTGAAGGCTGTAAATTCAACTACATACTTATGGATTATAATTACAAATAACGTAAGTTGGAACGATCACATACTCGTAGATAATTTTGTGGGTAGAGCAAACCAAAGACTGCGATTCATTGGCAGAAAAATTAGAAGGTGCAACAGGTATACGAAAGAGACTGCTTAGACTACGCTTGTCCGTCGTATTCTGGAGTACTGCTGTGCGGTGCGGGATCCGCATCAGGTGGGACTGACGGATGACATCGAAAAAGTACAAAGAAGGGCAGCTCGTTTTGTATTATCGAGAAATAGGGAAGATAGTGACACAGACATGATACGTGAATTGGAGTGGCAGTCATTAAAAGAAAGGCGTTTTTCGTTGCGACGGGATCTTCTCATGAAATTTCAATCACTAGTTTTCTTGTCCGATTACGAAAACATTCTGTTGGCAACCACCTACAGAGGGAGAAATGATCATCACTATAAAATAAGAGAAATCAGGACTCGCACGGAAAAATTTAAGCGCTCGTTTTTCCCGCGTGCCGTTCGAGAGTGGAACGGTAGACAGCTTGAAGGTGGTTAATTGAACCCTCTGCCAGGCACTTTATTGTGAATAGCAAAGTGATCACGTAGATGGTGTTGCAATTCTAACCTTTTGAGCCCGACCAATATGAAACAAATATAATTTTAGAATGTTTACATGATTAACCTTTATTATCACAAGAAACGAACCATTGAGACACACAGTTTTCAATCACCCATCTTTTCATGTGATGTATTTCAAAGCTAATTCACATTTTTCATAGACACAATCTCACATCATGAAACTTCCATGAACTCATAACTGGGGGAGTTGCTAGTCTCCTACCAGGCGCCTCCCCAGGTGGCGGATAGGGGAATGCTCACCAGATATGGTGGGTACCGGGGAAATAAAATACCCGGGGTGGACCAAAACTAGCAAACTAGGGCACGACGGTTCCACATGTCAGTGGCGGTTTCCCGACAGCGTCTGTTCCACATGTTAGTGGCGGCTGATTTGTGTTTCAAGGCTCCACAACCTTGATCCTACCAACTGGCACATGTCAGACCAAAATACAATTACAAGTAAACTTTCAAAATCATTTGAGATAAAAACTGGGGTTAGACAAGGTGATGGATTATCACCTCTGTTATTTAACTTAGTTCTGGATAGAGTCATGGCAGAATGGGAAAAAGAACTCAAAAAAGAAAAGTACTGGAAACCAATATCACTGGGAACCAAAAAAGATGACCTACAAATCCCCTACTTAGCCTACGCAGACGATCTTGCAATAATGGCAGATTCTAGTGAAATGGCAGTCAAACAGATAGAAACCTTAAAAGAGTGTGCAGGAAAAGTTGGCCTATAAATATCTTTTGAGAAAACGGTGTTTACAACAACAAATCTAGAAATTTCTAAGTGACAAACCAAATATGGAGAAATTAAGAGGGTACCATACTTTAAATATTTAGGAGAGATAATTTCTGAAAAATACTCACAACAAGAAAGAATATTAAAAGCTCGTAGGGGTCTAGGGCTGGTCCAAAACATTTACAATAAAAAATGTCTATCTATAAATACAAAAATTAAACATTATAAGTCGGTAATTAAACCAATAATGCTATATGCCAGCGAAACCTTGACACTTAAAAGGAAAACAGATATGGAAAACCTGAAGAAAGAGGAAAGGAAAATCATGAGGAAAATTCTGGGACCAAGATGGACCAAAGAGGGGTATAGATTACAGAAAAATTCTAAAATTGAAGAATATTCTAACATAGAGATAGACATGAGGAAGAGACGTCTAAAATTCTATGGCCACATAATGAGACTTCCCGATCACAGACTTACAAAAAAAATAGTAAGATACGTAGCATCCCTTGTTAATGGAGGAGAATGGATCAAAAATGTAAAGAAAGATCTGGAATTAGCCAACATTACTACTGAAGACATGAACAAAAGAAACAATTTCAGACTTAAAGTTTACAAATGGGAGGTCAAACCAGAGACAAAAGCGCCGAGAACTGGAACAAAATGGAGCGAAGAAAGAAAAGCTGAATTCTCGCAAAGAATGAAGACCTGGTGGGCAAACAAGAAGAATAAGAAGCCCCAGAAGTGAACCATCTTTACTTAGCGTCTTCCATGTTGGGAGCTTTACGACTAATAATAATAAACAAATTATAGTCGTAAATAACAAGCAAAAATGGGCCTAAAATTTAATAAATATTTAATCAAAACTATATACTGCCACAGCGACTGCACTTCGAAACCACTCATTAAAGCAGTAACATAGACTCATATTTACATCACAATAACTTTAGACTCCACTTTCACTATCAGGCGTCTCCTTAATTTCGCCGCTATAAAAGAAGTGAACGTCACAGTCTCCTACAATCACGTGGCAGAATCTCTGGGTCGACTGTTGCTTTGAACACTGTGACTGCTACAACGCACTGCATTCGAAGAAACACGTCACCGTACCAGTAGCAATGGTTTCACGCTAAAGGCACTGGTGCGCTGGGACGGTGTTCCGGCACCTCCCAGAGACTTGTTATTGAACTCGTTGTATCAAGGCGGCACCGGAGGTTTAAAACAGTCCACTCGTAGCTGTAATGTGCCACTGCGCCGGCACAAGTGAACGCTGCCATGGTGCAAATCGCACACAGAATTAACGTTCAAAATGGCTCTGAGCACTATCGGACAACTTCTAAGGTCATCAGTCCCCTAGAACTTAGAACTACTTAAACCTAACTAACCTAAGGACATCACACACATCCATGCCCAAGGCAGGATTCGAACCTGCGACCGTAGCGGCCGCGCGGTTCCAGACTGTAGCGCCTTTAACCGCTTGGCCACCACGGCCGGCGGAATTAACGTTCGTGTTCAGATGTGTTGCGTATTTGTGGTAATGAACAGGAACTTAAATCATTGAAGTGCAATACAACTCAATCAGTAGAAGACAAACGACATTTAAAGCATTTGCTAAATATCTAACTCCGTGTCTACTGTAACACCGTGTTCTGTTTTTCCTAACTCTTCGGGAAGTCGGAAAAGTACGTGACGTCGATGGACCAGGAATATATTCATCGTCATTCATCGTCAAATGCTTTATTCATTAATAATGGACATACATTTACCGAGAAGCTTGACAGCAGTTACAAACATGACGTCATAGTTACGAAGACTGCCGACTGTTGTCGATATGTATCGAACAGAAAGAGGGACCAAAGTGACACTGCTACGTGCAGTTTATATTAAATCTTGTAGTTTTGCTCTTTTGATTATGAGAAATGATGTTTTAAAAACATGAATTCCGAAACACTGTTTTGTAAAAAATGGTTTATCGTTGTAAGTTTCACCATAAGTTTTCAAAAATTGAAACTTTTGATTTTTATGGCTATGTGAGTAGGGTGGTTATAGACGCGTTGCGTCGTGGAAGATTTACGTTCCGTCTCTTACAGTGTTAGAAGTTAATAACTGGCTTACACGATGAGTCTAATAAATCGGCAAAACTGCAAATGGGAAATAATGAGGAAACCGTAAAGTGATGTATACAAAAGTTGAGCATGCTGTTCGGCTGTTCGCAGTACAGTGGTGCACAAAACTAGTACATCAGTACACAGCAGAGAGCTGTATGTGTGGCAGTAGTGTTGAGGCACCCTCCTTCAAAACAAATAAATCACTGCATGCTCGTTCTTCACACTTTTCAGCGCCCGTGCAGCACTTTACGTGAATAATCGCTGAAAACTGAAAGAAGGGACAAGGTGGCCACTATTTTTTAACATAAGTCATCGAACCGTTCTGAAAACGTGATTGACTCCGCGCCCATCGTCGCTACCTTCAGAGGTGAACGACCGCTGCCCTGAGCCGCTCGGCCTCGGCTCAGCACACACACAGCGTTACGGTCTTCACTTCCGCCATTCTTAGCCTGCCTGGCTGTTTGTCACTTTAAACAGGCTATAATATTAGACCAACTGCGTTTCCATCCTATCAGTCATATGGAATGTAGCACTATTAATATTCCAATGTAAGAAATATATTTCAAGCGTGGGACATACATCCTTCTTCCCCGTTTCTCTACGATAAACTATGTTATCGAACCATAAAACGAAAAAACTACTTCCTTGAAACAATGGCTCTGTGTGATATGGGTACAATATAGCTTTTCGGAGATGTATAGCACGCACTATTCACAGCCGATCATGGTTCAGAAATTATACTATGCCTGCATCAGCCCTACATAAAATGATCGTTAGTAACGGCGAATACCTCTTACAAGAAAGCAGATAAACACATAGCAGCAGCGTCCGACATGTGAAAATTACCAGTCATTCCGTCAGTATCTCTGTAAACAGCACACCTGTCAGGCAAATGTGTACACAGGGAATGCAGTGCCTCACAAGCACCTATCGCTAACTTATTTATGATGCTGAAGTCTAGATTTTACACCCAAGATGCCACAGGGGGGGCTGGAGTACTTCCCATAAATCAAAGTTCGTTTAGAGGAATGTGTCACGTCTCATCACACATGAGATGGAAGTCCTCTGATGACTGATAGGTTTACCATTAACGATCGCAAGTAGACAGACAGTGCTGTAAACCACATACAGAACATGTGGCTGTAAACGAGTAGAACGCAGGCTATATCACGCGACTGATGCATCCTGACAGAACTGTGGAAAAGCTGACCTGCAGCAACTTCTCCCTCTCTAGAATACATTATCAGTCAGCCATTAAATCGTACCACATTACAGCTCCATCTCAATCGATCACCCCATCCATTCTCTGTTATCCTTTAACACAGATGGAGGTAAGATTAGAGGTGGATGGTTCTCTATCTTCCTGAAAAGCGTCAAATACAGTAGTCAACTAACGTGTATCACTGGTACCTCAACAGACATACAGTATAATGCTGCCACGATGGAGAAAAATTGACTGCCTCCCAGATTCCCTTCTTTTCGATGTCAGTGTTTTCTTGGATTCCTCTTGCTACTATATACTTGTTCCCATATACAAATTGTTCAGCGCGAAGCAGAAGATACACAAGCACTTCCTCAATTTAGCACTATTTCGATGTATATTTGGTCAATTTATACCTATTCCCTCATCTTTTTCCGCAATTCTATCGACTTTATGTCAGATCTATCCATGCTATCATTATATAGCCTCTCGTTCTGTGTTCTAAAATTGCTGGTAAATGTAGCACAGCTGCCAGCACCTAGTCCAAATGCACTGATCGGGAGGCGTATTACATCACTGTACTCGACTGTATCCAATCACCTACACATTTGGAGAGCGTTTGCTCTGTTTTCTGCTTGTCTGTGTGTATGTACACCTCGCAGACAGTTCCCAGGACCTTCGGTAGACCCGAGTTTGCGTTCGAATGTGGATCCGCCGTGACCTATATCCCGAGCGATGTTGAGATGCGGGTCCACAATATGCTGTGCATGGGATATGGTTAGAAGGTGGATCCGCCACATACAATGTACGAAGTGGTGTTGGGATGCAGATCCAAAATATTTCACATCCGAGTTAGCATTTCAGTATGGATCTGCGACGCACTATATACCCGGACCGTTGTTCGGAGGCAAATCCACCACACGTCACATGTGCGTTAGGGTTCGTGGGTGGACCAACCACGCATTGTGTCTGTACACATATTCTATGTTTCCAGTTTCGTCCACCAGGGTGGGGGGGGGAGGGGTGTGGCAGTGGGGCGTGGCACTTTCGCAACGAGCGAGGTGCGCAGTGGTTAGCACACTGGACTCGCATTCGGGAGGACGACGGTTCAGTCCCGTCTCCAGCCATCATGATTTAGGTTTTCCGTGATTTCCCTAAATCGTTTCAGGCAAATGCCAGGATGGTGCCTTTCAAAGGGCACGGCCGATTTCCTTCCCCATCCTTCCCTAACCCGAGCTAGCGCTCTGTCTCTAATGACCTTGTCGTCGATGGGACGTTAAACAACACTAACCTAACCTAACCAACTTTCGCAACAGAGAGGTTAATTAATTGATCAGTTTAATTAAGTAATCAATGTGACGTATCTTCCTGCGATTTTCTTAGGTTAGTAGAGGTTGCATTGTTCTGTTGGCATTTGAACTTTTTTCCAGAGGAGGTGTGTCACTTTCCCACCAAAAGCCACCATCTTCGATAACGGTACTTGCGTCATCAGTTGACGTCATTGCCGCCGCCTTGTATGACGTCATGCACTGTTCACGTTAGTAGATGTTACTGGACGTTAGTACACATTAGCCCACCAACATGGGCTCATAGGGGGATTTGGCGGTCGGTTGAGGATCGTGGTGGAGACTAACTATTTCCTTCCAAGTCCAGGTGGGCGTGGCACTCACGAAAATCTGATAAAATTTGTATTTCCCACCTGGGAGGCATGGCAGGTGTGCATGGCACTTTCCCACAAGAGAGGTGCATCTGTAACACTGAGGGGGGAGGGGAGGGGGAGTGGGTGGGGAAACAATAGATTAAGTGCCTGTCAATCAAAAGAAAATTGGGTGCCATGGAAAAGTACTTAACAAAACATTAGGTTAAGTACCTGCCAATCTAAGGAGAACAACAGGATTGCCTCTGAGTGCATACCTGCCCCTGATGTAGGCAACCCACACTAACAAACCGTGCCAGCACCCCTGTAGCTCTACTACTGCCATCATTACCAGGGACTGTCCGTGTCTTTTAAGAGGCTTTCGAGCTCGGTATCTCCCCTAGAAATGTTTCTCTTAACTGTGGCTCAAAACACTGGCTGTCTGCAGCATCTGCCCTCTCCCTCCCCGAGCCCAGCAGCAGAGGCTGACGCAAAACAAGCAGGGCTTTGAACAGTTCTTCTGCTGAACTGCACTTATTTACTTGCATCTGGCACAGCACTCATAAACTTTCTTAGTCCATGCCCAGTACATACAATGGAATATCTGCAAGTGTCTTGATGAAAAAAATGGAAGAAGTGGTCCACGTAATCACTGTTATTGTATTGGTATTGAAAATACGCGCTCGCTCCGCAGTGTCTCCGACTACGACTGGATTTAGTATGGAATGTAATTGGTTGGATATGCAACTGACCAATTTGAATACAAAATGTGACTAAATTGCGTAACAACCATATCGAAGGAGTTAAATGCGTTCTGCTTCGCCGCTTTTCGCCGTCCCTGACTGGGGCAGTGCAGAACAATGACACCTAGTGGTAGAGCTGCTGATAACCTGCCTGTAGTAAAATCAGTATTCTTGTGGTCGAAAGCACGTGGCGGCCGATTACTGGTGTTCCTATGGAATCATGCTTGTGAGGTGTAATTTGTTTGGTGGAAGAATCGAGACTACTAAGTATACGAGTTTGGAACTCCACCCCCCCCCCCCCCCCACACACACACACATGCACTGACGCACATTGCCCATCACCCCTTTGCAGCTGGCTGCACGACGTACACTGCATTGCATGAACCACTTTGATTAAGCGATCCGAGAGAGGAGAACAGACGCGACCCAGCTTGGCCACCGTAGTTGTGAGAGGTGGGCCTGTAACGTATGAGGGCACCACTTGGCACCCGCCTTGCTGTTCCTGTGGATTGACCAAGATGAGAGACTAGCGGCCGGTGCTACGCCGGTGCCTGCCACGCCACTGCCTCCTGGACGTCCCCCGTCCCGGGCAACCGAGACTGGCCGCAGCCAGGCGTGCTGCGTCGGCCGAGCGGCTCCAGCCACTGCCTGCACGGGGCAGTCTGTGAACGCGATCATCTTCTGCTCTTTATATTAAACCAGCCACCTGCTCCGGTTTCACGTGGGCAGCACTAAACTATCTACGACCGGACGACTTGTCCGAAGTGGCCATAATAAAATATGTACACAGACCCTGCACGTAAATGAAACTATCCGTCGGTGAAAACCGTTGAAACCCCCTATTGCGAGATTATCTTTCAGGTACGAAAACCGCTCTGCGAGTCTTAAATTTATAGCATGTATACTGTAATATTTCTAGCTTTACAACCACCATATTCAGGTCTTAGAGCATTTGAGAAGACAGCAGTAGGAAGATAACGTAATGTTGTGTGATGCACCGGTGACAGATGGGTTATTCGGTACGTCTAAACTGAGAAATACCGCCTCAATTGTTGTCCTCCACGATTGGCAGCTAGTAGCGCGTCAAAACGATAAACTCTGTCACTAATATTAGAAAAACTGAACAATGTATTTACTTGCATTTTAAATTAAAGCATCCCTCAATATCAGGCTACCATTCCATTATTTCATAAGTGTTAATTACCCGCAGAATAATAAACAAATGCTAAACGAAAAGGCAGATGAAGTACTTCGTAGATCTTCGGGTCGAGCCTAGCTTGGACGGTGGGCGAGGTGGCTCGACTCTCAGATCGGAGCTCGATTGGCGGTCTAGCGGAACAGATATGCTGTATGCCGCAGTCGGTATTGGTTAAAAATTTATCTAGCAATCTCTGGTTTTTGGACGTGTAAATGAGAAATAGTTTCATGGTCATTACACAAACAGATAATTAATTATTTTCTTTATTCTCTACGAACGAGTGAAGACTGGACATTATTTGTAATTCGTAAAATGGTTTACAATCGTGCACTTCCTCATATTCTGCTCGCTAACAGCGTATTACAGGCTCAGTACAACGCACTCACACACACGTGCTGTTTTCTGCGCAGGGGACAACAAAGACAGAAGACTGCTGGTTGGTGTGCATTATTCAGAACTTGTGGATTCCAGTCATGGCGGTGGAAGCAACTAGGAACCTCGCACGTACTGCAGTCTTGGTACAAATAACATCAGCGACACGTCATCTCTGACAACACAGAGGAGGTAAAAAGTAAGTAAGTTTTCGAAGGAAGGAATTTATCATACACTCGTAAATCCCTTCCGCTATCTCTGCCTCATTCATTTGCCGTACATGGCGTCTCTTATGGGGATATGTTTAAAGTCGAAGTGCTTTCGAATTGTGATGCTAGGTATTGTTGGCGAGAACTGTGAACTGTAACCGACTAGCCAACTGTGTAAAGAACGTGATACATGTGAACTGTAAATGATCAGAGAACTGCATAAGAACTGTGATAAGTACTCTTTGAACTGTATTTGACCTGTTTTTAAACTCTAGTCGAGCTATTATAACTGACTCCGCAAAATTAAATTTTTTGCCAACGTGAAAATAGTACCGGTGTGAAGCGGGAATAGGAAGTGGCGCGGTTGATGGAATTAACTCCGAGACTCGCTCGTGTTATGAGACGGCGCACCGTGCAGGGCAACGCGAGGCAGCCACGGCCAGCAGCGAAACTCCCCGTCGCGCCCCCTCACATTTAGCGGTAAAGTGGCCCAGTGGATAGCCCGGCAAAAACTCAACACAGATCAAACATGAAAACAACAAAAAAGTGTACAGAACTGTTGAAAAAGAAGCGAAGTAGAAACAGTGAACGGTCCAAGCTCACCACGAGTAACATCGAGCGACATGAAACAACGACAGTGTCGTGACTGTGTGGTCACGGTGCTGCACTACAAAGCGGTAGATTCGTGTTCAAATCTACGTACCGCTCACATTTTTCCCAAATTTATGAACTTTCCGTCCGGTGATTGACGTATCTGTTCTACTTCTGTAGTCTTAGCAACTATCATACTACACATTGGTTATAGAATGTAAGTCATGTGGTAAGGCTTATTACCGTCGGAAGTAAATGTGATGAACAGTGAGAGCAGGTGAGATGCCTATCACAGAAATGGAAGCAACAAATAAACAAGTATGAACTATGTTACAACGGAGGAATTCAAGAGTCAAAACTATTAAAACATAGCGCAAGAGACATAAAATCAGGTACAAGTGTGAAACGAATAGGAGGTATGCATGTCTGGAAGTCCCTCTGTTACACGACGCGGTTACAAACGGTCGTTACTGTTGTGTCTATTTCATACAGCATAGACACAATGAGGTAGCTAGGTGCACGCTAAACTAACGCAGACGGGCTTGAAGTTCTGGAACATGAGACTTATTAATGAATAAGTGGAAAAGTACGTAGATGCGTTTAATACTTATCTTTATTCTCTTGTTGGAATACATCTCTCTTGAATATTAGTAAGCTATAAGCACTGATACAAATGGCGCCTTGCTAGGTAGTAGCTATGGACTAAGCAGAAGGCTATTCAATCTGTCTCTCGGCAAATGAGAGGAAGACTTGGTAGGTCTAGTCGCAAGCAATGTCGTCCGTACAACCGGGGCGAGGTCTAGTCCGTGTCTTGTGACCTGCCATGTGGTGGCGCTAGGTTTGCGATTACACAGTGGCGACACGCGGGTCCGACATGTACTACAGGACCGCGGCCGATTTAAGTTACCACCTAGCAAGTGTGGTGTCTAGCGGTGACACCACATTCCTCCCCCGCAAATCGGCGAACGGTCGTGAGATAAGGCTTCCGCCCGCCGTGGGGAGGACCCCATGTTGACGTATGCGATGAGGTGGGGAGCCTAACAACAGGCGAGGCTGTGCCACCCGCACCCGGCCATTCGGTCCGAGGGGAGCTAGGAAACGCCTGCAAACCTAGTCCAGGGTGCACGTCAACATGGGGTGTATGCGCACGTAATGAGACAAGAGGGGCCGAAGGGTCGACCTCCATGTGGTCGGAGCACCCGACGGGCGAAGACGACATCTGGTCCGGAGCGGGCAAGAGGTCCATGGCGGAGGACGGCTGGGCACGGGAAGCGAGCGGCGGCGCGTGACCCAGGGAGGCGCCAGGCGGCTGCAGCGAAGCGTCCGCTGCGGGCGGCGCCGGCGGCGGCGGCTGCGGCGGCGGCGCGACGCCATGAGGCAAAATGGAAGGCAGCGTCGGTAACACCTGGGGATGAGGCGAGCCAGTAGATGGGTCCCCAAGGCGCTGACCTGACGGCACCGTCGCTGAAAGCAGACGGGGAGCGGCAGAACCCAGGCGACGACAGAGGCGCAGCTGATTGAGATGCCGACGCACCTCACCAGAGGCCCCCAAAACCAAATACATCGCGCGGCCGAGGCAGCGAAGAATGCGCCCTGCGAGCCAACGCCGTGAACCGCGATAGGTGCGATAATAGACAACGTCGCCAGGAGCAAAAGCAGAAGTCTGCCGCTGCACAGGAACCTGATGTGGCGGATGCAGCAAAGACATCAAGGTGCGATGAGAACGACCATGGAGCAACTCAGCCGGCGAGCGACCATCGCGGGGCTGAGAGCGATACGAAGACAAAAAGAGCAATAATGCGTCCTCCCGAGAATGCGACTCTTTCAATTTCAACATCTGTGACTTGAAAGTCCGGACCAATCGTTCAGCGGCACCGTTTGACTGAGGCGAAAACGGCGCGGATGTCAGATGTTGAATACCATTGGCCTTGCAGAATGACTGAAATTCTGCGGACATGAATTGTGGGCCATTGTCGGAAACAATAGTCTGCGGAAGACCTTCAATGCAAAAGATAGCAGACAAGGCTTGGATAGTGGCAGAAGACGTCGTGGAAGACATCCGGACAACAAAAGGAAAATTACTGAAAGCATCGACCACAACCAACCAGCGAGCATTCCAGAATGGACCAGCAAAATCGATGTGCAAGCGTTGCCAAGGGGAAGTGGCTTTCGGCCATGCAAAGAATTTCCGCGGCGGTGCGGATTGTTGTTCGGCACACGCCACGCAAGAGGAGCACATATTTGTAATCGCAGCATCGATTCCGAACCAAGTACAGTGCTGACGAGCAAGTTGTTTCGTACGCACTATACCCCAATGTCCTTGGTGAAGAAGCTTTAAGACAGAGGACTGTAACGAACGTGGGACTACGACTCGGGATTGATCATTATCGGAACGCAACAACAAAACACCACGTCGTACAAAAAGTCTCTCCTTGTGAGCAAAAAAACGGCGAACCAAAGGATCCTCGATCCGTGATTTTGACAAGGGCCATTGCGTAGCAACAAAACGCAAAACAGTAGCAAGGACAGGGTCAGCAGCTGTGGCTGTAGCTACACGACGAAAATCAATCGGAAACGATGCGACCACGTCATCGGCTTCCGAATCAATGAACATGCAAGCAAGTTCAGAAGAATCGAATGCTTTATCCGCAGCAACAGGCAAACGGGACAACGCATCAGCGTTTCCGTGCTGAGCAGTGGACCGATACAAGATATCGTAGCGGTACTGCGAGAGAAAAAGTGACCAGCGAATGAATTTCTGCGCTGTACGCGGAGGTACAGGCTTGTTCGGATGAAAAAGCGATGTCAAAGGTTTGTGGTCCGTGATGATTGTAAAGTGACGACCATACAAGAAGTCATGGAACTTGGTAACACCAAACACGAGAGCTAAAGCTTCTTTCTCTATTTGTGAATAATTTCGTTGCGCAGATGAGAGCAATTTTGACGCAAAGGCAATAGGGCGATCATGCGAGCCATCTTTGTGCGCAAGCACAGCACCGATCCCGAAATCCGATGCATCCCATCCTCGTCGCCAAATAATGTTGTGTCTATTTCATACAGCATAGACACAATGAGGTAGCTAGGTGCACGCTAAACTAACGCAGATGGGCTTGAAGTTCTGGAACATGAGACTTATTAATGAATAAGTGGAAAAGTACGTAGATGCGTTTAATACTTATCTTTATTCTCTTGTTGGAATACATCTCTCTTGAATATTAGTAAGCTATAAGCACTGATACAAATGGCGCCTTGCTAGGTAGTAGCTATGGACTAAGCAGAAGGCTATTCAATCTGTCTCTCGGCAAATGAGAGGAAGACTTGGTAGGTCTAGTCGCAAGCAATGTCGTCCGTACAACTGGGGCGAGGTCTAGTCCGTGTCTTGTGACCTGCCATGTGGTGGCGCTAGGTTTGCGATTACACAGTGGCGACACGCGGGTCCGACATGTACTACAGGACCGCGGCCGATTTAAGTTACCACCTAGCAAGTGTGGTGTCTAGCGGTGACACCACAGTTACACCACGACAAAGACACAAATTTGAATATAGCGAACAGGCATATCAGTCACCGGAAGTCAGTTCATAATTTAGTCGAAAATATTATTGGTTGGGAGGGAGATTTGAACCCGGATCTCCCCTTCATAGTCCTACACCGTGACCACAACCACGACGCCAGAGTAGCTCGATGTTGCACATGTCAGTCTTGAAGCTGTCACTGTTTCTATTTTGCTTCTTTTTTCTCCAGTTCTGTACACCTTCTTCCTGTTTTCATGCTTGAAGTCTCAACGTAATTGTAACCTTCTAGTGGATCGGATACAGATAAGTGGAGATGAAGTCATGTATGGGTTTAATGATATGCCAAATGTAGTAAAAAATAATTCAAGTGAAGACGTGGATTGAAATTTTGATGATGAATCGGAAATAGTAAATTGAGGTAACAATGACCTCACTGAGAATTCTGAACTACCCATGAATTAATTCTCTGGGAATGCAGAGTTAATGAACTATTATGAGAGCGAAAAATTAGGTTTAGTGGCAAACAATGATAATGTAAACATACAGCACGTAGTCAAGACGAGGTGATTGACTGGACTATCGATGCCAGAAGACAATGACTCATACATCGACATCGGCAGTGACCGAAGAGATGAGTTACATATACAGAGTCGTGGTACAGCATCAGCTGAGACTTTGTCAACTCAGGATAATGATCAGGATAAAATGTTATGTCAAAAATTAATTTTGTAAGAACAAAAAGTAGCAAAAAAGAAAAACGAGGAGGAATTAAGAAAAGCACAAAAGAAAATAGAGCAAACAGATAAAGGGTTGAAAGAAGTTAATGAAGGAATAACACAATCCTAAGTTCCATGCTTTGGAGCAAAATGTTGCAAATCTTGAAGCTAAAATTGAGGGATGTTGTAAGAAACAAATTATGAAGTTTGTAAGTCAGAAATAAATCAAAATGTAGGCCATGAAATCAGATAGGAAAGGATTTGCAGGATCAAAGTGGGGGAACACAAACAACAATGATTGACATTAGTAATGTAAGACTAGAGCGAAGTAAAGCTATCCAAATATGTAACAATAAACATAAAATACAGTGTAGTAATTTACAGAGTACCAAAAATGACAATGAATCATAATACACTCCTGGAAATGGAAAAAAGAACACATTGACACCGGTGTGTCAGACCCACCATACTTGCTCCGGACACTGCGAGAGGGCTGTACAAGCAATGATCACACGCACGGCACAGCGGACACACCAGGAACCGCGGTGTTGGCCGTCGAATGGCGCTAGCTGCGCAGCATTTGTGCACCGCCGCCGTCAGTGTCAGCCAGTTTGCCGTGGCATACGGAGCTCCATCGCAGTCTTTAACACTGGTAGCATGCCGCGACAGCGTGGACGTGAACCGTATGTGCAGTTGACGGACTTTGAGCGAGGGCGTATAGTGGGCATGCGGGAGGCCGGGTGGACGCACCGCCGAATTGCTCAACACGTGGGGCGTGAGGTCTCCACAGTACATCGATGTTGTCGCCAGTGGTCGGCGGAAGGTGCACGTGCCCGTCGACCTGGGACCGGACCGCAGCGACGCACGGATGCACGCCAAGACCGTAGGATCCTACGCAGTGCCGTAGGGGACCGCACCGCCACTTCCCAGCGAATTAGGGACACTGTTGCTCCTGGGGTATCGGCGAGGACCATTCGCAACCGTCTCCATGAAGCTGGGCCACGGTCCCGCACACCGTTAGGCCGTCTTCCGCTCACGCCCCAACATCGTGCAGCCCGCCTCCAGTGGTGTCGCAACAGGCGTGAATGGAGGGACGAATGGAGACGTGTCGTCTTCAGCGATGAGAGTCGCTTCTGCCTTAGTGCCAATGATGGTCGTATGCGTTTTTGGCGCCGTGCAGGTGAGCGCCACAATCAGGACTGCATACGACCGAGGCACACAGGGCCAACACCCGGCATCATGGTGTGGGGAGCGATCTCCTACACTGGCCGTACACCACTGGTGATCGTCGAGGGGACACTGAATAGTGCACGGTACATCCAAACCGTCATCGAACCCATCGTTCTATCATTCCTAGACCGGCAAGGGAACTTGCTGTTCCAACAGGACAATGCACGTCCGCATGTATCCCGTGCCACCCAACGTGCTCTAGAAGGTGTAAGTCAACTACCCTGGCCAGCAAGATCTCCGGATCTGTCCCCCATTGAGCATGTTTGGGACTGGATGAAGCGTCGTCTCACGCGGTCTGCACGTCCAGCACGAACGCTGGTCCAACTGAGGCGCCAGGTGGAAATGGCATGGCAAGCCGTTCCACAGGACTACATCCAGCATCTCTACGATCGTCTCCATGGGAGAATAGCAGCCTGCATTGCTGCGAAAGGTGGATATACACTGTACTAGTGCCGACATTGTGCATGCTCTGTTGCCTGTGTCTATGTGCCTGTGGTTCTGTCAGTGTGATCATGTGATGTATCTGACCCCAGGAATGTGTCAATAAAGTTTCCCCTTCCTGGGACAATGAATTCACGGTGTTCTTATTTCAATTTCCAGGAGTGTATTTCACACGTGGAATCTTCTTGTAAAGGCAACACAAGTGCGATTCAGGGTAGGGAGAAGTAGAGCAAAGAGTACCTCCTGAGAGGCAAGACAAAGCAGAAAACGAAGTTAAACACAATGTAGAAATTTGGTGTGAACAAGAAAGAAAGGAAGGTACCGATCATGTCAGTCACGCAGCAAGTCACGTTAACGCTTATAAATTACATCATTTCTCTAGTAATGGAACTAAACACCCAGTAGACCTTATTAGACAGTCCTGAAAACAACAAAATAAAGGAGAAAAAGTCAAATTCGTGGGCCATAGGTAAGAATCATGGGGAACAGGGGTCAGTAACACATGAAAAACATATAGAGAATTTATTCAAACCTTCTTGAATTGATGCTGGTCTCGCAGCACATAAAATAGAGCGAGAGGAGAAATACATGCATGAAAAAAAGTTTTGCGTCACCTCGGTTCCGAGAGTTTCAGAAACTGTACAGAAAATGGGAATAGATATCAACATAAACATCATTTCCGCCCATTCTATTGCTCATTAAAACGACACATTTCATGTTGTACCACCATATAGCGAGACCTTCAGAGGTGGTGGTCCAGATTGGTGTACACACCGGTACCTCTAATGCCCAGTAACACGTCCACTCTCATTGATGCATGCTTGTACTCGTCGTGGCATACTATCCACAAGTTCATCAAGGCACTGTTGGTCCAGATTGTTCCAATCGTCAACGGCGATTCGGCGTAGATCCCTCAGAGTGACTAGAGTGACTGGTGGGTCACGTCGTCCATAAACTGCCCTTTTCTGTCTCAGGCATGCTCGATAAGGTTCATGCCTGGAGAACATGCTGGCCACACTAGTCGAGCGATGTCGCTATCCTGAAGGAAGTCATTTACAAGATGTGTACGATTGGAGCACCAATTGTCGTCCATGAAGACGAATGCCTCGCCAATATACCGCCGATGTGGTTGCACTGCCGGTCGGAGGCGCCTTCCGTGACCACCAGTGGCGTACGTCTGCCCCACATAACGCCACCCCAAAACAGAAAAGAAACTCCATCTCGCTGCACTCGCTGGACAGTGTGTCTAAGGCGTTCAGCCTGACCGGGTTGCCTCCAGGCACGTTATAAAATAAATAAAAATAAAATGGAATAAAATATTAATGATTAATTATTCTGTATGTATGATGATTGGTTGTAATTGGTATTTGCTTATCTGGAACGTGGACGTTTAATTATTCGGTATCAGACGCTTGACAATGGCTATTTGGAAAAGGCAATGTAACTCGTAGTTGACCGTGAAAGAAAACTGAAATAATCGGACTTCGTAATTAAATCGCTTCCAAAGACTGCTGTGGTAGGTACGGACTCATGATCTAATCTCAAGATTACAATGATTTGCCAGCCATGCCAATACGTCGTACAGAGGTGATTGTCTACTAACATAAAAAGTTACACAGTTAGTTAAATCAGATATATTCAATGAAATAGCCTACAGTTCATAATCCTACTTACTTTTATAAATATAAATTCATTACAGAATCGAGTGCCTAGTGTGGTTGCAACTCGCAGTATTCTTCTATAACATGAAAATATGGCGGTGTGCCAGACAATAAAATAAAATACGTGCTTCTCGCACCACTTCTACCTGAGCTCTCTTTCTCTTAAACAAACATAAGAGTAACGTAATTATTCTTTTGTCTTTATCAGCGACACAGCGCTGCAGTTGTGTGCCATAGGCTTTATTTATTAGTCACTGATTATTTATTTAATTAATATTTCGCGTTTCCGCGGAAACTCACGCTCGGCATGCAAATGTGCCTTTATATTGCCCCCTGAATTGCGAGGCGAAAGGACACACCTGCAGGCGAGCAATTCACCTAAAGGCACAAGTAAACCTAAGTTATCTACAACTATTCACATGACTTACATTACACACATTATACACATTATATACAAAATTTGAATGACGCGGGTGCGTCGTAAAAGTTCTTATGTTGGCAGATAGAGTGCGCGCATGCGCAGAAGCGTCTGTGTGACTCCGGCAGTGCCGTTATATCATACAGTTAGATCACGCGGCATAGTAATGCAGTTCATATTGTTCGTGTGCGCGCGTATCTTAGTCGTTGCACAAAGAAAATATTCAACCAAGATTACATATGTAGACTACATTCTATAACAGGTAACTTAGTTTTAAATTTACAATATTTCTTATATCACAATACAACTCAGATTGTTGAATGTTCTTAGTTACATAGTATTGTTTTGAAATACTTCAAAGAAAAATGTCCGTATGTTTCAGGTGCGTCGACCTATTCACATCGTGTCGTTATTACAGTTCATATTCATCTGCTGCGCAATAATTTTTTCACAGGTTAGTATCATCGTTGTATAACAACGTGATTAAAACATAAGCGTGTCCATTTCCATTTCCATTATAGTCGTTGTGATGCAGTTCGTTGTGACTAAAAAACATTGTTTATTACAGATCTGACGTGACCCGTTAGTAATTGGTCCACGTGCAGTTCGTTTTTTACATTCCGTGGAAGCTTGGTTGCAGAACCTCGGACGGTACATAGCTGGCGTGGATCCTTGGACAGTCCAGGTAAGAGTGTCCGTCACATTTCGAGAACATTTCATTCCCTGAAGTTCCAACCAAAATTCTTCCACCCGTCGTGTTGTTTTCTGGACAGGCACTTTGTGTCCGTTTAATCCAGTTAACATCTTGAAGTTAGGTACTGTAGTATTGTCACTAGACGATGCACGAATTATGCACTTCACATTTTCAGTTTTTTGCTGAATATTGTAAGTGGCGTGAATAAAAGGACGCTATGTGCAAGAAGCATGAAGCGCCCTTTGAATGTATCCTGATAGCTAAAAGAGCCACGCGCACTTTGAATAAGAAAATGCTACTTGACACTGAAATCAATATAAAAGATAGGGTCGCCACCAACTCCAGCCACACGACAAAAAGAGGTAGCACTGAGTCGGAAAATTACTTAATTTATTAATAATAAAAACTCACAAAAGAACATTCATTGTAAAGTCATTGATAAAGAATGGGATGTAGTTATTAATATGATCCAGGCATTCTTCCCGTGAATCAAATATTGAGTAAAGTAAATAGGGCGTGAACACCATGCGTAAGTGCAGCCTGCAGCAAGATTTGTGAAAACACGATCTATTCCAGAGCATTTGTTTCATATAAAAAAAGGGACACTAATCACTACACCTGTGCACATGGAAACGCTATAGGTGGGCCAACAAGGAAAACTACAAGGTAAATGGTGAAGGTAACGGCGACGTAACATCGGTACACAAGATAAGATTGAAGGCTAAATTATTTATTCCTTAAAACATTGATGTAGTGCATCTATAGCCTGCTGTTGCATGCTAACTATATACAATTGCTTGTGAAATACGACACGTTTCATAACAGACTCGCGTGCCCACTCGGTCCGCGGAGACAATTTCTATGGACCGTGGCCAAATCTTAATCACGTGAGACAAAGAAAATTCACAAATACACAAAAATCACCAAGATCCGAAAAAGATTAGAAGCATACACACACAGTTGTAGGCACATAAACATTCACACTGAACCGAGGGCAATTCAACATATGCAACTCCTTTGTGCTGCGTTCCTCTCACGGATCAAAGTCAAGACTGCATTGGGAATCAAACTGAAAGTTTACAAAAGCCTTGCATTCCCTGCTGCAACCCAGCAAATAAATCTTTATAAGACGAGATTCGAGACCAAAAGCTAAAAGCTCCCCTCTCTATGCGACAACGCGCCACGCGGTCAGTCCAACTCACCCTTCTTCGACTGGAGCACAGCTGTGTACGCTTCCCGTACCGGCGGCAGACTGCCTCCCGCTTCTCCAGCCTCTTCCACGCTCCGCGTGGACCGGAAAACCCCAGGATGCCATTTCCGCCACCAACCTAACGCAGGTGGATTTCTTACAGGTAGCGGAAACCTCTTTGCCGACTTGACCACTACGAGAGTTGGCAATGAAAGGTGGCTACAGGACCCTTTCATCACCCCAAACGTCCCGGAGAAGACTGTGCCGCGAATTTTCTCGCCATGCTAGGAGATTCGCCAACAGTCTTCGAAACAAACATACCCTAACGAGTAACAATTGCAACAGTAAACAGCAGCACAAAAGAGTTGATTAATCTCTTATATCCAAGTGAGCTTTATCTGACCTTAGTCAATAATTGTGACCTCATGCGGTCCGCAAAGCAAACAGAACAAATTAAATTAAGCGTGATATCCTACGCTAACATCATGTCATCTGACCTACTACGACCACAACCATGAGATATTATTTTAAAATTGCCTTCACCAACTATCAAAAGTTAACATAGAGACATAGGTGAACAGGTACATAATATATATAAATATATAAACAAATACAATGATGCAAAATCATTATCACGAACCAAAGCAGTATCATCTGGTGCTGACATATATAAAAACATGCAAGTGAAAGTGCAAAATACAATATTCACAACAAATACAGTGATACAAAATCATTAATGAACCCAATGGTATGACAGCTGGTAAATAATCACCTATGGAAAATAAGACATGAGTACAAAAACACATCCAGAAATCAACTCGTTGACACGCTGTCATTTTTCATTTTCGTCACATGGTTGTTTCACTGGGTATTCTCTTTAGGTGCTGGGGTGGGCGTCTCTTCTAAAGGCGACTTGGAGGATAAGCTACTAGGGGACCACAACACTGAACTGGGGAGTTCGCAGCGGCGTTGATTGTAACATCCGTTGTAACCCAGGTTGATCATCCTAGACAGCACCCCGCGACGTTGCCTCGTGCCCGTTTCCACCCTCTGCGTCCATACTGTGGGATGGTTCGGCGTTGCAGATTTGCAGGACATCGCCACTTGTGGGCCCTGCCTCATCATCGAGAAGGCGGCTTGGCGGTTGTCGTCCGTATGTTGTGGAGGAATGTGTTTTACCGACACACGCCCCCGTCTCCTGTCGTGTCAATGGGGAGACACGCGCTCTTCTGCGTCGCATCGAGGTCGACGTAAACTCGTGCGGGTGTCGGGCTTGAGACCCGAGTATCACCTCTTTGCACCGTCTCAGCTGATGCGTCAGTGGTGGGACCCGTGTCCCTCCGGGCAGTGGGCGTTACCTCACCGCAGCAGCCGTCTGGACTAGCGGCGCTCAGGAATCGGCGGCCTCGATGGTGTGCGTCATACTTTCCCTTTCGCTTGTCAGATGACTAGCGCACGGGGTGGAACGCCGGCCATCAGCTGGCGCTGCCGTGTTGACACGCCTGCGGGCTCCGGTGTGAGCCTGCGCCTGGGGGAAGACCAGCATCCCCTCCCCTCTGACGGGGAAACAGCTGTGACCGCTCGCCGCATCACTGCTTCGCCGTTGATACCAGGGTTCGGCAACGCCTGCCGGTGGACCAAGCCCTGTGCTTTCTGAGGCGGAGGCTCCCTAGGCGGCCTTGCACCCACTTAAGAACTGCGCTCACAGGGATCGTTACAAAATATCATGTGTACAGATTACCACAAAATCTTCGGAGTTTATCACTCCTGATCAATACATGGAATAGTGCCCAAAATTAACTTGACAAAAAGGGCCTTCTTAACATTACTAATAAGAAGAACAACGAAGAAAATTAAATAACCAATATTCAAACAAACAAAAAAATCCTTTTTATAAAATATAGTTCCAGCATTACATCTGCTGTCAATCATTCAGGGTAGATCTTGTACAAGGTTTGGTCAGGATTTGGATAGGATTTGGCGCCGCTGCTAGCTACAGACACAAAACTCTACCTACTCCTAACTACGCTCTCACGCACAATCTACACAGCTCGTACTAGTCACCATCACCATGTAGCCCGACTACAATTCCCACATATAAACAAAATATTCCTTTCAACAGCAATACCCATATCGTTGTTCATTGACTGCTCCTCCAAGGTTTGCAGAACATGTTTGCTGATCTGTGAAAAATTTCCGAGACTTCTTTTCTATGGACATTGCATAATAAAAGTTATGATTAATGAGACACAGAAGGTTCATTCAAGTCACATCTCAAATGGTAAATGTTTCAACATCTATTCATCAGCCTAATGCAAAAGGTCAGTGGGCATAAAAATGGCAATAAAAATCATCCTATCCTATTAGCAAACACATAAACACTTCGTCCTATAAGTACATAAAAAAATACTGTCAAAAGAAATCCATTGTCCAGGGCCATGAGTACCCAACTTACTGCTATCATAAGATACTCATAATGATTACACACTTACTCACCACATGTCCCCAGGGATCCTCACCTACCGTCATGTTATTTCAGCTTGGAGGTAGTCGCATTGATTCTCTATTAAATATCAAGTTGCTTGAGTTAATAAGCTGTTTCCATTTACGTCTTGTGGAGTTTCACATTCTGGTGTCCTCAACCGTACCTAGTAGTATGTGACGGCAAGTTACACTTTCCAAATATCTTATAAGATGGCAACTCTGAAAATCAAACACTATTAATCTCCCTTCATACACAAGTCCTTCACCTACAAGTCACCAAGTTGCTTCATTAACATCGCAGTACATTTGAAAAATCTCACTGAATCATGCTCACCTAAGGGGAATAAGAACACTAAAACTGTAATTTATCATCAAGAATTACCTTACGACCATTGACTCGCCACGCCAACACACCCGATACCTTTTTAGTCATCAAAGAACGAAAGCCATCTTACTGTAATAGGAAACGCTTCATATGAGCCTCATAATCATTCACATTCATACGTGATGAAGCTGTACAACACTACTCTTTTCTGCTCAGAAGAAGAAATAACTACGCATACATTGGGGGACCCTTTACAATTCACAGAAAATATACACTTTAATTTTAAACACACCAGAGTGAATCAAAACATTGGAAAATATACACTGTAAATGTACTAAACAGACACGACTGGGTTTACCGCAGGCACACCAATACTGTGGCCCTCCCTCAACAAATCTTCCATAATAACGTCTTCCTTTATCAAATGCACATCAGTATCATCAATAGCACCGGTCCTCATTAAGTTGACGCCAACCGAGTCAGCCAATAGTCATTGATTCCTTTGATTAGAGGTATTTGGCTGATTGTGCAGCGGGTTTGCGGAACGAATTTCAACACCCACTGGCGGACCACCCGTACTGTTTAGAGCACCCCTGTTGTCGCTTGTTCGATAATTATTTTGTGGTCGGTTGCGACTACCGTTCCTAGGTCCGCTATAATTGCTCCAGTATCTCTGCTCATTACCATATCTTCTAAACTCCCGGGGGTGTCTTTGATTTACTCTCGGCGAATGATGACGATTGGCATCGTTCGTTCTGCCCGCGTTCCGTGAGGAATCGCGACGCTGCCAACGCTCGCGCGCCCTGTAACTCTGAAGCGACCCGTTACGTCTGGAGTGCCACCTGTCTCTACGGCTGCGGCTTCGCTCGCGCGGCCGCTGCTCGTAGGCGCTCTGACCGTAATTCTGCGTGGTGCCATTCGCATCACACTGAAGCTCTAAAAGAAGATTGCGAAAACTCTCTACGTCATCCTTACATCGTCCTGCAAGGATAACGTGCCGCAACTGCACTGGAAACTTTCCCAGGCAAACACGAATAATTTCCGCAGGTCCATAAGGATCGTCAAGATGTTCATTCGCCTGCAGCATGTGCTCGAACATCTGCACAGGGCTGGATAATTTCGACCTGTGTAACTCTGGTAGCATAATGAGTCCGTGTTTTACACGACTTTGCGCTGCCACTGACCAATATATCGACAGGAAGTGTTGACGAAACTCCCCAACAGTGTAGCAATTGCGTGCAATTGACCTCATCCGCGCCGCTGGCTCACCTTCGAGGTAGCCGCACATATACTCTATTTTGTGCGCACTGGGCCACGTAGGAGGGAGGGAGAACTCGAACTGCTGTAACCAGGCCCGCGGGTGAATCCCCGTAGCCGAGTTACGGAAGACTTCAAACTTCCTCACCGTCAGAAAATGTTTAAAGTCAACTTCGTGAGTTTCCCTTGGCGAACGTTCCTGAGGGGATCCGCGCCGTTCCCACCTGGTACGAGATCCGTGATCATAACGATGATCAAATTCGCCATCGTTCCCGGAATCATCGTCGGAATAATGGCCCTTTCGTTCATTTCTTTCAACTTCATGGGCCTTTAACCCTTTTAGGTGAAGTTCCAAACGGGCCATGCGCTCACATATTCCCTCGGTAACCCCTCTTTGTTGTATTTTTATTTCACACTGTCCACGCGGACATTTCGTTATCGACCGTATTTCGTCTGCATCCGCTGATGACGAGGTAATCGTTTCCCTGTTATTGTCAGACTTACGCGCCACTGCGTCTGAGATCCTGGCTATTTCTTCTCGCATCTCTCGGTGGGCCGTGTCTTGTTGTGTTTGCTTAAGCCCTTGCTCTCGCTCGAGAGCTATTATCGCCTGGCTGAGGGTTTCTACCTGCGCGCTAATATGGACCGGGCACTTAGCCGCAGTGTCCTCTATTCGGCACACAAGAGCCGCGTGGTCACTCTGGCATTGTTCTGCTAACGCGCGGAGATCCCTGGCAGAATTTTGTCCTACTCGGGACTCAAGAGCCGCTCGTTCACTCTGGCATTGTTCTGCTAGTATACGTATATTCCCAGCGAACCTTTCTTCTTGCTCCATCACCTGCTTGCTAATGACTTGCTGCCCCTCTTCTAAGGCGGAGATGCGTTGGTCAATGATCGCCAGTTTCTCCCCAACACCCTGTACTATTTCACTAGTCAATCTTTTATTTGCTTCCTCGATATGCCTCCTATTTTCTTCTGCTTGTTTTTTATTCACTTCCTCGCTATATCTCCTATTTTCTTCTGCTTGTTTTTTATTCACTTCCTCGCTATATCTCCTATTTTCTTCTGCTTGTTTTTTATTCACTTCCTCGCTATATCTCCTATTTTCTTCTGCTTGTTTTTTATTCACTTCCTCGATATGTCTCCTATTTTCTTCTGCTTGTTTTTTATTCACTTCCTCGATATGTCTCCTATTACTGTCTAGTAATTGTCGTAGCATAGCCTGTAATGAATTTGCATCTATCGAATGATTCGAAATCACTACAGCGGGCTCAGGATGGACAACACTTGTACTTGCGTTTTCCGCGTTTCGTTCCTGGTCGGACTCGACGTTTTGACCTCGTCCTTGTTCAGGGTTATTTTCTGGCAGGTTTTTCCGATCGCGGCTCCCTGAACGGCTACGCGTCTCCATCATAAGGATAGTTACTCCGTGCTCCAAAATACAACAAGAATAATGCCAAAGTCTCCTAATGGACTCACAGTCCCCAAAAAGCACCCAAGATTTACTATATGACACCGGTACACGCCACAGGACAAGAATCAACCCAAACTTGTAACACAATTGAATACTAAATCACAATATTTATACAGTAATACATATACAAGATAAAACATGTAAGAAAATGCACACCTATATCATAAATTCACGTAAATTCAGTATCACAGAAAGACAATATACCAATTAGCACATCCAACCGAAAATAACTAATCCTCACTGCGCATCAGAAGATCCCTGGTTTACCGAAATCCGTGAGCAGGGTAAGCCATGTGTAAGTGGCGTGAATAAAAGGACGCTATGTGCAAGAAGCATGAAGCGCCCTTTGAATGTATCCTGATAGCTAAAAGAGCCACGCGCACTTTGAATAAGAAAATGCTACTTGACACTGAAATCAATATAAAAGATAGGGTCGCCACCAACTCCAGCCACACGACAAAAAGAGGTAGCACTGAGTCGGAAAATTACTTAATTTATTAATAATAAAAACTCACAAAAGAACATTCATTGTAAAGTCATTGATAAAGAATGGGATGTAGTTATTAATATGATCCAGGCATTCTTCCCGTGAATCAAATATTGAGTAAAGTAAATAGGGCGTGAACACCATGCGTAAGTGCAGCCTGCAGCAAGATTTGTGAAAACACGATCTATTCCAGAGCATTTGTTTCATATAAAAAAAGGGACACTAATCACTACACCTGTGCACATGGAAACGCTATAGGTGGGCCAACAAGGAAAACTACAAGGTAAATGGTGAAGGTAACGGCGACGTAACATCGGTACACAAGATAAGATTGAAGGCTAAATTATTTATTCCTTAAAACATTGATGTAGTGCATCTATAGCCTGCTGTTGCATGCTAACTATATACAATTGCTTGTGAAATACGACACGTTTCATAACAGACTCGCGTGCCCACTCGGTCCGCGGAGACAATTTCTATGGACCGTGGCCAAATCTTAATCACATGAGACAAAGAAAATTCACAAATACACAAAAATCACCAAGATCCGAAAAAGATTAGAAGCATACACACACAGTTGTAGGCACATAAACATTCACACTGAACCGAGGGCAATTCAACATATGCAACTCCTTTGTGCTGCGTTCCTCTCACGGATCAAAGTCAAGACTGCATTGGGAATCAAACTGAAAGTTTACAAAAGCCTTGCATTCCCTGCTGCAACCCAGCAAATAAATCTTTATAAGACGAGATTCGAGACCAAAAGCTAAAAGCTCCCCTCTCTATGCGACAACGCGCCACGCGGTCAGTCCAACTCACCCTTCTTCGACTGGAGCACAGCTGTGTACGCTTCCCGTACCGGCGGCAGACTGCCTCCCGCTTCTCCAGCCTCTTCCACGCTCCGCGTGGACCGGAAAACCCCAGGATGCCATTTCCGCCACCAACCTAACGCAGGTGGATTTCTTACAGGTAGCGGAAACCTCTTTGCCGACTTGACCACTACGAGAGTTGGCAATGAAAGGTGGCTACAGGACCCTTTCAATATAACTCACCTAAATGTTCGTAGTTATTAATCAAAGAAATGGTTCATCGCGTTTACATAGGTACGATGCACAATGAATGTCATTAACAGTTTCTTTCACATAGGTTTCTGCGTAGTTGCAGAGTTAGTAATGTTCATTAATGTCCGTGAACAATGGTTCACTATGCAATGTCCTTTTTTGCACTCGTTTTGTTCAAATTTCTTTTACATAGTAACAGTTACATTATACATCATTGAAAGAGAAACAAAAAAAATATAAGTAATCATACATACACACGTCACATATTTTCATAGCATAAACATAATACAGTTGCACATAAACATGTTTACATCATTATTACATAGCTATGGGTTATTACATTGTGTCACATTTGATTACATGAATTGCAGATAATTACGTCCTCCATAAGGGTTTTGCTGGGATTTTATCGATGTTTATTTTGTGATGTCATCTGAAATTAAGATAGGTTAGACACAACATTCATTACATCAGTAGGCAAGACCAGGCATTTTCACTACTCAATAAATATTCAAAATAGTAAGAGAGAAAATGTTTGATTCCTCGCGTTTTGTGCGTGTGTGTATAGTGTCTGTGTGGTCTTGACTACTGATAGATGCTTTTCGTGTTGAGAGATGTGCGTCTAATCTATTTCTCAAAGTAAAAGTTCGCTTCACAGATGACGTCTGTCGGTTCGTCAGGTGTCACACCAAGTCAGTGATACCTACAGTCACAAATGTTCCGTGAAAAAATTAATATATCATTCACTGCTACGTAAACATAAATTTTATTTTAATATTCCGTCTTCCAGGTGGTGGCGCGCGCTGAAAGAAGAGTTCTTCTGCCTTCAACTGCGTCACTGGAACCGCTGAAATGAAAATTTCTATACTACTTACTATCTGTGTTGTAGCAACAGAGTTTTTTGGAGTTGCTTAGCAATGTTTTGATGGATGTGACTTTGACATTATTCCGCATGAAATGCTCTAAGATCTCGGTGTGCGTATAGCCCAATAATTTTGTTAGTTCTACGATGTTGTAACAAATACGCACCAGGATGCGGTATGTTAACAATTATATAAGGTCCTTGATATAGCAGACGCCACTTAGCGTTGCGTCGTTTGAGTGCTACAGATTTATGATGAGTACGAAGTAGTACAAGCATTCCTACCTCGAATTTTTGTTTTCTTTTTATTATGTTTCTGTGATGTTTGTTTCGTATCTGTGCGTGATGTGTCAGCGTAGTCAAAACTTCTTTTATTTTCTGTTCAGGTGTGATTTCCTTGTCTGACAACTTAGGTAATGGTTCTATCCACTGATCGTTCTGTTTGCAATTGAACATGATCTCGTTAGGTGTGTAATTTGTATCGTAAATATTTAAGTTATTGTGTACATCTTCGAAAAGACTTAGGTAGGACACCCAATTAGTATGTTTTGATGAAATATAGGTCCTCATGAATCGGTTTAATTCTCGGAAAAGTCTCTCAGTCGCGTTACATTGTGGACTAAACTTTGAAATAGATATACTTTTAATGTTATTGTCCTTCAAGAAATTTCTCCATTTGTACCCAGAGTAGTATGCTGCATTATCTGACAGAATTGCTTTTGGTTTTCCCACGTGCGTCAGGTAATCACTTGAGAATCTTCGTATTATAGCACTTGCAGTGGCGGATTTTAAAGCATAAAGTTTTACATGTTTAGAAAATATATCGTAAAAAGCCAAGATATATTTGACGCCTCCAGAGCTTGCTGGATGCGGTCCACTGATGTCAGTACACAGAATTTCCAGGGGTTTACTGGGTAAAATAGAATGTAAATCTGTCTTTGTGGATAAATTCTGAGGTTTTGATTTTTGACATATGACACATGTTTTCAGTTCCCTGTAAATTTTCCTTCTCATATTGCTAAAATAACAGTATGTGCTGAGCTTTGCTAAACACTTCTTCGTCCCATAATGACCCCAAACTAAGTGTGTGTGCCAAATTAGATTACGTTCAGACTCTTTGGGAATGCATACACACCAGTTAGTAGCATTTGGATGTCGGTGATAAAATAACACATCATTGTGTAACTTGTAATACTTAGTCGAAGGATGATTGTGTTTTTCTACCAGTAATGTTATTATCTTATACCAGTGAGGATCAGATTTTTGTAATTTAGCCATGTTTCTGCACATATCAATATAATATTGGTGATACTGCTTGTCTTGCATTAAGAGAATCCTGTAGTCATTTATATTTTCTAAGTCACTGTTGGTTTCATTCATACCTTGTGGAAGTCTAGACAAAGCGTCGGCAATGGTGTTGTCCTTACCTTTTATGTACTTAATTTCAAAAGAGTAGTTCTGAAGTGTAACTGCCCATCGTGATAGTCTAGGATGTACAAGTTTACAAGTTAACAAAAATGTCAGGGCCTGGTGGTCGGTGTAAATTACTGTATGTTTTCAAATAAATAATAATTGAATTTCTTGAATGCCCATACCATGGAAAGTGTTTCTAACTCAGTAGTGGAGTATGTACGCTCACATTCAGATAGAGTACGACTCGCAAACCCAATAATTCTTATCTGTTCCTTATCTTTATTCTTTACAACTTGAAATAAGCAACATCCCAAACCAGTACGTGAAGCGTCACAAGTCATACAAAAATCTAAATTGAAATCTGGATGGCTCAATAAGTTTGCATTCACTAAAGCATGTTTAATTGTATTAAAGTCATTCTGGCACTGTTCCGACCAGATCCAAACTTGATTCTTTCTGAGTAGATTTAGCAGATGTTTACTGTTCAAAAGTGGTTGTGGCAAAAAACGTCTGAAAAATGAACATAGCCCAAGGAATGATTTTAACTGCTTTTTAGTTCGAGGACTAGGAAAGTTTCTGATAGCATCTAATTTACTGGGATCAGGACGTATGCCCTGTGAATTAATGATATGTCCTAAATATGTTTACTGTTCAAAGTGGTTGTGGCAAAAAACGTCTGAAAAATGAACATAGCCCAAGGAATGATTTTAACTGCTTTTTAGTTCGAGGACTAGGAAAGCTGACTCCAGCTTGTGCAAATTTTTCTAAAATTCTTTGAAGTGTGTCAAGGTGTTCATTCCAAGACTGTGTAGCTATCAGTATATCATCAACATAGTGTGTGACTCAACTAAATCATCGCCAAGCACGGTATCCAGGGCTGTAATGAATACCCCAGAACTGACATTCAGTCCGAAAGGTAGAACACAAAACTGATAGGTTCGCCCCCCGAACATAAATGCAGTATATTTCCGAGAATCAGGAGTGATACTCACCTGCCAAAATGAATTAGCGAGATCTATTGTGGAAAAATACTTTGCATCTAGAAATTTCTGTAATTGCTCTTCTAAATTTTCGGGTTTTGTGTGAACTGGTAAAATTATTTCATTAATTGCTCGTGCGTCTAACACTAACCTAATGCTTCCATTTGATTTTTTGACAACAAGTAGAGGACTACAGTAAGGTGAGGTGGATGGTTCAATGACCTTCCAGTCTAACATTTGTTTTAATTCTTGCCACACAGCAGGTCGTTGAGATAACGGTACGTTATATGTCTTGTGGTAGAAGATCTTGTGAGGCTTAACTTCAATCTTGTATGCATACGTGTTGATAACACCTATTCGTTTGGCAAAAACTTGTAAATATTTGGATAACACTTCCTGTAGTTTTATACGTTCATGTGCACTGAGAGCTGTAGCTTCATTTATCTTATGATCAAGCAATGTTTTCAAGTCCATTAGCTCTGTGTCAAATGAGTGTGTGTGCGTGTCTTGAATGTCATTGTCAAGTACTAACTGAACCTTGTACCCTGTACAGTGTCTGTCATGCTTTAGAGTTCTCCTGTCCAAATCAATAATAATTACACTGCTTCTATCATTTAAAATACATTTACCTTTGGAGAAGTCTATAATGCAGTCCTTCTCGCTCATAATATCTATTCCTAATATGCAATTTGTCACAAGGTTTTGTACAACCAGGAATGGCCATTGTACGGTTCCATTACCTATTTTAATGTTTACAAAAACTTGCTTCATAACCCTACATGACTTATTACCTAGTGCAGTAGTTATTTTACAGTTTTGGGCAGGAAACTCAGGCACAGGTTCCAATTCACACATCTTTTTATAGAAATTAAAAGACAAAACGCTCACAGCTGCACCTGTATCTAGAATAATAGTAGTTGGAATCCCACCTACTACACCAGTGGTAGATGCTAAAACAATTTCATTTGTGTTTGAACGACATTGTGTACTGTCTTGTAAAAGTTCATCTGATATATTGTTATTGTGGTTGTATCTTATAAATAAAACAGGTAGTTTTTGTTTAGAATTATTCGGCATATCATTATTCTGATGTTCAACTGTGGTGCCAAATAACTGATTAACATTGAAGTCGCCCCCCAAGAATTCCTCAGCCACGACCTGGGGCATAGAAGTGACTGTTTCTAGTTTGTTGGATTAGCATTTGTACTAGGTACTGACACAGATTGAGGTTGTGTGTCAGGTGTCATTTCTATTATATTCACATTCGGATATTGCCTATTGTGATCTCCAAACTTTTGCGGTTGTTGATGCTGTTGCGCATTATAACTTACCTTTCGGTCATAAGGTATGCTCCAATTTTGTCCTGGTGGCTGCTGTGGTAAAGCAGTGTTTGAATGAAAGTACTGATCGTTACGAGTCCAGCCTTGACGCTGTCTTGGCTCGTAGTTATTATTATTTCTGTTTCTGTTTGTGTTTTTGTTGTTGCCTATGTATCCGTTGTTACCGTTGTAGTTATTACCGCGGTGCCTTTTGTATGGATTGCCGCATGAAGTGTTATTACTGTTGTAACTATTGTTTGTATTGGAATACGCGTGTTGATTTTGATTTCCGTATTGAAACGGCATGTGAGTTTGCTGTTTTTGTTGTACCGCGTATCCAACTGTGGGTGCGCCAGAATTGAGTTGGCAAGCCTGCATGTTTTGCATTCCACTAGTGTAAACATTGTGGCTGCTGTTTTGCCGCGCGAAGCGCTGATCTTCAAGTAACATGTCAACCGAATCTAAAGCTGTTAAAAAATAATCTGAATCGTCATCCGGGATATGTAGGAGTTTTTCTTTAATGTTGAAAGGCAATTTGGCCTTCAACGCACGGAGTATATCGCGTGTTGCGACTGGTTCGTCTAAAAAGTGTCCCATGTTCAAGTATTTTTCAAAATATCTGCGTAAGTTGCCATTTTTACTGTTAAAAGTTTCAGGTTCTAGAATTTGTCTTCTGAGTCGCTCCTGGACGGATTGCGACCAGAATTTGTTCAGAAAAGCACGCTCAAACTCACTGTACGTGGTACATACGTCAGCTTGACTGTATGCCCAGACAGCTGCATCGCCTTGGATGTAACCGACAATATATGAAATCTTTTTCCGGTCACTCCAAGTGCGTGGAAATGCGTTACTAAAAGATTTAAGAAAAATCACCGGATGAATGGTTCGTTTTTCTGGGATAAAAATCTGAAATTGCCTGTGTTTCATTAAGCTTTCTTCTTCCTTCGCGTTGTGATATGGATTTGTTCCACTGTAATTACTGCAATGTTCAGCTGGCGAGTAATTACGATAATGTTGCTGTGGTTTACCATGATAATAGCTTGTGTTTGTGTTTGCACCTCGTGGTATGTGTTGTAGTCGTGGTGTGTTTTGTTCTTGTGTGTTTGTCGTGTGCGGTATGTGTGTGTCATACTCGAATGTATATTGGTTCCTGAACTGTACATTTTGACTGATATTTTCGTTACATTCAGACTGTGGTCGATCGGTGAATTGTGTCATTGGTCCAGTGACGGATTGTACTGCGTCACTGATCAGCTGTTTGTTATTAGTAATGTATTGCGCTACGGAGTCGTGCACAATTGTTGGTAAATTTTCACGTAGGCATCTATCAAAATGTTTGTCTTTGTTCACTACCCAATCATGAAATTCTTTATTAATGTTTTGAAAATGAGCTGTAGCATCAGATTGTAAGATGTCAGTCAGGTGTTGTTCAACATTGTCAAATTTATTCTGTACGTCAGTAATTCGTTTTTCAAGGTTGTCGTGTACTGAAGGATATGTTTGAATTTGTTCAGTAAGAACTTCACACGTGACATTAAGATTTTTTACTTGTGTCTGTAAAAGTGCTACGTCAGTTGTAGTCTTTTCTTGTGTCGTATTAAGCTGGGAAAATTTAGTACTGAGTTCAGTCATCTGTTTGGTCAGTGTGGCGTCTATAAGTTCCACATGTTTACATAAAATGTCATTACTCGTCTTGAGTGCTATGAGGTCAGATTTAATTTCGTCATTTTGTGTCTGTAAGGTTGCCATGTTTTCGGCGTTCTGTTTCATTATCATTTGTAACATGTCGGCAATGTTTACCGTTTGCAACGTCTGTGCCCCCGCCGCGTCATTAGACGTGACGTCATGCATTAACATGGGCTCTGACTGAGACTTTGAAATTTTTGTGGTGGACGGCCTATTGTCAAAATTTCCGTCAACACTTGCGTCAATGTTTGATAAATCGTCACTACCGGTTGCTGTCGTAAAGTCATTTTCTAACATTTGTCTCTCGTCCGAGTCGGATTGTGTCTGAATAGTACGTCTTTGCTGTTCCATTTTTGCGTATTGATTTCTAGTCATTACCATGCCACACGTGATTTATGTTTCAAGAAAATATTTGACACTGATTTTAAAATGAAATGCAGTTGAGCATGAATCGCTCGTAGCAACAATGGCTGTCCCGTTAATTTAAAAATATAAACTGAATTTGAGATTATTGGTAATGGCTGCTGGCCATGTTACATCATATCGTACAGAAGTCGGCCATATTGTACACTCGTGTATTGGTATTGTTGGATACGTTATTGTTTAGGAAAAAGTGCTAAGAATGAAATTTGTTACTGAAAACAGTTATGCGCGAAAGAAACACTACAGAATTTACTGAAAAGCTAATACACTGAATTATACGTCTGGTCAAGCCTGCTAATGCAAAAATGCTGCGTCTTACCTTATTTTGCTGGAAGCTTCATTGCGTCTTCCGGCAAAACTTTAGAATTGGAAAATATCTTCAGATTTTCATTATCTCTCATACATTCACGTCCAGGTCCAGAAAGTTGATTTTTGACATGAAACAAAAAGAACAATGTAACAAATGACAAAATAACAAGTCCGACACGCAGTCGCCAATATAAAATAAATAAAAATAAAATTTGGAATAGAATATTAATGATTAATTATTCTGTATGTATGATGATTGGTTGTAATTGGTATTTGCTTATCTGGAACGTGGACGTTTAATTATTCGGTATCAGACGCTTGACAATGGCTATTTGGAAAAGGCAATGTAACTCGTAGTTGACCGTGAAAGAAAACTGAAATAATCGGACTTCGTAATTAAATCGCTTCCAAAGACTGCTGCGGTAGGTACGGACTCATGATCTAATCTCAATATTACAATGATTTGCCAGCCATGCCAATACGTCGTACAGAGGTGATTGTCTACTAACATAAAAAGTTACACAGTTAGTTAAATCAGATATATTCAATGAAATAGCCTACAGTTCATAATCCTACTTACTTTTATAAATATAAATTCATTACAGAATCGAGTGCCTAGTGTGGTTGCAACTCGCAGTATTCTTCTATAACATGAAAATATGGCGGTGTGCCAGACAATAAAATAAAATACGTGCTTCTCGCACCACTTCTACCTGAGCTCTCTTTCTCTTAAACAAACATAAGAGTAACGTAATTATTCTTTTGTCTTTATCAGCGACACAGCGCTGCAGTTGTGTGCCATAGGCTTTATTTATTAGTCACTGATTATTTATTTAATTAATATTTCGCGTTTCCGCGGAAACTCACGCTCGGCATGCAAATGTGCCTTTATAACGTCTTCGACGACTCTCTTGTTGAAGGCATACGCGACACTCATCGGTGAAGAGAACGTGATGCCAATCCTGAGCAGTCTATTTGGCATGTTGTTGGGCCCATCTGTACCACGCTGCATGATGTCGTCGTTGCAAAGATGAACCTCTCGATGGACGTCGGGAATGAAGTTGAGCATCATGCAGCCTACTGCGCACAGTTTGAGTCGTAATACGACGTCCTGTGGCTGCACGAGATGCATTATTCGACATGGTGGCGTTGCCGTCGGGGTTCGTCCGAGCCATAATCCGTAGGTAGCGGTCATCCACTGCAGTAGTAGCCCTTGGGCGGCCTGAGCGAAGCATGTCATCGGCGGTTCCTGTCTCTCTGTATCTCCATGTCCAAACAACATCGCTTTGATTCACTCCTGAACACCTGGACACCTCCCTTGTTAAGAGTCCTTCCTGGCACAAAGTAACAATGCAGATGCGATCGATCCGCTGTATTGACCATCTAGGCCTGGTTGAACTACAGACAACACGAGCCGTTTACCTCCTTCCTGGTGGAAAGGACTGGAACTTATCAGCTGTCGGATCTCCTCCGTCCAATAGGCGCTGCTCACGCATGGTTGTTTACATCTTTGGGCGGGTTTAGTGACATCTCTGAACATTCAAAGGGACTTTGTCTGTGATACAATTCTCACATTCAACGTCTATCTTCAGGAATTCTGGTAACTGGGGTGATGCAAAACTTTTTTTGATGTGTGTATTTGTGGACAGAAGGTTTATGGTGAAAAAGTCACTATATCACAAATGAATAGGAGAAAGATACTAAAAGGTCCTGTACCGAAGTTCAGTGGCATCAAGATATCACTAAACATAGACTTGACAGCCAACTTTTATCACAGGCAGCTGGCAAAAAATGTTCAAAGGTATACTCATTCGTCTGTGGGAGACAAGGCTGCCAATTGTGTTCTAAGAAGCCTCATATAGGGGTGGATTACATGGTCGAATTTCAGAAGGCCGTGTGTGAAGTTCCTCATTCCGCCACGGAAATACCGCCACAACAATTATTACAGCCGGTCGGGGTGGCCAAGCGGTTCTAGGCGCTACCGTCTGGAACCGCGAGACCGCTACGGACGCAGGTTCGAATCCTGCCTCGGGCATGGACGTGTGTGATGTCCTTATGTTAGTTAAGTTTAAGTAGTTCTAAGTTCTAGGCGACTGATGACTTAAGTAGCATAGTGCTCAGAGCCATTTGAACCATTTTTTTGAAACATTGAAGACATTCCGTTGTAATGAATTATCATACACTGATAGGTTAGGAGTAGTCCTGCCATATAAGTTTGTGATAAATGGAGGGTTGTTGCTATTAGGCCACAGAATAGTCGGCCAGTTATTTTCACAGAGAGAGGAAAAAGAAGCATGGTTATTAGGCGACAGGAAAGTCGGCCAGTCATTTATGAAGAGTGAGCGAGGAAAGTCGAAGGACGACGTGTAAGTCGGCAATTAAGCAGTATTTATGAGCAAAGTGGTTTTCGCCGACTGTTTTGTAAAGTACAAGGAAGTAGGAATATTGTCGATATAGGACACCACACATGGAAATCTCATAAAAAAGATAACGTAGTAAATGGGCTTTAAACAAAGGGCCACGTTATATGAAGTATAGAGAGTAAGGACACATACTGGCTTTAAATGTGAAAGGAATGTAGAACAAATACGTAGCTAAGAATAAGATAAGTAGCCCCTACTAATTACAGAGTTATATAATGCTCATATATTAAAGCCAGTAGAAAATACACAGTCGTTACATGAATACAGTTTCAGTAGTACGATTTGTAGCAAAAGTGACACTCAAATATAAGGGAAATGATACTTCATACTGTGGAATAAAGCAACGATTTGATTAATGAGTGTTTGTTCATTGTGTCCGAAATTAGATTCTAAAAGGTCCTCTCGATGTATCTGTGAATTGCGATTGTAATCCTCCGTATGTAAGGTTTAAAGAGCGTAGCAGGAGACACCAGCTCACGAAGTGGGTCATTGCCTTGTTTGGCCAGTAGCAACGGAGCGAGCAAGCAACAAGTTCTGCAGAATACGAAGGACAGTGTCCCAGTTGTATGTAAGCAGTGGACACAGCTGTGATCGAAACAAAAACCATGTTAAACAACTATCGTGGCATGATGTAAACAGTGGCATTGTTTATAAACAGTCAAAATCAAAACAAAAACATTAAATATTATGCCTGTGTGTTGTAGTAGTGTATGAAATTATGTTTATTTAAAGTTATTAGGAAACTAATTTAAGGCATGGAATCGTGCTGGAGCTGTACGCTGGGGTTGGAGATGGGATGATGGACTGGCAGCTGTTGAACTCAACACCAGTTGGGAAAGTCTGCAGTTCCACAATGCAAGACCGCAGCATGGAGAACAGAATCATCAGTATGAATTGTTGTTGTGGGCAGCTACCGTATGTTCTAGTAAAAGATGCGAATGTAATTACCTTACATCTCCACGTACTTGTGAAATGTATATGTACTGTTTTTGTTTTATTTGTAACCTCGTGAAGTGGACATCTTTGTGACGCATTGAAGCACAAATATGTGCAAAATGGCATGGTGCCGACATATCAGTTAGACAAAGTGTAACTTATTATGATAAACAGTTGGTCAGCTTATAGAAGGGCACTGAGCCACAAGTGAATAGCAATGTAATTTCTTCAAATGTTTTTTCGAATCTAAAGGATGGCACGCGCACATAGTAGTGGAATAGCAATTTAACTTTTCATGAGAAATATTTTGTTGAATTTAATGGACGGCAGTATGCCGATAGTAGCTCAACGGCAGTATCAAACTTTGTGATTGAAACTTGGCTAGGAGACAGTTGACTGCTGTAGAGTATTCTAGCAGAAATGATAGCTTGCAAGTTAACGAAAAGCTGCCAACAACGTACAGGTGCGGAATAATGCTATTTTGAAAATCTGTACTATTAAAGGAATAAAGTAATTAGTATAGAAAGTGTAACGAAAGATTAATAATGTTGGAATATAAGGTTACACACGAATTTTTTGAGGATAACAATTAGTCTTTTGAATCACAAAATAATTAAGTCGACAATTATATCAATTAATAATTTGAGAATGAAAACAATAAAGCAGATTCAACTTTTATAAAACAACACATAATGATGAGTATTGTAGAATAATATGGTTCTTGAGAGGTGATAACTGAAATTTTTTTAAAAAATGAGTAATAACTTACTTATTTACCCAATTGATTGTTGTCTGTTATAATTCCCAATTTTTGGAAACGTAAGCAGGAAGGGGATGCGCAATATTTCTGGCTTTACAGACCTCATATTCAGCTACAAGAATCTCTTCTTAGAGCATTTGAGAAGGCAACAGTGGTGTGAGTTACCGGTTGTTTATTCGGTACGTGCATGTGAGAAATACCACCTAAATTGTGGTCCTTCTCCACGACTGGCTGCCGTGTTCGGAAATATCACGTCAAAATGATCTGTTATTAATATTAGGAAAACGAAAGAGTGAACTTATTTACATTTCAAATTAATGCTGTATCGCGGCCTGATGGGAGCTACTGTGTCGTCGATACCCACCGCCTCCACCAGTAAAATGTCACGTAGAAGAAGGTGTAATTAGATGAATGATGAACACTAACTTCACTTGACGAAGATTTATTCAGTGCTTGCGCATACAAGAGCGCGGAGCGAACTGCCTCCAGCCACAACACTTACAGTACATATACAGCTGAGCCGTGTGCGGCTCGCGTTGGTGCCGTTCATAGCTTGGCATCTTGTAATAACGATAGTTTTGTCTCGTTTTCTTAGTGTGTTTACTGGCGCCACTAAGTTTTATCGCCTTGTCTGTCTGTGAGTAGCAGCAGCAGCGCTTATCTATAGCGCGTAATGTGATACCATCTTTGGAGCGGTCTCTATTTTTTTCGGCTCGTCATGTGTCGAGCGAGTTGAGTTGGGACGGAGCAGCAGTGAGGTCCGGATAGCCAGTACTCGCCCGACCGCTGGTGACGCACGAGCACTGTCCGACGGAAGGATGTGGTCGCGAGAGTGCACGACCACGTCAAGGACCGGATTCTGAGAGTTTTAGTTGGATGGACCGTCATGTCCGAGTAGTGCAACTTCACTTGTGTATCTGTGTGTTCGCCCGTCCAAGTGACCTCGTGGCAATAAGTTGTCAGTCGACGATTTACACTGGGACCTTTCCCATGCTTGACTTGAGTGGGGACGACCGTTGGTTGGTCGTTCGGTCGGTCGTCGCAGCGGACGACGTGCATTTGGTCTTCCCACCGCTTCTGGCTTCTCAGTGTTTGTGACGACTTATAATTCATCTATGTTGTGTCACAGTGACTGATTTAGTATTGTGAGTTGTTGTAGGAATTGTTTCCCCAGTTCCGTGTGTATCTTGTGGTTTTGACTGATCAGTTTTTTAATGCTGTCTGCGTACTGTATTTGGTGAGGGGGTTGCGAACGGACACGAGTTCGGTTGGGGCGCAGCAGCGACGAGGTCTGTGCAGCGCGGGGGCAAGCAGGGGCTGCTGGCAGCGTGCTGCCACTGCCGGATCGAGGAGGGGTAGCTGCGAGAGCGACGACTTCGGTGCACACCGACCCTGGACGTTTAAGCTGAGTGCAACGCCGACTGTTCTGAGATCTCGCCTTTGGTTGGTGCTCCCAAGGCCACTGAGCCTGACAGCAACAAGTGCTTCGAGGTGCTGAAATACTGCAGCCATCTTCCTCTACTTGTTACCCATCATTGAATTTAGTATTGTTCTTATTAGTGATGTACAATCAGCGGTGTTTTCTGCCTTGTGGCCCCAGTTATCTGCCCTGGAGGTCAGCGAACTTTTCCGGCAGTGTACCTTTCCTCGTCGTATTGATGCTGTCCGACACGGGGTGTAGCTCGACAGCATCTTGAATTATACTATGCATGTGTTTTGGGAGGTCTACCATGGCTCTATAGTTTCCTCCGACCTGGGTGTGGTTCAAAATGGTTCAAATGGCTCTGAGCACTATGGGACTTAACATCTGAGGTCATCAGTCCCCTAGAACTTAGAACTACTTAAACCTAACTAACCTAAAGACGTCAGACACATTCATGCCCGAGGCAGGATTCGAACCTGCGACCGCAGCAATAGCGCGGTCCCGGACTGAAGCGCCTAGATTCGCTCGGCCACCGCTACCGGTCCTTGCGTGTGTTTCTGAAGATGTGTGCTGTCCGGCTCTTCGCCCTTGCCTGAAAATATTCCGTCGTTGTACCGGTGATCGGACGTTAGGCGGATTGGTTAATCGGTCGGTCGGCGCTTAAGCTACCCCTAGTGTGAGTTGCAATTCCTGTTACGTGAGTACAACTCTTGGCTGCCTGTCTCACCGTTTACACAGCTGTGGTCACCTTCCCCAGGTCGATCCAGGGAGGAATGTCTGTGGATCACTCCGTGTTATTTGGACAAGTTGTCATAACTGTTTAAAATTTACCCTAATGTTTTAATATGTTATTGCCTTCCCCACTTGTAATTCCGGCCTTCAGCCGTTAATTGTTTGTAATACTGCTTGTGGCCTTCAGCCGACAAATTATTTTCAGTTTTCTTTTAATATGGCATGCAGCCATGACTATAGCCTATTACAGTTCGTTAAGATTGTTTTATAAAGGTTTCAATACTTCCTTACTTGTAATTTAGACCCTCAGCCGTTGAGTATTCTGAAAATTGCTTGTGGCCTTCAGCCGACCAATAATTTGCAATTTTTTTTCTTAATAAGGCCTTCAGCCGTTACAATAGCTTGTTACCGTTTGATTGTTAAGAAGAAAATATCTTAGTATTTGTTGATGTGTAATTACCTTCCTCACTTGTAATTCAGGCCTTCAGCCGTTGTTTATTCTGAAATTGCTGCTAGCCTTCAGCCGTTAATTGTTTGTAACATCGCTTGTGGTTTCAGCCGACAGATAGTTTCGGTTCTGTCATAAGGCCTTCAGCAGTCACTATAACTTGTTACAGTTAGTAAGATTGTTAAAAAAGGGTATTTGGTATTTTTAAGGTAAACTGTCCACGTTATTGGTAATTCAGGCATTCAGCCGTTGTGTATTTTTGAAACTGCTTCTGGCCTTCAGCCGACGAATAATTTAGAACCTTGTTAATCAGGCCTTCAGCCATTGATTGTGTGTAACATTGGTTGTGGCCTTCAGAAATTCTTCTAATAAGGCTTTCAGCCACCAGTGTAGTAAAATCTATTAAAAAGGATTGTTGAGAGTTTTGTTTTTTAAAAATAAAGTGTTTGTGTTTTCTGTGGAACCAACGGTAAATGATTAGGCCCCGTCCACACCTTTCCTGCTTTCCCCAAGTCCCACGTTTCAACAGCTACAGAACATTCCAGTACAATGATGCTTGTCATTTGTGGATACTTGTAGAATGTACTCGAACCGAACATAGAAATTAAAATTGTACAGTCAAGGTGAGTTTAGAACTCACGACTCTCAATGCAACAGTTTAGTATCACAACCACTACACCACGGTGCTACTCAGCTTCTTCTGCGACATTGCTCCCTTCTTAAGAGAAGAGCGTCTCGATGTTACGTCGTCCTAGTCCGGGAACAAGTCATCGGTCCTGCATACTCCGACTCCCTATGACTTATCCTCGCCCTGGTCGTGATCTGCTTAGAACTTGCTTTGCCGCTACGCTCTTCGTCGCCTTTCCACTTGTTACCTGTCGCGGGAGCTTCGAATTTACCCTGGATGGCAGGATCCTTGTAGGGCTTCATTCGAAGGATGTGGACCATGTCTCTGATCATTCGTCGTCTTTCGTCGGGGTCGAAATCTTCAAGTTCATAAGTAATTCAGACAACTGTCTTACAACTGTATGAGGTCCAAAGGAGCGCCTGAGGAGCTTCTCAGAGAGACCAACCTTCCGAAAAGGAGTGAAGATCCAGGTCACCAGGCTGGTAAACAACAGGGCGGTGGCTTGCGCATACCTTCGGCGATCGTTTTCTTGAGCCTGCAGCGTGCGGAGTCGAGCTAACTGCCGAGCTTAGTAAACACGTGGCCGATGTAGTCGTCGTCCACGTCATCAGGATGTAACGGAAACAGTGTGTACATCGTCGTAGTTGCCCCACGCACATTCACCGGGAAAACGGGTGTAAATCCCGTGGTGTCTTGTTTGGCGGTGTTGTTAGCAAACGTCACGAAAGGTAGCACCTCATCTCAATTGCTCTGCTCAACATTGACGAACATTGATAGCATGTCGGCCAAGGTCTTATTAAGGCGTTCAGTAAGCCCGTTAGTTTGCGCATGGCAGGCAGTCGTCATGTGATGAGTAATGTTGCACCGACGGTTTATCTCTGTCACAAGATTCGACACGCATCTGTATGTAGTTCTGTAGGTGCTCTCTCATCATACAGACCAAGTACAGGGTCTAGTCGTCAGAGCTTTTCGCAGCACATCGAAAGAATCTTGTTGAGCACCACCCCAGATAGATTTAGCATCAGCTTTTAACAACTCTTGGAGTGACCCGGCTTTGATATCAAAGTCCCGAGTACATGTCCATGGTTCAGAAAAACTTAGCCCCCTTCAGACTATCTAGTGTATCACCAATTCGTGCAAGAGGGTAAACGTCCTTTTTAGTTATCTTATTAAGCTTCCTGTAATCAACACAAAAGCGCCAACTGCCTTCCTTCTTCCTGACGACCATGGGCTCTGCGAAGGCTGAATAATGTCATTCTTCATCGTTTTCTCTACCTCGTCACGAATTATTCGATGTTCCGTTGCTGACACACAGTATGTATGCTCTCTGATTTACTGGTTGAAGGTCTCCAGTGCTAATCCGGTGCTTCACCGTCGAATTGTCTGATTTGCTCTTCACCTGTGGACTGAAGCATTCAGAGAACTATTGAAGAATGGCAAGTAGGTTCTTCTGTTGTTCCTTAGTGGGATCTGGTGATAGTCGAGCTGGAACATCTTGTCTAGTAGTGGTGGTGCTAATTTCGCCCACAGACTCGGCATGGGAGGTTTCTATGACGCTTAGCTGTTCTTCAATTAACAGCTCAGCGTTTGCTACGTACATGCGTCTTGAAAGGATCTGCGGTTCTCGGTGACAGTTAACTATCCACAATTCACCGAATCCGTTCTTAAATGAGATGACAGAGGCTGGGATGACCAAGTTATTCTTCAGTGTTACACTTCTCTTACATGCCGCTACAAGATCCATGGGTTGATGCATGGCTTGACGCGTGACAGTTACCTTTATAGCGCTGACTGCAGGAATGATCACTTCATCCAGCACACAGTCTCCACACACTCAGATGCGCACCTTCCTGTCCACAGTATCTCATCTCGTTTAGCATAATCTTCGAGCGATCACAATCTATAATTGCCTGAGATCGTCATGACTACACTCCTGTAAGACGATGAATTCTAAGGGCTGTGTATGACCACTTATACGCACACGAATGGTACATCTTCCTGTAGGTTTCACATATTTCCCATTAGCCACCTTCGCTGTTGACGAATACGGTTTTCTTCAACTGGCGACAGTACATCTCCGAAATGACTGAATATGATGCTCCAGAGTCCACAAGAGCTTGGGGTGGTCGGACATCCATCAGGATCTCTGTAATATACTGACGGTAGCAGAGCCAGGATCGGGTTCAAATGGTTCAAATGGCTCTGAGCACTATGGGACTCAACTGCTGAGGTCATTAGTCCCCTAGAACGTAGAACTAGTTAAACCTAACTAACCTAAGGACATCACAAACATCCATGCCCGAGGCAGGATTCGAACCTGCGACCGTAGCGGTCCTGCGGTTCCAGACTGCAGCGCCTTTAACCGCACGGCCACTTCGGCCGGCCAGAGGATGGGAAAGGTGTAGGCACATTTATTTGGTCCAAGCCTTGTTGACACAAATTTATTATTTAACAATAATTGGTTATACATCCAAGTTATACAATTAACAGTTTAAAAGGAAATTTTAGCAATAAAACAATTTTTTAAAACATTCTCTAGAAGAACATGCTGACCCGCTCTGAAACATTACATACAGGTACTGTTAGTAAAAAGTATATTATATCGTACAATTGTGCAACATGTACAAATATTAACAATTACACCATAAAATGCTGAACCTGTGATTTGCACTACATGTAAATCAAACCTTAAAAAAATCCAATTTGGCAAGAGTGCAATAAATTCCCTAGTGCCTTCTAATAATTATTTTGTTTCTAAATTACTTTTATTATTATTTCTAAATTATTTTTCGTTACGTAAGCTACAAGACAGAAATAACATTAACGACTGGTGACATGAGTAAACACTGTCAAGTTTTCAATTTCACAACGGTTGTGTTATCTAGCAAATTTTCATTTAAATACTACCCCCCCCCCCCCCTCCCCCCACGTGTTCCAAAATCAATTCAGTCAGTCTCGAGAAGAAACACAACTTGATACACAAATATGGCAATATCAAGAAATAGATGGGTTTATCCGAAGCAATATTAGCAGAATTAGGAAATTTGCAATTTAAACGCACCAATTTTAACAAAGTCTAATGTAATAATAATTTGAACAGAACTTTCATAAAATGATCGATGATAGTGGATACCGTGCCATACACTAGGAAACAAATTAAGAATTATTCACAGTAGACACCTTGCACATGATGATATTCTCTGAAGTATTTCAAATCACAAAATGTTGTCTACAAGAACCAACCCCATAATAAGGTAATGATCATATATAATAAAAGTGTATGAAAATTCCGGCCTTAGCCAGGTGACGAGAACCACACCAATGCAGTTTCCTGTTACACTCGAGTGCTAGGCCCAACAAACGACAGCTGGTCATGGAGAACCACGCTAAGCAAGCGAGCATTCCGTCCTCCCCACATGCTCGCAAACAGCCACACTCATCGCAGTCCTTAATCGGCAGGCAACAGTTGACTCAACGCCGCTTCCGTCCTGTCGCCCTATACTCACCGAGCCGTCCTCCCAAAAACTGTTGCTTCGCGCACCAGCGCCAACAGCGCTCAGCGATCACGCCCCCTATCGCTGCGGCGAAAACAAGTGAAATAATCTCTCGAGCAAATCAAAAGTGCTGAGCCGTGACACGGCTCAATCTCGACGTAGTTTCCTATCATTTGTGTAGTGGTCGACGGCGGAGGATTTTTCTCTTCGGAGGCCTCACCTCCAAGGAAGGTCGCACCCTTCAGTTTTCCAGGTTGCTGCGACTAGGTGATCGGCTGGAGCTTCTAACCGGCGACGGAGACCTTTATCGGCGTGTTGTTGAGCCTCCTCTCCAGCGGCTAGCTTGCGGCGATGGTGACCTACGTCGTCCTGTATCCAGATCTTCTTGTTCAACTTCGTCGTCAAGGAGTTAGCGTCGGCTAAGATCGGTCTGCTGTCTTCCGGCGCGGGCGTCATCAAATGTCCACCGCCTTTCTCGACAATAGCGCACCACATGTCCCGGTCGTCCACAGTGGAAACATACTAGTTAGTTATCCTTGGTTCTCCAGTCTTCCTTGTTGCCCAAACAGGTTCCTTATGCGGTATTGTGGGAACGTAACTCCACCTGGGTCTCGACTTTTTCACCGTTTTAAAGAGAAATGGAAGGACGAGAGATTGGGTTTAATGTCTGTTCTACTTCCTCCCTTATGACGTCTTGAAGGGCCTCGGTTTTTTGCTCGCCGTGCAATCCAAGTACCTTCTGAACTTCCTCTCTCACTGTCTCACGAAGAACACTTGTGAAATCAGTTGCTTCCTCGATCACAGACATCGATACGACGTTTGGAAGCCGTTCAAACTTATTGCGTGTAAATCTTTTTTGATGCATTGTCTCGATATACTGGCACCATTTTATGAAGTCGTCTGCTGTCGAGACTTCCTTCAAGAGTAGGACTTAATACATGTTCTCAGCAACACCCTTCATGAGATGTGCACCCTTATCTTCCTCCTTCATTCTAGGATCGACTATTTTACACAGCTCCAAGACGTCTTGAATGTAGGATGCTGTAGTTTCTCCTGGACGCTGTGCCCTGCACTGTAATTTATCTTCCGCCTTGCACTTCTTTTGTAGTGTGTCACCGAAATACTTACGCACTTACGCCTGGAATACTTCCCAGCTTCTGAACATCTCCTCGTTATTCTCATACCATTGCTTGGCAGTGCTCTCCAAGTAGAAAAAATACGTTAGCCAAACACAGGGTGTCATCCAATTTGTTAAATTTGGCCACTTGTTTGGATCTTGTCCATCGTCACCAGAGAACCCGGAAGGATGTCTCATGTGGTGGCACACAGTTGCTGTCATCGTAACGTTCTCTTCTTGTTCTGTCTCCGATAGATCGCTCGAATATTTCTCGCCACTTAAACGGCGGCTTTGTCGTGGCCTGATGGGGGCCACTGTGTCGTCAATACCCAGCGCCTCCCTCAGTATAATGTCACGTTGAAGAATGTGTAATGAGATGAATGACGAACACTAACTTCACTTGACGAAGATTTATTCAGCACTTACACATAAAAGACCGCGGGGCGAACTGCCTCCGGCCACGACACAAACAGTATATATACAGCTACAGAACATTGCAGTACAATGATGCTTGACATTTGTGGATACTTCTAGAATGTACTCGTACCGAATATAGACATTAAAGTTGTACAGCCCAGGTGAGTTTTGAACGCAACCAAGTGTAGTATCATAACCACTACACCACGGTGCTATTCAGTTTCTTCTGCGACAATATCTCAATAGCAGGCTACCATATCGTTATTTGAAAAGCGTAAATACCAGCAGAATAATAAACAAAAATGGGTCAAATGGCTCTGAGCACTATGTGGTCATCAGTCCCCTAGAACTTAGAACTACTTAAACCTAACTAACCTAAGGACATCACACACATCCATGCCCGAGGCAGGATTCGAACCTACGACCGTAGCAGTCGCGTGGTTCCGGACTGAGCGCCTAGAACCGCGAGACCACCGCGGCCGGCCGATAATAAACAAATGCTAAACGAAAAGGCAGATGAAGGACTTCGGAGATCTTCGGGTCGCGCCTAACTTGAACGGCGGGCGAGGTGGTTCGGCTGTCACATCAGAGCTCGGTTGGCAGTCTCGGAGAACAGACGTCTGCCATGGTCGGTATCAGTTAAGTCTTACTTATCAACCACTGGTTTGTAAATGTAAGATAGTTCAATCGGCAGCCTCGGAGAACAGAAATATTAAGACTTAATTAGCGATCTTTGGTTTTGGGACATGTAATTGAGAACTAGTTTGACAGTAATTAGGGAGACATGCAATTAAGTATTTTGTTTATTCTCTGTGAAAGAGTGAAGACTGTAAGCTTTTGTAATTCATAAAATGGTCTACAATTGTGCGATTTCTCATATTATGCTAGTAAAAAGAAAATGGCATCCTGTTTAAACAAATCAGTTTAAAATTTGATTATTTATATAATGCCTATTCCTCGTTAACAGTTTATTACAGCCTCTACATAACGGATTCGCTACCTATGTTCTGTTTTCTGCGCAGGAGACAGCAACGATAGAAGACTGCATGTTGGCGAACATTATTCAGAACTTACGGATTCCAACCAGGGCGGTGGAAGCAACTAAGCACCTCGGTGTACTGCAGTCTTTGTACAAACGACATCTGTGACACGTCGTCTAAATTTTCGAAGGAAAGGATTTATCCTACACTTTTGAATGCCTCTCGCTATTATCTCTCTCTCTTTGACTTGCCATAATAGGAACTTTTATTCTCGAACTTGAAACTTGAATTTATGGGAAAGTGTGTAAGTTAAACCCTAACTGGATGTGAACTAGACGTTATCAAAATGCACTGAGCTTCCTTCTTGATAAAAAAATGGCTTTAATGTGAATTACTGACTGTGACTTATGCCATGAAAGTGACACACGGTCATTATGCGTAAATAGAGCTGTACAACTACCATATGCCACCACAGCACCCATACACTACGGTACTTTTCCTGGTAGCTTTGGTCAGTTACGGTCGTACACACGCTACCTGTACAGCAGGTATTTGCGTACCTATCTGGTATTACCTCATAACAATCGCTTACTTTACATATGCTATCACTGTCTTACTAGATTCCTCTAAAAACCGGAACCGATGAACCACCTAGATTGTAGGTGAGGACATGTATAGCGCCAGGTAAACTACCGAACAATTTTGTTCCACCTACACATCTCCTATCTGTTAGTAAAGAATATAAAAATTTGAAATTGTCAATGTTTAATTTAGGTTTTACTTGGAAATTATTGATATTGATTTGAGACAGAGATATGTTATAGTAAACATAAAGAAAACAATACAGATTTATCATACAGCGCTAGAAAACGCAATTTCTTCAACGAAAAGGTAAAATTAAAAAAATACAGTAAAATATTTCAAACATTCCTTCAATACTTCTTGAAACTTATATAAAACATGTTTCTGTTATTCGTAAACAACTTTCGCGTTTATCGATAGTAACAGGAAACTCTTGCCTCTGATGATGATGAAGAATGTTCTATTGAGCATAAAGAACTACAATAATTATATATTTCTTATATTTGTGCATGTAAGTTGTGCTTGCATCAAAAGTAATTGGTTTGGTTATATGAAGGTGCGGAAATTTCGCGATCAACTAATTTTTATTACTCAAGAAATGCAATTTATTTCGTGTGAGAATATGAGATTCACAGTGCACTAACACTGAATGATGTGCAGGTATAATTACGTACAAAAAAAAAATCCAAACAAACAAAGAGCAGAGAGAAATGGTCGGCTGCTAGTTTCTCTCTTGCACATTCGTTTACGTCTCTTTTCCTACCAGTTCTATCAATTCTACCGGTTATCCTACCGTTTCCTACGTCATTTACGTAGCTTACCAAAACTCTACACGTAACAGATACTATACTGTACTCCTCACCTGTTGCACTTTTACCGTGAAGAAATTACCCCATACGCTGAAAGAAAACACTTTTGTATTGCCGCTTGCAGTATGCATTGCATTAACTGTCCGAAATGTGTGTAATTACGAGCCTCAAGAACTGTGGGAGGCTAGGCGCGGGAGGTAATTGGTTTGTGTTGAAGAACTCGCAAAAGAACCTTGTGAAAATAACTATATTGTAACAAAAATCATCAAAATCGATGGAAGTTCCGATTATAGGTATTAATGCAAGTATTCGCGGCGAACAGCTGACAATGCGTGACCATCTTCTAGCAAAGTATAAGCCACGCAACATTATACACTAATCATAGTTACAAAATGTGCTGAGGAAGTATAACAAATAAAAGTGAAAGACAATGGCAAATAAGTATCTCCATATGGACGTGAACACATGTCGAATTTTTAGTCCTCTATTAAACAACTTACTATTCAAGTATTTTCTCATATGAATCGCAAATACCAGTTAAAGTGCGTGACAGAAAGGTGTGAGCTCCCAGAAATCATTGTCGGATGCCAGTGTAAAGCCGTGGGCAGACGGACCGTGCATCCAAACGTTGAGAGTTCAGAAAGCCGAGTTTCTGACGTCACATCATGCAGTGGCACGTTGGGCAGTCTTTCCGAACGTGCAGAGCAGTATCCAACACGTCAGATATTCTGAACGTGCGATTAATCGTTGACCAATGAGATGGCAAAACGTCACCTACGTCACATGCACTTGTGATGCGCCATATTGCAATCAGGAAAATCAGAGAAGAACGTTCCGTTCCACCGAGGGCCGCGGACGGAGCAGACAGAGACGGACGCCGGGACTCGAACCCCGCGCACGCGTCCCCCCCACCACCGGCCGATCCAGGCGCATCGGGCGATTCCGCGGGCGCGTGATTGGCCGCCCGCGGGAAACTGAGAGCGGTCCAGCAGAGATATAAGCCCGCGACCGACGATATCCCGACACTTCGCCTGAAGATGATGGAGACGCATTCCATCGTAACGTTGCTACGAGACGACGATGCTACTCGGCTGACAACCCGTGAAGACTTCATATATGAAATTCGCCGAGAAAGCCAGCACTCGCATAAAACACCATCTTGTATCAGCGGTATTTAAGTGCGTGTCTGTGTTTTGCACACAGCGGATCGATGCAAGTTTATCTTCTATTCAGCCACCTTTTATTACACCTCCTTCCATTGCAGACCACACTTTGTAATTCCCATATCATGTTTCCCTAGTTGCCCAGGCGTAGCATCCTGCAACAACTATACTCTTTGTAGAGACAGTAATAAATCTACTTTGCGTCTCACACCAGCTGACGTATTGAGTTTCGATGTGGTCTCTTTGCTCACACTACTACCTGTGTTACATTCATTACGACTTATAGCAACTACGCTGGATGACGACACCTTACAACTATTCAGACATTTTATTACCTCGACTTACTTTTTGTTCAATGAGCAATATCTTCAGCAAACTAATGGTCACCCATTGCTGTTTGTCTCCCATAGTAGCTAACCGTATTATACAAGACTTCGAGAGAAAAGCACTTCAGTCAGCGATGTTGAAACTGAAGTGTTTCCGCAGATATGTGGGCGACACCTTTGTAGTTCGGCCACAATGAGCAGCAACGCTTCCTGCATTTCTGCAACACCTTAACGCCCTCCTCTGAAGGATCTTGAAAATTGGAGATCTCCCGTTCTCAGATGTTTTGATCTAAAGAAAAGACAATGGTTCGTTTGGTCACAGTGTGTTTCGTAAACCAACTCACACTGATTTAAAACTGCGCGTTGCGAGCTGCCATCACGAATCTCGTCGTAGTAGCGTATTACGGACTCTCGTTCATAAGGCTGGACTTATTACAAGTGCAGAGAACTTATCAGCAGAGCTTAGCCATCTTCGGACTGTGTTTTCACAAAATTAACTTGCACGCGCTAAAGCTCAAGAATAGCTAGCAGAAACGGAGAACTCCACAAGGATGTTTTTTCTACCGCATTTTAGTGATGTGTCCTTTAAGACCACCAGGCTGTTTAAGAAACATCAAATAAAACATGTCTGCCACCCTTCCGTGCGGTTGGAAACTATTCTGGGTTCTATTAAGGATTGCGTGGGCCTAAGGAGACCAAAGATATACAAAATCCTGTGCCGGTGTGGCGTATCATACACTGGACATACGTGTCTCACTGTTTAGGATACGAGTAGACATACGTGTCACGCCAGATCTGATCAGCCAGAAAAATCTTCTGTGGATGAACACTGTCTTGACACAGGACACAGCATGAACTACGGAGAGACAAAGATCTTTTCGTCCGCTTCCACACACCGGGAGTCCATCATTATGAAGCAATCGAAATATTTGTAAATAACGACCTGATTTCAACTCAGCAAGGCAGCATTGATGGTACTAAGGCATAATCGGCCGCAGACGAACGAATCAGAGTCAACGCAGACGGAGACTTCGGGTACGCACACGTAAACTGGGCGCCAACACACTGCCCGAGCGCGCAATGGGCCGCGATTGGCGGACGCGCTGTTCCCGCATCGCGCAAGCCTAGACCGTGGCCCGGTTCTCCGTCAGGGGGCACTGGATGTCGCCGTGCTCTGAGAATCGCCTACAGTGACGTTATAGGCCCACCCCTTCGCGCCGGCACTTTTCTTGCGACTCAGCGTATGTGTTGGCGAGCCACTGCAGCAACAGTAACGACCTGAAGGTGACGAGCAGCTGTCTCGTTGAAATATTGTGCAACTTGGAGAACATTATCTGACGTGACGCCTTGAACCAATGAAGCAGTCTGGAAAGTCTCAAACAGCACATCCAGTGAATACTTGTTTTTCTCAGGCAGTCTTTCAAAATTAACAATTCGGCCATATTATTTATGCACGAAATGTATTCGCAGTTGTAAATACGAACTACCATCAGCTGTATGAGAGCATGACGGCAATGAACATCTGCGCCGGACCGGGTCTCGAACCCAGATTTCCCGCTTTACGCAAGCGGTCACTTTAACCGCCTTGGCTACGCGTGCACAACTCACCGCCAGGTCCAAAATTCCATAGGTCGTTTTTCCTGCGTCACAACCTGTACTCGTCCACACGTTATGTAATTCCCTTACAGAGGAGGGTATTTTTATTTAAAGTCGCTACCTGGTTTTGGCGGATAAATATGCCTGTTCTGATAAGGCGAATACTCACATAAAGAGGAAAATCTATGAAACTTCCTGGCAGATTAAAACTGTGTGCCGGACCGAGACTCGAACTCGGGACCTTTGTCTATCGCGGGCAAGTGCTCTACCGACTGAGCTACCCAAGCACGACCCACGCCCCGTCGTCACAGCTTTAATTCCTACCTTCCAAACTTTCCCGCGAAAGGCAAAGGTCCCGAGTTCGAGTCTCGGTCCGGCACACAGTTTTAATCTGCCAGGAAGTTTCATATCAGCGCACACTCCGCTGTATATTGAAAATTTCATTCATTAGAGAAATCCGAGTCGCGATCCGGCACAATTTTCATTGTCGTCATTCCCTTATACACCTGATTGTTATTTGTATTCGCAAGTGTGAATACACTTGTATTTCATAATGGCCTTAGTCGCCGCTGTGCCTGCTGCTTCGAACATGCCTGCATGTCCCAAAGAACACAGCATCGTTCTTCGTAACAGCACAGGCACTGAAACATCATACTGTCTACGCTTACTTACAGTGCCAAAGTCAGTGTTCCATGTTTACTGACGGGATGCTGCAGTTCTTCTCGTCAAGTCAAAGGCGCGGATTCTGACCAAGTCATTAAGGAGAAACTCACTTTTAGCTTTTGTTTAACTTGAGAGACGGGTGCGTATTATCCCTAGCACCTTTTAAAAACATTAACTTTCACGTCTGAAATAATGAGTATGTATCAGTAATTGCATTCTACACTGTGAGCTTGCACTCGTGTGCTGAGGGCCTAGAATGTCGATAACATGACGTGTTGAAAACTGCACAGATTCTTGCACCGATAAGTCATGGAAATTTTACGAAGCCAAGTAACAAAACTATGAAAGTGGCGTCACACAGTCTTCAAGCCTGGAGCAGTTTGCTTGGACTAATATCTGAGCGCTGTCTGAGGAGAATCCATAAAATAAAATTACTGGACCGTTGTACAAACATGAGTGTCTGCGAGGAAGCAAATGTTCTCAGCACTGAGGCAACAATAGTCAAACAACAACTTCGGTGGAATAGTGATGTGGTCCATATGCCAAACTCTCGTCACCTGAAGCAGTTAGCGTACGGTCAACAATGCACGCAGCGAGGTTGCTTTGTTGACTTGGGGAAGGGGACCGAACAGCGAGGTCATAGATCCTATCAGGTTAGGAAAGGAGGAGAAGAAAGTCAGCAGTGCCGTTTCAAAGGAACCGCCGGCATTTGCCTGAAGCGATTTAGGGAAGTCACGAAAAGCCTAAATCAGGATGGCCGGACGCGTGTTTGAACCGTTGTCCTTCCAAATACTAGTCCAATTGAAGTGATGCTCTCATCGTGCACGAAAATATTTATCTTTGACTAATTAAAGTGTCTTCATCTTTATTTGTGACACACTCAAAGTTTTCAGTTAAAGTTAAGTTGCAGAGTGTCGTAGCTCGTGGTCTTGTGACAAAGAAAGTGCCTGGAAACCGAAAGGTCGCGGTATCGAGACCCGGTCCGACCACCGAATATTCCAGTCTGCCTTTAAGTGGTCTCCGCCTGTTAACGACCTGAAGACACGCCAGAAACGTCACAGCGGCGTTCTGGGATCCACGTTACGCTATGGCTCGCCCCTTCCGGTTGGATTCACTGGGGATGTTTCGCCGCACACGAGTTGACAGAGCAGTCCGTTGAGTCCCGTGGAATTATTACTGAACGTTAGAGAGATGCTTAAAAGAAGTCTTTTTTTAATCTGCTAGGATCTCTGAAAATAGTCGGCTATTCATTCATCTAAAGTTATTAGTGAAAAACGTTAGTTCAGGTTTGTTTGTTACGACTCATGACATGTCTCTCTCAGTATTTTTCAATCGTTTCAATAATGTTGTTGTTGTGGTCCTCAGTCCTGAGACTGGTTTGATGCAGCTCTCCATGCTACTCTATCCTGTGCAAGATTCTTCGTCTCCCAGTACCTACTGCAACCTACATCCTTCTGTATGTGTTTAGTGTATTCATCCCTTGGTCTCCCTCTACGATTTTTACCCCCCACGCTGCCCTCCAATACTAAATTTGTGATCCCTTGATGCCTCAGAACACGTCCTAGCAACCGGTCCCTTCTTCTTGTCAAGTTGTGCGACAAACTCCTCTTCTCCCCAATTCTGTTCAATACCTCCTCATTATTTATGTGATCTACCCATTTAATCTTCAGCATTCTTCTGTAGCACCACATTTCAAAAGCTTCTTTTCTCTTCTTTTATTTATCGTCCATGTTTCACTTCCATACATGGCTACAGTCCATACAAATACTTTCAGAAACGACTTCCTGACACTTAAATCTATAGTCGATATTAACAAATTTCTCTTCTTCAGAAACGCTTTCCTTGCCATTGCCAGTCTACATTTTATACCCTCTCTACTTCGACCATCATCAGTTATTTTGCTCCCCAAATAGCAAAAGACCTTTACTACTTTAAGTGTATCATTTTCTAATCTAATTCCTTCAGCATTACCCGACTTAATTCGACTACATTCCATTATCCTCGTTTTGCTTTTGTTGATGTTCATCTTATATCCTCCTTTCAAGACACTATCCATTCCGTTCAACTGCTCTTCCAAGTCCTTTGCTGTCTCTGACAGAATTACAATGTCATCGGCGAACCCTTTCTTTTGTTTCCTTTACTGCTTGCTCAATATAGATATTGAATAGCATCGGGGAGAGGCTACAACCCTGTCTCACTCCCTTCCCAACCACTGCTTCCCTTTCATGCCCCTCAACTCTTATAACTCCCATTTGGTTTCTATACAAATTGTAAATAGCCTTTCGCTCCTGTATTTTACCCCTGCAACCCTCAGAATTGGAAAGAGAGTATTCCAGTCAATATTTCAATAATACATTTCAATAATACGCTATATTAATCGGCAAGTTTGAATGCGGTGTTTTTAACAAGCGTGGCCATTACCTGACTTTGGGTTACATTGGTTCGAAGCATTTTTTTCTCTGAACTTGAAAGTGATTATTACCTACCGCTTGTCAAGAAACATTGCCGCTAGCCTTCTTCGATGCCGCTCGCCTGGTTATTGTGGGACGGTGGCGTCACAGGATCACAGGCGCCGCTTCCCACTGTCAGCCACGGTGTCTGTCCTGCCACGCTGTCAAGGCGACCCTTCGAGACGTGCCGGCTTCGGCGGTCTGACGCAGAGCGATGGCACGGCGGCAGAGAGCCGCTGGCGAGCCACGGGCCGCGCTGACGAATGGCCGCGCGCGCCCGGAGGCCGTCCGTCAGCCGCTCCCTGCCACCTCCACGCCTGCGACACCTGCTTCTTCGCAGCCTTTGTCAAAGGACATGCCGCCTTTGTACTTGCAGTCCCAGATCAAGGTCCGTCGCACATATTTACGACACCACTTTAGACGGGTGTACCCAGCGGCCGAAAATATTCGGATAACCCATAGACGTCTGATTTTAGTCATAGTAAAATAACGGCGTTACGTAACAGACTAGTCTTCATTTGTAATTATACTACTGGCCATTAAATTTACTACACCACGAAGATGACGTGCTACAGACGCAAAATTTAAACGACAGGAAGAAGATGCTGCGATATGCAAATGATTAGCTTTTCAGAGCATTCACACAAGGTTGGCGCCGGTGGCCACACCTGCAACGTGCTGACATCAGGAAAGTTTCCAACAGATTTCTCATACACAAACAGCAGTTGACCTGCGTTGCCTGGTGAAACGTTGTTGTGATGTCTCGTGTAAGGAGGAGAAATGCGTACCATCACGTCTCCGACTTTGATAAAGGTCGGATTGTAGCCTATCGCGATTGCGGTTTATCGTATCGCGACACTGCTGCTCGCGTTGTTCGAGATGCAATGACTGTTAGCAGAATATGGAATCGGTGGGTTCACGAGGGTAATACGGAACGCCGTTCTGGATCCTAACGGCGTCGTATCACTAGCAGTCGAGATGACATGGCTGTAACGGATCGTGCAGCCACGTCTCGATCCATGAGTCAACAGATGGGGACGTTTGTAAGACGACAACCATCTGCAAGAACAGTTCGACGACCTTTGCAGCAGCATGGACTACCAGCTCGGAGGCCATGGCTGCGGCTACCCTTGACGCTGCATCACAGACAGGAGCGCCTGCGATGGTGTACTCAACGACGAACCTGGGTGCACGAATGGCAAAACGTTATTTTTTCGGATGAATCCAGGTTCTGTTTACAGCATCATGATGGTCGCATCCATGTTTGGCGACATAGCGGTGAACGCACTTTGGGAGCGTGTATTCGTCATCGCCACACTGGCGTATCACCCGGCGTGATGATATGGGGTGCCACAGATTACACGTCTCTGTCACCTCTTGTTCGCATTGACTGCACTTTGAACAGTGAAAGTTACATTTAAGATGTGTTACGACCCGTGTTTCTACCCTTTATTCGATCCCTGCGAAACCCTACATTTCAGCACGATAATGCACGACCGCATGTTGGAGGTCCTGCACGGGCCTTCCTGTATACAGAAAATGTTTGACTGCTGGCCTGGTCAGCACATTCTCCAGATCTCTCACCAATTGAAAACGTCTGGTCAATGGTGGCCGAGCAATTGGCTCGTCACAATACGCCAGTCACTACTCTTGATGAACTGTGGTATCGTGTTGAAGCTGCATCCAAGCTCTATTTGACTCTTGCCCAGGCGTATCAAGGCCGTTATTACGGCCAGAGGTGTTTGTTCCGGGTACTGGTTTCTCAGGATCTATGCACCGAAATTGCGTGAGAATGTAATCACATGTCATTTCTAGTATAATATATTTGTCCAATGAATACCCGTTTATCTTCTGCATTTCTTCTTGGTGTAGCAATTTTAATGCCCGGTAGTGTAGTATACACATAGTACTCAGCGATGCAGAAACTGACATTAATAAGCGAAGAGTCGCTTACGCGATGAGTGAATATAAAACATTTTTTATTTTACACTGTTGAACGCTGAAACAATATTTGGTGACCGGTGTCGATTAATAATACTATCTTTACGTGGTTCGAGAAATCATTACGACTGAATACCTCAAAAACTTACATGAATACAAAGTCCAATAGAAAGTTCATCTTTCTACTATATTCAGCACGGATGTCCATGAAGTTACATTACACTCATACATGCCAAGTCGGTAGGATACTGTATTTCTCTATTCTTTGCACGGATGTGCTCGAACGTTTGTTGCCATAATTTCTCCATAGAGTTGCAAACAGTTTTAATGACTGAAACTGTATGTCACTAATTATTCTGGTGATCAATAATATTCAATAAAAATTTCTTCGGAAGTTGGCAAACGCGATGGGGGCATTTCGCCAGAGGGAGTCCGCATCTGCAACTTCTGGTGTGTCAAATCAGAGAATCACCATGTGTAACATTCGCTTTGGTAGAGTTACGAAAGTAGTTCAGAGTGAAAGTAAGTAAAGCAGACCTCTTCACATACTCTGGAGTAAATAAATGCAATTTTTTTTCCTTTTTGCAGTTTATTTTCGATCTATAGTTATACATAATACATCAAAATACTATGTGGTTATGTTTTCTAAATTACTGTTATTTAGACTTTTGTGTCATCTCGTTGTCACTGTAGCCTTGTACCATGGGAAGCAAGGAGAGGATATTGTTTGGTGGCCAGAATCCTCTTTCTATAACACAACTGCATGCAGGTTTCTTTATTGACCAGAACAAGAAGTTACTTATCTTAAGCTAGTCCATGTGGTACAAGCTCTTAGTCCACGTTAGCTTCACTGCTGGTGAAGTACACTACTGTCGTCGCTATGTGCTGCCTGAGTCTCAGCTAGAGGCTGAGCTAACTGCGGCTGTCTGTGACTCCCACTGGTCTGCGACCTATCACTCGACTCGTTGACTCACTGGATGACAGACTGACTGGACCCTCCAGTGCGCGGCGGCGATCTAAATATGGACAGTCGAGAGGGCGTTGGCAGCACATTGCCTGCGAGTCTGTTTTTGGCCTCTCTCCTGATAGGCACATTGCTTGCAGCTACTGTCGATCTTTTCGCAGCCACTTTGTCGATCGGAGTGCTGGCGACAACTTATGCCAGCACACAGAGAGTAAATAATATTTTGCTGATTTGTGTGACGAAGTTAGTTCTGATAAGATATTTTTAGTTTACTGAAGCACTGGTCCTAGTAATAAAATTTTTTTCCCTTTATTTCAATTCCCCATTGGGGTGGGCTGGCAGCAGCATATGCCGAAAAACATTTATCAGACAATAAAAGACATTAAAAATAACATAAAGAAGAAAATACGATGTACAGAGAAAAAAAGGGGGGAACATAATGAAGACAATAGACAAAAAGGGGACGACTGTAAAACGGAGATATAAAACATAAAAAAGTAGTGCACACAGGAAACCACACACTGGGACAATTAAAAGATCACACAAGGCGAAGCATGACCGGAGAATAAAAGAATCATTCGGACAGTGCAGCACATAACAATCACTGACAGTAACACTATGTACAAGTCCAGCCCACAATTAAAATCACAGCTCTCGACACACAGGAGAACAGCACCAAACACAACACTGACGCAGCACACTGATGATGATGAGCAAACAGAGGACCTGCCAGGCGCATGGAGACGAGGGAGAAGGGAAGAAGGGAGGCAGGGGAGGAGAGGGGTGAGACGGGTGGGGGGTGCACTGAAGAGAGCCAGGGAGGGAAGGACGTGGGAGGGAAAACTTGAGGATGGGGTGCAGGGTCTCGGAGAGGGGGGGGGGGCGAAGGAGGAAAATCCGCTCTGGGAGACGGAGGGGAAACGAAAAGAGGGGCCCCGGCGGAGGGGGGGGGGGACCAAGGCCAGGTTACAGTGGGAAGGAAGGGTATATGTCATGGCGAAGTTCATCATCCGAGAGGGAGAGGTGCTATAAATTGCCCTGGACCCCTCGCTTCCTGGACATCCAGCAGAAAGCCCACTCCTGCCCCCACCTGAAACTCCTGTCTGGCCGGACATGGGGATTGCATCCTTCCACCATCCTCCACACCTACAAATCCCTCATCCATCCTATCCTCTGTTTTGCCAGCATTGCATGGATCTCCACGCCCACCTGCTTTTACAAGGCCCTCCAAATCCTCGAATGCCATGTGCTCCACCTTACCTTCCATACCCATCTTCCTCCCCCCACCTGGTTCATGTACGATCTCATCCCCTTCCCCTACCTCCTCCTTTTCCTCCAACATCTCTGCATCCTTTACACTGTCCGCAGGCTTGATCCTCCCCACCCCCTGGTTTCCTCCTTCTTCTGCACCTCCCGCCCATTGGCACACCTCTGTCACTGTATCCCTCCCTGTGAAACACAGGGCCCACGTTATCTCAGACCCTGAAAGTTTGGCAGCTGAACTGTCACGTCTCGAAGTCACCTTGCGTCAGAATGGTTATAGTGGGAGGCAGATAACGTGTGTTGCGCTATCAGCCTTCTGTGCAACGGGTGAGTGACGATAGCAACGAAGTGGCACCTATGACTACGGCCTTTTTGCATTACACAGGAACCATTTCCAACAGCATTGGGCGTATTTCGCGGAAATATGATGGAAAATGTGTTTTTCGACCATCTTCTTAGATTAAGGCCCTGCTGGCGTCCGTAAAAGATGATCTTGGTTTGCGTAAGGCTGGTATCTACCGTATTTCTTGCAGTTGTGGCATGTCATATATTGGTCAGACAATCAGGACTGTGGAAGACCGGTGTATTGAACATAAGCGTCACACACGCTTACAACAGCCGAGCAAATCCGCTTTGCAGAACATTGTGAAATTAAACTATCAAGCAACAGAGATGGTGGATTTTGTTTAAATGCTGCTTGGAATCCGGCTCTTTCTCATCAAAAAACGGAGGGACGGAATTAGTGCTACCTCACCTCTTGATTGTCACTATCGATATTTCTGATGTTGGTTATCTTTGGTTGTCTGTTGACTCTGCGGTTACTGGTTCTGTGTGTGGTATCTTCCTTGCTTCTCCTCTGTGAACCGAGGTATTAAATTCCCCTGCACATTGCTTCCTTCTTGCAGTTGTGTCTTGAGAATGGCAGGGTGTGCTCCTGTCGAAATATCGGCAGTGGTCGACGACGTCACCCGGAAGCAAGCCCGTAAATTATTTGAACATTCAATTCGCCGGGAAAAGTTAAGGTCTCACATAGTACACCTTGTAGCCGGAGTATCGGGCAGAATGTGGAAAAAGGTCACCACTATGGGTAAGATCTACGTTGGTTTCCACGCAATAAATGTGCAGGACTACTTGGTGGTACCTTGCTGTCATAACTGTGGAGATTTAGACCGTATACATAAGTACTGTGAATGGAAGCCGGCTTGCTCCAGGTGTGGACCAGAAGATCACATAAAGAAAAACTGCACAAGACAAGGAATTTGTATTCCTTGTACCAAAATGGGTAAAAAGATGTGCAATGCCACAGGAAGGAAGTGTCCCACAAATGGGATGCTGGAGCAGAGGTTTATATCCAGGACTGATTACGGCTGAGGCCACAATGGCACACAGGACGCCAAAAAGAAAATCCCCATGCAAGAGGCAAGGGACGCGGTAAGGGCAGCAAAGAAAGCAAATCACGAAGGATGGAAACGGTGGATGCGTACGTCCAGACGGACCCTTTGGAACAAGTTTCCGCTCCCTCTCCCTACTGCCAGGGACATAGATTGCCAGAAAATCAGGCAACACAAGACAGGCGTCCTGTTGTAGTGGGCCGACCGGTATTTGGGCAAGAAAACTCTGCACCAGAACAAGCAGTACAAGTTAGTGCAGTCGGCAGCACAAATGCTAGCACAATCCCAGGTCAACCCCTAGTCAGACGATTGGAGGTTGATCCTGCGAACCTTGAACTCTCCATGCAGTTGTCCTGGAGCAGCCGGCTATTCTGACCACGGCACTACGACACGTGGTGCGTGTAGTGCACAAGGATGGGCGTAATGTCACCTTCTCCGCTATGGAGGTTGTTGATAGAACACAGCTGAAGACTATTCTCCCCACTGACATTGGCGCCCTGCGTGACATTGTGAAGAAGGTTTTTGAAAGAAGAAATGAAATATTCGATTTCGATGAAATTTATGGTCAGTCTGTCCTATCTAACGTAAGAATAGCTACCGATTGGAGAAAGACCTTTCCAGAATCATATGTTCACACGTATTTTCCATGATAACAGCTATTCAGGACAGTTAAATGCACATAATAGTAGGTTGGTCATGCAGGAGCTTCGGGGGGTGGCGGCGGAAACGAGCCTTGACATGCTCTGTCTGCAGGAGCCTTTATTGCAGGCAATGTAGCATTTGCTTTTTTAAATTGGCAAGTAGTAAGCTTTGCGAATGACCCGAAGGCCACCATTATAGTAGTGAACAAAGTGTTACGAATCACAGTGCTTACACATCTTTCCGATGATCACTGTAATGTCGTAGAGCTCCAGTCGCCAGTAAGTATCATATATCTGGTGAATATGTACTTTCAATACGGAACAAATATACTGTAGAAGTGTACCTTGACCAACTTGTGTGGGTATCTACGGCGCTGAGAGGGCGCAAGACAGTAGTGGTGGCAGATGTGAATGCTAAATCCTCCCCTATGGCACAGTGGCACTCGGGATGAAAGAGGCGGAAAAATGGAGACCATCATGTTCTTACAGCTATACTGGTGGTGTGGGTGAGGGCACGAACATCGACATTACATTAACATCAGCAAATATTGCTGGCAATATTCAAAATTGGCTGGTGAGAGACAGGGTCACCACAGGTGACCGTAACCTAATTACTTTCACGTTCTCGGACAGGGAGTGCCGCTGGGATATGGGGTGGGAAGTGCAGCTCAACTTCAATAGAACTGACTGCGAGAGGCTTGCTACAGAGTTTGACGCTCCGATATGGCCGGAAGGTGTCGAAGACGTTAACAGACACGCCGAAGAACTGGTGAGAGCACTAACCAGAGCGTTGAAGGCAGCTGTACCAACAAGTAGGAGAGCCGTAGCGGCCTCACCATCGCCATGGCCTGCGGAGCTAGGGAAGATGCGTTAGTCTGTCAGGAGGGCGAGGCGGTGCTACCAGCGAAGTGTTGTCTGGGAAGAAAAACAACGTTGGTTGCGAATCTATAGAGATGCCAAGGAGCAAGGAGCAGTTCCAGAAGGAGCTGAGAACAGTTACTCTCCAGACCTGGGTAACATATGTGCAGAGCCAATCGGCTATTCATCCATGGGGTATTCCCTATAAGATAGTAAGAGAGGAAACCCGGTAGCCAAAGATACTCTCAACCGTCAGGGATGGAAGCCAGATGAAGGAATCTTGGCAGCAAACTGCTGAGGTCCTCCTCCGATCCCTGCTCCCTGACAATAAAGAAGAGGAAGACAGAGAAGAGCAACGCCTAATTAGGCAAGCAGTTCAGGGAGAATATGTGTATCCACATAAAATCATGAAAGAGAGGTAAGGCCACAGGACCAGACGGCATTGCAGCGGAAGTAGTCCAATACCACGCTCCTCAACTGGTAATACGTCTGACAAGAGTATACAATGAGGCTTTGCGCCTCAGGATGTTTCCCTCCATCTGGAACCAGGCGAATGTAGTCATCATCAAGAAAGGCCAGGACAAAGACCCAAGGGTCCTACAGATCAATCTGTCTGTTGGACCCGCAGGGCAAATTGCTAGAGCAGTTGCTAGCTGACAGACTGACGGCATACCGAATGCTGAGTGGTTTGAGAAGCAGGCAGTTCGGCTTTCGGCCAGGGCGATCTGCGTCTGACGCAATTGCCCTGGCGGCCAATGTCTGTGGGTCGTCCCCACAAAAGTACATAGTTGGCATCATGGTTGACAACATGTGGTGGCCTTCGCTTGCGGGAGCAAGTGTGTCCAGTGCCGCTGTATGGCGCTCAGGAGCTATCGTATGGAAAGGGAGGTGTGGCTATCGTCCCCTAGCGGGAGAGTTGGCTAAAAGATTAAGAAGGGCTGTCCACAGGGCCCTGTCCTGGCGCCGCTCTTTTGGGACATAAATATGGAGCCTCTCTTGGACAGACTGGAGAGCAGTGCAGATGTGCTAGAGGCCATAGCCTGCGTGGACGACCTCCTCCTGCTGGTGGGCGGCCGTAGCTGCGAAGATCTGGAATCTAGGATTGAAAGGACAACGACTATACTGATACAATTGTGCAAAAAATGAAAATATCGCCCAATTAATCAACATACTTAAAGGGCCAATTAGCCAGAAATCCAATGGTGCGGATCGAGGGCTCACCAATTATTCGGCGTCGTGAGGCACGATACTTGGGCGTCATTATAGACAACAGATGTAGCTTCGCTCAACACATTGAAGTGGTGACCCAAAGGTCTCTAGAAACACTGAATAATCTTATTATGATCAGGCACAGTAGATTTCACCTACCCCCAGACCTGACCAAATTATACCATAACACCATCCTCAGGACCGGATCTGGACACACAGGCTCACGAGGGTCGTGCCTGCCATGGCGGGGAGGAGGGTGCATTGCAACATGTTTCTACGTTCGATTGGAGCTTACCAAACATCCCCGTGGGGCGGGGGGGGGGGGGCACTACTGATTCTCATCGGGCTGTGTCCCCTAGACATAAAAATCAGGGAACAGGCAGCCTGTTATTGGGTCAAGATAGGGGAAATAGAAAAAAATGAATATATTCTGGGGGTGTGGGTAGGGGATAAATTTGCAGTCAGAAGAAGGGAGGAAGAATTGTGGCAAAAACTTTGGGATAAAGAAGAGACGGGGAGAAGGATTTACCAACTGCTGCCTGACATCAAGGAACAGCTCCAACTTACACACTTAAAACCAGGTAAAGGATTGCTGCACTTCCATACTGGGCATGGACCGTACCCGGCATATCTTTGCGGTTCGGAAAGAGGGCTACCCCCTCGTGTGACTGTTGTGCTGAAAGAGGCAGTCCGGAACACATAGTCTACGAGTGTCCCCTTTTCGATGACATTGCCACCGAATTAAGACGTCAATTACCAAGTAGAGACACCTATCAGAAATCCATCTACATTCAGAATCATTGACAGTCTTGGATCGGGTTATCAGAAAAAGAATCAATGATTCGTAGAACATGAATGACATATCCTGTAGTAAGTAGGAAAGTAGGAAATGTGGAATAGTAATGAATGCTGCCAGGAAAACAATTGTATTATAGATAATTATGACTCACTAATGTGTAAGGTGGTAGCTTATCATGTATATATATGTTGAATAAAGAATTTCTTTTCTTTTTTTAAAAGAAAACAACATTAGTAGTTTTATTTCCAGAAAGCAAACTGACAATACTTCACTACCTCTACAGCAAATATCGCTAGCGAGAGGCGGCGTTAGAACAGAAAAGTTCTTGCTGTACACAGAGTCCAAGGAACCACTTGCTACTGACAGCGTAGCACTAATCACGTTGCAGAGTCTGGCCAATCACGTGCGGCTGAGGCTACAGGAGCTGCGTTTATATGCAGTCGCTGCAGGGGAGCGCCTCGCGTCGCGCCGTCCGATTCCGCGCACCACTGGCCACCCTTTCTTCACTGCCTTCTCTGGTCTTTCATTTTGCATCTTCATTCCGACGTTTGTGGTTAGGCCAGAACACATAGTGCTCATTCGCACTTGTGTAAGTATTTCCGTTTGCCTTTTGGCAGTGCTTCCACACCCGCCATTTTCCAACGGTATTGGAACAGCTGACTGCACAAGTGCCAAACTGTTCAAATTATTTCGACGATATTGTCGTAGCAGGTCGTACACCTGAAGAACATATTGCAAATTAGCGTGCTTTGTTTCGTGTTTTATCTGAGGCAGGACAAGAGTGTAGGTTGGACAAGTGTGATTTTTTTAAATCTGAAGATTTGAAATGAAATGTCAGAAGGAAGCAGCATTGGACGAGGTGTTGACAAGGTTGCTGCCTTTCCCCACTGTTGTTTAACGCAGATCTTGAAGAGATTATTGCGAAATGCTTAGACGGGAAAAGACGAATATGTATTGATGGAAAGAGCATAGAATGTATAAGATTTGCTGATGACATGGTATTAGTGGCAGAAAGTGAGCGGACAGTTGTAATCTCCCCACGGAAAATTACCCTCTACCACGCAATAATTAATTATGGTCAATCAAATCATCCACAACTATTTACTTTTGAAAAGTATCTGATCGGATTTTCTAGTAATATATGCGCCGACAGCTCGTCGACGCCGAGGTATTTTTCTAGTACGTTTATTCTTTGGAATAACAGAGATACAGAGATGTATGCTCCATGGTTATTATAGAGGGTTAACGGAACAGCTTCGGAAGTATCGGTTGGAAGATGTCGGATTGCTAAAAGAGACATATTTACTCTTCTTCTCGCTAAAACGAGCTATTAACGTTTGTGCCACTAGCGTGATAGGGAAAGAGAAAGAAAAAACTGTAAAAGCAAATTACATAAGACTTGGAATCCACAGAAAACGGAACATGTAATGGAGATGGATTGAATATACAATGTTCCTCAGAAATAAGGTTTGTGACCATTTTATTCTAGAGTGAATGACGAATGAGTTCTCTGTCTGAATCATTGATGATTGTCTTGGCCCTGTAATTAGTGGGGAAGTTTCAGCTGTGACGAAGAGAGCCTGCAATCTCCGAGTTTTTACAAATCGTCCGAAAAGGCTTCGTCCACATCTGAAATTCTAAATCTGTCGTAAACTGAACGAATTGTTCGAACGATCGATTTTCCCAACTGAATGCAGCGCTTAATAATAATAACAAATGTAAAGATCTTTTCCAGCAAGCCAGCCGCTGAATATTAAGACGAAGGGCTCCACCAGAGATTCTACTAGGCTGATTTCACGTAAATAATATATTTAAACTGTACACAGATAAAGGACAGAGAGAGAGAGAGAGAGAGAGAGAGAGAGCGAATGAAATTCGAGGAAATACTCAGAATCCTCCATTAGCATAATTGTTTGTCTGTCTTATCACGGATCAGCCTAATTAAGAAACAGGAGGCCCTAACTTTATTGTACCGGTTTATGTGTGAGAGTGAAGGAGTAATAAAGGCGACAGATACACCTCTGTACAGACAAAACATTACACCAAGTTAGCGGCAAGCTGCATTCACATACATTCATCATTTACAGTAGAGAATTCATTATAATGGCCAATCCGTGACAGGACACGTTTTTGGAGGTTGTTAAAATAATTTTGTTCTCTGTTTCATGTGAACTACGACGAGACAACTTAACTTGGAAAAGAGAAGAAATACTCGCAGTCAAATTAAGTGGATCTACAAATAAAAACAGCACGCTGGGCGCAGAGAAAAGGCCAGATCTTTAATTTTTGTTGAAGCTTGCTAGTATTGATGAAGTATGAGCTTTTCTGTTTAGTATAATTGGATATTTGAACATTTACTAATTGTGTTCATGCTAGATGTAGTTGGATTGATCTGCCCTAGTTGCATTTATCTGTATAAGTACAGTAACAAAGTAGACACAGAAGTACTCTTGTGTGACCTCCTGGAAATGGAAAAAAGAACACATTGACACCGGTGTGTCAGACCCACCATACTTGCTCCGGACACTGCGAGAGGGCTGTACAAGCAATGATCATACGCACGGCACAGCGGACACACCAGGAACCGCGGTGTTGGCCGTCGAATGGCGCTAGCTGCGCAGCATTTGTGCACCGCCGCCGTCAGTGTCAGCCAGTTTTCCGTGGCATACGGAGCTCCATCGCAGTCTTTAACACTGGTAGCATGCCGCGACAGCGTGGACGTGAACCGTATGTGCAGTTGACGGACTTTGAGCGAGGGCGTATAGTGGGCATGCGGGAGGCCGGGTGGACGTACCGCCGAATTGCTCAACACGTGGGGCGTGAGGTCTCCACAGTACATCGATGTTGTCGCCAGTGGTCGGCGGAAGGTGCACGTGCCCGTCGACCTGGAACCGGACCGCAGCGACGCACGGATGCACGCCAAGACCGTAGGATCCTACCCAGTGCCGTAGGGGACCGCACCGCCACTTCCCAGCAAATTAGGGGCACTGTTGCTCCTGGGGTATCGGCGAGGACCATTCGCAACCGTCTCCATGAAGCTGGGCTACGGTCCCGCACACCGTTAGGTCGTCTTCCGCTCACGCCCCAACATCGTGCAGCCCGACTCCAGTGGTGTCGCGACAGGCGTGAATGGAGGGACGAATGGAGACGTGTCGTCTTCAGCGATGAGAGTCGCTTCTGCCTTGGTGCCAATGATGGTCGTATGCGTGTTTGGCGCCGTGCAGGTGAGCGCCACAATCAGGACTGCATACGACCGAGGCACACAGGGCCAACACCCGGCATCATGGTGTGGGGAGCGATCTCCTACACTGGCCGTACACCACTGGTGATCGTCGAGGGGACACTGAATAGTGCACGGTACATCCAAACCGTCATCGAACCCATCGTTCTACCATTCCTAGACCGGCAAGGGAACTTGCTGTTCCAACAGGACAATGCACGTCCGCATGTATCCCGTGCCACCCAACGTGCTCTAGAAGGTGTAAGTCAACTACCCTGGCCAGCAAGATCTCCGGATCTGTCCCCCATTGAGCATGTTTGGGACTGGATGAAGCGTCGTCTCACGCGGTCTGCACGTCCAGCACGAACGCTGGTCCAACTGAGGCGCCAGGTGGAAATGGCATGGCAAGCCGTTCCACAGGACTACATCCAGCATCTCTACGATCGTCTCCATGGGAGAATAGCAGCCTGCATTGCTGCAAGAGGTGGATATACACTGTGCTAGTGCCGACATTGTGCATGCTCTGTTGCCTGTGTCTATGTGCCTGTGGTTCTGTCAGTGTGATCATGTGATGTATCTGACCCCAGGAATGTGTCAATAAAGTTTCCCCTTCCTGGGACAATGAATTCACGGTGTTCTTATTTCAATTTCCAGGAGTGTATATATATATATATATATATATATATATATATATATATATATATATATTGACGGTAGAACATTTATATGGTTTTAACTAGGGCAATGTTTAAGATGAGTCAAGCAGAGCAGAGCAGCACGCAACAGCCTTCAGCTGTTTGCACTGATAATAATGATGTAGTAAGAGATGTTGTAGAACCGATCGCTACAGATAGCGCAATAGAACGCCCGGTAGATACGGCTGGAGATGTAACAGCAAGTACGCAACATGGATTAGATCCATTGGTCATTATCATGAGGCAGATGCAGATGATAACTGAGACCATGAATAATATGAATACGAAATTAGCCTCAGTTACTGAAGGGCAAGAAAATCTGAAAATTGACATTAATGCGAAGTTAGCCTCAGTTACTGAGGGGCAAAATGATTTGAATACAAAATTAGCCTCAGTTACTGAGGGGCAGGAAAATTTGAAAACCGACATTAACGCGAAGTTCGCCTCAGTTAATGAAGGGCAAAATGATTTGAACGCGAAATTAGCCTCAGTTACGGAAGGGCAAGAAAATCTGAAAGCTGAGATTAAGCAGCAGTTACACGACAGTTTTTCCGAATTAGAGCAGCGGATAGAGGCGAAGACAAAGGAACTTAAAGATCAGGCCGAAGAGACGGAACGACAATTAACTGCACAAATAGAATTGGTGAAAGCTCAATGTGAGGAATCTATTCACCGCGTACGGGTAGAAATGAAGGAGTATGTGGCTATTAAGATGGATACCGTACGCGAACAGGTGGAAATGGTTCCGCAATTAGTACAAAAGCAAGATGCCATGTCATGTGCAATTGCGCAACTTCCTGAATTGGCACGTACGCAGACTAACCTAAAGGAAAGTGTTGAACATCTGACAGAACGTCAAGACGTTATAGACCACCAAGTTAATGTATTAAGGGGTAAATTATCCGAAATCACATTAGAAAACAAAAGGCTAATGTGTGAAAACGTTGAGCAAAATGTTAAAGCAGCATTCCAGAGTCTATGTGGCAAACAGGAAGAGAATTTGTTTGCGAAAGGACTTGAGGAAGTGCGACAGCAGTTAGGTGCTGATTTCGAGCATTGGAAACAAACGATAGAAGAGTCGATACGCGTTTCACAACAAGGCTCAGAACAAATGAATACAGGCCAGCAGCAGAAGTTGGCAGCGACTATAGAGCCACTTACTGCACATTCTCATACGATACCGACTTGTGTAAGTAACTCAAATATTAAATTGCCACGAGCTAGTTGTTCGCCTGAAGTTTTATCTGACGGAGATTACGAAAGCCTTTGCCATGCCGAAGAAAAAATGATAAAGCATCGGCAATTCCAGATTTTTAACACTGACAAAAGGATGGTACATCCGATTGTTTTTATTCGAAGTTTTAGAGGAGTGCTACCCAGAAATTGGTCGGAGTGGCAGAAGATCAGTTTCGTTACGGGGTATATACAAGGTTCGGGGGCGATCTGGGCCTCGGACATGACTTCTGTTTGCTCGACATATGACGATTTTGAGAAAGCGTTTTTAGCAAAGTTTTGGTCAGAAGGGGTACAGGAACGCCGAAGGCAGGAGGTGCTCTACCCAGAGCCTTTCTCTTTTTCAAAAGAAAGCCTTAGGAAGTATTTTGAAAAATATATAAATAAAACTAGATATTGGGACAGACCTATGCCCTTGCCAGACATAATAAACATACTTAAGGCAAGACTACCAACTAGCATCCGGAATCAATTAATTTACGGCAACGATGAAGACCTGGAGTCGTTCCTCACGACGTTAGACCATATAGATATTATCGAAGAGAACAACCAGAAAGCCCGTAACAACAGATTCCAATATAGGGAGATAGAACCTCCGCCAAATGGTAGGCAAGGGAACGCACAGAGATCGATAAATAGTGGAGAAACACCTCAAAATCTCAATAATAATACCGGCAGTAGTCTTGCGAGGGGCTATCCAAGGAACAACAGGAATGGGAAAAGATACAATCCCGTATGGGGGAACGAAAGGAATTTCAGACCGCAAGCCTGGAACAATAACAGTAATAGAAAGTGGAATCAACCGGGGGGAATAAACTCAAATAACCAACATCAGTGGGGACGGACATCTGCGAATCAACCGGTAATTACCGAAGTGACGGACGATGTCAACCAATAGGCGAATCAAAATCCAACAAACTTGTAAGGACCCACTCGTGCCCCGGAGGAGCGGTCAACAATTGGTTGAGGGGCAACAGGATATGTGTACCCATGCTAACGTATAATGATGGACGATTACTGGCAGATGAATTGACCGAGGACTTAGAACCCCAAGATGAGGATAAGGAACAGGTGGCAGTAGCCGAAGTGCAAGTCATTTTGGAGACTGTACCTATAGTGGCGGTTTTAGACACAGCTGCAACCACAAATGTTATTTCGGAGGTTCCATTCAACAAGATCAGAAATATAAGACGAGTACCAATTTTTCCAGTTCAAAATTGTAGAATAATACGCGCCGTTGGGGCTAGATCGGCTAATGTAAAAGTGCAGTCACTACTCAGTGTAGAAGTCGGAAATGTAGCAATATTAAGCACATTCCTTGTTGTGAAAAATTTGGTGGTAGACTGCATTATCGGAGTCGACAGCCTACGTCAATACGGATGCAGAATAGATTTTAAAACAGGAAAAATTTGGTTAAATGTAAATAAACAAGAAATTTAGTTGGACTTGTTGAAAAAAGAAATCCTTACCAGAAAATATAATAGTGGGATCAGTGTGCAAGTAATCAGGACTGCACAAAATTCTAAACAGCACGTAAATAATGAGTTCCAAGTCAAAGGAGATTTCGGTCAATTAGTGTATGAGAAGTTAAATGAATCCGACTGCATTAATGAGGATCAGAAGAAGCAGGTCAAAGAATTATTATTAGCGTATGAAAACGTGTTTGATGAAAGGCCAGGAGTTATTAAGGGATACATATGCCATCTCTACGTTAAGCCGCACGAAACGTATTGTAGAACTTTCTATCCTGTTCCCTGGAGGTTAAAGGCTCAAGTTCGAAAAGAAATAGATCGCATGTTGAAATGGGGTTTGATCGAACCCTCTAAAAGCCCATACTGCTCCCCATTGTTGGTCGTGCCAAAAGCATACCCGGGATCGAACAAAATAAAAGGGTTATTTTCTCATAACGACTAAAAAAAAATATAATGATTAGAAGATAGGGAGGAATGGTGTTCCGAGTGACAGAGATGAACGCTCGTAAAAAACATAACAATAAACTGTGTGTGTAATGTTAGAAACCTTTAAATTGAAATAGTTAATCAGTGACATAGAGTATAGAAATAGTGACTAACTATTACTATCGAGTGTTGTAAAGAAGATAGTGGAGATAGGCTTCACCTGTGGTTTGGGTGAACATGGAACTTTAGCATTGCTAATGTTATCAAGATTTATAAAGGATCTAACTCACCTTCAAGAAGAATGAAATGTTTCCCGCAAATGACGCTTAATAATCAAAAGAGGTTCGAAAGAAGTGAATCCGCATTCCTCAATGCTAATAACTTTTACATTACAGCACTCAAGCGGAGAAATAGATGTATTTAGAATAAAAGGTTTTTAAGTATAGATAAATTATATGACTTATCAAGGAAATATGGATTATGTCTTTGTATAAAATGAACTACACTTTCCATTATTCGATGATTTCAATCCAAAATCTACTGTAAGTTGCATGAATCCTTTAAATTACGAAGAACAAATCAGTGATAGAAAATCTGTTAGAACTTTTGGACTTATAAGCACAAGTGGGGAGGCAAAGTCAAAAGGAGTATTCAAACGAGAGTAAATCTGATGATGCTTTTGGCAACATCATTAGTTAATGGTTGAATTCCTTGAAGTACGTCGTAACAAAAAGGATCCATGAAGCCATAAGGATTTTGCTTTCAAAAAGGAGAATCTTGGACGGTGCAACCTAACCAGTTCTTTTACAGGAAGAGTTTCCCTTTTGGTCATTGCTAATTCTTTTGGAATGAATGTTGTATATGAATTCGAGTATCCCTGTCCCTTCTACTCTTCCCATTGTGGGCCGCGTAGAAGATCAACTACAAAGGGGGCCGCGTAGAAGACCGACTACAAATGTGGACGTCGGGGACATGCAAGACCCGGTGGAGTTTAGCACCGCAAGATATTGTCCTAGGAACAAGATTGTAAAACGAGAATTCACGTTATTTATTGTAAAACGTTTTTTTTTTTTTTTTTTTTTTTGCTAGAGGCACAAACCACTCTTCTCCAAATCGTGATACAAATTGATCCCTGTCTTTCCTTTAGAGATCTATTTCAAAAATATATATTTTTTCTTCTATAGGCTTTCCTATCTTCTATGTACCGTAGCCTGGGGGTCTAGGCTTAAGAGGTTTTCCAAGGTTTCCCTGCTTAAGAAAGTTCCCGAATGGGTAGACCCTGATAACAGTTTCATGAAGGATCATCTTCCTTGGTTGTGCACAGCAAACATAACACCTAGATGCACGTAAAAGCAATACAGCTGCGGTACCTGTCTCTTCATTTCTTCTGTCTTCAACGTTTCTTTTCTTCGTCTGTCTCAAACATAATATTCTTTTTCAGTCGGAGGACTGACAATCATCACTTCCGGGTTATCCACGCTAATAGATAGCTCGCGAAGTGTGTTCGGTGAATTAAAATTGAGCTCACAAACTTCGCTCGCTGCGAGGGGCATTGTAATCTCCCCACGGAAAATTACCCTCTACCACGCAATAATTAATTATGGTCAATCAAATCATCCACAACAATTTACTTTTGAAAAGTATCTGATCGGATTTTCTAGTAATATATGTGCCGACAGCTCGTCGACGCCGAGGTATTTTTCTAGTACGTTTATTCTTTGGAATAACAGAGATACAGAGATGTATGCTCCATGGTTATTATAGAGGGTTAAGGGAACAGCTTCGGAAGTATCGGTTGGAAGATTGTCGGATTGTTAAAAGAGACATATTTACTCTTCTTCTCGCTAAAACGAGCTATTAACGTTTGTGCCACTAGCGTGATAGGGAAAGAGAAAGAAAAAACTGTAAAAGCAAATTACATAAGACTTGGAATCCACAGAAAACGGAACATGTAATGGAGATGGATTGAATATACAATGTTCCTCAGAAATAAGGTTTGTGACCATTTTATTCTAGAGTGAATGACGAATGAGTTCTCTGTCTGAATCATTGATGATTGTCTTGGCCCTGTAATTAGTGGGGAAGTTTCAGCTGTGACGAAGAGAGCCTGCAATCTCCGAGTTTTTACAAATTGTCCAAAAATGCTTCGTCCACATCTGAAATTCTAAATCTGTCGTAAACTGAACGAATTGTTCGAACGATCGATTTTCCCAACTGAATGCAACGCTTAATAATAATAACAAATGTAAAGATCTTTTCCAGCAAGCCAGCCGCTGAATATTAAGACGAAGGGCTCCACCAGAGATTCTACTAGGCTGATTTCACGTAAATAATATATTTAAACTGTACACAGATAAAGGACAGAGAGAGAGAGAGAGAGAGAACGAATGAAATTCGAGAAAATACTCAGAATCCTCCATTAGCATAATTGTTTGTCTGTCTTATCACGGATCAGCCTAATTAAGAAACAGGAGGCCCTAACTTTATTGTACCGGTTTATGTGTGAGAGTGAAGGAGTAATAAAGGCGACAGATACACCTCTGTACAGACAAAACATTACACCAAATTAGCGGCAAGCTGCATTCACATACATTCATCATTTACAGTAGAGAATTCATTATACAGTGAATAACATGCTAAACGATCTGAATGAAGCTTGGGTGGAATATAGGATGCAAATAAACACAGCAAAAACACAGAGTATGGTCACCAGAACAAGACACAGACTGTCCAGTATTAAAATAGGAAAATCTACCATTAGCCAAGTAAGTGCATTTAAATATATCGGAAACACAATAACTGAAGACTTGAGATGTCACCAGGAGGTGAAAACTCGAATTGCCATAACGAAGGAGGCATTCAACAGAAAGAGGAGACACTTATGTGGCAAATAAGGGTCTGAGGAAAAGGCTTGGCAAATGTTTAGTCTGGAGTATGACACTATATGGGGCAGAAACGTGGACGCTGAGACGAGAGGATGAAAAAAGGTTAAAAGCATTTGAGATGTGGATGCGGAGGAGAATGGATAGGTTAAGCTGGATGGAAAGAGTGAGTAATGAAAGAGAGAAGATGTCTGCTGAAGGTTGTGAGAGAAAGGAAAAAGAACTGGTTGGGACATTCATTGAGAAGGCAGTGCTTGCTAGCAGATGGTTTGGAAGAATTGGTTTGTGGAAGAAGACTGAGAGGAAGAGGAGATACAAGATGATAGACGACAAAATGAAATGAAATGTCGTGTGACGAGGGCCTCCCGTCGGGTAGACCGTTCGCCTGGTGCAAGTCTTTCGATTTGACGCCACTTCAGCGGCTTGCGTGTCGATGGGGATGAAATGATGATGATTTAGGACAACACAACACCCAGTCCCTGAGCGGAGAAAATCTCCGACCCAGCCGGGAATCGAACCCGGGCCCTTCGGATTGACAGTCTGTCGCGCTGACCACTCAGCTACCGGGGGCGGACGATAGACGACAAAAAGGGAAGAAGAAATTATGCAGACCTGACGAGGATGGCAGAAGACCGGACAGCCTGGAGAACTACCGTGTGGGAACCTGCGTGTTAGCAGAGCACTCATGATGATGAGGTGCAGTATGTTGCCGGCTGCGGTGGTCTAGGCGCTCAGTCCGGAACCGCGCGACTGCTACGGTCGCAGGTTCGAATCCTGCCTCGGGCATGGACGTGTGTGATGTCCTTAGGTTAGTTAGGTTTAAGTAGTTCTAAGTTCTAGGGGACTGATGACCGCAGATGTTAAGTCCCATAGTGCTCAGAGCCATTTGAACCATTTTTTTTTTGCAGTATGTTGGTGATTTCATAAACAGTCAAGGGGTACATCCTCTTCAGCCGCATTTCTTAGCCATACGAGATTTGCCAGTTCCTCGCAGTGTCACAGAATTGCAGTCGGTCTTAGGGAAAATAACTGTTATATTCGGTTCATACCGAATGCTGCTCCATTGCATCGCTTGCGTAGCCAGAATGTCCCCTGTGTTTGGACATATGAGAGCCAAGTACTTTCCAAAAACTTAAAGATGCATTGCTCAGTGATAGATGCTTACTTCACTTTGATCCTGACAAAGCAGTTGTATTGCAAGTTGACGCTTCCTCTTACAGAATCGGTGCAGTGATTTCAGACAGAATTGGTGACGGAGACAGGCCCATTGCTTTCGCATCTAGAGTGTTGTCCAAAGCTCAGTGCAACTATTCACAAATTGAGAAAGAGGCTTCAGCTACTGTATATAGTATCACCAAATTTGTATGGCAGAAAATTCTACTTAGTAACGGATCACAAGCCTTTGCAGTCCTTGTTTCATCCGACGAAACCGATGCTTGTACGAACTGCCCAAAAATTGCAAAGATGGGTTTTGTTGTTGTCTCAACACCAATACGAGATTGTGTATCGTCCGACAGCTAAACACGGTAATGCGGACGCACTTTCACGTCTTCCGATTGGCCCTGATACAGACTGGCGCTTCTGCTGTATCTCCTTGTCACATCGATGCTCAGGATTCTGAATCTGTTCATTCTTTTCCGCTGAGCTATAGGATAATTGCACAGGCCATGGAAGTTGTTTCAGATTTGAACATTTTGCTAACATAAATTCCCACATCTTGGCCTCACTCATTGAACAGCACAAAGAACTCTGTAGTGCGCCGATACTTTGCACGTCGGCATAGCCTCGCTATACAGAAAGGTGTGATTCTTGTTCAAAATGACAGGGGACAGCCACGTGTGTTGATCCCTAAAGCTTTACAAAAAGAGGTTTTGCAGTTACTTCACGCTGGACACTGGGGGATTGTTTGTACGACACAGCGGGTCGACGCTGTACTTGGCAGGGTATGGACGTCCAAATAGAACAGCTGACTTCACAGTCACTTATGTGCGGAAAATCAGTCCGCTCCACCACAAAAATTCTCTGCTTGGCGTACGTCGTAATCGCCATGGCAACGTGTGCACATAGACTTTGTGGGACCTTTCTGGAACACTCGCTAGTTGACTGTGGTTGACTCATATAGCAAGCTTCCTTTTGCTGTGCCAACGAACTCGACAACGTCAAGCAGTTCAGTGCAGGTGTAGTCCTCTATTTTTGCCTATAAGGTTTACCTGAAGTAATAGTGTCAGACAATGGACCTCTGTTCAAGTCAAATGCATTTGAAATATTCTGTGAACGCAATGGCATCCAGCATCTAACTAGTGCACCGTCCCACCCACAGTCAAATGACGAAGCGGAACGTTTTGCCAGAATCTTCGAGCAGCAAATGGCCAAACTTCGCTCTGCACACACCAGGGATCAAGCACTGCAACCGTTTCTCGCCTCCTATCGTTCGCACCCACGAGACAGACCATCGCAGGGGGAACTGCTTCACGGCCGCCGCCATCGGACTCTGCTCCACCTGGTCCACCCTCCTCAGCATCCGGCGTCGAAGGAAGGCGGCAAGTATCGATTCGCGCCGCATGATGTTGTCTTTAACAGGGTTTTTAGCGGCAGCAGACGGTGACCGCGAGGTGAGATAGTCCGCCGACTTGGCGCTCCCATGTATCTTATTTCAGGTCCAGGTGGCTTGCAGCGCCGCCGCAAAAATCAGCTTCGCCACCATCATGTGCAAGGTGATCTTTGCGTGTCTTTTCTCCCAGATTCACGGATGCAGAGGTCAGCGCGGCCACAGCAGCTGCCAGAGGGCGTCATCACGACACCGCGGGACGACCCTACGGATCCTTCACCTTCTCCGCCTCCTCTCGTCCTACTGATGGAGCTGGACCCGCCCACACTGCAGCAGTCACCGCCTGGTCCATGGCATCAGGAGGTGAACTCGTACACTTGTGATCGTTTTCCGGGGAACGTTCTGCCAGAGCGCAGGCCGGACGAGGGGGTACGACCAGAAGCCTGACGTCCGCTGCAGCCACAGCTTCCGGTCCCGCTATTCGCCCGCACTCCTGCCTCCCCCGCCGTGGTCGTACTCCCTAGTCGACGACGGTCCTTCGCTTTGGCGGGAAGGGAGGGGTGGGAAGAATGTTGCGGCGTAACCACAAGAACCGGCACGAAGACGAAGAAAGCAAGAGCAGAGAAGGCGGTGAGACGACGCCAGCCAATAGCGCGCTGAACAGGACGTCAGCACGACAGGAGCGGCCTGTAGCCGAAGAGTGCATAAGCGCCGTTCCTGCCAGCCTCGACCGCACGGTACTAGACCGGCCCTAGAAGAGAGCACTACGGTAGCCGTTATTAGTGACCCCCAGACTGGCTGGAAAACGAGCATGAACATTGTATATAGCAAAAGACATAGACTGTTTGCATGTAGCCCATCGCTTGTGATACCGTTGTAAATTCAAAGTATTGTCAGTCTTCTTACTTGCAATAACTATTAATGTGATTTGCTTGAAATGTCGTATAGCTACCCGAGTACGCAGCATCCTTCAGGCACCCTATCAGAGACGAGTGGTTCAAATGGTTCAAATGGCTCTGAGCACTATGGGACTCAACTGCTGTGGTTACCAGTCCCCTAGAACTTAGAACTACTTAAAGGTAACTAACCTAAGGACATCACACACATCCATGCCCTATGCAGGATTCGAACCTGCGACCGTAGCAGTCGCACGGTTCCGGACTGCGCGCCTAGAACCGCGAGACCACCGCGGCTAAGAGACGAGTGGGCAGCAGCCCACAAACGTGATCTCGCCATATAAATCTAACCTTCATCACAGGCAAATAAACTGAGATGGTCTCACCGAATCCTTACTCGGTGCACTGTCTGTTCTATAGTGTGGAAGATGGCGAGGCAGAAAGCGGTTCCATGGTCAACACCAGAAACATAGCACAAAGTGCCACTTCGTGTATACCATACCTAGTTAAGCAATGACCAAGAGTAATGCTGATCTACTTCCAAACAAGCAAGACCACATGATCCCAACAAATGAACCGTATTGTTCAAGAGCAGAACCACTTGCCAAAGACTTAAGTTTTGTACAGTGATCAGCCAAGGATCACTGTATTGAAATATCTAAACTGGTTAGAGCAATATGTCATACATTATGTGGCCGCAACTCACGTCAAACTGGTGCACCGCGTGGCATGCTACTCCTAGTTCCCATCTCTGCCATTAGATGCCATCGCGGTCGCAAATTCAGTGAGTAGCAGACAACATCCGCGCTCCCGTTGTATGAAAGTTACGATATACAGTTACTTAACATTATTCTCTGAATTTTAACCATAAGTCTACCCAGCGGCCCATAAAACAATTCACTTCTATGCCACAAAAGTCGTTCTGCCGTACATACTTAGTGCTACCCATATGAAGCCAGTTGGGACACTAGTTGCAATATGCTTTGTAGGTGCCTGGTTTTCAAAACTTATTGCATTTGATGCCTACCTTATGCTTAAGCTGAAGTACCGGACTATCACTCATTGGAGACACACATCTGACTGTACTCTCAAATTATTTTCCGAGTTGTTCCAGATTTTTTCCATAGTAAAATATAAATAATATAAAATTCGGACAAAGGTCTTGCTATAACTTGGTGACGCCTGAGGTTCTTAGGTGTTTTTATTGTTCTTGCATCCGTTTGCTACGTCTATTCATTTTAGTAAGCCTTTATGTATTTCTTTGCTGTCAACTCAAGCGAACAAGCCAGCACACAATGGAAGTAAAAAAAGCTCCTTTGTACTGCACTGGGTGGCAGGATGTGGCATATAATGATACTGCCCCTACACTTATTTAGGTTTCCTGTAAATGGGAAATATGTGTGTCTCTTCTTATTCAGTCTTCGCTTGTGTGTGTCTTCTTATTTGCTCTTCCCTTCCTCTCTAACATTATTTCACCTTACCACTCTGCCTGATTTTTCTTTCTCCAGACCACTTTACAGCTCTTCTCTTACTGGTTCTGCCTTGAAATCCTTCTAAATTTAACACTTTCTTTCAGAAAATATCTCTGCTGTCTCTTCTGCTTCTATGTCATGCATCGTCAAATTTTTTTTAGCATCGTAGGTCCAGTTTGTTGCTAACTTCTTTTCCTACACATACGTGAAATCTGTTTAGTCAGCCTTTAGTTATTTCTTTATTTTTAGATTTTTTGATGTTGTTTCTAAATTTGCAGGTTTCCTTGATTCTTATTGGACCTAAAATTTTCCTCATAAGTCTTTTCTCAATTATTTCTAGTTTACATACACTTCTAGATTACATTCACTTGTGTGGAGACATTCTCACGCTGCTACCTTGTTGTAATGCAATATTTGTGTATTTCTTGACATTCAGTTTTCATTGTAAATAATTTTTGTTATTCCATTCTTATTTGTGTATATTTTCGTTTATATCATATTTTTCTAACCAATTTTCTGCTTAATCACTGTCTGTATGTAAGACATTTGGTAGTTAATTATGTTATTGGTACATTTGGTTTATCTGGGTATGGTTCCGCATCATACGGTAAAATAACTGTAGAAAGGCATCTGTTTGCTAATTCTAACTACTTAAGGGAAACTATAAGTCCGGGATACATTAGATTATTTAATATTTCTCATAACTATTACAATACCAGTAAAGTTTGTACAAGTAATTTACCGCTCGAAAGGACATTTGAATAAGAAATAACATCTTCAAAGAACACCGGAACTGGAAATTGTACACTGATGGTTGGACTACAAGAAAAACTAGCAAGACTTCAAAGTCACTTGGAATGAATTCGGTCGAAAATTACGTGACCTGATGGTAGAAAAATAATTGCTTTGATTAAATGGCTGTACAGGAATATTAGTTCAGTCTGAGGTGAAATTGTATCTGCTTGACAATGAAAAAGCAATCCAAAATCTGTCATCCAATCACGAATTAAGAAGTTGAATTAACAGAACGAAACTAAGTGGAACCCACACTTTCATAATATCTGTGAGACTTGACAAATTTGGCTCCCAGTGACTTTTCTGCCCCACTTGGAGTTTCGCACCAGAATGATATTGCCACTTCCCATCTCAGTTTCTCTTAGCCTCTTGCAAGGAAATCGCGTAGCTTCCTTCATCTAATTGAAATCTTGCAACAACCGATCTGCCAGTGAGACTAAATAAACTAAAAGTTGCCACTACCTTCCATATGAAGATTAGTGAGCAGCTAGTGAGATTTTACCATACATGAGGGGAAAATTTGTTGTTTACCAAACTGTGTGGTGCCAGTATTTCATGACAATAACTATTTTGTAAAAAAGAGGATTGCAGCTGTAAGTGACATCTTACAGCCATTGCGTGTGGAGGCATGGTGCAGGGTGACACTCTGTGGAACAGCTTGGAACAACAGTTTGGTCAGACAACAAGCCCCTCATTTCCCACTCTCCCATTTAGTGTGAGACCAAGAAAGCATGTTGCACCAGATGTATTATGAAATCAGGTTCTAAATTTGTAACTGACTTGTTCCCAGACTGATAAAATGGGAAGGCATGAGCAGTGGGATGTAGTTGGTTCTGGCACATTTTGTTTGTGAGGCTTGCATACATTCAGGGGCAACCACACATTAATGAGCAAATTGACCCCTCTCTAACATATAGTTATTCTAATTGATTTATTACCCCCTGGGGCCTGATTTATGACTCCCTGGGGACAATCCACCCTTCTGAGAAACCCCCTACCCCTCATCCTCCCCATCACTCTGGGAAATCCCCAATCTAACACCTCTCATTCAGTGATATGACCACACTTTTAACATAAAATTAATGGATTAATCAATTAAACTGATCAATTCTTTACCTCCTCCCCCTGTAAGATACTCCCCAGCCCTTACCTCCGCTCTGGCTGGTGTGGCCGAGCGGTTCCAGGTGCTACAGTCTGGAATTGCATGACCGCTACGGTCGCAGGTTTGAATCCTGCCTCAGGCATGGATGTGTGTGATGTCCTTAGGTTAGTTAGGTTTAAGTAGTTCTAAGTTCTAGGGGACTGATGACCTCAGATGGGAAGTCCCATAGTGCTCAGAGCCATTTGAACCATTTTGAACCTTCCCTCCACTCCCCCTTCCCCCCTTCCTTACCCACCTGGAAACTGGGGGAAAATGACTCATTCTGTACTGAATCAAATCTGCACTTCTCTGAGATATTTTATTCGTTTATCTTATTAAAGAATGCCTGATCAGTTGATGGGCTAATGAACCATCTATTGTTAAAGCTAAAATTGATAATATACATTGTATCAGCGCATTTCGCCTGGGGGAGGAATACGTTTACTCAGAGAAGTAGAGTTCTTACATGGAGTGTCGTCAGCTATAGCAAAAATTTTGTGATGAGAAATGGACTGGATAGAGAGAAGTGTTAATGTATGGGACTATGGTACTCAGATGGGCATAACTGTCGATCGTTGGGCATCTCTGAAAGAGAGAGAAAGAGAGAGAGATCTGAGATTTTCTCATTGTAAACCTCTGTGGTTTGATTACAGTACAGTAATGCTTAGGTTTACTGAATTTAAAAAGTGTTTTTATTATAAATACTTTATGTTAACCTGGCTGCAGTTGCCATTTTATGACAGCGAACTTCGTTTGCAGCTTTTTGCAGACCGTTTTCTCGTATGGTTTCCGTCAAGCATTTAAACTGAAAAAAACCTTTTTATTTTCCATATCCGTGTTCAAAAACTTTGCTGCTTTGTTGTGCATGTCATATATTCAGTTTTTTCGAATGGTAGTCTCACTTTTTCCACAACTTTTTTAAGAATTTCAGTTTGTTTTTGAGCGTTGGTAATATCCTTAGTTAAAATTGCTAGATAATTGCGAACGCTAGGTAATCTACTCTAACAATGCTTTGAAAGGTATGTTTACTATTAATGGGTGTCTTTATAACTAATCTGAATATGGGGGAGGGGGGGGGGGGCGAGGGTAAAGTATGGCCTCAGTACCACTGTAGGAATGCAGTAGGATGTGGCGTACATCAGAGCTGGGTGAAGCTTGGAGTGGAATTATAGCGGTGAGAGCGTAAACAATAGTTCTGGCAAAAGAACATCTATTAGGTCGGTAAACTGCACACATGAACGAGTATAGTGAGTAATAAGACGGTTGCTGTTGCCTGCAATCTATTACGTCTCTAATTAACCCTAGAACTTTACTTCGGAGTCCCCTGCAAGGTCTATGATCTATGGAAGAGGAATGATGAAAGGGTGGTTTAATTACGAACACTTACATTCACACACACTTGAGAGACGACCAGGAAAGAAAAGAACTAAAAACCTTCACCAAAGCACACGTGGGTAGCAAGAGGGACTGTTCCCTTGATTTTAACATGAGGTATAAATTAATAAAATTTCTATTAAAGTGGGTTGCTATAAAAATGGAGAATAAGTAAGAATCACAATTGATTCAAATATTCTACAGCGAAAAATCACTGTGGCCTGGGCATTGTAGACTGTCTCATTAGATCTCGACCACGTGGTCCTCCCAAACAAAAGCGTGCACGAAGAAAGTTATCAAGAGATACGAACTCCACCAAATTCGGTCATAAAATCACGGAAATCATACGCAATATACGTGCTCTCGCGAAAGGGATACTAAACAAAATGAACTGAATCACAAGAAACTCAGCTCCACGTGTTTGGTTAACAGTTTAACTGAATAGTAGCCTACTGGTTTTTAACGCGTTTAACACTCGCGAATTAGCAAGTAAAATTGGGCACATACCATAATAAACTATGAACGATGAAAGCAATCATTTACTTTGACTATCTTTGAAAAACTTGCATTAGACGCAACATTAAATTCCCATGGAAAAGGCATACTTACCGCCAGTAGGTCTCACCCGTCTCGAATTCCCGGAACTCCCGACGAGCATTAGCTCTCCAACAAAAACCTCCCCCGTACCTACGGAAGTGGCCAGAGGAACCCCTACTGTGGTGCCAATTTACAGAAAGGGTTCGTCCAAGGCAAGCAGAAATCTCTTATCTACTGGGTACGTGTTTCCTACAGTTGGCTATTCTGATACAGTGGCAGTCTACTTCACTCCCATGAATTTACACTCTGAAATCCTTGCACACTCTCATTTATATTCAACTGATCGGCCAAGAAGAAGAAAGAATAGATACATTGTAATATGGCACTTAAATGTATTAAATATGCGTGTGGGCTCCTAAAAGTACCAATAATCTAATGAAATGTTAAAACTAAATATGGATAATATACTGTGGCCACCATAAACACATTCAGCTGCTCAATAATTTCCCTTTTCTTCTTTAAATCTATGGTAACAGACTATTTGCACCAACAACTGAGGTGCCAGAGGTAAACAAATGAAGCCATGGGGTATGGGAGAAACATGAAGAGGCTCATGCAGAGACCCTTCAACTTCCACATAACTTGATTGATTGACCTATATTTTGACACGACATTTGCTCTCGCCATTCTATAATTATCTTTTCCAAAACACAGTTAAACAGCAATGGGGCGAGTCCATCTCCCTATCTAAAACCAATCTTTATAACAAATGGTTCAGAAATATCTACCAGAACATACAGTGTCAGAGTAGTTTTATCTAGCCCTTGTTCGTTTAAAATTTGAGTTGTAAGCCTTTTTAAAATCCACAAATATACATACAGTATTGTTACTAGAAATCGTTGGTTGCCTATGGATTAGTTTTAAATTAAGAATTTGTTTCGGACAGGACCTGTTTGGTCTACAGCCTGCTTGGTATTCACCATTTTTAACTTCTAACTGTTTTTGGGGTCGGTCAAGTAAACATTGCGAGAGAATTTTGTATGTTACCGGGAGAAGACAGATTCCTTGGTAATTATTGACATCGGTTCTATGCTTTTTTATTCAATGGATGAATTAGAACAGTTTTCCAGTCCTCTGGTATTTTCTCAGTTTGCCAGATATGTCCTATTAGTTGAGTGATCTCTTTTATAGTGTTAGGGTCAGCTGATATTAGTAATTTAGCCGTTATACCGTCTTCTCCGGATGATTTATTGTTTTTAAGTCTCTTAATTTGTTTATTTATTTCGATTTATTTCGTTTTCCAATCCCAAAGAAAGCAGGAGTTGACAGATGTTGACAGATGTGAAAATTACCGAACTATCAGTTTAATAAGTCACAGCTGCAAAATACTAACGCGAATTCTTTACAGACGAATGGAAAAACTGGTAGTAGTCGACCTCGGGGAAGATCAGTTTGGATTCCGCAGAAATGTTGGAACACGTGAGGCAATATTGACCCTATGACTTATCTTAGAAAATAGATTAAGGAAAGGCAAACCTACGTTTCTAGCATTTGTAGACTTAGACAAAGCTTTCGACAATGTTGACTGGAATACTCTATTTCAAATTCCGAAGGTGGCAGGGGTAAAATACAGGGAGCGAAAGGCTATTTACAATTTGTACAGAAACCAGATGTCAGTTATAAGAGTCGAGGGGCATGAAAGGGAAACAGCGGTTGGGAATGGAGTGAGACAGGGTTGTAGCCTGCCCCCGATGCTATTCAATCTGTATATTGAGCAAGCAGTAAAGGAAACAAAAGAAAAATTCGGAGTAGGTATTAAAATCCATGGAGAAGAAATAAAAACGTTGAGGTTCGCCGATGACATTGTAATTCTGTCAGAGACAGCAAAGGATTTGGAAGAGCAGTTGAACGGAATAGACAGTGTCTTGAAAGGAGGGTATAAGATGAACATCAACAGAAGCAAAACAAGGATAATGGAATGTAGTCGAATTAAGTCGGGTGATGCTGAGGGAATTAGATTAGGAAATGAGACACTTAAAGTGGTAAAGGAGTTTTGCTATTTGGGGAGCAAAATAACTGATGATGGTCGAAGTAGAGAGGATATAAAATGTAGACTTGCAATGGCAAGGAAAGCGTTTCTGAAGAAGAGAAATTTGTTAATATCGACTATAGATTTAAGTGTCAGGAAGTCGTTTCTGAAAGTATTTGTATGGACTGTAGCCATGTATGGAAGTGAAACATGGACGATAAATAAAAGAAGAGAAAAGAAGCTTTTGAAATGTGGTGCTACAGAAGAATGCTGAAGATTAAATGGGTAGATCACATAAATAATGAGGAGGTATTGAACAGAATTGGGGAGAACTTGACAAGAAGAAGGGACCGGTTGCTAGGACATGTTCTGAGGCGTCAAGGGATCACAAATTTAGCATTGGAGGGCAGCGTGGAGGGTAAAAATCGTAGAAGGAGACCAAGAGATGAATACACTAAGCAGATTCAGAAGGATGTAGGTTGCAGTAAGTACTGGGAGATGAAGATGCTTGCACAGGATAGAGTAGCGTGGAGAGCTGCATCAAACCAGTCTCAGGACTGAAGACAACAACAACATTTCGATTTTGTAAGATTCTTTAGCGTTGGGGTTGGTGTTATTAGTTTGCTGTGATTGAAATTTATTTGCTGGTTCTGGACAGTTTAATAGGTTTTCAATATAATTAGCAAGTACCTACCAATTTTCCTGCTTGTCAAGAGCCAAACTGCCATTTTCATTTTTGAAGCAAAGACTCTGAGATTGGTAACAGGTTGGTTTTGTTTTGAATGTTTTATAAAAGTTTCTTGTACTGTTCTTTTGGAAGTCTATTTCAATATCTTAAATGGTTCAAATGGTTCTGACCACTATGGGACTCAACTGCTGAGGTCATTAGTCCCCTGGAACTTAGAACTAGTTAAACCTAACTAACCTAAGGACATCACAAACATCCATGCCCGAAGCAGGATTCGAACCTGCGACCGTAGCGGTCTTGCGGTTCCAGACTACAGCGCCTTTAACCGCACGGCCACTTCGGCCGGCCAATATCTTAAAGTTGGACATTTTCTTAGTTTCTTTTAGTTTGTCGAATTAATTTAGATGTTTCTTTTCTTACAGTTAGAAAGGTGTTGTACCTGTTTTCAGTTTTGTTAGCATTCCAATTTTTGAATGCCTCATGCCTAGACTGAAATGCTATTTCACAATCCGCGTTCCACCGATGGTGTTTTGTTTGTTAGGAAGCGGAATTAAATTTTGTGCTGTTTTTAAGAATATTTCTTTTAGGCATTGTGAATTTTTGAACTTTTTTTGACAAGTTCGCTTGTTAGAGCTGGGGTTATTTTAGCGATGTCAGATTTTCGGTTGACATTTTTTTGTTTTGAAGAGTTCTTGAGGATGAAATTTTACTTTTATTCGCTTTAAATAATGGTGAGAATCAATATTACCCACTTTCTTGTATTTAGGGTATGAAATTGCTATACGATCGATTTGAAATTGTCCAATAAATGTATTGGGTGCCCGCCAAGTTTTGTGTGTAAAAGGGTTATTTTTAAAATGTGTTTATTTTGAGTTTAAAATTTCAACAAGTCTTTCACCATCTTGGTTTGTTCATCTATGCCCAGTAAATCCACTCACCGTTTTCTTATATTTTTGCTCTTTACCTAACTGAATATTAAAATCACCCTTTAAAATTTTAACATGGTTTGAGTAAATTTTCGAGACGCTTTCTAACGTATCCCAAGCTACATTAATTTCTTTAGGTTTTTTACTGTTATCATCACTGACTGACATATGGGCATTAATTAATGTGTATTCTTTTTTGTGCATCTAAGAGAAATTGTCATGAATATATTATTAAAGGGTTTTACCCCCGTTATTGACTTAAAACATTTTTGGAGAAAGCAGAAGCAACTTTTAAGTATTCTTTAGTCAGTTTTACTTTTAAGAAGACGTATCTGTCGAAATCCATGATGTTATTGTCCGTCATTGGTGTTTTGTGAGGCACCAAAGTTTGAATCTTCAATTCTTTTAATGTATCTCCCAATTTATGAAGTGTACTTAGTGCAAAAAGTGTATGTTAAGTGTTGCAAAAAATGTATTGGCTAGTTTTAAGTTGGTCAGATTACTCCGACTTCCTCTGTTTAATCACATTGCATTTTAACCTGGCCGACTCAGAATCTGATAGACAGTTATATCAGTAATACTGGCAGTGGACTGACCACCTGGGGTAATATTGTGATAATGAAAATGGTCCATGATGATTGTACCTGGAATCAGGTGGGATTGAGTAGACTCATTGAGTGAACTCAGAATGTTAAGACTGGAAGGATTAGTTCCAGAATATAAATTTCAGCCGCACCACGGGTCTACAGACGCAGACCACTCTTCCACGTGATGCAAGACACACGCGAAGTGGATTTGGTTTTGTTTTGCCTTGGTCCGGGACTGCTTGTTCTGTAGCCGCAGCTGTCCACCATAATCTGAGGGAATGTTCACTATCCGCCAAGTGATACCCGTCCAATACCCTAAGCAAGGTCGGCTTCTTAGAGTTTTAGTTACACAGTCTTGAAATGAAGATTAAGAGGGTTTTTATATAAAATATGTTCCAATAAACAATGCCTGAGAAGTGTTTAATCTGTGAGAGTGGTGTTGTCAGTGGCCTACGCAATACAGTTGTCAAAGGAATACGTGGGTTGTTATTTGCCAGTTATTTGAGAACAGATGGAAAAGCTGATAGTTTCAGAAACGGAAAACACGGCGTTGTTCATTCACCTTGCAAAAAAGGATACACCAGAGCTAAATCATCTGAAGGATATCTAAGAGAGGCTGGTTCAGAGGAACAGGAAGAGAAATTTGATTTTAAAACTAGCTTTCTGTTTTGTGCGGAAGCTATTGAGGAAGAATTTTGTGATATACTGAGGGGAAAAAAAAACCACAAACGGTGGTGGAAGACTGACGACGTTCGATCCTTCAATTACGATAATACAATAACAGTTCGTGCAGAGGAGAGGAAGGATAGATGGGGAGACACCATCCGAAGACATAAATGTTTTGTCGGGGATCTAACTGCTGCAAATGCAAGGTATCACGACTGCTATACAAATTCTTTATAGGCTCAGCACCCAAATTTAGAAAAGTGGACGGAAGGAATTCATGCGTCAGTGGAAGAAATATTGAATTACGTAGAGGGGAATGGCGATGAATTCATCCCAGACGAGTTGCTGAAACAAGTTTCGGGAACATTACCTCATGTGAAGATAGTCAAGGACGACTGAAAGAGAAGTATGGGGATTGCATTGTTTTCAAACAATTTGCAACAGGAAAACTGTTTTGTGCTTTCGTAGTTCAGGTGAAATAATTTTGAATGATGCATGGTATTCTTCAAAGTGCAAATACGAACAAGCAGAAAAGGAAATTTTTTAAAAGCACCTGCCAATACAATATGGAAAGCTGTTGAGTCAATGGCATTTGATAGTTCTGTTTTTCCAGCTTGTGACAAATTCTGTAGTGGGGCTGAGGAAATGGTACCCGTACACTACGTGTCTTGATGGACTGCGTTTCAGAGGATAAAGGGCAAAACAGAAAACTGAAAGGAAGCTGATGTGCGTACCCTTGCAAAACAGAAAACTGAAAGGAAGCTGACGTCCATACCCCAAGCCCTCACTGCTGCCATTCACTCTCGATTATTAATATAATATGCTGTCGCTCTCTTCATTCCCATGAAGTATGGAGGAAACAATTTGATCAGTCTGCTGGTTTGGGGTTCAGTGAAGTGTATTGCGGAACATAACAGCTGGAGCTATCAGCTGTCAACCACACTGAAGAGCCTGTCCCAAGAGCAACATTTTGTCAACGTATATTCGACAACGTCGATTTCAACGTTTGCGGTATCGACGACTGGAATACTTTCCGAAGCATGGGAGGAATCAAATGCATCGCCCCAGCCTCAGCTTTCCCATCATCTGAGGAGATCCATAAGCTTACATCGGTTCCCTCTGCCATATATATATGCCACGGAACTCCGAGCATTTGGACATCAGACAAACAGTGCATTATGGCAGATTACTCTCCTTGAGGTGAACATGATCAGCCCCATTTCATACGACATATTACCTCTAACCATGCGAGATATTCTGTACATGTGTGCTAGGTGGCTCCATTCCATGCAGTCCACTCTACAAGTGCCAGCACTTCCTGGATGTAAGGGATTTATGAAGCCTGCCACTAACACAACTGCAGTAAATTTCCGTTCATTAATTCACCACCAAGTGACTGCAGTGCAGTGTCCGTAGCTCTACAATAAGCCGCTAACGACAGCCAGCAGCGAGGAGCCATAGTTTCTCTGGTTACTTTCGTCCAACAGATGTTCATAAAGGCTCGAGAAATCCAGGCTGGGATTATTTCCGTGTGGACGGGAGGATTTCATACACTTATGTTCTACCTGGGGTCCACTGGTCACACAATTTCGGGCCCTGCGCTGAAAGAAGTGTTAATTTTAGTTTATGCTACAAATTAAGTTGACAAGATGTTAAACGGACACGCTTACAGAAGAGGTGTTCGAGGACACGTACTTGTTCAGCTGCTTTAGCTCGGATCATTCTGGAAGACGTCAGTGTACGAGAAGAAAAATAGAGGTGCAGTATCAACAATTTAAGCAATGCAGAAGAAATCACTGTACAAAAAATGAAGGGAGATGCTTGTTTGGCATCGATAAAAAAAAAAAACCTCAAGATGAACTGTTTTGCCTCAAGGAGGATGAACTTATTGCTGCTTTGTGGTTGCAGTGTTTCAACATGGTTTCATTAATGAAGAAGTTCATAGGTTCTCAGCGTCGTAGTGATTGGAATGGCCAATTGGCCGTGTTCAGAAAATGATACCATTCTTCAGCGCAAGTGGTCATTTTCATTATGAAAAATGTGCCCATCTTTACGTGCCACACATGCTAGCATTAAAAACTACCCCCCCTCCATGTGTTCAAGGATTTTACAGAAAAGTTTTGTTCCACAATAAATCTGCTTCCCCTTGCGCAAGGGTTTGGTCAGAGAAGACTATGTAGCGGACTCTAATGTGATCTATTAGAAGGGTCGTTCAACAAGTAATGAACACATTTTTTCTCAGAACATATTTATTGCTAAGAGTCAGAATTTAGTGAAAATATACACCAGCATGTCCATGTCCTATTTTTCTACATAGTCTCCATCACGTTCTATGCCCCTACGCCAATGTTGTTGAAGAGCATGTATTCCCTGCTGATAAAAGCTCTTGTCCATCTCTGTTGTCACTGCATGACTGACAGTCTCGTCATCTTCAACGCGTGTTCCCCGTAGAGAATGTCTAAGCGGCCCAAAGAGATGAAGTCCGAGGGTGCCACCCTAGAGTCCGGACGAGGAAGTGACGTCCAACCCAATTTGGCGATGTGTTCCCGGGTTCTCAGACGTGTGTGGGCGTGTATGACCGTGTTGGAGCAACATTTCTGCTGGATCCTTGTCTCAACGAACACGTCGGAAACGGTTCTTGAGTTTATTCAGAGTCTTGACGTATGCCTCTGAATTTATGGTTGACCTTCTTGGTATCTCATCCACGAGAATGACGCCATCACAATCCCAGCAGACTGTCACCATGACTTTTCCGGTAGGGAGGGGAGGGGGGGGGGGTCTTGAATTTCTTCTTTTGTGATGAATGAGGATGATGCCACTTCACGGACTGCCTTTCTGTTTCTGCGCGAAGTGGTGCACCCATCTTTTGTCCCCCGTAACTATCCGTGACAGAAAAGGCGCTCCGTCGGTCTCAAAACACTCCAACAATTCAAATGAAGTGGCCGTTCTTTGAAAATTGTGGTCCGCTATGAGCATTCATGGAACCCATTGTGAACACCACTTTGAATATCGGAGAGTCTCGATCACTGCAGACGCGCTTCCAGTGCTGACCGACAACTGTAAAGCCAATTGTCGAGTTGTTCTGCACCTGTCGTCACGAATAATGGACATCCGCACGATACAGCATGTCTGGAGCAGTGGCTGTGACACGACGTCCGATCATGGATCTCTGTTTCTGCATTTCCTGAGACTGTTACTTCCTTTACCCATCGCCGAACTGTACTACTATCAACTGCAGCATCGCCGTACACTGCACAAAACATTTATGGATGTTCACCACGGTTTCTATCTCTGCACACAAGAATTCAACAACAGCACGCTGCTTGTGACGTGAGTCGTGTGTAGACGCCATTTTGACGCTGTTCTGCGGCTCTGCCATCTACCAGAACGGTTCGAAACTTCACCGGTGCACAGAGCAAACATCAAATGTGAAGCACCAACAAGGACGTTTGGACGTTTGTGTATGTGTATTAACAGTTTTTTTTTTTTTAATATGGGGCATTACTTACTGAATGACCCTCTTAAAATCTCTGGGAGTTAGAGAGAGGAAGAGGCATAACTGATTCCATTCTAGCGATGTAGTTGGAGGGTCCCCAGGAGCAACCACCATCTGCTCATCACTAGAGGACTTTACTAGAGTGACTTTTTCAAGCGGGAAGCAGAGTGTTGATCTACGGGTATCACGGCAAAATAAGGCTGAACAAGATTGAGCAAAGATTTATTAGTGTTCAATGACCATCCTCCTTTTCCGAAGATAAATTCACTTATGTCTCTGTCGAAAAGGATAATCGGAAACTCGAAAGTAGACACCTAGCCCTAGAAACAGATTCCAGAATCATGTAAAGTTATTTTGGTTCCAGTTTTGGCGAAATGGAACAGTGTAAGAAGAACGTGGTGTCGTCCCTGGCTGGTATGAACAATGCCGTAAACGTGCACGATGAAACAGTAGCTGTAGACCCTCTGACAATTAGCAAAGAACAGGCGTTGCTCTAAAGAGCGATGAAGATGTTGCAAAGCTTATGGAGTACGGATTATCTCCATTCCCCTTGGCCCTTTTTAATGAAGTGGGAATGAGGAAAGGAAAGAAATCTTCTCTCTACAATGCTTTTTCAGAGGACTGTGTGGATGCCGAAATGATTTTCGGTAAGTGCCTTAATACGTGATGATTTTCGGTAAGTGCCTTGATACGTGAACACATGGTGCACCGTTACTCGATCTGTATGATGATGACGATGATGATACAGTTGTTGATTATTGAAATATAGCCATTAAAGGTACTCGTACACTATGCTACAATAACAGATATACATTTTCTGATATTTCTAAGTTCTATTGGCATTAAACATTAATTTTATGTGATTGAAACAGTGTTTTAAATCTCTTTTGATCCATTGCGGGTACGGGACAGCGTCTGATCAAATATTTAGCAATGAAAGCCGACAAACAGTCATACGTTTTGAGAAGTTATTTTATTTAGACAACCAAATTCGGCATCTGCATAATGCCATCTTCAGATCCGATGCGCACTTCATGTACACACAGTATCTGAATACCTGAATTTGTTTTTCGAGTGTTTCCTTGGACGACTTGACAGGAAACACTCGAAAAACAAATTCATACTATCCAGATATTGATGGTTCCAGTGTGCAATTATCGATATATCTGACTGTCTGTATGTGAAGTGCATATGGGGCCTGAAGATGGCATTACTGAGATGTGGAAACTGGTTGTGTAAATAAAATAACTTCTCAAAACATACAGTTGTTTGGCGATTTTCCTTGGTAAAAATTATTTTTAATAGTTTGCGATTTTTCCATCCCCTGAAACGCGGAATTCTAGAGGGAAAATGAATAGGATCATTTTTTTGTAAAAAAATTATTATTTTAGCTTTATACACAGCATAATTTTCAGTAGAAACAGCGGTTTTTGAGTTAGTCAAGAAAAATTCTCGACTCCACAGGTGGGGATTTTCATTATGTTGTTAATGATACTCTCCCCTGGAACTGCACCAGTTTGTTCCCCTTGTTTTCCTTCGTTGGCTGGAGTGTAGTGTGCGCGCTTTGAAACGCCCGTTTGCCGTCTGTCGCCGAAGCTTCTGCGGCGTCGCTAGGAGACAGCCTCGCATTAGAGGACACAAGTGGCAGCGCCGTCAGCGGTGTGCGGCCTGCGAGACTAGGGCCACGCGATGCACTCGCTGTGCGTATTTCGTCGGAAACGTTTATTAGAAGGACAGGCATTAATCTCCTGCACTATCACCAGATCAGACAAACAATGGCCACCAGTCTCGCGAAAACCCGTGAGACAAGGTACATCTTCACAAAAGTCAGTAATAAAAATCGCTGTAGCCGCCTAACTGTTATGTCGGTGCATAAGTTCGCATCATTTTTCCATAAGTTCAATAAACACGACAGATATATGTGGTGTCACCGCCAGACACCACACTTGCTAGGTGGTAGCCTTTAAATCGGCCGCGGTCCGTTAGTATACGTCGGACCCGCGTGTCGCCACTGTCAGTAATTGCAGACCGAGCGCCGCCACACGGCAGGTCTAGGGAGACGTCCTAGCACGCGCCCCAGTTGTACAGTAGACTTTGCCAGAGATGGATCAATGACAAATACGCTCTCATTTGCCGAGACGATAGTTAGCATAGCCTTCAGCTACGTCATTTCCTACGACCTAGCATGGCGCCATTACAAGTTTATATTGAGATTGTAATTATGTATCATCAAGAGCGATGTTCTCCAATTATGGATTAAAGTTAAGTATTCCAAGAACTTCGTACTTTATTTATTAGACTCAACTCCTTTAATTGTTCCAGACCTCACGCCAGTCTGCGTGAGCTTAAACGCGTGCATTTCGGCCTCCTCTAGCAACACGGTGTTGGCTCTTCTGCCAACACATCAATATACATAACAGATACTTTAGTCGTCAATAATATACCCTCCTTCACTATTTCCAACAGTCCGCCAACGCCGGAGTAGCTTTTCGACTCCGCGACTGTAGAGATCACCTGATTTTGAGGCGAAGAACTCATCGAGCCATGTGCGGAGAGCATTTCCATCCAAAAAGGAAGTTACAACATTCCTGTCTGCTACTGCTACTGCTGTACCATAACCTTAAAGTTGGAGACAGGTCGTGAAATAAAACTATCTTATTAAAGCAATTATGGTATAACGCAACAGAGCAGTGTTACCCTCTGAGAGGAATTTTGTTATGTTGACCATGTTGTACCTAACGGAGGTGGCTTATCGGAAATGAAAGTCAGAATTACGTAAATATTTAAACAGTAACAAACAATATTTTACGTAAGAGTAAGGAAAACGGTCGCCAGCCTAATTAGGCATGGGAATTATCGACATTCTTGTTTAAGAAAATAAATATGGGTAACTTTAACGGAAAAACACAACCTATATTTTGCCACACGTGAGTGCAATGAACTCTGGCACCTGCACATGTTCACGTTAAAAAAAAGTGTTAACAGTTATAAGATAACATGGCTATTTACACAATGGCAACGGAAAACGACATATACTTTTGCCTTCAAGGCTTGTTCAAACTGAATGGTGTCAATAATATTACTATCAATATTGACTGTAGAATCATAAAATAGGCATAGGTTCAATATTACTTTTCAAACATTTTCCTATCTTAAACAAAAAATTTTAAATGTAGTTCACTGCAAAATTATGAACTGATCACAGGTTAAGTCTCTCTTAGCTAAATACTATTCTATTTAGAATGAAAGTTAATTGGAATTCACTAACACGTTACTTCTCACTGTCTTTTGAATAAAGAAATTATTGTTTTCATAAATAGTGGTCTTTTTATTAATTGTTATTCATCATGAGCATAAAGGATCCCATTACACTATTAATATGCACTTACATTACCCAAAAGAAACAAGTACTTAGGAAACATGGGTTTACAAGTTTCCACTATTGCAGTTTTCCACTTTTACTACAGTGAGACACAATGTTGACAAATTTGCAAGAAATTGACTCACCTTATAAAATTTACTACAGGCAGCACTATGATCATTAACGAGCCTCAGTTTTAAGAACTTTTAATCTTTAAAAGAAACAGCAAATTGTATTTATTACCACAGTTTTCTACTTTCAAGTAAATGATTAAATAGGTGTCTTTGAAAATCCAAAAAACTTTAAATTGGACTGCTTCCATCACTGGGAGGCTTTTACAAAACTACGTTTACTACCACCCAGAATTTAACTAAATCCACAGTAAATCTGAATACTCCCTTCTTACCAAAGATCAAACAACATTATTTAATTAACTATTTGGCTTTGAGGCTTTCATTTTTTCCACAAACTAGGGCACTTGGTAATCGTAGTTCAAATGGAGAGGAACCTGAGAGGTGTTGTGATAGGGGAAAAATCAAGGTAGGTACATAAATTCGGTTATAAGTTATCTTATATTTATGCACACTAAAACATCCAACGAGCTGATCCTTCACTGTACATTACTATAGTGCTCCATTACAGTGATTGCGCAATGTGGTGGCGATTGCATGTTGGTAGGTGGAATTGCAGGTAGAATTGCTGGACTCTGTCATTTCTTGGTGGCGATGATAGATACCAATTCCCGAATAGTTCCAGCTTTTTATCCATCCATCCGAGACATTGGAAAGCGGCAGGAAAAGCCTCTCTCGGAACCAGCACAATATACAACTTTTACATGGGCAGTGCACAGTTTGGTAACTCGTTCCCGACTGACTCTTGTTCCACCTTTTCTACCGAGGCCAACCACAATTTGCACGCGCTACTAAGTTCCGTTCCCGAGGGGAACCACACTACCTCTTACACACAAGATAACTAAGAATCCTAAGTGAAGGTCAGCAGTTTACATAACAGCAAACAATCATTTTAAACAAAACATATCATTTGCAAATATAGGTAGTTCTAAACAAAATTATTTTAAAAAATTCCAAATACATACAGTAAGTTTTGTCTCCCTCCAATTGGAAGAAAGAATTTAAATGACAGATATAATACATTGCATAGAATCAAACCATGACAACAAAGTTTTTACAAAGGAAGGAGTATACAATTTTGTGTTATCGATTCAATCAAACAATATTTACAGAAGCTCAACGATGTAACATTGAATGAAACAAAAGCAAAATAAATCAGTAGAGCATTCGAGTTATGGTGTTACAAAGTACCTTGATGGTTATTCGACAGAGAGCGGAGAAGGTGAAATTCTGTGGACGAAAGATAAGGTGAATAAGGTGGGTGAGAAATGACTTCCCATCCCAACTCCTCTACTGTTTTTCCTCGGTCTAGAAGAATGCGGGCGGGCGTTATCGTTGAGTAGCATCACTTCACGCAGTCTTCCTGGCCGTTGTTCTTGAACTGCGTCTGCAAGGCGCCTCAGTTGCTGACAGTAAACGTCAGCCGTCATGGTTACACACCAAGGAAGTAATTCGTAGTACGCCACACCGTCGCTGTTCCACCAGATTCATAACATGATACTTTGTGGATGCGCGGAGGTCTTTGCACGGATACTTGCTATTTTATTTAGGCTCAACGATTAATTTCTTTTCCTTATGTTAGCGTGAAGACACCATTTGTCGTCACCAGTAACGACACAAAATAGGAATGGTTGTTGTTCACGAGCCAAGTGATCACGCGCAAGCAGAGATGCACATATGCTCACACGCTGATTTTTGTTATTTTGGTTCACAGCATCCGCTATCCATACACGCGATTTCTTAACCTTCCTTATTGCATGCCAATGTCGCTCAATGGTGATACGATCATAGTTCACCACCTTCGGCATTTCTCGACCACACTGGGGTCGATCATTATGGATCAATGCGTTTAAACAGTCTTCATCAAACTCCGAAAGTCTTCCTCAACGTGGTGAGTCACAAATGTCAAAAAGATCGTTTTCTTGTCGTGCTCTGTCCAACGTCATTATCCTCATACGCGGAGCAAATGTTTCTGGCTGCCGCTGCTGCTGTCACCTCGCTATTCAACTCGAACAGAGGAATATGTCTGTAACGTTCCGATTTATCCATCCTGCACGCCATTATCTAGCGTCCACATCTCCACCCACTATGTCCAAATGATAAAATGACAATATGCAAACTCAAATATCAACAGCGAACTAGAAATAAGTAATGATTATCGATAAATAAATTCATAGGAACTGGAATACCGACGTGTAAAACAAAAAACGTTACGAACTTACGCACAAAACCTAAGAGTTCGAGAAAAGATTCCTAGATCCGACAATTGGACTACTAATAGTTCTTTACACCGTCTTCCACTGCCCACAAGCAGTTACCGGTGATAACCATCATAACGACCAAACAGGAACACAGTTAGTCAGTAGGGTATAAGGTCACTGAAAAATACCACACCCAAATCTGCACAGCAACAAATCCAATTTATCGCAATGAGTTAACAATTAGTAAGTCTGTCACTTTTATTTAACATCACCTCCAGTTAGCTAATGCTTCCACACCCTACTCTGGAGCCTCTTTTGAGCGGAAAAATCCACGCATAAAGATCGATAAGACAATCTGAGAAAAACAGGAAAGTTTTCAGCGAAATTAGGCACCCCCGCAGTACAACACCCCTACGAAATCTTAGTGTGCTTTCCGTACCGGAAAAGCAATGTGTTTGATGACGGAGAACCACACAATCCAGAGCCCCGAAATGAGCACCACTTGCAAACACAAACTACACCGACATGACCCAAGACTCTTCGCCACAATTCCATCACTTTCCATCAACTTTCAGATTTCGGCAGCTCCAAAAAAGAACTAATTTCACCTCCAGACTTCTCGGCCAATCGGACCAAAGAGGCCGCAAGCTGGCAGCATGAAGGTAGGACCGCACTGAGCGGAACACCACTGCACCAGAGCGACGAGGCGAGGCGCACTACAACGCGGCTCTATGTATAATTTTTTTTTGGTCATCAGTCTGCTGACTGGTTTGATGCGGCCCGCCACAAATTCCTTTCCTGTGCTAACCATCAAAGAGTAGCACTTGCAACCTACGTCCTCAATTATTTGCTTGACGTATTGCAATCTCAGTCTTCCTCTACAGTTTTTGCCCTCTACAGCTCCCTCTAGTACCATGGTAGTCATTCCCTCATGTCTTAGCAGATGTCCTATCATCCTGTCCCTTCTTATCAGTGTTTTCCACATATTCCTTTGCTCTCCGATTCTGCGTAGAACCTCCCTATTCCTTACCTTATCAGTCCACCTAATTTTCAACATTCGTCTATAGCACCACATCTCAAATGCTTCGATACTCTTCTGTTCCGGTTTTCCCACAGTCCATGTTTCACTACCATACAATGCTATACGCAAGACGTACATCCTCAGAAATTTCTTCCTCAAATTAAGGCCGGTATTTGATATTAGTAGACTTCTCTTGGCCAGAAATGCCTTTTTTGCCATAGCGAGTCTGCTTTTGTTGTCCTCCTTGCTCCGTCCGTCATTGGTTATTTTACTGTCTACTTAGCAGAATTCCTTAACTTCATTGACTTGGTGACCATCAATCCTGATGTTAAGTTGCTCGCTGTTCTCATTTCTACTACTTCTCATTACCTTCGTCTTTCTCCGATTTACTCTCAAACCATACTGTGTACTCATTAGACTGTTCATTCCGTTCAGCAGATAATTTAATTCTTCTTCACTTTCGCTCAGGATAGCAATGTCATCAGCGAATCGTATCATTGATATCCTTTCACCTTGTATTTTAATTCCACTCCTGAACCTTTCTTTTATTTCCATCATTGCTTCCTCGACGTAAAGATTGAAGAGTAGGGACGAAAGGCTACAGCCTTGTCTTACACCCTTCTTAATACGAGCACTTCGTTCTTGATCGTCCACTCTTATTATTCCCTCTTGGTTGTTGTACATATTGTATATGACCCGTCTCTCCCTATAGCTTACCCCTACTTTTTTCAGAATCTCGAACAGCTTGCACCATTTTATATTGTCGAACGCTTTTTCCAGGTCGACAAATCCTATGAAAGTGTCTTGATTTTTCTTTAGCCTTGCTTCCATTATTAGCCGTAACGTCAGAATTGCCTCTCTCGTCCCTTTACTTTTCCTAAAGCCAAACTGATCGTCACCTAGCGCATTCTCAATTTTCTTTTCCATTCTTCTGTATATTATTCTTGTAAGCAGCTTCGATGCATGAGCTGTTAAGGTGATTGTGCGATAATTCTCGCACTAGTCAGCTCTTGCCGTCTTCGGAATTGTGTGGATGATGCTTTTCCGAAAGTCAGATGGTATATCGCCAGACATATATTCTACACACCAACGTGAATAGTCGTTTTGTTGCCACTTCCACCAATGATTTTAGAAATTCTGATGGAATGTTATCTATCCCTTCTGCCTTATTTGACCGTAAGTCCTCCAAAGCTCTTTTAAATTCCGATTCTAATACTGGATCCCCTATCTCTTCTAAATCGACGCCTGTCTCTTCTTCTATCACATCAGACAAATCTTCACCCTCATAGAGGCTTTCAATGTATTCTTTCCACCTATCTGCTATCTCCTCTGCATTTAACAGTGGAATTCCCGTTGCACTCTTAATGTTACCATCGTTGCTTTTAATGTCACCAAAGGTTGTTTTGACTTTCCTGTATGCTGAGTCTGTCCTTCCGACAATCATATCTTTTTCGATGTCTTCACATTTTTCCTGCAGCCATTTCGTCTTAGCTTCCCTGCACTTCCTATTTATTTCATTCCTCAGCGACTTGTATTTCTGTATTCCTGATTTTCCCGGAACATGTTTGTACTTCCTCCTTTCATCAATCAACTGAAGTATTTCTTCTGTTACCCATGGTTTCTTCGCAGCTACCTTCTTTGTACCTATGCTTTCCTTCCTAACTTCTGTGATGGCCCTTTTTAGAGATGTCCATTCCTCTTCAACTGTACTGCCTACTACGCTATTCCTTATTGCTGTATCTATAGCGTTAGAGAACTTCAAACGTACCTCGTCATTCCTTAGTACTTCCGTATCCCACTTCTTTGCGTATTGATTCTTCCTGACTAATGTCTTGAACTTCAACCTACTATTCATCACTACTATATTGTGATCTGAGTCTATATCTGCTCCTGGGTACGCCTTACAATCCAGTATCTGATTTCGGAATCTCTGTCTGACCATGATGTAATCTAATTGAAATCTTCCCGTATCTCCCAGCCTTTTCCAAGTATACCTCCTCCTCTTTTGATTCTTGAACAGGGTATTCGCTATTACTAGCTGAAACTTGTTACAGAACTCAATTAGTCTTTCTCCTCTTTCATTCCTTGTCCCAAGCCCATATTCTCCTGTAACCTTTTCTTCTACTCCTTCCCCTACAACTGCATTCCAGTCGCCCATGACTATTAGATTTTCGTCCCCCTTTACATACTGCATTATCCTTTCAATATCCTAATACACTTTCTCTATCTGTTCATCTTCAGCTTAAGGCGTCGGCATGTATACCTGAACTATCATTGTCGGTGTTGGTCTGCTGTCGATTCTGATTAAAACAACCCGGTCACTGAACTGTTCACAGTAACACACCCTCTGTCCTACCTTCCTATTCATAACGAATCCTACACCTGTTATACCATTTTCTGCTGCTGTTGATATTACCCGATACTCATCTGCCCAGAAATCCTTGTCTTCCATCCACTTCACTTCACTGACCCCAGCTATATCTAGATAGAGCCTTTGCATTTCCCTTTTCAGATTTTCTAGTTTCCCTACCACGTTCAAGCTTCTGACATTCCACGCTCCGACTCGTAGAACGTTATCCTTTCGTTGATTATTCAGTCTTTTTCTCATGGTAACCTCCCCCTTGGCAGTCCCCTCCCGGAGATCCGAATGGGGACTATTCCGGAATCTTTTGCCAATGGAGAGATCATCATGACACTTTTTCAATTACAGGCCACATGTCCTGTGGATACACGTTACGTGTCTTTAATGCAGTGGTTTCCATTGCCTTCTGCATCCTCATGTCGTTGATCATTGCTGATTCTTCCGCCTTTAGGGGCAATTTCCCACCCCTAGGACAAGAGAGTGCCCTGAACCTCTATCCGCTCCTCCGCCCTCTTTGACAAGGCCGTTGGCAGAATGAGGCTGACTTCTTATACCGGAAGCCTTCAGCCGCCAATGCTGATTATTTATCAAAATTTAGGCAGTAGCGGGGATCGAACCCGTGACCGAAGACGTTTTGATTATGAATCAAAGACGCTACCCCTAGACCACGGGTACTATCTGACCATTAAAATTGCTATACCAAGAAGAAATGCAGATCAAAAACGGGTATTCATTGGACAAATATATTATACTAGAACTGACATGCGATAACATTTTCACTCAATTTGGGTGCACAGATCCTGAGAAATCAGTACTCAGAACAACCACATCTGGCGGTAATAACGGCCTTGATACACCTGGGCATTGAGTCAAACAGAGCTTGGATGGCGTACAGGTACAGCTGCGCATGCAGCTTCAACACGATACCACAGTTCATCAAGAGTAGTGACTAGCGTATTGTGACGAGCCCGATTCTCGGCCACCATTCACCAGAGGTTTTCAATTGGTGATAGATATAGAGAATGAGCTGGCCAGGGCAGCAGTCGAACGTTTTCTGTATCCAGGAAGGCCCGTACAGGACCTCCAACATGCGGTCGTGCATTATCGTGCCGAAATGTAGGCTTTCGCAGGGATCGAATGAAAGCTAGAGCCACGGGTCTTAACACATCTGAAACGTAACGTCCACTGTTCAAAGTGCCGTCAATGCGAACAAGAGGTGACCGAGATGTGTAACTAATAGCCAGTATGGCGATAACGAATACACGCTTCCAATTTGCGTGCACCGCGATGTAGCCGAACACGGATGCGACCATCATGATGCTATAAACAGAACCTGGATTCATCCGAAAAAATGACGTTTTGCCATTCGTGCACCCAGGATCGTCGTTGAGTACAGCATCGCAGGCGCTCCTGTCTGTGATACAGCGTCAAGAGCAATCGCAGCCATGGTCTCCGAGCTGATAGTCCACGCTGCTGCAAACGTCGTCGAATTGTTCGTGCAGATGGTTATTGCCTTGTAATCATCCCCATCTGTTGACTCAGGGATCGAGACGTGGCTGCACGATCCGTTACAGCCACGTGGATAAAATGCCTGTCATCTCGACTGCTAGTGATACGAGGCCGTTGGGATCCAGAACGGCGTTCCTTATCATCCTCCTGAACCCACCGATTCTATATTCTGCTAACAGTCATTGGATCTCGACCAACGAGAGCAGCAATGTTGTGGTACGATAAACCGCAGTCGCGATAGGCTACAATCCGACCTTTACCAAAGTCGGAAACGTGATGGCACGCATTACTCCTCCTTACACGAGGCAGCACAACAACGTTTCACCAGGCAACGCCGGTGACCTGCTGTTTGTGTATGAGAAATCGGTTGGAAACTTTCCTCATGTCAGCACGTTGTAGGTGTCGCCAACGGCGCCAACCTTATGTGAATGCTCTGAAAAGCTAATCATTTGCATATCACAGCATCTTCTTCCCGTCGGTTAAATTTCACCTCTGTAACATGTCATCTTCGTGGTGTAGCAATTTTAATGGCCAGTAGTGTGGTAAAACTGCGTTTGAACTGCAGCCGGGCACTATACGTAAATTGAAGGTGGAGGGGATAAAAACGAAGGGGGATTATTGATGTCAGTTGCATCCGGACATTACTCGAAATCAACAGTGACGGGTGAAAATGTATGCCGGACAGAGATGTGAACCCAGGGTCTACCGTTTACTGGCAATTCTACAACTTGCGCTACCCGGACACAGTGTTCTTCGCAATCGCGCCGACTGTCTCGGCACGCCTTTCGGCCGGACCACACTCCTATCTAGGGCCACCTATCCACAGTCCCTGTCCACGTCCTCCATGCTCACAGCTCGGAGATTCCCGCGGGAGGTCGGACGTGTTTGTGAATCCGCACTAAAGAAGGTAGATTCGTTGCCCATATAGTGCAATCAATTATATGAAATCGAGGTATTTGTACAATTCGCTCTGAGATAGCCGAACGACTTACGTACAAAACGTCCAATGTATTATATGATAGCGTGCTGTCTGTCCTTTCGGACATGCTGACCACATAAAAACGGCATGCTCATGTTATAAGCTTTCAGTTTCACTAGAGTCTGTTCGCCTACTTTGTATTGTGTCTTCACCATTCTCTTCAGTATAGAACAACACCATACGTTCGTCAAATGGCTTCCATCTGAAAGGACGTTTACAATAAGCATCACCCTTTGATTAATAGGTTGGATCAGTCCATTGTCACTAGTCAGATCAGTGGGAAGCGCTCGAGCATAACCCAAAATTAATACATTCACACCTTCGTTTTCCAATTTTAACTTTTCAATCTGGTATTTTGGAACATCAGGGACGAAGATGTTCTCGACCCAATCATAGAATAACTGTGTGGTAATGCAAGACTTTTGTTAACTTTACGGATGACTGTGAGAAACTACATAATGTTTTTGCTTGCACTAGCCCTTGCTGATTTCCGCAGCTATGAGTGGTTTTAAACAAAGTGTGCCATCGAAATGAACACACAAAGACCGATGATTCTTTCTTTACTCTCATTAAGTCCGAGCTAGTCTGTGTATTTTTCGGAATGAACTTCCAAATCAAACCAGTTACCTTATCTGTTTTTGTATAGGACAGCCATGCGTCGATCATTCTTGGCAGGAAAGTTATCAGTCACATTATCTTTAAATTTCTGATCACTTGTAAATTGTTTAACCGGTTTTCTTACGGCTATTGTCCAGAGAGAATTTAACCCATCATTTTTCATTGAACTGTGAAGGCAGTTTGTAATTCTTTTAAGGCTGCTCACACATTTTTCAGGAGAAGGTCTGGTGACAGGGTATGTAACAGTCAGTTTGATAAGCTTTCATACTTCATTCTACACGTTGTGAAACTCATTGTTCGTTATGAATTTAAGAACGCCTACAAGTAATAAATATTTAAGTTTGCAACTCTATAAATTAAATATTGTGAAAATCTGCAAAATGTATGTCTCTATACATTTTCATGTGATCGAAGATCTGATAAATAGTGTCTCAAAGGGCTGTAAGTCACGCTCACTAACGCTTATTACACTGTGAAATTTCTTGTTACAGCTCTCAATACAGGAGGTCACAATTCTGTCTGATCTCATATCCTTTAACAAACTGATAGTCTTTTTCATTTCAACGCTGTACGTACTAATATATCACATGGTATTTTGTGTTGCAGAAGTGCACAGAGGTGGTCAACATATACAAATATTTGTTTCTGGGTAAAGTAGGAAAAGAAATTGAGTTTGGCTGATAAAGGCAGGAGTGCTGTTGGTTAGTTAATTATGCATCCCAGTCTTCATCATCTGTGGTGATATTCCGGAAAATGTCTCTCAGTCAGTGGTATTTAAGATACATTGTCTGAAGAGCTCGTGAGTTGAAATTCCAGCGTATGAGGCAATATGAATCTTTTATTTTATAAGAGTTCTGTTCTGTTTTAGGACTTACTTAAAAATGAATGGAATGCTATAAGGTTGTAGATAAAAAGCCTAATTACTTTGATAGTTTTCGAGCACTGTAGCAGCACTGGATTAAGTTTATGAGTATAACAGTGAAGGAATATGGCTCGCAGACATTTTTGTTCAATCGAGCAAATAAACTTGGAACTGGAGTAAAGCTACAAATGATAGAGTGCACTGTGATGTCCGATAATTACTTTGGTAGCAGTAAGAAAGCACAACAGTTCAGCATGCGTAAGAAAATTGCGGAAAGTATGTAAACTGTAACATATTTAAAATGTAAGACAATATCAGACTTTTCAAAGAAAAAGTAAATGCAAGTAGGTGTTGAAAAACTAACACACATGGGCTAGAAACTGCTAACAGATTTTTAGAACTGCCTACAATGGAGCCAGATTGAATAGAGCTTTTACTGTGGGCATCCAGTTTCAAGAAATTAATGGGGTGATTATGGGGAGAATTCCGTGTTCTGCTTTCAGTTGTGCGAACATTATTGATCACATGTGAGAACAAACGATCAAGAAAATAGCTGAACATCTTGCGGACAGTAATATTAAACGTAGAAAACTACTTGATGAGTCTGCTGCCATAAGTAATAAACCTATCGTCATAATTTTTTTTTAGAAATCTTTCAGCGAAATCTCACTCAACTGACAGAACTCTGTGATCTAATAGCAAAGTAAAGGAAACTCACAGTAGACACTTTTTGTGGAGCCGAGCAGAAAATCGGAAGCAGTGGTTAGTGCAAAATGTAAGCTCATCTTCACACATTACTTCTTTAGAAACCAAACTTGATAAAGAATTGGAAGCGTTGTTTGAAAACTTGATAATTCTTATCGCAGCTCATTGCCCTGAAGAAACATACACTACTAAATGCTACAGAGGTATAAACAATCTATGTAATGTTTTTCAGATTACAGAGGAAATACTGAAACGGAACTTATTGTACCGTTCCAATGTTTTATTAAATTGCTAGCACGCAGAAATTATTAGAAAGAGTTTTTTCTCTTGCAGATAATACCTCAGTTGGTGTCCAAAGGAGAGAATGGACTAAACAGTGTTATTTATTGTATTTTTATGTTGTGTTCCACGTTTCCCATTTTCATTTCCTTTGTGCGGCCTGGACGGTATAAATGAGTGAGTGGGTGAACTGGCAGAAAGCTTTAGGCACAGATTGTAACACTGCATGAATGGTCGTTCTGGGGTAGGGTAGTATCAACCCCCCAAGCGTGAACAAGTTTAGCAGAAACCAAGTTTGCAGGCCAGGGCAAAGATGACACGAAGGCGTGCGTATTGACTCTGTCAGTTGGGGCGCCACCCCCACCACGTTTGTAAGCGGAACGGTTAGGCGAATTCGGTTAGAGGAGCACTTGTGCCTGGGTCGTGGTGCTGGACAGACATGGAGACGCAGCTCTCGTTTTGGTAATGTTAACATAGGTATTAGATTGTCTGAAATCTGCTCTGTAATGAAGTGCAGATGTTGAAATCAGGCGCGAAATTACCACAGAACCCCATAAGGGAATTGATTTTCTTAATTTACTCGAATTTCAGTAGACCTTGCGTTAGTGCCTTGTTCAGGCAACGCACCATGTGCCTTAAGCTCACGGTCACGTTATTGCTCTGTGCTTAACGGAAATTCACTCATTCAATGTATTTTAATCTGCTCTTCCATTTACAGTAATATTCTGGGGGCTTTTATTTATTTTCCATATGTTTTCTTTGTGAACTTGCTTTCGCGCCACGTGGTCGGTTGGAGCAACCACCGCGTTGATAAATTGTAGTTTCGGTCTGAAAATATATTGTACACGATGAATAATCATACGATAGTGAGCGAGTGTAAAATAGGGAAGGAATAATCGTGTGTGTCCATATTTTTCTGGGTTTCTGTTGGCTACTGAAACTTGGCCATGTGGGTTGAACAGCATTGAAGTGATGTTTCTCGTGCACCCCCTATAACGATTTGATTTGTTGGCGATGTTGTGCGTTAAGTAAAATACACGTGCCACTAGGAAAAGTATCGGATTTTAATGCCCACTGGTTTGATAAATATTTGCGAAATACTCTTCCATCCTGACCTAGTTCTGCTTGTATTGTCTTTGCGGAACTTGTTCTGAGTAATGTATTGTAACTGAATGTAATAACCGAGGGTTTAGGTATAATTGTGCGGTTGTATAGAATTACATTGAAGCCAGGTCTGCGCTCCTCTATCCCATTCCATAATTACGTGGTGAAACTGAACCATATTAGCTAGAGACCGAGTTTGATGATGTACATTGTAAGAGAAACACGACTAGTTTTTGAAATACCATCGGTACTGAATAAATATCAATTAATCTCTACCCTCGACTGATTATTTACTCCTTCCATCATAAAGAATAGGTGGCAGTCAGTACCAGAGTCGAATTCTGGGTCATGAAAGCAAATAAAAGCTATATACTGCCTATTAAGCCCTGTGTAGGTGCCTTGTGTAGTGGTTCAAAAAAAGCGTTATCCGTTGCGTTCAAATTTCTACCGGTTCGTTAAAACCTTCCGCTAGAAATGATTAATACCCAGCAATAACTCGCAGGGGCCAGGAATTTCGTGGACCCACGGATTTAAGAAACCATTTACTACAGACGGTAGCTTGCAGGAGCGGTAGGACAGGTCAAAGCGACGGTAATCTACCTACTTAGGTGGACTTACACCACCACCAGTACTGGAAGGTTACGTTGCAATACAGAAATGGATTCAGAGACTACATCGAGAAATACGTGGATCCAGTCGATTAGAAACCTTTAATGGAAATTGTGCATATAGTTCCAGTGGCTACCTCTGAGTGCGAAGGGTTATTCAGTGTCATGAATGAAGTGTTTACAAAGAAAAGAAACCATTTTCAAGGACAACGTGCAAGTAATCTTGTTTTGATACAGTGCGTGGCACCACCGCTTGACGTTAATGATTCTGCTCTTTACGTCAGATGGCTACGACGCTACCAGGAAGCAAGAGGACAGCAGAAAAAGGAAATGCAAAAAATGTCAGTGAAACAATGGTATTCAGCACGGGGCGATATGAAAAATTTTGTAACAAGGTGAGTATTCCCAAGAAATATTTTCTAAATAAGGACTGGCGGTGTACCACAATTAATGGCGTAGACGCAAACAATTTAAGGTACACGATACCAGATTCAAAAAATGTCGCAGTATGAAACGGATACCTTAAAAGCTACGAGCATGTCCTCATCTTCGAGTCTGTGGAATACATTTCTTCTACTGAGGAACTGATAGAGCTTAAAGTATGTGGCTTAGAGTCGATGTTTACTGCGACTTTTTTCGTACTTAGTGACGTGTACTTTCAACAATATTCGTTTACGCCATTAATTATGGCACACTCTGTATAGCTATTTTACGTACAGCTAATTCCCGTCTACTTGTATACGGATAATAGGCTATTCAGTCACATTAATGCGGCCATCTGTCAAAAGCCTTTTACAGCGCAGACGTCACTCCGCGAGTCGTGCAGTAAGAGAATTAGTGAGGTTCTGGAAGGTATGGACGAGGATGTGGAGCCATGCCAACGCCAGTGCTACGGCAGCTGCACTAGGTTTGTCGGTAGAGGATCCATAGCGGGTACAGCCCGATCGATTAGTCCCACAGAATCTCGACTGGGCTTAAATCCGGGGAGTTTGGTGGCCATTGATGTACGGTAAAGTGGTCCTGGTGCTCTTCGAATCACGCAAGTACTCTGTGTGCTATGTGACACGTAGCGTTGTCTGGCAGGCAGATGCCACCGTGCCGAGGAAAAACAGACTGCAGGCAGTGGTGGTGGACATGCTGACTGAGGACAGATGCACACCCCTGTTTATCCATTGCGCCTCCCAGAATGATGATACCAGCCAGGGAGTGCCACGAAAACATTCCCCACACCATAGCACTCTCTGCTGCATCCTGGATCCTTGCGACGGTTGTTGCACGGTGTTCGCTATCAGACGTTTTACATCGCACACGCCATTGCCATCTGTCTGATGGAGCATAAAAAGTGATTCCCTGAAGAAGCCACCTGTCCACACTCGGTGCACGTACAGTTGCGGTACTGGCGTGGAAATTCCAGCATTCGTCGCTAATGAACAGCGGTCAGCATGTGTGCATGGACCAGCCACCTGTTGCGGAGGACCATAGGCTGCAACGTCCGCTGAATGGTCGTAGAGGAGTAGTCCCAGTTGCTCAACAGTCACACGTCTGATCGCCCGTGCAAAACTCTGCAGCCGTCGTTCACGCCTGTCTTCTGTATTCCGTGGTTGCTTCGGCGCCGGTTTTGAACAGTGCCACTTAGCCCTACACGGTATACTTTAACCACAGCGGCATGTGGTTTACAAACAGCCGTTTCAGAAACGGTTCCACAGTGGCCCGAAAGCCAACGATTATTCCCTTTTGGATGTAAGATAAATCGCTCCGTTTCCGCACTACGACGACGATTGGATTGTTTCCGCGGGGTTGGGACACTTGTGAGGAGCGACAGTTGTGAGGAGCGACATTTGTGAGGAGATCCGGCCGAACAGGTGGCGGGCTGTCTACACGGACACCAGACAGGTGGCACACCGCAGTTCAGTACTGCATCGTCACGTCACTGCCGTCACACAGGAGTGCAAAACGATCGCTGCGACGCATCAGGCGAAAAGCGTGGGATCTACACAAGATCCGACCGATGCCGCAGGAATATTTCCGCAAGAACATCATTTGTTAATGAGTGATGGGAGCAAATTTTTACTTGCAGATGATGACAGAGTACCAAATGATAGGATATTGGTGTTCGCCAGCGAAAGGGGAAAATTCTGTTTAACAGACTGCAATTCGTTGTTTGTCGAGGAAACATTCAAAAGCTCCAGCAAGCAGTTTGAACAGTTATTTATTGTTCATGCCGATATTTCTACTTCTGAGGAGGAAACTAACACAGTTCCAACCGTGTAAGCCTTGCTACCCAATAAAAAGCGAGAGCAACGTACCTGGATGGAATCCTGCAGCTATCATGATGGATTTTGAAGCTGCAATCATCCAATCAGTAACAAATTTGTTTCCTGATGCAAAGATTAATGGGTGCAACTACCATTTCAATCAGTGCTTGTGGAGGAAAATTCAGAATTGCGGCCTTGTTGCTGCCTACAAGGAAACCGAAAAAATTCGTTTTCACATAAGATTGTGTTCCGCTTTGGCTCACATTCCCTGGACATCTGATAGGCGGCTATGCATTCAGGAGAGCACGACAGATAATGAAAAACTGCAGGATTTTTAGGACTATTTTGTTGAACAATGGCTGTATAATGAAGACACGCCAAGGGATATATGGAACTGCGCAGGAAGACGTCACTGCACCAACAGTGTTTCAGAAGGATTGAATCGGAGGATAAATACATTAATTTCGAAGGTTCATCCAAATTTTTACTCCTTAGTAAAAATTCTCAGAGAGGACGCAAAATATCATGGGCACCAATTTGACCGACTACTTTTAAATCTAGGTGGGAAAAGAAGAAAGAAATTAAGATGGTTCAAATGGCTCTGAGCACTATGGGACATAACATCTATGGTCATCAGTCCCCTAGAACTTAGAACCACTTAAACCCAAGTAACCTAAGGATATCACACAACACCCAGTCATCACGAGGTAGAGAAAATCCCTGACCCCGCCGGAAATCGAACCCGGGAACCCGGGCGCGGGAAGCGAGATTGCTACCGCACGACAACGAGCTGCGGACCGCAATTAAGAGAGATGACATAGTTTCTATGACTCTAACAAGAATCCAAGTTGACGGCAATATAAAATCAGTTTCTACTTGTGTGGCCTATGCACAGAAATTACAATGAAAAGGAAATGGCTGAAGCTACAGCAACACTTGTAAATATTGAAAAGGGGTTCAGTTGACGCCGATCGCCCTATTATAAAAATTGTAAATAAATAATCATCCTGTAAATATTGTAAATAAATATAATGGGGGACGAATAGAGATTACCTTGTCGTAGTGTTCCCTGGAAACGACACATAGTCGGCTAAATGTCTCTTGCAAATTGTAAAAGATTCACTAATGAAGTCTGAAAAGTCATACCTTTTCTAACAATCACAATCGGCATTATTGTGTAGAGAATTTTAGAAACAATGTCTGTTTGAGTGGACGAAGAATAAATGTTGTTTCAATACATAAATTGCATTCCATAACGCTAATTGCTAGCAGGACTCACATTATACCTCAGTACACTTCCCTGCGTGGTACGGGAAAATTGAGGTTTAGTTCGGAATAATTAAAGAAAAAAGTTTATATCGAGGACCAAATTGTTTAGTTGGCTCCTCTTAATATATGGTAAAAGGTTGCCACTCCTATCATATCAAATTTTTGGTGAGGGTTTGAAAGATGGAAAACATTTTCGGTTTCTATAGTTTCTCTAAAATACATCGTTAAGTATGAGGTTTAGCGAAAATTATGCCATTTGTAAGATTAATCAGACCAAAAATTCCAATGAAAAAGGTCTTACGCATAACTGTGCTGCAACTAATGGTTGATGTGATACCGTGGGGGCCAAATCAGCTCCGATTTCTAATTTAACTAAGGCCATTCTTCCTTGCCCAAAAAATTCTGAAATAATGTAACTTGGATGCACTGGAAGAGTGTGACATTTCCTCAGCAGCTGCCCGGGCCGGCACAAGCCAAGCGCTCAGTCACACCAAGCGGCAGCAGGTGGTGGCCGAGCAGGTAGTGGCGCAGCCTTTGCGACGCAACCTGTGCCGGTCCCTTAGCGTCCCGGATTTCTCACAAGCGTCGCCACATTCTAGTTTCTCACAAGTGTCGCTTCTCACAAGTGTCTAAAACTCGTTTCCGCGTCCCTTCCTTCCCCCCCCCCCCTCCCCCCGCCACACCACCATACGCTTTACCTACCCACCACTGCTAGTAGTGCCACCTGCCATCTATGAGTTGGTAGGCCTACTGCTCATTGAAGTCAAACATAATGTGACCACATTAATGTGACTGGACGGTGTAACTGATTTAATATCAGCGTTTCATAGTAATTCTGTATTGTACTGAGCAGTCTATTATTCCGATCTGAATTCACAGTTTTATGTACGAGACAATATAACCAATTTTTATTCTTATTGCTTCATGTAATTTCCAGAAACTCAGCATATCGATAATGTTCGTACTTGTTTCAATTAAACATTTTTTAGCGAGAAGTACTTCAGTCTCACAAGCTGTGACGTGGTGGTGAATAGATCCAGAAAACGTAGAATAATTTTTTTTATTTCCGTGTATGGTCCCAAAATTGTCAGGTCCTAAGACTACCGGTATCGTTCAGCAATGACCATCTTCAGATCTGCAGAAAAACATGGTAAAAACCAAAAATACATCTCGTGGATTGTCTACATCTTAAAACAGTAAAATAGGCCATAATGAAAAGTAATACTGACACACATGTGGAAAACATACAGCTTAAATATGAAGAGGCATACCTGTTGGTAGGACATGTTCTGAGGCATGAAGAGATCACCAATTTAGTATTGGAGGGCAGTGTGGAGTGTAAAAATCGTAGAGGGAGACGAAGAGATGAATACACTAAGCAGATTCCGAAGGATGTAGGTTGCAGTAGGTACTGGGAGATGAAGAAGCTTGCACGCTGCATCAAAACAGTCTCAGGACTAAAGACCACAACAACAACAGTGGCAACACCAAAAGATAAATACAATATTAGCTTAGCTTCGTCCCACGTATATGAAATATGGTATACACTAGGCCACAATGTCGCTGGAGTTATCTTGTTAACAGAGCTACTATTCGTCACAGAATACGCAACAGCGTGGTTCAAGGCGCTTCAGTCTGGAACCGCGTGACCGCTACGGTCACAGGTTCGAATCCTGCCTCGGGCATGGATGTGTGTGATGTCCTTAGGTTAGTTAGGTTTAATTAGTTTTAAGTTCTAGGCGAATGATGACCTCAGAAGTTAAGTCGCATAGTGCTCAAAGCCATTTGAACCACGCAACAGCGGCCACAAATGTTCGTGTCGTAAGTTCGTTAGACGTCGCAACCGTAGGCGTACAGATATTTGTCAAGCATATAACTGGACGATACAGTATAAAAAGAAGAATTCGATAAATAAAGTCCATAGTGGGCTTACTAGGGGTGTAAGTTACTACAATAATACCTTAGTTTGTTAAAAAGCAAATAGTTGAGTGACAATAATTGTAACACGGTCTTGTGGGAAATTGTAGACAAAAATATAAAGACTTACATAAGAACAAGCCTACCTAGCTAACAAAATAATACAAAAAAAGATAAAATGAATAGAGAAAGAAGTCGAATGGATGGAATAGCAGACTGTAGAAAGTAATCATCGCCCTCTATCGATGTGGCCGCCAGAATAGTTCACTGAACCACACTATTTCATATTTCTCACGCACTCCAGTGATTCCTTTCGATTGTTGATACCAGAATCGCTGTGTGTTGTCAGTCATCCACAACAGTAATTTATAACTTTTCTGGTTTCATTTGTACAATTTAATTTCGTATGTACCACATGTAACAACAGTAAGGAATGAGGAGGTTCTGCGCAGAATCGGAGAGGAAAGGAACATGTAGAAAACACTGATAAGGAGAAGGGACAGCATGATAGGACATCTGTTAAGACATGAGGGAATGACTTCCGTGGTATTAGAGGTAGCTGCACAGGGCAAAAACTGCAGAGGAAGTCAGAGATTGTAATACGTCCAGCAAATAACTGAGGACGTAAGTTACAAATACTACTATCAGGAGTGTAATTCAAAAAATGGTTCAAATGGCTCTGAGCACTATGGGACTCAACTGCTGAGGTCATAAGTCCCCTAGAACTTAGAACTACTTAAACCTAACTAACCTAAGGACAACACACACATCCATGCCCGAGGCAGGATTCGAACCTGCGACCGTAGCGGTCGCGCGGTTCCAGACTGTAGCGCCAGAACCGCTCGGCCACCAGCGGCCGGCGGAGTGTAATTATTCAGCTACAAAAAATATGAACCCTTAGCTTGCCTCCACAGAATTTACATACTGATTCATTCACAAAACTCATATCCTAGTTATTACAATTATTCCATAACCACTTCTTTATGTAGTTTGAGAGTTATATCGGATAATAATTTTTTGAACCAAACGTGGAGAGAAAGAACATTCTCGCTCATTTATTGTTACATAATCTTCATTCCTACCTAAGACACCTTTCTTTCCCTGCTTGTGAAACTATTTCTGCGTGCAGTCGACATACCTAACAGCAGCAGCGCAGTACCGGCGTTTATAACGGGGCCGTTCCGTGGGACAGGTTAGCCGCAGCAGCTGGCTGCGCTCCACGCGCGCTGCCCGTAAATCTCCGCGGCTTGTGTGTCTGTCAGCCGCTGCGTAAATCTGCAGCCGCCTCGGCCTTGCAGCGGGTTAAGCGCGCAGTGCTGCACCAACCGCCGGCACTAAGTTTGGCTCCCCGGAAAAGATGAATAGTCTAACAAAATATGTTTCTAGACACCCAGCGCCAAAGGTCAGGTAAAACGACGTATCAACTTCTAGATTCCATCGGACTGAAATGTACGTTCCAAACTACACTGCTAGCGTCTTGAACTGTTATCGAATGTAAGTACTCAACTCCAGAGAAACACGAATGTTTAAGTTACCACCGCAGAACCTGGCATTAAATAACCTGGCGTTAATGGAGAAAGCCTCAGGCCTGAGTACATGTGCTTGTACCTGGATTATCCTCTGTACGCAATAGAAAACATGCACGACAAGAAGCTGGATGAGGGTCGCCAAAAATGTGAACCCAAAAAAATATGTAGCTAAATACACTGCCAGGAAAAAAATCAGTACACCATTATAGAGGTTTCCAATTCACACAAGATTTATATTTGCAACAGCGCATATCGACTACATGAAATGATTGTATTTACAGTCCAATAGCAGAAGCGGTTCTGAGGTAGCAGTTATTGACCCATTCTGAAACACACATATTAGTACGAGGCGTAGCTACCACAGGCGGCCGTGCATGCGCTGAATTTGGCATCCAGTCGATGGTACAGATGGCGAATACTGTCTTGGTACACGTTGTTCCACGCCTGCTCGACTTGTTCACGTAGTTCTGTAAGAGTTGTCGGTTGAGGAGTGGCACGAATCACTTCTGGTCCCGTCGTGTCTCACACGCGCTCGACTGGAGACAAGTCTTGGAGTTGGTGCTGGCCAGGGAAGTTGGTGCACGTCTTGCAGCGCACGCTTCGCGGGAGGCATGTAGTAGGCGAGCATTATCCTGTTTTAACAACTCATGACCTTCCTGTTGCAATAACGGCAAAATAGAGGGACTAACAACATTCTGCTGAGCGCTGGTTAGCGTCCTCTCCACAAAACATGAAAGGGGAATAAGAATTGTAGCTTCTGGCACCCCAGAGCATAAGGCCAGGGATAGGGCTAGCGTGTCTTGGACGAATGGACTCTACGAAACAGCGCAGACGACCATCGCTTACGTGCAGCCAGAACCTGCTTTCACCGCCGAAGACCGCGGAGCACCATTCCATCTTCCACATGATCCTCTGACGGCACCAGACGAGGAGCGCTCATCGATGCTGTGGCGTGAGAGGAAGACGTGCTAGTGGCTCCACTTCTAGTAATGGGTTCGCAACAGTTCCTGCTCAAATGTTCAAATGTGTGTCAAATCTTATGGGACTCAACTGCTAAGGTCATAAGTCCCTAAGCTCACACACTACTTAACCTAAATTATCCTAAGGACAACACACACACACACCCATGCCCGATGGAGGACTCGAACCTCCGCCGGGATCAGCCGCACAGTCCACGACTGCAGCGCCCAAGACCGCTCGGCTAATCCTGCGCGGCAGTTCTTGTTGACACATCTCTGCTGTGGCAGCTGTAAGTTCTGCCACTACTGCCCTTACAATACGACGATCCTAGCGCACGCCTGTGCTGTGTGGATGTCCAGAACCTCGCCTACGGGTGTGAGAATGTTCACGTGACCACTCGAACCAGCACTATTGCACAACTGACGCAGAGCGTCCGACTTGTGTGGAGATTCTCCGGTATGACCACGTCGCCACTCGGAAGACAACAATTTCGTTTTAGAACTCGCTCAGTTGGCTGCAGGAAGCACGAGTGCGCCTCAGCGGCATGATTGTCTGCTTGCACCGAATTGAGGATATTGGCTGTCAACATTCCCTATTGAAGGCTGGATACAGACGGCGCGCTGGTATTACACTACGCTGTGTGGCCGCGGACGACCCTGAAACCATTATCAGTACACCTACTATCTACTATCCCCCAGGTGGCATATGTCGTCATCGTTTCAAAATCTACGTCGTCTTTCTACTTGTACTACTTTTCCTGCAATGTATGTTGAAGTAGATTACTCTCATTTTATTAACGCTTTAAGGAAGCACAGCACTTTGCTCTTAACAATACATTGCTCTCACAGTAAGCCTATGCACAAATGTTTCTCAATTGCAACCGAAAGATAAATGTGGTTCAAGCTTTACGGAGAGAAACGAGTTCCAACACCGCTACCAGTTACCAAGACGGCATACCACTTCAGCTTCTTTAGTTCACCGACCCTAGATGAGAACCAAATATAAAAAAGTTTCCAATATGAGTTAACTCTACCACCTTTCCCTGAAAATTCAATTTTACTTTGTACTTAGTACATTGACTCCGGTTGTCTGCAGTTTAAACACATGTTGTGTTAATTCTTACCCCTGTTGTTACTGTAAACAGTAAACATATTTCCTATGCATTCGTACCGTTCTCCCTGGAAAGTGAACTCTGTGGTGTCTGTACAGGATGGGAGGGAGAATCCTGAACAGGTACACGTTTTGCTACCTGAGCACTTCCTAGAAATCGCCTGCCCATCATAGGGCAGCCATCTCCTCCCGTCCTCGCCACCCCCAATCCCACGCTCCGTACCTTTGCTATTACATTTCAGTATTTATTTGCTTGTATTAAATTCTTGCTTTCTTCTGTCAGCCTAGTCTCCATCTTATGCTTCCATCCTCTTTTACAAACGGTATTTGTTATATTCGTGTAATTGCCTCTGTTTTCTAACATACTGGCGCTGTGTCGTGCAGTCTATGTCATCCAGCCCCTGAGAGCACCGATAGGTATCCTCGCTGCTTGCGAAAAGCCAGCTGCAGCTCGCGCCAACATCTTGGGCCCCTGCCTGCTCACTTGCTGGAACCGGCGGTGCCTTCGATCTGCGGGCAGGCGTTTAAGGGAGCCGGACTCCTCCACGCAGTAAACTCAACACACAGAGAACAAGTACAATGGAACTTCAATTTATTTTTCAATAGCTGCACTAGAGGATTACATCGTTATTACTGTTTCAGCGACGGGTGTGTTTTTCTTAGAAATAGTGATTTTCCGATCATTAGCAATTTACTGTTTTATGTCAGTTCTGAAGAGCACTCTGGACTGCGTAGTATTGTGCAACGTATGTAGCCTAGATATCTCTCTGACGCACAGTGCCAGGTGGCTTTTTAGAGTGGCAAGGTAAGCCTTGTAGGTGTCCCAATAATGTTAGGGTGGATTCCAAAATAATGACTGAGGAAGTGAGCCGTGGTAAAATTTGCTGTTTTGAAGAGCGCCCCGCAGCGCGTAGTGTGAAGCAGTCGCCCTCCGTTTCTGGCGGTGGCGCCGCTGTGGCAGACGCAGCTTTGGTGTCTCCCTCTGGTGGGAAAGGGGAAAGGTTGCCTGTTCACGTCCATTTAAGGGGCGCTATGAGGTCGCCAGTCCCCTCTCCCAAGGTGGCTTCCGCCAGCTTCCCCTCCCTGATGATGCCCTCCTCCCCTCCATCTACCCCTCCTACCAACTTTGATCCTACCTCCCTCTTCCCATGTTTGTTCCTATGGGCACCCTCTCTCCCTTCTCTCCCCCTTCCCACCTGGTTCCCTTTCTCCCCACTCGTACCCCGGGCTTCCACCACCCCCATTCCTCCACTCCTCCCACCATCTCCTCTGCCATTGGCATCTTTGCTCTCCCCTCTTGATCTCCCCCTCCCCCTTCCCCTCTTGGCAGGTCCCTGGATTTGTACACGCTACGTGGACATTCGCGCGCCGGAAATCATCGCTTTCAGTTTCCCGTGTGTGTGTCATCGTCTTTGTGTTCAGTGTCCGCCGTCACGCTTCGACGTTCACATGTGCCGTCAAAATCATCAGTGTCTGTGCGTCGTGTCGACAGTTTTAGTGGTTTTTCATCTAGTGTGAACGGCTTCGTGTTTTTTTATGTTCTGACTCTACTGTTTTTTACTCGCCAATTGTTCAAACTCTTATGTGTCTTCTCTCTGTTTTATCATTGTTAACTCTGAGGCTGAAGAGCGGCGTAAGATGCTGCTGCCAGCCTACTTGTTGTTGTACAGGTATCAAAATTACAATAAAGGAAAAAAACTCGGCAGTCGGTGAGTCGTTCAGTCTGAGCGAGTCTGGTCAGCCAAGTTAGTCTGGGTCTGTCTCTCGTCTGCATTGGTGACGCGGTTAGTGTCTGTCTGCAGTCTGGAGTGCTAGTATGTGTTAGGCCGCCAGTATGCTAGAGTCTGCTCGGGCAATGGGCATTGGCGGTTGGATCCATCGGTTGGTCGGTCGCGCACTGAGACACAAGATGACTTGTCCGCCTGGAGCGTCGGCGCATGTGAGGTCGCCGCGTGAGTCCAGTGGCCGCGCCGTATAACGAGGGATAGTGGCTTCGCGGCCGACACGAGAGCAGCAGGAGTCAACCCACGACATCGGTCTGGCCGGTGCGAGCTGCGACGCCGGGAGACGGGAGATCGGCGCGCCTTCCTGCGTCCGTTGAAGCGGCAGGCAGCGGACGGTTCGCGAGAGCGTTTTGGGCGTGCTGCGCCAGGTCTTCGCCAGACATCGCAGTTTATTAGAAGTTAAGTGATTCGTGATATGTTGTTTAATTTACTTATTAAATTCTACTTCTTTTCTTGGTCAGTCTCTCGTCCCCAGCTTGCTCGTCTGCCTCCTGTCCGCATTTGTTAGGCAGTTTGTGTCTGTCTGTCTGTCGGTCTGCATACGTTAACAGCTGCCTCTGTCACGTCTGTCGAATCCGGTGTTAGCGAATTTATTGCTTAAGGTGTAAAGGTCGAATTCCTTAAATATGTTTTTATCTTGCCTATCATCTTGAAAGGCGGTATATGTTTGTACATTTTATGTAAGACTGCATTTCATGGGTTTTTATTTAAGTGGTCATTTTAGTACATAAAGTTGTCACCCTTCCACTGTAAGAGTTCTTTTAATAAAAAGTTGCACTTTCGGTGGCAATTAATTTTTAATGTGAGTGTTTTGTACCATTTCCATTCCTCTTATGGGGAGCATAGTTTATGTGTTTGTGTGAGTTGTTAAAATGTTTAGTTTAAAGTAATCTGGTGTGTTGCAGATTTGCACCAGTGTAGTCTTTCAGAGGTTGTTGTGAGCGGTCGTGAGTACGGCCGTGTTGAAAGGGAGCGGCAAGCTTCTCAGCCCTAAGGCTCATACTGTCAATATTGTTCTTTCTGCCTCTAAATAAAATTGTAACTTGATATTTCGAGGGTGCTTTTCTGCTTATAAATTTTAAATCTGTTTTTGAGAATGCTTTTATGAATAAAATTCCCATTTCTTAAAGGTAATTCCATTTTCATAAGTTACTCCCTGGCAACTACTTCCACGCTCACCTAGTGTGATTAAATGTGTTAATGTTCTTGATGAATCGCTAAATTCTTTAAGAAAAGATTTTGAAAGTAAAGTCACGGTTCAGGAAGCTTATGACGACTAAGTGAGACATGTAATACAATTGACAATTGATAAATTATTGAAAAAACAAATTCTAAACAGTGACAACATTAACATAATGATGCCTTGGCACAGAAGTCAAGGGGGGAGGGGGGGCAGGCATGGAGGAGGGGGGAGAGAAGAAGTTAATGATCGCGCAAGCGAATTCATTGTAATCATAAAGTGCCCAAGACTGTCTTCATTTTAACTGAAAGCAGATAGGATTACAGAAAGGCATACGTCCAACGTGTGTTGGAGTTGAAACAGACTCGTCATTGGCGTTAAAGCACAAGTCTTCAGAATGAAGTAACAGAATTACTGTAAAATGACTTGTGTTTCTCTATGCACCGTCTCGCAGTTGCGGCTCGATCTGATCTTAGTGCTGTAGGTGGAGGCTGAAGCGGTTACAGAGTCAGTCATTGGCGGGACCAGCGGCTAACTGACGATCGATCGAAAATTTCCCAAAGTCGGCAATACATCGGCTGAGGTGGCGCAGCAGGCTGGCGGAGACGGTGGCTCTTCGTACGGAAGTCTGGCGGCGAAGACGCTCAGAGACCGAGAAGTGTTTGAGTTGGAGATGAACTGATTTCTCATCGAATGCTTGCTACAGGGAAACTTCGCAGTTCCACGTTTTGCGCCTGTTACTACACTCATACTCATAAATTAAGAATAATTGCAGAATGTGTTGCCACACAACGTGGCACTACACAAAACTGGCGCTAATAGCATAAGCACATAGGGAACACACACGACACAGATCTGTAAGTCCATGGGATTGATGATACGTTGAGAAAACCCTCCCGAAGCACATGTGCTACAAAACGCCACTGTTTCCTGCGCATGTACCCCGACATCAACTTGGTATAAGATCACCATGCACAACGGGTTGGCATATTCTGGATCGGGTGGTCGAGCAGCTGTCGGAGCTCCTGAAGTGTCGTAGGGGTTTGAAGAAGTTGACCGAGAGCATCCCAGATGTGCTCAATGGGATTTAGGTCTGGAGAACAGGCAGGCCACTCAGTTTGCCTGATATCTTCTGTTTCAAGGTACTCCTCCATGGTGGCAGCTCGGTGGGGCCGTGCGTTATCATTCATCAGGAGGAAGGTGGTACCCAACGCAACCCTGAAAAGGTGGACATACTGGTGCAAAAAACGTCCCGATACACATGACCTGTTACAGTTCTTCTGTCAAAGACATGCAGGGGTGTACGTGCAGCAATCATAATCCCACCCACTCCATCAAACCACGACCTTCATACAGGTCCCTTTCAAGGACATTAAGGGTTTGGTTTCTCGTTCCTGGTTCACTCCAGATGAAAACCCGGCGAGAATCACTGTTCAGACTCTACTTGGACTCATTCGTGAACATAACCTCGGACCACTGGTGTTCTTGACACCAGACTTTACGGGCTCTCCTGTGACCTCGAGTCAGTGGAATGCACCTTGCAGGTCTCCAGGCGAATAAACCATGTCTGTTCAGTCGTCTGTAGACTGTGTGTCTTGAGACAACTGTTCCAGTGGATGCGGTAAGGTCCTGAGCAAGGCTACCTGCAGTACTCTGTGGCTGTCTGCGGGCACTGAAGGCGATGCCTTCTTGTGGTGTTGTACACTGTGGACGTCCCGTGCTGTAGGACACGTTTTCTGTCTGCTGGAATCGTTGCCATAATCGTGAGATCACACTTTGTGGCACACGGAGGGCACGTGCTACGACCTGCTGGCCCTAGTATTCTACCCTCATAACATCAATATGTGTTCTTTGAGCCATTTTCAACATACAGTCACCATTAGAACGCGTGAAAACGTCTGGACACTTACTCGCTGCACCGTACTCTGACATGCACCAACACACCTCTGCGTATGTGGACTGCTGCCAGCGCCACCGTGCGACGACCGCAGGTCAGATGCACCGCATGGTTATACCCCGAGGTGATTTAAACCCGCAAACCGCCCACCAGAGCGTCGTCTCACCATGTATCAGCATTAACAATTTATGAGCAGGAGTGTATTTTCAGATTGGCAGTGCTTCGGAGTGCCGACTGACAAAAATGCTCCATAGAAAACCCTAGACCACTTCATCTAGTAGGTTAACTAATAACATCTGTCCTTCCATTTTCCACAGAAAAATGTCGCTTCACTCTCTTTGTATCTGTGTGATCAATGAGATGGTCTTGGTCATTTGCCTCTCTAGCCTGTACTTTATTTACGTTAGCCAACTCTAGTGGTCCTTACATTAGATCAGCATTTGTTTCTCGCAGAGTCAGTTCATTCAGTAGTGCCACGCGTTTGCAAAGGCGCAAAACTGCAGGACCGCAAACCGTCTTCGAGATGTTTATCTCTCGCATCCGGTTCTTTCTGCAGAAACACTCGCCTTTCTACACTCCTGGAAATTGAAATAAGAACACCGTGAATTCATTGTCCCAGGAAGGGGAAACTTTATTGACACATTCCTGGGGTCAGATACATCACATGATCACACTGACAGAACCACAGGCACATAGACACAGGCAACAGAGCATGCACAATGTCGGCACTAGTACAGTGTATATCCACCTTTCGCAGCAATGCAGGCTGCTATTCTCCCATGGAGACGATCGTAGAGATACTGGATGTAGTCCTGTGGAACGGCTTGCCATGCCATTTCCACCTGGCGCCTCAGTTGGACCAGCGTTCGTGCTGGACGTGCAGACCGCGTGAGACGACGCTTCATCCAGTCCCAAACATGCTCAATGGGGGACAGATCCGGAGATCTTGCTGGCCAGGGTAGTTGACTTACACCTTCTAGAGCACGTTGGGTGGCACGGGATACATGCAGACGTACATTGTCCTGTTGGAACAGCAAGTTCCCTTGCCGGTCTAGGAATGGTAGAACGATGGGTTCGATGACGGTTTGGATGTACCGTGCACTATTCAGTGTCCCCTCGACGATCACCAGTGGTGTACGGCCAGTGTAGGAGATCGCTCCCCACACCATGATGCCGGGTGTTGGCCCTGTGTGCCTCGGTCGTTTGCAGTCCTGATTGTGGCGCTCACCTGCACGGCGCCAAACACGCATACGACCATCATTGGCACCAAGGCAGAAGCGACTCTCATCGCTGAAGACGACACGTCTCCATTCGTCCCTCCATTCACGCCTGTCGCGACACCACTGGAGGCGGGCTGCACGATGTTGGGGCGTGAGCGGAAGACGGCCTAACGGTGTGCGGGACCGTAGCCCAGCTTCATGGAGACGGTTGCGAATGGTCCTCGCCGATACCCCAGGAGCAACAGTGTCCCTAATTTGCTGGGAAGTGGCGGTGCGGTCCCCTACGGCACTGCGTAGGATCCTACGGTCTTGGCGTGCATCCGTGCGTCGCTGCGGTCCGGTCCCAGGTCGACGGGCACGTGCACCTTCCGCCGACCACTGGCGACAACATCGATGTACTGTGGAGACCTCACGCCCCACGTGTTGAGCAATTCGGCGGTACGTCCACCCGGCCTCCCGCATGCCCACTATACGCCCTCGCTCAAAGTCCGTCAACTGCACATACGGTTCACGTCCACGCTGTCGCGGCATGCTACCAGTGTTAAAGACTGCGATGGAGCTCCGTATGCCACGGCAAACTGGCTGACACTGACGGCGGCGGTGCACAAATGCTGCGCAGCTAGCGCCATTCGACGGCCAACACCGCGGTTCCTGGTGTGTCCGCTGTGCCGTGCGTGTGATCATTGCTTGTACAGCCCTCTCGCAGTGTCCGGAGCAAGTATGGTGGGTCTGACACACCGGTGTCAAAGTGTTCTTTTTTCCATTTCCAGGAGTGTATATTTGGACACAATAGCGCCTTCTCCTGAAAAGCGAGCCTTCTCACTCCACTCCCAGGTTGTAAAATATATTCGCCAGGAGCCTGCACAACAGGAAATTTTATTTGTGTTCGTTGAGAACAAAGCTGAACATTCTGGCGTAGCACTGCAGAGGCGTGGCTGGTGGCTGGTGGGCTGCTGAGCGCGTGATTTTCCCACTCTTCAGAATGCTTTCAACGGTCTCTCAGTTTTACATGACGTACAGATACAGATCGAAAGTAACAGAAGTGTGAGGTTGCGTTAGTCAGTTATCAACAACCACTGATACTGCCGTTTACCATACTCCTCAACATCAGTCGAATATTCGGATTAAATGGATTTGCGTACATAACACGACTGTTTTGTGGGAAAAGGGCGCTTAACCTTACCGAAGCCTTTCACTTCCTTAGCAGCAGCAACTGCACAAAGCGCACACGAAGCCACGTTAAAACTTGCAGAAAGGTATGGTCTAGGGACCTTATGATCAGGAGGTTCAAACTGCAAACGTTTCCAGCAGCAGTCGTGTGCTAATTACTGACTGCTGTGTGGTTGGCAGTGCTACCAGTAGTGGCGTTTTTGGCGCCCAGTCGAATGTCTCACGAGGTGCACGGCTGCATCCAGCAGGACACCGTCTGCACTGAAGCTTTCATTTGCTATTTTATTTTCCAAGTTTATTTTATGAGGCTGTCCGAGAAACGCTTGTCTGACTAATCGTAAAGGCCACATAAAATACAATTTGTGCAACGGCTAATTTTTACAGGTAGTTATCCGCTATGCTCCAACAGTCCGCAAGTAAAATCATTTGAAAATGAAGAGAGAGCATTAAGGATGATGAACAGTAATAACTAGAACTAGGAATGATTTTAATAGACAAGTTCCTATATCACAGAAGTAGAAAATCTGAAATGCGAACATTTTAGGTTAGGCATTACCGTGACTGTTGCTGATATCGAATGAAAAAAGTAGCTTGCTGTTACCAGTCACTGTTTACTTATTTATATCCACAACGCGTTTTGAAGATTAAGCCCCCTTCATCCTATGGATTTACGTATGTTACTATGACATGTGATCGTGTTGTGTTACGATTTTGGGGTAACTTATGGCACTGTCTCCAGTTGTTACAGGCTCCTTCCTATGCCATAGCACATGTAAACCGTCATATTTTGTAAACAAAGATGGTGCGATGCCTTTGTTTAAAAAGTATGACGGTTTACATGTCATATGTTACGGCAAAGAAGGGAGTCTGTGAACATTGGATTCAGTGCCACAAGTTACCCCAAAATCGTAACCCGACATGTACATGCGTAATACCAACACATGTAAATTTACCTAATGGTGGAGGGTTAAACCTTCGAAACGCGTTTTTGATCTAAATAAATAACGACTGATGGTACTGAACTTGCTGTTTCGTTCGAAAGTACGATCTGTAAACGTGAAGCAATAATCAATGTGTTGTGCGGTGAAACGTGACCCTACAGCAAGAACTTAGATTACGAAATTAAAATGGTACGTCTTTCGCCCATTTTCACGTTTCATGATTTCATGACTTGCTTATATCACAATTTTATTGCTCCCATTCTCATGTTTCGGTCACATGTTGATGCTTGGGAGAAGAATACAATGGGATGCTTTTCATTTATTTCTCCGTGGCCTCTTCCTTTTCTATTATCAGGTTGTGATTACGTGTCTGCTTGATATGGAAACATAGGCTCGTATTTTCGAATGTCCTGGGTCAGATCAGGGGGTTTTTAGTTCTTCAGAACGTAACAATACCAGCTTCCCAACTTAAACTCTAGTGTCCAAACTTGCGCTCAGTAGATGTCCAGTAAAACAGCATGGCTCACATTCTGAACTTCCCCTCTCTGCTCATTCAGTGTCTGATAATGAGACCGATCAGTGACTTCCAGTAAACTTAAAGTATGAATTCAAACGTTTTCTGAACACTTCCTCTCATACATGCTTAACGTTCAATATTTAGCACTTTAAGTAATTTGGATAGTAATCCGAAGTCCGAAGCTGTTTTATACAGCGTAGTCGAATATATCGCGGGGATATTGGTTACTTACTGTTTGGAATGAAGCACGCACCTGTGCGTTAAGAGCGACAAGGGTGCGAATGAAGAAGGAATGACATCGAAGCATAACTCAGCAACACTTGACGCACTTTCAATCAAATTCTTAGCTACATGAGTTAGTAATTGTACAAAAATACCGTGGGATCAAGATTCCCCACTATCACAAGGATGAGAGTGTGTATGAGTGGCGGTGATTAAAAAACTTTCGAAAACGACCACCTAGTACTTGTTTCCTGTGTGTAGTTGACTTTGATTACTTTTAAAAGTACTATAAGTGAGTAGCCTTTACGTGTGTGTGTGTGTTATCGTAAATACAAACCTGGTAATGTGAACTGACAGCCTAAATGTGCTACCGAGCTCAAAGCCACATCACTTACATGAAATTCGAAAGAATTCTGCATGTGTGTGGAAACCGATCTCATTCATAACCAAATAGATAAGTAAACCAATAATTTCACACTCAGTAAATTTGGTCAGTGTGAACCGTTTGAGAAAAACGTAACTGTATTTTAAAAAAACTGTAATGTCGACCTGTATAAGAATGTAACCTGAAACACACGAAAATTTCTGCACTGACCTATGGCCATGGAAAAATAAAGACAGTGACAGAACGTACATTGGGGGAAAGGAAATGAAACAATCATGTATAACGAATTTCCCCTGAAAAATGAATTACTGGCAGAAACAGCAACACAGCAAGACTCCGTAATAGCTCAAAAAATACTGCTACAAAAAACTAACTACAGTTGGACCACGGAAATTGGGCTCATAATCTTGACACAGAATGCCAATGAAACACATAACTCAAACCTTAAGTTCTGACATTTCAGATAGGAAGGAATTTATGAAAAAAAGCTGTTATAAACTGTGACATGAAAATACATTTAATGTAATAACTTCCGTGGTGCGGTAAACTAACTCAGAAGAACAATCAATAGAATAACAATCAAAAACTAGACTGCGAGAAGGCTGAAGTGGACCAAAAATACAAGTCTACAAAAATAAAAGTAAACTTTTTACCTCATCAAATAATGCCTTGTTTTTCACCTCAGAGCCTTTTTTATGTCTGCATGCTATCAAACCATTGTTCTGAGTTATCATTCCTCCTCATAATAACTCTGCAACTCACATAGTTCCCAAAGCGCGTCCATTCGTTGCGTAACTCTGCAACTCACATAGTTCCCAAAGCGCGTCCATTCGTTGCGTTGTACGCTCAACGAACCCCACCTGCTGCACACCGCAGCTGAGCTGGGTTCCGACTCCACGGTGCTGCCATTGCAGACTCTGATACTGTTGCCTAAAACTGTTTCTCCGACCATAACCCTTCAAATATTTTTCCGTTACAAATGTTAACACATCCAAGAATATCATTAAAAAATAGCCACTTTACAGTACGAAGGGCAATTTGTATGTTATTTGTGGCGTTAAGATCGTCAACCAGGTCGCAATAATGACCACTGCAGGGAACCAACAATTAGTCAACGTGTTTGGGATCTCAGATCAAGCCACACGATCATCTATCGCAAATGGTTCAAATAGCTCTGAGCACTATGGGACTTAACATCTGAGGTCATCAGTCCCCTAGAACTTAGAACTACTTAAACCTAACTAACCTAAGGACATCACACAACACCCAGTCATCACGAGGCAGAGAAAATCCCTGACCCCGCCGGGAATCGAACCCGGGAACCCGGACTTGGGAAGCGAGAACGCTACCGCATGACCACGAGCTGCGGACTTTTACAGCTAGAGCGAGGATGAGGAGATGCATAAAGAGAGGGGGAGGGAGGAGCAGATGGAGTTATAGAAGACTGGGGTAAATAAATACCTGTACAACGCCGGGTTCCTCAGCTGGTTAAATGTGAATGAGTGATAGTAGACAGGTAACACCTTGTTCCTTCACAACTGTTGGTACCAACGGCTTGCATATAAAAAGAAGCGTACCTCTTTTAAAATGAATCAGGGTTGTGCTTCCCCCATAAAACTTCATCTGATATTTAGTCCTTTCTTATTGTGCAGTATTAAGTCTGTTAGGGCATGCTGGTTTCCCTTATCCGGGGAAACTATACGAGATGAGTCGCCTAAGAGTTGCAGTGCAAACACTGCGGGAATGGAGAGTGCTGTAGATGTGCGGTTTTCACGGAATGGATCGTTAGTTAGGGCCTCGAATTGTTGGCTAACAAACAGATTGTAATAATACTTAGAAAGTGTATTTTTGTGCAAATGGAGCAATGCCTATTAACATTAACACACAGTAAATGAGGTAAATTAGAATGTCAGTGGTGTTTGTTGGAGGATTCTAGTGTGAGCCGTTTACGAGATATAGTTTTTTGAACAGTTCCCACATCGACACTTGTGCAACAACTGTGGTAACAACCCTAAAGAAAAACACGGGTGTGTAGACTAGTTACGTGGATTCTGAACAGTAATGAGACAAGTTAAATATCAGAGGTTGTGTTCGAAATGAACATTGGCAGTGTCAACAAACGCTTTCAGCCAGTATGAAACAACTGCTGCACACGTGCTATCATTTCAGCAGAGATGTCCGAACAGGCTGCAGTAATACGTCGTTGCACATTATTGGGTGCAGGTGGTATTTCCTTCTAGACAGCCTCAAATCTGGGGAACGGGCTGGTCAAGGTACAGGTCCAATGCGTCCAATCTAACGATGAAAACATGTTGAAATACTTCTTGCACTATGGGCTGGACATCCATAATGATGGTACAACAGGTTCCTCCTAGTCTGCAGAGCATCGTCTTCTAGCATCGGTGCACTGTTAGGAGAATGCAATTCTTGTACGAGTTTAGTGCTCCGTCTATGAAAAACGGGTCTGTGAGCTGCGGGTTCACTATCCCACACCATACATTTACCCTCCATGGACGCTAACTTTCCACCGATAAAGCCAAAGGGGATTGTCAGCAGACCAATAGTGCATGTTTCGGCGTTTTATCTTGCCACGATTGATAAATATGGCTTCTTCACTAAACAAGGGTGGGGAATTGTAGGACGCCCCTAGATAGGTCAGGGGTGCACTACACAAAGGAAGCGGCTACTCGGGTAGCAGAGTACTTGTGCTGTGCACATGGGGCTTTTTAGGCTAGGCAGTAGTGCGAGGTGTCCTGACGAACACTCACCAGTAGACGTGCACGCAGGGAAATCAGACGCGCTCAGTGTAAAGACACTTTAGCTATCAAGATATTAGCAGTAAATTTTCAGAGTGTTCGGAATAAAGTTGCTGAATTTACTGCCCTCCAGGAAGCGTGTGGTGCGCTAATTATTGTCGGGACTGAGACCTGGCTGAACCCTGAGATAGGAAGTTCTGAAATATTTGGTGAGGGTTGGAACGTGTATTGCAAAGACAGATTAGACACCGTAGGAGGTGGTGTCTTCATTGCAGTTGACAAAAACATTGTGTCTACTGAGGTCGAAGTAGAGTGTGATTCTGAAGTTATCTGGACATGTTTAACAGGGCTAGGGGAAATAAAGTTAATTGTGGGGTGTTATTACCGGCCACCAGGTTCCACCGTGACAGTTCTAGAATAATTCAAAGGGAGTCTACATTCTGTGTCGCAGAAGTACCCGGATCATGCTATATTAGTCGGAGGCGACTTCAGCCTACCTAGTATAGACTGGGATGTCTATGGATTCATTATAGGTGGTACAGACAAGCCTTCGTGTGAATTACTTTTGGACACATTATCCGAAAACTGTCTTGAGCAGCTAAATCGACAGCCAACACGTAATGGAAATATTTTAGATCTGGTAGCCACGTACAGACCAGACCTCATCGACGGTGTCAGTGTTGAGACAGCGATTAGTGATCATAATGTCATTACGACTATGGTTACGAAAGTTAAAAAGTCGGTCAAGAAGGCTAGGAGACTATTCTTACTAGAAAGAGCAGATAAGCAGTTGTTAGCATCCCACTTAGTAAACGAATCGACTTCATTTACTTCCGGTACGATGGACGTGGAAGAACTACGGGTAAATTTTAAACACATTGTAAATCACACCTTGGACAAGTATGTGCCGAAAAACTGGGCTACGGACGGAAAAGACCCACTGTGGTTTAACAGCGCAATTCGGAGAATGCTCAGGAAGCAAAGGCAGTTGCACTCGCGGTACAAGAAAGATCGGGAGAATGAGGACAGACAAAAGTTAGTAGAGATTCGTGCTGCTGTAAAAAGAGCGATGCGCGAAGCATTCAACCACTACCACCGTCATACCTTAGCAAAAGATCTTGCTGAAAACCCAAGGAAATTCTGGTCTTACGTAAAATCGGTAAGCGGGTCGAAGGCTTCCATCCAGTCACTCACTGATCAGTCTGGCCTGGCGACGGAAGACAGCAAAACGAAAGCTGAAATTTTAAATTTAGCATTTGAGAAATCTTTCACGCAGGAGGATCGTACAAACATACCGCCGTTTGAGTCTCGTACGGATTCCCGTATGGAGGACATGGTGATAGACATCTCTGGGGTTATGAAGCAGCTGAATGGGTTGAAAATAAATAAATCGCCAGGTCCTGATGGGATTCCAATTCGGTTTTACAGAGAGTACTCTACTGCATTGGCTCCTTACTTAGCTTGCATTTATCGAGAATTTCTTGCCCAATGTAAAGTCCCGAGCAACTGGAAAAAAGCGCAGGTGAAGACTGTATATAAGAAGGGTAGAAGGACTGATCCTCAAAATTACAGACCAATATCCTTAACATTGGTTTGTTGCAGGATTCTCGAACATATTCTCAGTTCGAATGTAATGAATTTCCTTGAGACAAAGAAGTTGCTGTCCATGCATCAGCACGGCTTTAGAAAGCATCGCTCCTGCGAAAAGCAACTCGCCCTTTTTTCACATGATATCTTGTGAACCATGGATGAAGGGTATAAGACAGATGCCCTATTCCTTGACTTCCGGAAAGCCTTTGACTCGGTGACCCACTGCAGACTCCTAAGGTACGAGCATATGGGATTGGTTCCCAAGTATGTGAGTGGCTCGAAGACTTCTTAAGTAATAGAACACAGATGTTGTCCTCGATGGTGAGTGTTCATCAGAGGCGAGGGTATCATCTGGAGTGCCCCAGGGAAGTGTGGTAGGTCCGCTGTTGTTTTCTATCTACATAAATGATCTTTTGGATAGGATGGATAACAATGTGCGGCTGTTTGCTGATGATGCTGTGGTCTACGGAAAGGTGTCGTCGTTGAGTGACTGTAGGAGGATACAACATGACTTGGACAGGATTTGTGATTGGCGTAAAGAATGGCAGATAACTCTAAATATACACTCCTAGAAATTGAAATAAGAACACCGTGAATTCATTGTCCCAGGAAGGGGAAACTTTATTGACACATTCCTGGGGTCAGATACATCACATGATCACACTGACAGAACCACAGGCACATTGACACAGGCAACAGAGCATGCACTATGTCGGCACTAGTACAGTGTATATCCACCTTTCGCAGCAATGCAGGCTGCTATTCTCCCATGGAGACGATCGTAGAGATGCTGGATGTAGTCCTGTGGAACGGCTTGCCAGGCCATTTCCACCTGGCGCCTCAGTTGGACCAGCGTTCGTGCTGGACGTGCAGACCGCGTGAGACAACGCTTCATCCAGTCCCAAACATGCTCAATGGGGGACAGATCCGGAGATCTTGCTGGCCAGGGTAGTTGACTTACACCTTCTAGAGCACGTTGGGTGGCACGGGATACATGCGGACGTGCATTGTCCTGTTGGAACAGCAAGTTCCCTTGCCGGTCTAGGAATGGTAGAACGATGGGTTCGATGACGGTTTGGATGTACCGTGCACTATTCAGTGTCCCCTCGACGATCACCAGTGGTGTACGGCCAGTGTAGGAGATCGCTCCCCACACCATGATGCCGGGTGTTGGCCCTGTGTGCCTCGGTCGTATGCAGTCCTGATTGTGGCGCTCACCTGCACGGCGCCAAACACGCATACGACCATCATTGGCACCAAGGCAGAAGCGACTCTCATCGCTGAAGACGACACGTCTCCATTCGTCCCTCCATTCACGCCTGTCGCGACACCACTGGAGGCGGGCTGCACGATGTTGGGGCGTGAGCGGAAGACGGCCTAACGGTGTGCGGGACCGTAGCCCAGCTTCATGGAGACGGTTGCGAATGGTCCTCGCCGATACCCCAGGAGCAACAGTGTCCCTAATTTGCTGGGAAGTGGCGGTGCGGTCCCCTACGGCACTGCGTAGGATCCTACGGTCTTGGCGTGCATCCGTGCGTCGCTGCGGTCCGGTCCCAGGTCGACGGGCACGTGCACCTTCCGCCGACCACTGGCGACAACATCGATGTACTGTGGAGACCTCACGCCCCACGTGTTGAGCAATTCGGCGGTACATCCACCCGGCCTCCCGCATGCCCACTATACGCCCTCGCTCAAAGTCCGTCAACTGCACATACGGTTCACGTCCACGCTGTCGCGGCATGCTACCAGTGTTAAAGACTGCGATGGAGCTCCGTATGCCACGGCAAACTGGCTGACACTGACGGCGGCGGTGCACAAATGCTGCGCAGCTAGCGCCATTTGACGGCCAACACCGCGGTTCCTGGTGTGTCCGCTGTGCCGTGCGTGTGATCATTGCTTGTACAGCCCTCTCGCAGTGTCCGGAGCAAGTATGGTGGGTCTGACACACCAGTGTCAATGTGTTCTTTTTTCCATTTCCAGGAGTGTAGATAAATATAAATTAATGCAGATGAATAGGAAAAAGAATCCTGTAATATTTGAATACTCCATTAGTAGTGTAGCCCTTGACACAGTTACGTCGATTAAATATTTGGGGGTAACATTGCAGAGCGATATGAAGTGGGACAAGCATGTAATGGCAGTTGTGGGGAAGGCGGATAGTCGTCTTCGGTTCATTGGTAGAATTTTAGGAAGATGTGGTTCATCTGTAAAGGAGACAGCTTATAAAACACTAATACGACCTATTCTTGAGTACTGCTCGAGCGTTTGGGATCCCTATCAGGACGGATTGAGGGAGGACATAGAAACAATTCAGAGGCGGGCTGCTAGATTTGTTACTGGTAGGTTTGATCATCACGCGAGTGTTACGGAAATGCTTCAGGAACTCGGGTGGGAGTCTCTAGAGGAAAGGAGGTGTTCTTTTCGTGAATTCCTACTGAGGAAATTTAGAGAACCAGCACTTGAGGTTGACTGCAGTACAATTTTACTGCCGCCAACTTACAAAGATAAGAGAGATTAGGGCTCTAACAGAGACATATAGGCAGTTGTTTTTCCTGCGTTCTGTTTGGGAGTGGAACAGGGAGGGAAGATGCTAGTTGTGGTACAAGGGCCCTCCGCCATGCACCGAATGGTCGATTGCGGAGTATGTGATGTAGATGTAGAAGATAAATTATACATCTGGAGTATCCTAATGCCCACATATAGAAGTTAACACGATTCTCATAATCGTTTCCATGCAGCTCTTGATGGAGAGGGATGGAATAGGGATAGAACCTATGTTGATAGAGAATGCGTATGACTCTTGACTGAGTCATGTCACTTCTGGGGGCGATTAAAGTGGTTTAGGGATAGCATCTTTCGTTAGTATTTAAAACGTCCTCGGTACTGGATTTGAAACCTGTCACCACTTTAATTTTGATAAATAATCAGCATTGGTGGCTGAAGAATAGCAGCATAAGAAGTCTCCCTCATTCTGCCAGCGACCTTGTCAAAGAGGGCAGAGGAGTGGACAGAAGTTCAGGGCACTCTCCTCTCCTTGGGAAGGGAAACTGCAGTATTGGGACAAAGCTGACATCAGCCCTCTCTCCATTGTTGCCAGATGTATCCACTATGGCGGCGAAGACGGCATCGTAGATGGTGGCGTGTAAACTTGGCAACAGTGCATAATGTCATCCAACATGGTGGCTGTGATGTCATTCATGATGGTGGATTTTAGCGAAAAGTTTGAATTTTGGCGGGAAGAAGGTCAACTGGGCTCTGAGCTACATCCACTAATCTAGACCCCTCCCCCAGAAAAATGATGGGAAGTCCAAATTCCCACAGGATAATGCATCACGCCATGGTTATCTCTACTAAGCTAAGATAATTGCAGGAAGATAGGTCACTTGGGATAACCCATCCGCCACTTCTTCCTATGAACCGAAACCAAGTTTGAATTTTCGTGGTAAAGAAAGGTCAATTCACGTATTTCTACTAAACTAAGAAAATGGTGTGAAAGAAAGGAAACTTGGACTAAACTCAGTCACCTCCTCCTAAAGATTTGTGGAAAAAGGACTTGGACACAACCTTTATTTAAACAATTTCATGCAGTACAGCCATACGGTGTGTTCACTATGGGATCTGGACTCCAACTGACTTGGTACATAGCGCCACCACCAGAGAGTGCTCTCATCTGTGATGTAAACCAAAATGGAAGGAAACAGTGTGTTTGCCATGTGGTCCGGACTCGAACTGACCTAGTACACAATGCCACCACCAGAGGGCACTGTCGTCCAAGATGGCGGCCATGACATCAGGTGATGATACAAATGCTATTATCCAAGATGGCGGCAATGGGTATGTTCACCACGAGGCTTGGTACATATTGGCACCACCATAGAGCGCTACTGTGGACTTGGAATAAATTTCCGTGAATGCTACACCCACCTGGACTTGGAAGGAAATAGTTAAACTCTCCACCACAATTCTCAACCGACCGTCACGCCCCCTTAACTAACGTGTGCTAATGTGCACAGCGAATGATGTCATCCAAGATGGCGGCCATGACGTCAGCTGATGATGCCCTCCCCACCCCTCCCCTCCCCTCCCCCATAAAAATGGCGGGAAGTTCAAATTCCAACACAATAATGGTGCAAAAACGGTTCAAATGGCTCTGAGCACTATGGGACTTAACTTCTGAGGTCATTACCCCCTATAACTTAGAGCTACTTGTAAGTAGGCTGTTTATGTTTTTTTATTGGTAACGCCACCTCTGTATGAAAATCAGATGACACAATGGTTAGTTTATGTGACAGCTACACGATTTTATCACGACGCTTCTAATGACTGACAATCTACAATGTTGCTTTAGCGGTGTTTCTGTTTTATGTCTGCACAGTTTTATGAATTATTCTGGAAAGTAAAACATGTTTTAGTAGTAACTTTTGTGGTATAGCTACAATGAGACAGCCTTTTCTGTAGCACAACAATACGTTACATTATAGTACTTTCTTGATCATGGTCAGGTACGTAATAACTACGATATCTATACGCAAAGATTTTCACTTTCGTTTATCATGAGGTAAGTACATTGACTTCTGCAGAACTTAGCTTTCGGAGGACGATAATTATGACACTTCCACAGAATTATCTTACAGCAAGACGCACAGTTTAGCGCTACAGTACACGTATTTGAGTGATTAATTTTGTGCTTAAAACATTTATTTTTAAAGATTTTTGAATTACAAAGAAAGTTTTCCGTGATACATTTCATTCCATTGCTGTAATCTGTAACACTTGAGGGTATAATTACATTAATCCTCAGGGGGGTACACGCTTACTTTGTGTACCATGTGTTTGGCAAGCACAAGGAGCCCTAGCTAATATGGTATTTGCTTATACAACTTTACACATCGGTACCATATTTCTCTAACACAGAATTACACAGCTATCTGATCATTTAACTGAGAGAGACAAACTTTTTTACTACGGCAGTGACAGATGTTTATGTAATTACACCGTTGGATAACTTCACACTTACGAAATTGTATTTTGTCTGTACTTTGTGAACTGTTCATATTTTTTTGGAACCATTGTGATACTATGAGAGCTTTGAATGATGTATTTGGTATGACATTATGATTTTTAAAGTACGCTTGAGGTTGATGACACTATTGAAATGAGCAGAGAATTTTTTTAGGTATTGAAATTATTGGAGGAAGCTACGACGATTTTGAGAATTGACTGAGATGTTATGATATTATTACGACGACGATGTGTATTATGTTGTTGAGATATGTTTATGATCAATAAGCTGATGCTATATGAGTTATTTGAGTATGCTATGTATTTATTACGATGAAATATTGAAGTGTCGTCGCAAGTTTGACGCGTCGACGAATATGTATCTGTGTAATAAGGTAAGGAGTAATGAATAGTGGTTAGGGACACTGACTTGTGAAAAAGGATGTTGGAAACCAAGAATCGTACTTTAAGAGTTATGAAATGTATGTAAATGCGTGAATGTATCACAATGCCTACGAAAATTTTTTGGACACTGTTATATCAATAGGATTTTGTTTCTACACATTTGTAACGCAAATTCTCAGCCTGTGAAAATATTTTTATATGAGACTGTCACTGTAGCGGAAGCTGCTGTCGTAAATATTTCAGAAAGAAAGGTAAGTGACCTTGACGTAATGCGTTTTGAGCGCCCAGCTGAGAGGTAGTCGTCTGACAAAAGAAAGCCATTAGGTGGAGAGAAAAAAAAGGGCCATTATCCTCGCTATTGACATTCCTTTGTAGAAAGCATAGCAAATACGACACACTCATTACTTGGAAAGATACTTACACCTGCACACCTGATTATGACAAGTGTCTTTCTATGAGAATTGAGAGAATTTCTACTAACTTATGAAATACCACATGACTATTGAATGATATTTTTATGCTTTCCTTTTCATAGTTGCTTATTTCATTTGATATCTAGTTTCCAGCTGTGTTGCAGCATTGCTTTTATAAAATAAAATGCATTTGCTAATGTGAACACTTTCTGTCAACAGATCTATTAAATAATAATTTTGTAATCCACATTCTTAAAAAAAAGGAGCACTTGGAAAGGAAAGAACAATAAGAAGGGACTATTAACAGTAACTGTACACATAATTTTCTTTTCAAGTACATGGTAATATTTTTTTACAATAAGTTGTTGTGGTGCACCACTTTAATTACATAGACATTAAGATGTGAATAGACATTTCCCTTGTCTGCGTTGTTATCTTTAGTGTACTATTTTTTCTGCTTGAGCTATGTCATGTTTAGGTATAAGATATTTCATTTTCTGCTGCTGCTTGCCAGGCATAGTGCTATTAAATTTCACTTTGCATTACTCTGTTAATCTAGTTATGCTACTGATTTATTTTTCTTGTTGCTGCACATTGGCTCATATTAGTTGTAATGTTGCTTCGCTTGGTAATTTAGATTTACTGCAGCTTGCTCTGACAATTTCCATTTTTTTCATTGCTGTTTGTATTAATTGTTTTATGTGCTGCTGCATTGCCTCGTCCCTTGGTACATATATCTGAGCTCAGTAGATTTAAGTTAGCTTAAGAGGGGGTAGACTATATAAGAAACTAACTATGATGAATTGGAAGAAATGCATTGAGAAGCTATAAGAAACAGATTTGGCAAAAATGAGTATTGTGCACTGAGAAATAATTATTTTTGAAAGAAATATGAATAGAATACAGAAAGCAGGTATAGATAGGACTTTTTGGGAATAGTGATGAATGAAGGGAGATCTCCAAGAAGTAAAGAAAGTTTTGTTTGCAAAATACTGCAGTAAAACAAACCCTGTACTTTCCTTTTGTATTATTATGCTATGTGTTTGTGTACTCTTGTGTATTTGTGTAATTCCTGTCTTTAGTTGTTTATCTGATAAGACCTATGTTGTAGAATTTTTCTAATACTATGTTATTTACTTGGTAAAGATGTTTAGACATTATTTATTCTGGTTTGTTGCTCACATGTGAAGGTGATGTTTCAAAGTTCTTCTGATCTTTATGTATTTACTTATGTCATATTTCCTGTAACACTGATGTATATGTTTATTTCTATTATTTTGTAAAGCCCCTATTACTACAAATGTTATCTGTATTGTTATGTTCTTTAATGGTGTATTTTGTACCTTTGTTACTGTATTCTTATGTTATAAAATTGTAATTGATACCAGTTCATCATATTATTAACTTGTAAGTTACATTTCACTGCACACGTTTCTGTTGGTCATAGTGTATGGACAATATGTGAGAAGTAGGGACTGTTAGTGTTTACACGTGTGTTAATAATTCAGCAACGGACTGGATAACAGCATTGCTGGTTCTAAGGACAATTCCAAAAACTTTTGTGAGTGCACAAGTGGTGGTTATGGACTTGCTATATTATCCGCAAGACTCTTCAATGGTGATTGTGCACCTGCAAAGTCACAACAAATGGCTGCTGGCCATTTCTACAAGGACTACAGTGGGTCTACACCTTTGCTGACTCATCAGTACCATTATTTCTACAAGGACTGCAGTGGGTCTGCACCTCTGGTGGCCCACCAGTACCGTAATCTCTACCAGGACTACAGTTGACCAATACTCTTCAAAATTTTGACTGACTCTGCTGTGGGTTTGCTCTGTTGTGGCCCATTACCTGTCTGCATGTCAAGAGTCAGCACTGTCTTTTCGTTGGAAGGACAACACTACTTCTTCAAGACTGCATGGAAATCCACTACTTCCGTGTGCATTTTCTTCTACTGCTCAGACTTTGAGAAAAACACTGCAATTTTACTGTGACGAATGATGAGGACTGTCTTTATGGACTGTGAGAAAATTTTAGCTTTTGACCAACATTGTATCAATAAGTGTGTGCATTTGTTATCTTTGTTATTGTAATTATGAAAAATTTTATCAAATCATTATTGGCCACTGTCAAAAACAATTTGTAAAATTTTTTGTGGGGAGCATGGGGGCTATGTAAGTAGGCTGTTTAGGTTTTTTTATTGGTAACGCCACCTCTGTATGAAAATCACTGGCTGTGCTGTGTGCAGTCTGTGGCTGCTTTGCATTGTTGTAATACTCGCCATTGTAGTGTTAGGCAGCTGGATGCGAACAGCGTGTAGCGTTGCGCAGTTGGAGGTGAGCCGCCAGCAGTGGTGGATGTGGGGAGAGAGATGGCGGAGTTTTGTAATTTGTCATGAACTGCTATATATATTATGACTATTAAGGTAAATACATTGTTTGTTCTCTATTAAAATCTTTCATTTGCTAACTATGCCTATCAGTAGTTAGTGCCTTCCGTAGTTTGAATCTTTTACTTAGCTGGCAGTAGTGGCGCTCGCTGTACTGCAGTAGTTCGAGTAACGAAGATTTTTGTGAGGTAAGCGATTTGTGAAATGCATAGGTTAATGCAAGTCAGGGCCATTCTTTTGTAGGGATTTCTGAAAGTCAGATTGCGTTGCGCTAAAAATATTGTGTGTCAGTTAAAGCACAGTCTCGTGCATAATTGTTCAAAGGGGACGTTTCATACTTAAACCTAAATAACCTAAATACATCACACACATCCATGCCAAAGGCAGGATTTGAATCTGTGAGTGTAGCGGTCGCACAGTTCCAGACAGTAGTGCCTAGAACTGCTCGGCCACTCTGCCTCGCCAATATAATAATGCACCATACCACAGTTATGCCTACTAACCTAAGTCACATGACTACAACCTCATCCTAGCAACTGCCACAGAGATTGAATTTTCGTGCTAAAGAAAGGTCACTGGGGGTTTGAAGGGAAACAAAGCTCACCTCCACTAACCTAAGTCACCCAACCATTATCTCTTCCTAGGGATTGGTGGGAAAATGATTCGGCCCACTGGGCTGCTGGAGAGAGAAAGGAGTGTGCTTTATTTATTCTGGAACAATTTATTTTGGGATGGAGTATATTTATCACATTGACACAAAACACTCGCCCTGATGTGCTTGGGGTCACAGTACACAATCTGGAGACAAGCAATCTACTCGTAAATAACGCAACAGACACGATTGCTAATCGTAGCCTACACACATGCAAACTACTACGCCAAAATAATTTCAGTACAGACCTGCAAACTCCTCCTAAATAATGCAGCACAGTGGTGTGCAGACACTAAATCGAAAACTGTCAAATAGCGCATAGCACGGCCTACAGACCCACTCGCAAAATAACGCAACAGTCATGCAATCACCTTGCACAAGGACCCTCTGCCACTCCTTGTCCACTAGACCGCACAGGAGGTTAACGGCAGCCCCTGCGAAGTGACGTGGTCTACAGCTGTCAAACCACACACAGATGCCTGTTAAGGTCCTGCACACATGAGGCGGTGACTCCCCTTTCATACTTGACACCTGAGGTTTTCCTCGGGAAATATATGCTCACCTAGGCACCGGTGCTGACGCAACCTGACCCACACTCCACCACAGTCATGAGCCGACTCCGGACGCAGGTGAAAGTTGCCTCTATTTTCGAGTATACAGTCACTGTTATACTAATGTCACAGAACTCCAAGCTGCGCTCACGAAGCCCCCATGTGTGAGACGCCTCCGGGGAGCACATGTCTTTACCATTGATAACAGAGTAGCTATCAACCTTCGCAAACTCATCTAACAATGTTCTCAATCTTACACTCATGTTACATGACTTTGTAAAAATTAAGAATTTAGTCTGCTTCTCTGAAATTATATATTGTTCTAGAAATAGTTAATGCTCTCTTTCTTATTGTTTCAGCTTGTATGCACGTAATCAGAACCTGTTTACGAAAATAGCGCAAAGGAACGCCGAATGTAGTCTTCCTCGCAGACCTAACGTGGTACCCACTCCATGACATTTTACCGTTTCTGCTTTCAACACACACAAACGGTCACTACGCTATGTAGAGGCTACTATATCCCAGCACAAACGATGTGAATGAATCGAGCATTATGATTGGCTCTTACCATATTTTGCACAGATCGCTAAATTGCACTAACAGTTAAACCTGCAAAGTTGACTACACTTCATAAAATACATACGAGACTCACAAGAATATGAAGCCAGGAACATACTTACCAGTCTAACTACAATTAAATATTATTATGATTGCCACAACAGTCTGACACCAATCGATGTACATGTAATTTCTGCTCTTGACGGTTGTGCTTCTGGAACGTATCTCAGTATTGAGCCTTGGTAAAACCTGCTGTTTTGAAGAGCACCCCGCAGTGCGTCGTGTGAAGCAGTCGCTCGGCGTTTCTGGCGGTGGCGCCGCTGTGGCAATCTCAGCTTTGGTGTCTCCCTATGGTGGGAAAGCGGAAAGGTTGCCTGTTCATGTGCATTTAATGGGGGCTATGAGCTTGGCAGGGGGTCAGTCTGTCAGTCGGAGTGAGTCTCGTCAGTTGGTCAGACAAGTCAGTCTGGGTCTGTGTCTTGTCCGCATTGGTGAGGCAGTCAGTGTCTGTCTGTCGGAGTGCTAGTACGGCTGTCATTTGGATCAAACTTTAAAGCCAGATAATGATAGTCTTGCCACTCCGCCAGTAACAGAACTCAGATAGTGGTCGCCCGGTCGGGGCCGTGTTCCTGCATCTGAGTCTGCGCATTAGGCCGCCAGTCGGCTCGAGTTGCTTTGGCAACTGTTATTGGCGGTTGGATCGATCGGTTGATCAGTCGCACACTCAGACACAAGATGACTGGTCTGCCTTGATCGTCGTCGCATGTGAGGTCCCCACGTGAATCCAGCGGCCGCGCCGTATAGCGAGGGGTAGTGGCTTCGCGGCCGACACGAGATCAGCAGGACTCAACCCACGACGTCGGTCTGGCCGGCGCGAGCTGCGACGCCGTGAGACGGGAGATCGGCGCGCCTTCCTGCGTCCGTTGAAGCTCCTGGCAGCAGACGGTTTGGGAGAGCGTTTTGGGCGTGCTGCGACAGGTCTACGCCAGACATCGCAGTTTGTTAAAAGTTATGTGATTCGTGATGTGTTGTTTCATTTACTTGTTAAATTCTACTCGTGTTCTTGGTCAGTCTCTCGTCCCCCGCTTGCTCGTCTGTCTCTCGTCCGCATTTGTTAGGCAGTTAGTATCCGCCTGTTTGTATGTCGGTCTGCCGTATGTTAATAGCTGCCTCTGTCATGTTTGTCGGATTCGGTGTTAACGAATTTATTGCTTAAGGTGTAAAGGCCGAATTCCTGAAATAGGTTTTTTTCTTGCCTACTATCTTGACAGGCGGTATATGTGTAATGTAGAGCGTGTTTGTATATTTTATGTAACACTGTATTTTACGGGTTTTTATTTAAATGGTCATATTATTATATAATGTTGCCACCCTTCCAACGTAAGAGTTCTTTTCAAAACAAATTGCACTTTCGGTGACAAATGAATTTTAATGTGAGTGTTTTGTACCATTTCCATCCCAATTACGGTGTGCATAGTTTATGTGTTTGTGTGAGTTGTTAAAATTTTTATTTTAAAGTAATCTGGTACGTTGCAGATTTGCACTAGTGTAGTCTTTCAGAGATTGTTGTGAGCGGTCGTGACTATGCCCATGTTAAAAGGGAGTGGCAACGTTTCAGCCCAAAAGCTCATACTACAATATATATATATATATATATATATATATATATATATATATATATATATATATATATATATATAATTATTATTTCTGCCTATGAATAAATTGTAACTTGATATTTACAGGGTACTTTCTGATTATTATTTTAAATCTGTTTAAAAAAATGCTTTTAAGAATAAAATTTCCATTTATTGAAAAAAAATTGTTAATTTGTTTCTTCAGATACCATTGGCAACTACTTCCACGCTCACATTGTGTGATTAAATGTGTTAATGTTCTTGATGAGTCGCTAGTAAATGAAGTAAATTCTGAAGAAAAGGTTTTGAAAGAAAATTCACAGTTCAAGTAACTACAGTGCACATTATTTTCCACATAAAAAATCTCTCACAGTTATCGATGTGCTGAATCTATACATACCTCACTATACCATTCATCCTCTCTTGTCATGCTAGAACATAAAGCATATATGTCACGATGCTCGTCAGCCCTAGGGTAGCACCATCAGCCTGTACTTTCTTTCTACTGACGTGACATTCAACGGCAATAACCTGTTTTACACTGATAACCTTACTGCACCGCCAACTAAAGATCGCAAAGTGCCATACAAATCGCAAATGCAGACCGACTCTTACTCAATGACACTGCGCTCCCACTGAGGACAGCAGCACGGATATTAGATTGTGGAACCGATCTCCATTCCAGCAATATATCACTGTGTACCGTATCGATCTAGTAAACATACAAGTAATATCCTCTGCCATACAAAATCACCCCTTTTACATCAGAGCACCCTCAGCGGACCAAAGTTGCACTCAGAAATGTTCTACAAATTCGGGATCGTCACTCCTCGGCACAAACGAGTTACTGTTTCTGCACCAAACCTGCTCCCATGCTTCCTCGCTTTTCTACACACATCTCCAGACTTGGGGATTACAAGAATAAGCGTATTTTTTGATGGTTCGCCATAATGTTAGATCATTTTCGCGGTACTTCTCGATATCAAGCACTAGGCAGCGCTCAAGCGATCGCTTGCGCAACATAATTCCGAAGATATACACTGGAAATTATTTCTCTACAAACCCCAAACTTTAGCGAGGAGCAGCGTGCTGTAAACCACTGAGTAACTAGAAACAAATAGAGGAAACCGATATTTCCACTCTCGAATACCGATGTTGGTGATGCAACAGATTCCATTTCATCCCTGTAATTTACAAGCCAACTAAGGTCTTTCCCATATCTAGAGAACAGGCCAACATGTCTTCCAAATGCTACATACACACACCATTATCGATCTTCTCTCAACAAAATAAAGGCGCGAAATGTGCAGAAGGAGTCAACGGAACAGTTTACATGGGAGGGAACAACGGTCCAGCGAAAATACACTTCCATACATATTCTTCTCAAATTTCCACTTGATCACGAAAGCCGCCCAACACATACTAAGTATTAGTTCGCTATTCAATCACCTAGACGACGGCTAAGTTAAGTCAGATACAATCCTACGCTCCAACATGCCTCTTCATTTGGATGGCTGCTGTCTTTACTAGGATGCGTGAATCATTCCCACAACAGGCCATGCTTACACGGAAATGCTCTTTTGGAATATTTATTATTTTATAAATGACATATAAGTACTACCAGTCTTTCACGATGATTCTGTACTTATACTCCGTATCATACGTTTTTAGTCATAATTCTCTGACCATGTTATAGACTATTCTTTGATTTAAATTGTGAGGAACACACTCCTAGCAGTGTTGCAACACGGTTAATTCGTTAAAAATAGTGACCGAGGGCTGCTTTCTTTCAATTGTTTCAATTGTGTCTTTTACAAAGGTACAAGAAACAGAACAGTGCTCGGTACTTTAGGGAGAGGCTAAGTACAATGAAAAAGAGACAGGGGGAGACGATAGAGAAATTTGCGGACAGGATAAGGGAAATTATACTTACGAGATGGGTCAGAGCGATGAAGCGAATAGTGTTCTGTTGCAGGAGGCCGAGCAAAGGGCACTTGACGTATTTTTGAGGGGGTTACCGGCACGTATGTCACGCACAGTGCGTGAAGGGACTCCAAGACGTTTGTATTCGGCCATTCAGCTGGCAATTCAATGTGATGAAAATGGATGTGGCAATAGGGCTACGCGAGAGGCAAACAGTGTTTACAGCGGGATAGAATGTTATAAGTGTGGTCGAACGGGACATGTGCAGAGACAGTGTATCCAGTCACCAAGGAACAGAGGAAGGGGTGGAAATCAGCAGCGTGGAGGATGGAGAAGTGGAGATAGGAGAGGTGGACAAGCGTTAAACGGCAGAGGGGGCCCAATACCCGCCTAAGGGAGCTCCCATTTAATTTCAATGCTACGAATACGTATGCAGAGTTGGAATCTTCAGTGGTGGGATGAGTAGGAACTAAAAAGTTTAAGATTTTGTTGAACACAGGAGCGCAAGTGTCAGGGGCTACTAAGAATGAAATGGGACGAAGGTTGCACGGAGTGGCGGATAAGGAGGTCACGCCTTTGGGGTCGGTGACAGTTGACTTTCGAAGAGAGAAAGTCGGATTTAATGCATGCACGGAAGTAGTAGCATGGGTAAGCGAGGGCTACGACATGATCTTAAGAGAAGATTTCTTGTATCAACATCATGCCAAAATTGACCTTGGACAATGAACTGTGGAACTTGGCAGAATGTTATTTCAGCTAGGGGAAACTGCTGTCAATACAGAGGTGTCGCGTGGGAAGTTCAACGTAATGAACAAACCAACAGAACCGCGTAGATTAGCATTAAGGCTTAATTCGCATGAGTATGTGTCTAGTGGCACCGGGATGTTTCTTTGGGTAAGTGTGGAGTCGAATCTACCTGTGGGTACGGTATGTGTTATTGAAGCATTGGAGGATAATGAAAATTTGGGTTTTATGGGTTGTTTTGTGGTACGGCGGGCGAGTAGTTCTCGTGAACGTGGATAATTTTAGCGCTGTAGACGCGAATTTGAGGAAAGGAATTTTAGTAGCGAATTTGGATGTACCAGATGACGAACACTGGTGTTCGAGTGGTAGGCGAAGCGATCAACCACTAACTGCCGATAGAACTGCATTGCGTGACAAAATTAGGCATTTGAAAGGAGGAGAAAGAGAGCATATGGAGGAATTAATGTGGGAATTGAAGGATTTGTTTTTTCTGCAAGAGCCGTTGCCAGCAACTCCATTAGGATACCAACAGGGAGTGAAGCACCTGTTTACCGTAAACCATGCAGAATACCGAGGTATTTGCAGCCGTTTGTGGAGGATTTCATTGATCAGCAGCTTGCGGACGGTATTATATAGTTAATAGTTGCTGGGGAGCGGGCATTGTCGTTGTGCCTAAAAAATCTGCGGATGGAACTGAGAAATACAGCTTCTGTTATGACTACCGATACCTCAATAATAAGACAGTAACGGACGCAAACTCGATTCCAAACATATCCGAGACATTAGATCACTTAGAACAGTGCCAGTACTTTTCTATGATGGATTTGACAAGTGGTTATCATCAGTTAGAGGTGTCTCCAGAGGATCGTCCGAAAACTGCTTTTACACCTGGAGGCCATTACAAGTCCATTTCAAAAACGCTCCGGCAACATTTCAGAGATTGTGTATGTGTGGTGTGTGTATGTAGCATTTGGAAGACATGTTGGGCTGTTCTCTAGATATGGGAAAGACCTTAGTTGGCTTGTAAATTACAGGGATGAAATGGAATCTGTTGCATCACCAACATCGGTATTCGAGAGTGGAAATATCGGTTTCCTCTATTTGTTTCTAGTTACTCAGTGGTTTACAGCACGCTGCTCCTCGCTAAAGTTTGGGGTTTGTAGAGAAATAATTTCCAGTGTATATCTTCGGAATTATGTTGCGCAAGCGATCGCTTGAGCGCTGCCTAGTGCTTGATATCGAGAAGTACCGCGAAAATGATCTAACATTATGGCGAACCATCAAAAAATACGCTTATTCTTGTAATCCCCAAGTCTGGAGATGTGTGTAGAAAAGCGAGGAAGCAAGGGAGCAGGTTTGGTGCAGAAATAGTAACTCGTTTGTGCCGAGGGTGACGATCCCGAATTTGTAGAACATTTCTGAGTGCAACTTTGGTCCGCTGAGGGTGCTCTGATGTAAAAGGGGTGATTTTGAATGGCATGGGATATTACTTGTATGTTTACTAGATCGATACGGTACACAGTGATATATTGCTGGAATGGAGATCGGTTCCACAATCTAATATCCGAGCTGCTGTCCTCAGTGGGAGCGCAGTGTCATTGAGTAAGAGTCGGTCTGCATTTGCGATTTGTATGGCACTTTGCGAGGTTTAGTTGGCGGTGCAGTAAGGTTATCAGTGTAAAACAGGTTATTGCCGTTGAATGTCACGTCAGTAGAAAGAAAGTACAGGCTGATGGTGCTTCCCTAGGGTTGAGGAGCATCATGACATATAACCGATGTGAGTGAAGCCATACAACAGCTTTTTTGGGTGCTGTATAAGATAATTGCATTGTTTGTGTAAAATGTGTATATTGTATTGTAAAGTTACTGTGGCTTATATTGTATTGTAAAGTTACTGTGGCTTACGTTGTGCAAAATGTGTATATATTGCATTGTACATCTACATCTACATTTATACTCCGCAAGGCACCCAACGGTGCGTGGCGGAGGGCACTTTACGTGCCACTGTCATTACCTCCCTTTCCTGTTCCAGTCGCGTATGGTTAGCGGGAAGAACGACTGCCGGAAACCCTCCATGCGCGCTCGAATCTGTCTTTTACATTCGTGATATTCTCGGGAGGTATAAGTGGGGGGAAGCAACATATTAGATACCTCATCCAAAAACGCACCCTCTCGAAACCTGGACAGCAAGCAACACCGCGATGCAGAGCGCCTCTCTTGCAGAGTCTGCCACTTGAGTTTGCTAAACATCTCCTTAACGCTATCACGCTTAGCAAATAACCCTGTGACGAAACGCGTCGCTCTTATTTGGATCTTCTCTATCTCCTCTGTCAATCCGACCTGGTATGGATCCCACACTGATGAGCAATACTCAAGTATAGGTCGAACGAGTGTTTTGTAAGCCACTTCCATTGTTGATGGACTACATTTTTTGAGGACTCTCCCAATGAATCTCAACCTGGCACCCGCCTTATCAACATTTAATTTTATATGATCATTCCACTTCAAATCGTTCCGCATGCATACTCCCAGATATTTTACAGAAGTAACTGCTAACGGTGTTTGTTCCGCCACCATATAATCGTACAATAAAGGATCCTTCTCTCTATGTATTCGCAATACATTACATTTGTCTATGTTAAGGGTCAGTTGCCACTCCCTGCACCAAGTGCCTATCCATTGCAGATCTTCCTGCATTTCGCTGCAATTTTCTAATGCTGCAACTTCTCTGTACACTGCAGCATCATCTGCGAAAAGCAGCATGGAACTTCTGACACTATTGTAAAGTTACTATGCCTTATATTGTGGCATGACTAGATAGAATGACTGTGCGTTGTATCGTGAGGGACGTGTACATTCAGCACATCGATAACTGCGAGATATTTTTATGTGGAAAATTATGTACGCTATAGGTACTGAGATTCATTCCAGAAGCACAACCGTCAAGAGCAGAAATTACGTGTAGATCGATCGGTGTCAGACTGTTGCGGCAAGCATAATAATATTTAATTGCAGTTAGACTGGTAAATATGTTCCTGACTTCTAATATTCTTGTGAGTCTCGTATGTATTTTATCAAGTGTAGACAACTTTGCAGGTTTAACTGTTAGTGCAATTTAGCGATCTGTGCAAAATATGGTAAGAGCCAATCATAATGCTCGATTCATTCACATCGTTTGTGCTGGGATATAGTAGCCTCTACATAGCGTAGTGACCGTTTGTGTGTGTTGAAAGCAGAAAGGGTAAAATGTGGTGGAGTGGGTACTACGTTAGGTCTGCGAGGAAGACTGCATTCGGCGTTCCTTTGCGTTATTTTCGTAAACAGGTTTTGTTAGGGCAAGAATTTTCTTGCATACAAGCTGAGACAACAAGAAAGAGAGCGTTCACTATTTCTAGGTCAATATACAATTTCCACAAGGTAGACTTTCTTTTTTTTTTTTACAAAGTCATGTGACATGATTATAAAATTGAGAACATTGTTCAATTCGTTAGTGAAGGTTTGTAGCTACTCTGTTATCAACGGTAAAGACGTGTGCTTCCCGGAGGTGTCTCACATATAGGGGGTACGTGAGCGCAGCTTGGAGTTCTGTGACATTAGTATAACAGTGACAGTGTACTCGAAAATAGAGTCAACATTTCACCTGGGTCCGGAGTCGGCTCATGACTGTGACGGAGTGTGGGTCAGGTCGCGTCAGCACCGGTGCCTAGGTGAACAGGTATTTCCTGAGGAAAACCTCATGTGTGCAGGACCGTAACAGGCGTGTGTGTGTGGTTTGACAGCTGTACACCACGTCACTTCGCAGGGGCTGCCGTTAACCTCCTGTGCGGTCTGGTGGACAAGGAGTGGCAGAGGGTGCTTGTGCAAGTTGATTGCATGACTGTTGCATTATTTTGCGAGTGGGTCTGTAGGCTGTGCTATGCGCTATTTGACAGTTTTCGATTTAGTGTCTGCACACCACTGTCCTGCATTATTTAGGAGGAGTTTGCAGGTCTGTACTGAAATTATTTTGGCGTAGTAGTTTGAATGTGTGTATGCTACAATTAGCAAGCATGTCTGTTGCGTTGTTTGCGAGTGTTTTGCATGTCTGCAGACTGTGTATTGTGATGCCAAGCACATCAGTGGCTCTGAGCACTATGGGACTTAACATCTATGGTCATCAGTCCCCTAGAACTTAGAACTACTTAAACCTAACTAACCTAAGGACAGCACACAACACCCAGTCATCACGAGGCAGAGAAAATCCCTGACCCCGCCGGGAATCGAACCCGGGAACCCGGGCGTGGGAAGCGAGAACGCTACCGCACGACCACGAGATGCGGGCAGCACATCAGTGCGAGTGTTTTGTGCCAGTGTGATAAATATACTCCATCCCTAAATAAATTGTTCCAAAATAAATAAAACACACTCCTTCCTCTCTCCAGCAACCCAGCGCAGGCTGAGTCATTTCCCCACCACTCCATAGGTAGAGGTGGCAGTCAGGAGACTTAGGTTAGTGGAGGTAGTCCAAGTGTCCTTTCTCTCGCGCCATTTTGTTAGATTAGTAGAGAAACGTGATTTGAGCTTTCTTTACCACCAACATTCAAACTTGGCGCTAGTTCCTAGGAAGAGGTAGCAATCAAGTGACCTATTTTAGTAGAGATAATCTTGGTATGACGCAATATCATATTGCAATTTGAACTTACCGCCATTTTTCTGTGAGGAAGAGGGGAGGGGAGGGGGTTTAAGTTAGTGGATGTAGCCCAATTGACCTCTCTTCCCCAAAATTCAAACTTCCAGCCGGGGTGTGATGTTGCGCATTAAATGGTCACATTCGCACCTTACATGAGTGCTTTATACATCGCAACGAGAACGTGAAAATGACACCTAACGTATTTCGGTGGTTATGAGAACATTTGCCTATCAGTATGTAATGCAAAAATGGACGACAGTCAAACGGTGGTAATTAACACACCATTTCTATACAATACATATCTTTGAGTGGAAGGAAGAACAGGCAATACGAGTCGTTTTCAGTTTGAAAAGTCAGGCAGACAACAACGTAGTGAAGTCACGCTTCAGAAGTTACGATGGCAACCACGTAAAAGGGTGGCACGAGGAAGGTCAGAGACCCCGACATGCTGATTCAGGCGGGAGGACTGCGTGTAGTGGCACACCGGAAAAAGCTTAAGAAAGCTGCGTTTCGGAATTCCAACGGGATACAAGCAAAAACTAGTAATGCATTTTGATCGCGTATCCAGCGAGTGCGACGCACAGAAATGTCAATGTACTTTAGACGTCTACAACGGGCTCAAAACGTCCAATTGGCGGAAAAGCGCTAGGGAGGAGAAAAATACTGCAGTTTCGACGCAGTTTGATAGAAGGGACATTGCGATTAATACAGAGAGTTTCCACAAAATAAGAGGAACGCTCCTATTGGTCGAAAAATTCCGTGACGTGAAGAATGAATGAGCCCAAGTGGGGAGGAAGTTCTGTCATGAGTATGACAAGAGAGAAATTTTTGGGGACTCTTCTCTAAACTGGGGTCAAGTGCAGAACGGAGCGCTTAACGCTCTGTACGATGCAGAGAAGAAATTTGTGTGGACACTACGTTCTCAGCGGCTACACTTCAGATAGAAATGTAGCTGTAGCAACGTCTAGCTCCAACTGGGGAGAGACGAACCAGCCAAATTAGTTAAGTGTTCTTGCAAGATCTGAGAGGGCACTATAATATGCATGCTGCTCCAACCATGCGCGTTTATATCGCCACATACTAAGTACATCTTTTCTTGCATAAAGAGGAACATAGGGAAAGTTTCTGCTGGAAAGTTCAGCAAAGGCCTGATTAGTTTTGTAGGAATTTCAGTGGGAGAGAGCGGCATTGCAGTCGGCAGCTTGTCGCAGCTTAAGGTAAATACCGCATACAGAGGCTTCAACTTTGTTGCTTCACCAGCTTGTGTCCACTGTAAACTCGAGCGGCCTTGGGTAATCTTGCGCTCAAATTTGTCACGTAAGTAGCCATCCACTGTAGATTTGATTGTCATCCAAAATAGTACCGAACTGAGCGCTGGTAAAAATTGCTGTTTTCCAGAGCGCGCCGCAGCGCGTAGTGTGAAGCAGTCGCCCTCCGGTTCTGGCGGTGGCGCCGCTGTGGCAGTCGCAGATTTGGTGTCTCCCTCTGGTGGGAAAGGGGAAAGTTTGCCTGTTCACGTGCATTTAAGGGGCGCTATGAGCTCGCCAGTGGAGCAGTCTGGGTGAGTTTGGTGCCAGAGTCGGTCAGTCTGGGTCAGTCTCTCGTCGCCACCTTGCTAGTCTGTGTCTCGTCCGCAGTTGTGAGGCAGCTAGCGTCTGTCTGTCGTTCAGATCAACGCTTAAAGCCGGCAAAATGAGAGTCGTTCCACTCCGCGAGTAAGAGAACTCAGTGAGCGGTCGCCCGGTCGGAGCTTAGTTCCTGCATTGGAGTCTGCGAGTTACGCCGCCAGGCTGCTCGAGTTTGCTCAGGCAACGGTCGTTGGCGGTTGGAGCGATCGGTTGGTCGGTCGCGCTCTGACACACAAGATGACTTGTTGCTCTTCAACGTCGGCGCATGTGAGGTCGCCACGTGAGTCCAGTGGGCTGCGGCGTATAGCGAGGGGTAGTGACTTCGCGGTCGAAACGAGAGAAACTGGAGTCAACCCATGACATCAGTCTGGCCGGTGCGAACCGCGATGCCGTGGTGTAACTGGATCTCCGAGCACTTCTGGGCCCCTTCAGTAGCCATCTTGTGGAGCTTGGCTCGGTCCTTTCCTGGTGCAGGGATGTCGTTTAGCCAGTGGGCGTGTTTCCTCTGCACGGTTGGGTCCGAGCCAGTATTTCCGCCGTCGTGTGTCTGGATTTGAGTGCGAGACGCGCCACCAGTGCAGTCGCGGATGGAGCAGCGGGCAGTCGGTCGGTTGCTGCGGACCAGGAATGACGGGAGATCGGCGCGCCTTCCTGCGTCCGTTGAAACGGCTGGCAGCGCACAGTTTGGGACAGCGATTTGGGGGTGCTGCGCCAGGTCTTCTCGAGGAATCACAGTTTATTAAAAGTTAAGTGATTGGTGATATTTTGTGTGATTTACTCTTGTTAAATTTTACTCGTTTTCTTGGTCAGTCTCTCTTCGCCAGCTTGCTCGTCTGTGTCTCGTCCGCACTCGTTAGGCAGTTAATGTCTGCCGGCCGCTGTGGCCGAGCGGTTGTAGGCGCTTCAGTCTGGAACAACGCGTAGTCTTTCAGAGGTTGTTGTGAGCGGTTGTATCTGCGGCGGTGTCAAAAGGGAGCGGCAAGGTTCTCAGCCCGAAAGCTCATACACTCAAAAATTTGTTTCTTCCTGCCTCTGAATAAATTGTAACTTGATATTTAGAGGGTGCTTTCAGCTTATAATTTTAAATTTGTTTCTTTTAAAAAAAACGCTTTTAGGAATAAAATTTCCATTTGTTAAAAGCAATTTGATTACGATTTCATCAGTTACTCCCTGGCAACTACTTCCACGCTCTCATAGTGTGATTAAATGTGTTAATGTTCTTGATGAATCGCTAGTAAATAAAATAAAGTTTTAAGAATATCATTTGAAGATAAATTCATGGTTCACGAACTTTGAACCAAAATCGGACGATTTTCGTATCACTGACCAACATCACAACATTTGTGTAGGAGTAATTTTGTAAAGAAATTTCCAATTCCACTTTCATATTATTATGCTTAGGATTAATGTTCTTCAGAGAGTTAATATTTAATGGTGTTGTGTATTGGATTATTTCACTTTTTGTTTTGGCGAGGAGTGTTATCCTTTGCACTGTTTTTATGTCGTCGAGTTGAAATCTGTGTAAAAGCTGTAACTTTGTGCTAAAATTTGTGACATTAAAATTATCATTTCAACTTAAACAGTGGTTCTCAGTTCTAGAATAAGTACCCACATTACAAGTGGCGACCGTCCCAGGATGGCAATTGGTCTGCCTGGATGACAATTAGACAAATTAGTAATGAAAAAACAAATTTTGAATTTGAAAAAAAGAAAAAAAATTCGTTTTGTTTTGTGACGAGGTTACCCAATGTATGTAAATGTATAGTGGTCAGAATACAGTAAATCTGTGATCCAAAGTGTAGAAAAGTTGTGTTAACAATTAGAATCAAAGTTATTGTGTAGAAGTAGATTGTGCATCACCTTCCTGGCGCGCGCGACGCTATTTACGGCGTTGTTGAGGGTGTATGAAATTCCACAAACAGCGAAAAGTATTGCTAATGTTCTGTACGTCGTCTAAGAAACTTTCTACGACATTTTGGAAACGCATAAGAGCGTATAACTTGATGTTAACGAGAGCGCAGTCTCGCGCAGCTCGAGAAAGAAAGACGTTAGCTAAACGATCAGAAATGGTGGAAGAACGGAGAGTGTCGCAGATAGGTCAAACTCAAGATCTTGACAGGATAAAGACTGATGTAGAGCAAAAGGTATCGAGTAACGGTCACGAGACGGAACCCAGAGGGAATGGTAGCAGTTTCAAGATTGGCATCACAGTCTGAGAGTGTACAAAAACAAGCAAATGACTTATCTAGTGGGTCGCATCTTGCGACAACACATGTACCAATTCCACAATTTCCGAGTTACAACACAACAGGTTACAGAGAGCAAGCCAATGTGAATCTAATAGAAAGGCAAAACATGGAACCTTTCAGTCCGATACACGAGGAACGGTACAGTGTAGACAACTGCACACCAATGCGTAGATACGATGCTAAATGGGACATAAATATATCAGCTCAAGACCCAAAGGTGGTAGGACGAGTACAAGAAAATATGACACAATTGAAAGAAACGGGTAATGTTGTGAAAACACAAACGCCGTATGCTGGAGGAGAAAAATTTGACAATGATCACTTTTTGCAAGTCAGAAAATTCCTACATTACAAAGTAAGCGGGAACGCACGTTAATAAATCAATTTCAGATCGGTTTACAAGAGCATTGGCCACTTAGCCTTAACTTGAATTCATTTGTGGGTATATCGACGCCACAACAGCGGAAACCGTGCAAAGAGTAGCGGCGAACTGTCATTCACATAAAAAATTCAAAACTGCACTCTTGGAGAGGTACTGATGCAGAGAAACACAAAATAGAATAAAGTGTGTGTTGCTGCAGAAAGAGTGGTTCGAAAATTCCGGAGAAAAGAAACCCGTTAAATTTTTCGAAGTTATGACAAAGAAAAATCTGTGCTTAGAGAATCCATACAGTGATGGGGAACTGATACGGATGTGCACAATGAAGTTACCGTTCCTTTGTCAGCAGTCATTGGTTGGCAGGGCAGGAGATAATGTACAAGCATTTAAAGGAATGTTGTGAGATCTTGAATTCATATTCAGTGAAGATGACGCAAGGAAACAACGTACAATTAGAGAAAACAATAGTAGGGGGAATAACAGCAACAGATCAGGTTTTAATATATCTCCAGTTGTAATAATAACGGAGGAAAAGGAGTGGTAGTCGCCCATGGGACAAAAATAATAACTATGGTTTTGGTAACGCACAGAGGGCAAATAACAATTATGGTATTGGGGGACCGTGGAGTTACAATGGGGGATTTGGTCCTAGGAACTACGGTGCTAACTATGATACAATCCCAGTGCAAACGAAGGCACTGGCTTTCAGCAGCAAAATCCAAGTTATTCAGGTGGAACTGGAATGACCAGAACACAGAAAGGTTGGGAAAATCAAACCTCAGCGGGACAAAACATGCGAAATGAACCGGTCGGGGAAGTCGAGGTGAGGCCATCAAACCCAGGTAAAAGACAAAATTGACGAGATGAGCGGTACGAAGACCAGTCACAAGTAATTCGATCGAACAATGAAGTTAATTGTATAATCAAACATGTAAATAAACTTAGTTTTGATAAGCCAGATTTTGGAGTAGGTTTAAGAGGAGATCGAATACAGACACCAGCATGCTGGGATTCGATTGACTGGGAATGGAGTGACGATGATGAGAAACAGAAGTCAGAAACGGTGAATATAGACAGTAGTATAAGAATTGAGATGATGGCCAAACTGTAGACGATGTAGCGTATTTATACCAAGCGGAGAAAGAAATAGTGTGCCATGAGGATAAAGCACCATTGACAACACCAATAGTGATACATAAGTTAGAAGTGAAGTCCCACCAGTAACTACAGTAATACATCGACATTTTGTAAATTAGCACCAAGCAATAGGATGGTTACGGCGTTGAAAATAAGTTCTCTTCTATATACACAAGGAAATCAAACACAAGGAAAGAGAGCAAAATACATACAGATAAAACTTTTAACTTGTACTTATCTCAGTTAATATAATCAAATAACTTTTGTAAGAAGGTAAATTAATAATGATTATGAAAAGACAGGAACGTAACAGCTAATGTAACTCTTCTGCGAACGAAATGTGTTCTGGGGAAAGAGCTGAAAGTATGGAGAAAAATAGAGATCAGCATGTGGATAGTTCAACAAAATCGTAGTAGATTCTCTTTAAGACGTAGTATGAAGGAGGAGGAAGATTTTTGTAGAAGAAAAGAAGAAGTTGGTAGAAAATAGAGGATTTGGGGAGAAGGAGATAGGCATTTTAAATTTGTTCCGTTGAGGATGGTGAACAAATAATTGAAGAGATATTTTGGGGGATATGTGAAGTACATAGGATTTGTGGAAGACACCACAACCTGATAATGAAATAGAAATATGAGGGAAGTAAGTATAAGAAGTCGTTAGGAGTTAATAATTGGGAAAGAGAACTGAAATATTAAGCTAAGCAAGAAACATGTTAATTCGTGGAAGGAGGTAGAATAGCAGGATGTCAAGTTCACCCAGAAAATATTTCTGTATGGAAGAGTACGATGAGACAAGATAGGAATGTAAAAGTTTGCGATCGAGAAAATGGGAGGAAGGGATAAGTACGACACTAAAAACAGTACAACAGAGCAATAGAGACGATTTTTGAAAGGCAATTAAAGTGAATTTTGAAGTTCTGTTAGAGCTAAGGACAGAAAGACGAGATTGCAGAGGAAAAGACGCTGGAGTCGGAGTCAAGGTGCAAAGTTTTCAAAACAACATAATATACTTGTAGTTAGAAAAAAAGGTGTAAACAATTAAAAATTTACTACCCTACTAACGGTCATCACCATCATTCTCACTCATACTATCCGTCGTGATAAAGATAAAGAACCCATGACCTCTACGTTATGGTAGAATGAAATTAAATGAGAAAAAAGGGGGAAACCAAATTTTTGATAGAATTACTGATACTTTTTGTGAAGTCATATAAAAAATTTGTTTAATATTTGTCAAGTTGATAGCGTAACCCAAGGACGTAAGATTATCACATAAGGGAGATATTCTGTATTGGAGATGAAGTCAGCAAAAAATGGTTCAAATGGCTCTGAGCACTATGGGACTCAACTGCTGAGGTCATTAGTCCCCTAGAACTTAGAACTAGTTAAACCTAACTAACCTAAGGACATCACACACATCCATGCCCGAGGCAGGATTCGAACCTGCGACCGTAGCGGTCTCGCGGTTCCAGACTGCAGCGCCAGAACCGCGCGGCCACTTCGGCCGGCTGAAGTCAGCAACCAAGGTGCCGCATCATTGGGGCCAGATCGACGACGAGACTGAAGAGAGCGGTTAAGCGTGAGAGGAAGGAACACTGAGTGAGAGTGCCAGCTACGTCAGCTTACCACATAACAAACGAAGAGGCCTCGGTGAAACGACGTTCCTAGAGGATAACTCCTCTGCGGAAAAGTTTGGTGAGTTACAACGCAGCCTGAAAGCGAACATGTACCCTGACATGAGCTTTATTCCTATGAAAGCCACACACGCAAGCGTAATAGCAATGGTTTTTGCGAAAGTTTTCGCCACTTGGCACTTCTATCGCAAGCTATTCAAAACAGCATATGATGAGATAAAGAATGTCCACCGAACCGGAACGGAGGCAGACGTATTACGGCGAGGATGAGTGGAGGCTTAGATTCACCATAGGAAGAAACAGAAACGCGTTTCTGTAACTCAATTTGCAAAATAGCGGAGGCTGCCCCAGGGGCACAATTTGGACGAGCCTGCGCTAGAGTCATGCACCGAACACTATGGTCTTCCATTTCGGTAGTGCCATACGGTCATCCGAAGCCCGATCTTCTTGCGGCCGTAATTTCCCATGAGAACCGCTGTACAGTGGCTATGATCCAGGCAAGTCTTCCTGCAACATCCAGCTTCTCGTAGACCTACTACACGACCTCGTTCACATTCAGTGAGCTTTTCACAATGCCGAGTATGTCGCCTTAAAGGCATTGTTGACTAACATCAGCTCACCACGTCCAATCTCAGTAGCAACTAATCTTCATGACGGTTACGGCAAACACGATTTGCATACTCAGAGTGGCGTTACTAGCACCGGCCTTATGCGACTGGCGTGAAATTTGGACAGACAGCATCTTCGAGATGTTGGAACACGCCAACCAACATTGTTTGTGTCGCTCAACTCCTTCCTGGTAATGAGACTCTTTTTCTCGACGATATATTAGTGATGACTAAAGTGTTTGTTATGTGTATCTGTTGTGTTTATTCAACTTATGAAAAAAGGCTACAAAGCTGTGCAACAACGTAACACATTAGATTTTCGTAGAGGAGAACGAATGTGGGCCTTTAAATAGCTAAAGCAGATCTTACGCCAGCGACGGTACGGTAACTTCGGGCGACCTCGGGAGTGGGCGTATCAGGAGGCACAAAAGCGTGCAGCGGCCCTGGAGGTTTCTTTCTCGGCCGCGGGACGGTTTACGGAGTAATTTATCGCGTCGTCACGGGCAGTTAGCGCCGGCCCTCGCAAACAGCAGACCGCTGCGCGCCGGAATGCGAGCCGCAGTGGGCCACACAAAGAGGCCCAAGGGCGGCGGCGGCGGCGGCAGCCGAGCGTAAACACAGCAGCCGGCGCGGCGGCCTCGACAGCGCCGCCCAGCCAGGGTCCCAGACGGCGGCCGGCGAGGCCCTATCACACTAGTACCACACTATGAGGGCCAACGGCGGAGACTGGACACGGCCGCAAGTTGGTTGGTTCAGCTTCTCATCCACGCCAAATGAAGCATTTGAGGCCAAGGCATTCAGTCATGGAAAAGCGCAGCCAACTGCCGATTTTGCTCACATTTTGTTACTGTTATGAAGTAGAGTTTTAGCTACAATTTCACTGGCTGTTATTATCAGTGAATAAGAGGATTTTAACAGTCGTCGGTTGTGCAGCATTTATTTTTCTGCAAGGAATTGACAGTGTGAAAAAGAAGAAGAAATTACGTTGGTGGACGGCTTCTCTTTTCAGAAGTAGGAAGAAGTGTGGGGGGACAAAATGTCTACATTAAAACTGAATTGGAATACGGGCTATTTCAAAGAGTTTTCCTTAATGAAAGCTACACATTTCGAACTGATGTTGAAAGAATCTCTTCCTATCCAAAGGGACACACGTCATTGGCACCGACGTAATCCACCACGGCGTCATTCCCAAAGATCCCAGTTTTATTGTCATATGAGTGCAGCGACAACAACTCAGCAAAATTCAGATTAGAGTCTGCCAGCTGCGGGCAGAGGAAATGCCATGTGACAGGACAAGTTTCTGATTATTCACATTAGTTACTGTTAGGCCACAATGTCATAACTTCTTATGTTTTTTATTTGGTTGAAGTCTAACCAAAGAACACTGCTCTGGCATGCAAAATTTAACAATATTATGTCAGGCTAAATGGTGCAATATACATTTTAGGTTACAGATTCATCGTTCACATTATATAACTTCAATAAGTCTCTTTGTCTACACTGATAATTCTGTTTGGTTTTCAGAAATACGTTCTAAATATGGCGAATTGAATTATTACTACCAGAGGACACAGCTATGGTACGCCAGAGAATCGTGGTGGCTTTCTGCGAGCAGCTAGTAAGTGCCAATGACTGATCAACCATGCGGTAGTTCGAAATGTCCCAGGTGCTCCATACAAGGATTGTCTCTCCACCAGAAGTGTCCACAGCCAAAATCCCTATCAGATGTCATTTCCTCCTCGTCCTACAATAATCCAAAACATTTCACCTTAGTGTCTGTCACACCCAGGTAGGCCAGCATAAGTATTACAACAAAGCTGATTCTACACCAAATTACCGCTATCCAGGATGGCGGCAATAACGTCATCCAAGACGGTGGATTTTCGTGGAAGTTAGAACGTTGGTTGGAAAGTGCACACCCCTTTCCCCAGAAAAATGGTCCGAAGTTCGAATTCTAGCATGATAATGCACCACACCACACTTATTTTTACTAAGGAAAGAAAATGGTGGGAAAAAAGTACTTGTCTTTATTATTTAACCAATTTCCAGCAGGTGTGTTATCCACTGGGTCTGCACTCCAACTGGCTTAGTTCATATCGGTGCCACCAGAAAGCGCTCTCTTGACATCAGATCATGACTCAGTTCATAACAGGAGCACCAGACAGCGCTACCGTGACATCGGGTGATGACACAAGATCGTTTGCTCTCTCTCTCGCACGCGTTATAACCGGACACACACCACATGAGCGGCGCGTGAGCAAACGACCACCAACCTCACAGCCTAAAGCCCGCACATTTATACTTGTGCTGGACATAGTCTTCTGTAAATCTGCTATCAATTAACAAAGTACTTAATTCCATTTCAATTTTAATCATAGTTAATAAGTTAATTTACAAATTCAATATCCTATGATCAAATGAAAAGTTCCACATTTTCCCACTATCAGTGCAGTGTTCATTCATGACCTAACACCCACACCCCAGCTGCACTGTTATTCGCTACTGCATAAGTCACGGGATTAGACTTCATGGAACCAAGGACTTGGAATCAATTTTAGTGAATACCACACCTACCTGGACTTGGAATCAAATAGTTAAAGTCCCCACCACGATCCTCAACCCAGCACCACACACATTTACTGACCCATGTTGGCGGACTGACGTGTACTACCGTGCGCTAACGTGCATTAACCTGCACTATTGTGTACTAACATGCACAGTGCATGACATCATCTAAGATGGTTTGGCGAAATGGCAAGAAAACAGATCTGAACACAAGACTTTATTTTGTAGGCAGTGTCTCCACCACGAGATTTAGTGTCCAACTGACCTAGTACAAATTACTGCCAGCAGATCATACTGTCACCTCTTCTATGATCTAACCCCAGATGGCGGTCTGTAGGGGCGAGAATGATACCAAAATGACTCAGGCTGCGCTGGGCTGCTGGGGAGAGTAAAGAAGGAATGCACTCTATTTATTTTCGAACATTTTATTTACTTATCGAATATATTTATCACACTCACGCAAAACGCTCGCTATGTAATGCTTCAGGTCACAATACGCACTCTGCAGACCCACAAACAATTCCTAATTTACGCAAATAATTTAATTACAGGCATTCAGATCTAAGTAATTCAGCACACTTATGTCTAGACACGCTTACTCATAAACTGTCCAAATAACTCATAGCACAGCCTACATACCTGCCGCAAATTAATTTAGTCAATACCCGCAATCACCCTCCATCAAACCCAGTCCAGTAGTGTGCACAGGCAGCCCCAATGACGTGGCGTGGCCGTCAACTGTCAAACAAAGCACAGACCCCCGCACGGGTCCCACAAGAATGAGGCGGCCACATCTCATTCATTTTTTAGAATTTCGTATCCAAATATGTATTCACCTAGACAAACATGCTGACGTGATCAGGCGGGAGCGCAGCCGCGAACTGCCCCTGAACGCAGGTGAAAGTTGCGTCTATACAGCTTCCCTTACACCCACGTCACAGAACTCAAGGTGCTGCTCCATACTCGAGACACATCAGGGCACAAATGTCTTTACCGTGGATGACAGAATAGCGCAGCCTGTTTCCATCTAATGGAACATCCGTGACGTGTTCAGCTGTGTGTACCGAGCCCAGCATGACTCACGCCGCATCTCCAGTCGAATCGTCTGCGTGACGGCTCGCCATGTAACAACGTTCCCAATGTTATTATTACGTCACATGGTCTTATATATATATAGTAGTTTGGGGAAATAACATCGCGTCAGCCTGGTAAAAAATGGACAGAGGAACGGAAGAAGGAGCATTCTGAGAGGATGAGGAGGTTTTGGGAAGCAAAGAAGAAAAACATCCGAATATGAAATTATGAATTCAAGTTTAATTGCTATTGCTCTCCTAAAGGGGAACAATTATATATATATATATATATATATATATATATATATATATATATATATATATATACCATCTCGCCCTCTCTGGAATTGTATATTCTCCCAGAAATAGTTAACGCTACCTTTCTATATGTATGCACGGAAATTCCTACTGTAACAGAAACTCTTTACGAAAATAACTCATCCCATCGCTACTATCGTCTTTCCCCTCCACATTTCAACATACTCAAACATTCCCTCCGCCATGTACAGACCCCTATGCCACAGCACAAACGATGTCAATGAATCGAGCATTCTGATTTGCTCTTATCGAATTTACACGCCGATATACTTATGCCGCCGGTATTGAAGCAGCATCCACCTATTCTTTCTGGTGCTTTCAGCCATTATATTACACAGATCGCTAAATGGCATTCACAGTTAAACCCGCAAAATTGTCTCCACATTATCAAATACATACCAGACTTACAAGAATATTGCAAGCCAGGAATATATTTACCACTCTAACTACAATTAAAAGTTACTATTCGTGCAACAGTCTGACACCAATGTACAGGTAAGGTACAGGTAATCTCTCTGCTTGACGACTGTACTTCAGTATTTATACGGAATATAATTTTCCACTTAAGAATTATCACTCATACCCTCATCATTATCAATCTGCTCAATATATACGTCCCTCACCATAGAACACAAAGTCACCCTCTCTAGTCATGCCGTAACATAGACCATACTTACTTTACAATGTAATAATTACACATTTTACACGATGTAAGCCATACTAACTTTACAATACAATAATACACATTTTAGACAAAGAGTGCAGATATCTTTCATATCCGTACAGCACCTGAAAAAATTATCGTACGCCTACACGCACACCGGCTGTATGTTACGATGCTCTCCAGTCCTAGCGAAGCACCATCAGCCTTTTCTTTCTTTCTTTCTAGAGACGCGACATTCAGTAGTAATAAACTACCTTACACTTTGTACTGACAACTAAACTTCGCAAAGTGCCATACCTGTCATCAATCATCAAATACGTAAACACAGCTGCTCATTTACAATCTCCCCCCACTGTGGCCAGGAGCCAGAATATTAGTGCATGTAACCGATTTCCAAATCAGCAACATATCAATGCGTACCGTATCGATCTAGTAACTATACAAATTCATATCCTATGCCATACAAAATCACCCATTTTACATCAGAAAGACCGGCCGGGTTGTCCGAGCGGTTCTAGGCGCTACAGTCTGGTTCCACGTGACTGCTATGGTTGCAGGTTCGAATCCTGCCTCAGGCATGGATGTGTGTGATGTCCTTAGGTCTGTTATGTTTTAGTAGTTCTGCTTTCTAGGGGACTGATGACCTGAGAAGTTATGTCCCATAGTTCTCAGACCCATTTGAACATCAGAAAGCCCTCAAAAAATTCAAATGGCTGTGAGCACTATGGGACTCAACTTCTGAGGTCATTAGTCCCCTAGAACTTAGAACTAGTTAAGCCTAACTAACCTAAGGACATCACACACATCCATGCCCGGGGCAGGATTCTAACCTGCGACCATAGCGGTCTCACGGTTCCAGACTGCAGCGCCAAGAACCGCATGGCCACTTCGGCTGGCAGAAAGCCCTTAATGAATTGAAGTCACTATCAGAACTTATGTACAAAGACACACTCGTTTGCCCCTGAGTACAAACGCGATTCCCTATCTGGACCAGAACTGCCTGCGTTTATACAGACATCTCGAGGCTCTGGGATTACAAGAACACACCTACTTTCAGCATAATATTATGTCATTTTCGCTGTACTTCTCGATATCAACCACACTGCAGTAGCCTACCGATCGCTAGCGCCACATAATTCCGAAGTTATACAATGGAAATTTTTTCTCTGGAAACCCTAAACTTTAGCTATGTGGAGCTTGCTCTAGACAATTGAGCAACTAGAAACAAACACATTAAAAACTATATTTCCACCCGCGAATACCGATCTCGCTGATGTAACACATTCCAAATCATCCCCATAATTTACAAGCCAACTAAGGTCTTCCCCATGTCTAGAGGACAGGGAACCATGTCTTCCACATGCCAGATGCACACACCACACTCGATCTTCTCTCAACTAAACAAAAGCGCCAAATGTGCAGAAGGAGTGAAACGAACAATTTACATGGTAGCGAATAACGCTCCACCGCAAACGCTCCATTTTCTCAAATATCCACTTCATGACGAAAGCTGCCCAACACATACTCAGTAATAGTTCGCTACTTACAAGGGAACCTCCCCATCGCACCCCCCTCAGATTAAGTTATAAGTTGGCACAGTGGATAGGCCTTGATAAACTGAACACAGATCAACTGAGAAAACAGGAAGAAGTTGTGTGGAACTGTGAAAAAATAAGCAAAATATACAAACTGAGTAGTCCATGGGCCACATAGGCAACATGATGGACGATCTAAGCTCAGGAGTGCCGTGGTCCCGTGGTAGCGTGAGCAGCTGCAGAACGAGAGGTCCTTGGTTCAAGTCTTCTCTCTAGTGAAAATTTTACTTTCTTTATTTTTGCATAGTTATGATCTGTCCGTTCGTTCATTGACGTCTCTGTTCACTGTAATAAGTTTAGTGTCTGTTTTTTGCGACCGCACCGCAAAACCGTGCGATTAGCAGACGAAAGAACGTGCCTCTCCAATGGGAACCGAAAACATTTGATCGCAACGTCATAGGTCAACCGATTCCTCCACAGGAAAACACATCTGATATATTCTGTACGACACTGGTGACGGCGTGTGCGTCACATGACATGAATATGTTGTCGACCCACCTAACTTGTACACTAGGCGAATGGCTAAAAAGATTCTTCTACCTTGCCCGATTTAGGTTTTCTTGTGGATGTGATAATCACTCCCAAAAAAGTGATGAAAATATAAGAGTTTGTCACATAAACTGAAAATAAAAAATTAAACTTTTCACTCGATGGAAGTTTTGAACCCAGGACCTTTTGTTCCGCAGCTGCTCACGTTACCACGAGACCACGGCGCTCCTGCGTTTCCATTATCCTTAAAGTTGCTTATCTTCCCATGAACTACTGTTTGTATATTTTGCTTATTTTTTCATAGTCCCACACAACTTCTTCCTGTTTTCTCAATTGATGTGTGTACAGTTTTTCAAGGCCTATCCACTGTGCCAACTTATAACTAAATCTGATGGGGGTGCGATGGGGAGGTTCCCTTGTCAGTCATGCAGAGGACTGCAAAGTTAACTCTACAACAGGCCTCTGCATTCGTAAAACTTCTGCCGTTAACGGAGAATGTGAATCAATACCACCACAGACATTTTAGAAAACCGACCAGATATATCTTACATCGTTATACTTACAATTTAATGTTATGATAGCAGACTCAATTAAAGCCGGCCGAAGTGGCCGTGCGGTTAAAGGCGCTGCAGTCTGGAACCGCAAGATCGCTACGGTCGCAGGTTCGAATCCTGCCTCGGGCGTGGATGTTTGTGATGTCCTTAGGTTAGTTAGGTTTAACTAGTTCTAAGTTCTAGGGGACTAATGACCTCAGCAGTTGAGTCCCATAGTGCTCAGAGCCATTTGAACCATTTTAAACTCAATTGAATGGCATTCAGCCATGAGCGAAGTATCAAAAATACATTCCGCTGAAGGCTGTTGTCCTGGAAGTGGAAATATCTGTACATTCCTCACTACTGGGCATATTCTTATCTTTGCCATAACAGTACCCCAAATCAAACCCATACCCACCTTACGGCTGGACATAGTCATTTCCATTACACAAAAATAAACCTTATAAACCGGATGCTCAAATGCGGACATATCCCGCACCCAACACTAATGCTATATATAATACTTCGTCAGTAACCGCTTGCCTATGATACGAAATAATACTGACCGAAAATCAATGTTCCGTGTGCATGTCTATTACGGTGTTCCTGCGAGTCCTACCACCCTGCCATAGACGTTATCGACCACATGTTAAAGAAAAAACACGACCCACACAACTATTGCATGTTACTGTCACAAGCGGTTTTTGTTCTACAAGAGCGCACAAGTATCCACGTTAAACGCTATACCCTCTTTACAAATCGAGGTACGACATTACCTCTGAATGAGGCGGTGTTTTCCGGACAAATACTGTGACGGTGATCGTACGAATACCTCGTATCAGCCAACGATGCAACCTCGACATAAAACCAATGAACTCTGAAAGTGATTCTGCTAAGGAACGTGATATGTAAAGAGTATTTGCGACTCCCTCACGCCATCCCAACTAGAAAATATTTTAGTATTTGTAACGCATTCTGTCTCGAGACCATATCAGTGGTTCCGCGATATAACGGCCGAGTTATAGGCGATGACTGACTGAGAAGGAACACAAACAGTAGTAGTAGTAGTAGATGTTGTGCCGATCGAGGTCCTAAGGAGAAAAAATGTACCCTAGCTTCGCAGATCCCTAGTGTTACGCAACATGTTGGAAATTATGTCCATCGTTTGGATTCAGGTCTTTCTATTCAAGCACGTACAAGCATAGGCTCACACCCATAAGCGAATCATATTTCTTGCACTCTCATATCTCTAAACGAGGCACCTTCCTCGAACCTGTTTGCTACAGTAAAATTACTACCTGATTTTAGTCACACCCTACACATCTTGCAGGCACACCCATTTCTACAGCTTTCCACATGTGTTCGTTCCAATTTAAGTCGGAACTGAGCATAAGTCGGAGAAAGACATATCCACCACCTTCTGTAACCCGTGTAGAAACAGAGCGTCCTAAGTTACTGCAACAGGACTGCGTTTTGAGCATTGAGAGTGCAATTGCGCGCAGTGTGGTACGTCCTTAAATTAGATACAAGTACCTCAGATCCCTGTCCATTCAAATCAATCAGCCCAACATGCAATCATCGTTATTCTCTACCCTCCAAACATAGAAAAATTACGCACTATAAAATCTGATACGATTTACAAGTCATCTAGGTATCGATGCGGGTGCAATGATGCATAACTGTGGTGGACCTGCAGCACGAAGAAACAGATTTCACAATATTTCCCCAGAATAGTGCCTAGTGCAGCCATGCAAGCATTCCTAACGGGGTTCCCAAACCTCACCTCAAACTCACCGAGTCCCATCTGATGGTGGACAATACTTCGAACATAGAATACATACCCGGATGCCAATCGCAGATGCGGCGCGTTGTGGATCCATCTCCGAACATAGGTCCATATATATAGTCATAGGCAGATCCACACCCGAATGTTAACTCGGATTTGGTATATTGCGGATCTCCATCCCAAAAACTCTTCGTACATTGCTTTTGATGGATCCTCCTCCAAACCGTGTCCCATGCGCAGCATATTGTGGATTCTTATTTCAACACAGATCCGGATATAACATGTGGCAGACCCACTTTCGAACGCGAACTCGGGTGTACTGCGTGTCCTGTAAGCCATCCGTGATGCGTGCATATACACAGACATACACCCGCAGCTCGTGGTCGTGCGGTAGTGTTCTCGCTTCCCGCGCCCGGGTTCCCGGGTTCGATTCCCGGCGGGGTCAGGGATTTTCTATGCCTCTTGATGACCGGGGCCGGCCGCGGTGGTCTAGCGGTTCTGGCGCTGCAGTCCGGAACCGCGGGACTGCTACGGTCGCAGGTTCGAATCCTGCCTCGGGCATGGGTGTGTGTGATGTCCTTAGGTTAGTTAGGTTTAAGAAGTTCTAAGTTCTAGGGGACTTATGACCTAAGATGTTGAGTCCCATAGTGCTTAGAGCCATTTGAACCATTTTTTTGATGACCGGGTGTTATATGATGTCCTTAGCTTAGTTAGGTTTAAGTAGTTCAAATGGTTCAAATGGCTCTGAGCACTATGGGACTCAACTGCTGAGGTCATTAGTCCCCTAGAACTTAGAACTAGTTAAACCTAACTAACCTAAGGACATCACAAACATCCATGCCCGAGGCAGGATTCGAACCTGCGACCGTAGCGGTCTTGCGGTTCCAGACTGCAGCGCCTTTAACCGCACGGCCACTTCGGCCGGCAGGTTTAAGTAGTTCTAAGTTCTAGGGGACTGATGACCATAGATGTTAAGTCCCATAGTGCTCAGAGCCATTTGAACCACAGACATACACAAAACAGAGAAACGCTCTCTGAATGTGAAGGTGACTGGATACATTCGAGAATAGTGCTATATTACAACCTTCGATCAATACATTTGATGTAGGTGTTGGCAGCTGTGCTACATTTACAAGCAATTTTAGAACACAGAACTAGATGTCATGTCATGATCGCATGATCTGACCTAAAATCGACTGAATTCCGAAAAATGTGGAGCTAATAGTTATAAATTGACCGAATATAGACTCAAATGCGATGAAATTGAGAAAGTGCTTTGCTATCTTGTGGTTCGCGCAGTACAATTTGTATATGGGACCAAATATGAGGCAACAGGAGGAATCCGGGAAAACGTGGACATCGAATCTATGGGAATAAGGGAGGCAGTCAATTTTCCCCATTAAGGCAGAAATATAATGTATGTCTACTGAGGTACCAGTGATACACGCGAGTTGGCTACTGTATTTGATGCTTTTCTGGATGACAGAGAACGATTCATTTCTAAACTTACTTCCATCTGTGTTAAAGGATAACAGAGAGTGGACTGGAGATCGATTGGGATGGAGTTGTAACGAGGTACGATTTAATGGCTGACAGATTCATTCTAGAGAAGGATACGTTGATGGAGGGCAATTTTTTTTCCATTGTTCTGTCCGGATGCATCATTCACGTGGCATGGCCTGCGTTGTACTCGTATACAGCTACCTGTTCTGTATATGCTTTAAAGAGTTTTCTACTTCCGATCGTTAACGGTAAACCTGTCGGTCATCAGAGGACTTCCATCTCATGAGTGAAGAAACTTGACACACTCCTCTAAACGAGCTTTGATTTATGCGATCGCCCCTGCCGCATCTTGTGTATAAAATCGAGACTTCAGCGTCGTAACTAAGTTAGCGGCATGAGCTTGTGACGCGCTACAGTCCCTGTGTACACATTTGCCTGACAGATGTTGTGTTTACAGAGTTACTGGCTGAATGACTTGTAATTTTCGCATGTTGGATGCGGCTGCTATGCGTTTATCTGTTTCCTTGTAGGGTGTATCCCCCGCTACTAACTATAATTTTATATAGGCCTCAGGCAGGCATCGTATAATTTCTGGACTGTGATCGGTTGTGAATAGTGGACACTATACATGTCCACAAAGCTACACTACTGGCCATTAAAACTGCTACACCACGAAGATGACGTGCTACAGACACGCTATTTAACCGACAGGAAGAAGATGCTGTGATATGCAAACGATTAGCTTTTCAGACAATTCACACAAGGTTTGCGCCGTTGGCGACACCTACAACGTGCTGACATGAGGAAAATGTCCAACCGATTTCTTATACACAAACAGCAGTTGACCGGCTTTGCCTGGTGAAACGTTGTTATGATGCCTCGTGTAAGGAGGACAAATGCGTACCATCACGTTTCCGACTTTGATAAAGGTAGGATTGTAGCCTATCGCGATTTCGGTTTATCGTATCGCGACATTGCTGCTCGCCTTGGTCGAGATCCAATGACTGTTAGCAGAATATGGAAGCGGTGGGTTCAGGAGGGTAATACGGATCGCCGTACTGGATCCCAACGGCATCGTATCATTAGCAGTCGAGATGACAGGCATCTTTTCCGCATGGCTGTAACGGATAGTGCAGCCACGTCTCGATCCCTGAGTCAACAGATGGGGACGTTTACAAGACAACAACCATCTGCACGAACAGTTCGACGACGTCTTCAGCAGCATGGACTATCAGCTCGGAGACCATGGCTGGGATTGCTCTTGACGCTGCATCACAGACAGGAGCCCTTGCGATGGTGTACTCAACGACGAACCTGGGTGCACGAATGGCAAAACGTCATTTTTTCTGACGAATCCAGGTTCTGTTTACAGCGTCATGATGGTCGCATCCGTGTTTGGCGACATCGCGGTGAACCCACATTGGAAGCGTGTATTCGTCATCGGCATACTGGTTTATCACCCGGCGTAACATTATGGGGTGCCTTTGGTTACACGTCTCGGTCTCCTCTTGTTCGCATTGAGGGCACTTTGAACAGTGGACGTTACATTTCAGATGTGTTACGACCCGTGGCTCTACCCTTCATTCGATCCCTGCGAAACCCTACATTTCAGCACGATAATGCACGATCGCATGTTGGAGGTCCTGTACGGGCCTTTCTGGATACAGAAAATGTTCAACTGTTGCCCTGGCCAGCACATTCTCCAGATCTCTCATTGAAAACCTCTGGTCAATGGTGGCCGAGCAACTGGCTCGTCACAATACGCCAGTCACTACTCTTGATGAACTGTGGTATCGTGTAGAAGCTGCATGGGCAGCTGTACCTGTACACGCCTTCCAAGCTCTGTTTGACTCAATGTCCAGGCGTATTAAGGCCGTTATTACGGCCAGTGGTGGTTGTTCTAGATACTGGTGTCTCAGGATCTATGCACGCAAATTGCGTGAAAGTGTAATGACATGTCAGTTCTAGTATAATATATTTGTCCAATGAATACTTGTTTATCATCTGCATTCCTTGTTGGTGTAGCAATTTTAATAGCCGGTAGTATATATTGTATTCGTATGATGCAAAGTAAATGTTTTATTATTCGATAAGATAGTTCAGATAGAGAAACTGTGAAGAAGGTTGTATGTCTGATAGACGGGAAAGATATTCGATATATCATTGCAGGACGTTTTTAAATGCAGATCGTTGTAGTCTTAGGAGCGCGCGTGTTTATGTTCTCTCCCTTACCAATACCTTCCAGGTACAGATCGTAGACTCTAGAACAGTAATTTAGAGTTTATAGCCCCGTCGATTTAGGTACAAATGTGTGGAACTCAATTCATCTCGAACTCCATCGTGTACAAAAATAAGTCTTTTCTTGTTCTCCTTAACTGTATGGTATTACATTATAGCACTTTGAAATCTGTTACTATATATCGATAAGGAGTGCTAAGCTCCTTGACATGGTCACATCTCGAGAAATCTCGTGAACTTGGACGGGTTATTACTCGGAAAGCTCGATTCATTCACGAGAGGTGGATCGTAGCGGTCTTCCTCTGATCTGTTGGAGATTAATACTCTAACGGTGCTGCAGGACGGGTTGGTCAATGACCGTGTGAGGATGGTCTTTTACCCTAAGATGGGGAGAATGCTCTGTGACTCCCATACGCAGAGAGATAGATCGTAAATTAAGTACTATGTTCGAAGTCTTAGAAATATGTAGAGCACTGTCTAGTATATTTTGATGATTCATCTGTTCGAGAATTAATTGTGAATGGGCGTACTGAGTAGACATTTACCCATGTTCACAATGATACTCGCTAAGCAGAGAAGGGATAGTTTAGCTATGATACTGAAGTTGAGAAAACATGCTGTGACATGATTGGCCGGTGTTACTGTAAAATTCTTTGAGATATCAAGTGTGTTGCTTAATATTGCAGTACATCGGCGATGTCTTTTCCGTCCCATCCGTTCATTGTTGCGCTGTTGGTTACCACATAATGACTGACTGTCAGCGCTTGTTTGAGTTGCGGAAATGTTTTGTGGATGGGTGACAACTTCTGGGGGTTGCTAGCAGTGAAACAGTGATCGTGTACACGAGTGCAAAATGAGGAATCACGGGAAATTGATCGCGGAGCCATCTTCTATTCCGTCACTGTGGCATATGAGTTTAAATGTAGAGGTCGTGAATCCCTTTTGGACGGTAGTTTGTAAGCTCTCCAAACGCAGCCAAACTTTTCTAATTTCCTTATCTTGTAACTGTCTTTCATTTAAAGCATCCAGTTTTATGCTATCCACCGTAAGAATATGATTTACACCGTGCAATGTCTAGTTTTCTGTGACAGGCTGTGGATCAGAGCGTCTTAATGTCAGTTTAGAACCTGACACAGGCATGGAAGTCGTGGCAGAAAAAAAAGGAAATGTTTGGCGTTATACAAAAGCGTGTTAGAAAACTGTGTTTGAAGCAACTAAACAGGACAAGAGGAAGCATCTCATACGCTCATTCGCCTATACTATAGGTGGTCAGACTTTAAAGTGGCCTCTGCATTGCCTGTATATATGTAATAGGATCATGTCCTCATAGGCATCTGGAGTAGCAGTGCCAGTTTGAGGTGAGGGATTGGGAACGCCGATAGGGATGCGTGGAAGACTGCACTCTGCGCTATTCTTGGGAAATATTGTGAAATCTGTTTGTTCGTGCTGGAGGTCCACCACAGTTATGTGTCATTGCATCCGCATCGATACCTAGATGACTTGTAAATCGTATCAGATTTTATAGTGCGTAATTTTTCTATGTTTGGAGGGTAGAGAATAACGATGATTGCATGTTGGGCTGATTGATTTGAATGGACAGGGATCTGAGGTACTTGTATCTAATTTAGGGACGTACCACATTGCGCGCAATTGCACTCTCAATGCTCAAAACGCAGTCCTGTTGCAGTAACTTAGGTCGCTCCGTTTCTACACGGGTTACAGAAGGTGGTGGATATGTCTTTCTCCGACTTATGCTCAGTTCCGACTTAAATTGGAACGAACACATGTGGAAAGCTGTAGAAATGGGTGTGCCTGCAAGATGTGTAGGGTGTGACTAAAATCAGGTAGTAATTTTACTGTAGCAAACAGGTTCGAGGAAGGTGCCTCGTTTAGAGATATGAGAGTGCAAGAAATATGATTCGCTTATGGGTGTGAGCCTATGCATGTATGTGCTTGAATAGAAACACCTGATTCCAAACGATGGACATAATTTCCAACATGTTGCGTAACACTAGGGATCTGCGAAGCTAGGGTACATTTTTTCTCCTTAGGACCTCGATCGGCAGAACATTTACTACTACTACTACTACTACTACTACTGTTTGTGTTCCTTCTCAGTCAGTCATCGCCTATAACTCGGCCGTTATATCGCGGAACCACTGATATGGTCTCGAGACAGAATGCGTTACAAATACTAAAATATTTTCTAGTTGGGATGGCGTGAGGGAGTCGCAAATACTCTTTACATATCACGTTCCTTAGCAGAATCACTTTCAGAGTTCATTGGTTTTATGTCGAGGTTGCATCGTTGGCTGATACGAGGTATTCGTACGATCACCGTCACAGTATTTGTCCGGAAAACACCGTCTCATTCAGAGGTACTGTCGTACCTCGATTTGTAAAGAGGGTATAGCGTTTAACGTGGATACTTGTGCGCTCTTGTAGAACAAAAACCGCTTGTGACAGTAACAGGCAATAGTTGTGTGGATCGTGTTTTTTCTTTAACATCTGTTCGATAACGTCTATGACAGGGTGGTAGGATTCGCAGGAAGACCGTAATAGACATGCACACGGAACATCAATTTTCGGTCAGTATTATTTCGTATCATAGGCAAACGGTTACTGACGAAGTATTATATGTAGCATTGGTGTTGGTCGCGGGATATGTCCGCATTTGAGCATCCGGTTTATAAGGTTTATTTTTGTGTAATGGAAATGACTATGTCCAACCGTAAGGTGGGTAAGGATTTGATTTGGAGTACTATGATGGGAGAGGTAAGAGTATGTCCAGTAGTGAGGAATGTACAGATATTTCCACTACCAGGGCAACAGCCTTCAGCGGAATGTATTTCCGATACTTCGTTCATGGGCGAATGCCATTCAATTGAGACTGCTATCGTAACATTAAATTGTAAGTATAACGATGGAAGATACATGTAGCTGGTTTTCTAGAATGTTTCGGTGTATCCAAAGTCTGTAGTGGTACTGTTTCAGGTTCGCCGTTAACGGCAGCAGTCTTACGAATGCAGAGGCCTGTTGGAGTGTTATTCTCTTCCATGTAATGTATAGGAGTTAACTTTGCAGTCCACTTGATGGTTGAGTATCGAACTAATACTTAGTATGTGTTGGGCCGCATTCGTGATCAAATGGTAATTTGGGAAATGGAGTGGTTGTGGTGGAGCGTTATTCGCTCCCATGTAATTTGTTCCGTTCACTCCTTCTGCACATTATGCGCTTTTGTTTCGTTGAGAGAAGATCGATTGTGGTGTCTGAATTTGGCATGTGGTAGACATGGTTGCCTATTTTCTCGAGATGGGAAAGACCTTAGTTGGCTTGTAAATTATAGGGATGATTTGGAATGTGTTACATCAGCGAGTTCCGTATTCGCGGGTGCAAATATGGTTTTTACTGTGTTTGTTTCTAGTTGCTCAGTTGTCTAGACCAAGCTCCATGTAGCTAAAGTTTCGGGATTATAGAGAAATAATTTCCATGCATTTCTTCGGAATTATGTGTCGTTAGCGATCGGTAGGCTACTTCTGTGTGCTTGATATCGAGAAGTACGGCAAAAATGATGTATTATGCTGAAAATGGGTGTGTTCTTGTAATCCAAGAATCTAGAGATGTCTGTAGAAACGCCAACAAGCAGGCAGTTCCGGTCCAGAAAGAGTAGCGCGTTTGTACTGAGGGGGAAACGAGTGTGTCTTCGTACATCAGTTCTGAGAGTGACTTCGATTCACTGAGGGCTTTCTGATGTAAAATGGGTGATTTTGTATGGCATAGGATATGAATTGTATAGTACGCATTGATATGTTGCTGAGTTGGAAATCGGTTTCACGCACTAATACTCAAGCTCCTGGCCACAGTGGGAGGAGAGTGTAAATGAGCAGCCGTGTTCATGTATTTGATGATTGATGACAGGTATGGCACTTTGCGAAGTTTAGTTGTCAGTACAAAGTGCTGATCAGTGTAAAGTAGTTTATTACTACTGAATGTCGCGTCTCTAGAAAGAAAGAAAGAAAAGGCTGATGGTGCTTCGCTAGGACTGGAGAGCATCGTAACATACAGCCGGTGTGAGTGTAGGCGTACGATAACTTTTTCAGGTGCTGTACAGATATGAAAGATATCTGCGCTCTTTGTCTGAAATGTGTATCATTGTATTGTATAGTTAGTATGGCTTACATCATGTAAAATGTGTAATTATTACATTGTAAAGTAAGTATGGTCTATGTTACAGCATGACTAGAGAGGGTGACTTTGTGTCCTATGGTGAGGGACGTATAGATTGAGCAGATTGATAATGTCTAAAATGTGTATTATTGTATTGTATAGCTAGTATGGCTTACATCGTGTAAAATGTGTATATATTGCATTGTAAAGTAAGTATGGTCTATGTTACAGCATGACTAGAGAGGGTGACTTTGTGTCCTATGGTGAGGGACGTATAGATTGAGCAGATTGATAATGATGAGGGTATGAGTGATAATTCTTAAGTGGAAAATTATATTCGGTATAAATACTGAAGTACAGTCGTCAAGGGGAGAGATTACATGTACATTGATTGGTGTCAGACTGTTGCAGGAACAGTAATTTTTAATTGTAGTTAGAGTGGTAAATATATTCCTGGCTTGCAATATTCTTGTGAGTCTGGTATGTATTTGATAATGTGGAGACCATTTTCCAGGTTTAACTGTGAATGCAATTTAGCGATCTGTGTAATATAATGGCTGAAAGCACCAGAAAAAATAGGTGGATGCTGCTTCGATACCGGCGGCATAAGTATATCGGCGGGTAAATTCGATAAGAGCAAATCAGAATACTCGATTCATTGACATCGTTTGTGCTGGGGTAGATGGGTATGTACATGGCGAAGGGAACGTTAGAGTATGTTGAAATGTGGAGGGGAGAGACGTTAGGAGCCCTGGGATGAGTGCATTCGATGTTATTTTCGTAAGGAGTTTCTGTTACAGTAGGAATTTCCGTGCATACAAGCTGGGACATATAGAAAGGTAGCGTTAACTATTTCTGGGAGAACATACAATTCCGGATAGGGCGAGATGGTATATATATATATATATATATATATATATATATATATATATATATATATATATATATGTATATATGTATATATATATATATATATATATATATACAAGACCATGTGACGTAAGAATAACATTGGGAACGTTGTTACATAGCGAGACGTCACGCAGACGATTCGACTGGAGATGCGGCGTGAGTCATGCTGGGCCGGGTACACACAGCTGAACACCTCACGGATGTCCCATTAGATGGATACAGGCTGCGCTATTCTGCCCTCCACGGTAAAGACAATGCTGGCCTCAGGTGTATCGAGTATTGAGCAGCACCTTAAGTTCTGTGTCGTGGGTGTAAGGGAAACTGTATAGACGGAACTAAACTTCCACCTGCGTTTAGGGGCAGCTCGCAGCTGCGCTCCCGCCTGATCACGTCCGCACGTGTGTCTAAGTGAACACGTATTTGGATACGAAATTCTAAGAAATGAATGTGATGTGGCCGCCTCATGCTTGTCGGACTCGGGCAGGCCCTGTGCGTGGTTTGACAGCTGATGGCCATGACACGTCATTGGGGCTGCCTGTGCGCTCTACTGGACAGGGGTTGGAGGAGGGTGCTTGCGAGCTGGTGTGTAGGCTGTGCTATGAGTTATTTGGACAGTTTATGGGTGCTGAGCGTATCTAGACATAACTCTGATGAATTACTTAGGAGGAATCTGAATGTCTGTAATTAAATTATTTGTGTAAATTAGGAGTTGTTTGTCTGTCTGCAGGCTGTGTATCGTGACCCGTAGGCAACATAGCGAGCGTTTTGCGTGAGTGTGATAAATATATTCGATAAGTAAATAAAATGTTAGAAAATAAATAGAGTGCATTCCTTCTTTACTCTCCCCAGCAGCCCAGCGCAGCCTGAGTAATTTTGGCACCATTCTCGCCCCTACAGACCACCATCTTTGATTAGGTCATAGGAGGGATGACAGAATGATCCGCTGGCAGTAATGTGTAGTAGGTCAGTTGGGGACTAAATCCTGTGGTGGAGACATCGTCTGCGAACAAAGACTTGTGTTCATATCTGTTTTCTGCCATTTCGTCCCACCATCTTGGATCACGTCATGCACTGTGCACTTTAGTATACGTTAGTACAGGTTAGTGCATGTTAGTACGTGTTGGCTCGCCAAGATGTGTCGGTAAAGTTGTGTAGTGGAGACTTAAACTACACTCCTGGAAATTGAAATACGAACACCGTGAATTCATTGTCCCAGGAAGGGGAAACTTTATTGACACATTCCTGGGGTCAGATACATCACATGATCACACTGACAGAACCACAGGAACATAGACACAGCCAACAGAGCATGCACAATGTCGGCACTAGTACAGTGTATATCCACCTTTCGCAGCAATGCAGGCTGCTATTCTCCCATGGAGACGATCGTAGAGATGCTGGATGTAGTCCTGTGGAACGGCTTGCCATGCCATTTCCACCTGGCGCCTGAGTTAGACCAGCGTTCGTGCTGGACGTGCAGACCGCGTGAGACGACGCTTCATCCAGTCCCAAACATGCTCAATGGGGGACAGATCCGGAGATCTTGCTGGCCAGGGTAGTTGACTTACACCTTCTAGAGCACGTTAGGTGGCACGGGATACATGCGGACGTGCATTGTCCTGTTGGAACGGCAAGTTCCCTTGCCGGTCTAGGAATGGTAGAACGATGGGTTCGATGACGGTTTGGATGTACCGTGCACTATTCAGTGTCCCCTCGACGATCACCAGTGGTGTACGGCCAGTGTAGGAGATCGCTCCCCACACCATGATGCCAGGTGTTGGCCCTGTGTGCCTCGGTCGTATGCAGTCCTGATTGTGGCGCTCACTTGCACGGCGCCAAACACGCATACGACCATCATTGGCACCAAGGCAGAAGCGACTCTCATCGCTGAAGACGACACATCTCCATTCGTCCCTCCATTCACGCCTGTCGCGACACCACTGGAGGCGGGCTGCACGATGTTGGGGCGTGAGCGGAAGACGGCCTAACGGTGTGCGGGACCGTAGCCCAGCTTCATGGAGACGGTTGCGAATGGTCCTCGCCGATACCCCAGGAGCAACAGTGTCCCTAATTTGCTGGGAAGTGGCGGTGCGGTCCCCTACGGCACTGCGTAGGATCCTACGGTCTTGGCGTGCATCCGTGCGTCGCTGCGGTCCGGTCCCAGGTCGACGGGCACGTGCACCTTCCGCCGACCACTGGCGACAACATCGAAGTACTGTGGAGACCTCACGCCCCACGTGTTGAGCAATTCGGCGGTACGTCCTCCCGGCCTCTCGCATGCCCACTATACGCCCTCACTCAAAGTCCGTCAACTGCACATACGGTTCACGTCCACGCTGTCGCGGCATGCTACCAGTGTTAAAGACTGCGATGGAGCTCCGTATGCCACGGCAAACTGGCTGACACTGACCGCGGCGGTGCACAAATGCTGCGCAGCTAGCGCCATTCGACGGCCAACACCGCGGTTCCTGGGTTTTCCGCTGTGTCGTGCGTGTGATCACTGCTTGTACAGCCCTCTCGCAGTGTCCGGAGCAAGTATGGTGGGTCTGACACACCGGTGTCAATGTGTTCTTTTTTCCATTTCCAGGAGTATATATATATATATATATATATATATATATATATATATATATATATATATATGGAATTCTTTTTCCATCAGTCTTCTGACTAGTTTGATGCGGTTCACCACAAACATATGTATACCGGGTGATCAAAAAGTCAGTATAAATTTGAAAACTGAATAAATCGCGGAATAATGTAGATAGAGAGGTACAAATTGACAATCATGCTTGGAATGACATGAGGTTTTATTAGAACAAAAAAAAATGTCCGGCAGATGGTGCTTCATCTGGTCAGAACAGCATTAATTAGCATAACAAAGTAAGACAATGCAAAGATGATGTTCTTCATAGAAAATGCTCAATATGTCCACCATCATTCCTCAATAATAGCTGTAGTCGAGGAATAATGTTGTGAACAGCACTGTAAAGCATGTCTGGAGTTATGCATCCCTAGAGATGTCAGTCGATCACGACAAACTTGCGACTATCAGGTAACCCCAAATCCAGAAATCACACGGACTGAGGTCTGAGGACCTGGGAGGCCAAGCATGACGAAAGTGGCAGCTGAGCACACGATCATCACCAAACGACGCGTACAGGAGATCTTTCACGCGTCTAGCAACATGGGGTGGAGCGCCATCCTGCATAAAAAACGTACATTCCAGGAGGTGGTTACCAGCCAGGCTGGGGATGATGCGATTCTGTAACATATCAGCATACCTCTCACCCGTCACGATAGCAGTTTTGTTGTCCAGCGCCATCTGTCAGACATTTTGTGAACTCTGTTTTTTTTTGTTCTAATAAAACCTCATGTCATTCCAAGCATGTGCATCAATTTTTACCTATCTACATTATTCCGTGGTTTATTACGTTTTCAAATTTATACTGACTTTTTGATTACCCAGTATATATACACTCCTGGAAATTGAAATAAGAACACCGTGAATTCATTGTCCGAGGAAGGGGAAACTTTATTGACACATTCCTGGGGTCAGATACATCACATGATCACACTGACAGAACCACAGGCACATAGACACAGGCAACAGAGCATGCACAATGTCGGCACTAGTACAGTGTATATCCACCTTTCGCAGCAATGCAGGCTGCTATTCTCCCATGGAGACGATCGTAGAGATGCTGGATGTAGTCCTGTGGAACGGCTTGCCATGCCATTTCCACCTGGCGCCTCAGTTGGACCAGCGTTCGTGCTGGACGTGCAGACCGCGTGAGACGACGCTTCATCCAATCCCAAACATGCTCAATGGGGGACAGATCCGGAGATCTTGCTGGCCAGGGTAGTTGACTTACACCTTCTAGAGCACGTTGGGTGGCACGGGATACATGCGGACGTGCATTGTCCTGTTGGAACAGAAAGTTCCCTTGCCGGTCTAGGAATGGTAGAACGATGGGTTCGATGACGGTTTGGATGTACCGTGCACTATTCAGTGTCCCCTCGACGATCACCAGTGGTGTACGACCAGTGTAGGAGATCGCTCCCCACACCATGATGCCGGGTGTTGGCCCTGTGTGCCTCGGTCGTATGCAGTCCTGATTGTGGCGCTCACCTGCACGGCGCCAAACACGCATACGACCATCATTGGCACCAAGGCAGAAGCGACTCTCATCGCTGAAGACGACACGTCTCCATTCGTCCCTCCATTCACGCTTGTCGCGACACCACTGGAGGCCTGCTGCACGATGTTGGGGCGTGAGCGGAAGACGGCCTAACGGTGTGCGGGACCGTAGCCCAGCTTCATGGAGACGGTTGCGAATGGTCCTCGCCGATACCCCAGGAGCAACAGTGTCCCTAATTTGCTGGGAAGTGGCGGTGCGGTCCCCTACGGCACTGCGTAGGATCCTACGGCCTTGGCGTGCATCCGTGCGTCGCTGCGGTCCGGTCCCAGGTCGACGGGCACGTGCACCTTCCGCCGACCACTGGCGACAACATCGATGTACTGTGGAGACCTCACGCCCCACGTGTTGAGCAATTCGGCGGTACGTCCACCCGGCCTCCCGCATGCCCACTATATGCCCTCACTCAAAGTCCGTCAACTGCACATACGGTTCACGTCCACGCTGTCGCGGCATGCTACCAGTGTTAAAGACTGCGATGGAGCTCCGTATGCCACGGCAAACTGGCTGACACTGACGGCGGCGGTGCATAAATGCTGCGCAGCTAGCGCCATTCGACGGCCAACACCGCGGTTCCTGGTGTGTCCGCTGTGCCGTGCGTGTGATCATTGCTTGTACAGCCCTCTCGCAGTGTCCGGAGCAAGTATGGTGGGTCTGACACACCGGTGTCAATGTGTTCTTTTTTCCATTTCCAGGAGTGTATATACATATATATATATATACATACACACACACACACACACACACACATATATATATATATATATATATATATATATATATATATATATATATATATATATATATTTCAAGAAATCGAAGATTACGTAACTGTGAAATCTTTCTGTAGCTGCAGTCCATTGTGGAGTAACGTAAACATAAACAATATACATCCAGTTGATTTCATGTTCCAGATTAAAGATAACTTGACGGATAAAATGAGTGATAATTTGAAAATTAAATTTTTTAAAAGTTCTTAGATGGGGAGATTTTGTCATGGGTGAACCAAGCAATCAAACCAGAGATGTCGTTTAATGAGGTAGAAAAAGCTTTCATGAACAAATTCTGGTCAGAAACTAATCAAGCTAGTTTTAGGTCAGATTTTTTGAATGTGCCAAATTTCAACAGGGTAGTGGATGCATGAAAACGTTTTGTGAACAACAGTTAAGAACTTTACTACATCTTGATAAACCACCCTATGAAATGATCCAAATAGATGCCCTAAAACGTAGGTTACATAATAGGGTACGGTGGAGTCTTGTCTACAGTCATGATGATACAATTGAACAATTCCTTAGATATATAGATAAATTGGATTTAGCATGATAGAGAAACGACAGATATAATGACAGACCTGATGATAGCAGGAACAACAACAACAGAGCATTGAATGATCATTTCAATAGCAGATTTAGAAATGATGACAGAAGAAATGGGGAGAGGAATGGTAGGCAGAGACCTGAGAATAGGAATTTCGAACCAAGAGATAGGCGATGGGGCAGAATCATGGAAACAATAGTAATAATTTTGAAAACAGAAGAAATGGTCCAGTAAACTAAGATCTGCCTCTTTCGGAACCTGGCGAAATGGGGCAAATAGACATGGGAATTACAATCAGGCACATTAGAGTAATTTCAGAAGGGAAAGGGACAGAACAAATAGAACATACCAAAATTTTGTACGCAGAATACAACCTGAAGTGATTAGAATGAAGTTTGATAGCAAATTTTGGGAAAAATTTTTATCTGAAAACAATAATGAACAAAAAAGTAAAAAGATTTGAATTAGAAGAAAACACTTTGACAAATTTCTTAAACAGTAGTTATGCATTAGTAGCTGTTGATAGTGATGAGAACAGATCTGATGAATATGGTTTAGTGAGAATATTGAGTGACTGTGAAATGAGTGAAAATGCTGACACTAGTGTTGTATGTGTGGAAGCTGATGCTCATGTGCTAGGCAATGGAAGTGAGAATGACAGAGTAATTCCAGATGAAATTACAGTAGATAATAAACAGGAAAATGAGGATGGGGTACAACAGATATTCACAGTGCTGAGGTTGTTGAAGAAGTGTGTGAAGAGAGAAATGAGTTTGATGCTGAAAATATTATTAAGTGTGATGGTAATGTTTCTAATTAGAATGATTCAGATGATGATGATGATAATGATGTTGACGATAACATGTTAATTACAGAATTAGATGGGATGGAATATGTAGAGGTTAAAGTTGATGATTTGATACTGAATGATTCTGGAATTTCTAGTGAGTGTTTGGGTAATGAATTAGAAACCAGTAGGACAGTGCCTGATTGATTAAAATTAGCAGTTGATGTTAGTGATGTTGTATCTGAATGTGTTTGTGAAAGCGGAAAAGAATATCTAATTAGTGAGAGAGAACTGAGTGTAGTCAATGACTATAGTATCAAATGCCAGTATGGTGATCAAAAGTGTAAGGTCTGAAGTGAAATTTGTCAAAGTGTGCACTCTGATGATAAAATTGCCATGAAAAATGTGGAACAGTCTGCTGGTGGTAATATGATTAGTAAATCTGTAGAATCTGTAGTAAAAGGTATTAGTTGTGATAAAGTGGTGAAAATAGTGACTATGGTGACAGATGTAACCATAGTGGCCAAAAGATTGAAACCATAAATGAAATTTGTCAAAATGTGCATTTAGGAAAGAGAAAGTTGTTTTGGAAATTTAGAGCAGGCATCTAAGAGTAATTTAATTAATGTATGTGTACAAGTTGTGAAGGAAGGCCGTGTGTGTTGAAATCAGTAGCTTGCAGACAGATTTGAGGAAGCTTTGCAAAAACAATTACCCAGTTAATGAAAGTACTGCAAGACTGAATAAACAACCAGCAAATAGTAAACTTGTTCTGAAGAATGTATACTCTATGCCACTCAAACAAATCCATGTTGTACACCTTGTCTTGCCACGCTATGAACATTCTGACCCTATGATAATAAAGACACTAATTGAAAGAAAATTACAACTCATGAGAGGTACAGTTAATGTCCACTGCTGTTTGCGAATGCAAACACTAACAAGTGAGAAATCGGATAAATTAACACATTTGAAGCTAGTACTGTAAAATATTTTTTGTAGCTTTTGATCATATTTCTATTGTGGTGAATATCTGCATAATTTTGCCTATAATTTGTCTATTCATAGAGTGTGGGTTGAAAAGCGTATATTTGGACATTTGTGCATGCTTTTACCTGGCATAGATTGGGGGCCATTTGATTTTATGTAGGACCATTTTAATTTGTTGTTATTTGGACTTAGGAATGTGACACAGCTGAAATTGTGCAGACAAACGTAGTCACCCATTTAGCATTATGATATTTGCTCTTTGATATTTGACACACCACTGGAAATTTATTTGTTATACATCTTACTTTACACAGTCAAGGCCATACTGTATACTTAAGTAAACTTTTAGCAAACTCAACGGTGAGTACTTTAACCCAATGAAAGTGAAATAACCAATAAGAGGAAATTTATTTTTATTTTTTTGTTGTCATTGAGTATTTGAACACTTATTTTGAAATTTTATCAATTAAATAGTGATTTGAGGAGTTGAAATAGTTGAGAATACACACTGTGCACTGTATACTCAAGGCAAAAATCTGTGGGTGAACATCCTCTCAGAAACCTTTTTTAGTAGTTTTGTGGTGAAATATAACAGGTAGGGGATCTGTGGCAATTTCATAGATACACTTTGTGGCATATGGTGCCTTGCCCCAGCCAGTGACTCCATATTTATTTTATGGACTCACTCCTCCTTTTACTATTCTAGGTAGTTAGTAAGAGCAGTTAGGATCCATCTACTATCCTAGTACCGAGCGAGGTGGCGCAGTGGTTAGCACACTGGACTCGCATTCGGGAGGACGACGGTTCAATCCCGTCTCCGGCCATCCCGATTTAGGTTTTCCGTGATTTCCCTAAATCGCTACAGGCAAATGCCGGGATGGTTCCTTTGAAAGGGCACGGCCGATTTCCTTCCCCATCCTTCCCTAACCCGAGCTTGCGCTCCATCTCTAATGACCTCGTTGTCGACGGGACGTTAAACACTAATCTCCTCCTCCTCCTCCTCCTACTATCCTAGAGTATAATGTGGGCAATTTGTAAGACACAAGTCTGTATCTTGACCAGACACTTAACTTAGAGTGTGGAAAAACAGAACAACACCAGTTTCAATTATTTTTGGTAACCAGTATTTTCAAAATAATATCCATTTTCTTATTAAGATTCATCGTGTAATGATTTGCTACTGTGTACCAGTAAAATATGAACATAGTAGTTTAGTATATGGTCATTCAGTGTGAAGGAACAGTATTTATTACGTGAAATTTTCAATGTAAAAGCAGAAGATGTGACTGAATATTTGTGTAGTATGGATATTAAAATATCTGAGAGATGATATTCAAAAATATTGTGTGATTCTATCAGAGCTGTGAATTTTGATGTAACATCTAGTGACAAGCATAACAACTGTGTGAGGACAGTAAGAACAGATGCTATTTCAAATGATGACAGTGTCAAATCATTAACGAAATTTTCCTCAAGAGGTTGCAAGCTCTTTTTGCAATTTGAGGGTGGCGAACTCAAGGCTCTGAGCTGGTGTGAGTCTTTCATTTTCAAGCCACATCCTCTCTTACTTATCTGTACAAACTCACCCTCTTCCACTTTATGATTCAGACGAGTAGTTAGAGACTGGATGTCAGAAGGAAGTGGTTGACGTATTTTATACTAGGCAAGCTGTTTTTTTCTGGTTAGCTGGATACAAGTACAAACTTTGGGCAGATTTAATAATGTGTGGTTTAATCATACAACCAGAGTATGAATTTTGAGGAGAGTTGGTGTAATATTTACTTATGTCTATACAGTTATGTTGATAAAATTATAATCTCATAGTGATGATGACTCTGTGGAAAGTTGAGAAAATGTTTAATGTTGGTGTGAATATTACATAAGATGTCTGTGTTGTTATAGCAATATACTATTACTTTACAACTGAGATGTGATTAAAATTAGGTTAGACTGTTTGTAGCCTTATATATGTGTTCTTATTTGGTTTGACCTGTTACTGTACCAATTATGTGAAAGTCACTGGATGAATGTTGATTTACTATCAAGTATGAAAACACTTTGTTTTGATCTTGTCCTTAACATGTATTAGATCTAATATGTAATTGGAAAGGGAACATTTATCAGAAAGAAATACATTATCTTTGTATTAGTTCTGTAATTCATGTGTGGAGCATAAAGAAAATGGAATTTTATGTTGGAGATACTTATTGGGACAGAAGTGTTATGATTCCCAGGATTTAAGTTTCACATAGGTTTATTTTCATGTAATTTCTACCACTAAAATGACCAAATCATTGGTAGTCTTATTTAATTATTATTTCGCCATCTTAATACTATAAGATATGGTTGATGTCTATAACATGTCTGGTATCTGTACAAATCATGCTTTCCCCTCAGTATAGATGTGAAGTGTCCTTTGTCAGAATGTCTACACAAATCTGAAATGTTCAATACTGTTGTAAGTTACAGCAAGTCCATGCTTTTCAATACATACAAATGTTAGGTTATTATCTGGTTATTCATGAAAACTGGTTGATTTTCTCCAGTGTCTTATTGAAACTGATGACCACTAATAATTCATGTGTAATGAGTAGCAAAGGAAAAACTAAAGATTGAGGATTCGTATGCAGATATAGTTATGGTTCCTGCAGACATCTAATTTCAATTGAAGACTAGTTGATTCATTAATATGTAACTGAGAAAAACTATAAATATATTTATCATACCTTTAGAGTGGCTGAACTAACCATTTTACTCCTAGTATTAACCCATTTATATTTAACCACTAGTACTTTGCCCTTTGCATTAACCTATGCTGGAATTTACCTTATCTGTGCCCAATTTTAATTACTGTTTGATCTGATGTGGCTACATCATATCTAATGTGGTGATGACCAACGAGAAATCTGTGAAGTAACTATTGAGCAGTATGTGTTCTGGAAGCAACCTGCTGATATTTAATTTGCCAATGTAAATCTGATTCTACTGTGACATGTGGCCCTGATGGCTCTCAGTATCTGCAAGAAGATGCTGAAAAATTTGGGGTGACGACTTTCAAGCTACGAGAACAAGGTGCCTTTCACAATTATTGTGGGCAAATCCCTTTATCCGTCATTGTGTTTCCTGACCTGTAATGTTCATGTTGTTCGAAAGTCGTAGTTCGACTTGTAAAAAAATTAGGACGTTTGGTGCTACAAGTGGTAGAGTCATTATGTTTATGTGCATTTAAACAGTTAAAAACTGAAATAATTTTTCCATGAAAATAGATCTCTGAAAAGGCTAACAGTCATTGTTTCTTGTAAACTGTTTGACACTTACCTATACATGATATGATGCATACTATAATCATCTTTTTAATCTGGTCTGTCTATACTCAATACAATGATATACTGTTACATGCAATATAATCCTTTATAATAACCTATTGCCATGTAATTTCAAACTTTGTTTATTCTTATGCACTGCTGCTTGTAATATTTTCTGCCTATACTTAATACAATGATATATTGTTCTCAGCAATCACTTATTATTAATGCTCTTTTCTTTTCAAAAGAAATGCACTACTATAATTAATCTATAACTTACAGGCACAAAATTGGAACTACTGATCTATTGCCATATACTATGATGTGCTGTCACATGCAACCTAATTCTCTGTAATTATTTATTGTATTTGTGGTAAACTTCTTTCTTGTGGCATACAGACTACCACAGCAATTTTTAACAGCAATATCATAAATATAATTGATCCTGTCACTCTGCTAATGACCGCTTATTTATAAGTACTGCCACTTGAAATATATATATATATATATATATATATATATATATATATATATATATATATATAGTCTTTGCTCTATATAAAATTTTGTAACAAATTGTGACATGAAATATGTTCTATAACTTAATGTAAGACCTATATATGCCATGACATTTAGAAAAGGAAATTCTATATCACTTGCCTGAGATTCCAGTAACTTTAATTTTATATCTCAGACCTGCCTTTTGTTTAATTTTGAAAACGTAACAAAAAAATTTCTTTGTCATTGTCACACTTGGTCTGTGATGTTTAGCAAATATGTATATGAAAGTGCTCCACATAATGTGAACATTGTAACACTGGGATGATCCGCCTGGTGAGGCAGTGGACTTTATTTTTTTTTAACATTTTATATGCTGTATTTGATGCATCTGGCTACCTTATTTCTATATTGTTATATTTATATAATAATTTATGTTTGAGCAACAACAGATATCAGAGGAACACAGTAATTCTGTACCTTGTTTCATTAATTTTCGTGTATATGTCTTAGATATGTCACACGTTTCAATATTATATATTTATGTAATTGATTATGTTTGATCAAACCCAGATACTAGAGATACTGCTAATAAGTCAGCTGTTGGATCCAGCATTTATTACTTGGTTAACCAATACAGCACCGAGCGAGGTGGCGCAGTGGTTAGCACACTGGACCCGCATTCGGGAGGACGACGGTTCAATCCCGTCTCCAGCCATCCTGATTTAGGTTTTCCGTGATTTCCCTAAATCGCTACAGGCAAATGCCGGGATGGTTCCTTTGAAAGGGCACGGCCGATTTCCTTCCCCATCCTTCCCTAACCCGAGCTTGCGCTCCGTCTCTAATGACCTCGTTGTCGACGGGACGTTAAACAACACTAACCTAACCCTAACCTAACCAATACAGAATTGTATTTGTCATTTACTCTGTCCAGAAGAATGCTATTTGTTCGCCCTGAAATCGCTACCCTGATCCTTCGATACCAAGAATATTGGAGAGGCGTACGGAGAAGTCGAGGAACGAATAACCCCTTGATTTAACGTCTTCAGTATCTTTTCCCGCAACACTTTCATCTTAGGTAGTGAGAGACGATATGGGGACTGCCTAACCGGAATATTGTCAGTCAACCGAATATGATATTCTAATTTATTCGTTACTCCAAGTTTATTGCAAAATAAGTCAGGAAAAGCCTCCAGTAACTGATGGACCTGTTGAACCTGATTAGGGGAAAGATGATCAAGATTGACATTATCGAGAGTAGTGACCGACAAGGAAGAAGGCATGGATGATACCGCCGCTCGACATTCACATAATCCGAACTTCTGACTTACCGCAACTTTTTTTTTTTTAAAAAAAAACTTACCCCCTGAATAATCCAGAACAAGTTGAGTTTTAGAAATGAAATCTCAACCCAGCACCGTATTTACCGGCAGGTTAGCAACGATAGCAAAGGTTATTGGCCGTCCTACCGAGACACTACCCTTAACCCACCCCACCAGAGGCAATACCTGATCATTGGCCATACGACATCTCCGAAGCGGGATCGTTTCAGGTTTAAGCCTGGTAAGATTGCCAAATTCCAGAACCCAAGCCTCATTAAGCTAGGAAAAAGTGCTACCCGTATCTAATAAGGCGCAGAGGGGTTCCTGATTCAAACTCAGACAAACATAAGGTCGACATATCGGGGAATCAGCAACTATGGCACGCCTCTCACTAAAGGATAAGATACTCCTGGAAACGTGCCATGTGCCCTTATGTCACTCAGTACTTCTTGCCACACGTAAAGCCGGACAACTCCTAACCAAATGCGTACTAGCCCCACATCGAAAAGCTTTCCAGTGTACGCCTTGATAATTACTACTTGGCCGATCTCACTCCACTCCAAAATTTTCCTTCGCTTGTCTCAACAAACATTCCTAGACTCCTCGCTTAGCTTTAGCGCAGATTCAGAAGTAACAACAACAGAGCGTTCTTCCCATGTCTTCAGGGGTGACTTGAAAACAAAATTTATTTCGTCAGTAGCCGCCATCCCTTCCAAAACTACTGCAATTAATTGTTCTTCTGACATATCACTTAGCAAGGCCTTCGAAGCTACCCTCACCCTTTCCACATACATCGACAAATCTTCACCAGCGGCCTGCGCCTTCCAAATATACTGACATTCTAGATGTTTCCTAAGACCCTCTGTGAGTCTCTCAGCGATTATGAGTTGTCTAAGTTGTCGTAACGAGAACCCCTCCGACAAAGCTCTAGAAATTAATTCGTTACACTTCCTGTTTGCTAACGGGTACAGCAGAGCTAACAGGGTGGAGTGCGATATTCGAAAAGCAAAGGAATGCTGCTCAGAATAAACCAGTAACCACAGAATTTCCTGTATCTTCGCCAACGATTCCACACTTAATTCTCCTGCATCGTTTAACAGAAGTGCAATCGGGATAGGTAGCTTTGCGAAAAACTCCGAGTTACGTTCAGTTCTGCGGTTTGGGTTATTTATTTCGCTCCCTGTCCGTGCCGGATCGACTTGGACGTGCCCACTAGATTCTTCGCAGCTAGACTCTAACCCAGTTAACCTAATCTGCAGCGCAGCCACCTTTCGCTGCGACTCAGCCACTTCCTTACGATCAGCCTCATTTACAGCAAATTGTCCTAAATCACAGACCCGGTTCATCACGTGCACCAAATGCGCGCGTAGCCTAGCTAATTGCTTGCGACTCGGTTGATCAACACAAAACCAGTCTAAATGTTGCTGGAACGCACCGACCTCTCCTGCCGCCGCTGCCATGGCTGTCGGAAAGGAACCAATAACTTCCGGTGAAATTTGGGCCGGATAGAGCAAGGCATCTTTTAACTCCGCAAGCAACTCAGGAACAGTGCCTTGTTTGTTTATATTACGAATGGGCAACTCATATAAGATTTGATTTTTGCGCAACAGGCCGAATACTGGACATTCTCTGGCCGCCATGACAACCTGAAATATCCAGCTAAACAGTCACTTGGCCAAAGCGACATACTACTAAATTATAAAATAAGTAGAACTATAATTCCATAAGTTACTCAAAGAATAGAAGCAAGAACCCTAACCACGATCTGCTACCAATAATGAACCGTGAATTTACTTTCAAACTTTTTCTTAAGAATTTACTTTATTTACTAGCGATTCACCAAGAAAATTAACACATTTAATCACACTATGTGTGCGTGGAAGTAGTTGCCAGGGAGTAACTTATGAAATCAAAATGAAATTGCTTTTAACAAATGGGAATTTTATTCCTAAAAGCCTTTTTTGTTTTTTTAAAGAAACCGATTTAAAATTATAAGAAGAAAGCACCCTCTAAATATCAAGTTACAATTTATTCAGAGGCAGAAAGAAACAAATTTTTGAGTGTATGAGCTTTCGGGCTGAGAACCTTCCAGCTCCCCTTTGACACGGTCGTAGTCACGACCACTCACAACAACCTCTGAAAGACAACACAGGAGCAAATCTGCAACACACCAGGTTACCTTAAAGTAAAAGGTTTAACAATTCACACAAGCACACAAACGATGCACTCAGTAGGTATTACTAAAATTAAAATATTAACTTTCCACTTGATTTTAACTTGTAAGAAAAGTCTTACGGTGGAAGGGTGGCAACTTTATATACTAAAACGACCATTTAAATAAAAGCCCATGAAATGCAATCTTACATAAAATTGTGCAACGTTGGCCAAACATACTCTACACCGCCTCTCAAGATGATAGGCAAGATAAAAACTTCAAGCAATAAATTCGTTGACACTCCGAATCCGACAAACATGACAGAGGCAGATATTAACGTACGACTGACTGATAGGGAGATTAACGAACAACCCGAACCACAGGTTGCTCTAACCTGCCCCTACTCCACAAGGGAAAAACGGACCACCCAACTTCAAAATAACCACCTTCCCGCTGGTGGGCAAACGGAGAAGAATGGTGGGACGACCACGGAAGAAAGTGGCTGGTGACCTCTCCAAGGAAACAAGTCGAATTTAACAAGTAAATTAAACAACGTATCACTAATCTCTTAACTTCTAATAAACTGCGATTTCTGGCGAAGACCTGGCGCAGCATCCCAAAACGCTCTCCCGAACCGTCCTCTGCCAGCCGCTTCAGCGGACACAGGAAGGCGCGCCGATCTCCCGTCTCAAGTCGTCGTAGCTCGCACCGGCCAAACCGATGTCATGGGTTGACTCCTGCTGCTCTCGTATCGGCCGCGAAGCCACTACCCCTCGCTATACGGCGCGGCCCACTGGACTCACGTGGCGACCTCACATGCGCCGACGCTCAAGGCGGACAAGTCATCTTGTGTCTCAGTGCGCGACCGACCAACCGATCGCTCCAACCGCCAATAACCGTTGCCTGAACAAGTCGAGCAGACTGGTGGCCTAACGCGCAGACTCAGATGCAGGAACTAAGCCCCCGAGCGGGCGACCAATCGTAGAGTTCTCTCACTGCGCCACAAATTCGGACGAGAGACAGACTATCAAGCTGGGGACGAGTGACTGACCCCAGACTGACTCCAGACTCACCCACACTGACCAACTGGCGAGCTCATAGCGCCCCTTAAATGCACGTTAACAGGCAACCTTTCCCCTTTCCCACCAGATGGCAACATCAAACCTGCGATTGCCACAGCGGCGCCACCGCCAGAAACGGAGGGCGACTGCTTCAAACAACGCGCTGTGGAGCGCTTTCGAAGCAGCAATTTTTACCACGGCTCAATAGGCACTTAATTTGAGACTCAATGATGCTTTGCATAAAATATGTTCAAAGATCGAAATGAAGTCGTTTCCATGCGCACCTTAACCTTTAAATTAGATCAGCGGTGTCAACAAGAGAGCCAGTTATATTTTGTTCAGACAATTTAGTTGTTGTAATAGCTTCGCGATATATATTTGAGGGAATATTGTCCCTTGCAAGGAGTAGGATAGAAAGACTGAACAATGGTCATCACCAAGTGGGGTCCAGAGAACAAGATGGCCGATTCTGGAGTACATAGTGATTTACTGTTTCCTTTTTATGGCTGATAAAACACTGTGCAGTGAGTGGGAGAGAAAAATATGGATGTATTGGCCTAGAAGCTCTCTCACTGGCCTATTTCAAAGAAAATAGTAGGTGACGTAATACATAAACGGTCACTCGCTTAGGAGCTACCACGCTCAGAATCGACTATACGCACTTACCTCTATCGCCCGGCAACTGTTGACGTGTGTTAAATAGAACTGTTTGCTGATCAGCGACTTTCCACTAAATGTGCATTGATCTGCAGTCCTAAGGATTAGTCTCTACGCTCTTTCAACAGAAGATCTACATTTCACGTGCGTTGCCTACGGTAAGTGTGGCAAGGACAGCTATTGGAAGACAGCAAAATAGGTAATTTGGTAATTTGTTTCCGGAAGAATTAAAATTATTGCAAAAAAAAGGACAGCGCCAACTCATAGAGTTCTTTTTGTGGTTTTGAATTTCTATGGCCTGTTGTAATCCTAGCGTAGTAATGATACCCATAAAATAAATATCTCTAATGGGCCTGTATCATTTCACTATATCATACAGTAGTCACAGATGTCCATTTTTTTATTTTTTTATTTTTTTTTTGGTCATCAGTCTACTAACTGGTTTGATGCGGCCCGCCACGAATTCCTTTCCTGTGCTAACCTCTTCATCAAAGAGTAGCACTTTCAACCTACGTCCTCAATTATTTGCTTGACGTATTCCAATCTCAGTCTTCCTCTACAGTTTTTGCCCTCTACAGCTCCCTCTAGTACCATGGAAGTCATTTCCTCATGTCTTAGCAGATGTCCTATCATCCTGTCCCTTCTCCTTACCAGTGTTTTCCACATATTCCTTTCCTCTCCGATTCTGCGTAGAACCTCCTCATTCCTTACCTTATCAGTCCACCTAATTTTCAACATTCGTCTATAGCACCACATCTCAAATGATTCGATTCTCTTCTGTTCCGGTTTTCCAACAGTCCATGTACTCCAGATGTACATCCTCAGAAATTTCTTCCTCAAATTAAGGCCGGTATTTGATATTAGTAGAATTCACTTGGCCAGAAATGCCTTTATGCCATAGCGAGTCTGCTTTTGATGTCCTCCTTGCTCCGTCCGTCATTGGTTATTTTACTGCCTAGGTAGCAGAATTCCTTAACTTCATTGACTTCGTGAACATCCTGATGTTAGGTTTCTCGCTGTTCTCATTTCTACTACTTCTCATTGCCTTCGTCTTTCTCCGATTTACTCTCAAACCATACTGTGTACTCATTAGACTGTTCATTCCGTTCAGCAGATCATTTAATTCTTCTTCACTTTCGCTCAGGATAGCAATGTCATCAGCGAATCATATCATTGATATCCTTTCACCTTGTATTTTAATTCCACTCCTGAACCTTTCTTTTATTTCCATCATTGCTTCGTCGATGTACAGATTGAAGAGTAGGGGCCGGCCGAAGTGGCCGTGCGGTTAAAGGCGCTGCAGTCTGGAACCGCAAGACCGCTACGGTCGCAGGTTCGAATCCTGCCTCGGGCATGGATGTTTGTGATGTCCTTAGGTTAGTTAGGTTTAACTAGTTCTAAGTTCTAGGGGACTAATGACCTCAGCAGTTGAGTCCCATAGTGCTCAGAGCCATTTTTTTGAAGAGTAGGGGCGAAAGACTACAGCCTTGTCTTACACCCTTCTTAATGCGAGCACTTCGTTCTGGATCGTCCACTCTTATTATTCCCTCTTGGTTGTTGTACATATTGTATATGACCCGTCTCTCCCTATAGCTTACCCCTACTTTTTTCAGAATCTCGAACAGCTTGCACCATTTTATATTGTCGAACGCTTTTTCCAGGTCGACAAATCCTATGAAAGTGTCTTGATTTTTCTTTAGCCTTGCTTCCATTATTAGCCGTAACGTCAGAATTGCCTCTCTCGTCCCTTTACTTTTCCTAAAGCCAAACTGATCGTCACCTAGCGCATTCTCAGTTTTCTTTTCCATTCTTCTGTATATTATTCTTGTAAGCAGCTTCGATGCATGAACTGTTAAGCTGATTGTGCGATAATTCTCGCACTTGTCAGCTCTTGCCCTCTTCGGAATTGTGTGGATGATGCTTTTCCGAAAGTCAGATGGTATATCGCCAGACTCATATATTCTACACACCAACGTGAATAGTCGTTTTGTTGCCACTTCCCCCAATGATTTTAGAAATTCTGATGGAATGTTATCTATCCCTTCTGCCTTATTTGACCGTAAGTCCTCCAAAGCTCTTTTAAATTCCGATTCTAATACTGGACCCCCTATCTCTTCTAAATCGACTCCTGTTTCTTCTTCTATCACATCAGAAAAATCTTCACCCTCATAGAGGCTTTCAATGTATTTTTTCCACCTATCTGCTCTCTCCTCTGCATTTAACAGTGGAATTCCCGTTGCACTCTTAATGTTACCACTGTTGCTTTTAATGTTACCAAAGGTTGTTTTGACTTTCTTGCATGCTGAGTCTGTCCTTCCGACAATCATATCTTTTTCGATGTCTTCACATTTTTCCTGCAGCCATTTCGTCTTAGCTCCCTTGCACTTCCTATTTATTTCATTCCTCAGCGACTTGTATTTCTGTATTCCTGATTTTCCCGGAACATGTTTGCACTTCCTCCTTTCATCAATCAACTGAAGTATTTCTTCTGTTGCCCATGGTTTCTTCGCAGCTACCTTCTTTGTACCTATGTTTTCCTTCCCAACGTCTGTGATGGCCCTTTTTTAGAGATGTCCATTCCTCTTCAACTGTACTGCCTACTGCGCTATTCCTTATTGCTGTATCTATAGCGTTAGTGAACTTCAAACGTATCTCGTCATTCCTTAGTACTTCCGTATCCCACTTCTTTGCGTATTGATTCTTCCTGACTATCGTCTTGAACTTCAGCCTACTCTTCATCACTACTATATTGTGATCTGAGTCTATATCTGCTCCTGGGTACGCCTTACAATCCAGAATCTGATTTCGGAATCTCTGTCTGACCATGGTGTAATCTAATTGAAATCTTCCCGTATCTCCCGGCCTTTCCCAAGTATACCTCATCCTCTTGTGATTCTTGAGCAGGGTATTCGCTATTACTAGCTGAAACTTGTTACAGAACTCAATTAGTCTTTCTCCTCTTTCATTCCCGTCCCAAGCCCATATTCTCCTGTAACCTTTTCTTCTTCCCATACAACTGCATTCCAGTCGCCCCTGACTATTAGATTTTCGTCCCCCTTTACATACTGCATTACCCTTTCAATATCCTAATACACTTTCTCTATCTGTTCATCTTCAGCTTGCGACGTCGGCATGTATACCTGAACTATCGTTGTCGGTGTTGGTCTGCTGTCGATTCTGATTAGAACAACCCGGTCACTGAACTGTTCACAGTAACACACCCTCTGCCCTACCTTCCTATTCATAACGAATCCTACACCTGTTATACCATTTTCTGCTGCTGTTGATATTACCCGACACTCATCTGACCAGAAATCCTTGTCTTCCTTCCACTTCACTTCACTGACCCCTACTATATCTAGATTGAGCCTTTGCATTTCCCTTTTCAGATTTTCTAGTTTCCCTACCACGTTCAAGCTTCTGACATTCCACGTCCCGACTCGTAGAACGTTATCATTTCGTAGATTATTCAATCTTTTTCTCATGGTAACTTCCCCCTTGGCAGTCCCCTCCCGGAGATCCGAATGGGGGACTATTCCGTAATCTTTTGCCAATGGAGAGATCATCATGACACTTCTTCAATTACAGGCCATATGTCCCGTGGATACATGTTACGCGTCTTTAATGCAGTGGTTTCCATTGCCTTCTGCATCCTCATGTCGTTGATCATTGCTGATTCTTCCGCCTTTAGGGGCAATTTCCTACCACTAGGACAATAGAGTGCCCTGAACCTCTATCCGCTCCTGCGCCGTCTTTGACAAGGCCGTTGGCAGAATGAGGCTGACTTCTTATGCCGGAAGTCTTCGGCCGCCAATGCTGATTATTTATCAAAGTTTAGGCAGTGGCGGGGATCGAACCAGGTACCGAAGACGTTTTGATTATGAATCAAAGACGCTACCCCTAGACCACAAATTTCTAATGCATTAAACCAATCATCATATTTCATATGGCACATAGCAAAATCATTCTCCTTTATCATGGCACCAAGTTCTCATAATACTCACACAACACCGGTATCATCATCAAAAACATTTATAAAATGAGGCATACGAAAAAACATTGTGTGGTGATATGTCCACATCAACATCTATAAAAAAGGCCTTATTGAGTGCTCCTACAACATCACGCATAAAGACAAGAAAATACTATTACTCTCACAGAAAATTACATCATCAAAGTAATAGTCATTAACACAATAAAATAAACAATATACTTGTGAAACAACATCCACCATCTGTAGCAAGGTCTAATCATTGTCTTAAAACCAATATGTTACTTTACTGTACTTTACTGGGAGTGTCACACTCCCAATAAAAAATTTAACATTAAATGCTTGATTGTTGGCTGATTCTTACAGAAACTACTACCGCAGGAGAAAATGTATACCGACAAATATGAGACCTACTAGGTTCGTTTCACATAAACAGAAAAAATTAACTAAAATAAGAGCATTGGATGTCTCTTTCTGAAGATGATCAATCAAAACTTTCTCCTTCAATCTGCTTCCAGCGTGAAGAACCTGATACTTGTAGCTCATCTTTCTCCAGTTTAGTTCCACTTGAATTCCAGCACGATGTAATACGTGATGAAAGTCTCTCATAGCTCGTTCACCAATTCCCAGACACACAAGAGTTGCACATCTCCTGGTATCATCACAATAAAGCAAATCAGACCCTGTCCAAATCTCATCCGCTAACAGAAAGTGGCACATCTTCGTTTTCAGAAAAGACTTGACATCATTTTACCTAAATGTTGGCTCAGGGTACTCTTAGTGGCTAATACTCGATTTACAGAATTTGCAGAGCATGGTTTGCTGAACACACACCCTATTAACTCTACAATGTACCGCTTTTTGTTATGTCCAGGGGCCTGCAGTGTAATTATTGTATTTGAATAAAAGTGACGCTTCTGTTCGTCGCTGAAACCTGATAGTCAAGGGAAGGCAGGATGCGGTTACGATTGAGGACGGGGCCGTAATCATTTACTATTGGTTGCCTTTTACAGTTACACACAACTATTTTTAAAACAGTAATTCGAGACTCAACAGTAAATTAAAAAAACCAATGAAGGAATAAACAACAGTGTAAATAATAGTGTTTTCAGTGCGTTACAATTTAGAAAATCACCACAAAATACAGATACGGATAATTTTTAAAAGAAACAAGCCACTGTGATCACGGGTGAAGGCCTTACAAGCCAAGAATGGCAATAAATTAAGAATGTTTAACAATTAGCTGCAATTACAACTTATAGGTACTGAAATATTAAAGTGAATGGCGACAAACACAGCAGGAGGTATCAGACGCCAGGAATGGCAGTAAATAAGGTTTTAAGGCTTACTGCTAAAATACAAATATCGAATTATCTTTTTCAAAGCAAATGATCACAATCACGGCTGTAGGCCTTACACGCCAGGAACGGCAATTATATTAAAAATTTAAAACAGCAAATCCAAGCAAAGGTTAATTAAAAGAAACAAGCAACTGACCACCAAACGGGTGAAATAAGATGATGATGACCTTCTTACACAGCCCTTAAAGTGCTAGATATAGTCCAGAAGACGACCGGAAATATTAACTAGACATACATAACTTTTATAATACAATAATAAAACACAAGGACCAGTCACAGACGGTGTTTCAGCAATCGATCTCTGAGAAGGTCCGGCAACAAACATTTTCGCGAGCAGCCAAGAGTTGCATTAACTTCACAAGATGGTAACTGAGACTAGTGGCATTCTAACGAATGACTAACGATAATCTTGCTGAAGCTACCTGACCTCCGATAAACCAAATGCAACGATGGAACAATACGCCAAATCCGGAACCGGCGGTCTGCACTACGTGCCCAGAATACTGTGTTTAGAGCGCCCGGAACGAGAAACGAACCACTACCAGATTTCCGTCCGATGCACAAACCCGAAAATCTGAACAAAGAAGTCACAGTACAGAACACCAGACAAACTAACAGTAACTAAAACCCCAGTCGATTTGCGTGCGAGACAAAACTAAAATGTAACCAACCAGAATCAGCAACCACACGTCATTGCGGAAAACAATCGCAAAGCGAGCCAAAACCAAGTACCAAATGAGTGATATCAAATTCATTAGGCACACAAACGCACACTGAACTCACTGTGACAACTCTGACGGTTGGCAGAATAAAACAAAATTCGTCACTGCTTTAATTCACAGTGGAGTATCCACACCGTCTAATCACTGAGTCAAGTGCTTTTAACACAGTAGGGTCTTCAAGTATTAAGCAGTACGCAGATCCACCGAACTGCACATGATGGTGCGATGATAATGTGTCACAACATTACATATGTACTATGGGGCCCACACGGGTGACTGACTCCACTCTACTAGGATTGACACGAGTCATCTTAAAGCTTGCTATATGCGGTTTATGAGGAGGTGGTGCACCCTCGTGGCCACAGCCCTTCCATCCGGCAGTCCACGTGTGCCGCCAGCGGTCCCGGAGTGTTCTCGCACTACGCGGACCTGGCTCCTCCTGAGTCACCAACCGAACTGCCACACTCACACGACCCTGAAAAACCACGACGTCGCCCCAAAGATAGGGCAACAGTTACTACATATCAATAACCGCCGCTGCTGCCACTAGCGGACAGGCAACGCTTGCGAAACGAGTGACGCCAGTCGAGACGAGAAAAAGATAAACAACTGCAACCATGCCAACAGAGGGCGGAAAACTACAAACAGCACCAACGCGAGCCACAGCACAGCTCAGTCGCATTGCATGTTTCTTTCAGTTACCTTCTGTACTATGCTGCAGCAGTTCTTTCTACGTATTGTCTAAGTTTCACTGTGATGTGTAACTTAACAACGATACCATCTGCGAAAGTTCGTTTTGTACTCGAGTTTTGCACACCAGTGTGTACGTAAGTTGGCTAAATATAATGTAAACATTCGCTGAAGGATGTACGAATATGAAAAAAGCAACTGCGAAGACAATACCTTTTTACCAAAATTATGCATGTGAAAGCAAAGGCGGACAAGTAGTGAGTTTCAGCTACAACATGAGAACATAATGAGCCCGAAGAAAAGTTCGCAATGTCGTAACACGTTTGGTTTCGAGGATGAACCTCCGACTTAGTAAATATTGAAGTTCACTGATTCTATCAAGCCTCACGGGACGCAAGGTTCCCTTGAAATAACAGAAGTGGGTACACTGTCTCAAAGACATGCAAAGACACAAGGACACGCACGCGCGCGCGCGCGCGCGCACACACACACACACACACACACACACAGAAAACAGAGAACGACAGTCTTGTAGTGTACGTCGTGAGTGCATAGCAAGGTTGTGACATTCGCTCTCAGCAGCAAATATTTAAGTCGTCTCCTTTACCAAGGCAGCAGATGCAGTATACAGTCCCAGGCCTTTCCGTATTCGTGAGCATAAACAGAAGCAGCCACGTGTTAACAATGTTTAATGCAGCAGCAACGTCTCTCATGAGGATGGCGGATAGATGGATCATCGAAATATCCAGTCATATTGATTTTAGACTCTAGGAGCAAATCCGAGAAGAAAAGGCTACGCAGCCACGTATTCCATAATGTTTCATTTTTTATTGCTTCAGACCACACCTGGTGTCGTACTGTTTCTGCCTTGGAATCATTTTACATTTAACACGTTCGTTCCTAAATTATCTTCTTATTGATTATTCTAATTTTAATTGTGTATTCGCAGACCTTTCTGCTTCTCGGATCCACTATGCTTTCCGAGAGATATCCAAAAACCTGCTTTGTCAGCCGGTTTTAATTCATCTTGTACAAATGTCCAAAAAACATAATTCTTGTTTTCCTTATTGTCTTTTACTTTTTTTCATTTCTTATATTTCTCCATTGTTTTCTAATTTCCTGGCGCTTTTGTTTTTTGTTGGACCAGCAATTTACCTTACTGTATTTCTAGTGTGGCTAAATTATATTTAATTAATATATCTTTACTTGTGTGGAGGCCTTCTTCTATCACCAGGTGTTGCAGACCACAGATTCTTCACGTACGATCTTGTTGTAAACATTTATTTATTCCTTACAGCATTTATACACTGACGGAAAAAAATCTAAACACCAAGAAGGAGTTGTACGGCGTAAACGGAAGTTGGTTGGCATGTCTCTCCTTCTGAAAGACGGTGTCTGTTTATATTTCGTGCCAGTTGCCAATATGAGGGTACAAATCAGGTTTGTTTTAAATACACGCTGAACGATCATGAGCGTTAGTTACCTCTGAGACTGTACGTGGTGAGTTGATGACAGTGAAGAATGCCTTTACAGTGACAAAGACGCCATTATCAACACCTCACTGAGTTTGAATGATACCGTGTAGCAGGGCTACGACAAACTGGATGTTCCTTCTGCGATACTGCAGAAAGACTTGGCGTAAATACAGCCGCTGTGCGTGGCTGCTGGCAGCGGAGGTCACGGGAATGTGCAGCCGCACGAAGACGGGGCTGCGGACTGCCACGTGGCACTGCCGAGGTGGAAGACTACCTACCGTGTGGTGGCGCATCGTGCTGCATCTGCAGCAGCAGTCTGGACACCAGCTGGCTGTTACAAATCAGTTACTTCACGGAATGCTCAGAGCCAGGCGCCTGACCCCAAACAACTTCAGTGGTGTCAAGTGAGAGCTAATTGGTCTGTTGTGTTTTCTTATGAAACTGGTTTCTCTGTCGGTGTCAGCGATGACTGTGTGTTGGCTAGAAGAAGGGCAGTTGGGGACCAGCAAACATCCTGCCTGTGTGCCAGACACGCTGGACCACCTGGAATTATCGTCTGGAATGTGATTTCCCGTGACAGCAGGAACACTCTCATGATTATCCGGCGCGCCTTCACTACAGATTTGTACGCCAGTCTGGTTATTTGACCTGTTTTCGGGCCATTCATGATCAGCATTCACTAGGTTGTTTTCTGAAAGTGTAGCGCTCCCTCTAATACCGCTCCACAGAGTGTCCACTTGTCGCCTTGGCCTGCCCGATCACCAGATCTGTCCCCAATCGAGCACTTATGGAACATCATCGGAAGACAGCTCCACCGTCATTCACAAACAGCATTAACCGTCCCTTTATTGACCGATCAAGTACAACAGGCGTGGAACTCTATCGCACGAACTGACGTCCGGCACCTGTTTAACACAATGCACTGACGTTTGCATGCTTGCATTCAGCATTCCGGCGGTTGTACCAGTTGTTAATGTACCAGCATTTTACATTTACTATAGCATATATCGCGCTTACATTAACTGTGGATATGCAGTATTCATCAGTTAAATATGTCATCCAGAAAATTTGTGTTTCAGGTATTTCGTTACTCTACATATATTATTTTTTGGTGTTGCGAAATTATCCCGTCAGCGTATTTTTGGGTATCCTGAAATATACGTCAAATTTTTCTTACCCATTTTCTTGACTATTTCTTCTATATATTCGAAATGTTTTACCGTTTCTATCTGGCCGACGTCTGTATGAAAAAAAAATTCATTAAATTAGAATTGCGGACATGACATTTTGCAGCCCAAAGCGTAGACTGAGACATTACCAGTGTAGAAAATTAATCGCTAAAGTCTATCAGTACTATTTGTTTGTCATATCAGGATAACTATTCCCCTACAAGGTATTCGAGGTACTGCACACTGTTAGCAGCAATCATGATCGTTATAGCGCTGGAAGGGTGACATGTGGCCCTCTCCCCGAAAATCTTTTGGAAACCAACTTCTATTGTTTGAATCTTAGCTGATAAAAAGAGACACCTTCGAACGAATATATCCACGCTCAGCAAATTACTCTTGCTAAAAGCACTTGTGCAGTAACAATTAAGGAAACTTTCTGGCAGATTAAAACTGTATGCCGGGCCGAGACTCAAACTCGGGACCTTTGCCTTTCGCGGGCAAGTGCTTTACCACTTGCACTTGCCCGCGAAAGGCAAAGGTCCCGAGTTCGAGTCTCGGCCCGGCACACAGTTTTAATCTGCCAGGAAGTTTCATACCAGAGCACACTCCGTTGCTGAGTCAAAATTTAATTCTGGAAACAATAAATGATATTCAGTATTTACTAACGTCTCAGTAAATCAAATCTACCTATATTATTCACTAAAAAGATAGTACTCCGGGCTTTAATGAATTGTGTTGCTACTAGCAAGAGTGATGAAGAAGCGGGCTAGACAATATGAATCTGCTTGGTTCTGCTGTACGTTTGTAGAAGGGGTAGCCTGGAGGCAGACGGCTGACAAACCAACGTCGTGCGACATTCATTTACATTCCATCGTGGGTATAGTAATAAATTTACAGTCCGTGCATGTGTCAAGAAGAACTGTTGCAAAAAGGGTTCAAGACAATTCATGGATACTGTTTTTTTTTTTACAAAATTTATTCTAATTTTATTAACATTACCACTACAACGTCGTAGAAAACCTAGTGTATAGCAGTTTATCAAATGCTTTTAACAGATATATAACACACAATGATAATGCATTAGACACACACACACACACACACACACAATCTTGATAAATTTAAATGTTAATATCATTTAATTTTCTTATGCTCATTAATCGCAAATTATGTTTTCATACAGGCTTAAATTCGTACACTATTGGAGTTTCAAGTGGTGTTGAAGTATACAGTCAGAGGAATCTAGAATGCTCCAGAACTTGGCTCAGTGATTAGACAGTGTGGTTACTCAACTGTGAATTAATAAAGCAGTGAAGAGATTTGTTTTATTCTGCCAACCGTCGTCATAGTTGTCACAGTGAGTTCAGTGTGCATTTGTGTGCCCAGATCCACCGAACTGCACATGATGGCGCGATGATAATCTGTCACAACATCACATATGTACTACGGGGCGCATACGGGTGACTGGCTGGCAACTGAGTTGGCATCCCTTCGCTCCCAGCTTCAGGCAGTGTTGGCTTCGGTCACAAAGCTTGAGGCTGTTGCCAATGGGCATCACTGTGGGGGTCCGGATGGGGGTTGGTCGGGGACGGCCAGCTCGTCCCACGCATCCCCCGATCGGACTAAGACTGTGGTTGCCCGGGATACTGCCGCATTGAGGCTGATCCCTCACCTGTGGTAGAGTGGGAAGTCGTCTCAAGGTGTGGCAGGGGGCGAAAGACATTCCGGAGGGCTGAACGGAAGGCCTCTCCAGTTTGTCTGACGAACCGGTTTCAGGCTCTGTCTCAGGCTGATACTGATCTTCGGCCTGACATGGCTGCTTGTCCTGTTCCAGAGGTTGCCCCTCAGTCTGCAAGATCCGGGCGGTCGCAGAGGGTGGGCTTACTGGTAGTTGGGAGCTCCGACGTCAGGTGCGTAATGGGGCCCCTTAGGGAAATGGCAGCAAGAGAGGGGAAGAAAACCAATGTGCACTCCGTGTGCATACCGGAGGGAGTCATTCCAGATGTGGAAAGGGTCCTTCCGGATGCCATGAAGGGTACAGGGTGCACCCATCTGCAGGTGGTCGCTCATGTCGGCACCAATGATGTGTGTCGCTATGGATCCGAGGAAATCCTCTCTGGCTTCCGGCGGCTATCTGATTTGGTGAAGACTGCCAGTCTCGCTAGCGGGATGAAAGCAGAGCTCACCATCTGCGGCATCGTCGACAGGACGGACTGCGGACCTTTGGTACAGAGCCGAGTGGAGGGTCTGAATCAGAGGCTGAGACGGTTCTGCGACCATGTGGGCTGCAGATTCCTCGACTTGCGCCATAGGGTGGTGGGGTTTCGGGTTCCGCTGGATAGGTCAGGAGTCCACTACACGCAACAAGCGGCTACACGGGTAGCAGGGGTTGTGTGGCGTGGGCTGGGCGGTTTTTTAGGTTAGATGGCCTTGGGCAAGTACAGAAAGGGTAACAGCCTCAACGGGTGCGGGGCAAAGTCAGGACATGCGGGGACCAAGCAGCAATCGGTATTGTAATTGTCAACTGTCGAAGCTGCGTTGTTAAAGTACCGGAACTTCAAGCGCTGATACAAAGCACCGAAGCTGAAATCGTTATAGGTACTGAAAGCTGGCTGAAGCCAGATATAAATTCTGCAGAAATTTTTGCAAAGGTACAGACGCTGTTTAGAAAGGATAGATTGCATGCAACCGGTGGTGGAGTGTTCGTCGCTGTTAGTAGTAGTTTATCCTGTAGTGTAGTAGAAGTGGATAGTTCCTGTGAATTATTATGGGTGGAGGTTACACTCAACAACCGAGCTAGGTTAATAATTGGCTCCTTTTACCGACCTCCCGACTCAGCAGCATTAGTGGCAGAACAACTGAGAGAAAATTTGGAATATATTTCACATAAATTTTCTCAGCATGTTATAGTCTTAGGTGGAGATTTCAATTTACCAGATATAGACTGGGACACTCAGATGTTTAGGACGGGTGGTAGGGACAGAGCATCGAGTGACATTATACTGAGTGCACTATCCGAAAATTACCTCGAGCAATTAAACAGAGAACCGACTCGTGGAGATAACATCTTGGACCTACTGATAACAAACAGACCAGAACTTTTCTACTCTGTATGTGCAGAACAGGGAATCAGTGATCATAAGGCCGTTGCAGGATCCCTGAATATGGAAGTTAATAGGAATATAAAAAAAGGGAGGAAGGTTTATCTGTTTAGCAAGAGTAATAGAAGGCAGATTTCAGACTACCTAACAGATCAAAACGAAAATTTCTGTTCCGACACTGACAATGTTGAGTGTTTATGGAAAAAGTTCAAGGCAATCGTAAAATGCGTTTTAGACAGGTACGTGCCGAGTAAAACTGTGAGGGACGGGAAAAACCCACCGTGGTACAACAACAAAGTTAGGAAACTACCGCGAAAGCAAAGAGAGCTTCAATCCAAGTTTATAAACGCAGCCAAAACCTCTCAGACAAACGATGTCAAAGTTAGCGTAAGGAGGGTTATGCGTGAAGCGTTCAGTGAATTCGAAAGTAAAATTCTATGTACCGACTTGACAGAAAATCCTACGAAGTCCTGGTCTTACGTTAAATCAGTAAGTGGCTCGAAACAGCATATCCAGACACTCCGGGATGATGATGGCATTGAAACAGAGGATTACACGCGTAAAGCTGAAATACTAAACACCTTTTTCCAAAGCTGTTTCACAGAGGAAGACCGCACTGCAGTTCCTTCTCTAAATCCTCGCACAAACGAAAAAATGGCTGACATCGAAATAAGTGTCCAAGGAATAGAAAAGCAACTGGAATCACTCAGCAGAGGAAAGTCCACTGGATCTGACGGGATACCAATTCGATTCTACACAGAGTACGCGAAAGAACTTGCCCCCCTTCTAACAGCCGTGTACCGCAAGTCTCTAGAGGAACGGAGGGTTCAAAATGATTGGAAAAGAGCACAGGTAGTCCCAGTCTTCAAGAAGGGTCGTCGAGCAGATGCGCAAAACTATAGACCAATATCTCTGTCGTCGATCTGTTGTAGAATTTTAGAACATGTTTTTTGCTCGAGCATCATGTCGTTTTTGGAAACCCAGAATCTACTATGTAGGAATCGACATGGATTCCGGAAACAGCGATCGTGTGAGATCCAACTCGCTTTATTTGTTCATGAGACCCAGAAAATATTAGATACAGGCTCCCAGATAGATGCTATTTTCCTTGACTTCCGGAAGGCGTTCGATACAGTTCCGCACTGTCGCCTGATAAACAAAGTAAGAGCCTACGGAATATCAGACCAGCTGTGTGGCTGGATTGAAGAGTTTTTAGCAAACAGAACACAGCATGTTGTTATCAATGGAGAGACGTCTACAGACGTTAAAGTAACCTCTGGCGTGCCACAGGGAAGTGTTATGGGACCATTGCTTTTCAAAATGGTTCAAATGGCTCTGAGCACTATGGGACTCAACTGCTGAGGTCATAAGTCCCCTAGAACTTAGAACTACTTAAACCTAACTAACCTAAGGACAACACACACACATCCATGCCCGAGGCAGGATTCGGACCTGCGACCGTAGCGGTCGCGCGGTTCCAGACTGTAGCGCCAGAACCGCTCGGCCACCAGCGGCCGGCCATTGCTTTTCACAATATATATAAATGACCTAGTAGATAGTGTCGGAAGTTCCATGCAGCTTTTCGCGGATGATGCTGTAGTATACAGAGAAGTTGCAGCATTAGAAAATTGTAGCGAAATGCAGGAAGATCTGCAGCGGATAGGCACTTGGTGCAGGGAGTGGCAACTGTCCCTTAACATAGACAAATGTAATGTATTGCGAATACATGGAAAGAAGGATCCTTTATTGTATGATTATATGAAAGCGGAGCAAACACCGGTAGCAGTTACTTCTGTAAAATATCTGGGAGTATGCGTGCGGAACGATTTGAACTGGAATGAGCATATAAAATTAATTGTTGGTAAGGCGGGTACCAGGTTGAGATTCATTGGGAGAGTGCTTAGAAAATGTAGTCCATCAACAAAGGAGGTGGCTTACAAAACACTCGTTCGACTTGAGTATTGCTCATCAGTGTGGGATCCATACCAGATCGGGTTGACGGAGGAGATAGAGAAGATCCAAAGAAGAGCGGCGCGTTTCGTCACAGGGTTATTTGGTAACCGTGATTGTGTTACGGAGATGTTTAATAAACTCAAGTGGCAGACTCTGCAAGAGAGGCGCTCTGCATCGCGGTGTAGCTTGCTCGCCAGGTTTCGAGAGGTTGCGTTTCTGGATGAGGTATCGAATATATTGCTTCCCCCTACTTATACCTCCCGAGGAGATCACGAATGTAAAATTAGAGAGATTCGAGCGCGGACGGAGGCTTTCAGACAGTCGTTCTTCCCGCGAACAATACGCGACTGGAACAGGAAAGGGGGTAATGACAGTGGCACGTAAAGAGCCCTCCGCCACACACCGTTGGGTGTCTTGCGGAGTATAAATGTAGATGTAGATGTGGCCGAGCGGTTCTAGGCGCTTCAGTCTGTAACCGCAAGACCGCTACGGTCGCAGGTTCGAATCATGCCTCGGGCGTGGATGTGTGTGATGTCCTTAGTTAGGTTTAAGTAGTTCTAAGTTCTAGGTGACTGATGACCTTAGATGTTAAGTCCCATAGTTCTCGGAGGGATTTTTTTGTCTTTGGCCTTGGTCGATTTCATTTTGGGATATGATTTTATTGGTAAAACTGGATTATTCGGGTTACACCCTTTTCTTCAAGTTCGCATCTGGTCAGAAATGCGGGGTTTGTGAGTGTACTAAACGTAAGGTGCATCGAAATGCGCGAATGCTGTGGTGGTGGTGTGGTGTGTTGGGGCTTATGGGCGCTCAACATCGAGGTCATCAGCGCCCTGACACACATTAAAAGGAACGAATGTGGACAGACCTAAGAAAACTAAAGCACACACTCAAAGAAAGCAGGAAAAGAAGGAAAATGCTACATAAGAAAGTAAAACCTAAGGAAAGGGGAAACATAGCAACAAGAATGTCACAGGAAATTGTTATTGGCTGGACACTTACATAAAATATGGGCGAGCTTGTCACACAGTGAGCAAATTTAAATCCTCTCCCTAAAATCTTTGTAAAAACATTTGACAGGGCACAGAACTTCAAAACTTTAACCACATTCGACCGAGTGTTGCCTAAAAGAGATGGTAGGTCCGCTGGCAAGTCAGCCGAGACCCGCTGGTCAGAAAATAAAACGCAATCCAATAAAACGTGGTGCACAGTGACCCGGACGCCGCAAGCACCACAAATTGGAGGGTCCTCTCGCCGGAGCAGGAAGCCGTGCGTCATAGGGCTGTGGCCTATTCGATGCCGAGTTAGGAGAACCTCGTCCCGTCGATGGGGCTGAAAGGAAGTACACCACACACGCGTTGTGGGCTTGACTATACGGAGCTTATTGTCAGTCACTTCCAGCCACTCATCCTCCCACCGACGCATGACCCGTGAGCTCAACAGCGAGGTGAGTGCGTGCAAGGGGATAGCACACTGAGATACTTGTGGGGCGAGACACGCCTCATTGGCTGCGAGATCTGCCCTTTCATTCCCAGCAATGCCAACATGCCCCGGAACCCAGCAGAAAGCTACAACCTTCCCCAGTCGCTGTAGTCGGAGGAGGGCATCCTGGATGGTCTGGACTATTTTGTCTGCCGGATACAAACGTTGCAATGAGTGAAGGGCACTGAGTGAATCGGAACAGACAAGAAAGTTAGGAGAGGAAGAATGTCTCATGTGCTCCAGTGCCCGCAAGATCGCAAACAATTCTGCATCAAAGACAGTAAAAGTCTGAGGCAGGCGAACCTTGAGGTCACGATATGGAAAAACAACTGAGCAACCAACAGAATCCCCTTGTTTCGACCCATCCGTAAAAACAGCTACATGGTCGTGGTGCTCAGATAAAATGGCAGAAAATGCTGCATTAAAAACGGTAGCAGGAGTGCAATCTCTCTTGTACTGCAATAAATCTAAAATCACTCCGGTCCTCTTCAGTAACCAGGGTGGCAGGCGGTTAAAACCTTGGATTTGGGGTTGTACAGACTCCACACCGAGGGACTCTAGTACACGTTGCACACTGATCCCAAACGGCAACGAAGCCCGGGGACGGCGGGAAAAAAGGCGGTCCAGAGGTGGATGGGCAACAAGATGGTGAGCAGGCGATCTGGGAGCTGCAAGAAACTTACAAGCCTGGCGCACCAGCAGGAGCTGCCTCCGGATGGTAAGTGGCGGTTCGCCGGACTCAGCACAGAGGCTGGGAACGGGACTGGTCCGATAAGCACCCGTGGCCGGTCGGATCCCAGCATGGTGAACAGCGTCAAGGATCTGCAAATAAGACGGCCTTGCTGACCCATATACTGTGCACCCATAGTCCAGCCGTGAACGCACAAAAGCGCGATAAAACTGAAGGAGACGCGCCCTGTTCGCTCCCCAAGACCTGTGGCTGAGGCACTTGAGGATGTTCAGTGCCTTCAGAGTTCTGGCTTTCAAGTCACGTAGGTGTGGCAGCCACGACAACCTGGAGTCAAAAATTAGGCCCAGAAAACGCACTGTTTCTCTAAAATGTAGGACAGTATCCCCCATATGCAAGGCAGGCAAAGTAAAAAGATGACGAGATCGATTAAAATGAACACAAACACACTTATCGGCAGAAAACCGAAAAACCGTCTTTGCAGCCCACTCCTCTAACCGCCGCACTGTTAGCTGCAACTGACGGCTCACGGTTGCAGCACTGGAGGAGGAACAGAAAACGGCAAAGTTGTCCACAAATAAGTAGCACTGTACTGGACTCCTCACTGTAGACGTTATACTGTTGATGGCTATGGCAAAGAGGGTAACGCTTAAAACACTGCCCTGAGGGACACCGTTCTCTTGCTCCAAGCGATCAGACAGTGTGTTACCAATACGGGTCCGAAAAAACCGCTGAGACAGGAAAGACCGAATGAAAATCTGGAGGCGGCCACGAAAGCCCCATTGATGCATTTGTGTAAGAATACAGTGTCTCCAAGTAGTATCATATGCCTTAATGATATCAAAGAAGATACCGATACAGTGATGCTGACGGAGAAAAGCCTGCTGAATAGCCGCCTCTAGGAGGGTCAGGTTGTCGACTGTGGACCGAAATTTTCGGAATCCACACTGAAAGCGGCTAAGGAGCTGTCTCGTCTCTAACAGCCAGACCAGACGCCGGTTAACCATCCGTTCCAGGGTCTTTCCGACACAGCTTGTCAAGGCGATACTACGATAACTACTGGGACATGTGCGGTCCTTTCCTGGTTTGAGGAGAGGGATGAGAATTGCCTCCCTCCACAATGTGGGGAACACTCCTGTCTGCCATATGAGATTAAAACATTCGAGGAGGATTGCCTTTGACGCCGCTGGCAGATGTCGAAGCATGCAGTACCGGATGCGGTCGTAACCTGGTGCAGTGTCAGAAGTCTCAGTAAGTGCCGATTAAAGTTCCCACATGGAGAAAGGGGAATTGTAGGCCTCAGAACTGTTCGACCGAAAGTCCAAGGTCGCTCTTTCGACAGTCGCACGGTAGCGACAAAACTCTGGATCCTGATTTGCAATGGCAATACTTTGTGCAAAATGCTCTGCCAGCGTCTGAGCAATGGCTCTGGGTGTCGTTTGGAGGCATCCTTGGTTGAGGACAGCAGCTATTGGTAAACGGCTATGTTTACCGGAAATCCTTCGGATGGCTTCCCATACTCTTGTGGAACAAGTGGAACGGTTGATGGAGTCCAGGAACTCCTGCCATGACCTTTTCTTGCTCTTTTTAATGACACGGCGTGCCCTGGCTCTCGCGATTCGAAAGGCGGTAAGATTGACCGCTGTTGGGCGGCATTTAAATCGGCGAAGAGCCGGACGCCTGTCTCGGATGGCTGAACGGCACTCTTCTGTCCACCAAGGCACAAGGCGCCGCTTAAGAGTGCCAGAAGACTGTGGTATGGACAGGTCTGCAGCATGATGGACCACAAGCGTGATGTGATCCACCCATTCCTGTACGTTATTGTGGCGGTCAAAGACAGCCAACCGAGTGAACAGTGGCCAGTTAGCCCTGCCAATCATCCACGTTGGTGGCCGCTGCTCCAGCAATACACCATCCAGGAGATGAATGCGGATAGGCAAGTGATCGCTGGAATGAAGGTCGTCAATGACCTCCCAGTGAACAGAGTCGGTGAGGGTTGGAGAGCAGAAAGATAGGTCAATGGCTGAGAATGACCCTGTAGCAGTAGAGAAATGAGTCGGAGTACCTGTGTTGAGGATGCACAACACTTGAGATGTTAGGAGGGTCTCCAAAATTCGACCTCGAGCGCAAAGAGGAGCCCCACAGGACATGATGGGCATTGAAGTCTCCCAGGAGGAGAAATGGGCGGGGGAGTTGGTCGATAAGATCTGTGAGAGCGTCTAAGGTCATTGCATCCAGAGGGGGTAAATGAAGGGAGCAAACGGTAAGCCTCCGAGGTGAATGAATTTCAACTGCAACTGCTTGCAGGTCAGTATCCAGGGGGAGAGCAGAGGAGTGGTGGTCATTATTGACAAACACAGCGACTCCACCTTTGGCCCTTTCTCCAGTCAGGTCATCTTTGCGATATAACGTGTAGCCCCGTAGTACAGGAGCATCAGATGGTTTGAAATGCGTTGCCTGTAAACACAAGCACAGGGGGCGTTGCCGTGCTAGGAGGTTTAGTTCCTCCACATGTGCCCGGAATCCATTCATGTTCCACTGTACAATGGGAGCCATCTATCAGGGTGGGAGTACCTTCATCCTCACTTTCTGTCGGGGAGGAGAGCCCACAACAGGTGGAGGCTCAGTTTTGGGTCGAGATGATTGCCCCAGTCTGACATCAACCTCCATCGCCTCAGAAGAGGAGTCGAGAGAGACGTCAGAGGGAATGACATCCACATCAGGACACTGTATATCTGCAGTCTCCTTTATTGGGCGAGTCTTCACCTTTGTCTTTGGCTTCGATGTTCTGGCCTGAGGTGGCATTGGAGCCAAAACCTCAGAAGCAGTAGGGGGTGTAGCAGCGCGGGGCAGTGCACAAGACTGGACCCGGGAAGGGGCAGGAAGTTCCATGATGTCAGCTACCACGGCCTGGTCAGAAGGCCATGGGGGAGCAGCAGGCTTCACAGGAACGGCAGCAGCACACGTACATTGACAAGCGCAGGTGCTAGTGCTGACAGTAGCAACCTCCGTTTGTGTAGCGGCATCAGTTTTCAAGACTGGCTGTTTCAGAACAGAAGAAAAGGAAGCAGCGAACGTGGGCGGCTGCATGGACTTGGAGATTTTCTTCGCCTCACCATACGGGATGCGTTTTGTAGTTTTTAGTTCCTGGATCTTCCGCTCCTCAAGGAAAACTCTGCATTCCCTACTCCACACAGGGTGATCCCCAGAGCAGTTGACACACTTGGGAGGAGAGGAGCAACCAACTCCCTCATGGGCGGCTTTACCACATTTCCCGCAAGTGGCTTCCCCTTTACAGCCGAGAGTAGTGTGTCCAAAGTGTTGGCATGTAAAACACCGCATGGCGTTGGGGTAATAAGGCCGTACACTGAGACGTAGGAAACCTGCCTTCACATGCTCTGGCAATTTGGTGCTGTTAAATGTAAGGATAAATGAGTCATTTATGAGAGCACCATCCACCCGTTTCATAATGTGTTGCACATCGACAATTCCTTCCCGGGACCATTCAGCCTTCAGTTCGTCTTGGGGAATGTCAACGAGATCTCTGCAAGTCACAACACCCTTGCTGTAGTTCAAGGTGTTCTGAAATTCAGTCTCTATCGCAAACTCCCCAAGAAATTGTGCCTTCTGATGGTTCTGGACTTGCTGGAAGCTAGATGTTTCAACCAACAAGGTGCCATTTCGCAAGCGCTTTACAGATTTTAATGTGCCAGCAATACCTTCTAAGCCCTTCTGTATATAAAATGGCGAAACTTTTTCAAAACTCCCATCTTTTCTTTTAATTATGAAAAACACATTCTGCGAAGCAGCATGCGTTCTGTTACTACTACCTGAATCAGGAGGACTGGCTACACGAGCCCTCTTGTTGGATTGGGTGTTAGAACCCACCAGCGGTCCACCCTTTCCGCTGGCAGGAGAAGAATAAAAGTTCGAGGGTTCCATCTCGGTCCCACGAGCAGCTAGGGAACTAGAAGTCCACCTAGACAGAGCCCCGCGTGCCTAGGTAAGCCTTATACAACTGGGGTGCGGCAGGTGCCCCAGAGGTTGCCCGCTTGCGACTGTTCCACCCCAACAGCCATGCACCTTATAGGCGCGCAGCACACCGTAAGATTGAGGGGTTTTTATAGAGGTTTACCTTCCTCGCAATCCAGGCGGTCAAGCCAAGATTACCATTCCCCGCAGCACACAACATTCCACCGCCGCGCCATGCGGTGGTCGCTGAAGCATGTCCGGGGGTTACGGTGACAGGAGACTGTCGGCGCTGACCAGTCCCCAGCTCAGGACCCCGGGGTCGCCAAGCCCGTACTCAGCAAATGAATGCTGAGCCCCTGGGGGGCGCGAATGCTGTGTGTTGATGCTAAGGTTAGTTTGATCTCACCCTTCTTTCTTCCCAGTAGGCCTCTGAACTAGGGGGTTTGTTGGAGAGGTTACCAGATCTTCTCTGTGATAGACGGGGGTTACTAATGTTCTTGTCTACCATATTCGTCTGTCTGACAATATTTCCATCAGGCGGTACCCATGGCGTCTCTCACTGCCTAAGATGAAGATACTAAGGGGAAAGATCTCCAAAGTGCATGAGAAGGGAGTTATTAGGCCTTCTTCATCCGCTTATGCCTCCCCTATATTCCTCGTTCCTAAGGATCAGGGGTGTAACTTTCGGTCTGTTGTTGACTACCGTCGCCTAAACAAGAAGGTTGCTCTCAAATCGGTTCGTTGACCTCATCTTCACAACTCTTGGTTTGCTGGGGCTAATTGGTTTACTGTGCTCCACCTTTTTTTACTGACTGGAATCTATTTGAATTGGGTTTGGCTACTGGCGCAGCCGCCCTTAGTTGTTTGCTGGATAATATGCTTGGAGGCTTAAAATTAGTCTGTGTATACAGTTATCTGGACAATTTGGTAATGTATAGTCATTCCATTCAAGAGCATTGGGTCCTAATTCCTTCAACTTTTTTCAAGTGCATCTCCTGGTTAGACCCCTTGTGAGTTACATCCTATCTAGGTGTTAGCTGAGTGGTCAGCGTGACGGATTGCCGTCCTACGGGCCAAGGTTCGATTCCCGGCTGGGTGGGGGATTTTCTCCGCTCAGGGACTGGTGTTGTATCATCATTTCATCCGCATCCGGTGCGCAGGTCGCCCACAGGGGCCTCCCGGCCAATGACGCCAAACGCTCATTTCCATTTTACTGAGTGGTCTCCCCCCCGCCTCCTCCAATTAATGTAATGTTGGTGACGCTCAGAGCAGCAGGTGACAAAGTGGAACGGCAGCTGCAGAGAGTCGCACGAGGCGCACGGAGTGCGGGGGGCGCCCCAGTCAGAGGTTCCCGGAAGGCCCCATCCGTCGCCGCCGCTGCGATCCTCTGGACCCTGGAGGGAGCGCTCCGCGAGTGACGGACGGCGCGCCAGATATAAACTGGGACAGCCCGGACCCCCGGGAATTTCCTGTCCGCAGCTCCGCCTCCGCCTCCGCCGCGCAGGAACCCTCAGAAGAAGCGACACGACGCCCGCTGTACCGCCGTCAGTTCGCCTGCCGGTGAGGCTGTCAACTTGACAGCGACCGTCGTGCCGCCTGGGGTTTAGTTTGCGACAGTTAAGAGGAGAGAGGACAGCCGCACCTCGGTGTACGAAACAGGTCAGGACACCACTGCAGAAGCAACGTACAAAGGACAGCAGATTCAAAATAATGCGAGATTGCCAAGTACTGATAGGTGGTTTACAGATGCTCGGGACTTAGTGCAGACTAAAATGTTTGTCCATTATGGAGATCGAGCGTTGAGACTAATAAAGGTTTTCAGATACGCTATGCGTGAAGACAGATTTTTTTATTTTCTCATTACCAGTTTCAAGCTGCCTAGCGACTTATCATCAGATACTGCAGCCCTTAGTAATAGGTCACAGCAGTGTAAGAACTGTTGTTATTTGATTGCATAGTTAATACTTTGTGCACCATGAGTAATAAGGGCTTCAATCAACATTATATATGTTGTATTGGCAGAAGAGCCAACACCGTGCTACTTGAGGAGGTCGAAATGCACGCGTTTTAGCTCACGCAGGCTGGGGTGAGGAGGGAAGAACTATACTGACGTGAGGTCTGGAACATGACAAGGAATTAGAATTCACAAATCAGATGTAATTAGTTTGATACTTAACTTTAATCCATTAATGATGAACGTCGCTCTTGACGGCACATGCTTCACAATATTTTCTGTTCAGAATACATTCTCATACATAGTAACTGAAAATGGCGCCTTGCTAGTCGTAGCAAATGATGTGCCTGAAGGCTATGCTAAACTGTCGTCTCTGCAAATGAGAGCGTATGTAGACAGTGAACCATCGCTAGCAAAGTCGGCTGTACAACTGGGGCGAGTGCTAGGGAGTCTCTCTAGACTAGACCTGCCGTGTGGCGGCGCTCGGTCTGCAATCACTGAGGCTAGGCGCAAATTGAGACGCGAATAGCAAGTGTGACGTGACAAGACACTACAGCGCGACACGCACGTGCCGCACGAGTCGCGCGGCTGCAGCGCATATTGCGACGCGTACACCATACTTCGCACGCGCCGACTGGCGACGCTGTGCGCTGACAGAAGCGAAGCGCGCGCAACCTGTTATCTTTCTCAAACGATTTTACAGAAACTATTCACTGAACATATATGATTTTTGCCTTATTTGTAGAGTTATATGTGAGCGTCGTGACGAAGTGCCCATCACCTCGCTAATGACCATTCTTATTGTGATGTACACATTTTAGTAAGACACTACGCAAAACTCAAAAAGTTTGCAACGAAAATTAGGGGTTGCTATGATTTTGCGTTTGGTGCGTATTACACCATATGTTGCTACGTATGAAATTTAGCTAATATGCTGAATTTTTGTTTAGATTTGGGAGGAGGTCTCTATCTGCCTCCGATCTCGAGAAAATGGATCCCATGTAGCGCGCTCACTTCCGATCTCACGCCCGCGAGAATGAAATACTCGCAACATCTCTCACATCTCCTAAACCGCTCGAGACATCGAAAGTTTGGCGAATGATAGCACACAAGGAGGAGAGCGTTTTGTCAATTCTTAAACACACGGAACTTTCTTATCTATGACGATATATCAGTACTTATACTTCCCTTTATATTTATTTCACTCCAGTGACTGTAATTTTTTAAGAGTTATCGACAGCTGGCGAAACAAGAGCTTCCTAGTACGAAAATGAACATGAAATTTCTTCCTTTATGTTACTGCAAACCGACACTATGAGGTTTTTCGTAAGCTATTGACCTCTGTGATTGCCAATTACTTGTTTAATGAGGCCCACCATTTCGGAATTCTGTCTCAATAGCTGCTGTGATATGAGTTTGGCAAATTACACTGTGACAAAGGAAGTACAATTAAACCATTCACCAAGAGAAATGTGGCCTTTACTCATAAATGGTGATGCTTCTACGAATGAGAAAAGATTAACAACTCACACAAAAAACGATTGCCAATTCCGTTGGAATTTTGGTGGAATCCACGTAACCCATCGTATTCTTAACACTGAGCGACTGGAATGGAAACTTACCAAAGGATTTTATTCCTTCTCTTGATCTGATCAGTATTAAAATAATGACGAGCGTTCCTTCAGGCGGAATGATAGGCACATGCCAGATACTGTTTACTCACCTATGGCTTGACAAACTGACAATGCGTCATCGCGAATAAAATAGTTGTTATTGAGAAAAATAAACAACTGATCTGTCGCACAACACAATGGTCAGTGTATTGTCAGCAGCGGAGGATAATTCGCGCGACAGGAATGCACAAGCAAGCCATGTGTGCCTTGTGAGTTGGAGTTGGAAAAACATTGTCATGAAATTAGATCTGCCTTTGTCAGCAGCACATTTCAACAAATTAAATATATCTAATCATAACACTCTTTTAGGATATTCCTACTTTCGTAATAATACCGACCATTTTCTTCATTTGTGTAGCCTGTTGTTGTATAATTAGTTTATTAATGCTGATAATGTCCATGCAACAATTGAAATGCTTTTTCTCATCACGGCGAACCAATTAAAACATTGTTATTTGTGACAGCTTTTCCACTGTTTCTAGCTTGCAGTGGAAATGTGGTGTTCACATGCATGTAATGCAGTGTGTCGTATTACATTATTACATCCATATCAGAGTAATCACAGTCAGACTTCTGAAATACTTCAGATCTTGGACGCTTTTTACCAGGAGCACACCTGTGGAGATTATCCCTTTCTAAATTTTTGTAACAGATCGTACTGATACGCCAGCATACTAGGCAGCGAGAAGATAACCTTATTTTACTTTCCTACATGATTTTATAATATTCCTTCCTTCCTTATTCACTACCCTCTGTCCCTTCTTGCGATCTGAAAACATCTCGGAGGCATATGATACATTTCCAGCGGCTACTGGCTCATCAAAGTATGCATTTTTCTTGACAGAAGAAAAACAAAACAAAACTATGAAGAAAGATGGAGCGTTTAAATGGCGAAAAACGAAACACTACCCAAAGGCAATGAAATTTAGTACACAGCAAGTCAAACTTTATCGTACGGGCAATACTACCACTGCTCGCATGCACCGTTCCGATGTGAGCATTTGGTTTATCGGACGTCAGGTAGCTCCAGCAAGATTATCATTTGTCATTCGTTGGACTGCCACTAGTCTGAGCTACCATCTTGTGAAGTTAATGTAACTCTTGGCTGCCTATCTCATCACTCGCGAAAATGTTTGTTGCCGGACCTTCTCAGAGATCGATTGCTGAAGCACCGTCTGTGACTGGTCCTTGTGTTTTATTAATGTATTATTTATTTATTATACCTTGTGCTACTTTTCCGAAGAAGTAAGGCAACTGCTGGAATACATACCCTGTAGGCCCAGCAGAAAAAGTGAGAGCGCTATAAAGCCAACCGCTTACAGCCTGGGAGACTTGCTATGGATTTTTACGCCTGTGCGGAAAGTAGAACTGTGGGAAAAATTATTATAGCGCTACTTTGGACCTTATCGTATCCTTCATCGCTTGTATGAAGTCGAGTATTGTGATTCTTCATCAAAAGGACAAAACTGGAAAGACGTGGTCGATATTCTCGGTGTGAGACTTTCCTACAATCCAAAGGTGCAGATCAGTGACGGGAGGCTTAAGAAAACTGAAAACCCACTTGGCGATCGCGAAGCATCCATGGGGGCGCTAATCTTCGCTGCTCATCACTGTGAAGAGGATCTAACAACACGCCCACAACGCGAGGATCCACCAGCGCTGCAATACGGAACACCACTGACAAGATTTATATCTAGGATACTATCGTTGGCTCAAATGAGACCTTTTGAAAAAGGACATCACTGCTTCTCCTGAGGGGCCGGCCGGAGTGGCCGAGCGGTTCTAGGCGCTACAGTCTGGAACCTCGCGACCGCTACGGTAGCAGGTTCGAATAGTTAGGTTTAAGTAGTTCTAAGTTCTAGGAGACTGATGACCTTAGAAAAGCACCATAGTGCTCAGAGCCATTTGAACCATTTTTTCTCCTGAGGAGTGAGCAATGCCGGAGGCAGAGTAGGTAGTGTTTAGCGTCGCTAGCTGGTGTGCTGTATCTACATCTAGATCCACATGTACGTACTCTGCAAGCCACTGTGTGGTGCGTGGCAGAGTCCACCTTGTACCGTTACTAGTCATTTCCTTCCATGTTCCATAACAGAGCGAGGGAAAAAGCGAATGTCTATATGACTCTGTACGAGCTTTAATTTCCCTTCTATCTGGTCCTTTTGTTCCTTACACGCAATTTACATTGTCTGCAGTAGAATCGATCTGCAGTCAGTCTCAAATCCCGATTCCCTAAATTTTCTCAATAGTGTTCCACAAAAAGACCGTCGTCTTCCCTCCCAGCTCCCAAATCGACGCTGTAATACTTGTATGTTGTTCGAAGCTACGGCCAGCAAATATAGCAGCCCGCCTCTGAATAGTTTCGATGTCTTCCTTCAATCTGACCTGTTGCGGACACCAAATTCTCGAGCAGTACTGAGGAACAGATTGCACTAGCGTTCTACACGCAGTCTCCTTTACAGATGAATCACGCTTTTCTAAAATTCGCTTTCCTTACTACCATCCTTAGGTTCTCTTTTCATTTCATATCCCTCTGCAACGTTACACCCAGACATTTAATCGACGTGTCTGTGTCAAGCAGTAAACTACCAACGGAGGTTTGAACATTGCTGGAATCTTTTTCCTACTCATCTACATTAACTTCCATTTTTCTTTATTCAGAGCAAGCTGCTATTCATATCAACTAGACATTTTCACTAAATTAACTTATATTCTCCTACTGTCGCTCAACACTTGCAGTAGACCACAACATCGTCAAAAAACACCCACAGACTGCTGCCCAGCTCGTCCGTCGCATAAGTAATATACAGGGTGACAATACCTGAACTATATGAAATAAAATCGTCATAACTTCTGAACGGTTTTCGTTAGGATGTTCAAACTGCACAGTTGGTCGCGGGGCATTATGGGAATTAGAATGGCCTGGTTTATCGACGAAGCCCACTTTAATTTGAATGGGGCCGTCAACAAGCAAAATTGACTCATTTGGGAATTAAGAATCCGCATTTCACGACCGAGAAATCTGTTCCCCTCAACGGGTGACTGTGTGGTGTGCAATGTCCAGCCACGGAATAATCGGTGCGATATACCTTGATGGTACCAAACGGTACGTGAAGGTTCTGGAAGATGATTTCACACCCATTATCCAAAGTCTTTACAGACGAATAGAAAAACTGGTAGAAGCAGACCTCGGGGAAGATCAGCTTGGATTCCGTAGAAATGTTGGAACACGTGAGGCAATACTAATCTTACGACTTATCTTAGAAGAAAGATTAAGAAAAGGCAAACCTACGTTTCTAGCATTTGTAGACTTAGAGAAGGCTTTTGACAATGTTGACTGGAATACTCTCTTTCAAATTCTGAAGGTGGCAGGGGTAAAATACAGGGAGCGAAAGGCTATTAACAATTTGCACAGAAACCAGATGGCAGTTATAAGAGTCGAGGGGCATGAAAGGGAAGCAGTGGTTGGGAAAGGAGTGAGACAGGGTTGTAGCCTCTCCCCGATGTTATTCAATCTGTATATTGAGCAAGCAGTAAAGGAAACAAAAGAAAAATTCGGAGTAGGTATTAAAATCCATGGAGAAGAAGTAAAAACTTTGAGGTTCGCCGATGACATTGTAATTCTGTCAGAGACAGCAAAGGACTTGGAAGAGCAGTTGAACGGTATGGACAGTGTCTTGAAAGGAGAATATAAGATGAACATCAACAAAAGCAAAACGAGGATAATGGAATGTAGTCAAATTAAATCGGGTGATGCTGAGGGAATTAGATTAAGAAGTAGAGAGGATATAAAATGTAGACTGGCAATGGCAAGGAAATCGTTTCTGAAGAAGAGACATTTGTTAACAACGAGTATAGATTTAGGTGTCAGGAAGTCGTTTCTGAAAGTATTTGTATGGAGTGTAGCCATGTATGGAAGTGAAACATGGACGATAACTAGTTTAGACAAGAAGAGAATAGAAGCTTTCGAAATGTGGTGCTACAGAAGAATGCTGAAGATAAGGTGAGTAGATCACGTAACTAATGAGGAGGTATTGAATAGGATTGGGGAGAAGAGAAGTTTGTGGCACAACTTGACTAGAAGGAGGGATCGGTTGGTAGGAGATGTTTTGAGGCATCAGGGGATCACAAATTTAGCATTGGAGGGCAACTTGGAGGGTAAAAATCGTAGAGGGAGACCAACAGATGAATACACTAAGCAGATTCAGAAGGATGTAGATTGCAGTAGGTACTGGGAGATGAAGAAGCTTGCACAGGATAGAGTAGCATGGAGAGCTGCATCAAACCAGTCTCAGGACTGAAGACCACAACAACAACATCCAAAGTGACACTGATTTCGACAATATGTGGTTCACCCAAGACGGAGCTCGACTCCATTGAAGCAGGAGAGAATTTGATGTCCTGGTATGAGCACTTTCGGGACTGCATAGTGGCTCTGGGGGACCCAGAGGCCACTGGCATGGGTCTCGATAGGCCGCCATGTTCTGCGGCTCTGAACACATGTGACTCCTTTGTGTGGGGATATTTTGAAGACAAGGTGTACAGCAACAACCCCAAAACCATTGCTGAGCTGAAAATAGTCATTCAGGAGGTCATAGACAGCATCGATGTGCCGACACTTCAGCGGGTCATGCCGAATTTCGCTATTTGCCTGCGTCACATCAACGCCAATGATGGCAGGCACATCGATCAAGTCATTACCTAAATCCGAATATCGGTAGTGACGTTCACATGTTGAATAAACTGTCTGCACGCCGAGTTTGTAACTAATTTCCGTTTCTTTCATACTTTACGCTCGTTCGTTTGTTAACCTCTGCAGTTGGCACGGTGTCAAACGCTTTAGGGATATGTAGGGGTATTGAATCTGCCATGTGCCCTTCATCGATGTTTCTCAGGAAATCTTGCAGGAAAAGAGCTACTGAGTTTTGCACGAGAGATGCTTTGTACACTGAAGCGCCAAAGAATTTGGTATAGGCATGCGTATTGAAATACAGGAATATGTCACTTTTACTTTCACAAGTCCGTCTTGATCACACAGATTTGTTTACACTTTATTACCGGTTTCCGCTTACCGACATCTACAGATCTGTTGTAAATATAAATGTTGTCTAAGCGACCAGGTTCCATTAGTTAAGCCTAAATCCATACAGTATTAATTATTCACGAAATATAAAAATATAAAATATTTATAGCCATGTATAGCAGCCATACACACCGTTAAAATATTGTGATAAAATCATCGTGAAGTTAAGCATGTTAGAACATGGTACACTCTTTGACAAAAAACTTGACCGGCGGCCGGCCGCTTCAGAGGCTAAGTCCGCGCCGATCGCGACATGGGACAAAAAAACTGGCCAACTCGCTAATTCTCTAAGTCCGGTTATCTGCACAATCTGGCAACACTGTAGACTGCGGCACTTCCTGGAGGAAAACTTGTCCCATGATAGAGAAACTCTAGGCTGATTACGCCTGTGGTCTAGCGGTAGCGTGCGTTGTTTCTGTTCATAATGTCAGTGGATCGAGAGCAGCTGGCATAAAATATTTTTATAGCCTCTTCTGTCTGAATGCTGAAGACGTGAATGTAATGGTAGCGCAGATTCAATCTATTTCGCTTTGTGACACACCGATATCAAAATGTTATCCAGTAACGATTTTGCGGCAGATTTCCTGCAGACTGTCCTCCTCTGGACGCCGTATGCGGCAAAGCTCCGGGATCCATTTGCTGGCTACTGGCAGCGGCCGTGGCGACAGCAGCGGCGCTGCACTCTCCCGTTCTTTATCGAAAGCGCCTGCTACCGCTCATCGCTTTTGATGATTTAAAACGCTTTATTATTAAATGTTGCTCCACAGAAAATTTCTACAATTTCCATTCACGCTCAAAAGCAACGGAGACAGACGCCCTGATTAGTAGGCGCGTATTATATTACATTAATCGGCAAGAGCTGAGTATGGCCCGAAATTAATTTTATAGACTGGGACGAAATTAAACCACCTCACTACATTCGATGAATTTATAAATGCTTCATACCTCGTTTCTTTTCCTTTCAAACTCAATTATTTGTGCAACTTTTGGTCAATGTTTGGATGTTTTCGTCAAGCCAGAGTGAGCGTCTGTGGTGTAAAGTGTATTACAGTTCTTGTTTCATTCCTTATGGTAAGTCTATGCGATAAACTGTGTGAATACCTTGCAATGCATGCTCTGTAGCAGTGCAGGAACACTGCACATTTGGAGTTCCATGTATGGGTTCATGAAGTATTTATTGTTGATCGGAAGTGATAGTTAAGGTCATCAGATTTAAACCAGAAAAATTTGTCGTTTTGAAGGTTTCAGAGAACGGAAAGGAATTGCTAACGCCGGTGTTAGAAAACGTCTACAGTTAAATGCTATTGCAAAAATTTAGAAGAAGGGAACTATATTAATGAACATGTGCACTTCATAAACAACCTTCTGACATGTTAGACCTATATGACGAACAAAGCTCAAATTTATATCGTTGACAGTCGGTTTGAATCTTTTCAGGGTCTATTTTACAGTGAAGCACCTTGGAATTTGCAAAGCAGAAATCCATGATAGTAACTTAATTTACTAAGTCGAAATCGGACGAAGATTGATGTTTAAAGGCATTCTTCAGATTTCGCATAAGAAATTTTTACTAGCAGTTCGCAACTCCATTAATTAAAATGGAAAATAAAAGGTTGTAGTCAGCGGCTTCTACCGTGATTCGAACTGCTATGTCTTATAGTACAAGCACTGCAACGCACAAGGGAACCTCTGAGCTAACGACACACTGGCGGCCAGAGGCGGAATATAGTCACTGCGATGTTGCCTGAGCCTCAAAACGCAACCTTAAACACACGAACAGAGGAGGTGGAGATTACTGTTTTAACGTCCCGTCGACAACGATGTCATTAGAGACGGAGCACAAGCTCGGATTAGGGAAGGATGGGGAAGGAAATCGGCCGTGCCCTTCCTAAGGAACCATCCCGGCATTTGCCTGAAGCGATTTAGGGAAATCATTGAAAACCTAAATCAGGATGGCCGGGCGCGGGATTGCACCGTCGTCCTCCCGAATGCACACACAAACAGGTGTTACTTATGTGAAGAACGCCGTTCTTGGAGTCCAGAAATTAAATATACTTTCTAATTGTGTCATCTTGCAGTGGATTATATCGTGCGAGTCTTCGATGTGGAAAACGAATGTCAAGTGAATTTAGCGAGGTAACGCCGACCTACACCCGGAAGTAAATGCACTATCAGAGTGTTGACAAATACTTGCTACGACGCTGCCATTTCTAGGCTCTCTGACGAGGCAGCTCTTCAGCGAAATGCTTGCCGTGATTCTCCGATACGGTTCTTCAGAGTGGAGACGCGCGCGCACGTTTGGTTTTTATGCGGCGTTCTCCCCTGATGGTTTCTGACGTCGCCTTGTGGGCTATGTATACATATGAGACATTCAATTATCATTAATCCAGAATCATACAAGTTTCAGCTTCCGGCGTGGAAGAAGGCTGTTGACGCCGACATTATATCATTTCAACGTAGGGAAAGCAAAACGGATCATTCAATGTTTCTCATTCAACATAAAGCATGTGAGATAATTTTCCGTAACGTTCATAATCATCTAAAAATACAAACGAAGTAAAAATACACCGGAAGCTTATTCGAATTGAATATAACGCTTTGCACCTCGATTTCGAATTTGTCCACTTGCAATCTTTTGCAGCATACACATAGAATGTCATGATTACCACGAGAATGAAGAAATATGTTGGTAAGGATGGAAGCAAGAAGAGACGCAGTCAACAAATATTCTATTCCTCATGGCATTCATTTCATTTGACACGTAAGAAGAAGTAAAGCGGGAATTTACTTTCGTTAACACGAAAGATATGCCGCACATATTGATAACGAGAAAGTCTGCGTCTTCATACGTTTCCTCCTTGAAATCTGTATGCTCTATTATATACTAAGTAGCCTGATCATTGTTTCAGTAATGTTACCCTCTTGTTTGACCCCGTAACGATGAACAGATTCCAAATGCATGTCTCCCTTCCTGGGTTGTTTTTTGTGTTTTATTGCTTGGAATTCCTGAAGCAGACCACTGTGCCTTCCCCCCTCGTGGGTTAGGTCTCAAAACTAAACCGCTTTGTATCCAATGGCATAATTTATTCAGACAGCATCAGCATAAGACTATCAAACAAAGCCTTCCATTTACAGTTGCAGCACTCTAACCAGCACTGACCAAAGTGTAATCCACGGTCATGGTCCTAAATTACCAGCTGTCTGCTACTGTGGCAAAGTCCGTACTACACTTTCGATTCCGCAGCACCATTTTATCTGGTAACACTGTGTAGTTGCACAGTTGTGCTACCAGGTCTGTCCTCACACTGTCAACTTTATGTATCTCACTTCTCCTGTAGCGTAGATCACGAGGAGCCGAAGTAAATGAGTGTATTCTGCATGACGTAACATTCAGTATTCCCTTCTTTCATAGCCACTCTTCATGTGCATCGATACCAAATAGGAATGCGAAAACTCTTGCGAGTGGGAGAATGACAATAACAATCGTAACAAGAACAAGCAAATAATGAATGATGTTTATTCCAACGCAGAACGGGAATGGCTTTACATATAAAAATCTGTATCTATATCTATATCCATATCTATTGATCTTTGAGTTGGCACAATGCAAATATATTCTTAGCATTTAGTTACTGAATTTAGTTCTGGATGTTTGCAGAGAAAAGGAAAAGTCGGTACTTCTCGCTAGTGTAATATAATGTGAAGCAGCAACTACCCTTTCCTTAGAACACGACTCAAGAAGGTCCTCAAGTAGGTAGCAAGGCACTGCTGCATTCTGTTCCCTGACATTGCTCTGATGACGGTTAATGCAGATAGTTCCGATTATGAAATACAAAACGTATTGCAGGTTAGTTCCTAGGATAGTAACATTAAATTTACGTTGTAGACGGCACATGAACGTGACGACTATCCATATTACTCATCAATATAAAAAGACAATATTTTGGGAATTTAGCAGGATTACTCAAAATGAATTCTGAAATTGGGTGACTGACTGCACAGGTGCTAAACGTCGTCAAGAGTATACGATGTCCTAATCGCATTAGGAATATGAAGATCGTCTTCGACAGCTCGCAACTTTCACATTGCTATCTCCACCCTACTCCAGACAGCCCTCGGTGGAGTTGCACTACGTTGCCGATGTTATGGAAGGCCTTCAAACCGACAACAGACCACATATTGAAAAATACAAGCGAATTCTCTTGCAGCGTAAGCTTATTGTAACTAATCTAAAAATTATTGGAGAGGAACATTGTCCTATTCAAAAAAAGTAAAATGTTACACACTGTTGACGTCAAACGGACATTATCTATGTCCTGTCTTGTGTCCTACTCATCTATAATATCAAGTGTACTATGAAAATGATTATATGTAATGGATGATAGGGTAATGCATTGATACCAGATGGCGGGGGCCGGCCGGTGTGGCCGTGCGGTTCTAGGCGCTTCAGTCTGGAACCGCGTGACCGCTACGGTCGCAGTTTCGAATCCTGCCTCGGGCATGGATGTGAGTGATGTCCTTAGGTTAGTTAGGTTTAAGTAGTTCTAAGTTCTAGGGGACTGATGACCTTAGAAGTTAAGTCCCATAGTGCTCAGAGCCATTTGAACCATTTGAACTATTTAACGCAAAAGACATTAAAAATTAAAGTTATTCACGAGCAGCTAGTTGAGAATATGTATGAACATTAAATGACACGACGAACTGAAATAATATGACGAAGAGTTCAGCGCTCACTGGGAATAGAGCCCCACACATATCGTTGTTGACTACACACAAAGAGACGTCAGCTACCGAATTTTTATCCACCAGCTGCTCAGAATAGCATCTTGAACTTGCAGTCATCTCGCAAATAGTTCTGTGTCTCACTGGGAGTTAAAAACGTCAGATATCGTTAATGTTGACAACGAATGAAAATACATTAAAAATCAAAATTATTATCCACCAGCAGATAGGTGTTCTCATGATAGAGCTTGATAATACATAATTTAATTCTTATTGCCGGGCCAGGATTCGATCCCATTCACGCGTAATATGTGAAGGTGTTGAGGAATCTGCAGTTTTGAACAAACAACAAATTGTAGCCGAGCTGTATTGCCACGAAGGGATCAAATTCCGCGTTAAGGGCGGTCGGAGTTGCATTCCCAGTTTAGAACCAATTTTATCGACATACAGAAGCTCAAATAAAAGATGGAATAAGTGTCCTGTGACCATACATAGCGTTTGTGTCGTCACTTGAAATAAATAACTAGCATAAGAAAGGTTACTGGTGATAGAGTTTCTACATGTCGCCACTCCAGACTTTATTGTGGTTCAACCTACCGTCTACTTGGTAAAGAAGGAATATCATCTTTAATGTGAATTTTCAGACCACGCAGCCATTATATCTCCTTCACTTGGTGTAGCCAGGACAGAATGGAATCTGTCTCTCCCTATCTAAAATCATTGACGGAAGTGGGAATCGAACCCAGACCATAGGTATAACAACCTACCATCCGTCCAACAGACCACGAAATCCTCTTCTCTGCGAGTCATTTTTCTATCGTAACGCAGTTGCGCCACACTGGATGAGAATTCTGACACACAGGCTCCCTGTAGTAATTTGCAGCATGTTCAGTAAATTCATTTACTTGGTTGACCGAATCACCATGAACTAGCTGCCTCGGCTACCCAGTGCATACATTCGACTATTTTGTAATCACAGAAATAAAATCACGTAACTGCCACCTACACACAACTGCCAACAGTGTAGGATGCAGAAGTTTAAATAGGAAGTGTTCCTTTCCACTTGAGCTATTCTATTGCGCTATCTGTTACTAGAAAACGTCGTTCAGTCCAAAAGAAAAGCTGTAACTGTTTGTCTCTCAGAAGTCAAGACCTGGCCATATGCATAATCTCCCAGTGCTGTGGAATCCAAAAGTTCTGGAGGAATAGTTGTCGAGCTCTGGAGCTGTTGTAGCTACGTGTCAGCTAGTAGCGTGTATAAGATGTCGCCAGTTCGAATACATTCAGTGCTACATTTTTTAAAACGCAATTCTGCTCTCTGCTGAAGGTATCAATCTAATGGAACTTTGAACACAATTCCCTTCACTTCTCAGCCCAAAGTAGTCGCATGTGGAAAAAGGGCTAACTACTGTGACATTTTGTTCTATTCAGGTTTAATAGACAGCAGGCAGCAGATGCATCTCGAAGATGTGCAGGGAGAGCGCATCGTGCCATAATATGTCGGAAAAGTATTTTCTACATTAGCCGTCGTGTGGTAGTGATATTTTATTCTTCTTCAAACTTTGTTTGACAGCTTTAACTCAGAACAAGTTTTCTACATGCATGTAATCAATAAACTGCATGTGCATTGTCAGACTGTCATAGGTAACATCAGAGAATTCGCATATATCGTTGATGTTTAATTTCTCTCTCATGTTTACTATTGTTTTAACAACACTAAAGGAAACCTTACGAAAATTGTGCACTGTATTATAAGAAATGAAATAAAACTAACCATGATAACCTTACGACGAAAGTATCTGTACACAAGCATGCCTCTATCGACACGAATTAGTAAAATACTACTCACTTAGATTTTGATTGGGTCTGTGTTTAATTGGTATGCTGTGTCATACTCAAGAGGTATGCAAATGTGGCATTTCATAAATATAGTTACGTATTCCTAGAAACCCAAAATTCGCTTGGCAGCAGCGGAAAGAGGCCTTACCTGTTGTGCAGCATTGTAAGTTTTTCAACATTGCACTATGAGCTGAAAGCATTTTCTTGCGATTTCCTTATTGATGTTTGATCTGACTGCTTGTAGCTCTTTCACAGAAGGGATAAAACCGTTACAGTCAGTGAGACTGGAACTGTGAACCGTAACAGACGCTTTTTCACAGGTCAGCACGTTACCACAAAGCTGGCGAGGAGGTATGGGTCCTAGCTTCCTATTACGAGGGCAATAGTAACTAGAACTCGTAAACCGCTATTTGAAGGTCGAGATTAGTTGCGGTTTCCACCTGCAACGACTTTCCTGGGCTGAAAACCGTAAATTTTCAATCTTTTGTTACCCTTCAAGCGATAATAACTCAGATTATTCAATGGTAATGACAGGTAAAATCAAGTGAACTTTGAGGCTTAATTCCGTGCACACCAGGAAGTAACTCGTCGATCACAGAGTTGCCAAACATACGTTGCCTTGTTGCCAAATCTCAGTTACAGTACCAGCAGGAAGAAGACGAACCGATGTGATCCTACAGCGATCTGGGAAGTGACCATAGCTGGTGTCTCCAAGTCGCGGCTGCTACGGCCTGGAATACGTAATGCGTCTGATTCGCTTTCTGTAACTAGGTTTAGGGACTGGAGCGTAGTTAGTAATAATACTCAGAACTGACTGCAAACTGAGCATCATAAATCAGTAACTCTCATTGTTGTTTTTATATTTCTTTCGTAAGTGTACTCAAAACTAAGAAAGTCATTCACAGGCGTTTTCGTGCCTCGCCGATAGTCGAGCACAACATACAAATAAAAATAAAAAAGAATGTGTGTGTGTGTGTGTTTGTGTGTGTGAGAGAGAGAGAGAGAGAGAGAGAGGGAGAGAGAGAGAGAAATAAAGAGCAATGAGAGAGAGTGTAAAAAATTGTTGTAAAGAAATTGAATCATGGTATTTAAAGAAATCTTTCATTAAAATGACACGTTCCACATCATTATGAGATGTCGTATTCATGATCTATGGAACAAGAGTTAATCTAATGTAATCTAATCTAATCTAATCACATCATATTGATGATTAGCCATGAAGAGTCATGAATTACCGAAATTTTGGCCAATACCAGTAAACAAATCTAAACTTGAAAATAAAATACGACAATTTTTGTAATAAACCGTGACTCCTATCAAGACCCTTTCGTCCCTGTTATCTAACCACGAAAGATGTCTGATATACCTCCATTCTGAAGTAACAAAGTGTGCATGCATTTAAAGATGAAGTGCATGATGTGAAGTTCTGTGACGGAGATACGAACCCAACACGTAATCCGATTGTTAACTAAGAAACATCAAATGTTACGTATCGGTTTTTCTTACGAGCCGCTAGGTGTCTGAATCTAAAATAAGGATACAAACTTTTGTGCCTAAGCGACAATCGAACTGTACACCTACCGTGCATCCACGAATATAGCTTAAGTATCAGTTGCTTACTCATGAACAGTAAGATGTGTGCGTGTTTGACCAGAAATAACGACACCTGTTGCGATTGTTGGAAACACATGAACAGACATTGAAATTGCGCGTTAATTTTCACTAGCAGGTGGGTGTGCACTTGATAAAGCTAGAAATGAAATTATGAATATTTTTGTACTGGATCAGGTTTCAGACCCACATACTTACCTTTGGAGGAGACCTAGAGAAGATTGCAGTCTTGGGAAAAGGAACGAAATGACTGAACTATACTGTTCCGAGAGATTCAGATCCTCGAAAGAGGAGATACGAATTCGAATCACAGTCCAGCACCAAATTTTTAAACGTCTCTAGTTCAATCAAGTACAAGTAAAATAAGAGTCCTGTCCCTTTAAATGGCTATCGGTTCATCAAATAAAATAAAATTTCCTAATGTAAGTAAGCTTACTGGCGACTGTATTTCTGTTTACCATGACTTCCGCTGTGTCATTTCCCAACGTAAACCGGCTCTGCCCAGTTGGTAATGAAGGAACGTGATGTTTAATGCGGATTCTGGATTATAACGTCTTTCTCTTGAGGTTACCAGAGGTAAAATAAATCTGTTTGTGCCTCTTAAAAGTAAATGCCAGAACCCACGCATTGCACCTGTGATAGCTCGTTCCAACATACCATTGTGGCCACATTACCCAGCCCCAAGAGTGTGCTGTAACGGATGATGTGCTTAGCTTACAAAATTAGTCACGGTGGAAAAAATGCGAGTCTATTAAATGGTCAAGTAGAAGCAAGTTTCTGACGCAGAGATTATGCTATTCTCATGTCAGCAGGATGTAAAGACTCTTCTAGGCATCATAGGCTGGATGTGAAGCCATTTTCATTTTTCACAAATTCAGCAAATTTCTTAGTTCGAGAAAATCCACTGTGAAGTGTGAAGTTGCCGGATAATTCGATTATTACTGTTATTATTACTATCATTCTATTCATTCCGCTGCTGTAACACAAGTGCTTGAACATCATTGAATGCCTTTTGGTCACTATAGATGTAGTTTCCCAAGAACAGGTTCTTTCCCTGTCTACGGAATCCTTTTCATGTTAATATCAAACACCAGCAATTACTCGTAGATTACTTTAAAACTAAAGTAATTGACGAAGACGTTACTTGGTAACAAAAACGCACTGCCTTTCTTCATTTACTTTCGCCTAGAAATGGCTAACGCGTACTGACAAACCAAAAGGCAAGAGATCTTACTGCCTTCCGATATACGTTGCTGTTAGTTCTTCCACATAATTTGGTCGACATGACCTGTTTCAAGTTGTGTATGACAGACAGTGTTTTAGAAAATCTATTGTTTCCCTTTGAAATAAACAGAAGTATTTTCATTCTAAGCTGTCCAAGTACAAAATTTTCGCAATATTAGTTCAAATTTAATATTCGCTTCTATAATGTAGGAAAGTATTTCACAGTCGCAAAACTCGTATCCGAAACGTTGACCTTACACTTAGTCGCTGACCATACATTCTAGCTCAGAGTGACACCAGTTTAAATAACCTAATGTAGCGAAGACTGTTTGCCAGTGCTCTTTCTCCCCGGATAATACGCAATTCACTCATTTGGCTCTATAAGTACACTGTAACAGTAATTTCTGTGTGAAATTTGTCAGTAAGCTTTTGCTTTCCAACCGGCAAAATACGGCAGAGTACGGCCGGTAAACAATTCACAAACCACGATTTAGTGCCAATAAGACGATTTCCTTAAATATTGTCGAAGCTGAGGGAATTTAGTTTCTGCTTAAATCGTCTTAAGCAGCAACGTTCACAGATATCTCAAATAGGAAAAAGCTGAATATCCAGGTACGAAGGTTGTAGAACAAACTTCCCACAGTTTGTGTCAGGTTGATCTTTTCGTCTGATAACACTGCTTAAGTATTCTGTCTAAGAGGTATCACAAGTAGTATCCCTGTAGCTGTGGGAATCATTGGTTGAAAACGAGTTTAACACCAGTGGGTACAGTGCTGCTAAATTTTCACAATTATTATCGACCTACGTCTGAGTTCATCCACTAACTGAGGCGTATTTATAATATTGGAGCTAGACTGTGTATCCTTGTCTTTCTTGAGTGGTCATTGGAAGGCGTTTACACACACGTATACAATACTATGAATACTTCGAACGCTATGGTTAACGTTGCTGTCATAAACTACTTTTTTTTTAAATTCTTCTGGGTCTTCAGCGTGCAATATGTGTTGTAGATACAGTCTCAGATCAAAACATTGACCACCGAGTCGTTCACGTAAGGTGGACAATACAGTCGTGCTCCTCTCAGAATTCTATGTCTGGCAATATGCTCGATCTAGCAACATGTAGACTGCGGCACTTCCCAGAGGAAGTCTTGACTCCAGTCTTAGTACATTACTCTTGACTACGACCGTAGTCTTGAGGTAAAACGCGAGACCAGCTAATATGATATTGTAGATTCTCTTGAATTACACTCATAGCTTCAGCACCGAGAGGAAAGGGGCGATAAAAATTTTGTCGATATGTGCTTTCGGTCGCCAGACGTCATATTAGCTGGTCTCGCGTTTTACCTGAAGACTACGGTCGTGTTCCAGCAGCGGTATGAATAAAATGATAGTAATAATAACAGTAATAATCGAATTATCCGGCAACTTCACACTTCACAGTGGATTTTCTCGAACTAAGAAATTTGCTGAATTTGTGAAAAATGAAAATGGCTTCACATCCAGCCTATGATGCCTAGAAGAGTCTTTACATCCTGCTGACATGAGAATAGCATAATCTCTGCGTCAGAAACTTGCTTCTACTTGACCATTTAATAGACTCGCATTTTTTCCACCGTGACTAATTTTGTAAGCTAAGCACATCATCCGTTACAGCACACTCTTGGGGCTGGGTAATGTGGCCACAATGGTATGTTGGAACGAGCTATCACAGGTGCAATGCGTGGGTTCAGGCATTTACTTTTAAGAGGCACAAACAGATTTATTTTACCTCTGGTAACCTCAAGAGAAAGACGTTATAATCCAGAATCCGCATTAAACATCACGTTCCTTCATTACCAACTGGGCAGAGCCGGTTTACGTTGGGAAATGACACAGCGGAAGTCATGGTAAACAGAAATACAGTCGCCAGTAAGCTTACTTACATTAGGAAATTTTATTTTATTTGATGAACCGATAGCCATTTAAAGGGACAGGGCTCTTATTTTACTTGTACTTGATTGAACTAGAGACGTTTAAAAATTTGGTGCTGGACTGTGATTCGAATTCGTATCTCCTCTTTCGAGGATCTGAATCTCTCGGAACAGTATAGTTCAGTCATTTCGTTCCTTTTCCCAAGACTGCAATCTTCTCTAGGTCTCCTCCAAAGGTAAGTATGTGGGTCTGAAACCTGATCCAGTACAAAAATATTCATAATTTCATTTCTAGCTTTATCAAGTGCACACCCACCTGCTAGTGAAAATTAACGCGCAATTTCAATGTCTGTTCATGTGTTTCCAACAATCGCAACAGGTGTCGTTATTTCTGGTCAAACACGCACACATCTTACTGTTCATGAGTAAGCAACTGATACTTAAGCTATATTCGTGGATGCACGGTAGGTGTGCAGTTCGATTGTCGCTTAGGCACAAAAGTTTGTATCCTTATTTTAGATTCAGACACCTAGCGGCTCGTAAGAAAAACCGATACGTAACATTTGATGTTTCTTAGTTAACAATCGGATTACGTGTTGGGTTCGTATCTCCGTCACAGAACTTCACATCATGCACTTCATCTTTAAATGCATGCACACTTTGTTACTTCAGAATGGAGGTATATCAGACATCTTTCGTGGTTAGATAACAGGGACGAAAGGGTCTTGATAGGAGTCACGGTTTATTACAAAAATTGTCGTATTTTATTTTCAAGTTTAGATTTGTTTACTGGTATTGGCCAAAATTTCGGTAATTCATGACTCTTCATGGCTAATCATCAATATGATGTGATTAGATTAGATTAGATTACATTAGATTAACTCTTGTTCCATAGATCATGAATACGACATTTCATAATGATGTGGAACGTGTCATTTTAATGAAAGATTTCTTTAAATACCATGATTCAATTTCTTTACAACAATTTTTTACACTCTCTCTCATTGCTTTTTATTTCTCTCTCTCTCTCTCTCTCTCTCTCTCTCTCTCTCTCTCTCTCACACACACAAACACACACACACACACATTCTTTTTTATTTTTATTTGTATGTTGTGCTCGACTATCGGCGAGGCACGAAAACGCCTGTGAATGACTTTCTTAGTTTTGAGTACACTTACGAAAGAAATATAAAAACAACAATGAGAGTTACTGATTTATGATGCTCAGTTTGCAGTCAGTTCTGAGTATTATTACTAACTACGCTCCAGTCCCTAAACCTAGTTACAGAAAGCGAATCAGACGCATTACGTATTCCAGGCCGTAGCTGCCGCGACTTGGAGACACCAGCTATGGTCACTTCCCAGATCGCTGTAGGATCACATCGGTCCGTCTTCTTCCTGCTGGTACTGTAACTGAGATTTGGCAACAAGGCAACGCATGTTTGGCAACTCTGTGATCGACGAGTTACTTCCTGGTGTGCACGGAATTAAGCCTCAAAGTTCACTTGATTTTACCTGTCATTACCATTGAATAATCTGAGTTATTATCGCTTGAAGGGTAACAAAAGATTGAAAATTTACGGTTTTCAGCCCAGGAAAGTCGTTGCAGGTGGAAACCGCAACTAATCTCGACCTTCAAATAGCGGTTTACGAGTTCTAGTTACTATTGCCCTCGTAATAGGAAGCTAGGACCCATACCTCCTCGCCAGCTTTGTGGTAACGTGCTGACCTGTGAAAAAGCGTCTGTTACGGTTCGCAGTTCCAGTCTCACTGACTGTAACGTTTTTATCCCTTCTGTGAAAGAGCTACAAGCAGTCAGATCAAACATCAATAAGGAAATCGCAAGAAAATGCTTTCAGCTCATAGTGCAATGTTGAAAAACTTACAATGCTGCACAACAGGTAAGGCCTCTTTCCGCTGCTGCCAAGCGAATTTTGGGTTTCTAGGAATACGTAACTATATTTATGAAATGCCACATTTGCATACCTCTTGAGTATGACACAGCATACCAATTAAACACAGACCCAATCAAAATCTAAGTGAGTAGTATTTTACTAATTCGTGTCGATAGAGGCATGCTTGTGTACAGATACTTTCGTCGTAAGGTTATCATGGTTAGTTTTATTTCATTTCTTATAATACAGTGCACAATTTTCGTAAGGTTTCCTTTAGTGTTGTTAAAACAATAGTAAACATGAGAGAGAAATTAAACATCAACGATATATGCGAATTCTCTGATGTTACCTATGACAGTCTGACAATGCACATGCAGTTTATTGATTACATGCATGTAGAAAACTTGTTCTGCGTTAAAGCTGTCAAACAAAGTTTGAAGAAGAATAAAATATCACTACCACACGACGGCTAATGTAGAAAATACTTTTCCGACATATTATGGCACGATGCGCTCTCCCTGCACATCTTCGAGATGCATCTGCTGCCTGCTGTCTATTAAACCTGAATAGAACAAAATGTCACAGTAGTTAGCCCTTTTTCCACATGCGACTACTTTGGGCTGAGAAGTGAAGGGAATTGTGTTCAAAGTTCCATTAGATTGATACCTTCAGCAGAGAGCAGAATTGCGTTTTAAAAAATGTAGCACTGAATGTATTCGAACTGGCGACATCTTATACACGCTACTAGCTGACACGTAGCTACAACAGCTCCAGAGCTCGACAACTATTCCTCCAGAACTTTTGGATTCCACAGCACTGGGAGATTATGCATATGGCCAGGTCTTGACTTCTGAGAGACAAACAGTTACAGCTTTTCTTTTGGACTGAACGACGTTTTCTAGTAACAGATAGCGCAATAGAATAGCTCAAGTGGAAAGGAACACTTCCTATTTAAACTTCTGCATCCTACACTGTTGGCAGTTGTGTGTAGGTGGCAGTTACGTGATTTTATTTCTGTGATTACAAAATAGTCGAATGTATGCACTGGGTAGCCGAGGCAGCTAGTTCATGGTGATTCGGTCAACCAAGTAAATGAATTTACTGAACATGCTGCAAATTACTACAGGGAGCCTGTGTGTCAGAATTCTCATCCAGTGTGGCGCAACTGCGTTACGATAGAAAAATGACTCGCAGAGAAGAGGATTTCGTGGTCTGTTGGACGGATGGTAGGTTGTTATACCTATGGTCTGGGTTCGATTCCCACTTCCGTCAATGATTTTAGATAGGGAGAGACAGATTCCATTCTGTCCTGGCTACACCAAGTGAAGGAGATATAATGGCTGCGTGGTCTGAAAATTCACATTAAAGATGATATTCCTTCTTTACCAAGTAGACGGTAGGTTGAACCACAATAAAGTCTGGAGTGGCGACATGTAGAAACTCTATCACCAGTAACCTTTCTTATACTAGTTATTTATTTCAAGTGACGACACAAACGCTATGTATGGTCACAGGACACTTATTCCATCTTTTATTTGAGCTTCTGTATGTCGATAAAATTGGTTCTAAACTGGGAATGCAACTCCGACCGCCCTTAACGCGGAATTTGATCCCTTCGTGGCAATACAGCTCGGCTACAATTTGTTGTTTGTTCAAAACTGCAGATTCCTCAACACCTTCACATATTACGCGTGAATGGGATCGAATCCTGGCCCGGCAATAAGAATTAAATTATGTATTATCAAGCTCTATCATGAGAACACCTATCTGCTGGTGGATAATAATTTTGATTTTTAATGTATTTTCATTCGTTGTCAACACTAACGATATCTGACGTTTTTAACTCCCAGTGAGACACAGAACTATTTGCGAGATGACTGCAAGTTCAAGATGCTATTCTGAGCAGCTGGTGGATAAAAATTCGGTAGCTGACGTCTCTTTGTGTGTAGTCAACAACGATATGTGTGGGGCTCTATTCCCAGTGAGCGCTGAACTCTTCGTCATATTATTTCAGTTCGTCGTGTCATTTAATGTTCATACATATTCTCAACTAGCTGCTCGTGAATAACTTTAATTTTTAATGTCTTTTGCGTTAAATAGTTCAAATGGTTCAAATGGCTCTGAGCACTATGGGACTTAACTTCTAAGGTCATCAGTCCCCTAGAACTTAGAACTACTTAAACCTAACTAACCTAAGGACATCACTCACATCCATGCCCGAGGCAGGATTCGAAACTGCGACCGTAGCGGTCACGCGGTTCCAGACTGAAGCGCCTAGAACCGCACGGCCACACCGGCCGGCCCCCGCCATCTGGTATCAATGCATTACCCTATCATCCATTACATATAATCATTTTCATAGTACACTTGATATTATAGATGAGTAGGACACAAGACAGGACATAGATAATGTCCGTTTGACGTCAACAGTGTGTAACATTTTACTTTTTTTGAATAGGACAATGTTCCTCTCCAATAATTTTTAGATTAGTTACAATAAGCTTACGCTGCAAGAGAATTCGCTTGTATTTTTCAATATGTGGTCTGTTGTCGGTTTGAAGGCCTTCCATAACATCGGCAACGTAGTGCAACTCCACCGAGGGCTGTCTGGAGTAGGGTGGAGATAGCAATGTGAAAGTTGCGAGCTGTCGAAGACGATCTTCATATTCCTAATGCGATTAGGACATCGTATACTCTTGACGACGTTTAGCACCTGTGCAGTCAGTCACCCAATTTCAGAATTCATTTTGAGTAATCCTGCTAAATTCCCAAAATATTGTCTTTTTATATTGATGAGTAATATGGATAGTCGTCACGTTCATGTGCCGTCTACAACGCAAATTTAATGTTACTATCCTAGGAACTAACCTGCAATACGTTTTGTATTTCATAATCGGAACTATCTGCATTAACCGTCATCAGAGCAATGTCAAGGAACAGAATGCAGCAGTGCCTTGCTACCTACTTGAGGACCTTCTTGAGTCGTGTTCTAAGGAAAGGGTAGTTGCTGCTTCACATTATATTACACTAGCGAGAAGTACCGACTTTTCCTTTTCTCTGCAAACATCCAGAACTAAATTCAGTAACTAAATGCTAAGAATATATTTGCATTGTGCCAACTCAAAGATCAATAGATATGGATATAGATATAGATACAGATTTTTATATGTAAAGCCATTCTCGTTCTGCGTTGGAATAAACATCATTCATTATTTGCTTGTTCTTGTTACGATTGTTATTGTCATTCTCTCACTCGCAAGAGTTTTCGCATTCCTATTTGGTATCGATGCACATGAAGAGTGGCTATGAAAGAAGGGAATACTGAATGTTACGTCATGCAGAATACACTCATTTACTTCGGCTCCTCGTGATCTACGCTACAGGAGAAGTGAGATACATAAAGTTGACAGTGTGAGGACAGACCTGGTAGCACAACTGTGCAACTACACAGTGTTACCAGATAAAATGGTGCTGCGGAATCGAAAGTGTAGTACGGACTTTGCCACAGTAGCAGACAGCTGGTAATTTAGGACCATGACCGTGGATTACACTTTGGTCAGTGCTGGTTAGAGTGCTGCAACTGTAAATGGAAGGCTTTGTTTGATAGTCTTATGCTGATGCTGTCTGAATAAATTATGCCATTGGATACAAAGCGGTTTAGTTTTGAGACCTAACCCACGAGGGGGGAAGGCACAGTGGTCTGCTTCAGGAATTCCAAGCAATAAAACACAAAAAACAACCCAGGAAGGGAGACATGCATTTGGAATCTGTTCATCGTTACGGGGTCAAACAAGAGGGTAACATTACTGAAACAATGATCAGGCTACTTAGTATATAATAGAGCATACAGATTTCAAGGAGGAAACGTATGAAGACGCAGACTTTCTCGTTATCAATATGTGCGGCATATCTTTCGTGTTAACGAAAGTAAATTCCCGCTTTACTTCTTCTTACGTGTCAAATGAAATGAATGCCATGAGGAATAGAATATTTGTTGACTGCGTCTCTTCTTGCTTCCATCCTTACCAACATATTTCTTCATTCTCGTGGTAATCATGACATTCTATGTGTATGCTGCAAAAGATTGCAAGTGGACAAATTCGAAATCGAGGTGCAAAGCGTTATATTCAATTCGAATAAGCTTCCGGTGTATTTTTACTTCGTTTGTATTTTTAGATGATTATGAACGTTACGGAAAATTATCTCACATGCTTTATGTTGAATGAGAAACATTGAATGATCCGTTTTGCTTTCCCTACGTTGAAATGATATAATGTCGGCGTCAACAGCCTTCTTCCACGCCGGAAGCTGAAACTTGTATGATTCTGGATTAATGATAATTGAATGTCTCATATGTATACATAGCCCACAAGGCGACGTCAGAAACCATCAGGGGAGAACGCCGCATAAAAACCAAACGTGCGCGCGCGTCTCCACTCTGAAGAACCGTATCGGAGAATCACGGCAAGCATTTCGCTGAAGAGCTGCCTCGTCAGAGAGCCTAGAAATGGCAGCGTCGTAGCAAGTATTTGTCAACACTCTGATAGTGCATTTACTTCCGGGTGTAGGTCGGCGTTACCTCGCTAAATTCACTTGACATTCGTTTTCCACATCGAAGACTCGCACGATATAATCCACTGCAAGATGACACAATTAGAAAGTATATTTAATTTCTGGACTCCAAGAACGGCGTTCTTCACATAAGTAACACCTGTTTGTGTGTGCATTCGGGAGGACGACGGTGCAATCCCGCGCCCGGCCATCCTGATTTAGGTTTTCAATGATTTCCCTAAATCGCTTCAGGCAAATGCCGGGATGGTTCCTTAGGAAGGGCACGGCCGATTTCCTTCCCCATCCTTCCCTAATCCGAGCTTGTGCTCCGTCTCTAATGACATCGTTGTCGACGGGACGTTAAAACAGTAATCTCCACCTCCTCTGTTCGTGTGTTTAAGGTTGCGTTTTGAGGCTCAGGCAACATCGCAGTGACTATATTCCGCCTCTGGCCGCCAGTGTGTCGTTAGCTCAGAGGTTCCCTTGTGCGTTGCAGTGCTTGTACTATAAGACATAGCAGTTCGAATCACGGTAGAAGCCGCTGACTACAACCTTTTATTTTCCATTTTAATTAATGGAGTTGCGAACTGCTAGTAAAAATTTCTTATGCGAAATCTGAAGAATGCCTTTAAACATCAATCTTCGTCCGATTTCGACTTAGTAAATTAAGTTACTATCATGGATTTCTGCTTTGCAAATTCCAAGGTGCTTCACTGTAAAATAGACCCTGAAAAGATTCAAACCGACTGTCAACGATATAAATTTGAGCTTTGTTCGTCATATAGGTCTAACATGTCAGAAGGTTGTTTATGAAGTGCACATGTTCATTAATATAGTTCCCTTCTTCTAAATTTTTGCAATAGCATTTAACTGTAGACGTTTTCTAACACCGGCGTTAGCAATTCCTTTCCGTTCTCTGAAACCTTCAAAACGACAAATTTTTCTGGTTTAAATCTGATGACCTTAACTATCACTTCCGATCAACAATAAATACTTCATGAACCCATACATGGAACTCCAAATGTGCAGTGTTCCTGCACTGCTACAGAGCATGCATTGCAAGGTATTCACACAGTTTATCGCATAGACTTACCATAAGGAATGAAACAAGAACTGTAATACACTTTACACCACAGACGCTCACTCTGGCTTGACGAAAACATCCAAACATTGACCAAAAGTTGCACAAATAATTGAGTTTGAAAGGAAAAGAAACGAGGTATGAAGCATTTATAAATTCATCGAATGTAGTGAGGTGGTTTAATTTCGTCCCAGTCTATAAAATTAATTTCGGGCCATACTCAGCTCTTGCCGATTAATGTAATATAATACGCGCCTACTAATCAGGGCGTCTGTCTCCGTTGCTTTTGAGCGTGAATGGAAATTGTAGAAATTTTCTGTGGAGCAACATTTAATAATAAAGCGTTTTAAATCATCAAAAGCGATGAGCGGTAGCAGGCGCTTTCGATAAAGAACGGGAGAGTGCAGCGCCGCTGCTGTCGCCACGGCCGCTGCCAGTAGCCAGCAAATGGATCCCGGAGCTTTGCCGCATACGGCGTCCAGAGGAGGACAGTCTGCAGGAAATCTGCCGCAAAATCGTTACTGGATAACATTTTGATATCGGTGTGTCACAAAGCGAAATAGATTGAATCTGCGCTACCATTACATTCACGTCTTCAGCATTCAGACAGAAGAGGCTATAAAAATATTTTATGCCAGCTGCTCTCGATCCACTGACATTATGAACAGAAACAACGCACGCTACCGCTAGACCACAGGCGTAATCAGCCTAGAGTTTCTCTATCATGGGACAAGTTTTCCTCCAGGAAGTGCCGCAGTCTACAGTGTTGCCAGATTGTGCAGATAACCGGACTTAGAGAATTAGCGAGTTGGCCAGTTTTTTTGTCCCATGTCGCGATCGGCGCGGACTTAGCCTCTGAAGCGGCCGGCCGCCGGTCAAGTTTTATGTCAAAGAGTGTACGTGCTGATAATACTCAGATTGCGTCAGGTATTTATACAAGAACATAATGCCAGCAGAGGGCACTTAAGCCAGAGTACATAGTAAACCAGTGTTACCAATATAAAGATTAAAATGCAGTATGCACTGTCTTTATTTAAGATTTTTCTTTGGCTAAGTGAGCGTCTGACATTAAAACATATGCTGATATACTATACGAGTCCAGTTTCACATATAGTATATCAGCATATGTTTTTAATGTCAGACGCTCACTTAGCCAAAGAAAAATGGGGGCCCTACACGATATTAAGCAGGTGTACTAGTTTCTTTGGTTGTACATTGTAAATCAATGCTAATCTGTGGACTGAAGTTGCTGCGTCTTCAAGAAATTTATTACATTCGTACTGAGAGTTGGTTCAAGAGTTCTGCAGTAAGCCAATGTTAAGGATATTGGTCTGTTGTTGTGAGCGTCTGTTTACCATCCTAATGTCCAAAAGTCGCCTGCCCTTTTTTACGAGTCGCTTGGACATCGCTAGAGATTTGCGATAAATACAAGCTACGGAAGTGGCTCTTCTAAAATCGAACTGGTATTCCGTCTGGACCTCACGATTTAATTGTTTTCAATTCTTTCAGTGCCCAGGGATGCCTATGACTATGCCCTCCACGCGGAAGTTTTCTGAAGGCCAAAGGACGGTATGTTTTTGCAATCCTCCTCCGTGAATGATTTCTCGAACGTGAGATTTCAAACTTCGGCTTTCGTCCTGCAGCCTTCTATTGCCACACTACACTGTTCATCGAGTGACCGGACAGATGCCTTCGATCTACCTAATGATTTTTACGTAGGATCAGAGCTGTCTCGGGTTCTCTGAAAAATCTTTTGATAAGGTACGACGGTGGTGTATGTCTGCAGTTGAAACCCTACCACCAGCAATTGCTTGTTATGTAATATTTAATATTTGTGGAATGCTCCTGAAATATCTTGCATTTTTAATGTATGTATGTTCTGGAATATTCGATGTTTGTATAAAAACATCCTTATTCTGGCAAGGAGTTCATTTCTGTTCTGGCTGTACGTGGTTGTCAGTAACATACATGCTTTCGTACAAATGTTGTATTTCATTCTCGACCTTCTTTTCGGATTTTGTCTTGATTGTGGTTTCTACGTGTCTGCTGCTTTGTAGGTCTTGACCGCACAAGAAGGGGTCGAATTTTGGCGCTGCCGCTTGTTCCGATTGTGCTACGGCCCTGCCTCGTTGTCTACATCGCCGTGATTAACCTCGATTAGTCGCTGCTCAAAGTGAGTGTTTTATTCCAGCCTGGATGTAGAATCGAGTCAGACGATACCAAGGCCACAAGGCATCACACTGATTGGGCTCTATTTACCAGCGGAAGCGACAGACAGGCAGTGCGTAACAGCGAAATGACTCCTGCACAGAGAACGACATTTCATCGTGATATTAAAACCGTTGATACTGCTGCCACGGAGAGGAAAACTTTTTTGTAACAGGTTTCCTGGTGACATAAACAGGGTGGACTGTGTGTGTGGAGGCGTCTGCAGCGGCGGAACCGGCGGGCCAGCAGCGACGCGCATCCGCTAGCACGAGCGTCAGGTCTGAGACAGCAGCACGAAAGGCCTGTCCGCGACACCAGAAACACTACGCGAGCGCAAGGATATAAAGTTAAGTGAAACCTGCTTCACGAGCAGCCGGCGATTGTCAAACACAAGACCAGAGAGGCCACCGAAATATTAACCCAGGAGCGAGAGTAGAGACGATGGCCCCACCATCTACTCTGCCAGTCCTCGGTGCTCAAAAGGCCGCACAACAAGTGGGGACGCAGGTGCCCTCAGCCAGAGACTCCCGCTGAACCGTCCACGTGCTGAAAGAGGAAATACAGTGGCCCACTCCTACCGCCAAATGAGACCAACAATACAGTGGTTTCAAAATTGTAACGTAATATAACGATCAGTAGAGGAGTCATGAGGAGGCACATTGGCCTACTGACAATGAAATACACCGGTAGAACCAGAATGGAGGCAGTTTCATCCAGTGATAGTTATTTTACAATATGAGGCGGCGCCGTATCCACAAAACTTTTATGTTCAAAGTACGCCATGTACCAAGAGCACCGCCGGCCGGGGTGGCCGAGCGGTTCTAGGCGCTTCAGTCTGGAACCGTGCGACCGCCACGGTCGCAGGTTCGAATCCTGCCTCGGGCATGGATGTGTGTGATGTACTTAGGTTAGTTAGGTTTAAGTAGTTCTAAGTTCTAGGGGACTGATGGCCTTAGATGTTAAGTCCCATAGTGCTCAGAGCCATTTGAACCATTTGAACCAAGAGCACCCTGAGTCAAAACTGGATGTTTACATTCCCAAGTGGTTCCAGTTGCAGCAAAATTCAGTACATTTTTGGAGCACATTATTGTGGGTCCGGTGATGTTGATAATGCAGAAGTATCAATTGTATTGTATTGTATTGTATTTTAACCGGGGACCTAGAAACGACGGAGAGGCTCCGTCCCCGCCGCAGCCTCAGTGGTCCGCAACCCCACGACGACTACCGCAGTCCACTTCACCCCTCCGCCGCCCCACACCGAACCCAGGATTATTGTGCGGTTCGGCCCCCGGTGGACCCCACAGGGAACGTCTCACACCAGACGAGTCTAACCCCTATGTTTGCGTGGTTGAGTAATGGTGGTGTGCGTGTATGTGGAGAACTTGTTTGCGCAGCAATTGCCGACGTAGTGTAACTGAGGCGAAATAAGGGGAACCAGCCCGCATTCACTGAGGCATATTGGAAACCGCCTAAAAACCATCCACAGACTGGTCAGCTCACCGGACCTCGACCCAAGTCCACCGGGCGGATTCGTGCCGGGGAACAGGCGCTCCTTCCCGCCCGGAAAGCCGTGCGTTAGTTAATTAGCTTAGGAAAAGCATATGTTTTGAAAACATAAAACTAGAAGTTTAACTCTTCTATTAACTTTTCTTAAAAAATTTCACTAAATAAATGAGATAAATAAAATCTTTAAACCAACAAAGAAAATAAAAAAATTCAAAGATAAAGGTAAAAAACTTTTTCCAGCCAAACGGGCGGTCAGAAGTATCAATACTCGACTAACAACAGATGACAACTGTCCTGCCACCGCAGCCCGTGTCCACAACCCAACCACCGGCCTCCGGTATCTGGCAACCACTACGGCATCGCTGTTACTGTAGGCCGCCTCGGTCTTCTGGTGCACACACACACACACACACACACACACACACACACACACACACACACACACAAACACACGCACACACACAACAGAAATTCTACGTCATTTTACTGAAAATCACAAGTACCCTTAGTGCCACAATTCGCAAAACAGTAACTTAATTTCTCCACAGTTCATCTCTTATTCTTCAGTTTTTATGAACAGTAGTTTTGTCCACGTGGCATAATGGACAGACATATAACAACTCAACATTGAGAGTTAAAACTGTGAATTAGTGGGAATAACCGTTACTGTGGTATTAAACGAACAAATAGACCGTAAGCAAATCTCCTACTTCCATTTTTACTATTTATTTGAATGACCAATAACATCAAACTGGTTTAGAGTTATTGCAGTCATTTTTACACTATTTACATACCACTTGCATATTTACTTTACGCGAAAGATTGCGGCTCGTAAGTTGAACATTTGTACGTCCTGCGCACTTGGACGCTACTTTTTGATAGTAAATTGCAAACAAAAATTTCCAATCGCCGATCATAAACAGCGCTGCTAGTGGTTTTAACCCAACACTCAAAGTAAGAGTTAAATAGTGGTAAACACGGAAGTACGGCATGTTACTACAGTGAATGAATAAAACTAAGTGAAGCTGTATTTCATATAATGTTGGCATAAACCAAGTTACCGAGCTCTCCATTGCAAATAAACAGAATGACAGCACCTCTCCGTTCACGAATCTATTCCTTTTCTACAAAGTGAGCGTAATTCTTCTTGGTCTTTATCACAAATGGATTTGACGATAGGACACAGTAACACGTACACATAAATAGTTTGTATGAATATTACAATGCTTCAGGACTATTGGTATATAGCGTCACTGTAGAACAAATAGAGGCATTCTGAACGAAGGTTTGTCGTAGTACATTTCAACACACGATATTCGGTCTGGGCACCTGTCAAGCATTCTCAGGTGAGTTATCGAAAACTGACGAAGACTTCTCCCACCCTGCAGTTTATTACTCTCTAGCTTTTCTTCAATTTGTGGGCTATATGACATTCAAAATAGCCAGAGCACACCGTGCATCTGATATGAAAGTGTTTTGCATCCAGAATCTAACAGTGCTGTTCCTCCGGGATTACTGAAGGGCGATTAATTATTGCGGAAGGGTGAAATTTACAAAACACCTCGCCGATGCGGTGTGTCTTACGTAGGGCAGGCCAACTGCAATTTCCGTCCGCAAACAACCGAGTCTGCTGTTGCTGAAAATGTTGTCAGCACCGCACAGTCAATGCAATACGATGAAACATTCATTTTGGGCTCAGCAACACCTTTCTCAGACGCCCTTAGCAAGGAATACGAGGAAATATGCATGGCAGAAAATTCAATGAGTAGCAGTTGGATAAGACGCGGAACCTCGTCATTTGCACTGTTGACTTCAGACGAGGGCGACAGAGAGCGCCGGCCGCCGCGGCGGGCGGCAGCCCTGGAGGGAGCTGAGCGCCGCAGTCCCAGCAGCGCCGCCTCCGTGTGGTCGGTCCGCCAGCGCGGCTTTGACGCGTGCACGGGGGTTTAACAAAGCTCAACCAAAAACTCGAAGGGCTGGACACGACACGACCTGGCGTGTGGCAACTAGCCCGACACTTCACCAGGGAGAAAATATACACCCCAACGCTTCAAGGGCCTGACGGACCTGCATACTCAGCGGAAGAGAAAGCAGAACTAATGGCACGAACACTCGCAGCGTCATTCACACCGAACCTAGTACCATCAGAACCAGCGTTCACACTTGCTACTGACCAAGAGGTTACACACATTCTAGCCCAACCATCGCGCGACGACATTCGACATGCTAGCACAGCCGAAGTCTCCTGGGCCATAATGCATTCCGCTGCTATGAAAGTCCCTGGTCATGATGACATTCAAAACCGTGTCCTCCAGGAGTTCACGGATAAAGCAACTGAGTACCTAACACACATAACGAATGCCATACTAAAACACCAACACTTCCCCGCCTTTTGGAAGACGGCCAAGGTCCTGATGTTCAGGAAGCCGGGGAAAGACCACAGCCTCACACAAAATTACCGACCCATCAGCCTTCTGAGCTCGCTCAGTAAGGTTGTTGAGAAGGTGATTCTCAAACGCATCACTAGGCACTGCATAACAAATGACATCCTGAGACCGGAGCAATTCGGCTATAGGAATCACCACTCCACAACACAACAACTCCTACGGGTCGTTGAACATATAACACATGGCTTCAACATAAACAAAGCTACAGAGGCAGTGTTCCTGGACATCTAAAAGGCTTTCGACCGTCTGTGGCACAACAGCCTCATCCGCAAACTCAGTGACGCGGGATTCCCCGACGGGCTGCTGCGTCTAATACACTCATACCTCACAGACGGGAGTTTCAACACTGACGTGCAGGGAAAACAATCAACACGACACGGTATACACGCGGGAGTACCCCAGGGAAGCATCCTAGGGCCCCTACTGTTTAACCTCTACATAAACGATCTCCCAACCACACACAACACAATGATGGCAATCTACGCGGATGACACAGCAATCCTTGCGCAACATTGGAAACCATCAAACATTACGTCACGCCTACAGACTGCACTCAGAGTGGCCGAGTCTTGGTTGGAGAAATGGCGTGCCAGAGTAAACGTCGACAAGTGCGAAGCCGTTCTGTTCACTAAAAGACCGAAGCAACTGCGCAAACACCGCTACTGCAGACCAATAACCCAACATGCACGTCCAATACGTTTCCGCGGGAAAGTCAAATACCTCGGTGTCTGGCTGGACCGGAAATTACTCTGGGGGGACCACATACAACACATGACCAACCGAGCTAGCGCGAGGCTCAAACAGCTCTATCCTATGCTCAACAGGCGTAGCACACTGAACAGAAGGGTGTCGAGGTCCATGTACATGACACTTATCCGACCCCTGATGACGTACGCAGCTTCTGTCTGGGGATACGCTGCGCCTACACGCCTGCGCCGTCTGCAGCTCATACAAAACAAAGTACTCAAAATCATAAGCAATGCTCCACGATACACACGCATCACGGAACTTCACCGGGTATACCGACTTGAGACTCTCACGGAGGTAATCCACAAACTCACCACAAGACTATACAGTAACTCCAGACATTCGCAGAACCCGTTTATTCTGAATCTGGGGAACTACGACCACAACCATAGATGGAAACATAAAAGACCAAAAGACATACTTGCAAGGACATAACACCTATGGCCAAGCATACGCAAACATAACGGCACAGGCGAGCCCCTGGTAATCAGACGCATTTACTGGATATCCAGCTGAAATACACTGCCGAATAACTGGCACCACACAGGGAAGCCGAACCGTACACTGCATGCAGACAAGCTCCACACATCCCCCACACAGTGAGATGATCTATGGCCGATCTCCCACTACTGTATCACGATCTTGATTGTTCCAGGAATGTAGCAGCTGCAGCAACTGGGACACATCGCCATCGCTTGTCACGGTAATGATGCATGATACCTATACTAACAAATCCAACCTTGCATGAGCTATCGCCGCTAGTAAGCCACTACTGCTCTTACTACCCATCCCACTGTCGCAGAGGTTTTTTTCCCACGGCACGAGCCATGGCACTTTTTTCCCTCTGCTCTTCAAATCAATACCCTCACTCGGGTTTCGTCCACTATTTATCACCTGATGGACCGTGTTAATGCGTAGCCTTACCCAGACGCACGGACAACACCACAGCCCAGCATCCTGTGATCCACTTACTAGATAACTAACATGTTTACGGAGGTGACAGTGAACTTTTGGTTTGGTCACCACGTTGGTGGAGGGGCCCCATCTCTATCTAAAAAACTCGTTGTTACGGTGCGGCATTAGGGAACAATAGAGCAGAGAGGCGAGGCCCACGAGAAAGACAGGCCGCCGCGCGTAAGTCACGAAGGTAGTCCTGAACTCGCTGCCTCGCTCAGCTCAGCAGACTAAATGCGGTTCTAAAACTGGAAACTTGCAGCTGGGCGTGTAAGTACTAACGAGAGTTGCATCTTCCACTGGAATCTGTTATCAAGTCTTACTGAATAACATTACTACAGTAAAATTTAACTTAAGATCAATACTCGATATAAATGGTATAACGGCTTGTTTATAGCGTTTACTCTCTTCTGCTTAATAATACTCATTACATGCTGGAGTGGTGCCTTATGCAACTGATAATCATTTTAGCATCAATTTATTTTATTGTACGCCAGTACAGCCATAACAAATTATAAGTAGGCCCATGGACTTCCCATCATTGTAGGACTAATAACAGTAACATTCCATAATAGTGGATTCCAGTAGAGGATTCAGTCTTCGTTTGTACAGACACGCCAAGTTACGAGTTAACAGATGTAGAAACGTAGTTTGTCTGCTGATTGGAGCGAGCGAGCGAGCGCAGGACTACCTTTGTGACGTACGGACCACGGCCCGTCTTTCTCGTTGTCCTCGGCAGAGAGGGCTGTGACGGCAGTCAATTGCACGCTGGCTGACCCCTCTCCAGAACGACAACATTACAGCAGCGGCTTCTATGCGAAGAGGACGTAAGTTCCACACCCTATTGGATGCTGCCCAGTCGAAGAGAAGCTTCAAGACTAGCGAAATGAACAAAAGCATCAACTGCATTACTTCGATGGTATTGGAACTGTATACTGAAGAACCTTTTTTATTCCAGATGCTGCCCTTTGCCTGCGACAAATCTATGTAATTCTCAGAATTAACTATTGTCATTTACTTTTCGTAATGAAACTATTACTACGATTTGTTGGAATTGTTTGGCTAGCGATCCGAGAAAGCAGGTTTCCTAGACACTCCACAGTTGGCGACTAGGCAGTATTCAACACTTGTAAACTGTGAAAAGCAAACTTCATCACTAATCAAGAGACCCAGCTCCATATTGCGCCTTCCATGCCTTATCATTTCTCTCCGAACGGACTGTCAACCAACTCTCACACCCCTACGATGAAACCTAGCCTGCAATACACCCCGCCTCTTTCCAGCCGTAGCCACAATGGTCAACCTCACATCGCCATTCCATTTTCATGCCGCCCCTTTTCTCCACACTACTCACTTTCACTTGCTAACTGCTTTTAAACATGGCCCCATACATTCCCCCTCCAATACCACCACGATCATTTTCATGTACCCAGAACATCACCATTATACTGCAAAATTATTAACTCCATCATTAGTGATTATACTTCATCAGAAACATAAAAGTATCTAAAATTCTTTTAAAATCATGTGTATTTTTTCTTTAAAAACATCATTTATTGTCATCTATATTATGTGTTTTAAATGGTCTTCCGAAGTTGTGGAAGTTCTACCTGCACCGACAGCAAGCCCACCCCTTCGTGCAGAACTGAAATAATAGTAGAGACTAAGTCTTCGTCAGTCTCCGGTGGCTCACCTGTAGGGCTGTAAGACTTCTGTAGGCTATTGTAATCATAAATAAGAGTAGACTACAGTATTTTTCGTAGTAGACTTGGTGAGTTAAGATCGTAACAGTGTAACCTGTACGTTACAAGTGTTGTGTACCTATTGGTCATTATCTCGTTTCGATCACTTTGTTTGCATACGCGATCCGCGTCTTACTACGCTGATTCCCCTATAAATCGAAAGTGGTGAACTGTATAGAAACTGAGTCAGGATATATGAAGGTCTGTGTAACCTAGGGAACAATTTTGTTCTACATAGTTATCCTCTTGTCTGTTACCTAAAACAAACAGTATTTACAGTAATATTGAAACTGTCAGTGTATGGTTCAGGTTTTATTCGAAAAGAATATAATGCACACATAAACGTTATGATAAGGCAAGAATAGTCATCTCAACTTCGAAAGGTATCGATCCATAGCTTAATGTAAAATTACTTCAATGATCGCCTTTTAACAAATTACAGACCGGCCGGTGTGGCAGTGCGGTTCTAGGCGCTTCAGTCTGGAACCGCGTGACCGCTACGGTCGCAGGTTCGAATCCTGCCTCGGGCATGGATGTGTGTGATGTCCTTAGGTTAGTTTGGTTTAAGTAGTTCTAAGTTCTAGGGGACTGGCGAGCACAGATGTTAAGTCCCATAGTGCTCAGAGCCATTTGAACCATTTTGAACAAATTACATACGCAATTAATTTTACATTGAGTTATAGATCGATACCTTAAGAAGTTGAGACTACTATGTTTGCGTCATCATTATGTTTATCTGTTGATTATCACCTTTGGGAATCAGTAATGTACTTGAAAATGGGCTTATAACCCGAAACATTGTTTTTGCGGTAACATTTTAACAAAATTTGTGAAGTAAGGCAAGAAACGGTGTTTGTTTAGTTAATATACAATGTTTCACCAAGAACCCACAGTTGATTCAATTAAAATAATTTTTTTTATATTTATGCTTGTAAACTGCATTTGCATCAAGCGTGATTGCTTCGGTAAAAGGGCAGAATTTACGCGATGACCTACTTTTATTACTTATAAAATATAGCTTATAGTTTGTAAGGATGTATAATAGACAAAGGACTAATACTGAAGTATGTGCGGCTTTAAATATGTGCGAAACATATAAACTAACGGACAAGAAGAAGTCGGCGCGTACCAGTTTCTCTCTCATACACTCCTGGAAATGGAAAAAAGAACACATTGACACCGGTGTGTCAGACCCACCATACTTGCTCCGGACACTGCGAGAGGGCTGTACAAGCAATGATCACACGCACGGCACAGCGGACACACCAGGAACCGCGGTGTTGGCCGTCGAATGGCGCTAGCTGCGCAGCATTTGTGCACCGCCGCCGTCAGTGTCAGCCAGTTTGCCGTGGCATACGGAGCTCCATCGCAGTCTTTAACACTGGTAGCATGCCGCGACAGCGTGGACGTGAACCGTATGTGCAGTTGACGGACTTTGAGCGAGGGCGTATAGTGGGCATGCGGGAGGCCGGGTGGACGTACCGCCGAATTGCTCAACACGTGGGGCGTGAGGTCTCCACAGCACATCGATGTTGTCGCCAGTGGTCGGCGGAAGGTGCACGTGCCCGTCGACCTGGGACCGGACCGCAGCGACGCACAGATGCAAGCCAAGACCGTAGGATCCTACGCAGTGCCGTAGGGGACCGCACCGCCACTTCCCAGCAAATTAGGGACACTGTTGCTCCTGGGGTATCGGCGAGGACCATTCGCAACCGTCTCCATGAAGCTGGGCTACGGTCCCGCACACCGTTAGGCCGTCTTCCGCTCACGCCCCAACATCGTGCAGCCCGCCTCCAGTGGTGTCGCGACAGGCGTGAATGGAGGGACGACTGGAGACGTGTCGTCTTGAGCGATGAGAGTCGCTTCTGCCTTGGTGCCAATGATGGTCGTATGCGTGTTTGGCGCCGTGCAGGTGAGCGCCACAATCAGGACTGCATACGACCGAGGCACACAGGGCCAACACCCGGCATCATGGTGTGGGGAGCGATCTCCTACACTGGCCGTACACCACTGGTGATCGTCGAGGGGACACTGAATAGTGCACGGTACATCCAAACCGTCATCGAACCCATCGTTCTACCATTCCTAGACCGGCAAGGGAACTTGCTGTTCCAACAGGACAATGCACGTCCGCATGTATCCCGTGCCACCCAACGTGCTCTAGAAGGTGTAAGTCAACTACCCTGGCCAGCAAGATCTCCGGATCTGTCCCCCCATTGAGCATGTTTGGGACTGGATGAAGCGTCGTCTCACGCGGTCTGCACGTCCAGCACGAACGCTGGTCCAACTGAGGCGCCAGGTGGAAATGGCATGGCAAGCCGTTCCACAGGACTACATCCAGCATCTCTACGATCGTCTCCATGCAGCCTGCATTGCTGCGAAAGGTGGATATACACTGTACTAGTGCCGACATTGTGCATGCTCTGTTGCCTGTGTCTATGTGCCTGTGGTTCTGTCAGTGTGATCATGTGATGTATCTGACCCCAGGAATGTGTCAATAAAGTTTCCCCTTCCTGGGACAATGAATTCACGGTGTTCTTATTTCAATTTCCAGGAGTGTACATTCATTTATGTGTCTTTTCCCACCGATGCCACCAATACTATCGGTAATCCTGCCGTTTACTCCGTCATTTACGTACTTCAGCAAAATGGCTAAGCAGAGATGGCTAGAGGACAAATGTAACGATGTAGAGGCATATCTCACTCGTGGTAAGATAGATACTGCCTACAGGAAAATTAAAGATACCTTTGGTGAAAGGAGAACCACTTGTAAGAATATTAGGAGCTTTGATGGAAACCCAGTTCTAAGGAAAGAAGGGAAAGCAGAACGGTGGAAGGAGTATATACAGAGTGTCTATACAAGGGCGATGTATTTGAGGACAATATTATGGAAATGGAAGAGGATGTAGATAAGGATGAAACGGGAGATATGATACTGCATGAAGAGTTTGACAGAGCACTGAAAGACCTAAGTCGAAACAAGGCCCCCGGAGTAGACAACATTCCATTAGAACTACTCACAGCCTTGGGAGAGCCAGTCTTGACAAAACTGTACCATCTGGTGAGCAAGATGTATGAGACAGGCGAAATACCATCAGACTTCAAGAAGAATATAGTAATTCCAATCCCAAAGAAAGCAGGTGTTGACAGATGTGAAAATTACCGAACTATCAGTTTAATAAGTCAAAGCTGCAAAATACTAACGCGAATTCTTTACAGACGAATGGAAAAACTGGTAGAAGCCGACCTCGGGGAAGATCACTTTGGATTCCGTAGAAATGTTGGAAAACGTGAGGCAATACTGACCCTACGACTTCTCTTAGAAGAAAGATTAAGGAATGGCAAACCTACGTTTCTAGCATTTGTAGACTTAGAGAAAGCTTTTGACAATGTTGATGGGAATACTCTCTTTCAAATTCTGAAGGTGGCAGGGGTAAAATACAGGGAGCGAAAGCCTATTTACAATTTGTACAGAAACCAGATGGCAGTTATAAGAGTCGAGGGACATGAAAGGGAAGCAGTGGTTGGGAAGGGAGTGAGACAGGGTTGTAGCGTATCCCCGATGTTATTCCATCTGTATATTGAGCAAGGAATAGAGGAAACAAAAGAAAAATTCGGAGTAGGTATTAAAATCCATGGAGAAGAAATAAAAACTTTGAGGTTCGCCGATGTCATTGTAATTCAGTCAGAGACAGCAAAGGACTTGGAAGAGCAGTTGAACGGAATGTACAGTGTCTTGAAAGGAGGGTATAAGATGAACACCAACAAAAGCAAAACGAGGATAATGGAATGTAGTCGAATTAAGTTGGGTGATGCTGAGGGAATTAGATTAGGAAATGAGACAAAGTAGTAAAGGGGTTTTGCTATTTGGGGAGCAAAATAACTGATGATGGTCGAAGTAGAGAGGATATAAAATGTAGACTGGCAATGGCAAGGAAAGCGTTTCTGAATAAGAGAAATTTGTTAACGTCGATTATAGATTTAAATGTCAGGAAGTCGTTTCTAAAAGTATTTGTATGGAGTGTAGTCATGTATGTAAGTGAAACGTGGATAATAAATAGTTTGGAGAAGAAGAGAATAGAAGCTTTCGAAATGTGGTGCTACAGAAGAATGCTGATGATTAGATGGGTAGATCACATAAGTGATGAGGAGGTATTGAATAGAATTGGGGAGAAGAGGAGCTTGTGGCACAACTTGACTAGAAGAAGGGATCGGTTGGTAGGACATGTTTTGAGACATCGAGGGATCACCAACTTAGTATTGGAGGGCAGCGTGGAGGGTAAAAATCGTAGAGGGAGACCAAGAGATGAATACACTAAACAGATTCAGAAGGATGCAGTAGGTACTGGGGGATGAAGAAACTTGCATAGGATAGAGTAGCATGGAGAGCTGCTTCAAACCAGTCTCAGGACTGAAGACCACGCCGGCCGAAGTGGCCGTGCGGTTAAAGGCGCTGCAGTCTGGAACCGCAAGACCGCAACGGTCGCAGGTTCGAATCCTGCCTCGGGCATGGATGTTTGTGATATCCTTAGGTTAGTTAGGTTTAAGTACTTCTAAGTTCTAGGGGACTAATGACCTCAGCAGTTGAGTCCCATAGTGCTCAGAGCCATTTGAACCATTTGAACTGAAGACCACAACAACAACCGACCTGTAATTTTGGTAGAGCTGAACTCTACACACCTGCGCATGACTGGCAGGTGCTCATTCAGAATATCGTGCAGCGAAGTGATCGAGGACTGCCTCCAAGCCCTAAAGTTATCTGAATATTCCGTACAGTGGGAATCTTAAAAATTGGTAAGAAGACGGTATGTTAGAAACAGTGATTGGTTCGTTTCTATTGCTGCTGATCCTCGTTGGACGGATGGCGACATCACCGCTGGCGCCAGAGAAGAACTCCGCTGAGGTGGGGTGGTGCTTCGCTTCCAGTGGCGCAGCGCAGGCGGCCGGTTGCGCGAGCGCGCAGGCACGCCGAGGCCGGCCGCGCCTCCACCTCGGAGCGGCGGCCAGGAATAGCGGCCGGCGGCTTACTCAGCCAGGATTTATGGCCGCCACGCTGAAGGCGCCGGCAGGTGTCGCCAGGTGCGGCCGGAACTACGGGCTCGCAAACGTCTCCGATGACATTCGTCTCTGTTGCGGTGGCTGCTGCCCTTCCACTTTTGATGTAAAAACAATCCGGGGACATACAGACCATGCGCGGATCCAAGTATGGAGAGGGTGTGTGAGTCATGGAGTCACGATCCACTACTCCCCCCCCGCCAAAACAAAATGAAGAAAGAAAACAATTGTGTAAAACCTTTCATATCATTTTGTCAATAAAGTTCCAGAACAGGTGTGTTCCTTTTTTTAATGAAAAACTGCACTTACCAAGTAATTATCTTTGCTCCTATCCAAGCAGTCTCCTTCGCTGTCTATACACAGTCGTCAACAACGTTTGTGGAGTTCTTGGAAGCAAGTAGGAAAACTTTCAACTGTGACGGTCATAAGCGCATTTGTCAAAGTGCGTTTGTTGTCTGCGGTATCTTGATGAAGCTTTCCTTTCAGTCGCCTTTTAACTCGCGCAAAGAAGAAAAAATAGCGAGGTGACCCATATGGCGGATGTTGGATGGAGATAACAGAATTCTGGCCACATGCTCGGTAACAGATAAAGCAGTATGAGGCCTTGCACTGTCGTGCACTGAGAACCAGCTCTGAGAATGCCATAAATCAGGGTGGCTACGTCAAACTGCTTGTCGCAAACGTTTGAAGACTTCGATGTAAAGAACTTGGTTCACTCTTTGACCTGGAGGAATATACTCGTGGTGAAGTAAACCTTTACTATCAAAGAATATGATCAACTTTGTCTTTGTTCTCGAAGATTGACATTTGATTTTTTTTTCGAGGCTTGTGATACAGGACTCCGCCATTCAGCACTCTGGCGCTTCGTCTGAGGGTCACGCTGGTAGCACCAGCTTTGATCCCCACCAATAATCTTTGACAGAAATGTGCGACCACATTTTGCTCTATCCAGCAGTTCAGCGTAATTCTTCGTCTCTTTCTGTTGATCTCTTAGTATGTGAGGGACGAGTTTTAAGCCGCACGAGATTAGCCGAGCGGTCAGGGGCGCTGCAGTCATGGACTGTGCGGCTGGTCCCGGCGGAGGTTCGAGTCCTCCCTCGTGTGTGTTTGTCCTTAGGATAATTTAGGTTAAGTAGTGTGTACGCTTAGGGACTGATGAACTTAGTAGTTAAATCCCATAAGATTTCACACACACACACACACACACACACACACACACACATACATACACACACACACGAGTTTTGGGTTAAGTTTCCATTTCCCTAAATCTTCGCGTAAGATCTTATGACACACATCACGATTCAAATTAAGTTCTTCTGATACAACACGCATATCTACATCACGTTCTCCTTGCAGTACCTGCTCTACACGCTCCACGTATGCATCGGTATGGGCTGTAGCCGGGCGACCAGGTCTGGCAATTGGGATCGTCTTGCACTGAATCTCTGCCTTCACAAAACCTTTTGTGCCACTCGAAAAAAAGAGTTTTTGGAAGTGCCTTGCCTACATATGCTTGCTTAATCACTGTCCACGTTTCATTAGGGCTTTTCCGAGCTTCATGGGGAACGTAATATACACTTTTTGTTCACAATCAGCATCCACTGCGTCACCGTAACTAATGCGCCAAGAACCCAAACACTGTGTTGCTAAACACAGTTCTGCCACCTAGCGAGTTTCCGCGGAAACTTGGTCAAGGTCATTTCAATAACGCACACATACCAGGTAACATAAAAACAACATCTTTTCCTTTTTAATATTGCAAACTCAAAAATAAAAGAACCCTATCCTGAAACTTTACTGACAAAGGGAGTATGTGTACATATCTATCATAGTCCAATATCGGGAGAATAAAGTTCATATGGTTCAAATGGCTCTGAGCACTATGGGACTCAACTGCTGAGGCCATAAGTCCCCTAGAACTTAGAACTACTTAAACCTAACTAACCTAAGGACAACACACACATCCATGCCCGAGGCAGGATTCGAACCTGCGACCGTAGTGGTCGCGCGGTTCCAGACTGTAGCGCCAGATCCGCTCGCCACCAGCGGCCGGCGGAGAATAAAGTAGCGTGAGTCTAGGAGCCACCAGAATGTAAAGAATTTTAGGAATCACAACTTACTGTCAACAAAGGACTATTTTCAACAGCTCACTTTAGGCCTCATTATGTGAAGGGTTTTTCGGACCTGCCAGTAGACTTGACTCGCGCCTTTGTACAGGGTATTTTCAAAAAGGACTTAACAACTTTGAAAATTAATATAAATTAATTAATAGTACCTACAGAGGCGACTGTAGTGGCAATTTGTAGGGAAATACATCAAGTTTTGTATCGCGTAGTTCGATAGGGTCAAATCGCACTGTAACGAGTGCCAGCGGCATTTTCGTTAAAGATGACTGCCTTCACTGTACTCGAGTGTGTTTTAATTTGAAGAATCGTAGTCGGCGACAACAGTTCAACGTAATTTCCGTAAAAAGTACGCTAAAGATCCTCCTAGTAGGCCTACAATTTATGAGTGGCATAAATTTAGGAGTACCTCCATTTTCTTCAGAGAGAACCATCAACGGGATAGCGGAGCTGGATATGTTACAACAATTTTCGATACCACAGATCGATGAGTGTGACCAGGAATGAAATGTTTAATTCATGCAAGACTGTGCACCACCCCCCTACCCGGATGACGTCCGGGGTTTTCTCAGTGACCGCTTTCCAGGTCAAAGGATTGGCCGTGATGCGCCAACTGCATGACCCCCACGTTCCCCAGACCTGACACTACTCGATTTTTTTATGGGTTTTATGTTTGTAACTCCTGTGCTGGGTTCTCTACCTGAAGTCAGAGCAGGAATTTACGCCGCCACTGAGCAAGCTACACCTGCAATTCTACAGCGAGTTTGAGAAGAAATTGACTTCTGACGGTATGCGTGCAGGTTAACTAACGGAAGCCACATACAACATCTTTAGTTTAAGGTAAAAAAAACTTGATGTGTTCCCCTACAAAATAACACTAAACCCTACTCTATATCGCCTTTAAATAAATTTGTATGAATTTTAAAGGTTATAAAGTCCTTTTTGAAACAGCGTGTCTTAGACGGGATTCGTACGCTGCGTCTGAAGTATGCGTCCGGCGCCACGTGTCTCACGTAGTGCGTGTCTGACGCAGTGCGGCGAGTTAGGTGAGCACCTCCTGTGTCCACACCGAAGGGAAAATCTCGCGCTATTTGTTGTTCTGACTGACGTTAGAAGAAGTTGAAGGTGGAGAAATTCAACTACAGCTATGTAAGGGGAACGCTGAAACAACCGATTTTCCAAAGATGAACTGAGGAAGATTCTTCGAAACAGTCATCAATCGGCATATGCTAAATATGACCAGAATTTTCGGACGCCTTTCAGGTTGAACATAGCCCAGTTGAACTATGTCCTCGATCTCGTCAAAGAAGACATCAAGAAGAACACGGAAAACATATAGGAAATTTTTCCCTGCACAATGAGGCTAACCGCACAACAATTACAATTTTTTCTGCCATCGTTCTTGCTGTTGTTCACGTGAACTACACATTGAGTTTCATCGATGGCGGGTCATCGGGATGGAGGGCGACAGTGGATTTTTTGACAAAAGTAATATCGGGAAATTACTTGCATGTGGTGAGGTGTTGAGATGTTTCCTTCGTCTACTAAACTGCCGAATTCGAACATAATTGTTTTTGTAGGCGGCGAGGCATTTCTTTCACAACACTTCGTCTCGTTGAACTGCAAGTAGTGACGAGAAATGTATTGATTGCTGACTCCATGGAGTGCTGTGTGCACAACGACCATATATGTTAAATTAAAAGGAAGGTCAGCGTTGGCCGCAATATTGACGGTTTATTGATAGCAAAATCGATTTTCAATCACATTGTGATCATCTTCAGTGCTGTGGTGTACAAATTAAACTCATAGGCACTGGTATCTAGTTATCAGTAACCAAAGCTGAGAAGCGATCACAATAACCAATTATTTGCGGCTAGGTTGGCGGAGTATGGCGGTGGGAGCCCAGGCGAATTTCTTGTAAGGCCGTAATCGGCGAAAACTTTGCTTATCGGTAACGACTGGCCGACGTCAGGCACAACGGAACGGTCAGTCTCTGGCCGTGGGGCAGAAGGGAAATCAAAAAAAGATGGTTCAGGGCGCCGAAGGAGATGGTCCCGTATATTGCCCCCTCCCCCCTTGCCACAGCGTAATTTCATTCGCAGTTTCACTTGTCCAGCCATCTTGACAACCACTTAGAGCTTTTTTTTTCTTTTTCGTGCTCGCGCTTCTATGGGGAGTCCCATTTCGATGCATCGCAGCCGAATACGAGTAGCAACTCTCATCAGCACGCCGCCTTGCGCCGCACTACGGCAATATACGCGGCTCCGGTTTCAGCTGACCTCTTAGCCACCTAATATTCTGATCGAGGTTCTCACCGGTTTCATCTGTAGAACCACTTTGTCTCCTTAGGTGATACTGTCATACTGCATTCGCTTACCCACTTGTTTATCGACATTACACATTTCACATGTTCTCTTTGCTCACACTTCTCGTGGTTGTGAAGCTCACAAGACTTCATGCAGTATTGTTTGTACTAGGTTCTTGCTAACGTCAATATCAAGTCAATTTACATGTTTGGTTTACGTTAACATACATGATTGTTCCTTGTACAAATTCTTGATCAGTTTTGTTTTCATTTAAAATTGGATGGCATTTATCTGTTAAAGTCACACTCACCAGAATCCATACCCATCTTTTTGAGGAGAACTCTGATCAATTAATTTAGTGAATAAATTATATGAGCGGCCAGACAGCAAACATAGGATTTATACAAGGCCATTATAAGACTGCTTATACACCTTGTGTAGATTCAATATAGATCCACTTGGGTGTGATTTGCATAACATCATGATTCTGGCCTCTAACTTGCATTTCAGTTAAGGGTCGCACACGCTGGCCTCATGCGCGATCACAGTGCCCCCCGCAGACAGCGGTCGCTCTCTGGACCGGTGTACGGGGAATGGGCGTTACTGTTGCCGGCCCCGACCGGCTTGCTTGCTGCCATGCTTTCTACAGCCATCTCCAGACTCTGGGATTACAAGCACATACGTATTTTCACACGGTTTACCAGAATATCATACTATTTACGCCATAGTTCTCGATTTCAGCCACATAGAAGTATGATTCTGATCGTTTGCAGAGTATAATTCCGAAGACAGAGAGAGGAAATTATATCTCTAGAAATCCAGAACTTCAGCGATATCGTTATGTGGGCTCACTGAGAAACTGGAAACTTATCTCTCACGTAAAGGAAACTGGTACTTCCACTCCTACTTTTTAACGAATACTGATGTCAGTCATATAACAGTTTTCAAAATATTCTTGTACTAAAGTGTTTCCCATGTCTAGAGAACCAGCAAACGTCTCTTCCAAGTGTTTTTCACCATCTGGATGCACACAATGTACACCACAATCGATGTTCTCTCAACTAAATACAGACGGCACATGTGTAGAATGGCAGAAGCAGTCAGCTGGTCAATTTACATGGGAAGGAATAATAGTCCAGCGCGAACACACTCTCAGATTGAATCTTCACAAACTTCACCGAGCGAGGTGGCGCAGTGGCTAGCACACTCGACTCGCATTCTGGAGGACGACGGTTCAATCCCGCGTCCGGCCGTCTTGATTTCGGTTTTCCGTGATTTCCCTAAATCGCTGCAGGGAAATGCCGGGATGGTTCCTTTGAAAGGGCACGGCCGACTTCCTCCCCCGTCCTTCCCTAATCTGATGAGACCGATGACCTCGCTGTCTGGTCTCCTCCCCCAAACAGTCCAATCCAATCCTTCACAAACTTCCATGGAGAATACTCCAAACACACGCGAGACGATTTCTCCACCATCGGTGTTGCTGAACGCCGACTACAGGGAGCCATTCGGACTGTGCAGCCATGGGCTCTCACCCATGGGTTTCACTTCTCTGCCGACAAGACCTGCATTTTGCACTTCTGTCGGCGACGGACAGTCTATCCTGACCTTGCAATTTTTCTTGATGGCGATCCACTACGGGTAGTCGAAAAGTATCGCTTTTTAGGACTGGTTTTTGACGCCCGGCTAACATGGCTCCCCCATATTCGCCAGCTTAAGTGAAAGTGCTGCCGCCATCTTAACGCTGCCTGAGCAACACCACTTGGGGGGAGATCGCTCTACGTTGCTGCGGCTCTACAAGGTCCAGTCAGGACTTGACAATGGGAGTGTAGCGTTTTGTTCGTCAGCGCCCTCAGCATTGAAGCTGCTTGATCCTGTGCACCACTGCTGGGTCTGTCTAGCGACGGGCGTTTTTCGAACGAGTCCAGTGGCGAGTCTACTAGTGGAGGCTGGAGTCCCTCCATTGCACATCAGGCGCCCCCAACTGCTCGCCAACTACGCAGCATACGTGCATAGCTCGTCTCAGCATCCCAGTGACCGTCTTTTGTTCCTGAACACGGTGGTTCATCTCCCGGAACGGAGGCCTCATTCAGGCATAACGATCGCTGTAAGTGTCCATTTCTTGTTGTCTGAACTCGAGTCATTTCCTTTACAGTGTCTCGTCAGGGTCCCTACACATACGTCTCCGTGGTGTATGCCTCGGCCAAAACTATGGCTGGACCTTTCGCAATTCCATAAGGACTCCATTCCTCCTGAGGCACTAAACAGTCACTTTTTATCGATCCTTGACGAGTTCCAGGGTTCTCATCTATACCGACGGCTCGCTGGTCAAATGTACTTAGCACCAATTGGTATTAAGTTCTCAACGTAGAATAGTAACCTGGTCTAACACCAAAATAAAAATGATCTTTAAATTGTAATAATATAAAGTTTGATGAAATAAATAAATGTAATCCAGAGGCTGAATAGAGCTCCACCATCCACAACAAAAGAGAGGTGTGATTAAAAGTCTCGTTGACAGAGCCAGACGGATTTGCACGCCGGAGTATCTAGACATCGAATTAAAACATCTGAAGCACGCTTTTGAGAAAAATGGCTACTCAAAGAAAGAAGTAAGCAGAATTCTGCACCAAAACAACAAAAAGCCTAAGGACAAGCCCGAAAAACGATGGAAGAATACAGTCTCTCTCCCTTTTATAAAGAAAGTAACGGATCAGATTGGAAAGATTTTAAGTAAACATGATATTAGACCTGTTTTTAGACCAACGAAGGAAATTTGTCATGTTCTCCGGTCCGTAAATATAAACGCGCTCCTCTATCAGCCAGTGGCGTATATAAAATTCCGTGTACATGTGGTAAAGTTTATATTGGAACAACAAAAAGAAGCGTAAATACACGGTTATAAGAACACAGAAGTCTTTGCCGATTAGGAAAAACGGATAAATCGGCTGTAGCAGAACACGCTTTTCAGTCAGGAAATCATCAAGTGAAGTTATCCGAAACAAAAATTTTATCTACGACGACGAACTATTACCCACGGCTTTGTAGAGAAGCAATTGAAATATATAAACATAGGGATAATTTTAATCGGAAAGAAGAGACCATGAAACTTAGTGATATTTGGACAGTAGCACTACAGAATTGCTAGACAGTTTTATCCGTGACGAGATTACGATCGATAGTTAAGTTTTATCTCTGACAAAGATTATCTCTGCATATCACGTGTAACTCTGGTCACGCCCACTTTCTACGATATATAAGTCGCTCTCAGACGTTCGACCCGTCAGTCGGCAAGACTCACCGGAGGAGAAACACCCTTCTGAAGATGTCCAGCACAGCTCTGGACGAAACGTTAGGAGCTGAGGAGTTTCATGGACCACGACCATACATCCCGGAAGGTTTACCAGAAGATATGTCATCCGGTCGTGAAAGCCTTCATACTTTGTCTTCCGTTCCTCCCTTAATTGGGCACTTCCGCCAATTGTTAAACGCTTAAAGGTAGGATTACTGTAGAATACTTCGTCATGCTTATGGTATGTTCTCTAAGAATTCACGGAACGGAGTGCAGACAGCTGTTTTGTGCTATCTTTAAGCGTACTCCGGCGACAAGACCGCAAATTGCTCTTGGAAGGCCACGGCCAGACAAGAATAAATAGGGGGGTATCAGACAGAGCGTTAAGTGCGTGGAACGTCTGAACAAGTTTGCCGACATGTTTACTACTGTTATGATTTCTTTTTTGAGTGCGCTCTAATTATGTTGTAGCTCACGTAGACGTTTATGTAGTAGCAAAGTGTTGTAAAATTTCACTCCCGGGATTGTAAATTAGTCAAACTAACTTCTGCCAGCACATCTGTGTAACATTTGTTTTCGAAGCGGGTAGAGAATATGTGTTTCTAAATTTTGCTGCCGTTTTTAAGCACGAACTACCTGGAGTGGGAAAAAAACTAGAAACAGAAATTATCATATACTTGCAAGTATAGTTTTTCACGCCGGCGGGTTGTCAGAATCATTTTATGAAACGATGAAGTTCTGTTTTTATTCTATGGAAGAAACTGCTTGTGGCGTGTCGTATTCGATCGTTTGTTGGCTTTGGAATTTTTTCGGAGTCACATCCATCCCCTGCTATCCAAGTTGTTCTACAACAATATAGCTATGATTTCTCCGAGAACTGAATTAATTGGAGCCCTAACGGATGTATAAGAGACATATGTTTAAAAGGTACATTCGTCATGAAATTCATTCAGTTTATGCTGATCCTCGGAGCACTAGGAGTGCACAACAAATAAGCGATAACAGGAGCTCTAGAAATTATGTCTTATTGGTAGCTTGTAATCTCTGCTTTGTTGTCTCTCTTACATATCAAGGACGCCACACATAAGAGCGGATATTTCAAAGTGAATGAAAATCTTTGGTCCAATGGAATGTTAATTATTGCATTAAAGTTCAATGGACCTTTTACTTGTTTTGTGGCTGTAGCGCTGCCATAATCCAAGGGCCGAACTCAATCACATAGTCCGAACATTAACACCGCCTGCAAAAGAATTGCCATTAATGAAGAAAATTAGTCCAATATTATAGCCGTCGACAAAGAATTGTCATTAATGAATAAAATTAATTTGAGTTTGCATTTAACACAAATTACTAAAATATAAATAATTGTTTTGTTACAGTTGAGAGAAACTAGTCAACTGTTCACAGACTGAACCAGAATCCACAGCTCTTGTGTGTTGCTTGTAAAATGGTCGTTCAGCGCTCGTTTCGTTGCATTAACGATTGAAATACAACAATAATGGAATAGTTCACGACTGGGTATCATATAATCACAACTATGCTAATTATAGAACTGACTCATTGCTAAGATATCAGTTTGCACCTAGGTTAAGTATACACTGTGGTGTCACCGCCAGACACCACACTTGCTAGGTGGTAGCCTTTAAATCGGCAGCGGTCCGTTAGTATACGTCGGACCCGCGTGTCGCCACTATCAGTGATTGCAGACCGAGCGCCGCCACACGGCAGGTCTAGAGAGACTTCCTAGCACTCGCCCCAGTTGTACAGCCGACTTTGCTAGCGATGGTTTACTGACAAATTACGCTCTCATTTGCCGAGACGATAGTTAGCATAGCTTTTAGCTACGTCATTTGCTACGACCTAGCAAGGCGCCATTATCAATTGCTATTTATCTTGTGATGCATGTACCGTCAGACCGATGTTCACCAATTGTGGATTAAAGTTAAGTATTCCAGCAGCTACGTACGTTATTGGCTATATTAATTACCTTGTCCTGTTCCAGACCTCACGCCAGCCTGCGTGAGCTTAAACGCGTGCCTTTCGGCTACCTCCTAGTGGCTTGGCTGTCTTGCCAAGTCACTACATACGCTATCAGTACAACAATAGCTTTAGGTTAGTCTTCGGTCGACTGCAGTTATTTAACGCTATTGAGAATAGCGGTCCTAACAGGTATCGCAAAGGCGTGCTAGAAAAGCGAAGTACAAACAGTACTAGGGCAAACGGGTTACTTTAGAGTGAAGCCTCAGTTCTGTATTGTAAAATTGTTTCTCTGCCGATTATAGCAGCAAACTATCGTAAATGAATGTTAATTCTTAATTTCAACGGATAGTACAATATATTCTGCTTTTTTGCATATGAGTTATACCTTTCTTATCCACATACTTCACAAAAAGCTTCATGTCATTTCTTCCATGATTCATATTTGGGAAACAGTGTATTCACCTTCGAAGAAAATTTTCGTTAGAAAACATTTTAACATTAAAATTTCCTGTAATGGTGCCGCAAGTAAATGTGTACCGGGTTTAGAAACAGAATTACACTCCACGTATTACCCTCATACATACCACAGACCAAGAAATACAAACATGAGACAGGCACCTGATATACAGGAGCCGTAAACTGCAAACTTAACAGAGAATCGATTATTGCACCGCTTCTGCTGCCACTGCTAGCGCGAGATCGGCGATATGTTGGTAGTCCTGATGAGAGAGTAAAGTAACAGCCACGCACGGTGTTGTCACCTGCAAAAATACTCTCGTAAGTAGAGGTGAAATTCTAGAACGCCGGTTGGCGGTAAAACACAGGTTACTTAAATAAATATTTTAAACACTTACTACTTCCACGAACTTTTATCTTATCGTCCAGGACATCCGTCTCCTAACTTAAATTGCTGATTGTCCGTGAAATCAGTGACGTATGGCAGCCCTATACGGCAGGTCTGTTCGTCACGTCATGTCACGAGGACTGTCAGTTTGGTGGAAGTGTTGAGTGACTTTCATGTATTAATGTCTTTAAAAGGAGTGTTGTCTCTAGAGGAAATTTATTTCTCTGGTTTGGAGCCGAGTGGAAGGCTTAAACCAGAGGCTCAGACGATTCTGCGGAGATCTGGGGTGCAAATTTCTCGACCTCCGCTATCGGGTGGCGAAATGTAGGGTCCCCCTGAATAGGTCAGGCGTGCACTACACGCCGGAAGCGGCTACAAGGGTAGCGGAGTACGTGTGGAGTGCACATGGGGGTTTTTTAGGTTAGAGAATTCCCTCCCTAGGCCCGACAAGACGCCTCCTGAGACGCGGCAAGGTAGGAGTAGGCAAAATGCAACAGGGATTAACAATATTAATGTGCTAATAGTAAACTGCAGGAGCGTCTATAGAAAGGTCCCAGAACTGCTCTCATTAATAAACGGCCACAACGCCCATATAGTACTAGGGACAGAAAGTTGGCTGAAACCAGACGTAAACAGTAATGAAATCCTAAACTCAGATTGGAATGTATACCGCAGAGGCAGACTGGGCAGTGAAGGGGCAGGCGTGTTTATAGCGATAAGAAGTGCAATAGTATCGAAGGAAATTGACGGAGATCCTAAATGTGAAATGATTTGGGTGAAGGTCACGGTTAAACCAGGCTCAGACATGGTAATTGGATGTCTCTATAGGCCCCCTGGCTCAGCAGCTGTTGTGGCTGGGCACCTGAAGGATAATTTAGAAAATATTTCGAGTAGAATTCCCCACCATGTTATAGTTCTGGGTGGAGATTTTAATTTGCCGGATATAGACTGGGAGACTCAAACGTTCATAACGGATGACAGGGACAAAGAATCCAATGATTTTTTTAAGTGCTTTATCTGAAAACTTCCTTGAGCAGTTAAACAGAGAACCGACTCGTGGCGATAACATATTAGACCTTCTGGTGACAAACAGACCCGAACTATTTGAAACAGTTAACGCAGAACAGGGAATCAGCGATCATAAAGCGGTTACAGCATCGATGATTTCAGCCGTAAATAGAAATATTAAAAAGGGTGGGAAGATTTTTCTGTTTAACAAAAGTGGCAAAAAGCAGATTTCAGAGTACCTGACGGCTCAACACAAAAATTTTGTCTCAAGTATAGATAGTGTTGAGGATCAGTGGACAAAGTTCAAAACCATCGTACAATATGCGTTAGATGACTATGTGCCAAGCAAGATCGTAAGAGATGGAAAAGAGCCACCGTGGTACAACAACCGAGTTAGAAAACTGCTGCGGAATCAAAGGGAACTTCACAGCAAACATAAACATAGCCAAAGCCTTGCAGACAAACAAAAATTACGCGAAGCGAAATGTACTGTGAGGAGGGCTATGCGAGAGGCGTTCAATGAATTCGAAAGTAAGGTTCTATGTACGGACTTGGCAGAAAATCCTAAGAAATTTTGGTCTTATGTCAAAGCGGAAGGTGGATCAAAACAAAATGTCCAGACACTCTGTGACCAAAATGGTGCTGAAACAGAGGATAGACTAAAGGCCAAAATACTAAATGTCTTTTTCCAAAGCTGGTTCACAGAGGAAGACTGCACTGTAGTTCCTTCTCTAGATTGTCGCACACATGACAAAATGGTAGATATCGAAATAGACGACAGACGGATAGAGAAACAATTAAAATCGCTCAAAAGAGGAAAGGCCGCTGGACCTGAGGGGATACCAGTTCGATTTTACACAGAGTACGCGAAGAAACTTGCCCCCCTTCTTGCAGCGGTGTACCGTAGGTCTCTAGAAGAGCGTAGCGTTCCAAAGGATTGGAAAGGGGGACAGGTCATCCCCGTTTTCAAGAAGGGACGTCGAACAGATGTGCAGAACTATAGACCTATATCTCTAACGTCGATCAGTTGTAGAGTTTTGGAACACGTATTATGTTCAAGTATAATGACTTTTCTGGAGACTAGAAATCTACTCTGTAGGAATCAGCATGGGTTTCGAAAAAGACGGTCATGTGAAACCCAGCTCGCGCTATTCGTCCACGAGACTCAGAGGACCATAGACACGGGTTCACAGGTAGATGCCGTGTTTCTTGACTTCCGCAAGGCGTTCGATACAGTTCCCCACAGTCGTTTAATGAACAAAGTAAGAGCGTATGGACTATCAGACCAATTGTGTGATTGTATTGAGGAGTTCCTAGATAACAGAGCGCAGCATGTCATTCTCAATGGAGAGAAGTCTTCCGAAGTAAGAGTGATTTCAGGTGTGCCGCAGGGGAGTGTCATAGGACCGTTGCTATTCACAATATACATAAATGACCTGGTGGATGACATCGGAAGTTCACTGAAGCTTTTTGCAGACGATGCTGTGGTGTATCGAGAGGTTGTAATAATGTAAAATTGTACTGAAATGCAGGAGGATCTGCAGCTAATTGACGCATGGTGCAAGGAATGGCAATTGAATCTCAATGTAGACAAGTGTAATGTGCTGCGAATACATAGAAACATAGATCCCTTATCATTTAGCTACAAAATAGGTCAGCAACTGGAAGCAGTTAATTCCATATATTATCTGGGAGTACGCATTAGGAGTGATTTAAAATGGATTGATCGTATAAAGTTGATCGTCGGTAAAGCAGATGCAAGACTGAGATTCATTGGAAGAATCCTAAGGAAATGCAATCCGAAAACAAAGGAAGTAGGTTATACAGTACGCTTGTTCGCCCACTGCTTGAATACTGCTCAGCAGTGTGGGATGCGTACCAGATAGGGTTGATAGAAGAGAGAGCGAAGATCCAACGGAGAGCAGCGCGCTTCGTTACAGGATCATTGAGTAATCGCGAAAGCGTTACGGAGATGATAGATAAACTCCAGTGGAAGACTCTGCAGGAGAGACGCTCAGTAGCTCGGTACGGGCTTCTGTTAAAGTTTCGAGAACATACCTTCACCGAAGAGTCAAGCAGTATATTGCTCCCTCCTACGTATATCTCGCGAAGAGACCATGAGGATAAAACCAGAGAGATTAGAGCCCACACAGAGGCATACCGACAATCCTTCTTTCCACGAACAATACGAGACTGGAATAGAAGGGAGAACCGATAGATGTACTCAAGGTACCCTCCGCCACACACAGTCAGGTGGCTTGCGGAGTATGGATGTAGATGTAGATGTAGATGTAGAAAATGGACATTCTTTTTAATAATATGACGCCACGATGAACCAATATTCTGTCAGAGGCAGCGTTTACAGCATACGTAGTCACGAGCAAACGAAGGCATTTTACAAGCAGAAAACTTTTTCACAGGAAACCGTCCCATGGTAGGTGATTATGTATTCTCCATGGCAACCAAAATCAGACTACGTGCAATGAGTCATTGCTTTCTTTATGAATATGTTCATATTTGTAAAATGAGAGTTTCATAAGATAATTACTGCCAACCCTTATAACACATTGTAAAAGTGAGTTCCATATACTGTAAATGAATGCGAGAGACCGCATTGCCACCCTGCACAAGATCATAGTGGAGGTTGTCTCCTTCCTCCCAACTGTTACGACTTTTCAAGTGTGTCTGTTCGCTATGGATGTCTGTGATAAGACTTTGTGCAGTGCAGTTGTGTGTTTACGTTGTTCTGGATAAAATGGAAGATAGAGAGAGGGTGAACCCAGAGGCAGGCACGTGGCCTGCTCCGACTTGAAGTCCCCAACCGACGATAGGATCACCTCCAACATTGGTACATGTGCTCACTTCATGAGAACTTAAAGAAAGATTTTGAATTTAATTCAACAAACTCTCTCAAATAATTATCATTTATTGTTCAGTCACAGTTGCACAATTAAATGACATGTTTAGATGACGCTGGATCATTTTGCGTCAGCAACTCGTCTTGTATATTCGGAAACGCAGAAACATACAGTATTCTGACATGAGTTTCTGAATAGACAAGACGGGTTACCGACGCAACTACTTACCTCTGAAGATAATCCAGAGTGATCGAAACACGTCATTTAATTAACAAATGTGCAATTGAGACTGAACAATAAACGAGAATACTTACACTGTATCTGATTCTCTCGAGACGAATATATCGGCTACAGCGGATTCTCTCAAACTCTGGTGAATAGGCACACTTCGTCCCCGTTTCTCCTACCCTTGCCGGTCAAGTACTGGACGTGAAAATCAGTTCCACCAAAGGATTAGAAATGCCGTCCTCTGAGTAGAGCGCCACTGCACAGGAGTGCGTTAGGGGTCTCGGCTACGGAGAAGGAAATTTATTTATACAGAAAAAGTAAATACATACTGTATCTACAACAGTACATACACGGATTAGTCAGTGCACTTGACAACGTGTTGATCTGCACATGTCACGCTGATAACTTTCAGTATGTTGTGGCATGGACTATACAGGTTATTACCGTAGTACGTGACACCCACAAAGGTACACATTCGGAAACACGTCACAAGCAAGTGGCATGTGAGTTTCGACCTTTATCCTGACGATACCCTCAGCCACGGCGGCGTAATTTCGTCGCGAATGGAACTCCGCTGGCACCGCTAACTACTTTGGTTGTCGGATCGATCCTGACCATAAGTCGGGGGCCGGGGTCTTTGCCCGAAACGTTTGTTGTTGGTTTTTGTCGGGCCATGGTACTGACAGTTGCTGGAGAACACGAGACTGTCAAGTGATTGGTTTTGGAGGACTCCTGCTGTCTAGTACTCACCTCGAAAAGCCGCGAGTAGTTAAATCGATCGGAGGCAAGCTTTTCCGGCTGGATTAAGGATTGATAGCGGCGATTTGCGACCAGCGCAGCGGATGCTGTGTGCAAACCTGATCAGGAAATTCCTGACCAGCTCCGAAGGCTTAACATTAACGGCGCCTGAAAGATCGCTGATTCGAGGCAATGACATCCCTGCTTGGAATCGTGGGTCACAGCTCCTTCACACCTGAGTAGAGTTAAATGTTGTTTTTTATTGGTACTTGTCATAGTATAGCCACGTCTGTGTTAATGTGCCCTCAGGGCTTCAGTATTTGTTTGCTGAGTACAGGTTTGGCGACCCTCTGGTTCCTGAGCTGGGGACTGGTAAGCGCCGCCAGTCCTCTGTCACCGTAATCTCTGGGCATCCTTCAGCGACGACCGTGCGGCGCGGAGGCGAAATGTTGTGTGTCACAGGGAATGGAGATGTTGGCTTGACCGCGCGGATCGCGAGGATCGAATAAACCTCTATAAAAAGCCCCTCAATCTCAAGATGTACTGCGCACTGATGAGATGCATACCTGTTGAGATGGAAGAGTCGTTAGCGGGCCACCTCTGGGAACCTGCCACACTTCAGTGGTATAAGTTTTACTCAGGCACATGGAGCTCTGTCTGAGTGGACCCTTATTTCCCTAGCTGCTCGTGGGACGGAGATGGAACCCTCGAAATCTTCTTCTTCTTCTTCTCCCAGTGGGAGGGGTGTACCGCCCGGGTGTTCTCACACCCATTCATCCAAATAAATGAGCGAGACTAGTACTCCTGATAATCAAGTTCTTTTCAGTAACGGGGCTCAAGGAGTCATGAGGAAGGAGGGACGTTTGAAAAGGTGTCCTCCCTATATATCCATAAGGCCTTAGAAGGGCTGGCTGGTACTTTAAGCAGTTGAAAAATGGCTCCTTACTTGTTGAAGCTGACTGGGTTAAAGCAGGTGGAATTCCTTAAGAAATCACAGAAATAGGGCGAGTACGACATCATTGTTGAGTTGCATAACTCCCTTAACTCCAGCAAAGGTGTGGTAACCTGCCGGGATATTATGGATATAGATATTGCTGAACTCAAAAAAGAATGGGCAACACAGGGTATCGTACATGTGGAACATCGGACTCGCAAGAACAATGGAGACTTTGAGAAGACAGCTACTTTTATTGTGATCTTCAACTCTCCAACGCTACCTGAACACATCATGCCAGCTTTCTTCTGACTTAGGGTTTGGCCCTATGTACCTAACCCTATGCGATGATTCAAATACCAGCGTTTTGGCCATACAACGCTGAGTTGCATAGGCGAAGCGTCTTGTGGGAAGTGTTGAAAGGCAGCCCATGAAGCTGGGGCTGACTGTCCATCTCCAGCAGTCTGCATTAACTGCCGTGGGAGCCACCCAGTCTGGGGCCGAGCCTGCCATGTTTTTGCGGAGGAATGCAAAACTCAGGAAATCAAAGTGACCGAGTGGATCCCCTACGCAGAAGCCAAAAGGGGCTATCAGGCGATGAAATCCCCTGTCTTTTCCACTTCTTATGCTTCGTTGTTGCAGAAACGCGTTACTAAGGTCGACACTTCAACTCAGACGACCTCCCTTATCCACCTCAAGCAACTGTATGTGCTCCTGTATGTGCCAAAGTAAAGTCATAGCGATCCAGACAGGTAGGACGGAAGAGACAAAAACTGCTTCCACAGTGCACAGCCCGAAGGCACCCCAAAAGCAGAGTGCCCCTCAATGCCAAGTTTCTTCAAAGAAAAGTGGCTTTAACCAGCCCCTTTCATCCTCATCCTTGCTGGGAATGGGAGCAGGGAAAGGATCCCAACATTTGGGTCAAAAGCTGACCTGGGCGCCATCAGACATCATTCTGGCACATCTTACTAATGACGAGTACATCATGGATTTTGATGCCACATCGCACGTCCCAGTCAGCCCTAAAACCCCACCTCACTCTACAAGCGCCTCACCATCCCAGCGCAAATACAGCGTTAAATCAAGACCACATTGATGAAACGGCTCCCATACTCCAATGGAATATAAATGGATACAGGACTCATCTGGAGGAACTGAGACTCCTAGTGCAGGACAGACCATTTTGCCTCTGCCTTCAAGAGACTCATTTTAAAGAGACTGACACTGCTGTACGTGGAGGCTCTTTATAGAAACGACGACTTTACTCGTGAGAGGGCAAAAGATGGGGTAGCAGTGTTTGTAAAGAACACTTTTCGCTCTTCACTTATTCCCTTAACAACGACACTACACGCGATTGCTGTTCGGATAGTGGCTCATGTTGCCATCACAGTGTGCTCCGTGTACTTACCACCCCATGAGCCTCTTGATACTGTGTCCTCACCCACCTTTCTGATGAACTACCCCGAACCTTTCTCCTTTTGGGGGAGTTCAATGCACTCTGTGCACTAAAGGGTCCTAACACCACATGCCCCAAGGTCGGATACTTGAGAAAATGCTACACACAAAACATCTTATACTGCTGAACATGGGTCAAGCAACACATTTTAGCACCGCTATAGGTTCGTCTACAGCCACAGACCTCTCCTCCTTCTGCTCGCCTGCTCTTGGGGACACTGCTCAGTGGGCAGTGGATGATGACATTCATGGTATTGACCACTTCCCTGTCTGGGCCCATCTGCCTGATGGATCAGAACCTGGAAGAAAGCCACCGAGATGGTTACTGAAGATGACTAACTGGATGCTTTACAGTGTTCCCTTATCCACCTCTAGCTGTTTTCCAGCAATGTGACAGCATCCAGGACTGGATGCAATCAGGCACAGGGGGGCTGTTATGCACAGTTTCAATCGATGCCCTACAGATGCGAATCTTTCAAACTTTCGAATGGCGCGTGCCAAGGCGATGAGAATAATTCGGGAGAATAAGCAGAGGTCTTGGCAACAGTTCCTTAACTCCCCAAGTCCACATCTGCAAGTGAAGTATGTTGAGCCATCAGGAGGATCTCAAGGTACAACTCTTGAATGCCAATAGCGTCTGTACAAATACTGGGCCCAGACAATGGCTGAATCACATAAATCCATTATGGCTGATTCCAGCCGGGATCCCAACTTCTGTCGATATCGGGAGGCCCAGGAGAAGGTTGCTCTTGATTTTCGTTCCACCAACATGGAAGAATGAATACAACCAGCCTTTCTCTCTGTGGGTGCTGGATTGTGCATAGTCAGTTGCCTGTGATACGACCCCTGGCAACGACCTGATAACCTACAGCATATTGCAACCGTTCGACCGACGGTCGAAGGAAGTCCTCCTTCAGCTCTTCAATAAAATTTGGATAACTGGCGACTTTTCCAACTCGTGGAAAGAATCTCTTTTAATCCCAATTTTAAAACCAGGAAGGGATCAGACAGACCCTGGTTAATATTGTAGTAGTAGCCGGACAAGCTGCGTAGGAAAGACACTGGAGCATATGGTCAGTCGGCGAATAGTGTGGGTTCTGGAAACCAGGTCCCTACTCAGTCGCTCCCAGTGTGGGTTCAGGAGGTATTGCTCGACCGTCGATAACCTGACCCTGCTCGAAGCTGAGATTCAACAAGCTTTCCTTCATAAGTAACACCATCTCGGTGATTTCTTCGATTTGGAAAAGGCCTACGATACTACCTAGAGGCATAATATTCTGTCGCAGCTCCATCAATGGGGATTCCGGTCCTTTATCTGGAACAGATATTTTATTTAGATACAGGGTTGGGGATGCCGTGTATGACAGTGATTCCAGGTTGGTAGGTAATCACAGAGCGCACAGGATAACGTTATGATTGTGGATGGGGCCATAAACAGTTACTGTGAGTTGAACAATCAAACACAACTTTATTTTTCTAAGAATCTTTCATCTACACTTTGCTTTAAAAGGTCGCAATTAAACAATACGGCTGAATGCCTAGTTAGAGAAATTGTGATGCTTTCTGGGCTGAAGGCCCAAAACCACACCAAAAACGAGAACAGCTGAAGGCCTGGCTTAGAGATCAAAAGCAATTAAAAATAGAAGGTAAAACTTTTTTTACCTTTAAAAAAATTTCCATTACAAAACAATTAGCGACTGAAGGCCTACACTACACGCTGAAGGACAACTATAATTAAAACACATTAATAAGCAATTTTTCAAAACAAGAAATTTCTTTGTAAACTTACAGCAGAACAGCCGAAAGCCTAATTAAACAAATATTAACTTATTGCACCGCTGAAGGCCACAAACAAATTTGAAACAATGGCTGAAGCTCTGAACAACAAGTCACACAAGGAATTTCAAATAAATACCTTCTCAGCTACAAAAAATTTTCCTTTATGGGGTACACACGGCTGAAGGCCATATTAAAAGTGGTTCACGTAATTCCTTGGCTGCAGGCCACACAAAACGCATCGAACAACTAAAGGCTTAGGTCCTGAACTCCGAACAATTACAGACAGAACAAATTTTAAGGAATTTTTTTCTTTTTTAAAAAATAAAATCAATCTTATGAATTTTAATTTAGCATTGCTGAATGCCTTTATGTAAAATTTAAAAAGAGCAGAATTAATACACGCATTATATTCCAAACTAAAATGAAAATCAGAATCTAAAACATACAAACAAGTGGTGCTCAGAAGTGTTCCAAGGGTAGGCCTGAGAAGGTAGCTCAAACGTAAGGTGAGACGAGACAGGCAGCCAAGAGTTGAAGTTAAATAATCGGATGGCAACCCAAACTAGGGACGGCCCAAGGACTGACCAACAATTTAACCAATTACCTTCCGTCCGACCAACGGCACGACGATGGACAATATCGGCTGAGGACGAGGATAGGAACAGCACTACGTCTTCAGAAATTGGCGTTTAAAAACAGCCAAGGGAACAATATCCACTCTAAGCCAATATGAATCAAACAACTTAAAAGGCTTTCGAACTACACGCTGTACCAGACAGCATCAACACGCCGAAGAAAGGCACATTGCCAGAAAAGTACGCTAACGACCAGGGCAGGTAACTGGGGCGTTAACAGTTGCATACCAATGGGATTGGGGGGGGGGGGGGGGGTTCGTAACTGACCCCAACGATGTTTTTAGGCTAAAACTCCTGTCGTGTTCAGTAGTTTATTTAATAAATACGTGACAGTTATCGTAATTATAATTGCTACCATCGACAATATGAGCAGTTTTTGGTTTATACTCGTTGTTGAGTTATAGCGATTGTTATAACTGAAGGTGAAGCAGGTCAACAATAACCACTCGCAGTCAACCGGTAAACAGTGTGTCGAGTGGAAGGTGATATCTTTGTGGCGTTTGACAGAATGTTCAAGAAGATGAAATTGACTCATGGAAATTCCAGATCAAGTAGTTTCTGACAGCAGCGAGTTGGATGAAAATGAACAGGGTAGGTATTGATTTTAATTACTTTTAGCAGATATTTTGGAGTATATTAGGATTTGTGTCTCGGTAGAGTGCTTAGTTTGCTAGTGTTCGGTTCTGTTTTCATATTTTTATAGTTATTCAACACAGGCCGAAAGCACAAATGGATCAACTTGAAAAAGACGTGGTGGCCCCGTCAAGTATGATATGGAAGAGAAGCCCCTTCGTAAATCTAAGGAGGAGGACTGTTGCTAACGTAATGAGAACCCCGAAAGGAAGTAAGCCAGGGATAAAACCTGATACACCAGGTAAAGCTTTTCTCATGTACTTCGATGATAACATCCTGGATAACATTTTGATGTGTACCAATCAAAAGCTTGGAAATCTCAAGAAATCATCTGAAGATATGAAACTTCCTGGCAGATTAAAACTGCGTGCCCGACCGAGAATCGAACTCCGGACCTTTGCCTTTTGCGGGCAAGTGCTCTACCATCTGAGCTACCGAAGCACGACTCACGCCCGGTACTCACAGCTTTACTTCTGCCAGTACCTCGTCTCCTACCTTCCAAACTTTACATAAGCTCTCCTGCGAACCTTGCAGAACTAGCACTCCTGAAAGAAAGGATATTGCGGAGGAAGTTTCATATCAGCGCACACTCCGCTGCAGAGTGAAACTCTCATTCTGGCATCTGAAGATATTTTCATGAAAAATTCGAAAGCATTTGAAGGGAAGAAATTTTGTCAGTAATTGGAATTCTATTCAGCTGTGGAGTCCATAGAAGGAACAAGGACAGTTTGCGTGATCTATTTAGTAAAGAAAACCTTCCGATGTACCGAGCTTCATTTTCGGAGCATAGACTGAGGCTCTTACTGAAGTGCTTGCGTTTTGATGATGCTCTAACTCGAGCAGCTAGAAAACAGACCGACAAATTTGCTCCTATCAGGGATATATGGAACATGATAGTAAATTTCCTGAGTTTTGATTTCCTAGTGAGACAGTCACAGTGGATGAAGAACTTGTGACCATCCATGGGCGATGCCCATTTAGGCTATATATTCCAACAAAACCAGGAAAATATGGAATAGAAGTGAACCTGTTATGTGATTCAGATAGGAAAAACTGCTTCGCTACGGATCCCTACGCTGGAAAGCAAGCTAATGAGAAGAACCATAACAGTGGCCCTGAAATATTTAGAAGATTGATTGAAATGTCTAACTTGAAACAATCTGGAAGAAATGTTACCATGGACAGAAAGTTCACTACCGTTCCACTCGCATCTGATCTTTTGAAACAGAAAATAACTACAGTTGGTACTATTCGAAGTGACAAACGCGATGTTCCTACAGAATTCCGTCCTGTTTCTCTAGGCGTACGGATAGATAGTAAGCTGTTGTGGAAAGCCCATGTTCAGGATCTTGTTCAGAAACTAAATGCTGCTTTATTTACCATTAGAACAGTATCTGAAATAAGTGACACTTCAACACGAAAAGTAGTCTACTTCGCATATTTTCATACGCTTATGTCGTATGGTATTATTTTTTGGGGTAATTCTTCTGATTCAAAAAGGGTATTTTTGTCTCAAAAACGGGCTGTTCGAGCTATATGTGGTGTAAGTTCGAGAACCTCTTGTCGACCCCTATTCAAAAATCTGGGAATTCTGACATTGCCCTCACAGTATATATTTTCTTTAATGTCGTTTGTTGTTAGCAATATTAGCCTATTCCCAAGAGTTAGCAGCTTTCACTCAGTTAATACTAGGCAGAAATCAAATCTGCATGTAGAATGCAGTTCCTTGACTCTTGTGCAGAAACGAGTGCAGTATTCTGCTGCATCCATTTTCAATAAGCTACCACAAGAACTCAAAAATCTTAGCAGTAGCCCAAACTCTTTTAAGTCTAAACTGAAGAGTTTCCTCATGGCTCACTCCTTCTATTCTGTCGAGGAGCTCCTGGAAGAGCTAAAAAATTAAGCAAATTCCAGTGTTACATTGCTGATTGTCTTCATTTAAACTTATGACTTGTCACCTGAATATGTTTTTTTTTCCTATATTTCATTTTATCTGTTTCTAATATCGTGTTATAATTTCATGTATTGACTCGTTCCATGACCATGGAGATTTCTCCTTAATTTGGTCCCACGGAATAATAAATAAATAAATAAATAAAAATAAATAAAAAAAGCTACACCGGAAACAATCCGATTTGCCTTTAGTGATGATGCCACTTTAGTTAGTTACATGCCTAAGAAAGGAAAGGTTGTTACAGTATTGTCAACCCAACATCACGATATGAGTGTGACGGAAGAGAAGCCAGACATCATCCTATTCTACAATTGTACAAAGTCAGGAGTGGATACATTTGATAAGTGTGTAAGAACGTACAGCTGCCGTCGAGCAACGTGTCGATGGCCAATGGCGGTGTTTTTCAACTTGATTGACATTGCAGCATACCATTCATATGTTGTATTTCAAGATACACATAAGGAATGGACAAAGAATTACCCGACAAAGGGTTCTGGAGGAAAGAAGTACCTGAAAGACCTTGCGCGTGAACTTTGTGACCTCAACATGAAAAGATGCATCAGAATGCTGTAGGCCTACACTCAAAATACACTACAGCGTTATCAACTTTTGGGTATGAGTGTAATCAAATTCAAGGTGCTGTGAGCAGGGGAAACAACGTTACGGAGCCGCGACGGAAAGTAACACGTGCAGCTGTGCATTATCTGCCAAAGAAAGGACGCCGTTACTTATGCGCCAGAGCAAAGACCGTAAGTACATGAAGGCTTGCACTTCTTGCAGGAAGTATATCTGCCCTGCACACACCAGGAAAGAAGAAGTAGTTCGTATTGTAAAGTGTTCTGAATGTGAATCTGAGTAATCCTTGTAATTGTGAAATTAATACAAATAAATGTAAAAAAACTATTTATTTTTTACTAAAAAAGTCCCAGAAACCCTGTCCCAGTAATAAAAATCAACATTTTAATCTTATAATCTGCCAAAATTATGGAAATACCTAAGTAATGTGATTTATCCTAGATAGAGAATGTGTGATGGTTGTGGGGTCAGTCGCTGACCCCTCCCATTGGCGTTGGCCAGTGCAACGTACAGCATTGGTATGCAACTGTTAACGGCCACAGGGCAGAAAATATCGCTGGTGCACTTCAGTGGTAAGTAACAGTCAATTTAATAATTAACCACAATATCGGAAGACATCTGCAACATTTCGCTAACTCCAACACATCATACGTTGCTGCTAGCTCGAACGGCCCAGGGAGCAAAAACCCACAAATGAACGAGGAGATGTCACAATAGTTGAGGCTTCATAACAAGTTAACTAATCACTCAACTTCAGCGTCCAGGTCCGGTGGGCATCATACTACGTTGCTCTCGCAGCTGGCGCCTCACGGTCTGACAGCGCGTGCACGCCGCCAGCAGTCCTGCCCTGGCCGCACGCCACGGAGAGTTTGCCGACTGATTACCACACACACCACAACCACCCGGAAATACTAGCGGTCACACCAAAGACAGTACGACAGTACTAGTATCTCTAAGCGCTGCTGCTGCCACTCAAGGAGGCAAGCCAGCAACTTCGTTACGACAGTAAGTAAGCAAGAAACAAGACGCCACTTGATGTGACCAAATGCCCAAGAGCAAACGGCATGAACGGGAGCAGCACACGGCTCAGACCGTTTTAAGCAGGAGAATGGTGTCCCTCAATTGAGTGTTTTAATTGTCACGGCTTTCGCTATTGCAATCAATAGTATTACAACCACAGTGCAACGTCCAGTACTATGTTCCTTGTTTGTGGACGTCTTCTCCATCTCCTGCGCATCCTACAGCCTCACCACGGCCAATCGGCAATTGTAGCTGACGATCAGGTGGTTGCAGGAATGGTCTTGTACCACAGGTTTTAAATTCTCATTAGAGAAAACAGTTTAATTTTAATCGTTCCCACTGTCTGTTTAATTTGCCTGTTTTAAAAGTGGGGGGACACCATTCTCACATTTAAGGAGAAGGTGGAGTTTCTGGGTCTTATCTTTGATGAGAAGTTAACATAGTTGCCACACCTTAAAAAACTGGAACTCAGATGTCTCAAAACCTTAAACATCCTGAAATGTGTCAGTCATAGGTCTTGGGGAGCTGACGTGGAACGTCTGCTCCAACTTTATAAGGCATTTGTGCGACCCTAGCTTGAATACGGATGCCAGATTTATGAGTCAGCAAGGCCCACATACCTGAAAATGCTGGATTCAGTTCACCCCGAGGGTATTCGGCTGTCTACAGGGGCCTATCGCACGAGCCTAGTTAGTTTGTGTGCAGATGCTGGTGAGCCTCCGCTGCCTATTCGTGGTATGCCAAGCATATAGGGAATTGTCTGTTCCTACATCGCCAGCATCTAGTTACGTTGTTCAGCCGTCACTGGAACGGCTGTTCGATCATCGTTCAACTCGCGACTGTGTGAAGAAGTAGCCCTTACTCGGCTGAGAGTGGGACATTGTCCATTGACGCCCCCAGTATGTCAGATATGCCGGACGCAGCTGTCAATACGACATACTTTAACTGAGTGTGTTTTATATGACGACCTGAGCATTGAACTGGGTCTCCAACGGCATTTTCCTTCTATTTTAACCGATTACGAGGCGAGTGTTGTTCGGGTCTTAAGATTTTGTGTGGTGTCCGCAGTTCTTCCAAAAATACTGGGTGTGAGACCTTAATGTGTCACAGAGTGGCTGGGTCACGTATTATTTCTAAGTCGTCATTAAGCCTTGGTTATTTGTCCCCTTTTTAACAGCATATTTACAAGTATTTTATGTATGACTTTATTTGGTTATCCCACTGTGTCTCCCTGGGGTTCTACTACGAGATTTTATGAACGTCACTTTCCTATGGTTGCTTTATGTTTCCTGTGGTGGGATGAAACATAGTTCTTCGATTTATTGATCTTCTACCATTGATTGTGAAAATCATCTTCGGTATAACATTAAAGCAATGAGGCTGATGACCTAGCTGTTTAGTGCCTCCACCAGAAATAATAATCATCATTATCATCACCCGTATGAATGTGGGCGCGACTGCTACGGTCGCAGGATCGAATCCTGCCTCGGGCACGGATGTGTGTGATGTCCTTAGGTTAGTTAGGTTTGAGTAGTTCTAAGTTCTAGGGGACTGATGTGTGTGCTCAGAGCCATTTGAACCATTTATTAATGTGGGATTAGACCTGCCCTATTAAGTGCCTCCGAGTGAATGTGTTGGCGGTCATGGGTCAGATTAACCGATAATTTGCTGTTCCAGGCCATATTCCGGGCAAGTGTACCAGCATTCCCTGTTGTTCATTCAGTTGATGAAATTGCAATTGTAACGTAGTCTCTGTCGAAGGCAAGACACTTTTTATAGGTGGGTATGCGCTAGTGATTGGATTTGCGGATACTAGTATTTCACCTTGTTAATTTCCAAGTAATTTAAGGAGTTTATAACTTGTAACTTGAATGTGTAGTCACTTGTGGAATAAGTTAATATAGCCTATATCCTAGACTTGCTCGTTTGTGGCCTTATTTTGGCAGGCTACTGGTCCCTTCTGATGTGTATTGGCGGGGTAGTTTTGGCAGCAGACAACGCGTGGCTGTTTCCTGGGCTCGGAGCGGAGACGTGTTTTCCTTCTGGTGTGGTCACACCTACGTCGTCGTCGCACAACGTCCAGGGTGGCCCGCAGTCTAACGCCTCGTGTTGGCTCAAGTTAAGCAAACTTTGTCGTTTGATATGTGCCACGGCGGAGTGTCGTCAATTAATTCCGCACGTCTTGATCTATTCAATACTGTGAAGTCAGCTTGTTTAAACCTTACATCCTTACTGCTGGTTCTGGAGCCCTTTACTTATGAGTATGAACTGTTCAGTTTTCCTTTTTTACCCACAGTCATTAGCTAACTCCATTCACTGAAAAGCTTGCCTGCTTGTTGCCTTTTGGCTGTGACAGCCGTCTGCTGTAATTTGCCAGTCTATCTTGTATTTTGGAGGATTGCCTGTTTACTTAAGGGTCGTCTTTAGTGTTTCTGCTGGTGAGTACAGTTGGGAATCACCTTTAAATTGTATGCCTTACCAGCTTTTCTTGTGGTGTGGGGGATTGTGTACTTTATTGCATAAGGGATTTCATTAAGGTTTATACATTATTAAGGGCTTTCCAACAATCACGATCAGTGGCATGACTTGTTATTCTTTCTGTATTTTGCGTGGGCGGTGTTTATTTCTTTAAGGTGTTATCGGCCAGCCGGGGTGGCCGAGCGGTTCTAGGCGCTACAGTCTGAAACCGCGCGACTGCTACGGTCGCAAGTTTGAATCCTGCCTCTGGTATGGATGTGTGTGATGTCCTTAGGTTAGTTAGGTTTCATTAGTTCTAAGTTCTAGGCGACTGATGACCTCAGAAGTTAAGTCGCATAGTGCTCAGAGCCATTTGAACCATTTTTGACCTCAGAAGTCCCATAGCTCTCAGAGCTATTTGAACCATTAAGGTGTTATCCATCCTTGGGAATTGTGAGTCCTTTAGTGGCAGTGATTTGTAATTCATTTTACTGGTAAAAATCACTGTGTTGAACAACCTTGCGGTCACAGCTAGTTGGTGTGACTTCTTACTTGTATTTGTGGACTGTGTATTTCAAGCCCTGTTCTTAATGGAATAAATAGTTAAGGGTTGTTGTCAATGAACTGATCCTGTTAAAGTTCTTTCAATTATTGTGAGCGTTGCTATTCTTTTGACAAGGTTTTTAATTTGTAATCGTAACAATTGTTGTATTCCATGAAATGACAAATGACGAAATATGTGGGCCCACCTTCCATGTGTTTTTCCTTATAATTATCCCAACCCTTGTTGTGAGGCATTACATCCCTGAAGCTTTGATATCCGGTAAACTCGGTACCTTTATATTAACTGAAATTCATTAGAATGTTGACCTTAACACTTTATTGCGTTTGTGGTACACCACAGTATGAATAGTCTTTCTCTAGAAGGTGGCAGGTGTAGAGCTATAAATGATACATCGATATAACAGAAGTAGCTATTCATTCACCGGATATACGAGCTTTCAAAATTCTAGTTAAAATATAGCTTTACTGGGTAGGCAATGTAAGTAATGAGAGTTTTTCGGACATCATTTCAAACAGGAGTTACAAAAACAAAGAATCCTAAGTATTTCTAGTATCACTTTAATATATGACACCTCAGCCGATTCTATGGTAATAACTACTCAGTTATTTCCACTGCATTCACACTGACGTCTTCACAGGCTAGGAATTCCGTGTATTGTATACTACACATATTCACATCTGGGACTTTGTGTAAATTTTTAACATATCGGTTGATCCCCGATTAATTTCACACTGCATAGATGAAGCGATTTTTTATGTGAGCCCATCGAGTCTGTAAGTTACCTGTTTGGCTGTGTGAAAAATCCTAGGGAAATAACTGGCCCGCTGAAACCTTGTAAAACAGGTTTTTGTATGTTAAATCTGCTATTTTATTGTTTAATACGAAGTACTTTGTTAACGTATCACTGCCAAGAAACATAGGGTTTGGTTATATACTTTGTAGCAACTTTAATGCTCCTATGAGGAAAGTTTCCTTGACAGTGAGGCAGAAGCCAATGTGAGGAATCGATTGCTGTTTCGGCTCTGCAATTAGGCAGCCCGTAAAATGCCTCGCGAACAATTGCCGTGGGGCTGTTTTCGTCGTTTCACACATTCCTCATCAGGCCGCAGTTTCTAGATGCCTGAGATGCCTGCTTTCTTTTTCCCTCCCAGAAGCTGCCAAAGTATCGCACGAGCCCTGAAAATATCGCGCCAGCCGTGCCAAGGAACACAGAGGGAGCGAGCGCGCGTCAGCTGCCAGCGCTAAGTGCCGCACCTGCCGGCCCGCCGCAGCCCCTGCAGTCAGTCCCAGCCGCGCTCCCCCCGGCGGCAGCGACCGAGTCCGCCACAAAAGTGCCCGCACTCGTCGACGGAAATAAATCCCCAACTGTCGCCACACTGAGCGGAAGGGCGGCAGGGTCGATGAACTTGCGAGGGTTACGAAGATGTTCAATGAATGGAAATGAAAAATCGTTGAGGGAAGAGGACGGTCTTTTCAGGAAATGCTGTCCTGAAAGTTTAGAACCGGCCAGAGTGGCCGTGCGGTTCTAGGCGCTACAGTCTGGAACCGCGTGACCGCTACGGTCGCAGGTTCGAATCCTGCCTCGGGCATGGATGTGTGTGATGTCCTTAGGTTAGTTAGGTTTAAGTAGTTCTGAGTTCTAGGGGACTGATGACCTCAGAAGTTAAGTCCCATAGTGCTCAGAGCCATTTAAAACATTTTTGAAAGTTTAGAGCACCGACATTTGCGTCAGCAGCCTACAGAAAGATTCTACTACCAGAAACGTACTCCTCATATGAAGACTGCGAGGACATGATGTTAGCCGGCCGCGGTGGTCTAGCGGTTCTGGCGCTGCAGTCCGGAACCGCGGGACTGCTACGGTCGCAGGTTCGTATCCTGCCTCGGGCATGGGTGTGTGTGATGTCCTTAGGTTAGTTAGGTTTAAGTAGTTCTAAGTTCTAGGGGACTTATGACCTAAGATGTTGAGCCCCATAGTGCTCAGAGCCATTTACCCGGTTATTATAAAAAAATAAAAATAATCTGTTGTAACTGGTTATTCAGAACTAAAATACCGGTATAGCATTTATACGTTTTTCCCATCCCTAGGTTGTACAGAGGCATATAGTCAATCGTTTTTCCCTATATATTTAGACGGCCGGTGTGGCCGAGCGGTTCGAGGCGCTTCAGTTTGGAACCGCGCGACCGCTACGGTCGCAGGTTCGAATCCTGCCTCGGGCATGGATGTGTGTGATGTCCTTAGTTACTTAGGTTTAAGTAGTTTTAATTCCTACGGGACTGATGACCTCAGATGTTAAGTCCCATAGTGCTCAGAGCCATTTGATACTATATATTTAGATGCAGATACAGATTTAGATGAGCGAAATATATTAAATACCAAACAAGAATGTATCTATTAGTTCTATAATGTTTAACGACCAAGAGCAGAAGTTATCAAACGTTTCGATTCAGCAAACTTCTTGGAGTGGATGGGAAGTGATTGCAATGCTCGTCCCTCTCTTACTTGTTGCTACACCTTTACTTATCCGCTGACGACCTTCAGTGCACGCCCAACATATCTGCACGCAGCCATCCAGATCGTAGCTGCTGACTTACTTTATCAGAATGTGCGCAGAGCATAGTCTTGAAACTCAATCCATCTAAATCGAAACCAATCGTAGTCGCTCATAAGACTCTTATTACTTCTCAGTTCAGAGGATCTCTTCTCCCATTAACACTAAACACAGAAAACACTTTCTCTTCTCCCGGAAAGAAACTGGGGATAATTATGGGCCATCACCTAGGCTGGACTGAACGCACAGCTGCAGTCATTGACGTCATTCTCCACAAAAGTATAAAAAAGTGTTTTCTGTCGAGCCAAAGAAGAGACTCGTAGAATCACTAATACTTTCCATGCTTGATTATAGTGACCCTATTCTGCAAGGAATTTCGTGTAAGAGTTCACGTCGACTGGAACTTACTACCAATGCTTGTGGGCGATGCATTTGTGATGTACCCTATCTCGACCATTCGACCGTATCACTCCTGCCTACGAACAATTGCCACGTTCCGATAAGCGTAGAGATTATCATGCCCTGTGTTTGCTGTAGGGTCTTCTCAATCATTGCATTCGTTCCTATTCATCTTCAACCCTTACACTACTATCTGGCCAACACAGCATAAATAATCGTTCTCAACAAAGCAAAATTCTCTCTGTACCACAACACACCACTGCCATGTACTCTAAACCATTTTCCCTGTCAGGAACCCAACATTGGAACAATATTCCGAAAATATTAGACACTAAAATCTTTTAAGACTTCTAAAGACAGGTAGTGACTATCTTCTATTACAATAGCTATCTCTTCTTGCAACTCACTCTCGTCAATTCTCCTCCGCCTCCACTTTACTCTCCCCTTGTTTACAGAGTACCCTATTAAAATTTTCTTATTTTCTAGCAGCCTTAGTCACTTTAATTCTCTTCTCTTTAATTATCCCTTCCACTTCTTCTAGTACCAAACGAGATTTAAAAAGTGCTAAAATATTCAATGTAATTGTTAACACCTCAATTATTTTATGATTCTTAGCGTGACTATTATTTTATTATTATTATTATTATTATTACCAATTACTACTTTTTATTAATAATGCAAATTATTATCATTGAGTTTGTTATTTAATAAGTAGTTAATATCATCCATTATTTTATCGTCATTATTAATGTTAGTATTTTTATTATTGCCAATTATTTCTTTTACTTGATAATGCAAATTATTATTATTGTGACTGATATGTAGTCTTTTTGTATGTGTTGTCCCTAGGGTACCCCATGTGATCATAACAATAATTCGTAGACTAGAAAGTAGGAGACAGACAAGGGCAGCAGGGCACACTACGAAATGCCAGGGGACAGTATGCTACAATTGAATTCTCAAACATATTTATTTATCTTTTGACAAGCAGACATGTAGGAGATAACAAACATTTCCAAGCTCTGAATAAAGTCTTTTGTCAACTGAACAGCTGGTTCTCGCAGACGTGTCTTGTTGGCTTACCGGAGCGGGGAGGTGCGGCGCCTGAGTTGCCTGTGATACCACGCTGGCGCCGCCGCTCGGGGTCCGGAGATGCCGATTTAGCGAGGGCGGGCTTTTGACGGCCAGCACACGAGTGGTGTGACATCACAGCTCCTGGTCAGATGTAATGGAGGTCCTTAATACCCTAATCTAGCCAGGTTAAATAAACAATAAGTAAATAAATAAATATTTTCTTTAAAGGAATTATTTGGAACATAATCACAGCAAATGTTTGCAGCTGTATCTCGATTGAACTATTACGTCACCTTCCGGGAGCTTTCCTTACATTCATCTCTCGTAGTCCATGCTGCGTGAGGGGCGTCTCCTCTTTGGAGCTGGAAGAATATTGAACAACAGGTGCTGGTCGTCTTCTCAATCTTGACGAAGCTGGAGTTAAAGCTGTTAGTCTTCTTCAGAAGATTCAGAAGACAGACGTAGCTGTCGGAACCGCTCACAACTGTCAAAGCTTTTTGCGTTTGTAAGTACAAATGAAGTTGTTTTGTACTGAATCACAATGATATGGCTGACGTAGCCTTGATCGCGCCACGGATGAATTTGCGAACTACAGTAGTGGAAATCAATATAAAGGCATGCGTATCTCTAGGAAAATTAACATTGTCCGTAGGAGTACTTGCGCACAGTGTATATGTTATAGTATGAGATCTATTATATCGGCAAATGCAATCAAGTGCTATCGCATTTGATGTCAATAGTCAGTATACAACAAGAGATCAACGATTCAGTTTGTAAGGGCTGGATACGTTATAAAAGCAGTCTGCTCTGCGCGTCGCGGTGTTAGCAGCGTCACGCCAGCTAGAGGGCCTGCTCCTGACGAGCAGTTACGCTTTAGACGCAACACCAACTTGTGGGACTGGTGGAGCTGGCGATGAGGGCCCTGGAACCTCACCAGTACCGTGGATCGGTATTCCTTGACGTTTCAAAGGCCTTCGACAGCGTGTGACAAGATGGCGTCCTGTACAAGCTGCTGGTATTGCGGGTGCCCGTGTCGCACTCCAGCCTGCTATTCTGAGGGGGCGCGAATTCCATGTGCGATCTGATGATGGTGGTGTGTCAACAGCGCGCCACATCCAAGCTGGTGTACCGCAGGGGTCCGTGCTTGGACCCCTGCTGTACTCTCTTCACACCGCCGACGTACCGAAGACGACGCCGAGATCACAGTTTGCCGATGACACTGCGCTCTACACACGCAGTATGAGCGCGCAGCTGATGCACAGCCGCCTGCAACTCGCGTGCAACGAGATCGGAGGTTGGGCTACCAAATGGCGGCTCAAGTTCAATGCTGGGAAGAGCCAAGCCGTGTTGTTTACACGCAGGCGAATTCCCGATGCGCTGCCGCAATTGCGATCGTGGGAGGCCTCATTCCGTGGTCTCGCACAGGAAAATACCTCGGCGTCTCCTTGGACCGGCGCCGTGCCTGGGGAACACACACCTGGGAGTTATGAGGCCGAGCGCTCGGAAGGATGCCCTAGCTTCATTATTCTAACCCACGACTACTCTGCCCACACACTGCGGACACTCGCTGTATTCAGTACCTATCGGGCCGGTACTCGAGTACGCGACCGTGGTTTGGGGAAACGCGGCAGATCCTACAAAGAGTGAAGAGTGAAGCCCTCCGGCTGGTGATCCGTCTGCCCCTAGACTTTGGCACGACACAACTTCACGACATCGCGAGAATCCCGACGCTGAAGCGACGCTTTCGCGAGCTCGCGACAAGATTCTACGCGTCGACTCGGACATCGACAAAACCGCTAGCTAGTAGACTGGGCAACCAACTTCACTGGCTACCAGATGGCTGGACCTGTTCCTGGAATGATCACCTGACCGCAAGAGAAGAAGAATACACCCAAGTGACAACCAAGAAACTACTGCCATTCATCGAAGCTGGAAGCGCAGGCTGTGCTTAAGCTGCAACGACCGTGCATGGACAGCACGTGTGTCACGTCTGTCTGTATCTCTGTATGTCTGTCGGTGCGTACGTGCCTTTTCTGTAGATAGGAAACAGACACCATTAGTGACAAGTCGTATTGTGTACATGTAATGAAAAAGCAGAAATCGGAGGACAGAAGAAAATATGGGCCTCTAGCTGTCAAATCCCCAAGAAGCTAACCGTTCAAGTACAGTGATTTGTAATTTCGTGAGATTGGTGCAGGATATGGACAGAACGGAAAATATGAACACAGTAAAAAATTACCTGAGACTTCGAAACGCTTATTTATGTACTTCATAATGGGATAAAGTAATCTTCAGGGGTAAGAAGTGGTTCAGTTTGGACGGTCTGAACCGATTTCAATATGGTTGTGTGCAAGATCTGGGAACAGAGCAACCGCTAAGGATGAGCAGAGCAGAAGTTTTGTTGGTAGCAATGTTATGGTATGAGCAGCATTCTACACTAGAGGTAAATCACGCATTGCTTGGTGAACACTAGAATGAACTGTAATATGTAAACTGAAATGCTAGAGACAGAATGAATTAGAACGCATCAGGACCTAGGCGACGAAAATCTAATGTTTCAACCAGATAATTCATCTATGCCAGTTTCAGCACAAGAAAAAAGTGGTTCGAATGTAAAGATATCGATGTCTTGCCTTGGCCTGCACGCACCCCAGATTTGAACCGCGTGGAAAACCTTTGAGGAATGCTGTCAACGCGTGTTTATTGCCCTCAGGGGCTCTTTGCTGGGTACAGGCTTGGCGACCACAGGATTCCTGAGCTGGGGACTGGTAAGTGCCGTCAGTCCTCTGTTCTTGTAAGCGCTGGGCATGCTTCAGCGATCGCCGTTCGGCGCGGCGGTGGAACGTTTTGCGTCTCAGGAAACGGGGATCTTGGCAGATCGCGAGCAGCTCTATAAGAACCACTCAGTCTGGAAGTGTGCTGCGCGCTGATGGCACGCATGGCTGTTGAGGTGGAACACTCGTTATCGGGAAACCTCTGGGGAACCTGCCATACCTCAGTTCTATAAGCCTTGCCTAGGCACGCAGGGCTCTGTCTAGCTCGTGGGACCGAGATGGATCTTTCTAAATCTTCTCTTCCTACTCCGAGCAGAAATGGTAGGCCGCTTGTAGGAACCAACATCCAAAGAAACGCGGAGGCTCGTGTAGCCAGTCTCCTAAACTTGGGATTCACACAGACTCTCTCAGGTATGAGTAACAGAATGCATGCTGGTGGTCAGAATGTGTTTCTTACGATTAAACGGGAAGGGTGGAGCTTTGTGAAAGTTTCACCTTTCACATTCAAAAACCAGGGAATCGCTGGAACTTTAAAAACTGTGAGGTGCTTGCACAATGGGACCCGGTTGATTGAAACATCCAATTCCCAATAAGTCAAGAACATCCAGAAAGCTCAGTGCCTTGGGTAGTATGAAATAGAAAGTGAATTGCACAAGACCTCAACTATAGCAAAGGTGTTGTGACTTGCAGGGATCTGGTTGACATTCCCTGAGAAGAACGGAAAGTGAGTGATCCCAAGAAAGAATCTTTGATGTCCTGAACATAATTAAATGGATGGATGGTGACCTCGTGAAGTCAGGCTCATTTACACTGACTTTCGGCAGTACAAAACTTCCTGAGCACGTTAAGGCTGTTTTCTTCCACCTCAGTGTGTGGCCTCATTTCCCCAACCCGACGCGCCGTTTTACCTGCCAGTGCTTTGGGAACACCACCTTGGCACATTTGCTGAGGTCGCCCACGGCAGTGTTGGTTGTGCGCCTCCTCCAAAGTGTGTCAACCTGTCTGGAGTAGGGACTGCCATGTCTTCCTTGAAGAAAGGAAGATACAGGAAATCTAATATCTAGACGTATTTCATATGGAGAGGCCAAAAAGATTTATAAGGGCATGCAGCTCCCACATTTGCTACCTCCTTTGCTCTTAAACAACCGGTTCTGAAGACGGATGCTGCCACCCAAACGGAGGTTGCTAGTGTCAGCACTAGCACCTGCATTTCCAAGTGCTCTTATGCTGCTGCAGTTCTCTCAAAGTCTACTCACAAAACATCGGAAAAGTTTGTTGTTGCTGACATTGTACAGCTCCCTGCTCCCTCAAAGGCTCAGTCTGGTCCACTATCCAGTGCTGCCACTACCCCCGCCGCGGTTTTGGCTCCAAAGCCTACCCAGGGCAGAAAATCAAGGGCCAAGCGTCCACCACTGACCGGGTCTGGAGTTAACAGTCCGACAATGTTCTTCTCTTGATGTCTCTCTTATATATTTGGTAAAACTCATGGAGCTTGATGACAGACAAAGGCAGTCATCTAATACGAAGACTGAGCCCCCACCTATTACGTGCTCCCCGGTCCAGTACAAAGAGAGGGTGAAAGTACAACTCCAATGACAGATGGCTTTCATATTACACTGGAACATTAATGGGTTCAGGACACATGTGGAGGAACTGAAAATCATAGGAGAGGAACATTCTGTGTGCCTAAGGAACACATTCTAAAGCCACTGTGGTACGTGGCTATATCCATTCTTTTGAACTGCCTGTGAGATAAAAGAGAGGGAAAAAATTGTTAGGGATCGATAGGGACTGCGCCTGCTGTGTAAGGATTCAGGGGGAATTGGCCACCTTCTGTAAACAGCTAGAAGCTGTGTTGGCCAAGGTCGACAGGCTCCAGGCTGTTGCCCTAGGCTGCAGTGACACTGGGACGCCTGAGGCGAGCGCTTTGGCGCCTCTGGAACTTGCAGCATCGTCTGGGATATCTGATGCCACTGCGCCCTCAAATTGCGTGCATATGGAGTATTGTCTCAGTTGTATGACTGGAAGAGTGATTTACTCTAAGAGAGGTCACAGTTCATAGTGATAGACGGTAAATCATCGAGTAGAACGGAAGTGATATTTGGCGTTCAGCAAGGTAGTGTCATAGGCCCTCATCTGTTCCTGATTTACATAAATGATCTAGGTGATAATCTGTGCAGCCCCCTTCGGTCGTTTGCAGATGACGCTGTAATTTACCGTCTAGTAAAATCATCAGACGATCAATTATAATTACAAAATGATCTAGAGAGAATTTCTGTATGGTGCTAATAGTGGCAACTGGCACTAAACAAAGAAAAGTGCGAGGTCATCCACATGGGTACTAAAAGAAATCCGATAAATTTTGGGTATAAATTTTGGGTATGGATATATTTTGGGTGTATTTTGGGTATACAAATGTAAGGGCTGTCAATTCGACTAAATACCTAGGAATTACAATTACGAGCAACTTAAATTGGAAAAACCACATAGATAATATTGTGGGGAAGGCGAAACAAATACTGCGCTTTATTGGTAGAACACTTAGAAGATGCGACAAACCCACTAAAGAGACAACCTGCATTACACTTGTCCGTCCTCTGCTGGAATATTGCTGCGTGGTGTGGGATCCATACCAGGTAGGATTGAGGGAGCACATCGAAAAAGTTCAAAGAAGGGCAGACCGTTTCGTGTTATCGTGCAGTAGGGGTTCTCACTGATACGATACGCGAGTTGGGGTGGCAGTCACTGAAACAAAGGCAGTTTTCTTTGCCGCGAGATCTATTTACTAAATTTCGATCGCGAACTTTCTCTTTCGAATGCGAAAATATTTTGCTGACATCCACCTTTGTAGGGAGAAATGATCATCATAATAAAATAAGAGAAGTCAGAGCTCTATCGAAAAGTTTTAGGTGTTCCTTTTTCCCACGCGCCATTCGAGAGTGGAATGGTAGAGAAGTAGTATTAAAATGGTTCGATGAATCCTCTGCCAGGCACTTAAGTGTGAATTGCAGAGTAACCATGTAGATGTAGATGTAGTTGAAGGATCGCCTGACTGGGAACAGGCCCAAGGGGTGTGTTCGTCAATAACGTGCATCACTCGCCCTGGCTACAGAACTGCAGGCACTTGCTGTCAAAATTTATGGGTGTTGGAGGATCACTGCTTGCTCACTGTATCTCCCTCCTCAAGATGTGGTCGACTCTGAGGCTCTCACAGCTCTCGTGAAACAACTCGCTAGACCTTTTCTTCTCCTAGGAGACTTCAATGCTCATCATTCTTTGTGGGGCTCGACCTCTACTTGCCCTTGGGGTCGAGATTTGGAGAGCCTCATGACGTCTCACGAGTTATGCATTCTAGATACAGGTGCTTTTCTGCTGGGTCCTTCTCCACCATCGACCTCTCTTTCTGTTCTCCAGCATTTCACAGACTCTGTGCAATGGAAGGTCACTAACGATCTCCATTCCAGTGACCACTTCCTACTCCCCATTCACCTCCATAACAGAGCACTATGTGAAGAGAAAACTGTCATAGATGGTCAGCAGGGCTAACTGGGCGCTATTCAGCCAGTTGGCTGTGTTCAAACCTTGCAACAGCGTCCAGGTGTGGGTGGCCAATATCACAAGACTGATCCATCATTCTGCTGACTTATCCATCCCAGTCACCTTTGGAGGCGACCAGTGCCTTGGTTATGGATGAGTGTCGTTCTGCCATTCAGAACAGGAGTGCAGCTCTTCGACGATTTAAAAGCTGCCCTATGACAGAAAACAAGAGCAAATGCCTGAAGTGTGATTAACGAGAGCAAGAAAACATCACGGCTCATCTGCCCCTGGACCATCTTTTTTCCCTCTGTCCCCAAGCCATGAATCCGTTTGGATCAGCGTGCAACACGTGCTGGTGTCCCTTGGTGTGGAGACCCAATGGCCCCAAATCCAGGCTTTCAACTGCCCACCACCCTGGTTGCTGGAGAGGCCCAGAGTGATTTTAGTGTGGTACAAGGGAGGTTGCACTCCTGCTTCCGTTTTTAATGCAGCATTTTCTGACACTGTATCTGAGCACCACTGCTATGTAGCTGTTTTTGCAGATGGGTCGAAACAGCTGGTTCCCAGCGATGTAGACTCCTGACCTCCATGGTTATATGGGATTTTACACGAACTGTAGCGAATATAATAGTGTGTCAGGTGGAGTTTGCGTCTATGTCCTGAACTCGGTATGTAGTGAACCTGTATTCTTTCAAACTCCTCTTGAAGTTGTGGCTGTTAGGACAAGGGTGGCACAGGAAATAACTGTCTGCCACATGTCTTCCTCCAGATGGTACAGTACCCTTGAACGTCCTGGCTCCATGGCTCATCAACTCAGTAATCCTTTCCTACTTTGGGGAGATTTTAATGCCCATAACACCTTGTGGGGTCGCACCATGCTCACTAGCCAAGGTAAAGATGTCGAAAATTTGCACTCTCAATTCGGCCTCTGCCTCCTAAATACTGTGTGCACCACACATTTCAGTGTGGTTCAAAAAATGATTCAAATGGCTCTGAGCACTATGAGACTTTACTGCTGAGGTCATCAGTCCCCTAGAACTTAGAGCTACCGAAACCTAACTAACCTAAGGACAGCACACACATCCATACCCGGGGCAGGATTCGAACCTGCGCGGTTCTAGACTGTAGCCCCTAGAACCGCTCGGCTACCCCGGCCGGCTTTTAGTGTGGCTTATCGTACTTATTTATTATTGATTTATCACTTTGTAGCCCAGAACTTCCCCCATCTCTTCACTGTTGAACCCATGATGATTTGTGTGGTAGTGGCCACTTCTCCATCTTCCTGTGGCTGCCCCAACGTCATGCCCACGGACGCCCACCCAGATGGGCTTTAAACCAGGCAGACTGGAAAGCTTTCCCCTCTGCCGTCACCATTGAATCACCCTACATGGTACTATAAATGTGGAGGTTGAGCGGGTCACTAAAACGATCGTTTCTGTGGCGGAAAAAGCGATCCCTTATTACTTAAGTTGCCCCCGGCGAAAGAAAGTACATTGGTGGTTGCTGCATATTGCTCAGGCCATTAAAGAGGCGGGCTCTACACCGACATAAGCAGCACCCTTCTCTGGAGCACCTAATAGCTTTTAAATGGCTCAGTGCCCGCGTCTGCCATCGTATAAAAAGATGGAAACAGGAGTGTTGGGAGAGGTATGTGTCGACCACTGGATGCCATACATCACCTTCGAAGTCTGGACGAAGATCAGACGTGTTTTTAGGTACCAGAACCCAATAGGTGAACCTGGCGTTAACATCAATGGCGTGTTAACTACCGACGAAAACGCGATGGCCATGTACTGTGCACGAGCATCTGCGCCAGAGAATTAGCCCCCAATGTTTTGCACCCTGAAACAGCGGATGGAAGGGAAAGTGCACACTATAACATCCCATTTACAGAGTGGGAGCTCCTCAGCGCCCTTGCACATTGGCCCGACACAGCTCCTGGGCAAGATCGGATCCACAGTCAGATGATTAAACATGGCTCGTCAGACTACAAGCAACATCTCCTCGTCATCTTCAATCAGATCTGATGCGATGGCGCCTTTCCATCGCAATGGTGGGAGAGCACCATCATTCCAGTCCTAAAACCTGCAAAAAACCCGCTTGATATGGATAGCTATCGGCCCATCAGCCTCACCAATGTTCTTTGTATGCTGCTAGAACGTATGGTGTGTCAGAGTTTGGGTGGGTCCTGTAGTCTTGTGGCCTACTGGCTCCATGCCAGGTCCATTTCTGGCAGGTTCCCTATATCACCGAGTCTGCCATGTGAAAAGCCTTTTCCAGATGGCAACACCTGTTTGTCATATTTTTTGATTTACGAAAAGCTTATGACACGACTGGCAGCATCATATCCCTGCCACAATGTACGAGTGGGGTTTGCAGGACCTGATCCCAATTTTTATCCAAAATTTCCTGTCACTCCGTACTTTCCGTGTCCAGATTGGTGTTTCCCATAGTTCCCCCATATTCAGGTAAATGGGGTCCCTCAGGGCTCTGTATTGAGAGTATCTCTATTTTTAGTGGCCATTAATGACCTTGCAGCAGCTGTAGGGCTGACCATCTTACCTTCTCTGCATGCAGACGATTTCTGCATTTCATACTGCTGCTCCAGTACTGGTGTTACAGAGTGGCGCCTACAGGGAGCCATCCAGAAGGAGCAGTCATGGGCTCTGGCCCACAGCTTGCAGTTTTCACCTGCAAAGTTCTGTGTCGTTCACTTCTGTGGGCATCATACTGTTCATCTGGAACCAGAACTTTACTTAATGACGATCCACTCACTGTAGTGCAGACATATCGATTCTTAGGACTGGTCTTCGACGCCCAGTTGACTTGACTTCCTCACCTTCGTCAGCGAAAGCAGAAGTGCTATTAGCATCTCAATGCCCTCTGCTGCCTGAGAAACACCAACTGGCGTGGAGATTGCTCTACGCTGCTGCAGCTCTACAGAACCCTTGTTGAGTCCTGCCTTGACTACGGAAGTTGGGCTTATGGTTCGGCGGTACCCGCAGCGTTGCGTTTACTCATCCCAGTGCCCCACTGTGGAGTTCGTCTAGCGACGGAAGCTTTTAGCATGAGTCCGATGACCTGTATCCTGGTGGAGGCCGGAGTCCCTCTATTGAAGGTTAGGCGTGCACAACTGCTTGTAAGTCATGTTGCACACATTTATAGTTCTCCTGCACATGAATTACCATCTCGTTTTCCCAACCACCCCAGTTCCACACCAGCGGCTAAGGTCAGGACTCACAATTGCGGTTCGTTTCCAATCACTTATGTCTGATCTGGAGGTCCATTCACGTACACCTCCTTGGTGTAAGCCTCAGCCAAAGCTTCATCTGGACCATTCACATGTACCTAAGGACTCAGTCACTACTGCGGCTCTACACTGCCACTTTCTCTCTTGTTGTGGTCTTTGGCTCTGAAGTGATTTACATCATCGGCTCGAAGGCAGAGCTGGTGGCTGTATCTCATTCTCTTGAGCACAACCGTTCATGCCATAGGATGTTGTTCCTTCTGTGTACTGACTCCTTGAGCAGCCTACAAGCTATCTACGTGTGCTGTCCTCATCATTCTTAGGTAGCGAGCATCCAGGAGTCCATCTCTGCCTGTAACGGTCCAGTCATTCAGTGGTGTCTGTCTGAACCCTAGGTCACGTCGGAATCCCAGACAAGTAGACAAACAGACTACATGGAAACCACTTATGGAGTTTGGAATTCCAATAACTTATCTGCATTCATTACTTCGCTGCAAGGTTTTTTGGCTGTAGAAGAAGGAATGGCATAATCTCAGTATGCACAACCAGCTGCATGTCTTTAAGGAGACTATGAATGCGTGGAAGTCCTCCATGCAAGTCTCTATCAGGGACTCTGTGGTTCTCTGCCAGCTCTGCATTGGCCACACTTTGGCGACACAGGGCTACCTCCTGCACTGTGAAGGCCCACCTCAGAGTCAGTGCAGTGCCCCGTTGACAGTGGCACATATTCTTTTAGGGTGGATGTTTTAATGTGTTTGGCTGGTTTATCCTTTTAATTTCGTGGTCAGCCAACCATTGTAATCTGATCTCCTGTTTTACTCTCTTCTACCAGTTTCTTCCCCCCTGTGGGTCTAGGGTTTAGAATAGGCCCGAGGTATTCCTGCCTGTCGTAGGAGGTGACTAAAAGGAGTCTCAGACGTTTCAGCCTTGATGTGATGGTTCCCTGTAGGGTGTGACATCCATATTTCCAAATATTCCTGAAGAGCGAGCCAGATGATGAAGGGCACCTAACATGTAACATCATGTCCATAGTGTGTTGAGATCTCATCATCGCATTGCAGACCCACTCATTCTCCATCTCTTGGCCAAAGATACATTCCTGGGTGCGGTTTTCACCATGCTTTATACAGTGACGCATTTTGCCTTGATGACGACCATGGACTTCTTTGCACCTGATATCCAGCACGATAGCCAGTCTGTTGTGGTGGGGTCGCCATGTCCCCTGTTGGATGTAGCCCCCTGCCAGCACAGGGAGCATTCTGCTGATGCCTGCGCTGTTGTCTCCATGTATGCCAAGGGGTAGATGCCCATCACCCTGGGGAATCCGGACTTCCAACTATGGCCATCCAGCCAGGTGACCCTTGCTGTGGCTGGGTGGATCCTGTGAGGAGGGTCTTTGGTCAAAGTGGGTGGCATCAGGAGGGTGGACGACATGCAATGATGTGTGGCACATCTTCTCTTGGTAGTGGCCAACCACCAGCGGTCTCTAAGCGTTTGAGGGCTCAATTCAATGTGCAGAAGTATGACCCCAAATCTTTCCCCTCCCTGACCACACCATGGGAGGAACGAAATGCTAAGGATGACAGGGAAGCTTATACGCCCCACTACCTAGTATGTAAGAGAGCTGATGGGGAGTCTTTCATGACGATGCAGCCTCCGTTCTTTATAGAGCATTTAGATGACAAGTTTGGGGAGGTGGAGGGGTTGTCCAAAATGCGCTCTGGATCAGTTATAATTAAAACAGTATTCTCTGCCAACTGGACATTACTCGCTTGTGACAAATTGGGAGTTGTTTGCATTACGCCCCATAACGGACCTTCTTTTGCAGTCTGACGATGAGCTGCGCCAGTTTCGTCCGACGCGTCCATCAGGGTTCCAGGGATAATCAGGTTGCCACTGGTGCTTTATCTTGGCCTTTGAGAAGGTGAAGGTGATGGTCTACCACTGTGATGTCAAGCCCTATATCCCTCTCCCGATGTGGTGGTTTAAGTGCTGGAATCTCGGCGATATGTCTCCCGTCGCGTCTTGGTAGATGTGACGCCAGCAGCAGTTGACCAGCGGTATGTTCGCCCTGAATATGGCGCGTGCGATGGGCTGAAAACGGTAGGAACTAAATAGGTAAAAAAGAAAAACCGATTAAAACGGTTTTCTTAATACTAAGTTAATTGTATATCAATCGCACAACCATGTTGTCCAAACTTCTACCCCTGTTGCTCCTGCACCACCTACTTTGGGAGCAATGCCCCCTCAACCATCGGGGACATTCATTCGAAATTCTCGGCCGGGGAAGTATACGTCTTCTTTGGCTACTACCACTAGGAAGAGGTCTCTTGGGTCACTTCCTTCCCAGGATTTTAACAATGGCTGAAGCACCCACAGGTAGCTGGTCGTAGGGCTTCACAGTCTTCCTCAGTCCCTGAGACTCAGTGAAGCCCTCCCAGCCATAAAAACCAAAGGAGCAGCGAGAGAAGATCCCCAAGAACCCTGACAGTACAGTGGCACCCATACCACCACTGCCTATAAGCGCTATGTCTGAGGATGAGGTGGAGATAGTGGCATCCCCTGAGGGCCTAGATCTCGCTGGACCCTTAGACACAATAGAAGTTGATCGAATGGGTACTCATTCGATGGCAGCAGGTTGAGGCGTAAACTGCCTCAATGAGTGCTTCATGCCTTCCCAGACTCATGATAATGTCATCCTCCAGTGGAATTGTTGTGGTTTTTTTCAAATGGTTCAAATGGCTCTGAGCACTATGGGACTCAACTGCTGTGGTCATCAGTCCCCTAGAACTTAGAACTACTTAAACCTAACTAACCTAAGGACATCACACACATCCATGCCCGAGGCAGGATTCGAACCTGCGACCGTGGCAGTCGCACGGTTCCGGACTGGTTTTTTTCATCCCCGGGCTGAGCTGCATCAACTCTTAAGCTTTACACTGGCTTTCTGCATTGCCCTTCATGAAACTTAGTTCCCAGCAATGCGATCCCCTGCCCTCCGTGGCTATAGGGAATATTACAAGAAACATGGTGACTATAATAGGGTGTGAGGTGGAGTTTGTGTCTATGACCTGATCTCGGTGTGTGCCACTTCCTCTTGAAGCTGTGGCTGTCAAGACACAGATGATGCAGGAAATAACTGTCTGCAACAAATATCTCCCTCAAGTTGTTGCAGTACCCCTGAATGTATTGGCTGCACTGATTCACCAACTTCCTACATTTGGGAAATTTTAACGCCCATAACCCCTTCTGGGATGGCACCATGCTTACTGGATGAGATGTCGAAAATTTACTGTCTCAGCTCGACCTCAGCCCCTTAAGTACTGCCGGCTGGTGTGGCCGAGCGGTTCTAGGCGCTACAGTCTGGAACCGAGCGACAGCTATGGTCGCAGGTTCGAATACTGATTCGGGCATGGCTGTGTGTGATGTCCTTAGGTGAGTTAGGTTTAAGTAGTTCTAAGTTCTAGGGGACTGATGACCTCAGAAGTTAAGTCTCATAGTGCTCAGAGCCATTTGAACCTTAAGTACTCGGGCCGCCACACGTTTCAGTGTTGCTCATGGTGGTTACTCGGCTTTTCATTTATCACCTTGCAGTCCAGGACTTCTCCCATCTGCCCACTTGAGAGCCCATGATGACTTGTGTGGTAGTGACCACTTCCCCATCTTCCTGCCACTCCTCCGGTGTCAGGCTGATGGCCGCCTACCCAGGTGGGTAGACTGGGAAACCTTCAGTTCTGGTGTCACCATTGAATGTCACCCTCATGGTAACATCAATGTGTTTGTTGAGCAGGTCACTACAGCGATCCTCTCTACAGTGGAAAACTCGATCCCCTGTTCCTTAGGGTGCCCCAAGTAAAAAGCAGTGCCCTGGTGGTCGTCATAAGTTGTTGAGGTTATTAAAGAGCGTAGGCGAGTTCTACAGGAAGATAAGTGGCACCCTTGCCTGGAGTACCTAATAGCTTTTAAATGGCACCGTCCTTACACTCGCTAGGTTATAGAAAGACGGAAACAGGAGTGTTGGGAGAGGTATGTCTCGACCATTGGGTGCTATATGTCGCCTTCTCAAATCTGGACGAATATCAGACGTGTTTTTGGGTACCAGCACACAACAGTTGTCTCCGGCATTGACGTCAATGGCGTTTTATCTACCGACGGAAACGCGACTCCCGAGCGCTTTGCTGGGTACTGTGCTCGAGCTTCTGTGCCAGACAATTACCACGTAGCGTTTTGCACCCTTAAACGGTGGATGGAGAGGGGTTGGGTTGGGTTGGGTTGGGTTGTTTGGGGGAAGAGGCCTCATCGGATTAGGGAAGGATGGGGAAGGAAGTTGGCCATGCCCTTTCAAAGAGACCATCCCGGCATTTGCCTGGAGCGATTTAGGGAAATCATGGAAAACCTACATCAGGATGGCAGGACGTGGGATTGGACCGTTGTCCTCCCGAATGCGAGTCCAGTGTGCTAACCACTGCGCCACCTCGCTCGGTATGAATGGAGAGGAAAATCCTCTCATGCCACAGTGAACCCTATTATGTCCCATTTACAGAGTGGGAGCTCCTCAGCACCCTTGCAAATTGCCCCAACACAGCCTCTGGGCAGGATCGGATCCACAGTCAGATGATTAAACATCTTTCGTCCGACTATAGGCGACATCTCCTCGTTATCTTCAACTGGATCTGGTGCGATGTCGTCCTTCCATCGCAGTGGCGAAAGACCACCATGATTCCGGTGCTCAAACGTGGTAAAAACACACTTGATGTGGACAGCTAACGGCTCATTACCCTCACCAACGTTCTTTGTTAGGTGCTGGAACATATAGTGATGCAGCAGTTGGGTTGGGTCCTGGAGTCCCGTGACCTATTAGCTATGTGCCAGGGCGGTTTTCGCCAGGGTCGCTCTACCAGTGATAATCTTGTGTCCCTCTGCCATCCGAACAGCCTTTTCCAGACGCCAACACCCAGTTGCTGTCTGTTTTGATTTACGAAAAGCTTACGACACGACCTGGAGCCATCATATCCTTTCCTCATTATATGAGTGTGGTCTCTGGGCCCCACTCCCGATTTTTATACAAAATTTCTTTCCGCTCAGTACTTTCCGTGCCCAAGTTGGTGCTTCCCATAGTTCCCCCCCCCCCCCATTACTAGGAGACAGGGTTCCCACAGAACTCGGTATTGAATGTATCTATATTTTTAGTGGCTATTAACAGTCTAGCAGCAGCTTTAGGGTCATCCATCTCACCTTCTCTATATGCAGACCACTTCTCCATCTCCTTCTACAGTACTGCTATTGCTGAGCAGCGCCTACAGTGAACCATCCACAATGCGCGGTCATGGGCTCTGGCCCCCGGCTTGCAGTTTCCAGCTGCGAAATCGCATGTTATGCACTTCTGTCAGTGTCGTACCGTTCATCTGGATCCAGAAGTCTACGTTAAGGACGATCCACTCACTGTAGTGGAGATATATCGATTCTTAGGACTGGTTTTCAACGCGCAGTTGACTTGGCTTCCTCATCTTCGTCAGCTTCAGCAGAAGTAATGGCAGCACCTCAATGCCCTCCGCTGCCTGAGCAACACCAACTGTGGTGCAGATCGTACTAAACTGCTGCAGTTCCACAGAGCCCTTGTTCAGTCCCGCCTTGACTATGGGAGTGTGGTTTATGGTTCGGCGGCGCCCTCAGCGTTGCGTTTACACGACCCAGTGCACCACCGTTGCTTTCGATTCACGATGGGAGCTTTTAGGACGATTCCAGTGACCAGCGTTCTTGTGGGGGCCGGAGTCCCTCCATTGCAAGGTTAGGCGTGCACATCTGCTCGCTAGTTATGTTGCACACATTTGTAGTTCTCCTGAGCATCTGAGCATCTGAATTACCAGCCATGACGGTACATCTCCTGTATTAGAGACCCAGGTCAGGGTTTACAAATGCAGTTCACATCTGATCCCTCCTATACTCGATGTCCATTGATGTACACCACCATGGTGTACACGTAGGCCGCGACTCTGACTGGAACTTACATGTGGCCCTAAAGACTCAGTTCACCCCGGAGCTATCCACTGTCACTTCCTCCGGATTATTGACGTGTACTGAGGCAATGAAGTTGTTTACACCAATGGCGACCATCCAGGAGTCCATCTTTGCCCTGTAACGGGTCAGTCTTTCCGTGGTGTTTGTCTGGACCCCAGGTGAGCTGTGGTAAAAATTGCTGTTTTGAAGAGCGCGCCGCAGCGCGTAGTGTGAAGCAGTCGCCCTCTGTTTCTGGCGGTGGCGCCGCTGTGGCAATCGCAGCTTTGGTGTCTCCCTCTGGTCGGAAAGGGGGAAAGGTTCCTGTGCACGTGCATTTAAGGGGCGTTATGAGCTCGCCAGTCGGTCAGTCTGGGTCAGTCTCTCGTCCTCAGCTTGCTATTCTGTCTCTCGTCCGAATTTGTGAGGGAGTTAGTGTCTTTCTGTCGTCCGGAGTGCTAGTATGCCTTTCATTCGGATCAATCTTTAAAGCTGGATAAATGAGTCTTTCCACTCCGCCAGTAAGAGAACTCAGTGAGTGGTCGCCCGGTTGGGGCTTAGTTCCTGCATCTGAGTCAGCAGGTTAGGCCGCCAGTCTGCTTCAGTTGCTCAGGCAATGGGCATTGGTGGTTGGATCGATCGGTTGGTCGGTCGCGCACTGAGACACAAGATGACTGGTCCACCTTGAGCGTCGGCGCATGTGAGGTCGCCACGTGAGTCCAGTGGGCCGCGCTGTATAGCGAGGGGTAGTGGCTTCGAGATCGATACGAGAGCAACAGGAGTCAACCCATGACATCGCTCTGGCCGGTGTGATCTGCGACGCCGTGAGACGGGAGATCGGTGCGCCTTCCTGCGTCCGTTGAAGCGGCTGGCAGCAGACGTTTTGGGAGAGCGATTTGGGGGTGCTACGCCAGGTCTTCTCAAGAAATCGCAGTTTATTAGAAGTTAAGTGATTAGTGTTGTTTCATGTACTTGTGTTCTTGGTGGGGTCATCAGCCGCTTTGTTTTGGGATCGTCCCACCATTCTCCTCCGTTTGCTCACCCGCGGGAAGGTGGTTATTTATGAATTGGGTGGCCACTTTTTCCCTTGTGAAGTAGGGGTGGGTTAGAGCAACCTGCGGTTCGGGATTTTCGGTAATCTCCCTATCAATCTGCCGTATGTTAGTAGCTGCCTCTGTCATGTTTGTCGAATTCGGTGTGTTAACGAATTTATTGCTTGAAGTGTAACAGCCTAATTCGTGAAATATGTTTTTATCTTGCCTGATATCTTGAGAGGCGGTATATGTGTACTGTAGAACATGTTTGGCCAACTTTGTATGAGTTTTTATAAGATTGCATTACATGGGCTTTTATTTAAATCGTCATTTTAGTATATAAAGTTTCCGCCCTTCCACCGTAAGACTTTCCTTAGAAGTTAAAATCAAGTTGCACCTTCGGTTGCAAAGTTAATATTTTAATTTTAGTGTTTTGTATCATTTTCATCCCTCCTACGGGGTGCATAGTTGGTGTGCTTGTGTGGATTGTTAAAACCTTTAGTTTAAAGTAATCTGGTGTGTTGCAGATTTGCACCAGTGTGCTCTTTCAGAGGTTGTTGTAAGCGGTCGTAACTACGACCTAGTCAAATGGGAGCAGCAAGGTTATCAGCTCGAAAGTTCATACAGTCAAAAATTTGTTTCTTTCTTCCTCTGAATATATTAAAACTTGATATTTAGAAGGTGCTTTCTGATTATAATTTTAAATCTTTTTCTTTTAAAAAATGCTTTAGGCACCATTAATGTGAATAAATAACCATTTGTTCAAAAGAAATTTGCTTATGATTGCATCAGTTACTCCCTGGCAACTGCTTCCGCGCTCATATAGTGTGATTAAATGTGTTAACTTTCTTGATGAATCGCTAGTAAGTAGAATAAATTCTCTAGAAAATTCTTTGAAAATAAATCATGGTTCACCAGGTCATACCGGAATTCAGGCAACGAACTTGCCAACAGGCTGGCCACACAAACTACACGGAAACCACCTCTGGAGATCGGCGCCCGGTTGACAGTGGCCTATATTCTGGTGCACTGTCGTACTCTGACTGCCCTCTGACTATGTCTTCGGTTACCGGACTCGTTCCCTCTAATTTTATGTGAAATTGCCTCATCGGCTGATTTAGTTTAACGTTTTATTCGTGAGGGTGGGTTTTATCATTTGATCTACGTTCTAGCGCATGTCCTTTGTCGCTCTGTGTCCTCCACCCTAGTGCTTTTGTGGTGGAGGTTTTAATGTGTCACAGAGTGGCTGGCTTATCCGTTTCCTTCTCCTGATCAGCCAGCCATGGTCATTTGCTCTTTTGTTTTAATTTCTTCTACCTGTTTCTTGCGCCTCTGTGTGGTTTTCTTGTCAATTTTGTCCATTTTAGTGTTTGTTCCCCTTGTGTCGTTCTTTTAGTTTTTCATTTCTTCCAGATTTGTGTTGTATGTTTTGTTTTAATCGGAACAAGGGACCGATGACCTCGCAATTTGGGACCTTCCTCCCTCTTTTAAACCAAGCAAACAACCATTTGTCTTCATGGACGTCAATTCGTGTCCCATCCAGTACGTCTTGTGAATGACTTTCTTCAGGATAACGACATCGCTCGACTAGACTGGCCAGCATGTTCTGCAGACATGAACCCTATCTAACATGCCTGGGATACATTAAAAAGGGCTGTTTATAGACGACATAACCCACCAACCATTCTTAGGGATCTACGTCAAATCGCCGTTGAGGAGTGGGACAATCTGGACCAACAGCGTCTTGATGAACTTAGGATAGTATGCCACGACGAAACCAGGAATGTATCAGTGCAAGAGGACGTGCTATTGGGTATTAGAGGTACCGGTGTGTACAGTAATCTGGACCACCACCTCTGAAGGTCTCGATATATGGTGGTTTGCATGAAATGATTTTTACGTTGATCTCTATTCCAATTTTCTGTACAGGTTCCGGAACTCTCGGAACCGAAGTGATGCAAACCTTTTCCTGCTGTGTGTAATAAAACCCACTAATGTGATTTGCTTGAATTGTATAGCTATTCAAGGAAGCAGCATCCTTTAGGCACCCTGTAAGAAAAAAGCGGGCAGGACCCCTTGTTGTAACTGTGACCAGGACGGTCGCGGGGTAGCGCTGACGGAAGGCGCGGCGGGACCCGCGGAGAGGCCCGCGAACAACAACACAACGGAAAAGGACGGACACGACCGACGTAGTACAGAACGAATACGACAAGACTGAACAACAGAGTCACAAGGAAACAAACTCGTACACGAACCAGGAAGAGAGCAGTCTAGTGAAAGCGAGGTGTAAACCGACGTAAGCGAGAGTAGACTGACTGGCGGAGCTTTTTTTTTTTTTTCTTCTTTATTGTTAATTTCACACCTGATACAGGTAGGCCAGCAGCGGCATATTACGCCGCTCTTCGGACACTAGTTTACAAAAGAAGACAATCGCAGAACAGACAGGGTGGATATACAGACGTAGACATACAAAATTAAAACACACGGAGCCGTTCACCGGTGCAGAGTCCAAGATAAGAATGTTCAGGAACGTGGACACGCACAGAGATGATAGATGGCACATGCGAATGTTGGAGCACAAACGAATAAACACTGGAACACTTGAGCACGAACACGACGCTACACACAAAGACTAGGCGATGATCTCCAGCGCGCGAATGTCCACTTAACGTGTGCGAGTCCGGGGACCTGCCAAGAGGGGAAGAAGGGGGCGGGGGAGGGAGAGGGGGGAGCAAAGATGCCCATGGCAGAGGAGATGGTAGGAGGAATGGAGGTATGGGGGTAGGGGAAGCCCGGGGGAGGAGTGGGGAGAAAGGGAGGAGGGAGAGAAGGGAGAGAGGGTGCCCATAGAAACAAACACGGGAGGGAGGATCAATGTTGGTAGGAGGGGTAGATGGAGGGGAGGAAGGTATCATCAGGGAGGGGGAGCTGGCGGAAACCACCTTGGGAGAGGGTATGGAGAGTGTAGACATGGAGAGCAGGTGGGACGTGGAAATACAGGTGTGGCAGCAGACAGGGGTGGGAGAGGATGGGAGAGACCAGCGGGTGAGGATGATCGAGTTTACGGGAGGTGTAGAGGATCTGTATCCGTTCGAGGAAAAGGGGGAGGTGGGGGAACGGAATAAGGTTGTACAGGATCCGCTTGGGGGAGGGGAGATGGATGTGATAGGCGAGACAAAGAGCATGGCGTTCTAGGATCTGAAGGGATTTGTAAAAGGTAGGGGGAGCGGAGATCCAGGCAGGGTGGTCGTAGCAAAGGATAGGGCGAATGAGGGATTTATAGGTGTGGAGGATGGTGGAGAGGTCCAGACCCCATGTACGGCCAGAAAGGAGCTTGAGGAGAAGGAGTCGGGAGCATGCCTTGGCTTGATTTCCAGAGGTGGGGGGTCCAGGAGAGGCGACGGTCAAGGGTGACGCCAAGGTACTTAAGGGTGGGGGTGAGGGCGATAGGACGGCTATATACGGTGACACAGAAATCGAGGAGGCACAAGGAAGGGGTTGGTTTTGCCTACTATGATCGCCTGGGTTTTGGAAGGATTGACCTTAAGCAAATACTGGTTACACCATGTGGTGAATCGGTCAAGATGGGACTGGAGAAGGTGTTGTGAGCGCTGCAGGGTGGGGGCGAGGGCAAGGAAGGCGGTGTCATCGGAGTACTGGAGAAGGTGGACGGGGCGTGAAGGCAGCGGCATGTCCGCCGTATGAAAAAGGTACAGAAGAGGGGAAAGGACGGAACCTTGGGGCACAACGGCGGAGGGGAAGAAGGTTTAGGAATTCGTGTTATGGATGCTGACGTAGGAAGGACGTTGGGAAAGAAAGGACCCTATCAGATGGACTTAGTTAATAGGAAGGGCGAAGGTTTGGAGCTTGAAGAGGAGACCGGAATGCCACACACGGTCATAGGCGCGTTCAAGGTCAAGGGAGAGGAAGATAGTGGAGGGACGGGAATTAAGATGTTCGGAGAGGAGTGAGGTGAAGGAGAAGGTCATCGCTATAGAAGGACGGCCGAAAGCCACACTGGGTAACAGGAAGGAGGCGGTGCTGGCGGAGATGCTGGTGGATGCGTCGACTAAGGATGGATTCCAGGACCTTGCTGAAGACTGAGGTAAGGTTGATGGGATGGTAGGAGGAGACAGCAGACAACGGTTTGTTGGGTTTGAGGAACATCAGGATGCGAGAGGTTTTCCACAGGTCAGGGTAGTAGCCAGTGGACGGGACCACATTATAGGGCCTGGCCAGACTGGAGAGGAAGGAGGTAGAAGCTTCACGGAGGTGGCAATAGGTTAAACGATCATGTCCAGGAGTGGTGTTGCGTTTCGTGCGGAGTGTAGCAATGAGATCCTGAGTAGTGATGGGGGCATTGAGTTTGGTGTGTGCACTGTTGTCCAAGTACTGGAAACCAGGGCGAGGGGAGGGACAGAGGTGTCAGTTCGATTGCGGACATCCGGGAAGAGGGAGTAATCGAATTGGGGATCGTCAGGGATGGTAAAGACATCAGAAAGGTAGGAGGCAATGTGATTGGTCTTACTAAGGTTGTCATGGAAGGGTTGATCATCATTAAGGAGAGGATAGTAGGGAGGGGGCTTAGATCCGGTAAGGCAGCGGAAGGCTGACCAGTACTTGGACGAGTTGATAGGAAGTGTAGCATTAAGACAGGTGCATGTCCGTCGCTAGTCCCAGCATTTCATAGCCGCAAACAAGTTCCCGACGTGTCGCTGTAGTTGCCGGTGGCTTCGTAGAGTGTCCAGGTCACGTGTGTGGAGGAAGGCACGGTAGAGACGGTGGGAGTCACGGAGAAGGTGGACGGCCTGTGGGGGTAAAGTAGGATGGTGGGGGTGGATGGCGACAGAAGGGACATGGGCCTCCACAGCCTCAGACAAGGTCTGCTGGAGAAAGGAGGTGGCACAGGTAACATCATCAGGGTGGTGGTAGGTGAGGGGGTGGCTATCGACCTTGGTAGAGAGGGTATCCCGGTAGGCATTGCAGTTGTCATGGGAATAATTATGGACGTATTCCGGGGGAGGGTCAGTACGTAGGTCAGGATGGGGGCGAAGACCATCTGAAATGGTGAGGAGGACAGGGTCACTACCATTGGGGTCCAGGACATCCACCGCTATGCAGCCAAGGAGGTTAGGGGAGGAGAGGATGACATCAGGAGTTGGATTCAGGGCAGGTGTGCTGGGGAATGGGGACGAGGTCGCCTTGGAGGGAGGAGAGGAACCAATGCCACTGCCATAACTGGGCGGCTGAACGACTATGGATGTTAAAGTTGGCGGCAATCACGTAGGAGCAGCAGGTATGGCCAATGTGGGAGAGGAAGTCAAAAGGAATAGGGGCATTGGGGCAGACATAGATGGTGGCGCAGGTGATGGTAAGGCCGGGGAAGAAGAGAGTAAGGATCAGGTGTTCTGTGGGGTCGGGAAGGAGAGGTTGGAGCCGAACTGAGATCTGGCGGTGGTGGCCAATGGCGATTCTGCCACACTCTAATGGGAAATTATCAGATCGGTGAAGGAGGTAGGGCAAGGTGTGGACAGTGTGTTGGGGCTGAAGAAAGGTTTCATTGGGGAGGAAGGCATCCACGCAGTGGGTTGCGAGGGTGTGCAGGAAGAGGCTCTTCTTGGCAGCAAGGGTCTGCTGGAGAAAGGAGGTGGCACAGGTAACATCATCAGGGTGGTGGTAGGTGAGGGGGTGGCTATCGACCTTGGTAGAGAGGGTATCCCGGTAGGCATTGCAGTTGTCATGGGAATAATTATGGACGTATTCCGGGGGAGGGTCAGTACGTAGGTCAGGATGGGGGCGAAGACCATCTGAAATGGTGAGGAGGACAGGGTCACTACCATTGGGGTCCAGGACATCCACCGCTATGCAGCCAAGGAGGTTAGGGGAGGAGAGGATGACATCAGGAGTTGGATTCAGGGCAGGTGTGCTGGGGAATGGGGACGAGGTCGCCTTGGAGGGAGGAGAGGAACCAATGCCACTGCCATAACTGGGCGGCTGAACGACTATGGATGTTAAAGTTGGCGGCAATCACGTAGGAGCAGCAGGTATGGCCAATGTGGGAGAGGAAGTCAAAAGGAATAGGGGCATTGGGGCAGACATAGATGGTGGCGCAGGTGATGGTAAGGCCGGGGAAGAAGAGAGTAAGGATCAGGTGTTCTGTGGGGTCGGGAAGGAGAGGTTGGAGCCGAACTGAGATCTGGCGGTGGTGGCCAATGGCGATTCTGCCACACTCTAATGGGAAATTATCAGATCGGTGAAGGAGGTAGGGCAAGGTGTGGACAGTGTGTTGGGGCTGAAGAAAGGTTTCATTGGGGAGGAAGGCATCCACGCAGTGGGTTGCGAGGGTGTGCAGGAAGAGGCTCTTCTTGGCAGCAAGGGTCTGCTGGAGAAAGGAGGTGGCACAGGTAACATCATCAGGGTGGTGGTAGGTGAGGGGGTGGCTATCGACCTTGGTAGAGAGGGTATCCCGGTAGGCATTGCAGTTGTCATGGGAATAATTATGGACGTATTCCGGGGGAGGGTCAGTACGTAGGTCAGGATGGGGGCGAAGACCATCTGAAATGGTGAGGAGGACAGGGTCACTACCATTGGGGTCCAGGACATCCACCGCTATGCAGCCAAGGAGGTTAGGGGAGGAGAGGATGACATCAGGAGTTGGATTCAGGGCAGGTGTGCTGGGGAATGGGGACGAGGTCGCCTTGGAGGGAGGAGAGGAACCAATGCCACTGCCATAACTGGGCGGCTGAACGACTATGGATGTTAAAGTTGGCGGCAATCACGTAGGAGCAGCAGGTATGGCCAATGTGGGAGAGGAAGTCAAAAGGAATAGGGGCATTGGGGCAGACATAGATGGTGGCGCAGGTGATGGTAAGGCCGGGGAAGAAGAGAGTAAGGATCAGGTGTTCTGTGGGGTCGGGAAGGAGAGGTTGGAGCCGAACTGAGATCTGGCGGTGGTGGCCAATGGCGATTCTGCCACACTCTAATGGGAAATTATCAGATCGGTGAAGGAGGTAGGGCAAGGTGTGGACAGTGTGTTGGGGCTGAAGAAAGGTTTCATTGGGGAGGAAGGCATCCACGCAGTGGGTTGCGAGGGTGTGCAGGAAGAGGCTCTTCTTGGCAGCAAGGGAACGGATGTTATTGTACAAAATACGATGCTGTCGCACCATGCAAGGGAATTAAACGAGGGTGTCGAGACGGGAGAAGGTGAAACGGGCCTGGTTATGGGAGTAGGTGGCATACATGGTGAGGTAGAATATGGAACGGGTGGCAGGGGATATCTGCTGGAGGGTGTGGGGGCACTAGAAAGGGTGGACATTTTGAAGGACGATGGTGAGGAACCTGATAATGTCCTCAATGGTAATGGGGGGGAGGGGGGCGCAGGGAATTGCCAGGAGGGGTGGGGGCGTCCAGAGGGCGGACAGGGATGATGAATTCAGAGTGGTGGGAGGGGGTTCAAAAAATGGTTCAAATGGCTCTGAGCACTATGGAACTCAACTGCTGTGGTCATAAGTCCCCTAGAACTTAGAACAACTTAAACCTAACTAACCTAAGGACATCACACACATCCATGCCCGAGGCAGGATTCGAACCTGCGACCGTAGCGGTCGTGCGGTTCCAGACTGTAGCGCCTTTAACCGCTCGGCCACTCGGGCCGGCCTGGAGGGGGTCGGGCCTTACATTTCTAGGAGTAGGTGTGATGTGGGAGATTACAGGTGTTGCAGGAGGGAGGGGACTGGAGGTTTGGGCACTGCCAGAGGAAATGCGCGTGTTTACAGTGCCGGCAGACAGGGGCCTCACGGCACCCAGATGTAGTGAGTGCATTATAGCGCAGGCACCTCTGGCAGCAGAGGGATTGAGGAGGGGAACGGGAGGGGTCGACCTTATAACATTGGTAGAAGAGGAGGCCACCCTCTTTCAGGAGACGGTCAATAGAGGGGATGTGTTCTGAGGACACCCACATAAGGCGAGTGGGGCCGGCCGGGTTAAAGATGCAGTGGACTGCTCGGATTTCCAGTGAGGGGTGCGCCTTGAGCTCCGCCAACACATCGAACTCTATGATCGTCGGACTAAGCCGAGTGATCATTTCAGTGAGGGTCGGCGGGCGACACAGGGGTTGGGGTTGGCGGGAAGGGGACGGGGAAGGAGCAGGGGTGAGGGAGGCATTGGCTCCAAACCGGGTGATGGGGATTTGGGAAAGGATGTCAGTATGAAAGGTGGGGCTGGGGGAGGAGATGAGAACAGAGTCTGTTTGGGGAGTGAGGAGGGAGATGGGGTTCCAGGAAAGTGTTGGCGGAGGAGGAGCGAAAGGTTCTGGGCCTCGAGGAGGGGAGGATTGGGACGAGAGAGGAGGTATTTGTAGGAGGAGGGGGAGGGGGAGGAGGAGGAGGAGATCAGGGCCAGGCAGAGAGAGGCATCCATGGCATCCTGGGGGGAGGGGGGAAGGAGGACAGGGCGGGGCCTTTTTGGCAGCAGAGGAGGCAGCGGTGCCACTAGGGCGTTTGATGGCGATGGAAGGGTGAGAGGAGGTGTATGGGACAGGAGTAACAGGGAGGTGGGCGGAAGTGGTAGGTCCCGGCATGGACACTGGAGCCGGCGCTGGAGATGGGGATGGCGCCGGTGAAGGCGACGGCGATGATGACGGCGATGGTGAAGGCGAATGCGAGAGCGGAGCATGAGCCGTGGCCCTCCGGGCCACCATCCTAGTGGAAGCTGCAGTAATAGACTGAGGGAGGGGAGGGAAAGGATCATTGGCAGAGGTGCGGGAAGAAGAAGCTGGGGAGGGGGCGACAAAGAGCGAGGGCGAAGAGAGAGTGAGAAGTGGAGGGATGGAATGAGGGGGGAGCGATTCGGCGCACCATGTAATGGTAGTGGTGGCGGCGGAGGGAGAAGTATACACTATTGCGGTGGCGGTGGAAGTGGTAGTGGTGGTGGGGGTTGACATGATGACAAGGAGGAACAAAGACAGGGAGAAAGGACAGGAAAACAGGGGACGGATGAAGATGGACGAAGGCAGATGAAGGCAGACGAAGACGGACGAAGACCGGTCGAACGCCAACTGGGGCCAAATCCCCACTCTCCTGGCGCTGGGGGGAGGCGACCGCAGGCGGGAACGCTGGCTGGAACGCTGGCTGGCTGGATGTAACGCTGGCTGGCTGACTGGAACACTGGTTGACAGGAACGCTGGCTGGTAGGAACGCTGGCTGCCAGGAACGCCGCAGCTGCTGCTGCTGCTGCTTCTGCTGGCTGGCTGGCTGGCGGGCTGGACCGCTGCTGCTGCTGCTGCTGCTGCTGCTACTGGCTGGCTGGCTGGCTGGCTGGCGGGCGGGCTGGCTGGCTGGCTGGCTGGACCTGCAAAAGCCCTAACGCTTCGATGACACGCGAAAGCCACTAATCGAAGGGCGGTACTCGTTACGAGGTACCGCCGGAGATGACTGGCTGAGCGAGTGGCCGGCGCTTAAGTACGCTATCGGGGGCGCCGCTATTGACCGCTGGGACCACGTGTTCCACTGTGGCGCCCCCACACTAAAAGCGGGCAAGGAGGCGCGCGCCGCCACAGCGTACGGTGCAGCGACCTCTATAAGTCTTCGACGTCCATGACGTTTGGCGCGGATTCAAATTCCGCTGCGCGCGGTACCAGACCCCTCACACCAGTCCCCACAAGCGGCTTTTAATCAGACTGCATGTCCATGGAGTATCGCTTCAGCTGTGCGACTGGATTCGTGAGTTTCTGTCGGTAAGGACGCACTTCGTAGTAAATGACGGAAAGTCAACCAGGGAACACGAAGTTGCATCAGGGATTACTCAAAAACGTTTTCTAGGCCTTTTATTGTTCCTGAACTGCGGAAACGATTTATAGGACACTCTTAGCAGTCTCCGTACACTGTTTGTCGATGGTGGCGTCGCCTACCATCTAGTAAAAGTGGTAACTGGTAACTGAGCCTCAACAATAAAAAGTGTGTGGTTCTTCACATAAGTACTAACGAATGCCTTTAAACTGGGTTTAACTAAGAACATAGGGATTACAGTCAAGAGGCTGTGTTTTGTAGTTAGAGAAAGAAACTGCCTACACTACATTTTGAGTGTATATTGTTTCGCAGTATGACAGCATTACCAAACAGGACTTGCGCACATCGGGAAAGTTTTAAGAATGGCAGTTCGTTTCGTGTTATCGCAAATCATCAACTTTTCCCTCAGCATGCCAAATTTTTCCCTCAGTACGCCAAAACAATTTATTGACTTCGACTTTCATGAGGAGAAAGTAATGGCCATAGTAAAAATAAGAGAAGTCAGAGCTCTCACAGGCGTTTTTTTTTTTTTTCCAATGTGCTGTTCAAGAGTGGAATGGTAGAGTGTGTGAAAGTGGTTCTGTGAACCCTCTGCCTAAGTAAGAATTGCAGAGTAATCATGAGGATGTAGATGTAAAACCGATGTGCCACGTCACCTGTCCAATTCAGATGGTCGGTTGAGTTTGATAAATTCAGTTTGTTGTGTTTTATTAACTTTTTGTTCATAAGGCTCCAAGTTCCTGGTGCTGATAATTCAGCACGTGACAACTATCCTCTATTCTTTGATAACAGTTTTTCGCAGATTATTTTACTTTGCTACATCCGCCCAATAAATGTTAGCCAATAAGCACGTGATCGTGTCTTTAGAACGAACTAGGGATGGAGGTCATCACTGCAACAATAGGCTTTCCGCTGAACCAGTTTATTTCATCTCCAGTTCCGTATGACTGTTAAAACCACACAAAGTAACAGGTTCCTGAATATCCGATTTTTTGTTCGTATTATTTCCTATAATAAACGTAGACATCAAACCAAGACTGAAGAAAACCAAGATCCCCTCGGACTTTTTGAATCATAGCTTTTAAAATAAGTAGAATCAAGCTGTCAAATAAAATAAATAAAATTTACTACGTCCATCGTTCGCTGTTTTTCTCGAAAGTTAGTGAGGAGTTCAGTACTGCAAAAAATCACCAATATTCTCCTATAGATTCTAATGTTTTGAAACTCTGCTCAAAAATCCTGTTGTAATCGATGATAGTGCCACTAATTAGGCATTAAGAATAGCCAGTAGTAAATGGTGAAAACTGAGGCTGGAGAAAGTTTTTCGTGTTAAATTATTCGTTTCCAAGGGCTTCAAGCATTTATGAGCCAAAAAATTACGATGACCTATTTATAGCTTGTTTTTCCGTCTTTGGAACGAAATACATCACTGATTCTGCGTTTCAGGGATCCGACAGTTCTTTGGTAGGCTTGCGGAGGTAAGTGGCATTAGATGTCTATGCACAGGTCACGTAATTCACGTAAATAGGGGGCCGCTGATTTGTGTAAGCGGTGGTGGCGCCAAACAACGACCCAGATATCTTCCATGGGATTTACATCAGACGAACGTGGTTGCCAAGACGTAGTAGTGATATCGCTACGATACTCCTCAAACCACGGTAGCACGGTTGTGGCTCCGAGACACAGACAATTGTACTGCTGAAATACGATATTGCCGTCGGGGAGGACATCAAGCATGAAACGACGCAGGTAGTTCGCAGCTGTCAGCGTGTCTTCGATTACTAGCACTGGTGCCATGCAACCGCAGGAGGATGTCTTCCTTGGCATAATACTCCTCCCACAAGTCTGCGTCCGTGGCACGGTGCACATTTCGAGCCGCAATTAATCTCGGTGACGGCGTCTGTAGAGTCGACCAGTGACCTAATGTGAAAAAGCAATTCATCCGAAGGGCCGACACTTTTCCATTGATCGACGGTCGAATCCCGATGGTCCCGCGCCCACAGCAATCGTAACTGACGATGTTGGATCGACATGTGAACTCGTGGGGGTGATCTGATGCGGAGCACCATGCTGTGTGCTTCGAAACACTTTTTTATACACCAGTATCTCTTTCGGCAGAGATGCCACAAATAACCGTCTATTCCACTTTACAGAGAAGACAAGCCTCTGAACCCCACGTTCTGTGAAGAGTCGGGGACGTCCAGCCATATAGCACCAAGCACCTAGTGGTGGTTTCACTGTCCTTCTACCTCTTTCCGTAGATGCTCATGACAATAGCAAGTGAACATTCGACCAGCTTCGCCGTTTTCGAGGTAGTAGTTCACAGGCACTGCGTAATAATAGTGAGCCTTTTGTCAGAGTCGTTATCTCAATGGATTTCCTCATTTTCAGCCGATATCTTCGCTAGGGTGATCCCTCGTCCGTGTCTGCTCCGCTTCTATACACTCATGCTCATAAATTAAGGATAAATGCAGAATGTGGTGCCAAACAACGTGGCACTACATGAAACTGGCGCTAATAGCATAGGCACATAGGGAACACACACGATACAGATCTGCAAGTCCACGGTATTGGTGATAAGTTGACAAAACCGTCCCGAAACACATGTGCTACAAAACGCCACTGTTTCCAGCGCATTTACTCCAACATCAATACGGGATATGATCACCATGCACACGTACACAGGCTGGACAACGCGTTGTCATATTCTGGATAAGGTGTTCGAGCAGCTGCTGGGGTACAGCCTCCCATTCTTGCACCAGTATCCGTCGGAGCTTCTAAAGTGTCCTAAGGGTTTGAAGACGTGCAGCGATACGTCGACGGAGAGCATCCCAGACGTGCTTGATGGTTTTAGGTCCGGAGAACAGGCAGGCCACCCCATTTGCCTGATATCTTCTGTTTCAAGGTACTCCTCCACGATGCCAGCTCGGTGGGGCCGTGCGTTATCATCCATCAGGAGGAAGGTGGGACCCAATGCACCCCTGAAAAGGCGGGCATAATGGCGCGAAATGACGTCCCGATACACCTGACCTGTTACAGTTCCTTTGTCAAAGACATGCAGGGGTGTACGTGCACCAGTAATAATCCCACCCCACACCATCAAACCACGACCTCCATACAGGTCCCTCACAAAGGACATTAAGGGTATGGTATCTGGTTCCTGGTTTACGTCAGGTGAAAACCCGGCGAGAATCACTGTTCAGACTATACCTGGACTCGTCTGTGAACATAACCTGGGACCACTGTTCCAATGACCATGTACTGTGATCTTGACACCAGGCCTTACGGGCTCTCCTGTGACCAGGGGTCAGTGGAATGCACCTTGCAGGTCTCCGGGCGAATGAACCATGTCTGTTCAGTCGTCTGTAGACTGTGTGTGTGGAGACAACTGTTCCAGTGGCTGGGGTAAGGTCCCAAGCAAGGCTACCTGCAGTACTCCGTGGCCGTCAGCGGGCACTCATGGTGAGACATCGGCCTTGTTTGTGGTGTTCTACACTGTGAACGTCCCTTAATGTAGCTCCTGGACACGTTTCCTGTCTGCTGGAATCGTTACCATAATCTTGAGATCACACTTTGTGTCACCGAGGGCCCATGCTACGACCTGCTGTGTTTGACCAGCCTCCAGTCGCCCTAGTATTCTACTCCTCATAACGTCATCAATATGTATTCTTTGAGCCAACACACAGTCATCATTTACACGTCTGGAAATGTGTGCACACGTACTCCATGCACCGTACTCTGACATGCGCCAACACACCTCTGCGTATGTGGACTGCTGCCAGCGCCACCGTGCGACTACCGCAGGTCAGATGCATCGTATGGTCATACCCCGAGGTGATTTAAGTCCGCAAACCGCCCACCAGAGCGTTGTTTCGCCATGTATCAGCAATATCCTTAATTTATGAGTATGAGTGTACTTTTGTTACCGCATCACGTGCCCCCAACGCCACCAAATGGCATCCAACGCCGCGTTGGGCAGTGGTCATAATGTTTTGGCTTATCAGTGTATGTAGACACAGTTGGCAGATCAGCTACTTTCCATTTTTATTGTAAACAATGAATAAATTATTGTGTCATCAATTTTAGGCCACGGGTGGGCAAGTCCAGTACACTGCACTTGCACGTGCATCGTGTAATAGGTCACGCCACGCAACAACAGCCACGTTATAATCTCAGCAGTGCTGTGGCGATTCTTACGTCATGTACCTGTTGCGCGTTTGTAACTGTCAGTGTTACTGAAATAGTACTGTTCGTTTTTCAAAAAATGTGTGTGAAATCTTATGGGACTTAACCACTAAGGTTATCAGTCCCTATGCTTACACACTACTGAACCTAAACTATCGTAAGGACAAACACACACACCCATGCCCGAGGGAGGACTCGAACCTCCGGCGGGACCAGCCGCACAGTCCATGACTACAGCGCCCTAGACCTTTCGGCTAATCCAGCGCGGCGTTCGTTTTTCCTGTTTTCTGTAATAACTCAAGATTTCAAGACAAGGAAAATTTTACGAATAAATATTACTAGTTTTGAAAACAGTTTTCTTTTAAAATAAAAAATTTTGGCACCGTTGCATTGCCAAGTTCATATACCATTAAAATGTCATAACCGAGACCAAACGTGTACTGGCAAACGGTCGGTTTGTCCCATTCGTAGAACGAACCTTCCATGTAGGTCAAACCGGTTAATATCACCGAAGCTTTAACAGCCCACAACTTATTGTTTGATAAAAATTGTAACTGTAGAAGACAGGTAGAAACTCTGAGGCAACGTGAAGGTAAATTTCCCGCATTTTTGGCACAGAGCATGAAAATTTACACAAATTGCATTATCTACAACGCTGTATCTTGCAGTGAGGCCCTCAGATTGCAAACATCAGCAACAACGCTCCTTCTGGTTAGAGAGCGCCAGTGCCCCATTACTGCACACCGTTACCAATCGTCTTTTTTTACTAATTACTGCGTCTTTCGTTTGACGGAACCACTTTTCAGTGACACCTCGTTAGTTTCGACTTAGATGGGAAGTACAGTCCTGCGTTAAAATCGTGAAGATTTCCTCCTGCGGGTCCAGAGGTAAGAATAGGCACGTGGTATTCCTGCCTACTGCAAGAGGGGACTAAAAAGGATCTCACACGTTTCGGCCTTTGTGTGATGGTGCTGTGCAGTTTGACCATTTTTCCAAATTTTCCCGAAGAGCGAGACAATTGGGGAAGGGCGCTTTACATGGTGCATTGTGTCCATCATGCATTGAGGCTTCTCGCATTCTTCGTCGACGTGGCTCTGCACTTCCGCTCATTCTCCAGCTGTTAGGGGAGGTCACCCTCCTTGGTGCGGTTTCCTTCATCCACAGTTTAGTATATTTTTCTGCGCCGACGTTGATAATGGACTTGTTTGCTTGTCTGCACCTGATATCCAGCACGGTAGCCAGTCTGTTGTGGTGGGGCCGCCATATACACTGTTGGTTGTAGCCCCTGACAACACAGGGATCTGTCTGCTGATGCCTGCGCCGTTAACTCCCCACGTATATCAAGGAGTAGATGCCTATCTCCCTGGGGTATCGGGCTCCTGGAAATGACCAGCCTTCCATGTGGCGTTCGCTGAGGCTGGATGGCCCCTGTGGGCCCCTGGACAGAGTAGGTGGCATCAGGACGGATGATACGCCTTGAAGCGCAGCATGTCATCTCTTGCTGGTGGTCTGCGATCGAGGTCTAACTTCAGTGCAAAGAAATACGACACCAAATAGTTCCCCTACCTGGCCACACCTATGCAGAAACGCCAGGCTAAGGATGGCAGTGAAACTTATTCCCCCCAGTACCTCGTATGTACGAGTGTTGATGGGGAATCTTCATGTCAATGAAGCCTCAGTTTTTTGCAGATCATTTAGACGACAAGTTTGGGGAGGTGGACGGCTTGTCCAAAATGCGCTCTGGGATAGTTTTGATAAAAAAGGCAACCTCTGAACAGTTTTGTACATTTTAGTGTTTGTTGCCCTTCTGTCGTTCTTGTGGTTTTTCCTTTCGTCCAGTTTTGTTTTATGTGTCTCTTTTGTTTTACTTCCACCCTTTTGGAGTTATTTTAATCAGAACGAGGGTCCGATGACCTAGCAGTTTGGTCCCTTTACCCCCGCTTCTAAACCAACCAACCGACCGACCAATCGTGAAAACTGGTCCTGTGTCTTTCAATGATTTAACTCCCCCTTACGCTACGTTTCTGAGATGGATATGGAGACCGAGTGCAACATTCGTGTAGTTACTTAGGGGAAGCTGGCTGAGAACTACACCGACCTTGGCCAGTGTACCAAAACGCTTTTTAATCCAAGAAGTAAATTGCATTTGTGTGTGGTATACATCTGCCACTCATGCACGTTATAACATAAGAGACTGTCAGCACGTTGTACACAATGTTTCTGGTCGAATAGGAAATTTTTTGTTAATTGTTGTGTGTTTATACTCCAGCCGCTGTAAGGCTGTTTATCGACTGTCATTTTTGTTTTGAGGTTAGAGTTGTGATGTGCCTGAGTTTACGCAACGAAATTTCCAGCTGTGATTGTGAATTGTTGGCCAATTGTGTGCTGTATCGTTTAAGCATGCCACACGCATTTACAAATGCTGAGTGTGTCCCAGTGGTATTTCGACAGAGGTTTTCTCCAGAAAAAGTTGTTCCTACTTGTAGAGAATACAACAGGCGATTGCCTTTCCACATAGCACTGGATTAAAAAGTGTTCACTCATGTTTTCACCAAACTGCGTCAGACTGGCGCGGTTCCCTGCGGTCGTATTTCATCGGACTGTGACAACGTACAGTATGTGGCTGAAGCATAAGACATTAATCATTTTGAAGAACTTGATCCTTTTGCAGGCAGAAAGAGGATTTCTACATGTATTGGTTTTCCACATTCAAGAATATCGCGGACATTATAGTTAGAGTTATCTCTTTGCTTATCATTTACAGCGGATTCAGTACTTACGAGAAGGAATGAAAGTAGACGATTGCGATTTTGTCGTTAGCTGTTGCAGTAATCCCAATGACATTCTTTATTGATGAAGCCATTTTTACTAGTGTTGGTATCATTAACTCTCCTAAACTTCTTTAAATTCTTGGCGTCTGTGGTGTTGTATGGTAGTCAATTAGTTGATTGCTCCTGTTGTGATACTGCATCTTAAAGGATCCCCTTATGTGGAGCAAACGAGATTTCAGCGTTATTGGAATAGGTTCATTTGGATCCAAGATAGATACACTATGGAAAAAAAGAAAGTAGAAAAGACGACGCACCATGAACGAATCATCCGAATGGGACGGAAATCGGTACATATACAGACAATCATATGATTACAATTTTTAAAAAAATGGAATGATTTATTCAAGAGAAAGAGCTTGCAAACTGAGTGAGCCAATAACGCGGCACCATTACAGGACAGCGGTACGTAGACGATATTCTACAACCTGTTTTGTTGCCCTTCGTTGCAAGCTATCCTGGGTTTACATTTCAGCAAGATAATGCCCCTTCGTGCTTACCAAAGCCTACATTGGCCAGCAAGGTCGATGGATCTCTCCCCAACTTAGAAAGCATTATGACCAGGGCCCTCCAGTAAACTCGGAATTTTGAAGAGCTAACGCGACAGTTGCACACAAATTTGCACGATATCCATCAGGACGTCGTCCAACAAGTCTCTGAGTCAATTCCAAGCCGCGCAACTGCTTCTATAAGGACCAAGGGTGGACGAGCGGGTTAACGACTTGCTCAATTTGTGAAGTTCATTGTCTTGAATAGATCATCAATTGTTGTCTGAAATTGTAATCTTTTTCTTGTATGGACATGTACATCACATCTACCGATATCCGCCCATTTCGGATAATTGCACCGAGGTGGGTCATTTCAAAATTTTTTAAATCATTTTATTTATTTTATTTTTTAATATTTTGTTCGAGCGTTTGCCCTTCCTGTGTCAGATGACACATTATCTAAACCTAGCATTCCCTGGAAAATGAACCGGAAAGAACAGTCATGTTTCTTTGTCTCCTAGATTGTTGTCTGTGGGGATGATTTAATGATGAACTCTTCAAAGAAAAAGGAGTATAGACAAGAGACAAATTGATTGTTGAGGTTAGGAATAGTGGTGTCCTTATAAAATAACACCATGACGACATCAGAAAAAGTACACATCATGCTTTCAAGAGAATTAGAAACTGCATTGAAGTCGGAGATGCAGTTTATCAAGATCAACTATGAACTTAATAATTTGCCTTTGCTTAACGCCTTCCTCGCAGAACACGCTATATGTAGCTTCCGCATGTCGAGTGAATCATGTTTTAAACTTCGTGTGCGATGCTGCTGCTTGAGCGTGCACCTGTGTGTGCTTTTGGCCCACTCCGCCCCCAGGGGCTCGGCATTAACTTGCCATGTACGGGCTTGGCGACCCCGGGGTTCCTGAGCTGGGGACTGGTAAGCACCACCAGTCCTCTGTCACCGTAAGCTCTGGGGATTCAGCGGCCACTGATCGGCGCGGCGGTGGAACTTTGTGTGTCTCAGGGAATGGGGATCTGGGCTTGACTGCCCAGATCGAGAGGACAGAATAACAGAATAAACCTCTATAAAAACCCCTCGATCTCAAGTTGTGCTTCGCGCTGGTGAGATGCATGGCTGTTGAGGTGGAACTGTCGTTAGTGGGCAACCTCTGGGGACCTGCCACACCTCAGTTGTATAAGGCTTACCTAGGAACGCAGGGCTCTGTCTAGGTGGACTTCTAGTTCCCTAGCTGCTCGTGGGACCGAAATGGATCCTTTAAAATCTTCTTTGCCTCCTCCCAGCGGAAAGGGTAGACCGCTGGCTGGTTCCAATACCCAATCCAACAAGAGGGCTCGTGTAGCCAGTCCTCCTGATTCAGTCAGTAGTAACAGAATGCGTACTGCTTCGCAGAATGGGTTTCTTGCAGTTATAAGAAAGGAGGGGAGTTTTGACAAAGTTTCGCCATTTTTACACAGAAAGTCAAGAACTCTCAGAAAGCGCAATGCCTTGGGGAGACTGAATTTCACAACGCCCTGAACTACAGCAAAGGTGTTGTGACTTGCAGGGATCTCGTAGATATTCCCCAAGAAGAACTGAAAGCTGAATGGTTCCACGAATGCATTGTCGAAGTGCAACACGTTATGAAACTGGTGGATGGCGCTCTCGTGAAGTAACAGCACCAAACTACCGGAGCATGTGAAGGCGGGTGTCCTACATCTCAGTGTACGGCATTATTACCCCAATCCAATCCGATGTTTTAAATGCCAGCAGTTTGGGCACACCATTCTCGGCTGTAGAGGGGAAGACATTTTCGGCAAACGCGGTAAAGACGACCATGAGGGAGTTGGCTGCTCCTCTCCTCCCAAGTGTGTCAACTGCTCTGGGGATCACCCTGTGTGGAGCAGGAACTGTAGAGTTTTCCTTGAGGAACGGAAGATCGAGGAAATTAAAACCACAAAGCGGATCCCATGTGGTGAAGCAAAGAAACTATACAAGTCCATGCAACCACCCACATTCGCTGCCTTCTTTTCTTCCATTCTGAAACAGCCAGTCCTGAAAACTGATGCCGCTACCCAAATGGAGGTTGCTACTGCCAGTACTAGCCGGCCGAAGTGGCCGTGCGGTTAAAGGCGCTGCAGTCTGGAACCGCAAGACCGCTACGGTCGCAGGTTCGAATCCTGCCTCGGGCATGGATGTTTGTGATGTCCTTAGGTTAGTTAGGTTTAACTAGTTCTAAGTTCTAGGGGACTAATGACCTCAGCAGTTGAGTCCCATAGTGCTCAGAGCCATTTGAACAATTTGAACTGCCAGTACTAGCACCTGCGTTTGTCAATGCACATGTGTTGCTGCTGTTCCTGTGAAGCCTGCTGCTCCCTCGATAACTTCAGAACAGGCTGTGGTGGCTGACATTGTGGACCTTCCTGCCCCTCAACAGGTCAAGTCTTGTGCACTGCCCAGTGCTGCTACACCTCCTACCACTTTTGAAGTTGTGACTCCAAAGCCACCTCAGACCAAAAAATCAAAATCAAAGGCAAAGACTCGCCCACTGAAGGAGACAGAAGGTACACAGTCTGATGATGTCGATGTCACCCTCTCTGACATCTCTCTCGATTCCTCTTCGTAGGCGATGGAGGTTGATGTCAGACTGGGGCAATCATCTTGCCACAAAACTGAGCTTGCACTTATTGTGGGCTCCCCTCCCTGGCAGAAAGTCAGGATGAAGGTACTCCCACCCTGATAGATGGCTCCCATTATACAGTGGAACATGAATGGATTCCAGACACATGTGGAGGAAGTGAAACTCCTAGCACAGCAACGCTCCCTTTGCTTGTGTTTACAGGAAACACATTTAAGAACATCTGATGCTCCTGTACTAAGGGGCTATACGCTGTATCGCAAGGATGACCTGACTGGGGAAATGGCCAAAAGAGGGGCCACCGTGTTTGTCAATAATGGCCACCACTCCTCTGCTCACCCTGGATACAAACCTGCAGGCAGTTGCAGATGAAATTCATTCATGTTGGAGACTTACAGTTCGCTCCCTTTATTTACCTCCTCTAGATGCAGTGGACTAGAGGCTCTCACAGATCTTATGGAACAACTCCCCCGAACATTTCTCGTCCTGGGCGACTTAAATGCCCATCATGTCCTGTGGGGACTTCTATTTGCACTTGTGGTCGAGTTTTAGAGAGGCTCCTGAGATCTCAAGTGTTGTGCATCCGCAACACTTCGACTCATTTCTCTGCTGCTCGTGGGTCATTCTCAGCCATTGACCTATCTCTCTGCACTCCAAACCTCACTGACTGTTCACTGGGAGGTCATTGACGACCTTCATTCCAGCGATCACTTCCCCATCCACATTCACCTCCTGGATGGTGTGTTGCTGGAACAGAAGCTGCCAACATGGGTGACTGACAAGGCTAATTGGACGTTGTTCAGTTGGTTGGCTGTCTTTGAACGCCGTAACAGCGTCCAGGAATGGGTGGATCACATCACACATGTCATCCATCACGCTGGTGACCTGTCCATACCAAAGTCTTTCAGTCCTCTTAAGTGGCGACCTGTACCTTGGTGGACAGAAGAGTGCCATTTAGCCATTCGGGACATGCATGAAGCTCTTCGACGATTTAAATGCCGCCCAAGGGGGGACAATCTTACTGCCTATCGAATCGCGAGAGCCAGGGCACGCCATGGCATTAAACAGAGCAAAAAACGGTCATGGCAGGAGTTCATGGATTCCATCAACCGTTCCACTTGTTCCACAAAAGTATAGGAAGCGATCCAGAGAATCTCCGGTACACACAGCTGTTTACTGTTATCAGCAGTGCTGAAACAGGGGTGCCTCCAAAAGACGCCCAGAGACATTGCTCAGACACTGCCCGAGCATTCTGCGCAAACTACTGCCAATGCAAGCCAGGATCCCACGTTTCTTCCCTACCGTGCAACTGTAGAGAGGGAAAAGTTGGACTTCAGGTCCAACGGTTCTGAGGCCTACAACTCCCCTTTCTCCATGTGGGAACTCGAAATGGCACTGACTGAGTCTGCTGACACTGCACCCAGTAACGACCACATCTGGTATTGCATGCTTCGAGATTTGCCAGCGTCGTCCCAGTAAATCCTCCTCGACTGTTTTAATCTAATATGGCAGACAAGCAACTTCCCCAACTCTTGGAGGGAGGCAATTCTGATCCCTCTGCTCAAACCAGGAAAGCACATGTCCCAGTGGTTATCGGAGCATTGCCCTAACGAGATGTGTAGGAAAGGCCATGGAGCGAATGGTTAACCGTCGTCTGGTCTGGCTTTTGGAGACCAGGCAACTTAGCCGCTTTCAGTGTGGATTCCGCCGATATCGGTCCACAGTCGACAACCTGACCCTCCTGGAGGCAGCTATTCAGCAGGTTTTCCTCTGTAAGCTTCACTGTTTGGCATTTTCTTCGATATAAGTAAGGCATACGATAATACCTGCAGACACTGTATACTCGCGCAACTGCTCCCCATTTTCATTCTGTCTTTCTTGTCTCAGCGGTTTTTTCGTACCCACGTTGGTGCCACATTCTCTGATCGATTTGAGCAGGGGAATGGTGTCCCTCAGGGCAGTGTTTTAAGCGTTACCATACAACACGTCCGGGAGTACAAATGAGTGGGGTACCTTTAAACTGTTTTCGCTTCTGGACCGTGCGCCCTATCCACACCACGTACCTGGTAATCCCGCGGCGGTCGTATTTTTCTGCTCCACACTGCTGCTGGCTTGCCTGGAATTATCTATCGAAATACGAAAGCGGGTTTAGGGGAGCCACTCAACGTTAAAACACAACACTGTTCTACGACTGGTATGAAAAGCTATGTTCTGAGACGATAAAAGAAAAATCGCAGGTTGCACTGTTTACATTCTAATTCGTAACTGTTTACCCCAATTAACAATCTTGATGATTATCTGTCCACAATATCACTTGCACGAGCGTACGCGTGACCGAACAAGGCGCGGTTGATAGTTGATGATGCGGAACGCGATGATCGAACGCACGTTCACACGCTCGCTACAAGACACTGCCACTTAACTGCTCTCTTTTGTGGTAAATAGTATTACTGATTCACATTAGTTCATTCTTGGAAACCAAACACGGCGCGGATGATTGATACAGTAAGGTACTACACGAAGCGAGAGGATACACAAATACGTTATCAGCATCACAGCTCAGTTTTAAATTACTTATTGATGCACTTTCCTCTGAATCATTTACTTATTTTATCACTTACTGTAATAGCACTTGTAGCAACACTTCAACTTCCATACTAACAATGCCTCTTACATGCAGAGCTACACACTACGCAACATCACAGTACCGTGTCCCTCGCTCGACTCTACAGACGCGGCCGCCCGCAAAGATACTCCACAACACAGCCAGCGATATGACAGTACGCATACAACATGGGCGTACCCAGAGAGGGACAGGTGGGGGAAGCTGCCCCTCCCCCCCCCCCCTAGAAGATATTCGCAGTTTTTCACTAGTTCACTGTTTTATTTAATGAGAAATGCTGCATGTTTTCTCGGATTGTACAAGTGCATTCTTGTATTTAAAATGTTTATTAAAAGCAGTTTTTCACTGGTTTACTGTTTTACTTAATAAGAAGTGCTGTATGTTGTCTCGAGTCCTTGTTTCGTGAGACTAGTATGACCTGCACCCCCCCCCCCCCCCTCCCCAGTTCAGATCCTGGGTACGCCCTTGGCGTACAACCCGCTTTGCCATACCCATCAACATTATTACATCCACGGTAAGGAGTTCCGTACAGTGCTGCTTGTTTGTGGACGACTTTGCTGTTTTCTGCTCCTCCTCCAGTGTTGCAACGGCGAGTCGTCAGTTGCAATTTGCAGTGCGGCGGCTGAAGGAGTGGGCTGCAAAGACAGGTTTTCGGTTTTCTGTTGATAAGTGTGTGTGTTTTCATTTTAATCGTTCTCGTCGTCTTTTTAATTTGCCTGCCTTGAGGATGGGGCTCACCGTCATACATTTTAGAGAGACAGTACGGTTTCTGGGCTTCATTTTTCACTCCATATTGTGGTTGTTGTCACACCTGCGAGACTTAAAAGCCCGAACCCAGAAGGCACTGAACATCCTCATGTGCCTTTGCCACATATCTTGGGGAGCGGACAGGGTGCGTCTCCACTTGTTTTGGGCTTTTGTGTGCTAGCGGCTGGACTATGGGTGCACGGTGTATGGGTCAGTGAGGTCCTCTTCTTTGGGGATCATTGATGCTCTCCACTATGAGGGAATTCGGCTGGCCATGGGTGCTTATCGGACCTGTCCCATACCCAGCCTCTGTGCTGATGTGGGGGAACCGCCACTTACCATCCAGTGCCAGCTGCTCATGGTGTGCCACGCATGTAAGTTCCTCGCAACTCCAACTTCACCTGCACACCATACTGTTGTTTGTCCACATCTGGAGCGCCTTTTTTCCAACCGTCCACACGCCATGATGCCATTTGGTATCCATGTGCAGCATGTGCTGGAGTCAGTCGGTGTGGCGCCAGTGCGATCCCAAGTCCAGGGTTTTCACTGTCTGCCACCCTGCTTACTGGAGCGGCCCAGAGTGGTTATAGATTTCGTGCAGTACAGGAGAGATAGCACTCCAGCTTCCATTTTTACTTCGGTTTTTCTGCGGTTTTGCCTGATCGCCACTAACATGTAGCTGTTTTTACGGTCGGGTCTAAGGAGAGTGACTCCGTTGGTTACTCTGTCGTCTTGCCGGATCGTGTTCTCAAGGTCAGACTGCCTCCCGAATTTCCCTTCTTTGACGCAGATTTATACGGAGTCTTGCGGGCACTGGAGCAGATGAAACATTCTCCCAGTGTTAGATTTCTCGTCTGTTCCGATTCTTTGAGCGCTCTTTACTGTCTCCAGCGTATGTACGCAGCAGATAAAGTATCCCAGACTATACAGGACGCCCTCCTCCAACAACAGCGTCTGCGGAAGGAGGTGTCTTTCTGCTTGGTACCAGGGCACATGGAAATCCTGTGGAATGAAGGGGCTGATCGAGCAGCCAAGGAGGCGTGTCGTGACTGTGGTGTCGTGACCGTCTTTCAGTGTGCTATCCCCCAGCATCCCTTCACCTCACTGTCGCTGATAACACGAGTGGCTGGAAGTGACCGATAACAAGCTCCGTGTCGTCAAGCCCACAATACGGCAGTGGCGTACTTCATTCCGGCCACGTCGACGGGAGAGGTCCCCCTTACTCGTCTTCGCATCGGCCACAGCCCTATGACGCATGGATTTTTACTCCGGCGAGAGGACCCTCCGATGTGTAATGCTTGTGGCGTGCAGATCACGGTGCACCACATTTCATCGAACTACCTTTTATTTGCGGACCAGCGGACTGTAGCGGATTGGCCATCGGATCTGCAGTCCATTTTATGCAATGATCAAACAATGTGGGCCGGAGGGAGTCGCCGAGCGCTTCTAGGCGCTGCAGTCTGGAACCGCGCGGCCGCTACGGTCGCAGGTTCGAATCCTGCCTCGGACATGGATTTGTGTGATGTCCTTAGGTTAGTTAGGTTTAAGTAGCTCTAAGTTCTAGGGGACTGATGACCTTAGAAGTTAAGTCCCATAGTGCTCAGAGCCATTTGAACCATTTGATTTTGATCAAACAATGTGGTTCGCGTTTTAAAGTTTTCTGAAAAGTCCCACGATTTTAACAAGAATTTGGGGAGATGTTTTTAATGTGTCAACAGTGTGGCTGGCTGACCCAAGTTTTTGCAAGTGGTCAGCCAATGACATTTGCCTGTGCTATTCTTTTAGTTCTTCTGTGTTTTGTTTTCCCTCTGATTTAATTTCTTGATTAGCTGTCTTGCCTCCTTATTAGTTTTAGTGCATGTGGGAGTGTCTGTGCGATAGAGTAATTGTGTGGTCATTTCGTGTGCATGAGTGTACGACAGTATTCCTTCTTTTAATCATTGTTGGGTCGTTGATAACCTCGCCAAAGCACTCGCTCACACACACACACACACACACTCACACACTTGGCCCGCACCGCGGCAGAGCTGCCCGCCGCGGCTCAGTGACTGGCTGCCGGGCAAGTTGATGGCGAGGCAGGTGAGGCGCGCTCGTTGCCTGCGGACGGGACGCTGGCCGCGAGCGGACGCCGCCGTGCCAGCTGCCCGCCGCGCTTCATTTCACGTCCCGGACTTGTGGACGTCCCGCTACAAAGTTAGCGGCCGCGGCTGAGACCTCGCTGTCGCGGTACAAGCGAGGTGGAAACCGACGGCTCGAACTCGTTTCACCGTACATTGTGCTCGCGCTGCTTTGCCGTCGCTACGGCATCCATCACGCAGACAAGTAAGTCGCAAACGTCGCACGCCGAATTGGCCGCCCCGCAGCGGCTGTTTCGGGAACCTGGCTGCCTTAGTCACCTCGTTACTATTTTGCAAGTCTTACTGAAGCGCGCTGCAACGCTTGATGCGCTTTATAAAAATACTGAGGCAAGAGAGCGCAGACGTCTGGTACTAACAGCTCCATCTGGCAACGGCATACAGAGAGCAATAACACTTGCGGCACGGGTCGTGTACTACAAAGGGAGGTGCTGGCAGACTGCTTACAGACTGGCCCTGCAGTACTTAAAACACATGATAAATGTTCGTCACCCATTCCTCGAAAACAGAATAAGCACGTCCGGGCTTGTTCCCTATAAGTACTCTCAGTTAAGCAATATCACGAGAGATTACTGCTGCAGTGATTTTCTGAGGAGCTCCTGCCTAACAAGAGGCGTTCCGATTCCGTTTATAATACGATTTTCAAATGTCACGACAAGAACTTACGTGATTTTACATTTTATAGGCGACATTATTTTCAGATTCTACACGTTCTAGCAGAGATGCGTCTACGAAGTATAAGGAAGTAAAGAAATGGTCCGGGTCAACAAATTGTCATTCCTTTCGACTGTTGTTACAAAGCTCAGAGATTAAAATGCGTCGTGAGCCTTGAAGCTAAATTCTGTGTTTGTGTAGTGCCAAACATAAAAATTAAATAGTTAATTGGCGATCCAGGATTATTCGAGAATATTTGATCTCGGAATAAAGACTATTGGTATAGGGAGCTAATGACTTTATAGAACTAAGATTTAATTTTGATGTAAAATTTTTTGGCAAGATGTCTGATAGTGTCGTGCAGTTCTGCCGTTTGGAGGTCACTGTGTACGACAGGGGTAGACGTAACGGGGTGCATCTGCAGCTACACGAATTTATTTTGTGTGACTCCAACCGTCTCCAACTTGGTGTCGGTAACAATCGGTCACATTTCGGAGCCATTAATGAGAGGGTACATCTGTTTGGTAGTGAAACTTGCTTGGGTTTTGCTATCGTTGACTGCGACATTTGATGGGAGTGGCCAGTGGTGAATCTATCCGATTGTTCCAGTTTGCGGACAATGAATCGTAGCTATGCACTGTTTCCGTAGATGCTGGTATTCTCCGCAGACAACGAGAACTGCCCACCATTTTTTTGTGGTATGTCGTTAGTAAGGATTGAGTATAGGATTGAGCTCATTAGCTTCTGGTGGTCTCTTTGTTGTGGACATTCGTGGGGCAGTAATCATTAAATAAGCCCTAAGTGGACCACTTTCTAAAACGTTTTACTATATCCAAAAACACAGCTCCGGTGTCGTGTTTGAATCGTCGGGCTGAGCAATGTGTTTTTCGCGTCTCATAGCTTGGTGAACGGCAAAATTTCTCATTTATGACCGTTATTCGCGCGTTAAAAATGTCATGGAGTATGTGGAGTATAATTTTTCAAGAATTTTTCCAAAAGAGCTGAGCAAGGAGATGGATCGAAAGTTCTGTGACGATAATTATCTTCCCCTTAGCTTCCGCTTCCGCTGACGAGTTTCGAAGATTTATGAAAGTACAGTTGACGTAAGCAGCCATTACAAATATTGATGAGAATATATGATGCTGTTTGGCGGGGAATGTTTCAATTGACGTGACATGTTGTTATCAAGCCCGAGGGCCTTTGTAGCCCTGGTCTTAAATGTACCCACAGACTATGGCTCACGTCAGTTACAAGGAAAGAACTTGTAAGACGAACTCTCAGAGCCCTTGAGACCCACGTGATCAACATTTCCTCGTTACCGTCAGTTTGGGGTGCAGCAAACTGAAGTTCCAGCGAAGACGCCATGGCTTCTCCACGAACCTGCAGGTCGTGTACTAGGCTTCTGCGACAATTTAGAGACCTGACTGTCATTAGTCTTTTGGGAGATTTTGTGAGAGGGCAGAATCTGGTTTTGTACGACTTCTCGGATTGTTACATTCCATTTTTGAACCCTGTTGTTGTAGGAGGAGGAGAATCTACAGTGTAACAAAAAGTAACGGCCAATTTTTTCGAGAGACATTCCTCACATGTAAAAGAAACGCTTTATTTCCATGTTGGAGTTCAGTTTCTCCTTGTGTAAATAATCATACGAATCGTTGGAAACACACAGAAACACAGTATTACAGGAAAAGTTTTCTTACGTGAAATGTTCAAAATATCCTCTCACTTACGTTTGGTTAGAACGTACAGTAAGTTGTAATTATTCGGTTCACCGTCAGTGTTTGCTGTTCCAACTGAACGAAGTGATGTTGACCTGTCACTCACTGCATCTCTCCGCTTGCATCAGGAACGAGGCATCAACTTCTTGTGTCTATGAACCCTGCCTACTCGGTTCGCCAGACAAATCATCAGACAACTCGTATTAATGAGTTTTATTATAATAACAAAAGTATAAATACTTAGCTTTGATAAATTTGTCGCAAGCAAAGGGCGACGTAAAAAATAATCAGTCTCCTTCAGTGTAGACAAATACAAGTCCGTGCTACACAGAGATTCGTAACGACGTCGCCAACGTTGGCGCTGCTGTAGAAGCGCCGGGTGTTGACGCTGCTCTCCAAGTGGGCCGCCAGCAGTCGGGCGCGGCGCTTGTGTCCTCTTCACCTAGGCGGCCACAGCTGTCGCGTTGTCCTTATTTAACTTAAAAGGCAAGAACGCTGTCCTTTTGTTCCACAGGGCAAATCAATGCAGATTAGAACTTAGGAGAATGTACCACGCCCATCCTGAAAGGCACTGATCTCCAGAACAGGTGATCGTAGTTGGTGGAAACCCTGCTCATGTCCCTTACCAGAAGCAGCTGAGCAGCTGATTGTGTCCACAAAACACCAGTATGTTAGCACACCTGCTCACACCACCAAGAGGAACACCAAACTTCGGCAACGAAATCACCTCCGAAGGGAGCGTCTCATCTTCACGCCAGACCACATCGACTCACACTCCTTTTCAACTCCGGAAGCACTCCCCACTATTGAGGCAACAATGCCGAACCATACCAGAAACCGGTAAGAAACAGAGCTGCAGTGGCTCAGCCTCCTCCAACAAAACCGAAAGACGCCCTGGTGGGAAGTCGGTACCTCGGGGAGAAAGTTAGAACGATGCTAACCACTGAGACGTGCGCGGCTCGTGTTCATGCCGTTTCTTGCTTGACAGCTTGTCTTTACGGAACTGTCGGCTTGCCTGTCCGTGAGTGGCAGCAGCAGCGCATGTAGATAAGAGCACTGTCTTTGAAGCGACCGCTAGTATTTCCGGCTCGTCGTGTGTCGGGAGTTCAGTCGTGACGGAGCGCCAGTGAGGTGCGGACAGCCAGTACTCGCCGACCGCTGGCGACACACATGGACTGTCCGACTGAAGGAGACTGGAGCGGGAACGACCGTTGGTTGGTCGTTCGGTTGGTCGTCTCATCAGGCGACGTGTATTTTGACCGTTGGTCAACTGGCGGGACGTGGGTCGGTTCCTTGCTCGCTCTGCATGGTTGGGTCTGAGCCAATGTGCCCGGGTCGCCGTGTCCCCGAGTTCCGAACGGACGTGGAGTTGAGAAAGGATGGAGCTGCAGTGAGGTCCGGACAGCCAAGACTCGCCCTACCGTTGCTGACGCACATAAGTTGAGTGGGGACGACCTTGGTTGGTCGTTCGGTCGGTCGTCTCATTGTACGATATGTATTTGGTCACCGACCGATTATGGAAACTCTGAGTTTGTGTGTGTGTGTGTGTCGTGATTTCTCCTTGTTGTTCCACAGAGATTGGTTTTAGGATTGTCGGAGTTCTTGGTGCAAGTGTATACGTGGAACTGTGTTTAGCTTGTGTGATTCCTACTGAGCAGTTATGAATGCTGTCTGCGTACCGGAGTAGGTAGTCGGTCGTTTGGGACAGAGCAGCGAGTGAATGTTTCCTCGCCGTGTTGATGCTGTCCGGCACGGCGTGTAGTTTGACAGCCTTGGTGATTTTTTTTTTGAGTGGTTATGGTGCTTTGACTGTAATTACACGCCAATTGTCAAGACGTAGTGCTGTGATCCTCGTCCACGCTGGTATTTTTGGTTGTCGTTTCATTGGTTGGGTGGAAGGGAATTAATTAGGTTGTTAGTTGGTTCTTCAGCCGTTCAAATGGCTATGAGCACTATGGGACTTAACATCTGAGGTCATCAGTCCCCTAGAACTTAGAACTACTTAAACCTAACTAACCTAAGGACATCACACACATCCATGTCCGAGGCAGGATTCGAACCTGCGACCGTAGCGGTCGCGCGGTTCTAGACTGAAGCACCTAGAATCGCTCGGCCACAACGGTCGGCGTTCTTCAGCCTCTCCCTATGTCGTGCTGCCACCAGATTATTTAGTGTTACGCTTGGTTGCCTGTCTCACCTAACTGTTGTTAGAGTTTCCTCCCCAGGCCGACCCTTGGAACACTTCTGAGCACCACTATTCTGTTGTTTGTGATTTTCTTTTGTCGCCAGTACTGTGCCAGTCCTTCAGCCGGGTATTAATTTTGTCTGTTCTATGTTCAGCATGTGGCCTTCAGCCGAACCATATGTGAAGTATTTTAAGATTAGGCCTTCAGCTGCGTTTCATTTAAAATTTTTCTTTGCTCTGTATTTCGGCCTTCAGCCGCGTTTGTTTTAAGATTTGTGACTTTCAGCGGTAATGTGTAAATTCATGTCTGTAAAGTTCCTCTTTAATTATCTCAAATTCTTAAAGTGACCTTCAGGCGTACTGTGTAAATTCTTATCTTAAGGTTTGTCTTTAATCATTTTGAATAATTGTTTGGGCCTTCAGCCATCCAGATATTTCAAGTTTTCTTAAGATGGTTTTTGTTGTACTGTGTAAATGCTTGTCTTTAAAGGTTACCTTTTATTATGTTGAAATATTATTCGGTTTTCAGCCGAGGAATTAATTTAAATTTTCCTTAATATGGCTTTTAGCCGAAATTGGTAAATGCTTGCCTTTTAAAGAATTTCCTTTGCTGATCTCAAATATTATTGGGGCCTTTAGCTGAAAAGGTATTTTAATTTTAAAGTAAGTCCTTCAGTGGTTTTTCTAAATTCTTGTGTTTTAAAAGGAACTATTTAAACCTTACTATTGCGAATTTACTTGGGCCCTCAGCAGTGAATTCATCGTTGTTGTAAAGAGAAAACTGTGCATAGTGTTTTTGAGGAATAAAGTTAGGTGTTCTTGTGTAACTAACTATTTAAACCTTACTACTGAGAATTTACTTGGAGCCTCAGCAGTGAATTCATCGTTGTTGCAAAGAGAAAACTGTGCATAGTGTTTTTGAGGAATATAGTTAGGTGTTCTTGTGTAACTAAAAGTAACTGATTTTGGCCTCTTTCCACAACCTGATCCGCTCTGTCCTGCGATACCGGATTTCAACTACCCTCCTTAGTCTATGATGTGGTCCCGAGATTTTCCCATTCGACTCATTACGTTCCAGGATATTAACCGGACTCAGAAACCTAAAGTTTTACAGAGGCCCATAAAATGGTATGCCAGTTTACTAGAAGTCGTTGCTCCGGCCTTAGCTCCAACATTAAGCCTGTGAACGAACATGTGGTCTCCAACCTTCCCTTTGAAGTCTCGTCACCCACGGTTGTCCCAGTGTGCCTGACGCCTACGTGTGAGCTCTGTGTTGCGTCTCTCTGTTTCCCAAATATCTCGGACGGTCTGAGGGGTGACTCGTTCAGGGAGCAACTCGTCAATGGTCCAAAGGCGAGAGTTACTGACGTCGGAGTGGCCTGGATAGCTTCATGCTGAGCAGCATTGAAAGTCAGATTTAACCAGCTGATAGAGAGGTCCCACAACTTTTGAAACTTAGTATGAAATATCAGAGCGGCCTTCAAATTCCTGTTCATGCACTCGGCAAAAGAAGGTTGTCGTGTTAAGGACTTGTAGTAATGTCTGATCCCATGATCGAAACAAAATGATCTGGAGTCTCGAGAGCTAGAAACCAGTGCTGTATCACTTATAAAGGTCCTGAGAAGACCAAATACTGCAAAGACTTTAGTAAGACGATGTACAGACTGACCACTAGTGACACAACACCTGGGAGCCAACCAACTAAAACTGAAAAACCTATCTACCATCACCTGCCGCATCCGCCCCACCCACTTTTAGGTACTTGGAAGGGGTCCCACATAATCTACAGAAAAGCAGTCCATAAGTCTGCCTTCACGAGCAGAGTCGAGAAAACCCTAGCATGAATTAGAATTCGGTTTCCTTTGTTTGCATAAGTGACACCCCCTACTAGCAGAAGCATATCCTTATACAGAGTCGGCCAAACTACATGTTATCTGATTTTTCCCAAGGTCTTGTGCAAACCTATATGACCCCCACCACGGAACTACGAATCTACCTAAAAACAGTGGGCATCAATAGCTGGGACAAACAAATCCTGACCACCTTGGCCTGTTTGGCTTTCCGACACACAATACCCTTAATAAGGTAGGTGTGCACATGTGCCCCTTTTAAAAGCGGTTTTCTTAATTTGGGAAATGCGAGTATCGTCTCCCTGGTATCCCATAAGATAGCAAAACAGTTTGGGAACTTCAGTTAACACGGTGCAGCCCGAGGCGAGTTGTCTGCTATCCTCAGCGTTTGGAAGGGAGTCACACTCCTCATACATACAACTTAAGGCGTTGGCAACCCTGTTATCTGGACCTCTGATATGACGGTCCTCAAAACGGAATGCAGAAATGCGGTTGAACATCGACAAATACTTCTGGTTTTTCTGGGGTAGACCAGAACCCAGGTCAGTGCCTAGTTATCGGTTTCGAACATGAACTCCCTATGCTCCATGTAGAACCTAAATTTTTCAAAAGCAAGGAGAACTGCTCAGGCTTCCCATTTGCACACTGAATATTTTAATTCAGCGTGAAATAGGCTGCGAGATGCATAGGCAACCGGACGTCGTTCCCTGTCATGTTCCTGGAACAATATCACCGCCACGCCAGAATTAGAGGCGTCGGTTCAGACACTCAAAGACTTGCCAGAGTCAGGAATGGCTAACACAGCAGTATTGGTAAGAGCTGCTTTGCTTGCCTCGAAGAGGGCTTGGTGGCTCTCCCCTCCTCCAAACCCGCCTTCCGCCAAATGAACGATTCGGCTTTCTTCTGTAAGCTGTTTAAACGTGCGGCCAATTTGGCAAAATTGGTAACAAATTTTCGAAAGGAAATTGTGATTCATACAAAGCTTTCCACTCCTTCTTTCTATTGGGTGCAGGAAATACACACAAGGAATGTGTTCGTCCCTGATCAGTGTTGAAGCCCTCCGTCTAAACTAGGTGACCCCAAAAAGATATACAACGACGCACCAAGGGAATCTTAGTAGACTTGACAGTAAGCCCTGCCTTCCTAAGATGTAACAAAACTTCTCCAAGACGATACAATTACTCGACAAATGTGGCACTGTATACCACATCATTAAGGTAATTATAAACTGGTTTGAACTTGAGACTTTCCAAGACATGGTCCAAAATGCGAAACAACACGGCTGCGCCCGTACGCATGCCGAAAGGAACTTGATTAATCTCACAAAGATTCCAACCTGTACAAAAGCGGTTTGGAATTTTCAGACAAGGGTGTCTGATGGTAGGCTTGATTGGGACCTAGCTTGGAGAAATAACAGGCACCTAAAAATCAGGTGAAGCAAATGTGAAGGTCAACGGAACTGATTTGAGGATGACCATTTGGTTGAGGGTCCCATATCCTACAACTGGACGATAATCGCCACTTCGCCCTGTGGGAACCAGGAAGATGGGTGAAGCGTAAGAAGAAGTCGAAGGTCTAATGATCCCCTCCCAACTTATGGTATTACTTAGTCCATGCAGAATCTTCATTTCGAGTGGAGCCTATCGAACAGGAACAGGAATATCATCAACCAAGCGAATCTTATATTTGATTTTATCAGTAACACCTAGTTTATTCGTGAGGACATCGGGAAATTGGGGCAACATGCTTAGCAACAGTCTAACCTCGCCAAGTCCCAAATGATCATCCCATAATTCAAATGTTCTCAACTGCTCATTACTAATCGATTGAGAACAACAAAAAGCCCTTTCCTTAGGGCAGAAATTGAAATGAAAGGCACGAGCCTGGTAGTTAGTAACCAAACCTGATGCACCCAATAAAATCACATCCCATTATCAGGTTGACAGACAAATTCTTGGAACAACAACATTAACAGACCACGTAAAATTCAGTATGGTGTACTTCCCAGGGAACTTCCAGACCAGAGGTAACTCTTGCCCATTAAACTCATGACATCACTCAGAGGAGGGCTACACAGGAGGCAGCCTACAAAAATTTCTAAATTCGATGTACTCGTTATAACTGAATAGTGAAATCGAGCTACTGAAGTCCCAAAGGGCGCATACGGATTCACTAACCAAGTGCGCACACACGTAAGGAAGCATCACATTTCGCACTGCTCTAATGTGGGCGCGACATTTACCAAGACACTGGGAATACTTTCCCGCCAGTGACCACTGGCGCGCCCTCAGGGGCTCAGCATTCATTTGCTGGGTCTGGGCGTAGCGACCTCGGGGTTCCACAGCTGGGGACAGGTTAGTGCAGGCGATCCCGTTGCGCCATAAAATCTGGGCATGCTTCAGCGACCAGTGTGTGGTGCAGTGGTGGAACGTTGTGTGTCACTGGGAATGGGGATCTTGACTTGGCCGCGTGGATCGCGAGGATTGGATAAACCTCCATAAAAGAAACCCTCAATCTCAAGGTGTGCTGCATGCTGATGTGATGCATGGCTGTTGAGGTGGAGCATACGTTAGCAGGCAACCTCTGGGGAACCTGCCGCATCTCAGTTGTATAACGCTTACTCAGGCACGTGGGGCTCTTTCTGAGTGGACCCTTATTTCCTAAGCTGCTCGTGGGACCGAGATGGAACCCTCAAAATTTTCTTCTTCTCCTCCCAGTGGGAAGCGTGTACCACCTGTGAGTTCTCACACACAGTCATAAAAAGAGTGAGGTAGGATAGTCCTCCTGATAATCATTTTTTTGTCAGTAGTGGGGCTCAAAGAGTCTTGAATAATAATGTCTTTGTGGCGATCAAGAGGAAGTAGGTGTCATTTGAGAAAGTGTCCCCCTTCTATATCCACAAAGGCTTAGAAGGACTGGCTGGTACCCTTAAGTCTATTAAGTGGTTGTGTAATGGTTCCTTGCTTGTTGAGACTAACCACGGAAAGCAGGTGGAATTTCTTAAGATGTCAGAGAAATTGGGTGAGTACGACATCATTGTTGAATAGCATAACTCCCATAACTCCAGCAACATCTATATCCAGCATGGATATAGATGGTGCTGAACTCAAACAAGAATGGGCCCCACAGGGGATGATAGATGTGGAACAAAGAATTGCCAAGAACAATGGATAGATTGAGAGGATTGCCACTTTTATTGTGACCTTCAATTCTCTAACGCTACCTGGAAACATCATGGCAGGATTCCTCTGACTTAGTACTGGGCCCTATTTACCTAACCCTACGCGATGCTTCAAATGCCAGCGTTTTGGCCATACAACGCAGAGTTGCAGACGTGAAGCGACTTGTGGGAAGTGTGGAAAGGCAACCCATGGGGCTGGGACCGACTTTCCATCTCCCGCGGTCTGTATTAACTGCTCTGGGAGTCATCGAGTCTGGAGCTGAGCCTATCCGGTTTTTGCACAGGAACGGAAAATGCAGGAAATCAAAGTGACTAAGCGGATCCCCTATGCAGACGTTGAAAAGGACTACCAGGCGATGATAATGTATAACGCATTTTGGTCACGGTTTCATAAACATGAGAGGATAGTTACGCTTCGCACCGGAAGGAAATCTGGACATAAGTGATGAAGTGAACTAAAGGATAGTTGGTTCTAGAAATTCCGTAATCTGATTGGGTGAATGTGTAAGTGAACTTTCTTTTGTGCAGACCAAGTGCCACTGAGATGCTTGCCTCTGTCTGGTACTCTAACACCTACCCACACAAGAACCCAAATATGTGTATAGACAACAATCACGACGAATATAAACTGATTGCAGTTTTCAGACAGTGCTGATTACAGTTTTGCTTCGCGTCAACTAATGTTTTTTCTGAACGCAGAATTTAGAGTAACGTTCGTGCTCGAATTATTTGAAGGTTTTAAAATGAACACAAAAGGTCACATATTGTGAGAGATTTGGTGTGCATTTCATAAATGATTATGGAATGAAAATACATTGTAGGTGCTTTAGTTAAGTTTATCATTGTTCAGGGGCGATCCAAAAACAGTGAGAAAAGAAAGATAACACTTCTCCTCTGATAGACCACATAATCTGAAAGCCCACCATAGATGAAAAATGAAACAGAAAAAGCTCTACGTACACCAAAGATTCGCGAACACATTTAAATTAATGGGAATGTGATGTAGGCGGTACAGCTATTGTGCGAACGAATGAGGGAATAACCGACACTGTAACATGGGTGGGGACCACGATTAACCTCACTGAACAACTTCAGTTACGTTTGAACATAAGTGAAGAGACATTTAAAAGGCTAGAACGTTGCAGGCAGAATATAGCACTACAGTGCATAATGTATGCCTTCTTGTTCACATCCTGAGAACAGTTATCGGTAAGGAAACTCAGTTCGAAAACCAACATCCGTGGACACGTTACAACAGCAGTCGTCCAGAACAGCACCACATACAGTAAACAGGAAGAACAGCCAACAGAATTCTGGAAGCCAACCGAACAGACAGCTTTGTGCTCCGTTTGACGGCGCTGACGAACACACGGCATGGCCTGCGGGTGGCTGTGATTGGCTCGAAGCTGCTGCCTACGATGTACAGGCCGGCAGACACTCGTTCATTCGTCTAGAGCCAAAGACTGCAAGGCACGGTCCACACTGAAGCAGTAGAGGACGCGCGACGCCCGCCTGCCGGTCTGACCCTCGTGCTGCCTCTGGGGTCACACCGTGTGTGTTGCAGTGCGGTGCGCGGCGCGACTCTCCAAATGACAAAGCAACAAGCAGCGCGTATCACACTCCTGTTTCAGTTTCGGTTGTACTCGTGAGCTTTCCGACAGGAAGTTGTTGTGGATCATCATTATTTAAGGCTCAAAACCTTGAAAAAAAAAAGAAGCACTTGGTGCACCTGTACAGTTACATAAATGTCAAACATTCTTCAGCTGTGGTTTTTCGTGGGCTCTCCCACCACGAACACAAATTCGACGAATTCCGCACAACGCATCCAGAAAAATCAGTACACCATTCTTCTACTTATCCTTTTTATCCCATTACGAAGCCACTCATTACAGTAAGGTAAGTTGGCGAGTGTGTGAATGTCGTTGAAAGTATCACCATGAATAGTTTAGTTTTTGTCAAACTACCCAAATGGACTTTTTTCAGTGTGGTACATACATAAATAATGGTTACATATTCATAAAGGTAGGACAGTATTTCTACTACTGTTCAGTTTCGCTGAGTAGTATATGATTCGATTTGACGAGAATTCAGAAGAAGCGTTGCTCGATTTGAAGTGGGATCAGTTGTCATCGATGGCATAGCATTGGACGGCGAGCTCTTTGTAGGGGTAGAAAATGATTTTGAAGACATCACAGCAGATGGGGGGCTGAATCCTCAAAATATCGTCCGCAACAATATGTACAGGAGGACACACAGTGATGCTACGTGTGATTTACAAATGAGAGTCAAGTGCCTACCTATTTTGTTTTATTTGTCCAACTGCGAAATTACTGAAACGATTTCTAGAGCCAGTCTCTCACTAATACTCATCACAAGACTCGCGGCCATTAATCATTGAGCACCGTGAAAGTCACATGATCTTAGAATCCACAGGTGATGCCACAAGTACCTGTTGCGAGGCAACTTTAACATTTACTTCCTTCTTTACGCGGTGCTGCACTTCAGACACTGGTTGGCGTGCTGCCACCACTAAACCACATCGTATACTGCCTTTGATTAACAGAACATCGCACAGAGACGTCGTCCGAGGCAATTTTTCAACAAATTGTTCCGTCTTTTCATGAGGAATCACGTATTACTTCCTCCGAAACGGATCGTAATGAGCTATTTTAGCAGTTTGGCACCCGCTCTCTCACAGCGCACTGGCAGTAACTAAAACATGTAGTTAGGATTCACTGATGAACTGAGTGATATTGAAATCTTTATTAACAAGCTCTCAGTTCAAGTAACATCTTCAGCACGGTTTCAGCCGTATCTCAGTATTTAGACTTATATATAAACAACAAAAGACCCGCTTCTTGGCGCCAATCGTTGTAGACGAATCCCCGCTGTCTCCCTTTCCGTCAGTACGATGCGACTCTCGCTCGACCGTCCGTTCTCAGGCTATGTGACTATGTGGCATGTCGTTCGTTGAGTCTGCTCCGTGATCCTACCTACTTGCTAGCCACCAGCAACAAAATCTTGCTATACTGAACGTTAAGGCACAGCAACAGAAATGTAATAAAAATGACCAGGTATGTGGCATAAACGCAATAGCTTCATGATAAACAAAATCGCTACATGTTCTTGGCGTCGTCCAGCTGATCAGTCAGAGGTAACAGGAATTTAACTTTCAGTTTTTACGCCTGTCACAAAGTTTCCTGGAATCATTGAACATATACCGAAAAACATCCAGTCTGCATCATCGGCTTTCTTTTCACTTCAGTAAGTTTTTCATTTCCAGCTTCGATTTGTACTGGCTCGTCGTGTCCAAATGTCAAGATCTATGACGTGTTTACTCGAGATTGGAAAGAGATGCCGTTTTCTTCTGATCGGTGGCGGAGTCCGTACCAATATAGCCGTTGGATCAAGTGGTCTTTGAACAGAGTGTGGAAAGTTGGTTGCGGCACGGTCCTCACCAGAGTGCCAACTCGCGGGGTCAGGTTGGGTTTGAGCGCAGGCACGCAGGAAGTGGAGTCACGGAAGTTAGTTGCTGTGGACAGTTGGCGGACGACTCTGTGGCTTGGTGAAGGAGAGCAAGTACAGGGAAGTGTTTCCGCGACTGCAGACATAGAGAGCGAAGCTGTTTGTGGTTCATTGCGCATTCCTCGTTTCGCTGACTGATTGAAAGCATTTGATTCTGAAACCCTGAAGAAGGAAGGAAGGCCGGCGAGGGTTCGTGCCGGGAACTAAGCGGACGCATCGGCTTCGGGTGTGGCACGCAAGCCGGCCGCGGTGGCCGAGTGGTTCTAGGCGCTTCAGTCTGGAACCGCGTGACCGCTACGGTCGCAGGTTCGAATCCTGCCTCGGGCATGGATGTGTGTGATGTCCTTAGGTTAGTTAGGTTTAAGTAGTGCTAAGTTCTAGGGGACTGATAACCACAGCAGTTGAGTCCCATAGTTCTCAGAGCCATTTGAACCATTTTAGCCTCAGATGTTGAGTCCCATAGTGCTCAGAGCCATTTGAACAATTTTTGTGGCACGCAGTGGACGCATTTCAGATTTGGTTAACTTGGTGAGCACTTACCTTTTGCTAGTTGTGTGTGAAGCAGTGAAGTTGGTCTGCAAATGTGAAACTGTTACTCAACACCATTCTTGTTTTTATTCGTAAATTTCGTATTTGGTAATTTTACGTCTTGTGTATAGTGTGTCGTAATCTAAAAGTCACTCTCACGTCGTCCGCCCGGCTAGCGGGAAGGCGTGTCGATCCCCAGCAGGAGTCCGACCGTCGCAGTAACCCCAGGTTCGGTGTGAGGCGGTGGCGGTGTGAGTGGACTGCTGTAGCCTACTGTGAGGTTGTGAACCACTGACGGCTACGGTGTTCAAAGTTGGAAGTGTGTTTTTCTTAAATACTGTAATTATCTTTGGAAGTTGTTATGAGTGGGATAGAGCATGCGAACTGAACTGGTACATAGCGGAGCTTCTAACAATTGTACAGCAGAAACTATTTGGTGTCAAGTTTAGATACTTGTAAATTATTGTGCCATTAAGGTGTTGTCAAATCATTATTTAATTCCGGTCCTGCTCTGTATTAACAGTTTGTGTTACTGAAGGATCACAGTTAAATTGCATGTTTTGAACTGTTGTTCCGTTAAGGCGACCTTAAATGAAACAATTAATTTTGCCATTTATTATTCTATCTGTTAACAGCAAAATTTATAGTGTGTTTTTGGGTTAAAAACCTAAATGAAGTAAGATCCATTTTAGTTTATATTTTTACTCTTTATTTTAGCGGTTGAGGAGTTTTCCTGTATTTTGATATTTTGCTGTTGAGTTTGCGTGTGGAGGTTGTGGTCATGCATGGGCATGGCTAGTTGGCTATTTTGTTGGATCGCTGTCTAATTGGGAGTTTTTGTTACTTGATTTACTTAAAGGCATTTGTATTTGACTGTATTAAAGCATTTATCTTCCCAAGTGTAGAAGAATTTTTTAAATTAAAAGTTTAAAATCTTTTATTTATATATTTTTTAACAATGAAGTAAAGGCTAACGAGAATGATCTGAATTATTGTTTGGGGGAGTTTCTCAGGAAATGTCAAACGTTGTTCCATGACCTGTCTGTTTAATGTACAACAAATATTTAATTGAAGATATGTGTTACTTTGACAATATTGATTGGAATACTCTCTTTCAAATTCTGAAGGTGGCAGAGGTAAAATACAGGAAGCGAAAGGCTATTTACAATTTGTACAGAAAGCAGATGGCAGTTATAAGAGTCGAGGGGTGTGAAAGGGAAGCCTATCCCCGATGTTATTCAATCTGTATATTCAGCAAGCAATAAAGGAAACAAAAGAAAAGTTCGAAGTAGGTATTAAAGTCCATGAAGAAGAAATAAAAACTTTGAGGTTCGCCGATGACACTGTAATTCTGTCAGAGACAGCAATGGACTTGGAAGAGCAGTTGAACGCAATGGACAGTGTCTTGAAAGGAGGGTCTAAGATGAACATCAACAAAAGCAAAACGAGGATAATGGAATGTAGTCGAATTAAGTCGGATAATTCTGAGGGAATTAGATTAGGAAATGAGACACTTAAAGTAGTAATTTGGGGAGGAAAATAACTGATGATGGTCGAAGTAGAGAGGATATAAAATGTAGACTGGCAATGGTAAGGAAAGCGTTTCTGAAGAAGAAAAATTTGTTAACATCGAGTATAGATTTAAATGTCAGGAAGTCGTTTCTGAAAGTATTTGTATGGAGTGTAGTCATGTATGGAAGTGAAACGTGGACGATAAATAGTTTAGACAAGAAGAAAATAGAAACTTTCGAAATGTGGTGCTACAGGAGAATGCTGAAGATTAGATGGGTAGATCACATAACTAATGAGGAGGTATTGAATAGAATTGGGGAGAAGAGGAGCTTGTGGCACAACTTGACTAGAAGAAGGGATTGGTTGGTAGGACATGTTCTGAGAGATCGAGGGATCACCAATTTAGTATTGGAGAGCAACGTGGAGGGTAAAAATCGTAGAGGGAGAACAAGAGATGAATACAGTAAGCAGATTCAGAAGGATGTAGGCTGCAGTAGGTACTGGGAGATGAAGAAGCTTGCACAGGACAGAGTAGCATGGAGAGCTGCATCAAACCAGTCTCAGGACTCAAGACCACAACAACAACAACATGTGTTACTTTATCCCAACACCTTTCTTGCTCCATAAGCTCTGTTTACTGCGGTCGGTAAATATATTATTTTACTTAAAGAAAGTTGTGAGCGTTTCATCTTTCAATTTTTAAAAACACATTATTCCCTAATTTACACCAAACGGAAACTGGCCAGCGACTACATTTGTCACTGAAAACTTTTCAAAATATAACGGTATTTCTCTTTATATCGAAGTATCACCGTAACTATGGACACCAGCGAAAAGAAAACCAGTTCATTATCAAGTCCTGATATCAGGCTATAGGATGGGAAAAACTATTTTTCTTTATTAAATAGTTCCCTCAAAATCAAATGAGAGAGATTGCATTGTAGAGAACATGCCTGAAACCTGGAACAGCAGTTTTTCACTTTTCGTACGAAACGTAAAAGATTTACTGAAAAACTAACTATGGAGACGGATGTAGCTATGCTTCACCTACATCAAACTATATTTCTTAGGCACATCAAAAATGGTTCAAATGGTTCTGAGCACTATGGGACTTAACATCTGAGGTCATCAGTCCCCTAGACTTAGAACTACTTAAACCTAACTAACCTAAGGACAGCACACACATCCATGCCCGAGGCAGGATTCGAACCTGCGACCGTAGCAGCAGAGCGGTTCCGGACTGAAGTGCCTAGAACCGCTCGGCCACAACGGCCGGCTTTGGGCACATCGGATGACTTGAAATTTCACTGCCTATGTACAGTAAGACACGAGTTGTGTGGAGCGATCAGCGCTCCATGTTGTGCTGGGCAATACACGGAGATGTACATCACTGTCGTATCGCTGTCACCCCAGGGTGAACCAGTCAAGTCGCCTCCACGGCGTTTCTGTGCACTCCGCCTTTTGACTGTCGCTTCTGCGTCGCATCGCGCGTTACGTCGTGTGTAGTATCGTATACGTATCGCCTGAGTGTGTTATCGCGCATCAAGCATTTGATGTTTTTGTTACAGGTTTCTGACAAGAGTTCTCGTGAGAGTGAATAGCCTGCAATTTGTCATTTTAGTGAACGCTTTTCAGTCCGCACTAAAAGATTACATATAAACTGTAGCACTGTCATTTCGAGTATGAAATGGGCCTATGTGTAGAAAGAATGCTCGGTTGAGACCAATGTTTACGAGAGGTTTTGTCGGTAGTACAGAGTATAATAAGGCATCGACCATTTAGTTGGTAGACGGTGGAGGTCGTTATAAAGACAGTCGGCTCTGTGCGCAATTTGCCTACGTGCCTTCACTGCAGATAGGAAACAGACACTATTAGTGACAGTGCGTGTTGTGTACCTAAACCACGACTGTGAGAATGCTACGCAGAAAACAGTTACCATGTGATGGAAAAGCAAAAATTTGACTCTCTAATCATCAAATAGCCAAGACGTAGAACCACTCAAGTACAGTGATTGATGATTTCTTTAGATTGGGCGCACGATGAGAACAGAACGGAAAATATGGGCAAGGGAGAAAACTCTGTGAGGAATCGAGACGATTGCTTTTGCGCAAAGTTAGGGCCACAAACCGTTATTATTCTCAACTTGTTGCTGATTTACAGTTGCCAGAAACTACCAGACGTGTCCTACAAATTTTGTCGCGTGACAAACATCTTGCATTCAAGAAATGACTGCAGAAACATAAAGACGCTGTATTGTAGTCTGCTGAAAAACATAGTCATGTACTTGAGAATGGGATAACGTGATCTTCAGTGATGAGAAGAAGTTTAACTTGGATGGGCCGGACGGACTTCAGTATTATTGGCATGATTTGAAAACGGAATAGCAGGTAAGAATGAGCAGCAATTTTTGTGGTGGATGTGCTATTGTCTGGGCAGCAGTAAATAACGCATGCCTTGGCTGGACACTAGAATGAGCCCTAATACGTATGTTCACTGAGGCAGAACTGATTACAATGTATGAGGACCAAGGACCTAGGGGATGAAAGTCTAATGTTTCAACAAGGTAACGAATCTGTGCATGTTTCTGCTACAATGAACACGTGAATTTTAAATAAAGATGAACACATCTTGCACTTGTCTACACGTAGCCTGAATCTGAACCCGTGGACAGCTTTCGGGAAATACTTGCAAGGCGTGTTGATTGCAAAACACAATTTCAGCCTTTGTGAACTGAAAAGGGCAATATGAGAGGAATAGGAGAGAATTTAACTGCGAGAACTACAAACCATAACAAAATCAGTGCCAACCGAATTTTTAGGTAACTAAGAAGAACTTACGTTAGACAAACTAGTAACGATATAATAACACAAGAGGGCGTGGAGTGCGTTTATAGCAGTTTCCATCCCTCGTGTCATGGAAGAAACTAAGTAACTCTATCATGGTTATGTCTTATATATCTACTTCCACAATAAATTCGATACTAGTATGCTTCAGAAATTGTACTATTATTTTCGTAGGAAGCCTTATTTCCACTACTGAACTGACAGGTGGTACCACCTGTGTCCCACCGCAGACTGGTAGACAAAAACACACAAAAATTCCATTTCTATTTGCCATCAGTAAATTAAAAAAAAAAAAAAAACGAACAGACTCATTTCCCAATGCAATACCAACAACTCTGACAGATGGACCTTTGCTGTAGTGCAAGTATCAGAGCAGGCAATGCCATCCCAAAGTAGACATTCCATTACCCAGCCCTTGGAGCAGTGGGATTAGGCTGACAAGGAACCCGTAGAGAGCGAGGTCAATAGTTCAGTAATAGTAGGACTCATTAGAAAGTGTTGCTTTAAGAACTATAACAGGGAAAAAATTAGCATCTGATGACTCGCCATGTGCATCATTACGGAGACAGAAAATTAATGCACCGTAGGTGCTAAGATCAACCTTCTATGGAAAATACAGGGTGTTTCAAAAATGACCGGTATATTTGAAACGGTAATAAAAACTAAACGAGCAGCGATAGAAATACACCGTTTGTTGCAATATGCTTGAGACAACAGTACATTTTCAGGCAGACAAACTTTCGAAATTACAGTAGTTACAATTGTCAACAACAGATGGCGCTGCGGTCTGGGAAACTCTATAGTACGATATTTTCCACATATCTACCATGCGTAGCAATAATATGGCGTAGTCTCTGAATGAAATTACTCGAAACCTTTGACAACGTGTCTGGCGGAATGGCTTCACATGCAGATGAGATGTACTGCTTCAGCTGTTCAATTGTTTCTGGATTCTGGCGGTACACCTGGTCTTTCAAGTGTCCCCAGAGAAAGAAGTCACAGGGGTTCATGTCTGGCGAATAGGGAGGCCAATCCACGCTGCCTCCTGTATGTTTCGGATAGCCCAAAGCAATCACACGATCATCGAAATATTCATTCAGGAAATTAAAGATGTCGGCCGTGCGATGTGGCCGGGCACCATCTTGCATAAACCACGAGGTGTTCGCAGTGTCGTCTAAGGCAGTTTGTACCGCCACAAATTCACGAAGAATGTCCAGATAGCGTGATGCAGTAATCGTTTCGGATCTGAAAAATGGGCCAATGATTCCTTTGGAAGAAATGGCGGCCCAGACCAGTACTTTTTGAGGATGCAGGGACGATGGGACTGCAACATGGGGCTTTTCGGTTCCCCATATGCGCCAGTTCTGTTTATTGACAAAGCCGTCCAGGTAAAAATAAGCTTCGTCAGTAAACCAAATGCTGCCCACATGCATATCGGCGTCATCAATCCTGTGCACTATATCGTTCGCGAATGTCTCTCGTGCAGCAATGGTAGCGGCGCTGAGGGGTTGCCGCGTTTGAATTTTGTATGGATAGAGGTGTAAACTCTGGCGCATGAGACGATACGTGGACGTTGGCGTCATTTGGACCGCAGCTGCAACACGGCGAACGGAAACCCGAGGCCGCTGTTGGATCACCTGCTGCACTAGCTGCGCGTTGCCCTCTGTGGTTGCCGTACGCGGTCGCCCTACCTTTCCAGCACGTTCATCCGTCACGTTCCCAGTCCGTTGAAATTTTTCAAACAAATCCTTTATTGTATCGCTTTTCGGTCCTTTGGTTACATTAAACCTCCGTTGAAAACTTCGTCTTGTTGCAACAACACTGTGTTCTAGGCGGTGGAATTCCAACACCAGAAAAATCCTCTGTTCTAAGGAATAAACCATGTTGTCCACAGCACATTTGCACGTTTTGAACACGCTTACAGCAGAAAGACGACGTACAGAATGGCGCACCCACAGACTGCGTTGTCTTCTATATCTTTCACATCACTTGCAGCGCCATCTGTTGTTGAAAATTGTAACTACTGTAATTTCGAAAGTTTGTCCGCCTGAAAATGTACTGTTGTCCCAAGCATATTGCAACAAACGGTGTATTTCTATCGCTCCTCGTTTAGTTTTTATTGCCGTTTCAAATATACCGGTCATTTTTGAAACACCCTGTATGTATTACATGTTGTGAGGTGGCTATTATTTCGCACCTTACAAGCACTCATTTACACACTTTGCCGTGATTTACAACCGGAATTAGTTATCATGTGATAGGCTGTACATCGTATATACGAATATTTAAAGAAGACTGACATTGTCACGTACACCTTGTAAATAGTTGTTAACGCTTATTGCATGAAAGGTGATAGAGTGTCTTTATTATCAAAATGGTGTAATGAATGGTTGCCTAGACTGGTAGAGGTTGGAACACCAGTGGAAATGAGACGGCAGTCGTAACTCAGGCGCTGGGTGCAAAAGCCTGCACAGGTGTGTTGGTCCTGCTTAACACAGGAAGTAGCCCTAGACAGAGGGTCGGGGAACCTGAGCGCTGAAACACGATAGAGTGGTGGCTGGCAGGTATTGCAGCTAGGTTGGAAGGATAACCGGATACTCTGAAAATCTTGGAAGCAGCAGAGAGGAACAAGCAAGCGTTACTTCGGATATCAAGCAGGCTGGGCTATTTCCGAGGATTTTTTCTCTGAGAAGCGTACCATTGTATGAATTCCTAATTAACGGCATAGGCATTTCCTCGCAAACTTTCCGCGCTGGACGACAAAAGACTAAAATATGTTTGGTTGGCTTTTGGAAGAATCTGTAGAGAGGGAGCATATTCGATGGTTTCGAGAATATGATTCACCCTCTGCAATTACGAGGGAGGGGAGCCGAGCTTTGCTGGGAAGCCAGATGTGGAGAGAAAGAGGTCTTCCATTTTGAGCGCCCGAGTTTGATGGTCACTCAGTATCAGCTATTGTTGGTACAGACGGGCTTGCTGCCTTTGCTCTCAGCAGATTTTATAGTTAGAGCGGTTAGGCACTGTACTGTTACGAACTTACACGATTCTGGACTCTGCCCACTGGTGGGGAGTCGTCGTTGAGTACACAGCGATCATTGATTGAGTGTACTTCCTCTGCTTTTCCTCACGTCGAGACGTTATTTGAACTCCGTCCTTGTGGCTGGGAGTTCGCTTTTCTCGACTGTGGAACACACAGAGGAGAAGAGAATGTTAGACTATACTAGTCAGAGGACCGTCGTCTGCTGCCCTAGTGTTGGAATGAGGTTTTTTTTTTTTTTTTTTTTTTTTTTTTTTTTTGTGGCTGGAGTTCTTCCGTCGTCACTGACGTGTACGAGAACCACCACTCTGATGCACCGGACGCAGTACATATGGTGATATTGCTGATTGCTTTGGCTTATTATGGCTCTAAAGCTAAACAGCTGTGATTACGTAAATTTTATTTGCACTGAGGTTGCACATCACTGTAGATCATCTTTGAAAATAGTGTCTTCTAGTGTTTGGTACGTAGATGATGTCAGTCATCTCGCGTTATTTATATTAGATCGCGTAGCTATAAAAAAGGGGCAGATTTGGGCAACTGATCAATCATATGAATTAGGAAATTTATTTGTATCTCTTTATGCCCATTGGACATTGATATATAAGCATTTGTAATATATAAAGCGGTTTTAATCTACAATAAATGTACGATCAGAAACAGCATTTACCATTTTGTAGTTACAAGTTCCCTTAATCACTCATTTATGTTTATTTTGTAATTTATATGTCAAAGCGCAAGAAGGTGGAAATAATATCACCATTAAGAGATCCTAAGATCTACTTCAGGGGGTAGTCAGACAGGGTCAAATCTTCATTTTCGCCTTTAGTATTTTCCGTTGCGCACATTCATTTTTACACCCGCCTGGAGTAGCATTTTGGAATTTCACAAAATGGACATTGTCGACATTCAACAAATGTTCGAAACTAACCATTAACTTGCACCATGAACACAGAATGAAAAATTGCGCGCTACAATGGTCACGAAGATTCGCACCATCAAGATAGAGAACCAACTCCTTAGTAGTTACAAACAGTGCAGGACGTTCAGCTAGGTATCCACTCTTAAAGAATGTGTATAGAATGATATTGCTGTAACGGGGTGATGAGGACTGAAGGAATTTGATGGCATGCAACCGAATTCGATACAGTCTGTGCGGAACTTAATCGTGAAACTGACTATTCTTGAAGGCGTAGCAGCAGACAATGCGAAAATATGTTTTATAGGGACGGGAAAAACTAAAATCCAAAGTCCGAATTTACCCAGTGGTGCCGGGTAGAACAAATTATAATTTCACACAATTTTCAGGAGAGATTGTTTACTCCAAACGAGTATGATTTTTATATGCAAATCAGGAATCAGCAAAAGGAAGTTATTATGACCAGCTATTGGTCAAAAGCAACGCTCACAACGTAATTGCAGTACTATTACGCCCCTTTTCCCACTCTCTCTGGCCGTGACGTAAATATTACCTACTTCCCTTGCAAGATCACTCACACGTGAAAGAAGCATGGGGGACGGAGCACCTCCAGATTCTCTTATCGTAATAAATAACTTTCCAGCCAATTTATCATCTAGGTTAATAGTCGGCATAATTTTATACGAATGCATTAAGACATTGATGTTAGCTGATCTTTCTTTCATACGTATTTCCTCTTCAAATCCCGATTGGTCAGAGTGGAAAACAAATTCCATACTGAACGATGCAAGGAGTTTGTTTAACTCATCCACAAATTTTCAGGCTGAATCAGTAATTTGCTCTCGATTGTCAATCTGACGCATTGTTTGAAATTTAGTTATATTACGTCCTCCAGTTGTGTAGCACTGTTCGAAGTTACGCATTCATCCACTGCTTTTCTTTAAATCATTGTAATCTACGTCGAGGGCAACTGGCTGTATATAGCGTAGAAGTTCACTATCATAGAAACGCACAAACACCAGTTTTTGTAACAAGTGAGCCTTGGCCTCCCTTGAATATGTGTATTTTTCTTATGCACTGCACGGTCATAATGCTGCGGACTTACTCGAAATCTGTTCATAATATTTTTTTACTATGCTTCAGATGATATTCCATGTGCGTAATTATGTTTTGTAATCATCCTTGGGATTTGTGGCTACCTGTCTGACATGGATGATGAAGTATATGTCTCGATCCCTGCTTCAGCATCAGTTTCACTTGTTAAGCACGTGTCGTCATCATTGTACTCTTCTGCACAGTCGAGTGTGTACGACACCACACATTCCACTGACTCGTCTTGCAGAAACGCTAACATTTCGTCTGCCATTTCTTTCTCATTCTGTGAAAGTCCTTGGGTACCTTTCTGACGAAATATCAACTTCGGCAACTATTGTTGTAGATATAATGCAATGTTTACTTAGTTTATCGTTGCCATTGCTCCGCTTTGTATGAACACCTCTAGCATTTCAACAGTGTTGTGAATTAATCGTCGACTAGGCAGTTGAACTACACTCCATAGTCTCATATTGTGCTCACCATTGACCATCGGATACCTCCAGTGCGCTCGCTGGTGACATTAGCTGCCATTACTGTGGTCGCTAGGTTGACAATATGTGGGACGTCGAAGGCCGTAAAGATCATTGGCCTTTTGCGGCCTCCCACTGGAAGAGTTTTTTGCGAAAAGAACCGGGAGCTGTCAGCTTCTCTGATAAGGAATGCCGTGGTGGCAAAAATAATACGCAGTTTACGAGGAAGAGCAACGGGTAGTATTAGGAGCAGTGGATGACAAGTGTTGGTCGACGGCTGCTTCTGGCCGGAGGCGGACAGCTAATGAGCCGCGACGCATTCCGCGATGGCAGGCGCCAGCGCTGAGCCCCGAGGGCCGAGAGCTGTCACAGGCGCCGCGTTCCTGTCACAATAAATATAGACGCCCAGGCGGGCCGCGGCGTTCGCGTCGCTCGGTAAACGACCTGCTGCGGTCCAGGGCGGCGGCGATCGTCTGGGCGGGCCACGCGCTGACAGCTGCTGGACCGCGTGACAAGCCGGCGCTAACTTGTTAGTAGCAGGAAGAAACGGAAACAAACATATCGGTTCAATAACGCCCAGACACTGGCTTGTGCTGGATGATGCCCAGGGCACTTATCTCAAACTCTCTTCATAAGGACTCCAGTGCAGTCAGGCCACGTGAACGACCTGCATCATTGGGCAAAACAGATGGAAGTTGGAAGGCGACAAACCCATCGTACACATACCTTTGAGTGGCTCAACTGCTGGACGAGCGCTGCAGCATTACCAGCAGAGACATCCAGTTGTGCAGCGAGGGACGGCCAGGATGGCCGAGCGGTTCTAGGTGCTACAGTCTGGAAACGCGCGACCGCTACCGTCGCAGGTTCGAATCCTGCCTCGGGCATGGATGTGTGTGTTGTCCTTAGGTTAGGTTTAAATAGTTCTAAGTTCTAGGGGACTGATGACCTCAGAAGTTAAGTCCCATAGTGCTCAGAGCCAGCCATTTGTGCAGCGAGGTGTTTACTTGCTGTTCATCGATCACCTAGAATGAGAGTGTCCGCACGTTCCAACACTGCAGGAGTCACAGCTGCGTGTGGCCAGCAGACACGCGGGAGATCGGACATGTTTGTGCGACGTTGTTGCGATGGTGACAGACGCCTCGCTCAACGACTCACCGCGCTTTCGTTCACTGACAAGTCCCCGTAGACATTCCGCAATCGACTATGAATATCTGCGATCCTCTCGTTTTCCGCCAAAAGAAAATCCATGACAGCTCTCTGCTTGGAACGCACATCTGTTACAGATGCCATTTTGAACGCTATGTAAATGGCAATCACCTGTCAGAACTTCATGACACTATAGGAGTTGAAGTGGGAATACTCCACGATGCCCCACAGCAAATCCCGCATATTTTCATACAAAATTAGTCGGGAAAAATAAGTGTTGTATTATTTATTGAACGCCCATTGTAATACTCCGTTTGGACCATCCACCAGACACAAAAGAAATACAAGTATCTAACGGTATTGTAATTACTGTTAACTTTCTTGCGGCTGTACCACCCTGTATGACCTCGAGTCGTCACACTTTTATACCGATACACGACGTATCCTGCACCTAGCTGGTGCTGTATATACATTAAACTAATTCATATTCAGATATCTCATTTTTGGGCAGCTAGACTGCATAATGCAAACGACACTTAACTGGTCTCACAGTGTTACGTATTAAATTCATACACTTACTCGTCGTCACTTTGTGTTGCATATCACATCACAGCATTTACTCCGCCTCAATCGCCGCTAGCGTGCGATCCCTTCTGTCAGAACAGAAGTCCTTGCTTTTACCACCTCTACTTGAGGACGATTCACGTACACCTCCATGGTGTACACCGCGGCCGAAGCTTCGTCTGGACCTTTCCAATGGCCCTTAAGACTCCGTTAATCACGCCGCTCTCCGCTGTCAGTTCCTCTCGACTCTTGACGTGTTCAGGGGCTCTGAAGTTGTTTACACCGACGGCTTGATGGATGACGGTAATGTTGGCTTCGCCTATGTCCACAGAGGCCATATTGAAAGGCATTCCTTGCCCGCTGGCTGCTGTGTATTCACTGCAGATCTTGTGGCCATATCTCGTGCACTTCGGTACATCCATTACTGTTCTGGTGAGTCGTTTCTTCTCTGTTGTGACTCCACAAACAACCAAAAAGCTATCGACCAGTGCTACCCTCGCCATCCTTTGGTACCGACCATTCAGGAGTCCATTTATGCCATGGAATTGTCCTGTCGTTCACTGGTGTTTGTGTGGACCCCAGGAAACGTCAGAATTCCAGGCAACTAACTTGCCGACAGGATGACCAAACAGATTATGTGGAAGCCGCTTCTGGAGACGGGCATCTCCGAAACTGACCTGCGTTCTGTCTTACATCGCAGGATTTTGTGGCTTCGGGAGACGGAATGGCATAACAGTACGCACAACTAACTGCGTGTCATTAAGGGGACTCAAATGTGTGGAAGTCTTCAGTGTGGTCCTCTCGCAGGGAATCAGTTTTCTTCTACTGGCTCCACATTGGCCATATGTGGCTAACTCATGGTCAGCCAGTCATGGTAATCTGCTCTCTTGTTTCACTGTGGTTTTCTTGTCCGATTTTGTCCATTTTAGTGTTTGTTGCCCTCCTGTCATTCTTGTGGTTTTCTCCTTTCTTACAGCTGTGTTTTGTATGTATCGATTATTTTACTCCCACAATAAATGTAGATGTAGATTTATATGTAGAACCCTCCTGGGTGCGTTTTCCTTCATCTACCGTGTCGTAGTATCTTTCTCTGCGCCAACGTTTATAATGGACTTGTTTGCACCTGATATCCAGCATGGTAGCCAGTCCACTGTGGTGGGGCCAACATGTACCCTGTTGGTTGTAGGCCCCTGACCAAACATGGATCGCTCTGCTGATGCCTAAACCATTAACTCCACACGTATGCCAAGGAGTAGATGCTCATATCCCTGGGGGATCGAGACTCCCAGCAATGGCCGACCTGCTAGGTGGCCTTTGGTGCAGCTGGGTGGTGCCTGTGTGAGGGCTCCTGGTCAGAGTGGGTGGCATCAAGGCAGATGACATGCCATGAAGCATAGTACATCCACCACAAGCAGTCTCTAAGCAATTGAGGTCCAGCTTCAATGCACACGATCCCAAATCGTTCCCCTCCTTGGCCACACCATGGAAGGAATGCCAGGCTAAGGGTGGCAGCGAAGCTTATTCGCCAAAGTACCTCGTATGCACGAGAGTTGATGGTAAATCTTTCATCTCAATGAAGCGTCTATTTGTTGTGGATTATTTACAGCAGATGTTTGAGGAGGTGGAGTGCTTGTCCAAATTGCGGTCGGGGTCGGTCTTAATATAAACAGCATCCTCTGCCTAGTCACGGTCATTACTCGCCTCTGACAACAGCGGAAAATCATGGAATCTTTGGTGCAGTTTCCGCCATCCACTATGCTGTGTCGTTTTCTGCTCTGGACTTCTTTGCGCCTGATATCCAGCATGGTAGCCAGTCCATTGGGGCGGGGCCGCCATGTACCCTAAGGCTGTGATGTCAAGCCATATATCGCTCCTCCAATGTTGTGCTTTAAGTGTTGGAAGTTCGGCCATAAGTCTTCCTGCTGTACTTCCAGCCTCATATGTCGAGATTGTGGTCCTCCATCCAATCTCAATGCCCCCAATGCTCCATGTGCCCCACCTCCCATCTGTGTTAACTGCGGAGAGCACCATCCCCCTTGCTCGCCAGATTGTAAGATACTACAGAAGGAAAAGAAAATCATGGACCGACTGGCCTACACTGAGGCTAAATGGAAATTTCAAAGGCTCCATCCCGTGTGCATGACAACATCTCATGTCGCTACTGTCACTTCTGTTAGAGCCCCATCCGTTGAACCAAATACAGTCATCTCTCAGAACCATAAAACCACTCCTGCCTCCTTGATGGTGGGGGACCCTTCTCTCCCAGTTGCTCCCACGCCACCTACCTCAGGAGCAGCACACCCCCAACCATTGGGAACGCCAGTCACCACATCTACGCCGGAGAAGCGTTTCTTCGGCTTCTCTCGCTAGGAAGGGATCCCTTGGGTCACTCCCTTCCCAGGTTCCTACCACCGGCACATCCGCCAGTAGCTGAAGAAGCCACAGGTGGCTGGTCGTATGGCTTTGCAGTACTCTTCAATCCTGAAGACTGAATCAAAGAAGCCTTCTCAGCTAGGGCAACCAAAGGCACAGCACGAAAAATCGCAATCGAAAACTCCCAAGATCAAGGAAATTGTGGTGGCACCCACTCTACCGCTACCTACAAGCTCTGCGGCTGAGGATGAGATGGAGGCTGTGGCGTCTACTGAAGACCTCAGTCTCGCCGGTTAGACATGATGGATGTCATTCCCACAGGAACTCAATTGGTGGTAGCAGCCGAATGAGCAGTGTAATCTGCCTCTTTGGTCCCTTTCGCCTTTTTCGACTGTGGACAATGTCATTCTCCAATGGAATTGCAGCGGTTATTTCCACCACTTTGCTGAACTCTGAAAACTTATCAGCCTTCACCCTTTCTTCTGCATTGTGCTCCAGGAAATTCTGGTTTCTGGCAGTGCGAACAACCACCGTCTGTGGCTATCAGGGTTATTATAAGAGAGAGTGCTGGGAAAGCTATGTGTCCAACATTGGCCTCTGTACTTCTCCATCGCATGTTTGAGCCAAGATTAGGCGTGCTATGGCCATCCGTCCCCTGTCAGCTTACCTGGGCTTTTATTGAATGGGGAGCAGTCTGTAAAGATACTGACGCGATTGGAAACAGATTAGCAGAACATTTTGCTCATAATTCCACTTCTGTGTATTACCCGCTGGCCTTCCACTCCCTGAAAGAGCGGTTGGAACGTCTGAGTCGGGTGATCCTGTGCACCACTGTGGGGTTCGTCAAATGATGGGCGTTTTTCGAACGAGTCCAGTGGCCAGTCTACTAGTGGAGGCTGGAGTCCCTCCATTGCACATCAGACGCCGCCAACTGCTCGCCCACTGTGCGGCGCACATCCATGTTTCGCCTCAGCATCCGAAATACGGTCTTTTATTTCGGAACACATTGGTTCATCTTCCGGAATGGCGACCTCAGTCAGGGATAACGATCGCTGTACACGTCCGTTCCCTTCTGCCTGAACTCGAATCCTTTCCTTTACAGAATCTCATGCGGATCCATAAACATTCGCCTCCGTGGTGTATGCCTTGGCCGAAACTACAGCTGGGCCTTTCGCATTTCTGTTAATCCTGAGGCAATCCGCAGTCACTTCCTATCGATCCTTGACGCGTCCCAGGGTACTGAAGCCGTCTATACCGACAGCTCGCTGGTTGATGGTCATGTAGGCTTTGCCTATGCTCACTCGGAACATGTCGAACAGTGCTCTTTGCCGGATGGCTGCAGTGTCTTTGCTGCCATGCTGGTGGCCATCTCTCGTGCCCTTGAGAATATTCGTTCCTGTTCTGGTGTGTCCTACCTGGTCTGCAGTAATTCGTTGAGTCGTTTACAGGCCATAGATCAGTGATACCTATGCAATCCTCTGGTAGCAACTATCCAGGAGTCATTTTATGCCCTCGAACAATTTAGTCGTTCAGTGGTCTGTGTATTTACCCCGGGGCCTGTCAGAACCCCGGGAAATGAGCTCGTTGACGAGCTGACCAAACAGGCCACTCATAAGCTGCTTCTGGAGATTGGTATCCCAAACCTGACCTCCAATCGGTGTTACGCCGCGAAGTTCTCGGAATTTGGGATGCTCAATGGCGCAACTTAGTTACTCCCAATGAAATCCGCGCCATCAAGGAGCGCACAAATGAGTGGAAGTCTTCTCTGCAGGCTTCTCACAGGGACTCTGTGGTCTTCTGCTGCCTTTGCATCAGCCACACTTGGCTGACACATGGCTATATTCTCTGGTGTGATACCCCACCATGTTCTCACTGTGGTTCCCGACAGTGGTCCACATTTTGGTGGATTGTCCACATCCAACCGCTCTGAGACGGAATTTTAATCTCCCTGACTCCCTTCCTTCGATTTTAGGAGACGATGCCTCCAAGGCTCACTTGGTTTTACGTTTTCTACTTGATGCCGGTTTTTATCCTTCAGTTTAAGTTTTAGTTCCTGTCCTCTGTCTCCCTGTGCTTTCCACCGCAGTACTTGCCGGTTAGAGATTTTAATGTGTTGCAGAGTTGCTGGATCATCCTTTTTTATCTCGTGATCAGCTAGCCCAGGATGTCTGCTGTGCCTGTTTCTTGCATGTCTGTGCTTTTCATGTCTTCTGTTGTACCTCGTGTGTTCAGCTGTGTGTTTTTTTCGTCCATCTAGAATTCCTGTTCGTTTTTCGTTTTATGCCATGGTCTTGGTTCAATGGAACAAGGGACCGATGACCACACAGTCTGATCCCTTTCAAAATCGAACTAGCCAACCAACCAACCAATATGTAGAATGTTCTTTATTTTAATAGTTTATGGGATACAAGACTGAGTATGAAATATAGTTTGTTTCTTTACTTAAATAATTTGGTGGGAAGTTGATTACAGTGTTAAGAACATTGTTTAAACAATATTTCATAATATTGTTTCAAGAATATTGTTCCAACAATAATGTTTAAACAACATTCCATACACTGAAGTCTATTTCCCACAAAATTCTTTGAATAAATAAATAAACTATATTTTATACATAGTCTTTATCCCATAAATTGTTTAAATAAACAATTTCCACATATTTTCGAAATTGTGTACACAACTTTCTCTACACTGCAATAGATTTCGCATGAAATGGACAATCAAATGATTTTTTTTCTGCTAGTTTCTGGGTGGTGGAGGGGACGGCTGAGGGGTTTTCCAGTGGGGGGGGTTAATTAATATATCTATTTAATTAATCTATCGATCAAATTTATATCAAAAGTGTGCTTTCATCAGTGTATGGGGTTCTCTGAGGAATGGGGGGAGGAGAAGGGTCATAGTTGGGGAAACAGGGACTTGTCAATCCAAAGCTTGGGTTATCCCCAGGGGGGGGGGGCATAATCCTCTTAGCAGACCAATAGGTTGACGACCTGTCAATCAAAAGAGAACAAAAGCTTTGCCTCTGAATGTATGCTTGTTCCTGAGTGTAGGCAACCTGCACCAACAAAATATGCTCGTGCCAGCCTTGCACCCCTACTGACGTCATCCACAACTGAGAGTAGGATAGAAAGCTGTTTCTAAGCGTGGAGCGCAGGTTGGGGTCCTGGCGCATGCAGCAGTAATACACTTAGCCCTCAGGGGAAAACATTCAACGTATGTTGTTGTTCGGCATTGATGTGAAAGCAATCAGCTGTTGGTTTAAATCAGGGTATGGGCCAGCCGGTATATGGGACAATGTCTCAGTATCAGAATGCTGGGCTGGTGGTTTGTACCAGATTGTGTAATTGTAGGCACTGAGGAACAACGCCCAGTGGTGGAGACATTGCGTTGTTCATTCTGGAAGGTTGGAATGTGGCCCAATTAACGCCACCAACAGCTTGGGGTCCGCAAGTAGAGAGAACTGTGTTCCAAAAAGATAGACATGAAATTTCTTGAGTGTGAACACTATTGCCAAGGCCTCCTTTTCGATCTGGGAATAGTTGTGCTGTGCCAGGTTCAGGGTCTTGGATGTGTATGCTGTAAGCTGTTCAGAACCATCCCCATTCTTGTATGCTATGATCACTTGAATACCCTAGTCTTACACATCGGCTGCCACAACCAACAGGCCATTGAGCCTAAAGGGCATTAGGCAGGGTGCCGATGTCAGTGTGGTTTTCAATTTGAAAACAGCCTGGTCACAGGCATAATAGTTTAGTTTACCCAAAAGCGATTGTAATTCAGGTAATTTCATGAGATGAGGTAAAGAAGTGATGGCAGCAATATTCCAATTAGTAGGTTCGATTATCTCTTTGGAGAGTCAGTATCCCAAGTCCTTCACTCCTGGTTGAAAAAATCTGCCCTTTTCCGAACGGCAATGCAGGCCTGCAGCCTGCAGGATCATGAACATGGTGTGAAAGTCTTCCAAATGTTCCAAATGTGACAATAAGGTTATCCAAGTAACTGACAGAAGCTGGAATATGCTGTGTCAACTGCTCCATAAATCGCTGGAATAATACAGGGGCTGAGAAAATGACAAACGGAAATCGCTTGTCCTCATTCAACCCAAACAGAATGTTATGGATGACAGTGTTCTGAAATGACTCATCTAAGGGTAGCTGGAGGTATGCATCAGTGAGATCTATTTTGGAAAAGTATTCCCCCCCTTCCCCCTCCCCCCGTCCCCCCCCCCCGACCCATTTTTGAGAGGAGATCTCCTTGCCAGAGAATAGGATAGGTTTTTACCTGATTTTGAGCATTGATGGTCACCTTGAAGTCCACACACAAGTGAAGAGACCCATTCAACTTCCAGATTATAACTAAAAGTGTGGACTGTGCACTAGATTTGACAGGCTCGACAACCCAAGTTGCCTGCAGACTATCGAGTTCCTGCTTCACAGCACACCATTAGTCCACTAGAATCGAACTGGATCAGTAAAATTGAGATTTGGCATCTGGCCGAAGGGTAATGTGAGCCTGAAAATCTGAAGCACACGCCAAATCCTGTTAAAACAGAGACGAAAACGCCTTTCAGAGGTCGTTCAGTTTCTGGAAATGGAATGCAATGGAAACCACCTTGATTTCATGCAAGATGACAAATCGAAACGCCATGAAGGAGTTGAGGATAAAAATGTTGATAGCTGACAGATGGTCAACCACAAAGGACGTCAAAAGCCGAGTAACGCGTCTGTAAGTTGTCACAATTGAGAACTGGCTGGGAAGAGAAATTGGACCGAGAGCTGTGTGTCGGCTCGCAACATATATCGCGCTGTAAAGATTGTTCTGAGTCCTTCCATTGCATCGTTAATTGATTCTTTCATATTTATCGTTATGCTGTGTACGATTATGTTGAGATTCCCCTCTGGCGGCGTGTCTGGTCTTATCGATCTTCGAGTCTTTGCTTCCTGTTAGCCTTCTGTAAGGGAATAAGATCTTTGGGGGGATGACCGGTTGGTTGCCTAGCGGTGACGAGTCGGTCGGTCGGTTTTTAAAATCGGGAATTAGAGAATGTCGTACGATGAGACCGCGGCGTGGCGTGGAGGTGGAGAGTTGGCTGTTGTTCCGAGAAGCCGCGTGGTCTATCCTGGGAGTGCGAGACGTGTGGGACGAGTTGATGGGCCATGGCTGTGGTTCCGAGTTACTACTTGGTGGGAGCGGCAACGGACGTCTTTAAATTTTCCGTCTGGAGGCGGGAATGATGGACCAGTAACTCGCCTAACCTGAGGAGTAGTATTTCGCCGCCGTGGGTGCAGAGAAGATGAGGGCTCCGGTGAGAGAGCGCGTGGCTGCGTGACTGTGCCCAGTTGGGTACGCTGGCGACGGGTACATGGTTGGGTGTGAGGAACCTTTGCATCGTAGTTCACCTGTTGTTTCTCTGATAAACTGCAAGTTAAGTTGGTTAAAGGTTTAGATGTTAACTGAAGAATTTTGGTTTGTGGAACCAGCGTCTTTTCTGCCTTGTGGCCTCCTGCGTTCGGGTTTCCTGTCCCTGTCGCCGGTGTAATTATAGACAGTGATCTTTTGGCTTCTTATTAGTACTGCCTGGGAGGAAGCGTATTTTTTGACAGGGATTATGGTTCCTGATTTGATTCCTCCTCATCCCCTGGCCTCGCCTGAGGTCGATGTGATTGCTGAATGTGAGGCGTTGTGGGTTTGTTAGCTGCTTCTAGCCTGAGCATCCGTCGGGAGACAATTTAGGCCACCCTTACACCCGGTCGGTTAATTATTTCTATCCCAGGACATTTTGGTGGCAGGACATTGTGTTAAAGTTGTTGGTTATTGTAAAATGTTAAATGGTTGTATTTTACTCTGCTTTTGGCCACTGTTTAAAGTTTGCCTTTCATCGGTGGGTTTTTAAAATTACTTGGCTTTAAAATTGTTAGTTATTGTAAAAGGTGAATGACTGTATCTTTACTTTGATTGTTTTAATCTACTTGGCATCCTTTGAAAATGCCAGTTCTGCCTCCCTGTTAGCGAGCCCATGTAATTTAATGTCTTTTTGTGCCAAAGTTTAAAAGAAGGTGGTTGGTTCAAAATGGTTCAAATGGTTCTGAGCACTATGGGACTCAACATCTTAGGTCAAAAGACGGTGGCTTTCTACATTTTTTTTTTAGGTTCCTTACTTAAATTGTTTTGGTTCAAAATGGCTCTGAGCACTATGGGACTCAACTTCTGAGGTCATTAGTCCCCTAGAACTTAGAACTAGTTAAACCTAACTAACCTAAGGACATCACAAACATCCATGCCCGAGGCAGGATTCGAACCTGCGACCGTAGCGGTCTTGCGGTTCCAGACTGCAGCGCCTTTAACCGCACGGCCACTTCGGCCGGCTTAAATTGTTTTGAAAAGGCACTCATGGCTACTAGCTTTTTGGATCTGTTCCTGGTCAAGTGGTAAAAAAATGACTTTTAATGGTTGAAGTAATCAATAAGGAAATTGTAAATTGTAACTCGACAGTAACCAACTAATTTTGGCCCCGTTTCCCAACTGGGGGTTTTCCCTGATTAATCGTAACACCCGTCTCAGACCATTTCCAAGGGCCTCCAAATTGGATGAGGACAGGGACAAGTAAGGTGAACCCAATCGGACGTAAGTTGCCTGCCTGATTAAAGAGACGGTGGCTCCAGTGTCCATCTGAAAGTGGATGTCCTGGTATGACATGCGAAGTGTGAGAAACAATTTCTACATGAAGGGCTCACCCTGGGGCTATTGTCTGCAGCACACATACTGTGTCCTGGTATGGTCACTACGCTGGGTATGAGCGTGTTGTGTGACTGTGACATACTGAGTGGAGCCCCCCCCCCCCTCCTCCCGCCGCTTACCATAGCGAGTACAGAACCTCCAGCGATCTCGACAGTCTGTTCGGGAGTGAGAGGGAAAATACTGCGAGCATGAAGGGAGCGACCCTCATAGCAGTCATCGAGGAGCGACTGATGGCTCAGAAGTCATATACACATCGAACAAAGACGAATCACGACGTTGCTGCAACTTGGTCGTTGTCCTACATTTGCGACGCTGGAGTGGCGCCCGTGGTGCCGCCTTAACTGTCGCCACTTGCGGTCTTGCCGTGAGTCGTTCGTTAGCCGCCTGTGCAATTTCGAATGGGTGATGCATAAGCGCTGCATAAGCCGTTGCAAATTTGCAATACTGGTACTTTAACATATGGTGTAACATCCAGAATGGCGAGTGCGAGCATGCGAAATGCATTGATTGTGTTGCACAGGTGACGAGCTTCGGTTTCTGGGATGGAGGTCCATTTCTCCTTGCACTTGGTCGGTCAACAAAGGGATGGTTAATGGTGTTTCTGTATGATGTCCCATACATGCTCGATTGGAGAAAGATCTTGTGATCGAGCAGGCCAAGGCAACGTGCCGACACACTGTAGAGCGTGTTGGGCTACAAAAGTGGCATGTGGGAGAGCGTTATTTTGTTGGAAAGCACCCCCTGGAATGCTGTTCATGAATGGCAGCACAATAGGTCGAATCACAAGATTGATGTACAAATTTGCAGTCAGTGTGCGTGGGATAAATAAAAGAGTGGTCCTGCTCTCATACGAAATCGTACCCAATACCATAACTCCAGATATATGTCCAATGTGTCTAGCATGCAGATAGGTTGGTTGCAGGTCCTCAACTGGCCTCCCAGCCACCGCAATGGCGTCGCTGCCAGCGCGCCAGAACCAGCTTTCATCGGAAAACACAACACTCCTCCTCTCTGCTCTCCACTGAGATCTCACTTGACACCACTGAAGTCGTACATTGCGGTGCTTTGAGGTCAGGGGAACGCAGGCTACAGGGCGTCTAGCTCGGAGCTTTCCATAAATTAAACGATTTGTAATAGTTCGTTGTGTCACTTTGTAGCCAACTGCTGCTCCAATTGCTGCCGCAGATGCCATACGATGTGCCAAAGCAGAGCTATAAACCAATTATTGTCATTTGCTGTTGAATACCCAACTTGTGCAGTTAGACATGCTGCACAGTACGACGCCCAACACGATGGTCTTCCCCCTCGGTAGTGGCACGCGGCCTTCTGGAGCCCAGTCTTCTTGCGACCGTGCATTCCGGTGACCACTGCTGCTAGCATTCATGTACGGTGGCTGCATTCCTGCCAAGTCTTCCTGCAACAGCCCAGAAGGAACACACAGTTTCTCGTAGGCCTCTTACTCTACACCGTTAAAACTCGGTAAGTTATTGACAATGGCGTCTTTGTCTCCTGAAAGGCATTCTTGACAAACATCAAGTCACCACGTGCAATCTGAAAGGTAACTAACTCTCACTACCGTTACAGGATATATTTGATCCAACCTGATTTACATCCTCATAGTGGCGTGACTGCAGCCACTTTTGTGTGAGTGGTGCGAAGTTTGAATACACATCATCTTTCAGATGTAGAAACACGCCTACCAACTTCCGTTTATGTCGCACAGCTCCTTGTTGGTGTTGCGATTTTTTTCCGTCAGTGTTAGTATTAATTCTTTTATATAAAATTTAGTATATTATTTTATAATAATCAACACAGTTTTATTGACCATTCACTATTGCACTTATTAAATAACGGTACCAGCCTTCAGCACATTAATGCTAAGCAATTTCAGCTTCTCGCTCACACTGAAGGTTAAACGAGAAATAATTCTTTGACAACCTATAACCAAAATATAGCTTTGAACACAGATATCATTATCCAGTGTAAACAAAGATGTCAGTCGGCAACATGCCAATTATTGCGCTATTTTATGCAAAATACCAGTGGAAAAGTGTTTACGTCACGATTATAAAGGCGAAAATCAGAAGAACAACAATCAGGCTAGAAAGTAAACCATTTAACCAATAATATATCGTAAATATGCAACTCGCGGAATATAATGTCTAAAGAAAACTGTTAATTTACACAGGCCACATGCAGCATCCAAATTGATGTCGATGTTCTAAAGATGTATTACTGAAGGTTGAACATGTATTACTCCAACTGAAGATGGGCGAAAGTCTGAAACGAGTCTGGGAGACGGAAAATGTTAAGGCAACTCGTTTGTTCTACCTTCAACAGATATTCCATAAATGTGTGGACTGGTATTGATCAGGACGGTATGATTGGGCCGCATTTTCTGCCTCCTCAGAGAAGGAAACTACCGTATCTTTCTTGATGAAGTACCATCAGAAATGTTGGAGAATATCCCACTAGCAGTCAGGCAAGGACTGTGGTCGCAACACGACAAGATGCCACCACAGGTTGCTGTCGATATCAGAGAATGTTTAGGGTATGTGTTTGTAAGTGCGGTATTTGACTGTTTTCTGGAAATTGTCAGTAGGGGGACAACCTTCATGTCACCCCAAAGTACCGTTATCCAAGATGGCGGCCGTGAGTCAGCTGATGACACACAAGTACCATTATCCAAGATGGCGGCTTATGGCGGGAAGTTTGAACTTTGGTAGGAAGATAGGTCAATTGAGCTACCTTCACTAACCTAACCTCTTCCCCTCCCCCAGAAAATGGCGGGAAGTTCAAATTCCATCAGGACAATGCTACACGGCTACCTTCACTGACCTAAGAAAAGGGTGGGAAAGAAGGGGCACTTGGGCTACCTCCACTAACCTAAGTCATTGGACCAGCACTTCTACCTAGAAACTGGAGGGGAAAAGGACTCAGCCTGTGCTGGACCTAAGTGTTTATTTTGCATGTATTCTTTATTTAAATATACTTGAAAAAAGAGACAGCATTGGTCTCTTTTTTCAAGTATACCTGTTATCTGGTCGTAGTGCACAAGACAACATGGAGTCGCCAATCAATAAAACTTTATTTAAACAATTAGAGGCAGTACCACCACCACGTGTGTTTACCATGAGTTCCGGACTCCAGCTGACCTAGTACACTGTACCGCCACCAGAGGGCACTGTTATCCCTTCTGTGACGTAATCCAAGATGGTACTTCTGGGTGGGTGAAAATGCCATGACACAATAGGAACCCTTAATCCAGTCACATGTTAGACTTCAGGAAGTAGGATGACAGTAGCTGGTAATGTCACTGGACGGGATATAGGGCTGTCTCAGAGCTCTGGGACCTCAGTCTTGCTCAGCCAGCCAGAAGCAGCAGAAGAAGAAGAACCATGAAGTGTCAACAGCAGTCACAATCCAACATGGCCCTGCATAACAGGAGGAAACGGAAAAGTAAGTATCTCATATCACATCTTTCTATGTGGTTAGCATTATTATTTGATTACTTTCTCAGACTTTTTAGAAGTCTGGTTAAGAATGGAGTGACGCGGACCTTTATCAAGCGTCACTTCCTTTTTGCTGTACGGTACATGTTATATTGCATTTGGGAACTTTCGGGTAATTGAACATGTATCAATAATTACGGATTTCTGTAATTGTATATATATGTTTGGATGTAGCTGTATTGCATTGATGTATTGGTGGATATTGTGTGGTATGACTCCTGTAGTTGATAGTATAATTGGTATGATGTCAACTTTATCCTGATGCCACATGTCTTTGACTTCCTCAGCCAGTTGGATGTATTTTTCAATTTTTTCTCCTGTTTTCTTTTGTATATTTGTTGTATTGGGTATGGATATTTCGATTAATTGTGTTAATTTCTTCTTTTTATTGGTGAGTATGATGTCAGGTTTGTTATGTGGCGTTGTTTTATCTGTTATAATGGTTCTGTTCCAGTATTATTATTATTATTATTATTATTATTATTATTATTATTTACTGTTTTCGCATCTTGGTCCTTGTGTAATGCTGCCTCGTCTTTGTTCAGCAGTAGCACTCGATGTGTCCAAGCCCACAGGGTCGAGTGCTCACATGCTGATCTCTGCCACGTCCGGACCTTAAGCAACCTCGGCTGCCATCTTGTTGAGATCTGCAGCGACCTCTGGACCTGCGACAGCAACAACCTCCAGCACGTCTGAACCTGTAGCGACCACATGGGATCCTGCTGCACACATAGCCCACGTGCTGGAGCTGCTGTTGTCTGTCGCACTCATTGATGTGTGTGATGAAGACACGCAATCTGCTCCCAACACATCGAACGCTGCTAGTGGTCCTAACAACAGCAAGATGGAGGACTGTACTGGTCACCAACATATGACCCATCCCAGCAGAACATACCTGTGCTAGTGCAGCCACAGAGTGCAAATGCTTTGGATAAGAAGGCATCAAGCGTACCCATGCTTTTCAGTTTCACATACAATTTAACTCCCAGTGGAACGAAACGTGTAAACGCTGGTTTACAAGCATATCATGTGTGGGGCTTGTACGCGAGAATACGAATTGAAAATGCATTGAAGGGTGTTAAACTGCCAATTTCTGAGTTCGACTGGGACGGAATATGTCGCGCAGAGCCCTACATCAATCAGCAGATGACTACAGAGTATTATCCAACTCGTTCTCCCCCAGACATTCGCCTTACTGATGTGAGACAATCTATTACAACAATCTGTGATGACTGTGCACTATGTGTGAAATCGGGTGACAACTGTGTTTATCTAAAGCACGCCTCGGTTATAAAGTTATACAATCTCGATACTGCACTACGTCCTGCTTTGGAGAGATTGAGCCGCTGGTTGTCAAGGACTCTGCATACAATGATGTTGTAAACTTCCTACGTGTGCATAGTGTACATGTTGATTTGAAGCAGTTCCTTTGTTTCACATGAACGCTGAACAGAAAGAGAAACAGATTAAATGTGCGTGTGAAAAACCTGGGTACTGTGAGGCATTCATTGGCTTCAGGGAGATACGCGCGGAATTTATTGCATGTCAAAAAGCTTTGTTTGAGAAATACTGTACACGTAGGAAGAAGAAGAAGATACAGAGTCTAATGATTTTCCTGAAATACTGCATCCTTTGTATGATACTGAAATAAATAAATAATTTATGTATGTATAATCTCAAACCGTGTTTGTGTTTTATTTCATACTTCTCTCATTATAATCAAAATATTACGCTTGTTAATATTTTTTCAATGCTACACCAGTTATTCACATAAATGAATCATAAAGTTACTCTTCATGGGTAAAATTTATTTAAACCTGATCTCTCTGTCTAGCCAATATAGCTCAGTCGGTTAAGTGATGCAGCTATAGTGGCTACATAGACTATTAGTGTCCCTTCAAGTGTATCTTGTCAGTACCTGGCGTAGTTAGCATCATGGCAGGACGGGTGAAGCATCCTCATCACAAGGACATTGTTGTCGGTGACTGCTCCTGTGAAGATGCAAAAGAAGACCTGAAGAAGTAGAAGAAGAACGGAATTCTCCTTCCTGATAATTTACGAGCAATTATTATAGGCCTATCCAACTGTGAGAAGACTAATGTCCTCATGACGCTGCTGACACATGCAGATTGAGTCCAATTTGAACATGTTTGTGTATCCTCATAAACACTGTTTCAACCCAAGTATCAGCTATTACGGGAGCTATTGCACGGTGTAGATGATGTTACATACACGACTTTCAGTGATAGCAGAGATATCCCTACACCTGGAAAAGCCAAGCCAAAGACTGTCTTCATATTTGACGATGTTGCTGTGGAAAACCAAGACCAAATTAGAAAATATTTCTGTTTCGGTAGTCATGTGGGTGCTGATATATTTTATCTAAGGCAAAAACATATTCCGGAATCCCCAAACAGTTGGTTAGGGATAATGCAAAGCTCATTATAGCCTTCAATCGAGACAATCTGAATTTAAAACACATTTACCAGACACGTGTCGGAATTGACATGTCGTTCAATGATTTTGTAAAGATATGTGCTGATTGCTGGAATCATTCTCAGTATGGGTTTCTGGTTATTGACAAAACAGGCGAAACACTGAAGAGTTTCCGCATATATAGCACGGTAAGAGAGGATAGTACATCAGTATAAGCTGCACCATGGACAAATTCGCTCCCGTGCCTAGCTCTCAGTCCGAGAGAATGGCTGTACAGATACAAAACATTCGCCTGTACATGGATGCCTTTAAGCCGGTTACCGAATCTCTCCGACAGCTCTCAGCAAAAACAAAAACACACGATAACGATGGTGTTGCCATTGACTAATTCATTATCCGTCACGCCCCTGGTCAGATAGATAGAACATTCGGTGTTAGCAGGGGAAGACCGTACATGTTGGGTGTGCATCCTATAACTGTAACTGATGACACAGTACGGTTTGAGAGGACACCTGGCTTAATGGATCTTATTTTCCTAAGACCTACCAAAAAACCTGTAAATTATTCAGTTAATGATAGGGACATGTACCGTGAAATACTGCACATGACTGATGTACATAAGATCGCGAAAAGCTTGAGCGACTAGAAATATAAAACCATTATAAAACCAATACTTGATGGCGAAAACAGCAAGAACAGCAACAGCAGTGTTGGTATTGACATTGAGCAAAAAACAGTGAACAATCGAATCCCACAGTATATCTACTACGACGACCCCAACGAACTAATAGATCGACTACGGCTGCTCGTGGCATCAGCTGCTGCAGGTAATACAGCTAATTCGAATGAGGTTGTTTCAATAATCACTGAGCTTAGAGAGAGAGGCATCATCGAATAAGTATGGAGACAGTAGTTTGAGAACTGCACAAACTAGCACGCAAAATATACCCACGTAGGCATGTTACGATTAAGGAGGAGACACTGCGGAATCGGGCCACTGCGAGCAGCCTGGTTGCTGCAGCTGTAACCTGCTAACGTGAGGGAGTGCGGCCCACGGACGGCAGAGCGATGCTGTGGCGGCCGCGGACAGGGCATGGTCGGGGCCGGTGGCAGTGGCGGCGGTGGCAGCGGGGGCGGCTGTGGCGGCCGCTTCCCGGTGAGACCAACATGGGCTGCGCGCAGGTGGAGCATAACAGATGACGCTAGCTCGTTTCTGTGGACTTGCCCCAATGTCACTTGGCCCTCAACCACTTGCTGAGACGCCAGCAACCTCTGTAGAGCAGCCGACAAAGGGGTGCGAGACAGCAACGTGTGCCAGCTGGGACCTGTCGCTTTCGCAGCCCCACCTACATCTGAGGAGGCTGCAGCAGCGTGCCGTGTGCTGACAAGGCGGTTCTGTAAAGACAGGACGGAAGCAGTAAGCATCCACATATAACGGCAGTAATAATAATAATAATCGTAATTACCAAATTCTTCCTGCCGCCAGGACTGCATCTCCTCCCAAATATCTGCATGCAGGAGGATGTCTTGGTTCCAGTTTGGTGTTGTGTATCCCTGCTCCTTGGCCATTTTATGTCCCTACTCAAGCACTGGGGAGCACGGACACCGATCTACAGTCGTATCCTCATCAATAGACTCTGTAACATGAAGTGCATGAATTCAGCAAAGGAACGTCATTTAACAAACATGCTCGAAAGCATAGCTCTGCAAGGTAATACAATCTCCATCAGATGTCTGTACATATACTCTAAAGTAGGTTGCACAAACAGAACCACAATACTACAAGATAAATAAATTCATACTCACGGTTTTGAAGTGAGGAATACCGATGTTGCTCTCTCATCTCCTCCACAAACTTCGGATTCATTTTTGTCAACATCTCTAACCTGAATGCTGAAATGAAACGAGCGAATGTAGTGTAGGAGAGAGACAGAGAGAGAGAGAGAGAGAGAGAGAGAGAGAGAGAGAAAGTTTCTGCGACACGAACGCACAAGAACTGAAACAACTTTCAGTTCCACGTGCTGAAGATTGATCACATACAAAAAAAGATCAGCATAACTTACGCCGGGTCTACAATGAGCCGATGCGTTTGACCTTGTCGGAACCGTGAGCAAGACCGTTTCCACTCGTCTTCGTGGTGTAAGAATACAGACACACACACACGCACACACACATACACACACACACGAACGAACCCTGAGATGAACTAAAGAGGAATGAGAAAGACTGTTGGAAAGCGAATTTTTGTAAAGATGTGATGAAGCAGCATCACGTGATCTCAGCGTGAATAAATGGGTGCTGCGCATCTTTGGAGGGGGGGGGGGGGGGAGCGTGGGGTTGTGAGTGGGGATGGACTCGCTAACAGTCCTACTGACTGAAAACTGAACTAGCTAGATGCTTCCAGTACCTCGAGGAGACCTGAGTCTCTGATAATTTATGGATTTACAGCGAAAGAATTCATGAGTGAAGATACTATTTGGAATACACGCTGGATGATATTGAATTCAGCCTGTCATCTGGAATCATTACGTGTGTTACAAGCTCAGCTGCAGAGAATGCAATTAGACATATTCTTTATCGACGAAGGGAAGTATTTTTAATGTATCTCGCTCAAAGTCTTAGTGATTTTTGAAGGTGAATGTTATATATGCGAAATTCTAGGTTGCTGGTATTAAGATTAGTGTTTCTTACATTTAGCTTAGCTTTGTAAAGAAAGTCCTGAGACGATAAAACAGAAAATTTTAGTATTTAGGAATAGTGTACAGCAGAAAAGATGAAATTCTGCGCTATTTTCGGAAACAGGTTCTTTTAGGGCAAGAATTTTCAGGCGGACACGCTGAGATATCACAAAAGCTCCTACAAAAGAGAACGTTAACTATTTATGGGACACTATACAATTCCAAGAGGTCGCCTTGGCTCAGCATTTTTATGAGTTATGAGTGTTTGTGCACTACATTATTTCCAGATGTTTAAGCGTTGTGAGCGTGTTGGCAGAGTGTTATATGTGCATTATTTCAGTGATTTACGAGTAGTTTTCAGGTCTGCACATCAGCCTTCCACATTATTTCGGTAAATTACGAGTAGTTTGCAGGTCTGTGGGCTGTGTGCCGTGAACCCAGCATGTTATAGTGTGTGCTTTGTATCAGTGCAATAAATAAACTATATGAAATCCGTCCCTAAATAAATTGCTCGAAACTAAATAAACTACACTCCTTCCGCTCTCCAGCAGCCAGCACAGGCTGAATCATTATCCCACCAATCCTCCCCTCCCCCCCCCCCCCCAGACCACCATCTACGATTATCTCATGGGAGGCAAGACAGCACCCTCTTGGGCAGTACTGTGTACTACGTCAGTTGGACTCTGGACCTCGTGGTGAACACACTTGATGGTGGTACTGCCTCTAATTGTATAAATGAAGAACGTATGGAAAGTAAAAACTTATGTCCAGAAGAGGCTGAGTCCTTTTCCTCTTCAGTTTCTGGGAAAAGGTAGCTGGTCGATGACTTAGATTAGTGGAGGTAGCCCTTGTGCCCTATCTTTCCCACTATTTTCTTAGGTTAGTGGAGGTAGCCATGTTGCACTGCCCTGATGGAATTTCCCGCCATTTTCTGGGGTACGGGAGGGGTTTAGGTTAGTGGAGGTAGCCCAGTTGACCTATATTCCTGCCAAAATGCAAACTTCCAGCCAAAGGCCGCCATCTTGGTTAATTGTATTTGGGTCATCATCTGACGTCACAGCCACCATCTTGGATAACGGTACTTGCATCATCAGCTGACGTCACAGCCTCCATCTTGGATGATGTCATCAGCTGAAGTCACAGCTGCCATCTTGCATGATGTCATTAGCTGACGTCACGGCTCTCACGTTGGATAACGGTACTTGCATCATCTGCTGACGTCACGGCCGCCATCTTGGATGACGTCATCAGCTGACTTCGAAATGGCTCTGAGCATTATGGAACTTAACTTCTGAGGTCATCAGTCCCCTAGAACTTAGAACTACTTAAACCTAACTAACCTAAGGACATCACCCACATCCATGTCCGAGGCAGGATTCGAACCTGCGACCGTAGCGGTCGCACGGTTCCAGACTGCAGCGCCTAGAACCGCTCGGCCATCCCTGCCGGCAGCTGGCTTCACGGCCGCCATCTTGGATAGTGGTACTTCGAGGTGACAAGAAGGTTGTCTTAAATGATTAATTATGTATTTTTTTGCTCATAAAATGCTTTTTTTCCTCGGGAATATTAGTATTCCTATAAAAATGTATATGAAATTCAAATGATTTGAAAGCCCATTAAAACGCTTCATTCCAATTACGTGATGTCTGTGATGTCACTGGCTAGCACGATGCTCCTGCTGTCATAATGCTAATTCAGAGTGATGTCTTGTTTTGAGTTCATGTTTCGGAAAACAGGTTGCAAATGGTGTGTAGTACTGTATAAATATAGCAGTAAAAACTCCTCAAAAGTTTTATTTTTGTTTTAGTGTTCCAGAAAATGAGAAGGTGCGTAAAATGTGGTTGCACTTTACTGGGAAATCGCCACCAGTTTACTACCGTAATTAAAAATGCATTGCGCTGCGAAGTTAACATCAGCTTACCTCTGGGATACGTTCTCCCAGTGTCACCACGACCTATGGCGTCATTCAATGCAATTACCCAACTACACCTCAGCTGTTAGGTAGTTCAGTTGTTAAAGTGGTAGACTGTCGCATTTTATAAGGTGCCATAGATCGCTGGTTCGAATCTAACACGAAAGAACATTTTAACTTGTTTTTCAAACCACTCGATAATCCTCTCATATGAAAATCAACCCATAATTAGAAAACCTCAGCACACCGATCAGAAACAGAATATTACCGTGTACTCCTTCTAACATTCTGCATGGTGTCTGTTTGTTCTATATCGTGTCTCCCTACCACTTTCGCGCAATGACGCTCTGAGCGTTTTTTTTAGGGAATTGACTAGTTTGAACCTGGGACCTGTTGCTGGTAAGGAGACGCCAGACCACACATGACATGTAGAATTCAGAAGAGTTCAGTGAGACTAGCGATGATATAACCAAATACTTAATGATTTCAGCGTCAGCTCCACTGCACTCCCTGTAAAAGAATCTTAATACTAACTAAATTTAGTGGAAGGGGTTCAAGGCTTTCCTATTTTTAGTTAGCTGGTAAAATAACGTCGAAAAAGCAGTTAAGGTTGCCATTGGAAATTTTATTCTACTCACAAAACATTGTTAATAAATTGCACTATTGATAAAAGGAAATGTTTTAATACAGGATGGTAATAACCAACTGCGTTCAACAAAAATGTGAACGAATATTCCCTGAATGGGTTTCCAAGTTCTACAATGGATCGAAGGATGGCCTATGCCAAATCACTATAATCTAGGTTTAAATTAAGTTTCACAAAAGACAAATCTATCAAAATGGTCTACAGTGACCCTCAATTATCTTTAATTACTTATCTAACTTGTCGTAAATTACAGTGGCTGATGTGGCTTCTCAATAACTATATAACAGAAAAATCATCGCGTTTCATATTTTTACTTCAAGTGGCAAATGTGAACACCATGAGCTTTAATTGACGATCGACACTAGTATTACGCAAAAAAGGTGGTGTAACAGATGAGACTTCTGCAGTTCTGAGTGAAGCTTTATGCGCTGTTATACGGCATCCGTGCGTTCATTACCTTGTCGGTGTTCGTCAGGGGGCAGCGGGCAGCACAGCTCCGCTCACCTCGCCGTCTCGGAAGCAACTCTGTCCTAATTTCTCCTTACTACAATTTACCGAAGTTGGATTAAAAAAAACTATCTGGCTGTGTTTTCATCTGACCAATCAGGGTCTCAATGTTAACCTTAAGCTCCGCCTACAAAAATTCTGTCTATCCAATGAGAAACGTCATACTTTTCGTGGTGGGGCAATGTTTTTAAAGTTTGCAACGTAACAGAGACGCGAGAAAGTCTCACGCTAAAACTTGCAGTTGGGGTGGCCCTTTTTGTGTTATCGTAAGATCTATACTGTTCTTCTGGAGAGCTCTAGCTTTTAACATGGGCTGGGGGGTGGTTCTGACGTAACAGAGACGCGAAAAAGTCTCACGCTAAAAACTTGCGGGTGGTGTGGCCCTTTTTGCGTTATCGTAAGATCTATACCGTTCTTCTGGAAGGCTCTAGCTTTTAACATGGGCTGGGGGGTGGTCTTAACGTAACAGAGACGCGAAAAAGTCTCACACTAAAACTTGCAGCTGGGGTGGTCCTAATGGTTAGCTGGCGACGTGGGTGTCCAGTCCGTCTCTTATCGTAGGGCCTTCTAGCTTAACACGGTTCTGCTCTCGGCTTCCTCGTTTCTCCCCTCGGAACTGCGTCTGTCTCACGGTGGGGAGGTATGACATGCATTTAGGCATTCTTGTGTTAGTCTGTGGTATTCCATTTGCTCACTCGTTACTCATATTACTTTGGTTAATTTAATGTCACGATTTATTCGGAGCTATGTGACATACTACTGTATTTGCTTATCATGTCAGGGTTTTCATGGAAGGTGTTGGATTTGCCTGACACCTTACATATCAACACCCTTCGAACTTAATTTTTGCACTGAATTTAGGCAATGATTGAATCGTTGTCTAAGTCAGTCAAAAATTATTCCGTTATCTAAATTTTGTTGCCTACTGTTCAGCCATGTTATTCTGGTTCTATGCTAGTTTGTATTACTAGTTTATATTTTTGTATTCTTCCACATTATTCTCAAAAATGACAAGAGTAGAATATTTTTATGCTATTATTAATTTTTAATTATTTTCTTTCTTTATTTAAGTGTGAATTTTGATTTTTAAGAAGTTTGTTATCGAAAGTGAGGAGTCTTTCACATCGATTTTCTTAGAAATATATTTTTTTTAGAAATGTAGTAATTAAGTAAAATCTATTCCTAACACATTTTATAAATATCATGCACAAGTAAAATGTTTTTGTTTCTAGACACACATTTCAACATTGTTACAGTAAAAAATAAGAATTATTTCCAAGAATTGCTTTGACAAAGAAATATACATACACAAGTATTGAGATATTATCCTAACAAATGGTACAAATGTTTAAAAAAAAGGAAAAACATCCAACAAGATAATTTTTTATTCTTTGTTTTTATAAAGAGAAAATAAGTAAAATATAGTTATTCTTTTATTTTTATGAGGAGAAAATAAGTAGCATATATTTTTAGTGTTTATTATGCCTTACTTTTGTTCTTTATGTACTGTCCATTACAGAACTAATGACTTATTTTTATCAATAGTCAATTTTTTATTTAAGTCCATAGTCAATGACTGTTATTTTGTAGTTTATTAGCTGTCTGGTGTGCTTAACTTATTTAGTTTTTCACACGTTTATTTTGCACAATTCCTACATCACATAACTTGATTTCACACATTCGCACAATCCTATGAAAGTTTAAGCATGAGGTTGGCGAATGTTTTTGCACGAAGGTGGTGGACTTGAGTGAGATGGATGTGGGCAAGTATTTGATGTACAGCTTCGTTTGTCATTCCTTGTTGGCTTTGCAAGTGTGTGTTGCTGTTGTGGAGGTCCCATAATGGAATGGAACTGTGAGTGCAGAATCTCGTGGTTTACTGGCTTTGTATGCATGAAAGTCATCGTTATGTGGCGCTGAAAGCGGTCGTTTTTCGTTGTAGTACTTCACAGACGACTAGTTTACAATAGGATAGGGATTTGGGAAGGTATGTCGTCTATTCTTCACCCATCTTCTTTCTTGGTCTCAATCTTGCAAATCTTAAACTTCTGTTCTTCTTGCTTTTTCTCTACTTCTTACCTGCTTCTTGGTTCTTCTCTGGGCAGGATATGGAAATATTTATTGATAACTAGTCGCTTTGAAGTTCTCCTCCTAGTAACAGTTTGACAAATGGTTTGAGCATGTCATTTCTACTTTGTGGACGTTTTCTTCAGTTTCGTGCATCAGCGTGCTGTTTAATAGCGGTAGTGTGACTTTTACACATATTTTTTTGCTAGTGGTGGCTTGCTCAAGCCGTCTTCTCGTCAGGCCGCTTTTTGCTCGCTCCGCCGAGTTGGGGCGCTCCGGGGTTTATGAGCGGTGAAAGTCTGGTGTTAGCTTGTCAGTCCCTGCACCGGTCCCTTCTGCCGTTCGGTGTCCTTTCGTGTCTCGGCAGGGTTCCGGCACTCTGTGGTTCCCCTTGGCAGCAGATTTATTTACTGGCCACTTTCGCTATAAGAAGGGCCCTCTGTTGGTCTCGCTTTCCTTTCCCTTCTCTCGATGCTTCTGCCTTGTAGGAATCGTGTCTTGCTAATTACGTCCTTTTCTTTCTTGATACATCTCTCGTTGCAACTTGTGGGTCGTTGCATCTGGTCTTTGTTGGAGTTTTTACAATGGTTCTTACAAAAAGTTTTACTTATATTCATCTAACATATGTCTAGTACCTACATTGTTTTACGCCTTTTTAAAAAGCTTTACAAATTTCGGTGCCCTTTCCATGTTACAATTCTAAGGTATTTTGAGTCTTAACTTCTACAAAAATCCTCAAATTCGTTTTTATTTTTTATTTTTTGTGTAGTGCCGTGGTGTATAGCATTTTAGTATTTCATGCTTTTAGACTATCTACGTTTTATCCCTTCACCTTAATTTATGGTACTATTGGTGTTATTTTTGTTTTTGTTTTTATTGAAACTACTTTCTTTTTCCCACCTTCCTCTCTCTTCATTCTTCTCTCTCCTGACGATCTTATCTGCAACATAATCTTGAAATATTGTGCTGATTATTTACCAGTAATAAAATTAATCTTCAAACTTGTACTGAAAGTGTTTAATACTGCCGGTCTTTGGTAAAAATACCTCTGCTTTATCTCGTAAAATACCCTCTAAATCTCTTTTACTGTGTTCCGAAATACCTTGAACTTCTTGCAATTTTTCATCGATTTCTTTATGGACTTCTAACATGAGTTGAGGCGATTCCCCCTTGTGTGCATACCATTCTAATTCTTCATCATCTTTATCTCGCATCATTCTTAATTGTTTGTTTATAACTGGTATTTCTTCTAATTTTAGCTTTTGCTCAAAGAGAAGTGTGACATTCCAGAATGTTATGCTACCTTTCCCCATATCTATTATCGCTCGTCTCTCATTTAAAAAATCTGCCCCTATAATCAAATCTACAGTTAGTTTAGGTATAATCACGAAGCTGGCTTCGATCTTTTGACCTTGACACGAAAGAGTTAACCTTGTTTGTCTCGTAACTTCCGCAGCATTGTTTCTACTAGGACCTCTTACTTTAATCTTACGTGTTTTCAGAACTGGCGATTCCTCATTGGCATTACACTGCATGAATAAATTTTCTGAGATCGCAGTCAGTTCACTTCCGCTATCAATTACAATATTGACTGGGATATGCTTTACCATGGCCTTCACAATTGGTTGAATTTGAAAGGGTTGGTTCTGTTCTTCTTCTTCTTGCATCAACGAATCCTCCACTGAATCATATATGAGTCTTTTTAGGAATTTCCCTTGTGAATTCGAATTTTCTGTAGGATAAGCTTCGACTGCTACTTCTCTCTCTTTTACTTCCTCTTCTCTATTTCTTCCTTCATTTACGCTTTCTTCAACATCCTCTACTTTTTCCTCATCCTCGTCTATCTTCTCCTTCTTCGTCGCTATTTCCACATAATCGCATCTAAATGTTCTAATTATCGCTTCATAACTTCCTTCATTATATACGTTGAGTTGTGTGCCCACTCGTAACTTATTTTCAACTTCTGTCGACTGTGCATTATCCTCATTGAATTCGCTTTCCCTGGTTTCCATCTCAAATAGCTCTGCAATACTCATTACTTCGTCCTTTTCTCCTACATTCGTTGTGCATGCCTCTGGTAATTCATCTTCCTCGTCAGTATTCTCCCACTTAATTTCGTCCCAACCCGATATTGTTATTTTCTTGTCTTCATTTTCATCTGGTCACTGCGGATTTGTTTCTTCCTTCTTCTCTTCTCGTGATAAGGTATTTACTTCTCTGTTCAAGGTGCTGCAATTGTCCTGGGTCGGCACGTCATTCTCTTTGGCATGGGCGCTTAGCTGTCAATTCGAACGTTTATCGGGGTTTGGTGGTCTTACCTCCACCTCTTCTATCTGTATTCTCTTTTCTTGTTCAGCTTGTTGATAGTGGTTTCTTTGTTGATAATTTGTCGGTCTATTGGCTCTCCAGTACCCGTTCCGGTTATCGTTATTCCCTCTGTAATAGTTGTTGCCATTCCTGGGTGAATTATAGTTGTTGCCATATTCTCTTCTAAATCCATAACCGGTTCTTTGTTGAAATCTATTGTCGTTTCTTGGTGCGAAGTTATCACATGGTTCGTAACTATTGTTTCTTCGTACTATGTCTTGTGGATTCCACTGCTTTTTGCTTTCGTTTTCACGTGCGCTTCGTCTTTTTCTTGCGTCATCTTCCGAAAATATGAACTCTAGTTCCCTTAGAATACCTTTAAATGCTTCGACGTCATTGCCTCCGCGACCTACTAATGATTGCTGGTATTTCAGTGGTAGCTTCGTCGCGCATAATTTAATCAACTCCCGTCACTGTATGGTACATCTAATCATTGATTTTTCTTTGCCATTAATTCGAAAAATTTCACGGGACTCTTCTCTCCTGAATTTTCAAAATATGGGTTCTGTAATAATTCGTACTTCAGTCTGTTCTGTGCTTCGCTGGACCAATATCGTGAGAGAAACTTCTCTCTGAAATCTTCTTACGATCGGCATGTCGCTGCAACATTCTACATTGTTTCTGCGACTGTTCCTGACATGTACACTCGGAATTGATCAATAAAAGTTCGTGGATGTAATGAGTTTCCTTCTCGAAAGTGTTGAAATTTTCTGTGAGGAAATGATCGTTGTCGTACTTCGTCATAGTTCCATATGAAATTCGCGATTCTTCGCCACTTTTGTTTCTGATCATTTCTCCCGTCGTTCTTTCCGGTTGTGGTAGATCCATTGGATATTGTCCACTGCAACTTTCGCCTAGCCTTGCGTAGTATCGTTGGAGTGGTACGCAATAATTTTCTTCCATCGGTTGTGAACGTGTAGCTGAATGCATTGCACTGTACTCTTCGCGACCTGGCTTTCCATTGTCAGGCATTGGTTCGGTATCTTGTCTGGCTAACCTTGCTGCTTAATTGCACGATCCAAACTGTCTTGACACATACATTTGTGGTTCAGCATGTGTTTGTGGTGCCGTTTGTTCATCAAGAAATTCGAAACGTGTTTGTTGCTGTGCAGGCTGTCTGATTTCACGTATGTTACTTTCCGCCTGTGATTGGAATCGCAAATGCGTAATATCTTCGTTAATTGCTTGTTTTTCCGGTGCTGTTACAGATACGGATGTGGTTGCAGACTCTGTGCTTGTTCGATCCTGTTCACTACGCTCTTCAATTGTTTGCAACAACTCTGTTCGCAATTTCTGAAATTGTTGCTTAGTTTGCGCTTCTATTTTGACTATGTGGTAATCATATATTTTCAGCGCTGCTTTTGTGATACGTTTGTGTAACACACTGTTTTCAACAATTTCACGCGCTGTACCTGCTGCTTGTCTAGTAATTACATTTATCTGTTTCTCTAGTTTCTTGACTTCTACCTGGGTGTTGTTACGTAATGTTTTGATCTCGTCCTGAATGTCATTACCCAATGTTTGTACGTCAGCTTGTACCTTGTCAATGTCTGTTCTAAATTGATTGTAACCTGTTATTAAGTTTCCGATCACTTCTCGAGATTCTTTTGCCTCGTCTTCAATATGACTTAGGTGCAACTGAATTTTTTTGTTTTGTTCTTTAATCGCACGCATTTGTCTCGTGGTCTCTGCATTTTGTTTCGTCATTTCTGCATTCTGAATTTTAATTTGGTTCGCAATTTCTTTATTTTGTCTTGTCATGGTTTCCGTTATTAATTGTAATAATTCTGCCAGATTGGTGGGTCCTGTTGCGTTTTCTTCCGACGTCCTACGCTCTGTGTTTTCGCCCAGTTGTTGGTTTGCAACCGATTGCATCGAACTGTGCTGTGACACGTTTCTGCTCGCATTCCTTGTACTCTGTGGTGAGGGAGCTCTGATTACTTGTACTATGGGTTCTACGTATTCAAGACGCAAGTTAGAATCCTCATCGCCTTCCTGCTCCTCTGTCGTATGCTGACCTAGGCTTTCTGTGCCTTGGCGTACATTATCCTCGTTATGGTGCGTTATATGTCCTATTTCTCGCGATACTGCATCGTATGTTATACTGTCCTCTATTCTCTATCCGTCTTCATGCTGGGTCTCTACCTCAGTTCGGTCAAGGTCTCGATCTGCCATTGCTAATCTTTCCGAATCCCTTATTTTCTGTTTTAAAAGCAATTCACGCGCCCTAATTCGAGTCAACATGCGCTCATACGATCTCACGCGTTTCATAAACTTTTTGTTCACACGACTTGACAAACCATTCACTTACTTGTTGGGTCAGAACCAACTTGTCAACGATGTATCTGCCACCTGTGCGCTTGCATTGGGGAGAAAACTTAATTCTAACAATATTAAAATTCATAACTTAATTATGCTGTTGTCACTGCTAGAATTTCTATCTATTGAATACTTTATTACTATCTATGGCTGCAGCTACTGTTTTCGACTATGTATAACATTAAAAAAAAAAATTTTATTACGAAAATTTTTCAACAGGATATTTTTCTGACCTAGTTAGGCATGTGGTCGACCTTCAATAATGGTATTTTACCATCCTGGCAGGGTCGCCATTTTCTAACATTCTGCGTGGTGTCTGTTTGTTCTATATCGTGTCTCCCTACCACTTTCGCGCAATGACGCTCTGAGCGTTTTTTTTAGGGAATTGACTAGTTTGAACCTGGGACCTGTTGCTGGTAAGGAGACGCCAGACCACACATGACATGTAGAATCCAGAAGAGTTCAGTGAGACTAGCGATGATATAACCAAATACTTAATGATTTCAGCGTCAGCTCCACTGCACTCCCTGTAAAAGAATCTTAATACTAACTAAATTTAGTGGAAGGGGTTCAAGGCTTTCCTATTTTTAGTTAGCTGGGAAAATAACATCGAAAAAACAGTTAAGTTTACCACTGGAAATTTTATTCTACTTACAAAACATTGTTTATAAATTGCACTATTGATAAAAGGAAATGTTTTAATACAGGATGGTAAAAACCAACTGCGTTCAACAAAAATGTGAACGAATATTCCCTGAATGGGTTTCCAAGTTCTACAATGGATCGAAGGATGACCTATGCCATATCACATCCATAATCTAGGTTTAAATTAAGTTTCACAAAAGAGAAAACTACCAAAGTGGTCTACAGTGACCCTCAATTATCTTTAATTACTTATCTAACTTGTCGTAAATTACAGCGGCTGATGTGGCTTCTCAATAACTATATAACAGAAAAATCATCGCGTTTCATATTTTTACTTCAAGTGGCAAATGTGAACACCATGAGCTTTAATTGACGATCGACACTAGTATTACGCAAAAAAGGGGGTGTAACAAAAAAATGGTTCAAATGGCTCTGAGCACTATGGGACTCAACTGCTGTGGTTATCAGTCCCCTAGAACTTAGAACTACTTAAACCTAACTAACCTAAGGACATCACACACATCCATGCCCGAGGCAGGATTCGAACCTGCGACCGTAGCAGTCGCACGGTTCCGGACTGCGCGCCTAGAACCGCGAGACCACCGCGGCCGGCGGGGGTGTAACAGATGAGTCTTCTGCAGTTCTGAGTGAAGCTTTATGCGCTGTTATGCGGCATCGCGTGCGTTCATTACATTGTCGGTGTTCGTCAGGGGGCAGCGGGCAGCACAGCTCCGCTCACCTCGCGGTCTCGGAAGCAACTCTGTTTTAACTTCTCCTTACTACAATTTACCGAAGTTGGTTTAAAAAAACAACTAACTGGCTGTGTTTTCATCTGACCAATCAGGGTCTCAATGTTAACCTTAAGCTCCGCCTACAAAAATTCTGTCTGTCCAATGAGAAACGTTATACTTTTCGTGGTGGGGCAATGTTTTTAAAGTTTGCAACGTAACAGAGACGCGAAAAAGTCTCACGCTAAAACTTGCAGCTGGGGTGGTCCTAGTGGTTAGCTGGTAACGTGGGTGTCCAGTCCGTCCCTTATCGTAGGGCTTTCTAGCTTAACACGGTTCTGCTCTCGACTTCTGTTCTCGTTTCTCCCCTCGGAACTGCGTCTGTCTCACGGTGGGAAGATATGACATGCATTTAGGCATTCTTGTGTTAGTCTGTGGTATTCCATTTGCTCACTCGTTACTCGTATTACTTTGGTTAATTTAATGTCACGATTTATTCGGAGCATTGTGACATACTAATGGATTTGCTTATCATGTCAGGGTTTTCATGGAAGGTGTTGGATTTGCCTGACACCTTAAATCCTAGTTGTTTACATGCGATTTCATTTGCTATCGGTGTTCACACACGTCACGTTGAAAAAGATTTTTTCTGGTTAATGTGCCCTCGCACTTCTTATTTTATTAGAAACAGTGCCCAACTAGGATCCTTATTGGTTGGTTGGTTGATCTGGGAGAGGGCACCAAAGAACGAGGTCATCAATCCCATCGGATTATGGAAGGATGGGAAATCGGCCATGCCCTTCCAAAGGAAGGCATTTGAATGAAGCGATTTAGGGAAATCACGGAAAACCTAAATCAGGTTGGCCAGACGCAGGTTTGAACCGTCGTCCTGCGGAATGCGAGTCCACCTCGATCGGTGGATCCTTATTCTTCAACCTTTTGCAGTTTCATCATCTTATATAATGACGAAGTAAGTTTGCTTCAGACACTAACGTCAATTATTTACACGCAAAAACATCACAGCCTTTATGACTGTGTCACCTGCATGTTGTACACGCTTTATACACTCCTGGAAGTGGAAAAAAGAACACATTGACACCGGTGTGTCAGACCCACCATACTTGCTCCGGACACTGCGAGAGGGCTGTACAAGCAATGACCACACGCACGGCACAGCGGACACACCAGGAACCGCGGTGTTGGCCGTCGAATGGCGCTAGCTGCACAGCATTTGTACACCGCCGCCGTCAGAGTCAGCCAGTTTGCCGTGGCATAAGGGAGCTCCATCGCAGTCTTTAACACTGGTAGCATGCCGCGACAGCGTGGACGTGAACCGTATGTGCAGTTGACGGCCGGGTGGACGTACCGCCGAATTGCTCAACACGTGGGGCGTGAGGTCTCCACAGCACATCGATGTTGTCGCCAGTGGTCGGCGGAAGGTGCACGTGCCCGTCGACCTGGGACCGGACCGCAGCGACGCACGGATGCACGCCAAGACCGTAGGATCCTACGCAGTGCCGTAGGGGACCGCACCGCCTCTTCCCAGCAAATTAGGGACACTGTTGCTCCTGGGGTATCGGCGAGGACCATTCGCAACCGTCTCCATGAAGCTGGGCTACGGTCCCGCACACCGTTAGGCCGTCTTCCGCTCACGCCCCAACATCGTGCAGCCCGCCTCCAGTGGTGTCGCGACAGGCGTGAATGGAGGGACGAATGGAGACGTGTCGTCTTCAGCGATGAGAGTCGCTTCTGCCTTGGTGCCAATGATGGTCGTATGCGTGTTTGGCGCCGTGCAGGTGAGCGCCACAATCAGGACTGCATACGACCGAGGCACACAGGGCCAACACCCGGCATCATGGTGTGGGGAGCGATCTCCTACACTGGCCGTACACCACTGGTGATCGTCGAGGGGACACTGAATAGTGCACGGTACATCCAAACCGTCATCGAACCCATCGTTCTACCATTCCTAGACCGGCAAGGGAACTTGCTGTTCCAACAGGACAGTGCACGTCCGCATGTATCCCGTGCCACCCAACGTGCTCTAGAAGGTGTAAGTCAACTACCCTGGCCAGCAAGATCTCCGGATCTGTCCCCCATTGAGCATGTTTGGGACTGGATGAAGCGTCGTCTCACGCGGTCTGCACGTCCAGCACGAACGCTGGTCCAACTGAGGCGCCAGGTGGAAATGGCATGGCAAGCCGTTCCACAGGACTACATCCAGCATCTCTACGATCGTCTCCATGGGAGAAGAGCAGCCTACATTGCTGCGAAAGATGGATATACACTGTACTAGTGCCGACATTGTGCATGCTCTGTTGCCTGTGTCTATGTGCCTGTGGTTCTGTCAGTGTGATCATGTATCTGACCCCAGGAATGTGTCAATAAAGTTTCCCCTTCCAGGGACAATGAATTCACGGTGTTCTTATTTCAATTTCCAGGAGTGTAGTTACAATATGTGGACCCCAAATAGTGTTGCAGGGAGTAGGGAAAAGAATGTTTGTCGTTGCATATACCATTGCTCTAAATGAGTGGATCATAAACGCATCATCTTTCGCAATGCTTACACAATAAGTGTTCACAAAATTTATTGCGTTGTCAATTACAGTTGCGGGAAGTGTACTTAAAATCCTCATAACTTCCCCTAACGCTCCTATAACACACGCATAGCTATGTCTTACTCCTAGTCTGTGACGTCATCAGGCATCGGTCAATAACAGAACGTTTTTGATCACGTGACCAGGACATTTAATGATTTTGAAGCTTTAATTACATAAAAATACCAAATACTGCTTGAGAATATTGCCCGTAAATGCTATGTAATCAATCAGAATAACAACAGTCCGAACCATATTTTTAATATAGGAAAATAGCCTGTTGTTGGCGATGGTGTAGGGAGGGGGTGATCGCATAGTACCGTGGCCACCACGTCCTGCCGACTACACTCCTGTGTTTCTATTTTTGTAGGGGGGGAGTAGGGGGAGTGATGTATCTAGAGTACGAGACACCGACGGTCACTCGAGGAGAGCCGGTTGCCCGTTTGGCTGAAGTTGAGACAATTTTACGTGAAACACTTGGTTGCTTTGAGAGTGTTAGACGATCATTAACACAGAGTTATCAGATGTGCACTAATGTGAAGAACAACATCTTCAAACACTTCTGTAAAAACATCTATCACACAGCCGTTTGAACACAGCCACTAAACATCACTGGTATCAGAACTTTGATGGACCCCTAGCAGGAAACGGCGCAGCTGTGACATCTTGTGTCCTGACAAAAGTCCAACAAACGCTCTAAAATCTCGTAACCGCAGATTTTTTGCACCCTGGCACTGTGTTAGTGTAATCACACAAGTGTAGTTGTCTGAATCCTGTAAGTATTTGTGGCTGATTGCGTTCTCTGCTACACTACTGGCCATTAAAATTGCTACACCAATAAGAAATGCCGATGATAAACGGGTATTCATTGGACAAATGTTTTATACTAGAACTGACATGTGATTATCCTGATAAATCATTACCTAGAACAACCACCTCTGGCCGTAATAACGGCCTTAATACGCCTGGGCATTGAGTCAAACAGAACTTGAATGGCGTGTACAGGTACAGCTGCCCATGCAGCTTCAACACGATACCACAGTTCATCAACAGTAGTGACTGGCCACCATTGACCAGACGTTTTCAGTTGGTGAGAGATCTGGAGAATGTGCTGGCCAGGGCAGCAGTCGAACATTTTCTGTATTCAGAAAGGCCCGTACAGGACCTGCAACATGCGGTCGTGCATTATCCTGCTGAAATGTAGGGTTTGCAGGGATCGAAACATCTGAAATGTAACGTCCACTGTTCAAAGTGTCGTCAGTGCGAACAAGAGGTGACGGAGACGTGTAACTAATGGCATCCCATATCATGACGCCAAGAGATACGCCAGTATGGCGATGACGATTACACGCTTCCAATGTGCGTTCACCGCGATGTCACCAAACACGGATGCGCCCATCATGATGCTGTAAACAGAACCTGGATTCATCGGAAAAAATGAGGTTTTGCCATTCGTGCACCCAGGTTCGTCGTTGAGTACACCATCGCAGGCGCTCCTGTCTGTGATGCAGCGTCGAGGGTAACCGCAGCCGTAGTCTGCGAGCTGATAGTCCATGCTGCTGCAAGCGTCGTCGAACTGTTCGTGCAGATGGTTGTTGTCTTGCAAACATCCCCATCTGTTGACTCAGGGATCGACACGTGGCTGCACGATCCGTTACAGCCATGGGGATAAGATGCCTGTCATCTCGACTGCTAGTGATACGAGGCCGTTGGGATCCAGCACGGTGTTCCGTATTACCCTCCTGAACCCACCGATTCCCTATTCTGGTAACAGTAATTGGATCTCGACCAACGCAAGCAGCAATGTCGCGATACGATAAACCGCAATTGCGATAGGCTACAATCCGACCTTTATCAAAGTCGGAAACGTGATGGTACGCATTTCTCCTCCTTACACGAGGCATCACAACAACGTTTCACCAGGCAACGCCGGTCAACTGCTGTTTGTGTATGAGAAATCAGTTGGAATTCTTCTCATGTCAGCACGTTTTAGGTGTCGCCACCGGCGCCAACCTTGTGTGAATGCTCTGAGAAGCTAATCATTTACATATCACAGCATCCTCTTCCTGCCGATTTATTTCGCGTCTGTAGCACGTCATCTTTGTGGTGTAGCAATTTTAATTGCTAGTAGTGTCATTACTTTTAAAATTTACTGTCTCAAGAGTATTTACCTACGTATAGAAAAAAGGTGGTGGACATACCACGCAACCTCCCAGAAATTTCTTTTTAGTGAGCACGTGTATGTGTGTGTGTGTGTGTGTGTGTGTAACACAACAGGAATAGAAAAGTCGAGGTGTGCTTCATCTCTCCTAGTTTGGACAGGTAACCGACGGAGATGGAAGGTTAATACGTGAACACGCTATCAAACCGTTACGAAAATTTCCGTTCGTGTTACGAAATAAATACTCCTTAAAATTTTACGACTCGCTACGAAAACAGCACTTCAGACGAAGAATGAGAGGCTCTTCACGTGTCCTGTGTTTACAGGTGAAGCGGAAAACGAGTGCTTGGAAATAAATTTCAGCTGATTTACAGCGGGCTTTCTTTTAGTGGCGCGCTCTCAAAACGCACGAGCAGTTAAAAACCGAGACGCTGGGTGGTGGACTGGTGACAGGTCGCCGCTGTAAACACAGGCCGCACCAGCAGCAGCGGCGCCGTCGCCGGCTTTACGTGTCCCGAGAACTGCCTCCCCCCCCCCCCTCCCACACCCACAGCCGCGGGCATCTCACTGCTTTTTACGACCGGAGTCGCCCCCGCCAGCAGCAGCTACAGGCGGTGTCGCGACGCGGCAGTTATGCAGGGCTGCCGACGAGCGATCGCTGACATGGCGCATCCGCAGGCGGCAGGGGCTCATCCTTGTTCACTAGGAGACCGAAGGAACTGCGCAAACACCGATACTGCATACCAACAACTCTACATGCACGCCCAATACGTTTCCGTGAGGAAGTCAAATACCTCGGTGTCTGGCTGGACCGGAAATTACTCTGGGCGGACCACATACAACACATGACCAACCGAGCTAGCGCGAGGCTCAAACAGCACTACCCTATGCTCAACAGGCGTAGCACACTGAACAGAAGGGTGTCGAGGTCCATGTACATGACACTTATCCGACCTCTGATGACGTACGCAGCTCCTGTCTGGGGATACGCTGCGCCTACACGCCTGCGCCGTCTGCATCTCATACAAACCAAAGTACTCAAAATCATAAGCAATGCTCCACGATACACACGCATCGCGGACCTTCACCGGAAATACCGACTTGACACTCTCACGGAGGTAATCCACAAACTCACCACAAGACTATACAGTAACTCCAGACATTCGCAGAACCCGTTTATTCTGAATCATGGGAACTACGACCACAACCAGAGATGGAAACATAAAAGACCAAAAGACATACTTGTAAGGACCTAACATCTATGGCCAAGTACACGCAACGGTACAGGTGAGCCCCTGTTAATCAGACGCCATTACTGGATATCCAGCTGGAATACACTGCCGAATAACTGGCACCACACAGGGAAGCCGTACCGTACACTGCATGCAGACAAGCTCCACACATCCCCCACACAGTGAGATGATCTATGGCCGATCTCCCACTACTGTATAACGATCTTGATTGTTTCAGGAATGTAGCGGCTGCAGCAACTGGGACACATGGCCGTCGCTTGTCCCGGTAATGATGCATGATACCCATACTAAGAAATCCAACCTTGCATGGACTATCGCAGCTAGTAAGCCACTACTGCTCTTACTACCCATCCCACTGTCGCAGAGGTTTTTTTCCCACGACACGAGCCTTGGCACTTTTTTCCCCTCTGCTCTCCAAATCGCTACCCTCACTAGCGTTTCGTCCACTATCTATCACCTGATGGACCGTGTTAATGCGTAGTCTTATCCAGACGCACAGATAACGTCACAGCCCAGCATCCTGTGATCCACTTACTAGATAACTAACATGTTTATCGAGGTGACAGTAGAACTTTTGGTTTGGTCACCACGTTGGTGCGGGCGTGGAGGGGCCCCAACTCTATTTAGGGGCTCAGCCCTACAATTGATGGCACTGATAATGGATCCCTAGAGAGTGAGGTCAACTGTTCGGCATTAGTAGGACTCATTTGAAAGTGCTGTGTTAACAATTATGACAGGAAAAGTATTAGCGCTAATGACCTGCCACGTGCATCAAGATGGCGACAGAAAATAAACGTACGTGTGGCGCAGCAATCGGATTCCTATGGGATGTACGTATTACACTTCACAAAATGTACGTATTCGACATTCGAGAGCCGGGCGAAGTGGCCGTGCGGTTAAAGGCGCTGCAGTCTGGAACCGCAAGACCGCTACGGTCGCAGGTTCGAATCCTGCCTCGGGCATGGATGTTTGTGATGTCCTTAGGTTAGTTAGGTTTAACTAGTTCTAAGTTCTAGGGGACTAATGACCTCAGCAGTTGAGTCCCATAGTGCTCAGAGCCATTTTTTTTTTTTTTTGACATTCGAGAAATGTTCAAAACAAACCATTATCTTGCGCCACGAACACCGGATGAAAAATCCCGCGGCACAGTGATCATAAAGATCCACACCATCAAGCCACTCTGCAGCCAATTTATCACCTAGATTAATAGTCGGCATAATTGTATACGAAAGCGCCGGCCGCGGTGGGCGAGGGGTTCTAGGCGCTTCAGTCGGGAACCGCGCGACTGCTACGGTCGCAGGTTCGAATCCTGCCTCGGGCATACATGTGTGTGATGTCCTTAGGCTAGTTAGGTTTAAGTAGTTCTAAGTTCTAGGGAACTGATGACCTAATCTGTTGAGTCCCATAGTGCTCAGACCCATTTGAACCATTTATACGAAAGCATTATGGCATTGATGATAGTCTTGATGCAATTATCTTGGAACTTCTTACTTCCAGGGTTTCTGTCATATGCATTTCCTCTTCAAATACCGATTCGTCAAAGCTGGAAACAAATTTCATACTGAACGATCGGATGAGATTGTTTATGTCATCTACAAATTTTCGGGCCGATTCAGCTATATGCGGTTGATCGCCAAGTTGACGCTTTGTTTGAAATTTCGTTATCTTACGTCTTCCAATTCTGTACCACTATTTTAATTTTTAATCTATGCAATCGTCAACAGTTTTTTTTAATCACTGTAGTCTATGTCACGTGCAATTTGATTTGCATAACATAGAAGTACACTATCATGCAGCACATCCTATAAATTGTATCGAGCATGCACCAGTTTATGTAACAAGTGCGCCTTGTCCCACGCTGAACATCTGTAGTTTTTCTTACGCAGTACACGGTCGTAACGGTGCGGGCTTATTCGAAATCGTTTCATACTTGTATTCCTTACTATGCTTCGTCTGATCATTCATCTACGTGATTACGTTCAGAACCTGCTCGTCGGATGATTATGTTTACTACGTTTCACTGGAGACAGGATGTGTGGCTCCATGTCCAGAAAGGATGATGAGCTACATGTCTCGACACCTGTATCACTATCACGTGCCGCCATCATTCTACTCCTCACGTGCGTTGACCTCACAGTTGAGTGTATACGACAACACACCTTCCACTGACTCACCTTTCAGAAACGCTAATATTTCATCTGGCACTTCTTTCTCACTCTGTGAAGTTCCTTGGTTTTCATTGCTTTGTTCTTCGTTGACGTTGCTCTGCTTTGAGTCAACGGCACTAGCACTGTAGCCCTCGTCGACTAAGCAGTTCAACGACGGTCCGTAGTCTCATGCTATGCTCACCATTGGATACCTCCAGTCCCGCCCACTGTTGCCGTAGCATCGAATAATGTGGTTGCATAGTAAACAAAATTCGATGAAATCGTACTATAAAAATCATCAAACACCTCGTCCCGTAGGCACCACATTGGAACCCCTACGTAAGACCACGTCGCAGTGTGCTGGGTGGGTTAATGCAACGACAGTAGCTGTCTCATATAGTCATAGTGAAAAAGAAGATTCTCGATCTCTGTGTATAGAAATATGTCTACCACCCGACATATAAGTCCTATACAGTTATGCAGAATTATACCAAGTAGAACGAACGAATAAAAAGAAAAAGGAAAATATAGGAGGCCGCCTATAAGTCCGAACATAAACCTCAAAATGAAATGTATAAAACCCCTATGACTAAGGGTACCATCTATAACCATGTCAAACATTTCTCAATGTTGCATTAAGGCCGGGTGTAGTAAAGGATAAGATGACTATCAGGATCTTATTTACATAATTCAGTGTCATCATATTCTGTCTAATGACCTTGGTGAGTTATGGTCTGTCTGCATGGGTCTAAATGTCACAGTACCTAAAACCTGGTCAGAATATTTGACTAGCTAAAATCAAACAATAACGAATTTATACCCATCAGTATCCAGGAAATGCAATGTTATATCAAGTATAAAAATTGGTTAAGTAGGAAATTCAAGAATGCAACGGCAGGTGAACAGTACAGTAATCTAGCGGGGTAAGAAAATGATGTTGAACACATCTGAAAGTTATGATAGTGGACAACCTCTACAGGAGGGGAAAAATGTCGTGTTGACCCATATGTGCCTTATATTTGAAAATATCAAAATAGCATCTAAGTATAGTACACAGAATTCCGAAGTATTATACTAGAGTCAACATCATCATCATCAGTATTCAAGTATTATAAGTATCTCATTTGCAGATATATTGCAACAATATCTATGAGAGTATAAGTTATTTTGCTGATACATCACTGATGACCTGGACCAACAAGTTACAGTATAAGTCACTGCTTATTTATGCATACCGGTATCATTAAATCTTGACAGGGTAACACCTACAACGCTGTGTCTGTAAACTGTATCATCCATCGTAAGTACCAGCTAACCGCATACTCACTGTGGAAAACGCCCCCTTTTAACTTAATTACAGTAAGGTTATACGAACAACTAACAGGAAAATGATATCAGAAGTAAGTATGAAACAGCATCTCTACCGTTACCATATAGGTGTAAAGACTCACTGGCCTCAAATGTATCAGAGGTCAAGAAATTGGATGGAAACACAGTGGTTCGATTAAGTTCCAATAATATAGATCTGATGCGAACCAAGCACAAACACTCATCATATGCGAGTCAAAACTAAAAATATAAAATACGTGAACTTCAGATAACGACCCCCTAACTTAGGTATCGATGGCTGCCTACAACCTTAGTCTAAACTACTAAATATTGTCCACCCCGTCACTTATATCCACATCTTGCGTTGCCGCGATATTAAAAATTTAATACACACATCAACTACGATTCATTTAGGAAGAGGTTGATAGACGAAATTCAGATATTGCGTAACCCTGCTGCCCAATATGCCAGAGAGGTGTCGGAAGTAATTGGACACAGTAAACATTACGAAAAACCTGTATGAAGAATCACTGCCTAAAATTTTTTTTGTATCGGGTGAAATATTTATACACCAGAATCTAACTCTCCCGCTATCTATAACCTTTCAAGCACCTTCACTAATACATTACTACAGTAATATCACGCATAATCAGAAAGGATCGTAATTTGGGTGTTCTAGTCGTAAAATCGCTATACACGGGAGGAGTCACAGAACTGGCTCCGTGAATCAAATCTAAAATACAAAACAGTGGGGTCAATGATAGAGTTTTAAGAGTACATCAACACATTACGTTTTATGATCGACATATAGCTATGCAACAGCTCTTGGTGGCCAGGCGCCACAGACTGGGAAGGTTTGCAAACATCGATGTGTGGTCAAAGATGAAACCACAGAGTCAAAGGTTATAGGAAGCGTTGCTGGTAAGAATCGATAATTGTGCAATCGTTTCTAGTGGAACTCTAGTGAGGACTACACATTACAAATCAAGCTACGGGGAGGCTAACGTGTCTAGGGACTATTAATGCTCTTGATATCGGAGTAGTAGGTCGTGAAAAATTTCGAAAAAAAATTATTTTTAGATTCGGTTTGTTCATTCAACAGATTTTTATCCTTTTGCTCTGCATGGATGTAACTTTCCAGCTCTTCAAGCATATTCAACGTCCCTCCTTTATCGACAATATGTAGTATTTCTAAATTATCGTGAATATTTGTGATCTTATTCTTCGTTTTTCGCAAATGGTTTTTAGAGGTGGAGTGTTTATTAGTATGCAAAGCTGTACGTTCACGAAACCTTTCTTTAAATGTTCTACCAGTCTGACCAACATATGTTATGTCACAGTCACTACATTTAATTTTGTAGACTCCAGATCTCAGAAGAGGGTCGTGTTTTTCTATAGAATGAGTGAGCGTGTTTGCTAATGTGTTTTTGCTGATAAAGCCTAATTCTATATTGGATCACCCTATGTGGAGCAAAGACTGCAGAATTTTCCTTGAGGAGCAGAGGATCCAGCAGATCGAAACCACAAAGCGCATCCTGTATGGTAAAGCCTAGAAATTGTACAAGTCCATGCAGCCACCCACGTTTGCTGCCTCCTTTTCTTTTGTTCTGAAACAGCCTGTCCTGAAAACGGATGCTGCAACACAAATGGCACTAGCAGCTAAGTTTCTCAGTGCACATGTGCTGCTGCAATTCCTTTGAAGCCTGCCCCTCCCCCCCCCCCCCCCCTACTTCAGAAAAGGCTGTGGTTGCTGAGGTTGTGGACCTTCCTGCCCCCCCCCCCCCCCCTCCAGGACAAGTCCTGTGCACCGCCTAGCCCAGTGCTGCTACACGGTCTACCGCCTCAAAGATTGTGACTCCAAAGGTACCCCATACCAAAAAATCGTAATCAAAGGCAAAGACTCGCATACTAAAGGAGACAGAAGGTACATAGGCCTCACTGTTCACTGGGAGGTCATTGATGATCTACATTCAAGCGATCACTTCCCCATCCGCCTTCACCTCCTGGGTGGTGTGTTGCTGGAACAGATTGTAACAACAACGACGCTGTACTATTGTACATATAAGTAATTTTTTTTTCTTCTGATTTTTCGATAAACTAGTGTAATTGATGTTCTGATTTCATTTCTTTTTTGTTTCATGTCATTGTGTTAAGAAAACTGTAAACAAGTTTCAATATGAATATTAATGTTTATGTCAAATGTCAAGCAATATTGTAATAGAATTGAAGTGTAACAAATGTTGAGACTGTTGTAAGATGTTTAAAATTGTAATTGTGCGTCTGGTCCATACGTAGGCAATGTGTTAGGATATGTAGAAAGCAAAACCTCGGGTGAATACCCGGCCTGACAGGGAGCGGAAAAAGGTGGATGGCAGGCGAGCGCGGGAAAATGCACGCGGGCACTGCACGGCACAACGGGCTCAGCAGTAGTAGTCGGAGTTTGGCATTGGTCTGAGCAACACCTGCTGGAGCGAGGAGGCTCTCCTGGAAGACGTAGTTTCACTGAGCCTCGGGTATGCTGTTCCAACGCCCACACAGCATGGCAATATTCCATAGGCACTAAATGGAAAAGTATTGCGACGCTAAGAAGAATTAAAGTGCCGATACGTCAAGAGCCATAGCTGTGGTTGTATGTGTGCTCTGTGCCTCGCCATCTCGCCGCCTGCCAACCACCGCATCGATACAAGCAGGTTGAAACTTTTAGTACTGTATGCGCATGGACCATAGAGTGAACTGTTCAATAATAACCTAAATTTTACCAGAACTTTTCCCTCATTTAATTATCCTCTCAACTAACCAAGACAGGGGCCTTTCCAAATGTTGTGCAATCCGAGTGTCCCGAAATGAAAAATTAAATTTTGTGTTAATAATAATTACTTGCAGACCTAGTTATGTTTAAAGAACTGTTTTGTTAATGAACCAGTAAATGAATAACGAAGGTCTAACGAAGTTGAAAGATAACTTTAATATTGATATAGTAATGAAGTTTAATTATTTCGAGACAGATATAAAGGTATTTAAATGAGAAGTAAATAAGATAAAAAGAGTAGTAACTCATATACTGGAAATCTTGAACGCATGATAATTTCAGTAATAAATTTTTTTTAATATAGTGATCATAAGAGTTTCAGGGTCCCCCCCCCCCCCTTTATTCATTTGAATTCTGAAATGTTCCACATTGGTTTGACCAGCAAAAGTTAAAGTCAATATATAAGTCAAAATTTATCAGTGTTTTATCTTTATCAAAATTGACATTTTGTGTGTGGCTCGAAAGTGCTATTCCTAGGGTAACCTATGCCCGATTTTAATCAGATCAATAAACAGTATAGAGTCTTGTAGTATACATTATAGTGCAGTGTTATGTATTCATGATTTTTTCCATATCAGTACAGAACGTGAAACTATCAGTTCAATAGATTTTCTGGTTCTAAAATTCTACTATATTATGCAGTGTTACTACTTGTTGTTATGCATGAATATACATCAACTTGTACAGGGAAGAAACTCAGTTAATGCCTAATTAGGCTGGCGACCGTATTATTATCAAATTGGTAGCATCTTCAGTGTTGCTTTTGTTCCATACTGACGTGTAATTGCATTTTGAACTTACTTGACGGATCATTGTTAGTACAGAGTGGGTGTAAGTCTGATTTGCCACCATTCAGGTACACACGGTCAATATCTATACGAACATCCTGCCTCGTAAGGTGAACCCCGCTCACTTGCCATAGTACAGGCTTTAATGAGTATTGTGTGCCCCACGCGCACGTTACAAGATGAGTGATTAGCAGGGATAACTGGCCGCTGTTCAGTCGGTTGGCTGTCGATGAACACTGTCAAGCGTCCAGCATGCTGCTTACCTGTCCAGACCAAAGTCTTTCGGCGTTCTTAAGCGTCGACGTGTACCTTGATGGACAGAAGAGTGCTATTCAGCCTTCTGGGACAGGCGTGCAGCTCTTTGACGGTTTAAATGCCGCCCAACAGCGGACAAGCTCACTGCATTTCGAATCGCGTGGGCCAAGGCTCGCCATGTCATTAAAAAGGGCAAAAAATGGTCAACCACTCCAACTGTTCCATTAAAGTATGGGAAGCCATCCGGAGGATTTATGGTACACGCAGCCATTTACCGATAGCAGCCGTACTGAAACAGGGGTGCCTCCAAATGACACCCAGAGACATTGCTCAGACGCTGCCCGAGCATTTTGCACAAACTACTGCCAATGAAAGCCTGGATCTGGTGTTTCGTCAGCTGTGGATAGAGAAACGTTGGACTTCAGGTCAAACAGTTCTGAGGCCTACAACTCCCCTGTCTCCATGTGGGAGCTCAAATTAGCACTGGCTGAAACTCATGACACTGCACTATGTCACGACCACATCCAGTACTGCTTGCTTCGACATTTGCAAGCGGCGTCCCAGGAAACTCTCCTCGAATGTTTTAATCTAAAATGACAGACAGGCAAATTCCCAACTCATGGAGGGAGTTAACACTGATCCCTCTCAAAGCAGGAAAGACCCATATATGTCCAAGTAGTTACCAGAGCATTGCCCTAATGAACTGTATAGGAGAGACTATGGAGAAAGTGGTTAATCGGCGTCTGATCTGGTTAATAGAGACCAGGCAACTCTTTAGCCGGTCTCAGTGTGTATTCCGCGGATATTGGTCCATTGAGACAACCTGAACCTTCTAGAGGCGGCTATTCAGCAGACATTCCTCCATAAGCGTCACTGTATTGGCATTTTCTTCAATATAGGTAAGGCATACGATACTACTTGGAGACATTGTATGTTCGGGCAACTGCATCAGTGGGGCTTTTGTGCCAATTCCCCACTTCTGATTCGGTGTTTCTTGTCTCAGTGGTTTTTTCGGACCAGTGTTGGTGCCACACTCTCTGATAGAATTGAGCAGGAGAATGGTGTCCTCAGGGCAGTGTTTTAAGTGCTACCCTCTTTGCCATAGCCATCAACAGTATTACATCTATGGTAAGGGGTCTCATACGGTGCTCTTTATTTGAGGACGATTTTGCTGTTTTCTGCTCCTCGTTCAGTGTTGCAGCGGCGAGCCGTCAGTTGCAAGTTACAATATGGCGGTTAGACGAGTGGGCTGCAAAGACACGTTTTTGGTATTCTGTTGACAAGTGTTTGTGTGTTCATTTTAATTGTTCTTGTCATTCTGCTAATTTGCCTGCCTTGAAGGTGTAGGACACCATCCTACATTTTAGAGACACAGTGCGGTTTCAGTACCTCATTTTTTACTCCAGATTGTCATAGCTGCCACTCCTATGAGACTTGAAAGCCCGAACGCTGAAGGTACTGAACTTCCTCAAGTGCCTTAGCCACAGGTCGTGGGGAGCAGAGCCCTCAGGGGCTCGGCATTCATCTTCCGTTTATGGGCTTGGCAATCCCGATGTTCCTGAGCTGGGGACTAGTAAGCACTGCCAGTTCCCTGTCACCGTAAGCTTTGGGCATGCTTCAGCGACGGTGCGGCGGTCGAATGTTGTGTGTCTCAGGGAATGGGGATATTGGTTTGACCACCCGAATTGCGATGGAATTAAACTCCGTAAAAAAATCCCTCAATCTCAAGGTGTACTGTGCGCTGATGAGATGCATGGTCGTTGATGTGGAACAGTCGTTAGTGGGCAACCTCTCAGGAACCTGCTACACCTTAGTTGTATAATGCTTACCTAGGCATGCGGGGCTCTGTCTAGGTGGACTGCTAATTCCCTACCTGCTCGTTGGACTGAAATGGATCCTTCGAAATCTTCTTTGCCTCCTCCCAGGGGAAAGGGTGGGTGGTAGGTACCAACACCCAATCCAACAAAAGGGCATGTGTAGCCAGTCCTCCTGACAGAGAAACGAAATCTCAGTGTATCATGACTAGTCACAGAACACATGCTGGCGGTCAGAATGTGTTTTTAATCGTCAAAAGGAAAGAGGGCAGCTTCGAGAAAGTTTCACCTTTCAATATTCAAAAAGGGCTAGAAGCCATTGCTGGCAGTTTGAAATCTGTTAATCGATCGCATAATGGGACGATGTTGGTGGAAACAGCTAGTTCCCAACAATCTGAGAATCTACAGAATGCGCAATCCCTCGGGGAATATGCCATCAAAACTGAGCTGCGCACCACCTTGAGTTACAGAAAAGGTGTTATGACGTGTAGGGACCTGGTGGAGATACCCAAAGAGGAACTGAAAGATGAGTGGCATCCAGCAGGAATAGTTGACGTGCAAAATATTATGAAGAGGGTAGATGTCGAAAGTTGTTATGACGTGTAGGGATCTGGTGGAGATTCCCAAAGAGGAACTGAAAGATGAGTGGGATCCAGCAGGAATAGTTGACGTGCAAAATATCATGAAGAGGGTAGATGTCGAAAGGTGTTATGACGTGTAGGGATCTGGTGGAGATTCCCAAAGAGGAACTGAAAGATGAGTGGGATCCAGCAGGAATAGTTGACGTGCAAAATATCATGAAGAGGGTAGATGTCGAAAGGTGTTATGACGTGTAGGGATCTGGTGGAGATTCCCAAAGAGGAACTGAAAGATGAGTGGGATCCAGCAGGAATAGTTGACGTGCAAAATATCATGAAGAGGGTAGATGTCGAAAGGTGTTATGACGTGTAGGGATCTGGTGGAGATTCCCAAAGAGGAACTGAAAGATGAGTGGGATCCAGCAGGAATAGTTGACGTGCAAAATATCATGAAGAGGGTAGATGTCGAAAGGTGTTATGACGTGTAGGGATCTGGTGGAGATTCCCAAAGAGGAACTGAAAGATGAGTGGGATCCAGCAGGAATAGTTGACGTGCAAAATATCATGAAGAGGGTAGATGTCGAAAGGTGTTATGACGTGTAGGGATCTGGTGGAGATTCCCAAAGAGGAACTGAAAGATGAGTGGGATCCAGCAGGAATAGTTGACGTGCAAAATATCATGAAGAGGGTAGATGTCGAAAGGTGTTATGACGTGTAGGGATCTGGTGGAGATTCCCAAAGAGGAACTGAAAGATGAGTGGGATCCAGCAGGAATAGTTGACGTGCAAAATATCATGAAGAGGGTAGATGTCGAAAGGTGTTATGACGTGTAGGGATCTGGTGGAGATTCCCAAAGAGGAACTGAAAGATGAGTGGGATCCAGCAGGAATAGTTGACGTGCAAAATATCATGAAGAGGGTAGATGTCGAAAGGTGTTATGACGTGTAGGGATCTGGTGGAGATTCCCAAAGAGGAACTGAAAGATGAGTGGGATCCAGCAGGAATAGTTGACGTGCAAAATATCATGAAGAGGGTAGATGTCGAAAGGTGTTATGACGTGTAGGGATCTGGTGGAGATTCCCAAAGAGGAACTGAAAGATGAGTGGGATCCAGCAGGAATAGTTGACGTGCAAAATATCATGAAGAGGGTAGATGTCGAAAGGTGTTATGACGTGTAGGGATCTGGTGGAGATTCCCAAAGAGGAACTGAAGGATGAGTGGGATCCAGCAGGAATAGTTGACGTGCAAAATATCATGAAGAGGGTAGATGTCGAAAGGTGTTATGACGTGTAGGGATCTGGTGGAGATTCCCAAAGAGGAACTGAAAGATGAGTGGGATCCAGCAGGAATAGTTGACGTGCAAAATATCATGAAGAGGGTAGATGTCGAAAGGTGTTATGACGTGTAGGGATCTGGTGGAGATTCCCAAAGAGGAACTGAAAGATGAGTGGGATCCAGCAGTAATAGTTGACGTGCAAAATATCATGAAGAGGGTAGATGTCGAAAGGTGTTATGACGTGTAGGGATCTGGTGGAGATTCCCGAAGAGGAACTGAAAGATGAGTGGGATCCAGCAGGAATAGTTGACGTGCAAAATATCATGAAGAGGGTAGATGTCGAAAGGTGTTATGACGTGTAGGGATCTGGTGGAGATTCCCAAAGAGGAACTGAAAGATGAGTGGGATCCAGCAGGAATAGTTGACGTGCAAAATATCATGAAGAGGGTAGATGTCGAAAGGTGTTATGACGTGTAGGGATCTGGTGGAGATTCCCAAAGAGGAACTGAAAGATGAGTGGGATCCAGCAGGAATAGTTGACGTGCAAAATATCATGAAGAGGGTAGATGTCGAAAGGTGTTATGACGTGTAGGGATCTGGTGGAGATTCCCAAAGAGGAACTGAAAGATGAGTGGGATCCAGCAGGAATAGTTGACGTGCAAAATATCATGAAGAGGGTAGATGTCGAAAGGTGTTATGACGTGTAGGGATCTGGTGGAGATTCCCAAAGAGGAACTGAAAGATGAGTGGGATCCAGCAGGAATAGTTGACGTGCAAAATATCATGAAGAGGGTAGATGTCGAAAGGTGTTATGACGTGTAGGGATCTGGTGGAGATTCCCAAAGAGGAACTGAAAGATGAGTGGGATCCAGCAGGAATAGTTGACGTGCAAAATATCATGAAGAGGGTAGATGTCGAAAGGTGTTATGACGTGTAGGGATCTGGTGGAGATTCCCAAAGAGGAACTGAAAGATGAGTGGGATCCAGCAGGAATAGTTGACGTGCAAAATATCATGAAGAGGGTAGATGTCGAAAGGTGTTATGACGTGTAGGGATCTGGTGGAGATTCCCAAAGAGGAACTGAAAGATGAGTGGGATCCAGCAGGAATAGTTGACGTGCAAAATATCATGAAGAGGGTAGATGTCGAAAGGTGTTATGACGTGTAGGGATCTGGTGGAGATTCCCAAAGAGGAACTGAAAGATGAGTGGGATCCAGCAGGAATAGTTGACGTGCAAAATATCATGAAGAGGGTAGATGTCGAAAGGTGTTATGACGTGTAGGGATCTGGTGGAGATTCCCAAAGAGGAACTGAAAGATGAGTGGGATCCAGCAGGAATAGTTGACGTGCAAAATATCATGAAGAGGGTAGATGTCGAAAGGTGTTAAGACGTGTAGGGATCTGGTGGAGATTCCCAAAGAGGAACTGAAAGATGAGTGGGATCCAGCAGGAATAGTTGACGTGCAAAATATCATGAAGAGGGTAGATGTCGAAAGGTGTTATGACGTGTAGGGATCTGGTGGAGATTCCCAAAGAGGAACTGAAAGATGAGTGGGATCCAGCAGGAATAGTTGACGTGCAAAATATCATGAAGAGGGTAGATGTCGAAAGGTGTTATGACGTGTAGGGATCTGGTGGAGATTCCCAAAGAGGAACTGAAAGATGAGTGGGATCCAGCAGGAATAGTTGACGTGCAAAATATCATGAAGAGGGTAGATGTCGAAAGGTGTTATGACGTGTAGGGATCTGGTGGAGATTCCCAAAGAGGAACTGAAAGATGAGTGGGATCCAGCAGGAATAGTTGACGTGCAAAATATCATGAAGAGGGTAGATGTCGAAAGGTGTTAAGACGTGTAGGGATCTGGTGGAGATTCCCAAAGAGGAACTGAAAGATGAGTGGGATCCAGCAGGAATAGTTGACGTGCAAAATATCATGAAGAGGGTAGATGTCGAAAGGTGTTATGACGTGAAGGGATCTGGTGGAGATTCCCAAAGAGGAACTGAAAGATGAGTGGGATCCAGCAGGAATAGTTGACGTGCAAAATATCATGAAGAGGGTAGATGTCGAAAGGTGTTATGACGTGTAGGGATCTGGTGGAGATTCCCAAAGAGGAACTGAAAGATGAGTGGGATCCAGCAGGAATAGTTGACGTGCAAAATATCATGAAGAGGGTAGATGTCGAAAGGTGTTATGACGTGTAGGGATCTGGTGGAGATTCCCAAAGAGGAACTGAAAGATGAGTGGGATCCAGCAGGAATAGTTGACGTGCAAAATATCATGAAGAGGGTAGATGTCGAAAGGTGTTATGACGTGTAGGGATCTGGTGGAGATTCCCAAAGAGGAACTGAAAGATGAGTGGGATCCAGCAGGAATAGTTGACGTGCAAAATATCATGAAGAGGGTGGATGGGGTTATTGTTAAGTCCGACTCCTTTATCCTGACGTTTAATAGCGCTAAACTCCCTGAGCATGTTAAGACACATTTCCTTTGCTTAAGTGTGCGGCCTTATGTACACAATGCGGTGTTTCGAATGCCAGTGCTTTGGGCATACTACTCTTGGGTGTTGCGTAGAAGCTACTTGTGGCAAGTGTGGTCAGGCAGCCCATGACAGTGTCCACTGTACACCTCCATTGAAGTGTGTAAATTGCTCTGGAACTCACCCTGCCTGGAGTCAGGACTACAGCGTGTATCTGGAAGAATGGAAGATACAAGAGTTTAAAACTATGAAACCCATCCCCTATAGTGAGGCAAAAATCTGTATAAAGCTATGCCGACCCCATGTTTTGTCACCTCCTTCACTTCAGTTGTTAAACAGCCCGTGCAAAAAGCTGACGCTGCTACACAAACAGAGGCTGGTAGTGTCGGCACTCGCACCCGTGTGTGTCCATGCACATGTGCTGCTGCCGTGCTTTCTAAGCGTGTCCCTCCACCACAAACTTCAGAAAAAGCTGTCGTTTCTGACATTGTGGTGGTCCCTGCACCTCCAAAGGTGCTGCCACACCCACAACCACAGTTGTGGCTGCAAAGCCTAACCAGGGAAAATAATCCAAGGCAGAACGTCCAACAATGTTGGAATCGGGCATAAATCAGGCTGGCGATGTAGACATCGACCTCTCTGACGTCTCTGTCGATTCTTCTTTAGAGGCTATGGAGCTCGATGTCGGATTGGGGCAATCATCTCGCTACAAACCTGAGCCTACATCCATTATGGGCTCCTCTCCCCATCAGAAAGTCAGGATGAAAGTACTAGCCCCCTGATAGATGGCTCCAATTATACAGTGGAGCATGAATGGATTCAATAAGCACTTGGAGGAACTGAAAATACTAGCACAGCAATGCCCTCTGTGCTTGTTTCTGCCTGAAACACATTTGAAAGCATGGGTTGCCCCTGCACTAAGGGGCTATTTCTCATATCGCAAGGATGACCTGACTGGTGAAAGAGCCAAAGGAGGGGTCACCGTGTTTGTCGATAATGGCCACCACCCCTCTGTTCTCACCCTGGATACTAACCTGCAATCACCTGCAGATGAAATTCATTCACGTCGGAGACTTACAGTTTCTTCTCTTTATTTACCTCCACTGGATGCAATAGACGCTGAGGCTCTCACAGATCTTATCGCACTACTCCCCCGACCATTTCTCCCCCTGGGAGACTTGAATGCCCATCATGTCCTGTGGGTCTCAACGTCTCCTTGCGTTCAGGGTCGAGTTTTGGAGAGCATCCTGAAATCTCGATAGCTGGGCCTCCTAAACGCTGGTACACCGTTTCATTTCTGTGGCGCTACTGGGTCATTCCCAGCCACCGACCTATCTCTCTGCTCTCCAGCCCTCGACGACCCTGTTTACTGGGAAGCTCTTGACGACCTAAATTCCAGCGGCCACATGAAAGCTTTTTACTTACGTTCCAAATCTGGACCTTAATAATAAAATGGGAAGGTACTGTTAATCAGAACTCTGGGAGAAGTTATGATCTAAATGACAAAATATTTATTCAATCTTTAACATCACAAGTCAACACAAATGACTAAAGAAACGCCAAACATTTTATTAGACAAACGCTTTCACTAACATGGGATCTATGGCGGACAAAGTGATCAGCTGGGGATCGACAAATGACATTAACTGGAACAGTAATCGCTTTATCTGACTTCATACACGTGAGTCCGGGCTATGGCATAAAAACTACGCCACCATCAAGCATCTATACTCTACTATTTCCACAAAAGAAAAATATGGTTCGAAAGAACAGGGTGCTGATAAACATATGTTGGAGCCCTACGACGTAGCAGCGAATACACTACCCTCCTGCTGGTCAGGGCGGCACACTACGATGTGTTAGGCGACTGAAGTCATGGACGGCCGCAGTTTGTTATTAATGGTGCGCGCCAAAAAAATGCAAGTAAGCGGGCTCGCGTTTGGTTAATTTGGAACGCAGGTACTTTCCTATGAGCCTCTGAAACCCCGGTGGATTCCAGTGTTCTGGTGGATCCGTTTGCTGGTCTGCCAAACCAATCTGACTCCGTGCTACGACTATGCATGATGGAATATGTCAGATGTTCAGACGGTCGACTCAAGACAAATAAGTACACCCACGCATCACTTGTGTGCGTGATGCTAGTAGCAGTACCTCTGACAGTTCAGAAGATGACTCGCGCAGGCTCTAAGTGGAACACTAGCAAAGGACACAAGTCTCACCATTTAGGTAGAGACTTGCAGTTCTTTAGTAGCGAAGAGCCAGCACAAGAGTGATCTTCTCTCTCTGTCCACTCTCCTTCTCAGCTCAGTAGCAAAATCCTATTTACATCTTAGACTTCCCCCACTTCAGCACAAGCCAATCACGAGCTAGTGCATTGCATTCGAAGCTCGGAGAGAGCCCCTTGCTCTGCATACACCAATTTGACCAATAAGAGGCTTTAAAGTTTATTGGGAGAAAAGGATAAGTGACTGAGCTTCGCGGCCTCTTTCCCGCGCGTTTCCGCCGTGTCTTTTGCTAACAGCATGACCAGGGTGAAACCACACCCCTCAATAAAAAGCTTGCTATCTCCCCTATTGCGTCCATTTCAAAGTTTCCAAATAAGGGCCATAAACTCGCTAAAAGCCTCGTGATTTCACAAATATGTTTTGTAAGAGAGTCTGGACGTTTCGGTGCCATTGACCTGACCCACGGAAATTCGCAAAATTCTCACAGTTGTTTTGTCAGCTTCATGCCTAACAAGGGCCCATCCTCTCCTTTATTGCCGGTCTACAATGCGCTGGCCATTGCAGCGGCGACTTCTTGGCGCTAGGCAGTCTACCTGGACACGGCTGCCTCCCGACCAGCGATAACCAGCGTGCCTGCACAGTGAGATCACGGAAGTCGGATGTCGGGAAATGTTTCCACACAGGTTCCACAGAAAAAAAGCGTTTATCATGGCCCACTGTCGCCGAGCTCTTTTACAGCAGAAGTTTAAAATGGCACACTATTCCTTTGAACGCAGGTAAAGCTTACTGTTATTCCTTCCCTACAGCATGCAAGCAAGAGCATTAACCACTGCCCACCACTTCATCATGCTGTATGAAGTCAAATCGCAATAAATATCATATTCCCTAAGAACATAAAGCGGCATAACATTGAATCAGATGTGAGACTGCCCTGCAATCTCTCACACCTACTGATCCACCACTCGATGGTGTGTTGCTGAAACAGAAGCCACCAACATGGATGACTGGCAAGGCTAACTAGACGCTGTTCGGCCAGTTGGCTGTGTTTTAACACCTTGATAGCGTCCAGGAATGGGTGAATCACATCACATATGTGATCCATCCAGCAGCTGATCTATCCAGACCAAAGTCTTTCTGCGCTCTTGTTGCTAAAGTATGGGAAGGCATACAAAGTATTTCCAGCAAACACAGCAGTTTACCGATAGCTGAAGTTCTGAACCAGGGGTACCTCCAAACAACACCTAGAAACATTGCTCAGACGTTGGCCGAGCATTTTGCTAAAACTACTGCCAATGCACGCCAGGATCCAGCGTTTCGTCACTACTGTGGGACTGTCGAGAGGGAAAAGTTGGACTTCAGGTCGAGCAGTTCTTCAGCCTAAAATTCCCCTTTCTAAATGTGGGAGCTGGAACCTTCACTGGCTGAGACTGCTGACACTGCACCCAGTCAGGATCACATCCGGTACTCCGTGCTTCAACATCTGCCAGAGCTGTCAAAGGAAATCCTCCTCGAATGTTTTAATCGAATATGGCAGACAAGTGTCTTCCAAAACTCGTGGGGGGAGGCAATTTTGATCCTTCTCCTCAAACCAGGAAAGCACCACACATGTTGCAGTAGTTATCGGAGTCTCGACTTGACGAGCTTTGTAGGAAAGACTCTGGAAACTTTGGTCCACGGTCTACAGCCTGACCCTCCTAGAAGCTGCTACTCAGCAGGCTTTTCTCCATAAGCATCACTGTATCGGCATATTCTTTGATATCAGTAAGGTGTACGATACTACTTGGAGACACTGTATTCTCGCACCTCTGCATCAATGGGGCTTTCGTAGCCACCTCCCCATTTTCATTCAGCCTTTCCTATCTCAACGGTTTTTTTCGATCCGAGTTGGTCACACACTATCTGATCGATGTGAGCAGGAGAATGGTGCCTCTCAGGGCAGTGTTTTAAATGTTACCCTCTTTACCATCAACAGTATAACATCTACTGTAAGGAGTCCAGTGCAGTGCTTCTTAGTTGTGGATGACTCTGCTGTTTTCTGTTCCTCCTCCAGTGTTGCATGGTGCGCTGTCAGTTGCAACTTACAGTGCAGCAGTTAGAGGAGTGGGCTGCAAAGAGGAGTTTGCAGTTTTCTGCCAATACGTGTGTGTGTGTGTGTGTGTGTGTGTGTGTGTGTGTGTGTGTGTGTGTGTGTGTGTGTTCATCTTGATCATTCTCGTCGTCCTTTTAAATTACCTGCCTTGAATATGGGGGACACCAGCCTACATTTTAGAGACACAGTGCGGTTCCTGGATCTCATTTTTGATTGCAGATTGTCATAGTTGCCAAACCTGCGAGACTTTGAAGCCAGAACACTGAAGGCACTGAACTTCCTCAAGTGCCTCAGCCACAGGTCTTGGGGAGTGGACAGGGTACGCCTCCTCCAGTTTTATCGGGCATTTGTGCATTCGCAGCTGGATTATGGGTGCACGGTGTATGGGTCAGTGAGGCCCTCTTGCCCTCATATTTGCGGATCTTTGTCCACCATGAGGGGATTAGGCTAGCCACAGGTGCTTATCGGACCAGTCCCATACCCAGCCTCTGTGCTGAGGTGGGAGAATCGCCACTTACCATCCAGCGACAGCTCCTCATGGTGAACCAAGCATGTAACTTCTTCACAGCTCCAAATTCACTTGCACACCATAATGTTGTTCATCCATATCTGGAGCATCTTTTTTTCCAACTGTCCATAAGTGATGATGACGTTTGAGATCCACCTGCAGAGTGTTGTGGAGTCACTCGGTGTGGAGCTAGTCCTACCCCAAATCCACAGTTTTAACTGTCTGTCACCCCGGTTACTGGAGCGGCCCAGAGTGATTCTAGATTTCGTGCAGTACAGGAGAGATAGCACTTCTGCTTCCGTTTTTAATGAGCACCACAACCATTTAGCTGTTGGTCTAAGCAGGATGACTCCCTTGGTTGCTCTGTCGTTTCCCGGATCGGGTCCTAAAGGTCAGAGTGCCTGCTGAACTCACCATCTTCGACGCAGAATTATATGCAATCTTGCGGGCACTCGAGCAGATGAGACACTCTCCCAGTGTTAGATACTCGTCTGTTCAGATTCTCTGAGAACCCTTTACTCTTTCCAACGTTTGTACCCAGCAGATAAAGTAATCCAGACATTCCAGGACGGCCTCCTCCGACTACAGGGACTGGGAAAGGCGGTGTCTTTCTGCTGGGTACCAGGGCACGTGGGAATTCTGTGGAATGAAAGGGCGGGTCAAGCAGCCAAGGAGGCATGTCGTGAGTGTCAGGTCTTTCGGTGTGCTATCCCTCTGCATGCCCTCACCTCACTGTTGGAGTATAAAGTCTTGTAGATGCGTCATACTTTATTGGACTGCATTTCATTTGTTGGCCTGGACTGCAACGGATTTGCTGGCGGATCTGCAGTCTATTTTACGTAATGATCAAACGAATGTGGTGCACGTTTTAAAGTTTTGTGAATTCTCCAACGTATTTAACAAGATTTTGGGGAGGTTTATAATGTGTCAACAGAGTGGCTGGCTCATCCAGGTTTTTTTGTAAGTGATCAGCGAGTCACATTTACCTGTTTTGTTCTTTAACTTCTTATGTGTTTTGTTTTCCTTTTGTTTTACTTTCTTCCCTCCCCATTGGTTCTAGCGCATGTGAGAGTGCCTGTGCGATAGAATGCTTGTGTGGTCATTTCAGGGGCATGTGCGTACGATAATTCTAGTTCTTATCCTCGTTAGTTTGTTTTAATAAATGTCCAGGCACTGAGAACGTCGCCATTGGGCGCCCATTAGATCCCAAAACACAGACACACACTTCGGGAACGAACCCCCGAAACCCAAGGGCATTGGTCCCCTCCCCCAAGCCAGAGAAGCAACAGCCTCCTCCGGCTCCTCTCGTGCAGAAGGGGTCCCTTGGGACCCCCCCTCTGGTGGCCCCAGCATCACCACTCCCTACCGATTCAGCATCCGAGGATCAGATGTAGATCTTAGCGTCCCCTGAGGACCTGGATCTCACTGATGCCTCATCCGCAATAGGAACGGATATAAATACTCAACCGATGGCAGCAGGTGATCCTGAGGCGTAAGCTGCCTCCCCGCGCACTTCGTGCCTTACCAGCCTTACTATAACGTCGTCCTAAAGTGGAATTAGTGCGTTTTTTTCCACCACCTGGCTGAGCTTTGGCAACTGTTAAGCTTTATACTTGAATTCTGCATTTCCCTCCAGGAAACCTGATTCTTGATAGTACGAAACCCTGCCCTCCACAGCTATAGGGAATATTACAAGGACCATAGCGAATATAATAGTGTGTTAGGTGAAGTTTGCGTCTATGTCCTGAACTCGATATGTAGTGAACCTGTGCCTCTTGAAACTCCTCTTGAAGCTGCTGCTGTCAGGATAAGGACGATGCAGGAAATAACTGCCTGCAATGTGTATCTTCCTCCCTTGAACGTATTGGCTGTACTCATTTATCAACTCCCTAAACCTTTCCTACTTCTGGGAGATTTTAACACCCATAACCCCTTGTGGGGTAGCACCATGCCTGCTGGCCAAAGTAGAGATGTCGAAAATTCACTTTCCCAACACGAGCTCTGCCTCTTAAATACTGGGGCCGCCACACATTTCAGTGTGGCTCCTGGTACTTATTCGTCCATTGATTTATCCCTGTGCAGCCCAGGACCTCTCCCATCTATGCTCTAGAGAGCACACGATGACTTGCGTGATAGTGACCACTTCCCCATCTTCCTGTCACTCCCCGTTAAACGCCTGGTTAAATCCACAGGACAGAACAGGTAGTTGGAAATGTGGAAAGGGGCCAAAAGGGGGGCTGTCAGTTACACTCGAACACATTTAACATTATTTAGTTGCCCAAACATTACAGCGTAAATTTCCGAGCTTAACTATAGACTGAAAATGTCACATAATTTTACTGCTTAAGGGCACCACCTCGTGAATTTTTAAAACGGCTGTAGGCCCGTGATTTAAAACACAACTACAATAAATTTTCAAAAGGCAGAAAGCGCAAGGTTTTATCTTTAAATAATATTTCGAACGAGGCTGAAGGCCCAAACAATCTAAGACTTGAGAAGTAAGGAATTTTAATTTTAAAACAGCTAGAGGCCCATGATTTAAAAACACGAATACAATAAATTTTTAGAGGCAGAAGGCCCAAAGGCTCTAATCTTAAATAATTTCTTTTTTTAAATGTGGCTGAAGGCCCAAATAATGCAAGATTTAACAAGTAAGGAATTAAAATTAAGAAGGCTGAAGGCCCATGATTGTAAAACACAACTACTATAAATTTTCAAAAGTCAGAAGGCCCAAAGCTTTATCCAGAATGTTTTAAAAGAGGCTGAAGGCACAAACAATCTACGACTTAACAAGTAAGGAACTTTCAATTTTTAAAACGGCTGAAGGCCCATCATTTAAAACCCAACTAAAAGCATAAAAATTCAAACCATCGCCTATGATCTATTAAAATACACAATCAAACACCAATAAGGAAAGGCAGTACAGCCAGCGGCGCTCAGAAGTTTCCGGGGATCGGTCTGCACTTGAAATATTAACGTTCGCTTGGGGGAGACAGGTAGTCGGCCAAACTATATCCGATCCGCCGGCAACCCAACCAAGAGACAGTAAACGGACACACCGGCCTTCCCCCGACCGAAACGTAAAAGGCGTAGCCGCCCACGACCAAGTATGCATAAGCTGTCAAAACTGCACACACGTGTCGGACAGCGAAAACACGGTGAGGAAACTACACTGCCTGTATTTTACGTCAGCGGCCAGGGCGGGTAACCGGAACGCTAAAGGCCACAAGGCAGAAAATTCCATTGGTGAACTTGGACTTCAAATAACCAAAATACAGTTAAACTCTACCGGATGGTGGCCAAACTTTCGCCAACTCGAAAACTCGCCGTTGCTCACGGGAATAACCCCAACAGCTAACTATGAAAAACAACGGCACACTGTGAACCGACTGGCTTCGGTAATTAAATCACCATTAAATTTTGATGTCCTGGGTCGGTGAGCGACGAACCTCGTGGCAATCGGAACAGCTCCCACACACTCCGACGCTGAGTAGAGACCGCCAGGGGGCCGGCCCACTTCTCCACGCGGAAATTTCCTGGTTGATCCAGACCGACCAACCGGCTGCCACACATCAGCACGGAGACTGCACTAAAATAACTGAGCAGTCGACATCACAAGCTGCACACAGTTTCACAAACACTTGCACAAAGGACTAGACAATACTAACGGCATCGACTGTGCAAAAACGATGACGAATCACGAGTCGGCACACGCAGGCAACCCATAAGCGATCGCCGGCCAACACACACGTACACGTCGTCCGACAAGACGACCGGCAGACGACCAACCGAGGTGGTCCGCACTCGAGTGATGCGTATCGGCAAACGTCGGGCAGTGATGGCTGTCCGGGCGTCACTGCAGCAGCGCCCTGATTGAACTCCTGCCGCGTCCTAAGTCAAACACTGCTAGGTCCGAACTGCACTGTTAGCGCCTCCCAACTCTTTGACAGATCCGAACTCCCAACACTGACAACCGGGAAGTAATAGCAGTCAGCAAAGATAATATTCCCAGGCGCCGCTGATGCCGCTCATGGGCAGGCAAGGCGGCAACTCAGTGACACGAGTAATTGAAATTAACAGAACGACTTGGTACTATAGTAGAAACAGGATATCAAATGAGATACGGCATGAACCCGAGCCACGCACGGCTCACCTCCAGCCTCATGCCCGAGGACGTCTACCAAGATGGGGTTTAAACAAGGCAGACTGCGAAGATTTCACCTCAGCTGTCACCCTTGAATCTCCCCCACATGGCAACATCGATGTGGTGGTTGGGGGGCGGGGGGGGGGGGGGGGGCGGGGGTCACTAGTTTCTAAGGCGGAAAACGCGATCCCTCGTTCTTTAGGGTCCCGCAGCGTAAGTCCGTACTTTGGTGGTCGCCAGAAGCTACTGCGGCAATTAAAGAGCGTCGGCGAGCTCTACAGCGACATAAGTGGCACTCTTGCCTGGGGCACCTAATAGCTTTTAAACGACGCCGTGGCAGCGTTCACCTGCTTATAAAAAGACGGGAACAGGAGCGTTGGCAGAGGTACGCTCGACCATTGGCTGCAATACGTCGTCTTCCCAAGTCTGGACGAAGATCAGACGGGTACCAGACCCTAGCAGGTGTCCCTGGCGTTAACATCGATGCCGTTTTACCCGAGTAGTTTGCATAGTTAGAGCCTCTGTGTCGGCGAATTACCACGTAGTCTGTCGCACGCTTAAACAGCGGATGGAAAGTCCTCTGACGGCACAGTGAACCCTATTATACCCCATTTACAGAGTGGAAGCTCCTCAGCGCCCTTACACACTGTCCCGACACAGCTCCTGGGCCGGATCGGATCCACAATCAGATGATTAAAAATCTCTCGTCCGACTACAGGCGACATCTCCTCGTCATCTTCAACAGTGCTTTCCAGAACCCAACACCTGGTTACCGTCTTTTCTGATTTACGAAAAGCTTACGACACGACCTGACGACATCATATCCTTGCCACTTTATAACAGTGGGGTCTCCGGGGCCCGCTCCCGATTTTTATCCAAAATTACCCGTCGCTCCGTATTTTCTGTGTCCAGGTCGATGCCTCCCGTATCCAGGAGAATGGGGTCCTCTGGGCTCGGCATTGAGTGTATCTCTAGTTTTAGTGGCCATTAATGGTCTAGTTGTAGCTCTAGGGCCGTCCGTCTCACATTTTCTTTATGCAGACGACTTCTGCATTTCGTACTGCTCCTCCAGTACTGGTGTTGGTGAGCGGTGCCTGCAGGGAGCCAGTCATGGGCTGTCGCCCACGGCTGCCCGTTTCAAGCTGCAAATTCGTGTGTCATGCACTTCTGTGAGTATCGTACCCTTCATCCGGAACCTTTACCTTAATAACTATCCACCCACTGTAGTGGAGACATATCGATTCTTAGGACTGGTTTTCGACGCCCGACTGACTTGGTGTCTTCACCTTCGTCAGATTAAGCGGAAGTGCTGGCAACGGCCCTACAGAGCACTTGTTCAATAACGCTATTATGGGAGTGTGGTTTACGGTTCGGCGACGCCCTCAGCATTGTGTTTACTCGACGCAGTGGACCACAGTGGGTGGCGTTCGCTTAGCGCCGGGAGCTTTTGGGATGTGTCTGGTGACCTTCATCCTGGCGGAAGCAAGAGTCCCTCCATTGAAGGTTAGGCGTGCACAAGTGCTCGCCAGTTACGTTGCACACATTCGTAGTTCTCCTGCGCATCCGAATTACCGTCTCATTTTGCCAACCACTGCAGTTCTCGCATCGGCGGCCCAGGTCAGGGCTTACGATTGTGGTTCGCATCCGATCGCCTCTGTCTGGAGTCCTTCCCTTACGACTTCTCCTCGAGTTCTGTTCACGTACACCTCCATGGTGTAAGTCTAATCCGAAGCTTTGTCTGGGATTTTTGCATGGCCCTAAGGACTCAGCCAAACTCCCGGCTCTTTGCTCTCACTTCCTCTCTATTCTTGACGTGTTCCGGGGTTCTGAAGTGGTATACACATATGGCTCTTTTACTGATGGTCATGTTGTCTTCGCCTACGTTCACAGAGGCCATACTGAACAGAATTCCTTTCCAGATTGCTGCAGTGTATTCACTGCAGAGCTGGTGGCCATATCTCGTGCTCTTCAGCAAATCCATGTTCTGGTGAGTCGTTTCTTCTCTGCACTGTGTAAGGGGTCCGCAGGCCCTTACTACTAAGTTTGCGCTCACACAGGTCGACAGGGCAACTATCGAGTAGCGTGTGTGCAGGTCGCGAGAGCTAGAGGGGGTTCACCGGAGTGCCGAGTGCTGCTTGGGTAGATTCCCGCGAGGCGGGAAGAGCTGCGCGGAGAGCAGTTAGTAAGAGTTAGAGTGTGGAGAGTGCCGGGTCAGGGTGTGGTAGGTTCCCGCGAGGCGGGCAGAGCTGTGCAGAAGCCAGCAGTTGAATTAAAGCAAATTACCGGCAAAAGGGAGTGGCCATCGCCGTGGTTTAACCCCTTTATGTTAGTATTATACGGGAAAGTGAGAAAGTTTAATTATAGAGTGATTTCAGTGATATTAAGTGCCGTTATTGAACTCCCGCGTCTACCGCGCCGGCATTACTTGGATTACAGTGATTGGATGTTGCGTGTGACGATTAAGAATAACTAAAGAAACCTGTGCTGAGATTAGCCGTCATTAACAGTGTATTGACGAAGGCAGTGGCTGTCTCCATATTTTGTGCTTTTGCTAAGAATATAGATCTTGTTTGTAAAACTGTGTTGTGTCCTTCTTACCACCAAACAGTACTTATTACAGTATTTGCGAAGGACAATACGGAATGTAACATCCCCTGAGCAGTCCAATCCGATTGCCAGCCCATTAGGTACACGGTCACATTAATTAATTATCTAATTTTGGGCTGCTATTTTGATCCCGAACGAATGGGAACAATAAAATAAATAAAAGGGTATGTTACACCCTTGGCTTACCGTGAAAGGACAAGTGCAATTTTCGGACGAGTCGTAATGAACAATAGGTAATTTACCTTACTTAACGCCAGAAAACTAAATTTGCAATGTGGAATCGGGACAGTGCATGAACGATAAAATCGCGATAAGGAACAGTGCATTTTTTGAACAATACGAAGTAATAATATCTCACGATTGTGACTAAACTGTTTTTCTTGCCATATTAAATAGAACAATAGCGTCAATCAACTGTATTGTAAAGTGCAAATGCAAAAATTCGCACGAAAAACTGTGAAAAGTGGACGCTAAAGAAAGACACGTGTGAACAGTAAAATAGTGAGACGAGCCAAGATTTCGTCACAAAAGTTGTTAGAAAGGTGTTTAGTGATAACATGTTGACGGAAATTGCTTTTTGAACGGTGAAAATGGGACAGTTTCGTGTGGACCCACAAACTGTTATGCTGACGACAAGGTATTGTGGCGACGCAATTAGTGAGTGACGTCACGCAGAGCCACGTAGCAGTTGCACCAAAGAGCTTCGATCCGCGAAGTGATTTCACATGACACCACGGCGAGCGACGCAACTTCGAGATACCGAGAGCAGTCCCGGCATCTAGCGGCCGAACTACGAACTACGCCCGCCTGCAGCGCCATGGAGCGGCCGACGGGGAACTACGTCGCCTTGCAGCTGATCTTCAACTTCACGCGAGCTCCAGCGGCGGCACAGCCACGCCCATCTCAAACGTCAAAACATCGCGACTCGCGGTAACGTCGGTTGGTGAGTGAAGACGATGGGTTAACATAACAGTAAATTGCAGTGTGCAGTCTTCGTGATAAATAAGCAATTTTTAAATGATATTTACATTAGGAAAAGTGCTCAATTGCAGTAATTTCAGAAAAGTTGCGAAGCATACTCTGAAGTCTAGCATGCTTACTTATGCACACTGCACTGTATAAATGGTAATTGTTTTGATGATTTTGCATTTATAGATTTTGTGAGTGTTATGATTATCTTGTTTAAAACATTTTTACATAAATGGTGTATGTGGAAATTATTATTGGAAAGTATTAGGTTTTTGAGAGTTGTGAAGTTCAGTACTCATGCATGTTGTATCATTTTGGGAATTAACTGAAAGGATTGCAGGGACTGTTTGATTAGTTTCATGATAATTAGGAGTGTTTTGGGGTTATTGGAGGTTATTTTGTATTACTTGCCTGGGCATTAAATATAAACCAAACATGTCTTCTGAAGATAAGCAGGTCTGTGAGGCAGTAGTTGAAAGGAAAGGGATAGGACAGGAAGATAGAGATGATTCAGGAATCAGTGATTGTGGATTGTCATTAGGAAGCCCATCAGCGCATTCAACTAGTTATCCTGAGACACCGGAACAAACGATGAGAGCTAGGCCAATTTCAGAGGATGCAGATATGCGATCGATGTTGGCAGCCTTGCTAAAAGAAAGTAGAGAGGGAGAAGAAAGGTACCACAAATTATTAAAGGAATATTTTCAAGAAGAAAGCGAAAGGAGAGAAAAATTCTATAAATCATTAGAGAAACATTTTCAAGAAAGGGAAGAAATAGTACGAAAATTCGGAGAATCACTCAAGGAAGATTTACAAGAGATTAAAACATCGTACACGAGGATGGAATGTAATCTGAAGAAGGAAATGCAGGAGTTACCAGAACGATTGAAAATGAACGACGACGAGAGAGAGAGTAAGCTACAGAAAAATATAGACCAGATCCAGGGAGACGTGGAGAAGACGGAAGGAAAGTTAACAGAGAAGATAGAAAACGAGGTTGAAGAAACTAGAACCAAATTGGGAGAAAAGATCACCGAGGTGACGCAGATGCAGAAACAGTGCAACGATGTGGTTGAGGGGATAGGAGATAAGCAAAACCAATTGGCAGTCAATCCGAGAAATGCTATAGCCGTGCAGCGAGAAGAAGATGACCAGTGGATTGCAATCGAAGGTGAGGCCTTCACTTGTGGAATCAAAAGGAAGAAAGGGACTACTAATTATGATCAGTTTGGAGGAGGATTATTGAAGAAATGCTGGTCCAAAAGTCGTCAGTGTGCAGCACTTGAGGACCCACTACGATGCAGACCACTTAGTAATTGGAAAGGAACGTCGGAAGAAATTGCCAAACATTCGTGGAAATGGAACGAGATTTTGGAACAACCCCTGAGTGATAACGTAATGGTATCTGCAATAAAAGGAAGATTGAATCAGAAAAGGCAAGGAACCGTATCCAGGAGCCTAATTAAAGGTAGAGAGGCCTTAATGAAGATACTGGACCAATTGGAGTCTATTAGATCACAGAAATACAAGCAAGCTAATGATCGAAACAGAGAAGGGAGTAATGACCCAAGGATTCATATTAATCATTCGTCTGATTTCCGAGGAAGAGGCGGAGGAACCGAAAAACCGAATGACAATCCAGGTGAGGTCCGGTCAGGGGTGAGGGCTATAAGGACCCAAATAAACCTGCTAAGACATGGTTAGGACATTTAGCTGTAAAATTGACATTTGAAAGAGGGAAGGTTTATTTACATTGTGTTCTGTGATGTATTACAATTAGAGTTGCATATTTCATATCAAAAAGTAGTTAAGGATGAATATAAAACTTGTAATAACTATGTTGTAGTAACAATTCACATGTACTGTGTTTAGGTAATGATTTTTGAGTGTATATGTTGTGTGTTTTCATTTGATATTGGATTAGAGAGGACTATTGCTGGTTGAGATGAAAAATTGTAATTTTGGACGATGCCATTTATGTGATATAATAACCTTTTGTAAAATTATTGTGGAGGCAGCCCACTATCGGAGTCCAGGATTATTTTGACAAATTGTAAATTCATTAATTATTTGTATTGTATGTACTGTTTAAATGTAGCCATGTTTTTTTTAATCCCTTGCCGATTCTTTTTCGCCTGCGGTTCAAAAGAAGTTTTTGAGGGCGGGGATGTAAGGGGTCCGCAGGCCCTTACTACTAAGTTTGCGCTCACACAGGTCGACAGGGCAACTATCGAGTAGTGTGTGTGCAGGTCGCGAGAGCTAGAGGGGGTTCACCGGAGTGCCGAGTGCTGCTTGGGTAGATTCCCGCGAGGCGGGAAGAACTGGGCGGAGAGAGCAGTGTGTGGAGAGTGCCGAGTCAGGGTGTGGTAGGCCCCCGCGAGGCGGGCAGAGCTGTGCAGAAGCCAGCAGTTGAATTAAAGCAAATTACCGGCAAAAGGGAGTGGCCATCGCCGTGGTTTAACCCCTTTGTGTTAGTATTATACGGGAAAGTGAGAAAGTTTAATTATAGAGTGATTTCAGTGATATTAAGTGCCGTTATTGAACTCCCGCGTCTACCGCGCCGGCATTACTTGGATTACAGTGATTGGATGTTGCGTGTGACGATTAAGAATAACTAAAGAAACCTGTGCTGAGATTAGCCGTCATTAACAGTGTATTGACGAAGGCAGTGGCTGTCTCCTTATTTTGTGATTTTGCTAAGTATATAGATCTTGTTTGTAAAACTGTGTTGTGTCCTTCTTACCACCAAACAGTACTTATTACAGTATTTGCGAAGGACAATACGGAATGTAACATCCCCTGAGCAGTCCAATCCGATTGCCAGCCCATTAGGTACACGGTCACATTAATTAATTATCTAATTTTGGTCTGCTATTTTGATCCCGAACGAATGGGAACAATAAAATAAATAAAAGGGTATGTTACAACTGATACCCTGAGCAGCTTACAAGCTATCGACCAGTGCTATCCATGCCATCCTTTTGTGGCGACCATCCAGAAGTCCACCTATGCCCTGGAACGGTCCAGTCGTTCCGTGGTGTTTGTGTGGAGCCCAGGACACGTCGGGATCTCAGGCTACGAACTTGCCGACAGGCTGGCCAAGTAGGCTACGCGGAAACCGTTTCTGGCGATGAGCATCTCTGAAACTGACCTGCGCTTAGTATTACGCCGTAGGTTTTTCAGCTTTGGGAGATGGAGTGACATAGTCCCAGCACACACAACAAACTGCATGCCTCTAAGGAGACTACGAATGTGTGGAAGTCGTCTACGCGGGCGTCTCTCTGGGAGTCTGTGGTTCTGTGCTGCCTCTGCACTGGCCACACTTGGCTGACCCACGGCTATCCCCCCGGCGGTGTCCAGTTAACAGTGGCTCACATTCTGTTGTGCTGTCCTGCTTTGTCTGCCCTGCGAGACAATCTTCGGTTACCAGACTCGTTGCCATTCATTTTAACAGACAATGCCTCATCGGATGATGTGGTTTTATGTTTCCTTCGTGAGAGTGCGTTTTATAATTCCATGTACGTTTTAGCGTATGTCCTTTGTCCCTCTGTGTCCTCCACGCCAGTGCTTTTAGGCTGGAGGTTTTAATGTGTTGCAGAGTGGCTGACTTATCCTTTCTCTTCTCGTGATCAGCCAGGCATGGTCATCTGCTGTTTTGTTTCAATTTCTTCTGTCTGTTTCTTGCGTCTCGCTGTGATTTTCCTGTCTTCGTGTCTGTTGCCCTTTTGTCGTTCTTGTGGTTTTTCTTTGCACCCCGTTTTGTGCTGTACATCTCGTTTGTTTTGTTCTCATACTTGTATTCTTCTTCTAACCGGAATGAGGGACCGATGACCTAGCAGTTTGGTCCCGTCCCCTTTTTAAACAAACCAATCAACCAACCAACCTCCTATGATGGGAAGTAATTACTTTTATACGGAGCACTGAACTGCATTGACGTGGGACCAATTACGAAGTTCTTTACAGAAAGTGGTGTAGCTTTCCATCTTATCTTCATGTAAGTACAAATGCAATCAATTTCACGAAATGAAACTGAATGTGTAACTTGTGCCAGTGGTGACATGAATTTCTTATGAGATTACAGAATAGAGAGAATGCTAGCTGGACAGACACTCAGCAACATGCGGTTCTCTATATATCTGGTCATTATGCCCTCCTAGCATGTGTCGTAGGAGATGCAATTACATTTTCCTGCAATCTGCGGACTGCTAACTGCTACTCCCTTACGCTGCCACATTAATGTTACAAAATCAAAAGTGTCTTCCCTGTGAAATGTTGCTCACAACTTTACTGACCATTGGTTCTCTTACAACCAACTAGCCTATTTTCTGACACAGGTATATTGGCCATTAGTGTAGTGCCGACCTACATTTATATTTAGTTTGTCCCATTCTTTCATTTTCATAATCATTAATACTGGAAATTGAAATAAGAACACCGTGAATTCATTGTCCCAGGAAGGGGAAACTTTATTGACACATTCCTGGGGTCAGATACATCACATGATCACACTGACAGAACCACAGGCACATAGACACAGGCAACAGAGCATGCACAATGTCGGCACTAGTACAGTGTATATCCACCTTTCGCAGCAATGCAGGCTGCTATTCTCTCATGGAGACGATCGTAGAGATGCTGGATGTAGTACTGTGGAACGGCTTGCCATGCCATTTCCACCTGGCGCCTCAGTTGGACCAGCGTTCGTGTTGGACGTGCAGACCGCGTGAGACGCTTCATCCAGTCCCAAACATGCTCAATGGGGGACAGATCCGGAGATCTTGCTGGCCAGGGTAGTTGACATACACCTTCTAGAGCACGTTGGGTGGCGCGGGATACATGCGGACGTGCATTGTCCTGTTGGAACAGCAAGTTCCCTTGCCGGTCTAGGAATGGTAGAACGATGGGTTCGATGACGGTTTGGATGTACCGTGCACTATTCAGTGTCCCCTCGACGATCACCAGTGGTGTACGGCCAGTGTAGGAGATCGCTCCCCACACCATGATGCCGGGTGTTGGCCCTGTGTGCCTCGGTCGTATGCAGTCCTGATTGTGGCGCTCACCTGCACGGCGCCAAACACGCATACGACCATCATTGGCACCAAGGCAGAAGCGACGCTCATCGCTGAAGACGACACGTCTCCATTCGTCCCTCCATTCACGCCTGTCGCGACACCACTGGAGGCGGGCTGCACGATGTTGGGGCGTGAGCGGAAGACGGCCTAACGGTGTGCGGGACCGTAGCCCAGCTTCATGGAGACGGTTGCGAATGGTCCTCGCCGATACCCCAGGAGCAACAGTGTCCCTAATTTGCTGGGAAGTGGCGGTGCGGTCCCCTACGGCACTGCGTAGGATCCTACGGTCTTGGCGTGCATCCGTGCGTCGCTGCGGTCCGGTCCCAGGTCGACGGGCACGTGCACCTTCCGCCGACCACTGGCGACAGCATCGATGTACTGTGGAGACCTCACGCCCCACGTGTTGAGCAATTCGGCGGTACGACCACCCGGCCTCCCGCATGCCCACTATACGCCCTCGCTCAAAGTCCGTCAGCTGCACATACGGTTCACGTCCACGCTGTCGCGGCATGCTACCAGTGTTAAAGACTACGATGGAGCTCCGTATGCCACGGCAAACTGGCTGACACTGACGGCGGCGGTGCACAAATGCTGCGCAGCTAGCGCCATTCGACGGCCAACACCGCGGGTCCTGGTGTGTCCGCTGTGCCGTGCGTGTGATCATTGCTTGTACAGCCCTCTCGCAGTGTCCGGAGCAAGTATGGTGGGTCTGACACACCGGTGTCAATGTGTTCTTTTTTCCATTTCGAGGAGTGTACAACAATACTATGCATTCTCAGCCTTACTTTACATTTATACATCTGAGACGCCATTTACAGTTCGAACGAAGATTTATTCCAAAGACCCTCCACCCCTGTAAACCTGCTGTATATAGCGCAGGGAATCTACTGCTTCAGAATGAGTAGAAACAGTCAGGACCTCCCCGACTGTTTGCTCATAAATCACGCTGTTCCGGAGCTTGCTTTACACACAACTTTAAATGCCACAAAGCAAACAACGAACACATTCTGTGGGTGTATTTCTGTTTTACAGCTCAGACGTTCTATTTTCGTCGTAAAAAGTAAAATTTGGATGTCCTGTAAGGTTGACGACTTCATCGTTGTGTATAACACCATGCGATGCCGAAAGGAAGATTGAGACGACCGAAATTTGCTATTTTTTTTTTTTTTTGTGGACCTTTGTGTGTTGGTCCTGGAAAGGGCCGATTTGTTTTCCTTGGATGCTGCGATTTATGTTCTACGATGCTAATAGATATATTGTAGATGATTTGTTCATATTCCCTAAAGCGTGCTTATATAGCGGTGTTTTGTTCGAAGACTGGTGTGGTGCAGCTCTCCGATCTACAGTGTACTGTGCGAGCAGCTTCACCTCCGCATGAATGTTGCAGCCTGCACCCGCCTGAACCTGCATACAGTAAACGAGACTTCATCCGTATTCCCCTACATGTTATAGTTCCCCCCCTCCCCTCCCATACCCAAACACACACACACAGTTCCCTCCGTTATAAAATTAAGTACTCCTTGATGCCTCAGGGTGTATCCCTATTAACTAATCCCTTCTTTTCGTTATGCTCAGGTATATATTTCCTTTTCCCGATTCTATTCCGTACCTATTTAGTAATTACTTGATTTGCCCACCTAGACCTCAGCATTCTTCTGTAGAACGACATACGGAAAGCAGCATTTTCTTGTTCACTTACTGTCCACATTCTTCTGACGAAGAGAAATTTTTTATTACCAGTCACCATTTTACATCCACTTTACTTTTTCGATTGACAATTATTTTTCTACACTTACAGCAAAACTCGTCTAGAACTTCCAATTTCTCATTGCCTGACTTAACGGCGTCAGCATAATTAATTTAAATCGATCGCACTCCATTCTACTTTTCTCTCTCTTTGGTGTTCTTTTTAGAACCTCTTTCTAAGGGATAATCCATTCCCTTCCCTTGAACTCTCAAAATTCTTTGCCATCTCTCTCAGAAATAAAGTCATTAACAAATTTTAAATGTTTTATTTCTTCTCTCATAGCATTAAACAATTTTCCAAACTGGTGTTTGGTTTCTTTTCCTGCTTCTCAATATCCAGACTGCATAACAGTACAGCTCTGACTAACTTATCTCTCAACTACTGCTGTGCCGGCCGGAGTGGCCGTGCAGTTCTAGGCGCTACAGTCTGGAGCCGAGCGACCGCTACGGTCGCAGGTTCGAATCCTGCCTCGGGCACGGATGTGTGTGATGCCCTTAGGTTAGTTAGGTTTAATTAGTTCTAAGTTCTAGGCGACTGATGACCTCAGAAGTTAAGTCTCATAGTGCTCAGAGCCATTTGAACTACTGCTGTCTTTTTACGTTCATGAGTTCTATAATTGATGGCTGCTTTTTGTGCAAGTTCCATAAATTCTTTACCTATAATTTATCGGTGATAACTTGAGAACTGCAGTCTATTTTCAGTTATTTTCTTCGGGAAAGCCACAGAAAACAGACATTAGTCTTGCGTAGCTACTTGTAAAGAAATGAAAATTTTCACTGTTACTGGCATATTGCTCGTAGAGTAACCAGAACATGTGATTTCCGAAACATGAAAATGAAATTTCCTACCCGGTTCTTCACAAGGATCAATAAGTGAAGTAGATTACCTCAGAGGAGCATGCACACGACCGGAGACGATGTCGTGCGCGCGTGTGTTACATAACGCACACGACTGTGGTTTGGTGACGGCATGTGTACCATTTTGAAACACAGAATGAAATGTTTCAGAGATTTGTGATTCAAAGTGTGTCGTCAACGTACCACCTTAGACGCAGAAACACGTTGAACTACAGTCGTGCGTGTGGTCCGCAATAAATCTGGACAGAACGCTTTTCCCTTGGGGCGTAAAATTATAAACGTCGCGGAAGAAGTTAACGGCTCATTATATCTTGGTGCAGCAGAGGCTATAAAGTTGAAATGTTGCTCGTACACGCAGACTGCTACGAACATTTGGAACTGCGCGAGACGCTTCGCACTCCAGCTAAAAGTCACTGGCGCCTGGTGACGTGGGTGCCGCGCTGCATACTATCGACGATGAAGCTTGGCGTTTACTTCTACACTCCTCGGCAGCTGCTCAACAACGGCCACATTGTAACCATGTCATATCCGCCGACGATAATGTCACTGGTGCCCATACATCGGACTCAGTTAGATAACTTTGAAAATGCATATTTTTTTCGTTTTATAGCTCTCGTGCAATGTTATAATCAGTAACGCGGGAGGAATCGGTTAATTTTTAAGACATTCAGTGATAATGGATTAGCGTCACGTGGAACTGTAATCGACATGGGATTTTAGGTTAATGTAGGCTATGAGTGAAGCATGGAAAACGTTGTGCAAGTGAGAATACTAATTAGTAATACGTTTGGAAGGCGTGAGATAAGGAGCTATTAAACAAGTAGCATTCTAACTGAGGACATTGTAGTAATAGATGTCAAGAATTACGTAAGAATAACAATGGGTGGTTATAATTGAACTTTCGCTAGTTGGGACAGTGTACACGGAAAACTACACCGCTGGAAAAAAAAAAAAAATTGTGCACCCTTTTAGAGGTTTCCAATTCACTCAAGGTTTACTGCTGCAATAGTTTATACGGACCACATGAAATAATTACATTTACAGATCAGTAGCGCAGGCAATTCTGAGTTACAAGGTAGCGCCGGTCGACCCGCACTGAAGCACCAGTATTAGTACGATTTTACTTACGTGAACCAGGTAGTAATATCGTAATATTTTCACTTGCTTATGAAACTGAGCCAGTGAGAACGATCGCTTGGGGCGCCCCGACGTCAAGCAAATATTTATGAGAGTACCAGAGAAACCAGTGAGACAGATTGTCGTGAATGTTCGTACATACAGTGTGGGCCTACAACACAGATAAACCTGACTCACCAGAAGATCGAGAGGTGTCAGAAGCACTAACAAATGCTACAGTCTCACAGTCGACGATATGCGCTTTACGCCCGTATCTTTCTTAGGGCCTCACTGCATGTTGGCCAGTGACAATATAACCAGAACTAAAGCGGGCGCGCAACTAGCGCCCGATACCGACCCAGAAGTTGCATCGAGTTCAGGTCAGGCAAATTTGGTGGCCAAGGCATCAATATGAGCTGACTATCATGCTCCTCGAACAAATTTACCCCGATTCTGCCCTTGTAACCTCAACAGCACAATGCTGTCCCTCCCAGCATGCGCCCATGGCGTGGTTCACGTTCCGAGCAGCCGTTCGACTGCATGGCGGCCAATATGGACACGACCATCGACCTGCTGTAACAAAAAATTTAAGTGATATGACGAGGCGATACGTCTCCATTGGCCCACGGTCCAATCTCGATCATTCCAGGCGCACTGCCAAGGTACCTGACGCGATGTCGTTGGGTCGGTATGGGAATACTTACAGGTTGTCCGCTAAGGGTACCTGTGTTCAACAATCTGTGCTGAATGGTGAGCTGTCGAACACCTGTGCCTGGAGCAGCGCTGTGTCGTCAGACCTGCCGCGATCAGCCGCGGTCGTCCAGCACATCTTCTGCCGCCCACTGCTTGTCTTACCGTCTTTCCACCATTTCCACTGATGCCCACGACAGTAGCACGCCAACAGCCGACCAGCTTCAGCACTTCCGAGATGCTCGCGCCCATGTGCCATGCCGGGCCATCAGTCGATTTTCCAAACTGCGACCCGAACCCTCGCTGGAATGATTTCCCATTTGTCTCCGCTACGGTTTGTTTCTTTCCTTACAGCGTCACGTGCCTGGAAATCCATCAGGCAGCACTGAATCTACAGTAGCCATGTGTCGTATCACGCTTAAGTTAGTCCGCTAAATCACAGATTTATTTATTTATTTATTCGTACGACTCACATGCAATTTAAATTTACAGGTCTATGACATTAGTAATACTATACAGGGTGGTCCATTGATCATTCAAATGTGTGTGAAATCCTATGGGACTTACCTGCTAAGGTCACCAGTCCCTAAGCTTACACACTACTTAAGCTAAATTACCCTGAGGACAAACACCCCTCCGCCGGGACCAGCCGCAGAGTCCATGACTGCAGCGCCTGATACCGCTCGGCTAATCCCGCGCGGCTCCATTGATCGTGACCGGGCCAAATATCTCACGAAATAAGCATCAAACGAAAAAACTACAAAGGACGAAACTCGTCTAGCTTGAAGGGGGAAACCAGATGGCGCTATGGTTGGCCCACTAGATGGGGCTGCCGTAGGTAAAACGGATATCAACAACGTTTTTTTTTTAAATAGGAACCCACATTTTTATTACATATTCGTGTAGTGCGTAAAGAAATATGAATGTTTCAGTTGGACCACTTTTTTCACTTTGTGATAGATGGCGCTGTAATAGTCACAAACGTATAAGTACGTGGTATCACGTAACATTCCGCCAGTGCGGACGGTATTTGCTTCGTGATACATACCCGTGTTAAAATGGACCGTTTACCAATTGCGGAAAAGGTCGATATCGTGTTGATGTATGGCTATTGTGATCAAAATGCCGAACGGGCGTGTGCTATGTATGCTGCTCAGGATCCTGGACGACATCATCCGTTCGCCGGATAGTTACGTAATTTAAGAAAACAGGAAGTGTTCAGCCACATGTGAAACGTCAACCACGTCCTGCAACAAATGATGATGCCCAAGTAGGTGTTTTAGGTGCTGTCGAGGCTAATCCGCACGTCAGTAGCAGACAAATCGCACGAGAATCAGGAGTCTCAAAACCGACGGTGTTCAGAATGCTACATCAACATCGATTTCACCTGTACCATATTTCTATATACCAGGAATTGCATGGCGACGACTTTGAACGTCGTGTACAGTTCTTCCACTGGGCACAAGAGAAATTACGGGACGATGACAGATTTTTTGCACGCGTTCTATTTAGAGACGAAGCGTCATTAACCAACAGCGTTAACGTAAACCGGCATGGATAATTGGCCCCCATTTTATCGATGGCAATCTAAATGGTGCAATGTATGCTGATTTCCTACGTAATGTTCTACCGATGTTACTACAAGATGTTTCACTGCATGACAGAATGGCGATGTACTTCCATGATGGATGTCAGGCACATAGCTCGCGTGCGATTGAAGCGGTATTGAATAGCAAATTTCATTACAGGTGGATTGGTCGTCGAAGCACCGTACCATGGCCCGCACGTTCACCGGATCTGACATCCACGGATTTCTTTCTGTGGGTAAAGTTGAAGGAAATTTGCTATCGTGATCTACCGACAACACCTGATAACATACGTCAGCGCATTGTCAATGCATGTGCGAACATTACGGAAGGCGAACTACTCGCTGTTGAGAGGAACGTCGTTACACGTATTGCCAAATGCAGTGTGGCTAACGGACATCATTTTGAGCATTTATTGCATTAATGTGGTATTTACAGGTAATCAATCTGTAACAGCATGCGTTCTCAGAAATGATAAGGTCACAAAGGGACATGTATCACATTGGAACAACCGAAATAAAATGTTCAAACGTACCTACGTTCTGTATTTTAATTTAAAAAACCTACCTGTTACCAACTGTTCGTCTAAAACTGTGAGCCATATGTTTGTGACTATTACAGCGCCATCTATCACAAAGCGAAAAAAGTGGTTCAACTAAAAAATTCATATTTTTTGACGTACTATACGAATGTGTAATAAAAATGGGTTTCCTATTTAAAAAACGCAGTTGATATCCGTTTGACTTATAGCAGCGCCGTGAAGTGCGCCAACCATAGCGCCATCTGGTTTCCCCTTCAAGCTAGACAAGTTTCGTTCCTTGTAGATTTTCCGTTTGACGCTTATTTCGGGAGATATTTGGCCCGGTTACGATCAATGGATCATCCTGTATACAAAAGGAATAAGAAAATACAAAATTACATATAAAACTAAGTAAAAGTCAATATCTAGGTTCCTAATCCATATAAGAGCCGTATCATCAGCTTCCATGAGGTCGCTCGAACTCCCCTCGTAGGAATGCAAGGGCCATCTCTTATGTGCTCGCTTGTCTGGTTCGGAGCCCACAGTCACAAACCAGAGACTCTGTAGCACCCCATTTGTAAAGGGAGTCCGTGCATCGGCCATGACCAGTGCTGTTCAATTTGACCCACAGTTTCCTATCGAGTTTTGTGCCAGCAGTACCACATTTATACTTTCGGAAGCTCTCTCGCTCTTCTGGAATTTCAGTGTTGACAGCTCTGGTCCCACAAGTCTCTCACCACGGTATTACTGGTATCTGGCAGTTCCACTTGTCGTAATGGTGGGTTTTTGTTGAACGGAGTCTATTTCGTCGTAAAGTTGGAATGTTTTCCAGTATAGGTAATTCCAGATTCTCTTTTAGCGTCCAGTATTCCTTAAGCAGGGCCTCGTTTCTGCGGATTGCGGATTTTGAATAAACTGATGTCGAATAATATTGTTAAGAGTTTTTACTTTTGGCAGCAGTAATTTCAAGATGTTTTCTATTGAAAGGGTGCTGTCAAGGGTGACTCCAAGGAACTTAGGGTACTTTTTAGGGCAAAGAGTGTTTCTATTAAGTTTCACTCTGAGCTCCACGTTAGCTTGTTTGTTTGTCAGTTGGAATTTACATACTTCAGTTTTAATTGTACTTTGTTTAAGTCGCCACTTTCTAGGCGCTCATAACGGCTAGGTCTTCCGCTCGTCCAAGATTCTTGGTTCTACAAGCAAGTGAGATATCGTCGGCGTGGCAGAATTTTGCTGACCTCGGAGTACACAGGAGATCGGAGACATTGTTGTATCCACGGACCCAACCAACCAACCAATCAACCAAGTAGAGCACGCGCGCCCTGACCGTGACATCGCTGGCCACAGTTCCTGTCGCGGCCGTCGGCGTCTCAGGGCGTTACCGCCGACGGAAGAGGTCGCGCTATGGCTGAGCTCGGGTCCGCAGCGCCCTCTGCCTTTTGCATATAAGGAGGAGCGCTGGCCCCGAGACGGACAGTCTATTGTCGATTGTCTATTCTAGACTTTCGTGGAGTTTATAGTGGAGCCATTGCAGTGTGATGTTTGCTATTGTCTTCGACTAGGCTCAGTACACGGATTACTTTTGGATATTACTTGGACTTGTATTGCTGGTGCACGTTTCGCCAGAAATAAAGATAACTTATCTCTTCATTCTAGCTGGCGCAATTCTTGTCATTAATTATTTTTCGGCCAACAGACATAGCTACATCCTGGTCACTACCCACGCTTTATACAATTTGTGGTGGCTACCCAAAAGGACCGCCGAGGATCTTGGGTTTGGGAGCCGTCACAAAAGACATACAGGTTGAATAATAGAGGGGCTAAGACGGAGCCTTGAAATTATCCATTACTTAATTTCCCCTCCTTGTTCACATTTTCTCCCAAGTGTACACGGAAATATCTACTCTTTATCATGGTGTTGATGGGAGTTACAATTTTTTCAGCATCGGATTGCACTTATCAATTTGTACATCATTCCTTCTCTGCAGACGGTGCCATATGCCGCGACTAGGTCTACGGACGCGACAGCTGTCTTCACGTTTTCTTGGGAACCAACCTCTATGAAAGTGGTTAGGGCCAGTACCTAGTGCAGCATCTTATCTGTGGCCTGAAACCCGCTTGCTCAGCTGGGATATGTTCCAGAATGAAGAAGATAATTCTGTTATAGTTGAGACTCTCCGAGAGCTTGTAAGTACAGCTCAAAAGGGAAATTGGTCTGAACCTTTGAGAGTGATCAGCTGGTTTACCTGACTTCAAAATTGCCACAATTTTTGTTCTCTTTAGTTCATTGGTCAGTGGTTCATTATCTAGGAGCCTTTTTTCCCACCATTACCGATGTTCATAAGAAATTCCGTGTGTATATCATCGAGACCAGGTGCTTTACCATGTTTAGTTTGTTTCGAGGTCTCATCCGATACAGTCAGTATAAATGGAGAAGAAAAATTGGATTCGTTTTGGCACTGAGTTTTTAGAGATGTCAGTTCTTGTTTTATTTTGGAAGTATGTTGTTTGTCACGGGCTGATCTAAATGTTTCAACTATACGGTTAGCGATTTGGTTACCTGACATACCAGGTTTATGCCCATGTTTATTGGAGCCTCCGCCAAGCTTACGCAGAAGACACTATGCCTTCCTACTTAAATGTCTGAAGTTTACATTCTCTACCGTCTCACACCATCGTACTCTTTTAGCAGCGTCAAGACTTTGGAGGAGATCGTCTGCAATATCGTTGTATCCCGTTTTCCTATACTGTTCATACAGTTGTTCACAGTACACACTCCACCCTGGTATACATTTCTTTCTGTACCCACGAGGGACAAACTTCTTCCTAGCAGTAAGAACTGCTCCGGCGGATCGAGGGTAGTGAAATCGGGTATCGCAGGACAGAGCGGATCAGGTTGTGGAAAGGGACCAAGATAAGTTACTGTTAGTTACACAAGAACACAGAACTTTTTTCCTCGAAAACACAATGCACAGTTTTCTCTTTAAAACAACAAGCATCAATTCACGGCTGAGGGCCAAAGTAACTTCTCAATAACAAGGTTTAAATAATTCTTTTTGAATCACAAAGATTTAGGGAATGGCTGAAGGCCTTACTTAGGTAAAATTAAAATATCTACTCAGCTAAAGGTGCGAATAATATTTCAGATCAACAAAGGCAAGCATTTACCAATTTCGGCTAAAAGTTATATTAAGGAAAATTTGAATTACTTCCTCGGCTGAAGGCCCAATAATACTTTAACATAATAAAAGGCAACCTTTAAAGAAAAGCATTTACACAATACAACAGAAAACAATCTTAAGAAAACTTGAAATATCTTAACGACTGAAAGTCCAAACAAATATTCAAAATAATTGAAGACAAACCTTAAGATAAGCATCTACACAGTACGGCTGAAGGCCATTTTAAGATTGCAAGATAATTAAAGAGATACCTTACAGACAGGAATTTACACATTACGGCTGAAAGCCATAAAATTTTAAAACGCGGCTGAAGGCCTAAATACAAAGCAAACAAGAATTTTAAATAAATCACGGCTTAAGGCCTAATCTTAAAATACTTAACTTAAGGTTCGGCTGAAGGCCATATACTGAACACAGAACAGACAAAATTAATACACGGCTGAAGGCGTGGAAAAGTACTTGCGAGCCGGGCGTAGTGGCAGCTTGGTTAGAGGCTCCATGTCACAGATTGCGCGGCCCCTCCCGCCGGAGGTTCTAGTCCTCCCTCCGGCATGGGTGTGTGTATGTGTGTGTGTGTGTGTGTGTGTGTGTGTCGTTCTTAGCATAAATTAGTTTAAGCTAGTTTAAGTAGTGTGTAAGTCTAGGGACGGATGACCTCAGCAGTTTGGTCCCTATACATACACACAGTACTTGCGACAAAAGAAAATCACAATCACAAACAACAGAACACTGGTGCTCAGAAGTGTTCCAAGGGTCGGCCTGGGGAGGAAACTCTAACAAGAGTTTAGGTGAGACGCAACCACGCGTAACACTAAATAATAGGGAGGCAGCACGACCTAGGGCGGCTGACGAACCAACCAACACAATCAAACTCCCTGACCTCACGCCGCGGAGTTTTCCTCGCTGTTCTGTCGCAACCGACCGACTGGCTACTCCAGTACGCAGACAGCAACCATATGCTCAGCGGAAATCACAGAAGCTACACACAGTTCCACGTAAACACTTGCACTAAGAATTCCGACAATCCTAAAACCAGTCACCGTGGAAGAACAAGGAGAAATGACAAGTCGACACGCACCCAGAGTTTCTATAAACGGTCGGCGACCAAATAAAAGTCGTCCGATGAGACGACCGACCGAACGACCAACCAAGGTCGTCCCCACTCAAGTTATGAGTGTCGGCAACGGTCGGGCGAGCCTTGGCTGTCCGGCACACTAGCTCTGACCCACCGGGCAGAGGGAACACTTGCCCATTGGCCAACCGACATCTCTGCAGAAGGAAGGAACCGACCCACGTCCCGCGAGATGACCAACTGAAGTGGCCCAGAAACGGTCGGACAAGTACTGGCTGTCGGGACCTCACTCGGGCTGCGTCCCGACTCCCTTGATGTCCGTTCGCAACTCGGACACACGACGACCCGGAGACACTGGCTCGGACCCACCCATGCAGAGGTAACTCTTGCCATCGGGGACGACATCTCTGCATGAGGAAGGAACTGACCCACGTCCGGCATAATGACCAACTGGCGAGGCCCAGAAACGGTCAAAAGACCAAATAAATGTCGCCCAATGAGACGGCGAACCGGCGGTCGTTCCCACCCCAAACTCCTTCTGTCGGACAGTTCATGTGTGAGGCCAGCGGTCGGCAAGTAGTGGCTGTCCGCGCGAGCCACACACGAGGAGTCGTTAATACACGACGAGCCGTTAATAATAGCGGTCGCTTCATAGGTAATATGACAGTGCTCTTATCGATAAGCGCTGCTGCTGCCACTCATGGTCAGCTAAGACAGGAACATAGTGACGCCAGTAAACCTAATAAGAAAACGAGGCGGCAGTACCGTAAAGAGAAGATGACAAACCATAAACAGCATGAACACGAGCCGCGCCCGGTTCAGGTAGTTTTTAGGTACTGGTAGAACAAAACAATCTAGTCGGTCAGAAAAAATCCACCAATCAGCCCTGCGGAAGTTCTATCTGGGTCATGATAGAGATCTCGCTATTGGGAAAGAGAGCCCCTTATCGAGGATTACTGGCCTGTGCTGGCTGTGCAGGAAATTAGGTATGACTTCTCTGGCTGTAGGGACTGGCTGCCCTCTGCAGTCCCGCCACGCAAAGCAGAGATGCGGGCTATAGTCTCTTCGCCAAGCGGCCATCCTGAAAGTATCATAAACCAGGTATAGATTTTCATTTTCAGCCCAGTCGTTGAGCGCAATACCACACTCTTTGTCACATGCATAGTTCCAGTGCCCGTGGTGACTATTAAAATCTACGGCACTAATTGGCAGTAATTGGGGTAAAAGCTAGCTCGCTTACGTAGTGGAATAAAACACGTTCTCCGTGGGTAACGCTAAATGAGCTAGAACGAATTGGCAGCCAACCCAGATGTTGGATTTCCTGACTATTAACATGCAGACAAATCAAAGGGCAAAAGCTTTAAAAACTGGACCTTTTTAGGATCAAATGGTTAAGAGACTTGGCCCTTCAATCCGAGCATGCCATTTAAACCTAGAAGGCACTAGCCGAGCTAAAAGGGAGTACCTATCTAAAGCACAGAAATAAATGTACGTTTAGCTTGTTTCGTGAAGAGTGGACAAGAAGTCAGCAGTGACCTTGTTGATGGCACCTTCCCCGAATTTGCCTGAAGTAGTTTGCAAAAACTACGAGAACTTCCTTCAGGATGGATGGACAGAGCATGAGCCTCTGTCCCGCAAAATTTTCCTCATAAATGTACTGCATCAATAGGTTATACATAATGTCTAATTTTAAATGTTTGGACGTATGTGAACCAATTAGCCGAAATTATGAAAAATAACTACTCAGTGTTGATTAATCTTTGATCAATTTTCAGTGCACACACCACTCACATTTGCAGATGAATTCAGGACCACGACCGAAATATCGCACCTCCGTCATATCCACATGTCTCCCAGGCGCCTGTCTGAAGAACTCAGTCGGCAACACCCATTTTGACTCAAAAGGCGAACAAAAGAACGACTAGAAATAAACACCAGAAATTATATATGAATGCGTGGTGTCTGTTCTTTCAGATATGTCTGAAAGAACATACACCACACAGAAATGACAACTGCGAAACATTATATGCAAATTGAAGCTGGAGAGGGGAAGAAAGGAAAGGAAAAGAAAGGAAAGGGGGGTAACTGCTGTCAGCTGCATCGGGACATTCCGTGGAATCAGCGCGACAGCGGGATTCAAACCCAGGTGGGTTGACCACTGCGCCACACGGGACGCAGCTTTATCGTCACTGCGCGGACTACCTCGTCACGCCTCGAGGCCGGTGCACGTCTGCTTCGAGTACCACCTGTCCACAGTCCCTGTCTGTTTCCTCCGTGTTCGCTACTCTGAGATTCCCACAGGAAGTCAGACGTATTTGTGCATCCGCATTGAAGAGGCTGGATCCATTGCCCAGTTATCTGTATTAGTTAATATGAATGCTTGGAGTTTGTTCTTTCAGACATGTCCTTAGTTGACGCTCGATGGAAATGTGCATCGGCAGTTGTGACGTCGCTCTGTTCGGATTCCGTGTGATGTCCCGATGTAGTTGACAGCAGTGATCTCCTTCCTTTCCTGCGCTCCCCTCTCCACTTTCAATTTACGTACGAGGGTTCCCCACAAAGTAATGCACCGCATTTTTTCTCCAACAGTTCTTTATTGAACACAATGAGAATTACACACACGGAAGAATGGCGTTTATCTACACACGCTGTTTTTATGTGTTATCTCCATTCCGTTGTATGGCCTTCCTCCAGCGCGAAGGAAGGGCACGTAATCCCAGTCGTTACCAGTCCTTGTCTTGGTGGCGGAGCCAGTGCTTCACTGTGTGAATTACCTCCTCATCTTCTTCCACGAATGGCATACTATAATGACCCAAACAAGTGGAAGTTCGCTGCAACATGTCAGGTGTGACAGCCGTGGACGGTCTCCCAGACAGCTGCAAATCGTGGAGCTCCGCCGAACGACCTTCTGGTGACCTCACCCTGCGTGCCCAGCGACTAACTGTACTTGGGTGTCGACAGCAGATGTTCCATAGATTTTCCACAAGCATTTGTGAATATTCCCCGCAGTTACGTTCTCTCCAGTGAGAAATTCAACGACCTCACGTTGCTTGTAACGTACATCACCTACAGGCGCCATTTTTGAAACTATTCTGCAGATACGCTATCTGTCGGAAATGACGTAAACTTGGTGCGCTCACTCAGGAGACTTCAGATAATACATACGTAACGTTTCGTGTTCGTAGCATTGTTTTCGTCTGGAAAAAAAATGCGGTGCATTACTTTCTGGGTAATCTTCGTAGAATACCAGACACGTCAGAGAAACAAATAATAACATAAGAAATTGAACTGTGGAAAACCTATAGCGAACAGGAAGAAAACATAGTAAGTAGTAACTTCTCGACGATTGTCCAGAAAGTGGAAACCGTTATCAGTGACGAAGAGAGGTCGCAAACTTTTCGGTTGTGCCTTATCGAGCTGAAGCCAGTCACTCGCAGGTAGACCTCGCAGGACAAACATATTGCCAGGACGTAGCTTGGCACGCTGCACTCAGTGTTCCAGTCCCAGATACGTCCTACACGATCAAGATTAGGCGTTTTGGCGGACCAACCGGGGTGTCGTACGTTGCCAAAGAGTTCATCAAACAAAGAACGTACTGGTACGATCGTTTGAACATGGTTCCTGTAAGCTTGGAAGACAACTGTCCAGAGCATACTCATCATTAAGCTGAAGAAGTGGCGACACATCGTCACCGAAAATACTGGAAAAAAAACATTCTGGTATGTCCGAGGTAACCTGACTTGCCCCAACTCATTCAGTTTACCTTCAAGCTATGTAACTTAAATGTCTTACTGGCCCATTGGTGCACTCGATACCTTGAATCATTTCAAAAGAGAGCGAACTGAATCCTATGGAACCACACTGCGCGCCCCCACTGAATTGCTGTCCATTTTCTGTGTTGTTTTTTGTTTTGTAATGTAACACCCCCCTCCCTCCTCCCACTGAAGACGTGCTGCTGTGAACAGTGGCGTTTTGGAGGTATCCCTGTCCTGAAGTCTATTTCGTAGAGTTCCGCTCGTAGTGTTCTCTGGATTCCCGATATTCACTCGTAATCTTTTCGCGATTGGCCATTTACTGGCAGCGGTTTCTGTTGGATTTGAAATGGATTGTTGTTGACAAGGTGGTCCTGTCGGTTAGGATTTTCTCACTACCATTCATTTTATGCGGTGTTACATGAATTGGATTGGTACACCATTCCTTGCAGTTACCTTGGGTGGTCTGCGCTGGTGCAGCAACAAGTTGCGCCGATTCATACACAGGGAGGTGACGTGAACGTTCCAATAAGATAGCACCTTTCTCCTGTTCTGACACGTTTGTGCACCGATGCCGTACAGCCGACTAACACATAACACGACTTGGCTGCCACGACTTAAGTCAGCGCTCGACACTCACGACCGCCTTCTAGCAGTCGTGTTTCATATACACCCCTCCATGTGCTCTTTGAAGCGGTTGACAAATACTTTGTCCGGCGAGCCGATGTTCGAGTATTTGGCTAAGATCTCAGACTCGAGATTAAGCGCAACAGATGCGGGACGACAGGTCTTTTAGCGCCAGTTACGATTGATTCCGCTCGTACTTCTCTATAATCGCGAGCGTTTACAGGCGCGGCGCGGAGATAGAGAGAGCTCGTGTGTGTTTTGACAGCGGGCGCGTAATTTTTAACGAGCAACCCGTCACGCGTTTCATAAATATTTACGCCTCTCTTTGCCCAGCGGCGCCGAAGGGGCGGAAGGAAGGAGCGCCGGGCCCGAGCTGCGGGCGGCGCCGGCGGCCAAAGACCCCGCAGGAGAGCGCTGGCCGGCGGGTTTCGCGCGCGGCCGCCCGCCCAGAGGACACAGTGTCAAAATTCGGCGCTACTCCAAAATAGCTCCACCTCGAAAACAAGCAGCCAAAATTAGAAGCCCACGCGTCTCTCGGCACGCCTCCGCCTCGCGGAAGGAGCGCCGCGGGCCGGCCGGCGGTCGCCAGGCGGCAAACGGCGGCGCGCAGGTGCGCTGTGGCGAAGGGCGGGGGGCGGCGTGTAGGTGCGCTGGGGTGTGGGCCCGGGGGGCGGGGGGCGGCGTACAGGTGCGCTGCTGCAAGGGGCGGGGAGCGGGGAGCGGGCGCCCGCAAAGCCGTCCACCTGCCGCTGCCGCACTGGGCCGTAGAAGCAGCGCTTATCGCACAAACAAACGGTTTTCCGTTATATAGATTTTTCAACGCCGGTTTAGCCGGGCTGTTAAACTCCCTCCAAATAATCTGTTTCTGAAATAACTGATTTTCGGTGCTTTATTCCTTTTCTTAGCTGTAAGAAACACAGAAATCGAATGAAGGTTGAAAAATTTTGGTGCCCTCACTTTCAAGATACACAAAATCAAAATATTACGCTACTGGCCATTATAGTTACTACACGAAGAAAAAATGCAGATCATAAACGGGTGTTCATTGCACAAATGTGTTATACTAGAACTGACATCTGATTACATATAAACGCAATTTGGGTGACTAGATCCTGAGAAATCAGTAGCCAGAACAACCACCTCTGACCGTAATAACGGCCTTGATACGCCTGGGCATTGAGTCAGAGCTTGGATGGCGTGTACAGGTACAGCTCCCCATGCAGCTTCAACACGATACCACAGTTCATCAAGAGTAGTGACCGGCGTATTGTGACGAGCCAGTTGCTCGGCCATCATTGACCAGACGTTTTCAGTTGGTGAGAGATCTGGAGAATGTGCTGTCCAGAGCAGCAGCCGAACATTTTCTGTATCCAGAAGGGCCCGCACAGGACCTGCAACATGCGGTCGTGCCTTATCCTACTGAAATGTAGGGTTTCGCAGAGATCGAATAAAGGGTAGAGCCACGGGGGTAACACATCTGAAATGTAACGTCCACTGTTCAATGTGCCGTCAATGCGAACAAGAGGTGACCGAGACGTGTAACCAATGGCACCCCATACCATCACGCCGGGTGATACGCCAGTATGGCGATGACGAAAACGCGCTTCCAATGTGCGTTCACCGCGATGTCGCCAAACACGGATGCGACCATCATGATGCTGTAAACAGAACATGGATTCATTCGAAAAAATGACGTTTTGCCATTCGTGAACGCAGGTTCGTCGTTGAGTACACCATTGCAGGCGCTCCTGTCTGTGATGCAGCGTCAACGGTAACCGCAGCCATGGTCTCCGAGCTGATACTCCATGCTGCTGCAGACGTCGTCGAACTGTCCGTGCAGATCGGTTTTGTCTTGCAAACGTCCCCATCTGTTGACTCAGGGATCGAGACGTGGATACACGATCCGTTACAGCCATGCGGATGAGATACCTGTCATCTCGACTGCTAGTGATACGAGGCCGTTGGGATCCAGCACGGCGTTCCGTATTACCCTCCTGAAGCCACCGATTCCATATTCTGCTAACAGTCATTGGATCTCGACCAACACGAACAGTAATGTCGCGATACGATAAACCGCAATCGCGATAGGCAACAATCCGACCTTTATCAAAGTCGGAAACGTGATGGTACTCATTTCTCCTCCTTACACGAGGCATCACAACAACGTTTCAGCAGGCAACGCCGGTCAACTGCTGTTTGTGTATGAGAAATCGGTTGGAAACTTTCCTCATGTCAGCACGTTGTAGGTGTCGCCACCGGCGCCAACCTTGTGTGAATGCTCTGAAGAGCTAATCATTTGCATATCACAGCATCTTCTTCCTGTCGGTTAAATTTCGCGTCTGTAGCACGTCATCTTCGTGGTGTAGCGATTTTAATGGCCAGTTGTGTAAATTTAGAGGCAGCTAAAAGAAAACTTGTGCCTTCACTGTTTGCTCTTTGTCTCGGTAAGTGATAAGTGCTTGATTATTACAAAATACCGCCAGTATTCTCGTATCGATTCTAATTTTTTGAAACTATGCTCAAATATCACGTTGTAATAGGAAATCATACCACTATTTGGACATTACTGCTAGAGTGGAAACCCAGGGCGAAAAACTATATTTTTCGTGCTAAAATGTTCGCTTTCAAGGGCACAAGCAGATAAAGTCATGTAATCTACAGGGCTAGGCAAAAGTCCGAATACAGTCCTTTAAGGGTCGAAAGGTGTGAGGAATCACAGTGGCGTCTTGTATAGGGTGTCCGTTGGTGAGGGCGTTATTTATAGGAGCTATGGCGACAGCGGCTGCCATCGTGAAACCCGCCATCTTTGAAATGGGTTACATGTTTCATATGGGAGGGTGGTCATCTGGCACATCACTTTCAACTGCCTCTTTCCCAGGAATACACAAGTTTAAGATATTTTCACTTGTGTAGGAATTATGACCTGTTAAAGTTTAGAACACTCGTCAAAGTCTGCATTACAATATTTGCTCCAAATGGCCTCAGTTGCGTTGCAGACACAATCAGAGCCTTTTTAACCAGCCCTGTTCCAAACGTCACAGGATCTGTGGGTCAACAGACTTACACGCCTCCTCAATATGTCGGCAACGATTCGCTACATTGTTGATTTTTACCTCATGCTTAATTGATGGGACCCCTCCTATGTATCCAGTGATCTCCAAACCGTTCAGCCAGAAACTATATGACTTCAGCAGCAAAGCGGGAGGCGCTCCGTCTTTTTTCATGACCCTGCGAATTCAAGAGCCTTGGAGGCACACAATCACGCAGCGTGTTGAGATGCCTACCCCCATTTAGGGTTCCATCAATAAACAACACCGTACGCACAATTCTTGTGTTCCAAATTCGACAGTAAGGTATCATTTTTGCACCACCATCACCTTTACAAGATCCACCCACAAGGTGTTTTCATCGACCATAGCGATCTACATCCTCGTCTACATAGATGCTCCGCAAGCCAGCGTACGGTGCGTGGTGGAGGGTACCCTGTACCACTAATTGTCATTTCCTTTCCTGTTCCACTTGCAAACAGAAAAACGACTGTCTGAATGCCTCCGTATGAACCGTAATATCTCGTATCTCATCTTTCATGGTCCTTACGATGATTCTGTTTATTTTAGTGTCCTGGCATATAAAAATCAACTTCGTCACTGAACAGCTCCTGCCGTACGGATTCCGGTTACATTAATACAGAGACCATGCTGTAAGCTGCATGCCTCGATCAGGTCATTCTCCGAGAGACGATATTGCAGCTTTTACTTGTACGGCTGGCGTTCGTTTGTGCGCAACACACGCAGGACTGACTGCTGACTGACACTGGATACTGCCGATAATCTGGACATATTGCGATGTGGACTTTTCACAAACTACGCCACAATTGCTGTTCCAGTCCCTTGTCGGTGGCAGTTCTTGGGCGTCCACTGCGTGCCTTGTGCACCACAGAACCTGTTGCTCGAAATTTGTCCGCCATGGGTGGAGAATGTTTCGCGTTGACGGTCCACATCCACCTCTGACATCAGCGGTTAACGCTCCTCTCTCTGCCGGCGTGGCTTTCTCTTCCTCGCGCCAACAGCGATGCACTGCCGAATAACGTAATCTGAGCGGCCAAACGTTAATATTTCGCTTCAGTTCGGAAGACAGTTGATTTGTTTGCCTTCTACATAAATGCAGAAGTGGGGAACTGAACAAACCACTAATTCCATAAATGCGATACATTGGAACGTACAATGGAGTGTCAAGTTAATATACTCAGCACGTGGTTCAGAAAGTTTGGAGGTTTGTTTTGGAAGTATTCTACAGTGAACAATGATTCATGAGTCGTATTGTTTCTACAGCATTGCAGTATCGTAAATGAGCGTATATTGTGTGTATGACAACAATGTATGTCCATTCAATAATGTATTCACATTGTGACTGCAATATTTGCTGAGATATTGAATAATTATGACTGTCAAAACTACCTTAGTGAAGTGAAGTATAGCATGTTATATCAAGAGGATCGGTGTGTTTCTGTTGTTATCGAACTTTATGTAATTCATTACATTTTTATGGCCTGCATTCCATTTTTTCACTCTTATTAAGTTCCTTAATTCTGAATATGGTTTCATTGTGCATGTTTTCAGATACGGTTATAGGTATTGACCTCGCACCGTAGAAAAAGGACAGAATATCGACACTTTTGTCAAATTGTGAATATAGTCATCGAGATACTGTTCATATGGAAACAATTTCACAGTCTACAGTTCGAAATTTAGGCAAAAAACTGAGCAATTACAGACGTTTCTAAACGCAGCAGAATGGTAAATGCAATCCACAACGCACTACATGCCCTAGAACAGACATCGGAATATGACGACTGGTGGTGAAAAACCGATACGAGTGACTAAGAACATGTTGCAGGATGGTTGAGTGCCTGTACCTATCCGTACTCTGCAGCGAAGGTTGAGCTAAGTGATGCTGCGACGCCGTTGATGTCCTAAGAACCAGGACGAAACAAAAACGACTATAATGGACCAAGAAGAACAAAAACTGGACATTAGACCACTGGAAAAGAGTAAATGAGTTATAACGTAATTCCACTTCATCTTTTAGGGTAACAGAGAATGACAAATGTGACACGTGATTTCATTTCACGTTTGCTTCTCTGACGAAACAAGTAGCCACATTCTGCAAGACAAGACGAAATTTCTGATCCGCTGGAGCCATACAAAATTCCTCGAAGACTGCGTAATTCAACGAGTCACGCATACTCTGTCAACAATGGTTTGGTCTGTAATAAGGAGCGACGGAGATGGACGCCTCTACATTGTGAAAGAGTCGCTGTGTTGTGAAACTCCCTGCGCGTGTAATGTTAACCTGACCCAGAAAACTGATTAAGAGCTGCAGACACATTTAAGAACTAAGCTACAAATTAGTGTGCACAACTTTAATGGATAACGTATATAAGTAAAGGTCCTAGCTGTAAATCTTAAAGTGGAGGTTTGCGCAGACAAATTATTCAATGTGAACGGTAGATGTTTAAGAGGAACAATGACACAATTAACACAGAAATGTATTCAATAAAAACATAATTATATGCAGAGATCGTGAAAGGAATGTCAAATGCCTAACAGATTCTTTATGTAAACTCTGATTAACGGAAGCAACAAGAACATACTCCTCTGACGCTAATAGCCGTCTCAGATTTACTGTCGAATTTTGTTAACCCCAAACGAAAAACAGCGACAGCTAACAGAGAGTAATTGAGAAACTCATACATTCACCATAGCAGTGTTGAACTTGAGACAGCTGATAGTACTGATTTCCGTAAATGCGGAGCAGGAAAATGCCCTATTACGATGGTGCTGCTCACTATAATTATTCACCTCCCTCATATCTGCGTTCCCCTCTGTCAGTCTCTTCCCTCACCCTTCTTTATTCACAGTACCACACCACCCAACAGCAAATTTCTGATTGTTACCTCCACTTTATATCAATCCAGATGGTGCGTAAAATGTGTACCAAGATTGGAAGTAACCGATACAGAGGTTTAGGAGGAGATTCTTAGTCGCGGCTCTGCAAAAGTAGACACATGTCACATATATTTCACATGTGTTTAACATATTTCATGCAAATTCGTACTTTCCCTGGCACCTGTAGCGAATTTCATCTTGCAGTTTAGATTTAACACAGCTCCATATCTATAACGTCATATCGGTAAACTATGTTTCGTATGACGATATATCTTCCGTAGGTACACTCAGCGGCATATGCGGACACTGCGTGCTAAACATGTTGCGAACAGAGAAAGTAGCAAAGAAGTAATAAATTTAAACGTCATTGACAATGCGGCAGTTTTTCACGAAATCGGTGTTCGTGACCTCGTATCTCCTGAACTATGTGTCTTACCATAACGTAATTTTGCAGGTTCGTTCAGTGGTGTACAGGGTGGTCCACTGATAGTGACCGGGCCAAATATCTCTCGAAATAAGCTTCAAACGAAAAAACTACAAAGCACGAAACTTCTCTAGCCTCAAGGGGGAAACCAGATGGCGCTACGGTTGGCCCGCTAGATGGCGCTGCCACAGGTCAAACGGATGTCAACAGCGTTTTTTTTTAAATAGGAACCCACATTTTTATTACATATTCGTGTAGTATGTAAAGAAATATGAATGTTTTAGTTGGACCACTTTTTTCGCTTTGTGATGGATGGCGCTGTAATAGTCACAAACGTATAAGTACGTGGTATCACGTAACATTCCGCCAGTGCGGACGGTATTTACTTCGTGATACATTACCCATGTTAAACAAATGATGCTGCACAAGTAAGTGTTTTAGCTGCTGTCGCGGCAAATCCTCACATCAGTAGCAGACAAACTGCGCTAGAATCGGGAATCTCAAAAACTTCGGTGCTGAGAATGCTCCATCAACATCGATTGCACCCGTACCATATTTCTACGCACCAGGAATTGCATGGCGACGACTTTGAACGTCGTGTACAGTTCTGCCACTGGGCACAAGAGAAATTACGGGACGATGACAGACTTTTTGGAAGAGTTCTATTTAGAGAGAAGCGTCAATAACCAACAGCGGTAACGTAAACCGGCATAATAGGCACTATTGGGCAACGGAAAATCCACCATGGCTGCGACAAGTGGAACATCAGCGACCTTGGCGGCTTAATGTATGGTGCGGCATTATGGGAAGAAGGATAATTGGCCCCCATTTTATCTATGGCAATCGAAATGGTACAATGCATGCTGATTTCCTACGTAATGTTTCACTACATGAGAAAATGGCGATGTACTTCCAACATGACGGATGTCCGGCACGTAGCTCGCGTGCGGTTGAAGCGGTATTGAATAGCATATTTCGTGACAGGTGGATTGGACGTCGAAGCACCATACCATGGCCCGCACGTTCACCATACCTGACGTTCCCGGATTTCTTTCTGTGGAGAAAGTTGAAGGATATTTGGTATCGTGATCCACCAACAACGCCTGACAGCATGCGTCAGCGCATTGTCAATGCATGTGCGAACATTACGGAAGGCGAACTACTTGCTCTTGAGAGGAATGTCGTTACATGTTTTGCCAAATGGATTGAGGTTGGCGGACATCATTTTGAGCATTTATTGCATTAATGTGGTATTCACAGGTAATCACACTGTAACAGCATGCGTTCTCAGAAATGACAAGTTCACAAAGGTACATGTATCACATTGGAACAACCGAAATTAAATGTTCAAACGTACCTCCGTACTGTATTTTAATTTAAAAAACCTACCTGTTACCAACTGTTAGTCTAAAATTGTGACCCATAAGTTTGTGACTATTACAGCGCCATCTATCACAAAGCGGATAAACTGGTCCAACATTCATATTTCTTTACGTACTACAGGAATATGTAATAAAATAATGGGGTTTCCTATTTAAAGAAACGCAGTTGATATCCGTTTGACCTATGGCAGTGCTATCTAGCGGGCCAACCACAGCGCCATCTGGTTTCCCCCTTCAAGCTAGACAAGTTTCGTTTTTTGTAGTTTTATCGTTTGACGCTTATTTCGTGAGATATTTGGCCCGATCACGATCAATGGACCACACTGTATATGAATACTGTCTGCAAAACGCGTCGTGAATACAGTCAACAGTAAACAAATAAACGAAAACGTCGTGCCTTATGCGACATTTTTACTGTATAAACAGCGAAAATATAGTAAACGATAAACATTTTCCCTTCCCTCATTTTGTGGGTGCTGTCAGTGAGAAAAAGTTTCATTTGAGTTTGAAATTATGTGTGAAGTTTGTTGCGAGTCAGTAAGCGCTCTCATTCTCAAACACTGGATGAAAAAATCTACAGATTCGTGCGATGTGAACTACACTACTGTTTCACCGTCGCACCCAACCCCTTCATTGTTAGATGGTTCTTACTCCGACGGTTTTTCTGTCCAGACTGTAAGTGATATGTGTTCCAAGTTTGACTGAAAACGACCTAGTGGTTGAGGAGGAGATGTAGAACGTAGATACATACACTGAAGCGCCAAAGAAACTGGTATAGGCATGCTAATGAAATACGGAGATATTTAACAGGCAGAATATGGCACTGCTGACGGCAGCGCCTGTATAAGAAAATAAGCGACTGGCGCGGTTGATAGATCGTCTACTGCTGCTACAATGGCAGGTTATCGAGATTTAAGTGAGTTTGAAAGTGGTGTTATAGTCGGCGCACGAGCGATGGGACACAGCAACTCCGAGGTAGCGATGAAGTGGGGAATTTCTCGTACGGCCACTTCACAAATATACCGTGAGTACGGCCGCCCCCGGTAGCTGAGTGGTCAGCGTGACAGAATTTCAATCCTAAGGGCCCGGGTTTGATTCCCGGCTGGGACGGAGTTTTTCTCCGCTCAGAGACTGGGTGTTGTGTTGTCCTAATCATCATCATTTCATCCCCATTGATGCGCAAGTCGTCGAAGTGGCGTCAAGTCGAAAGACTTGCACCCGGCGAACGGTGTACCCGACAGGAGGCCCTAGTCGTACGACATTTACATTTATTTACCGTGAATATCAGGAATAAAACATCAAATCTCCGACATCGCTGCGGCCGGAAAAATATCCTGCTAGAACGGGGCCAATGACGAGTGAAGAGAATCGTTCAACGTGACAGAAGTGCAACCATTCCGCAAATTGGTGCAGATTTCAATGCTGGGCCATCAAAAGTGTCGGCGTGCCAACTATTCAATGTAACATCATCGATATGGGCTTTCGGAGCCGAAGGTCCACTCGTGTACCCTTGATGACCTCACGACACAAAGCTTTACGCCTCGGCAGGGCCCGTCATCACCGATATTGGACTGTTCGTGACTGGAAACATGTTGCCTAGTCGGACGAGTATCGTTTCAAATTGTATCGAGCGGCTGGACGTGTACAGTTATGGAGACAACCGCATTAATCCATGCACCTCCATATCAGCAGGGGACTCTTCAAGCTGGTCGAGGCTCTATAATGGTGTGGGGCGTTTGCAGTTGGAGTGATAAGGGGGCCCCTGATATGTACATACGTCTCCTGTCTGATCACCTGCATCCATTCACACCCATTGTGCATACCGACGGTCTTGCGTAATTCCAGCAGGACAATGCGACATCCCACACGTCCAGAATTTCTACAGAGTTGCTCACATGAACACTCTTCTTAGTTTAGACACTTTCGCTGGCCTCCAAACTTCCCAGACTTTGAACATTATTGAGTGTGTCTGGGATGCCTTGCAACGTGCTGTTCGGAAGGGAACTCCACTCCCTCGTCCTCTTACGGATTTATGGACCGCCCTGCAGGATTTATTGTGTTAGTTACCTCCAGCACTACTTCAGACATTAGTCGAGTCCATGCCACGTCATGTTGCGACACTTCTGGATGCTCGCAGCGACCCTGCACAATATTATGCAGATGTACCAGTTTCTTCTGCTCTGCAGTGTATGTAGATACATCAATTTTTATAATACGTATGAATTTAGTTGTGAATCGGCCTTCGTCTTTCTAGGCGATCCTATGATAACTTAAGACTGAAATAGATGGTCTACGCGTCATTAGCGAGAACTTATAGCTGTACAAAGGTACAGACACACAGTTGTGAAGTGGTCACACATCATTGGGAAAACAACCTTTGCACAGCTGTAAGCTCTCGCTAGTGAATTATGGACTATCTGTTTCCGTCGTAAGTCATTTGAGGATGGACTAGAGAGCCTAAGGCTGGTTTACAACGAAATATAAGAGAAATATTAGTGTGGAAGACTAATCCTGTGTATTTCAGTGTCACCTTTAAGTGTTCTGCCAATAAAACGTAGTCTTTGGTTCACCTTATCCACAACATTTTCTGTGTGACCTTTCCAACTAAAGTTGTTCATAACTGTCATTCCAAAGTATTTATATTTTTCCTCATGTGGTGGATTTCAGATTTTCTATTGTTTGTAAAAATGTTGGCATTTTTAAACACATAACCATATTTCATCAAAATGATTTTGCCAATCGTTTTCATGTTCTGATAACTTCACTATATTATAAACGACAGCATCATTTGCAAACAGCCAAACAAGACTGCCCCGCTTGTCTCCCAAACCGTTCATTCAGAGCGTGCCAGGGCGAATGTTTAGCATTCAGGGATGCTAAACGATCATTCGAAGCAAAAATGTTTAGTAAACATGGTCAGTAAAGCGTAGGCGACGAGGCCTACGAGCACGTCTTCATTTCCGATAGTGAAACGAATGTCTTCTAAAGCAAGCTTTCCGTATTTTGGGCCGACCGCGGTGGTCTCGCGGTTCTAGGCGCGCAGTCAGGAACCGTGCGACTGCTACGGTCGCAGGTTCGAATCCTGCATCAGGCATGGGTGTGTGTGATGTCCTTAGGTTAGTTAGGTTTAAGTAGTTCTAAGTTCTAGGGGACTGATGACCACAGCAGTTGAGTCCCATAGTGCTCAGAGCCATTTGAACCATTTGAACCGTATTTTGGTAGGAAGTAGAATGGACCAAAACAAGGAAAATTGTTCTGTACACGTGGTCTCTAAATTCCATGCCTTAAGAGCGACGGGCGCTCCACTTGTGCAGTGCAGCGACGAACTTATATCAAATTCTGAAACAAAGTATGTTTATGTAGGATTGCTTGGAATTCTCCTATTGAATTGCTTTCCTTGTCTCAGTCAATCGTTGCCTAATGCTACACTTGAAACTCTCCACAACATTTGTTTCTTTCCGATTATCCGGGTCCCACTACCCTAACGTGGTACCTTTCTCCAATTTCGCTACCAATAATCAACAGTTACAGTCAGACTCCACATCTGCCCATGAAAATGTTTTGCAATCTGCCTCTGTTTTGCAGTTAGACGCTTCTTTCGAAATGTGTTTGTCTTGCAAGTGTATAGCCTGTCTGTCGTCCCTATGTCTCTTCCACGTATAAAGATGGTGTATTCATCTACAATGATGAGCCGAAATATTATGACCACCTGCTTAACAGCTCGTATGTCCGTCATTGGAACGAAATCCCTCAGTGATTCTGAGTATCAGGGGCCTGACAGTTTATTGTTAGGTTTGTGGAGGTATGTGGCATTAGATGCCTAAACACAGGTCATGTAATTTGTGTAAATAACGGGCCGCTGATTTGTTTCTGCGGTGGAGCTGCCCGATAGCAACACAGATAGGTCTCCTAGGATTTACATCAGACATATTTGGTCATGGAGACATCAACTGGACTTCAGTATATCGCTCCTCAAACAGCTGTAGCACGGTTCTGGCTCTGAGACATGCAGAGTTATGCTACTGAAGGATGACATCAGCGTCGGGGAAGAAAGCAAGCATGAAGGGAGGCAGGTGGTTCGCAGCTGTCAGCCTGTTTTCGATTACTACGACAGGTCCCATGCAAGTGTAGGAGAATGCCACTGCTTCCACCATCCTGTGACCGTGGCGCGCTGAACGTTTCGAGCCGCCGTTCACCTCGATGACGGCGTTTGTGGGGACGGTCCATGACGTAGTGTAGCAAAAATGTGGTTCACCCGAAGAGCCGACAGGATTCCATTGATTGAAGGTCGAATCCGCATGGTCCCGTGCCCACTGCAATCGTTACTGACGTCATTGGGTCAACATGTCAACACGAAGGGGTGGTTTGCTGTGAAGCTCCACGTTCAACAACGTAAGATGAACGATGTGCTCCGAAACACTCGTGAGTGCACCAGCATTGTTCTCTTTCGGCAGAGCTGTCCTAATTTATAGAGCAGACAAGTCTCCGAACCACACGTTCTATGAAGAGTCGTGGTCGCCCAACCTCTTTCCGTAGATGCTCACGACAGTAGCACGTGAACATTCGACCAGCTTTGCCGTTTGCGGGATACTCGTTCAAGGGCTTTGCGTAATAATAGTCTGCTCTTTGTCAAAGTCACTTATCTCAATGGTTTTGCCCATCTGCAGCCTATATCTTCGCTAAGGTGATCCCGGGTTCGTGTCTGCTCTGCTTACATATATTTGTTACAGCTTCACATGACCGCAACGCCACGAGACGGCATCGGACGTCGCAGTGGGCAGAGCTCATAATGCTTTGGCTTATGAGTTGATAACTAGTGACGTGGCCCAGCTTTCCACCAGTTGCACTAAGAATCTATGGCCGGACGACGTGACTGAAGTAGCTGTAATTTTGTGTACAGGCCACTGCGTGGAGTTATGATTAAAATTCAGGGAACAACTTTGGGTAACTGAATATTAACAAGAAATTTCTCCAAATTCAAGTATACCTTAAACGACTGAAACGGCGCACTCTAGGAAAGTTCACAGAAGATACGACATAATCTACAAACACCATAATAGTTCAGCCAATAGATTTCAGCAATACATTAATAATCTATGTACAGGAATCTTCCTCGTGAGTCTGTATGTCTATTATTAAAAGCCGTATCGGAAACCCTGCAATAGCTCCTTCAGACAGAGTGGGTACAGCGTTGGCTACAAAAGATATCGTCTCGGGATATTTCATTCCTAGGAATAACGGACTGAAGTTTAAACACTGGGAGAGGACGAGAAAGGAATACCACAAGTCCCCAGCTGTTTACAACATCGCGAGTCTAAGTATGTGGGTCAGATTGACGATGGGTTTAAGGAACATGTTTCTGGTTCGGGTTGCTGTTCTCCCTTGAGGTTACGGTATCCGAAGTGAGTCACCCATTTTCTAGTATTACATCCGGATGTTTAATTTTGTATACGGAATGCAAGGGTAGTGTTGTTGACTCCTTGGAAGAGGTGGAGATCTTTTGTACATTAACAAAATCTTCGGACCAAACATTTAGTTCCCTGACTGAGTTAAGGCATAAAGCCATTTTGGTTAACTTCGATGATATTGTATTGTACTGTATTGTATTGTACGTAACTGGGGACCGAGAAACGATGGAGAGGCTTCGTCTCCGCCGTAGCCCTCACTGGTTCATACCCCCACAACAGGCTACAGCAGTCCACTCACCCCACCGCCGCCCCACACCGAACTCCGAGTAGTTGTGCGGTCCCCCCCCCCCCCCAAACAACCCTTCACAAGCTCACGCGCCCCCCCCCCCCCCGGGGACGTCTCATACCAGACGAGTATAATCCGAAATGCTAGTGTGGTACAGTTATTACAGTGTACGCGTACGTGTAGACAGTGTTTGGGCAGAAATCGCCGACGTAGTGTATCTGAGGCGGAATAACAGGAACCAGCCAGCATTCGCTGAGGCAGATGGAAAACCGCATTAAAAACCATCCACAGAGTGGCCGGCACACCGGACCTCCACACTAATCCACCGGGCGGATTCGTGCCGGAGACCTGCTCTTCCTTGGTGCTTTCACTAGGAATATTGTCCTTTTTAAAAATTTTTGAAATAATTTGAAAATTATTTTAAAAAAATTGTAAAAAATTTTAAGATTTGTTTATAAATGGCTCATGGCAGGTTCTAACTTTTATCCCTGTATGAGTTACTCACTTGACATTTTACAATATTCATTAATATTTTAGTTGTACAACCCAGTGTTTAGGGTAAAAGTGTTACATCTTTAGTGTGACTGAAAGTAATATGGCGGCCGCTAGGAAGTATTGAGGTAACAGGGCTGGCCGTCAGCGACGCTATGTCGATATGTAGGGCACAATAACAGATGAACAAGTGAGTTGCGGACCGAGGATAGCTGAGTGCGGCGATAAACTGCACTACAGAGCAAAAAATGATATAGGAACAAGGTTGGGCCACGTGACACCAGGTTTTAGAGAAACAAATGGGCAGAAATGGAGTATAAAGGAAGCAGAATTTGAAGACAGAATGTGATTCGATAGGGGGGCTTGGTCTTTGCTGAGTAGCCGGAACGCCGTCGGACCGCGACGCGACTGGGCAGCGGCAGCAGCAGCCTCCGGTTCGAGACCAGGCTGCGCCTGCCACCGCACTGGCCCCTTCCCGGGCCTCGATGACAGCCCCGCGAGCCTGCTGTCTGTGCCTGCTGGGACCCAGGGAGGGGCTCGGCGTCACAGCGCCAGCCGCCGTCTGACGACTGTCCGAGGGCCGCTGGTCGAGACCCGCGCACAGCCGCCTACACCACCGCAGAGAGAAAGAGCTTCGGGTCCCCGGGGAGAGCGCCGCTGTCGCAGCTGGCCGTCGCCTTCGCCGGCGGGCCGGGCTCCTGACACATTATCGCTGGAAGTCGTCCTAGCAGCCGACGACAGCTGCACCGTCCAGAGCTCACGACAAGGAGCGTGCGTGCCTCGTGTAGAATGAAGACATAATAAAGTTATACTGTTAAATCGTCCACAGCGTTTCCAGTGGTTCCCCACCACCTACAGCATCACCACCCACGTACCATCCCCTACAGAGGTACCGGCCAGTGTGGCCGAGCGGTTCTAGGCGCTTCAGTCTGGAATCGCGCGACCGCTACGGTGGCAGGTTCGAATCCTGCCTCGGGCATGGATGTGTGTGATGTCCTTAGGTTAGTTTGGTTGAAGTAGTTCTAAGTTGTAGGGGACTGATGACCTCAGATGTTGTCCCATAGTGCTCAGAGCCATTTGAACCCTACAGTGCCACTACAGAGTGGTCCATACAGAGTGGTGGTCGGAGGGTCGAGACATCGCAGCAATCGACAGCAGAGGGTGTGCCACTCCTGCAGCACGTCGTTTGAGCCAGAGCCCGCATTAGCGTCATTGGGCTGAGTGAGACTACTTTGGACCTTTGTGGTGCTGATCATGGGGTCCAAGTTTAGAAGGCGTGATTTTACGAATATTACATTTACGAAACCAAAAGAACCTGTGGATCTGTAGTAAATTGGGAGTAATGGTAGAGGTAAATGATTACTACCTGTACGTTGCACTCAGTGAAATTTACTTGGGAATTCTGCACCTTGTGGTGGGTCACTGCTTTACTTGTAACTGTTTTCGGCACACGGCTGGGCTATGTAGAGAGCTCAGGTGGATCATGATTAGAGAGAAAAAGTAACTTGGTAGAACACTTCCGGACTAACTGTTGGCGGATAATTGACGCAGAGGCAAAATAAGAGACAGGAGCTGTCGCCAGTGAAGAAGCGGTGCAGTAATTAGTGGATAAGGTGCACAAAGTCACAAAGGAGTGGATCCGTCTGTGGCGAATATTGCTTCTCGTTTCTCTGGTAGAACGTCTGATGATATGTTGGCATTTATAGGAGCTTAATTCATAAGCTGACGCAGAGTGTTGATGAGATAAACAGTTGTTGCAAGCCGCAAGCTTACGTTTGTCAGGACAACCAAAATTATTCGTAAGGTACTCAGAAACATTGAGAAAAGCAGGACGGAACAACGATACTGGAAGCATAATAGTGCACAGCTTCCGCGAAGAATTAGGGGTGGTATCAGGGAGGCAGTAGGAGACTTTGCGGCTAGGATTAGGAAAATGAACATTGACATTTACCGCCTCTTATTAATCGAGGACGTGAATATAATGGTTCTGGAAGAGGCAAAGTAAACAGCGCTCGACGGTTTTTAAAGGGTTTGAAACGGGAAATATCTAGCAGAGTGCACACGGAGCCGCCTAAGTATCTACATGAAGGGGTTAGGTTAGCTTCGGAATACGAAGAAATCGATAGGTCGAAAGGTGTAAGAGAGCAGGAAGAGGTATTTACGTCGAATATTAAGTGTTTTACTTGTGGTCGAATGGGACACGTAATAAGATAATGTTACCCGTTACGGAAACCTCAGCACAACTGGAGTAACAGGAGTCGCCAACAGTTTGGTTGAAATGGCAGCAGAGGAGGTTTTGGTCAACGGCGAGGTTGTGGGGACAATGGTAGAGGTAATGCAGGGTATAAAAAGGCCCCGTTATACTTAGAAGGGAGCCCCAGGGCCGCTGGCAGGAGTTCTCGGTAGAAATAAGTCGTCAAGAGGAATGCAGAGGCGCAATATCCCATAATGGGTGTTATGGGAGACAGTATATTGTTGGGCACAGGAGCATATGTTTCAGTAGCCTCGAGAGAATTAGTGGGTAGCACGCTGTGGAATCCACCACTGTATGATTTGCGTGGGTAGGGAATATGATATACGACCATTGAGATCAGTAGTGGTGAATTTTTCGGTTGGGGCAACCAAGTTCAGGCAGTGTGTGGAAGTGGTTTCTCATGTAAGGGAAGAGAACAGCATGACCGTAGGGTTTGAGTGCCTACATCAACATCATGCCATAATTGTCCTTCGATGACGTGGAGTAGATCTGAGCGGAAAGAGATGACGACTAGGAGAAACTGCCCGCCTCGGTGACCGAGCGGTTCTAGACGCTCAGTCCGGAACCGCGCGACTGCTACGGTTGCAGGTTAGAATCCTGCCTCGGGCATGGATGTGTGTAATGTCTTTGGGTTAGTTAGGTTTAAGTAGTTCTAAGTTCTAGGGGACTGATGACCACAGATGTTTAGTTCCATAGTGCTCAGAGCCATTTTTTAGGAGAAACTGTTGTCAATATTAATTTGCCATGATGTGTGCCTGGTATACAAGATGGTCCAGTTAAAGAGTGAGCAACAGCATTACGGCTTGATTCGGAAGACTGTGTGTCGAAAGACACCGGAAAATCACTGTGGGTGAATGTATAACTGAATTTACCAGTAGGTGTGACATGTAAAATAGAACCATGGGAGGGCTGTGAACTATTAGACACATACCATTGTTTTGTGAGACGTAGTATTGTATCCGTACAAGAAAGGGATGGAGGTACAGTGTAAGCTGTATGTGGATAATTTTGGCACGGAAGATGTAAAGTTGTTGAAGGGACGTTACTACCTACAGTAGAGATTAAAAATGCGGAAAATTGCCTCACAGGAGGTGTGAGCTACGAGGGGGGCACAGGACGCCTTTGACAGGAGCAGAAAGAGCATGATGGGAGGACCTGTTGAAAGGATACCAGGATTTATCTCTTCCAATAGGGCCGTTGCATGCCTCATCAATAATGCAACACAGGATTCCAACAGGTAATGAAGCGTTGGTATACCGAAGACCACATAGAATACTACAGTCATTGCAATCAGTTCGAGAAGAGTTCACAGACCAAAAATTAGCTTACTTAATAACAGAAGAAAGTAATAGTGGATAGGAAGCAGAAATTGTTCGGACATGTCCGAAAGAACAGACACTATATTCATATAAGTATATAGTTCTGGCAATACCGGCCATGGCCTTCTTCTTCTGTGCGAATGCACACAAATTCCCCGAACTCTTACGGGACTCGGAAAGAATGACTTCCACGAGTAATGAGCGCGTTGGGGTGGTACACTACGAATGTAGTGAGTGGATATACAAGGTGAGAATGTGGGGTCTCGCGGGAGGCGTGCGCGAGATAGTCCCTGCAGTCGCAGTATCCTCTGTGCACTCGGTGGCTCAAACGGATAACCGTCACGGTAGCTCAGCGTGTTCGGTCAGAGGGTTACGTACCATCTGTAATAAAAGAACTGAGTTAATCGATCATCAACAAACTTAAACGGATGTCTTACGACGTCCTCCCCGAGCAGATACAACAAACAAAAGCGAACAAAATGATATTAAAAAAAAAGAAACGGATAGAGCGTCTACCTTGTAAGCAGGAGATCGTGGGTTCGAGTCCCCGTCTGGGCACACATTTTCACCTGTCCCCGTTGATACACTCCTGGAAATTGAAATAAGAACACCGTGAATTCATTGTCCCAGGAAGGGGAAACTTTATTGACACATTCCTGGGGTCAGATACATCACATGATCACACTGACAGAACCACAGGCACATAGACACAGGCAACAGAGCATGCACAATGTCGGCACTAGTACAGTGTATATCCACCTTTCGCAGCAATGCAGGCTGCTACTCTCCCATGGAGACGATCGTAGAGAGTCTGGATGTAGTCCTGTGGAACGGCTTGCCATGGCATTTCCACCTGGCGCCTCAGCTGGACCAGAGTTCGTGCAGACCGCGTGAGACGACGCTTCATCCAGTCCCAAACATGCTCAATGGGGGACAGATCCGGAGATCTTGCTGGCCAGGGTAGTTGACTTACACCTTCTAGAGCACGTTGGGTGGCACGGGATACATGCGGACGTGCATTGTCCTGTTGGAACAGCAAGTTCCCTTGCCGGTCTAGGAATGGTAGAACGATGGGTTCGATGACGGTTTGGATGTACCGTGCACTATTCAGTGTCCCCTCCAGTGGTGTACGGCCTGTGTAGGAGATCGCTCCCCACACCATGATGCCGGGTGTTGGCCCTGTGTGCCTCGGTCGTATGCAGTCCTGATTGTGGCGCTCACCTGCACGGCGCCAAACACGCATACGACCATCATTGGCACCAAGGCAGAAGCGACTCTCATCGCTGAAGACGACACGTCTCCATTCGTCCCTCCATTCACGCCTGTCGCGACACCACTGGAGGCGGGCTGCACGATGTTGGGGCGTGAGCGGAAGACGGCCTAACGGTGTGCGGGACCGTAGCCCAGCTTCATGGAGACGGTTGCGAATGGTCCTCGCCGATACCCCAGGAGCAACAGTGTCCCTAATTTGCTGGGAAGTGGCGGTGCGGTCCCCTACGGCACTGCGTAGGATCCTACGGTCTTGGCGTGCATCCGTGCGTCGCTGCGGTCCGGTCCCAGGTCGACGGGCACGTGCACCTTCCGCCGACCACTGGCGACAACATCGATGTACTGTGGAGACCTCACGCCCCACGTGTTGAGCAATTCGGCGGTACGTCCACCCGGCCTCCCGCATGCCCACTATACGCCCTCGCTCAAAGTCCGTCAACTGCACATACGGTTCACGTCCACGCTGTCGCGGCATGCTACCAGTGTTAAAGACTGCGATGGAGCTCCGTATGCCACGGCAAACTGGCTGACACTGACGGCGGCGGTGCACAAATGCTGCGCAGCTAGCGCCATTCGACGGCCAACACCGCGGTTCCTGGTGTGTCCGCTGTGCCGTGCGTGTGATCACTGCTTGTACAGCCCTCTCGCAGTGTCCGGAGTAAGTATGGTGGGTCTGACACATCGGTGTCAATGTGTTCTATTTTCCATTTCCAGGAGTGTATATACCAACGCCCGTCAGCAGCTGAAGGTATTAATATGATTCTAAACTTGTTATATTATTTGTAATCTTTGTCTTTTATATCAAGCGCCATTTTTGAATTCCGCTGCTTTTGCTTGTCTAATTCTACTGCCAGACATCTGGCGTAGATAGAGATTGAATGATTCTTCCACGTATCACTACAATGTACCGTTTTCAGCTTCAGCTTTTGGAATATAGTGAATGAAAACGAACAGAAAATGCAATGGTGTTAGTATTCTTACTGTCCCCCTCGCGACTATGACTAGAATTCATGTATCTACCGCAAATAATAATTTCCTGTGATATTCTCGTTCCTGATGACCACATCAGAATACAAATAAAATGATTTTGGCACCACATCAATACAAAAATGCAAGAAAGGCTACGTGAAAATACCGATACCTTCCCTGAAGTGGAATGCAGTCTTACCTTCGTTTGCATATTGAACAGTATTTGTTCTTTCCCTTATTCTATACGTCTTCTCTTTTCTCAAAAATGCCTTACATAGTCATTTTTCTGCATAAATATTGCATCGCGATGATGGCCAACAGCACCCATGTCTACAGCCTGGTCCAATATTCGCCTCACCTGATTTCCACCCACCAGTCTTCACTACTACTTCCTGCCTTGTTTATAGTGACTTTGTAAGTCTTCCGCCCTTGCAGGCCTCACTGCAAACTTTGGAGCTGCTCAGGAGCTTCATGGACGTGATCTCCCCAATCAACACGACAGATGTAATTACTCTTGTTAACGTGCATCTCTCTTTGATACTCATTCACTGCTGTCACTCGTTACATTTTCCTCCCTAAATCCAAATTCACTTTCCAACCAATTTTCTGTTAAATCTTGTGGCTACAAGCCTACACAGCATTACTATACTGACTGTCCTATAATCTTTCCTTTTTGTGACATTGTGTTTCTTTGGTTAAAATTAAATCTTAAGACTAAATTTTCTAGTCATATGTCTAATGCATAACTCCAGCAAGTCCAATCCGTTTCAGTCAGTAAGGCTTATAGTGCTTCTGGTTTCTCTTCCTGAGTTTCTGAATGGCATTTTCCACTTTAAATTTCAATGTCTTTCGCCCACAATCCACCTGATTACATTCAAATTGAGTCTCTAGTATTAATAGTGTTTTAAAACCTCGTGCTTCATATAAATCTTCAGCACATTCTTTAAGTATAGGGTAGGGCGGGGCTTGTTCAGCACAGCTAATGCAACAAATTGCGGAAAGAAGCAGTCGTCCCGTGTCCCGTGTTCTGCTGTTCCCTCAACCCAGTGAGCCCCTCCTTCCTATCGTCCCATTTCCTTCACCTCCGTGTTCAGTAAGGCCTTCGAGTCCATCCTCTCCCACCGTATTCATCGCTACCATAAGCGGCACAACCTCCTTCCCCTTACCCAATGTGACTTCCTGCCCTCCTTCTCATCCGACGACCAGCTCCTTAACCTTACCAATCTTCTTTCCCCCTAACTCCTGTCGCTCCACTATCTTTGTTTCCCTCGACCTCCACAATGCCTACGACCGTGTCTGGAATCCCAGGCTCCTCTTGAGACCTATGCTCTCCCTACTAATTTCGTCCACCTCGTTGCTTCCTTCCTCTCCCACAGTCCCTCCTATGTCACTATCCACAATTCCAACTCCCATACTTTCTATCCCTCCACCAGCATGTCCCAAGGCTCTGTCCTTATCCCTCTCCTCTATCTCCTGTACACTGCTGATATGCCCAAATTTCCCCTGTCTGTTCATCACTTCCAATTTGCTGATGACACCGCCTTCCTGGCCCTTTATCCTACCCTTTAATATTCCCAACGTACCCTCCAAACCCACCTTGACCACCACTTGGGGCAACCAGACAATCATCATAGGCCACACCACCTTCTCCTTCTGTCTCCACGATTTCTATGTAACCATTTATGGTCGTCCTATCCACCTCACTCCTACCCTAAAATACCTTGGCTTGACCCTTGACCGCCACCTCACTAGGACACCACATCTCCTTATGATCCAACACAAAGCCCACAATCAGACTCAACCTCTTGAAACTGCTGTTTAGCCAGACATAGGGACTGCATCCGTCCACCATCCTTCACTCCTACAAGTCCTTGATCCACGCCATCCTTTGTTGTACCAGCGCGCTTGGATTTCCACCCCTTCCTTGTTCTATAAAGCCCTCCACATCCTAGAACACCATAGACTCTACCTCACCTTCCACCTTCCGTCCCCTATGCATTTCCTCTACGATCTCATCCTCTTCCCCCACCTTCTTCTTTTCCTTGAGCACATATGCACCCTGTATATCATCTGCCAACTCGATCCCCCTCACCCTCTGGTGTCCCACTTCCTCTCCACCCCCAGCCTGGTTCTGCACTTTTGTGTCCTGCCCTCTCTACATCTGCTCACCCTCCACCTCCTTTCCCAATGCAACTTCCAGCAGCTACCATTCCTGGATGAATAACTTCGCCCTGGCATCCACCCCTCCTACCAACTCTAAGCCCACCTTCCTCCTCCCTACGGCTCAGGGCTCCCTCTCCCCTCTCCTTCCACTGAGGGGTATTCCCCTGCTACGACCCCTCCCTCTCCCGTGCCCCCCTCCTATGTCTCTGCACTCCCTCCTGCCTTGTCTTCCTTCTTCATCTCCCACCTCTCCGCCCATCTCCTCCCTCCTGGTGTGACGCTGTCAGCCCTCCCCTGTCCATATGGGGCAGGGGCATGAAATTACAATAAAGAAAAAAAAGCATGCTCTTCAGTTGTGTCTCAACTGCACTTCCGTGAACTTCTATTGCTTATGTTTATTTTGTTTTAGGATGCATACTTGTAAAAGAAAGACTACAGGAGGTTCTTAAACTACTGAAGACTTAAATGATGCTGTCAATGATGAGGGAAAAAGTGTGAAAGCCACAGCCAAAGAATTTGGTATCCAACGAAAGACTTTGACCAGATTTGCCAAGAAAGTAATTGAAGGTGGTAATGCATCAATGGGTTACACAACACCGGGGCAGGTATTTTCTCCCACACAAGAGGACTGTTTAGAAAAATACTTGTTACAAGTGGTATCAATCTTCTATGGATATTCTCCAAAAGATGTTGGTCGCCTTGCCCACGAGTGTGCTATCCAAATTTGGCATTAAAATTCCTTCCTCCTGAACTGAGAATAAGATGGCTGGAAAAGAATGGCCTAAGATGTTTTTAAAACGAAGTGCGGAGCTATCCATTCGATAGCCAGAACCCACCAGCCTTGGTAGATAAACATCATTTAATGCTGAGAATGTCAAAGTCTGAATTAACAGACTACAGGGCATCATACATGATAAAATACAAACACATAGAACACAACAGTGGAACCAAAAACTCGAAGGGCTGGACACCACACGACCTGGCGTGTGGCAACTAGCCCGACACTTCACCAGGGAGAAACTATACACCCCAACGCTTCAAGGGCCCGACGGACCTGCATACTCAGCGGAAGAGAAAGCAGAACTAATGGCCCGAACACTCGCAGCGTCATTCACACCGAACCTGGTACCATCAGATCCAGTGTTCACACTTGCTTCTGACCAAGAGGTTACACGCATTCTAGCCCAACCATCGCGCGACGACATTCGACATGCTAGCACAGCCGAAGTCTCCTGGGCTATAATGCATTCCGCCGCTAGGAAAGCCCCTGGTCATGATGGCATTCAAAACCGTGTCCTCCAGGAGTTCACGGATAAAGCAACTGAGTACCTAACACACATAACGAATGCCATACTAAAACACCAACACTTCCCCGCCTTTTGGAAGACGGCCAAGGTCCTGATGTTCAGGAAGCCGGGGAAAGACCACAGCCTCCCACAAAATTACCGACCCATCAGCCTTCTGAGCTCGCTCAGTAAGATTGTTGAGAAGGTGATTCTCAAACGCATCACTAGGCACTGCATAACAAATGACATCCTGAGACCGGAGCAATTCGGCTTCAGGAATCACCACTCCACAACACAACAACTCCTACGGGTCGTTGAACATATAACACATGGTTTCAACATAAACAAAGCTACAGGGGCAGTGTTCCTGGACATCGAAAAGGCTTTCGACCGTCTATGGCACAACGGCCTCATCCGCAAACTCAGCGACGCGGGATTCCCCGACGGGCTGCTGCGTCTAATACACTCATACCTCACAGACAGGAGTTTCAACACTGATGTGCAGGGAAAACAATCAACACGACACGGTATACACGCGGGAGTACCCCAGGGAAGCATCCTAGGGCCCCTACTGTTTAACCTCTACATAAACGATCTCCCAACCACACACAACACAATGATGGCAATCTACGCGGATGACACAGCCATCCTTGCGCAAGATTGGAAACCATCAAACATTACGTCACGCCTACAGACTGCACTCAGAGTGGCCGAGCCTTGGTTGGAGAAATGGCGTGTTAGAGTAAACGTCGACAAGTGCGAAGCCGTTCTGTTCACTAGAAGACCGAAGCAACTGCGCAAACACCGTTACTGCAGACCAATAACCCTACATGCACGTCCAATACGTTTCCGCGAGAAAGTCAAATACCTCGGTGTCTGGCTGGACCGGAAATTACTCTGGGGGGACCACATACAACACATGACCAACCGAGCTAGCGCGAGGCTCAAACAGCTCTATCCTATGCTCAACAGGCGTAGCACACTGAACAGAAGGGTGTCGAGGTCCATGTACATGACACTTATCCGACCCCTGATGACGTACGCAGCTCCTGTCTGGGGATACGCTGCGCCTACACGCCTGCACCGTCTGCAGCTCATACAAAACAAAGTACTCAAAATCATAAGCAATGCTCCACGATACACACGCATCGCGGACCTTCACCGGGAATACCGACTTGAGACTCTCACGGAGGTAATCCACAAACTCACCACAAGACTATACAGAAACTCCAGACATTCGCAGAACCCGTTTATTCTGAATCTGGGGAACTACGACCATAACCATAGATGGAAACATAAAAGACCAAAAGACATACTTGTAAGGGCATAACATCTATGGCCAAGCTTACGCAAACATAACGGCACAGGCGAGCCCCTGTTAATCAGACGCTATTACTGGATATCCAGCTGAAATACACTGCCGAATAACTGGCACCACACAGGGAAGCCGTACCGTACACCGCATGCAAACAAGCTCCACACATCCCCCACACAGTGAGACGATCTATGGCCGATCTCCCACTACTGTATAACGATCTTGAATGTTCCAGGAATGTAGCAGCTGCAGCCACTGGGATACATCGCCATCGCTTGTCCCGGTAATGATGCATGATACCCATACTAACAAATCCAACCTTGCATGAGCTATCGCAGCTAGTAAGCCACTACTGCTCTTACTACCCATCCCACTGTCGCAGAGGTTTTTTTCCCACGGCACGAGCCATGGCACTTTTTTCCCTCTGCTCTTCAAATCGCTACCCTCACTCGCGTTTCGTCCACTATCTATCACCTGATGGACCGTGTTAATGCGTAGCCTTACCCAGACGCACGGACAACATCACAGCCCAGCATCCTGTGATCCACTTACTAGATAACTAACATGTTTTACGGAGGTGACAGTAGAACTTTTGGTTTGGTCACCACGTTGGTGCGGGCGTGGAGGGGCCCCATCTTTATTAAAAAAAAAAAAGCTCGGCTCCAGTTCACCACCGGCAATGGAGGGTGAAGCTTTGACAATGCCAGCCACTCGTGCTGGTGAAACGTCAGAAAAATCATTAGATGAACGTCGGCCGAAGAACCCGAGACAGAAGCCAATAGGCAGTTTGTCAACAAGTGGCCACGAAAGCCTCAACAATTTTGTACTTACGGCATATCATAAATTGTCGCTGATTCGTTGCCAACGGCTCAGACAAGTCAGCGGTTTCCGAAAGACTGGCATGTTCTCCTATAATGCGAACATCGTCAGTGAGGATGAGTTTCCATCATCATTTGAAGGGCTTATTTCAATAGCGGCACAAGTCCATTTTTGTTCATTGTGAGATACAGAGTCCTAAAGTTAAATGAGCGCTGAAAAATCTGCAGTTGAGATTCCAGAAATATTCAAGCATGTGGGTTCTTGCTAGAGATGAACCTTTCTTTATGTTTGTTTGGATCATTAATTACAGAAGTATTATAGGCAGAAAAGTGGAGGTAATAGACTTGTACCACTATTTAAATAAGCCCTTCATTTGTAACCGTCCATCCACATACAGGAACTGTTGAGCTGTACCTAATCGCACTCCTTCTTCGTCCACCAGCGAAACTGAACCCGGAGCTGGTATAAGCAATAAAGAAAACGACTTGTTCGATCTAACACATAAATTTTCTCCAGAAATTTTTCGCCCATATCCAAAAGCAACCAAAACTAACAGAAGAAAGGGGAAAGCTGCTATTCTAACAGAAACTCCCGAAAAGTACACACTGCAAGAGGAACAAAATAAAACCATTACAAAAATTAAAAAACCAAGAAAGGACATTGATAAAAAAGAAAGAATAATGTTTCTAAAAAATACGTCACTCAAATAAGAAAAGCAACGATGATGACTCTTTTTGTCTGGTTTGTTGCAAAGGCTATTCTGCAAGTTTTCCAGGGGAAACAGGGATTCCTGTTAAGTTTGCCGGCAATGGGCACGTATAAAATGTGCTCCAGATCCTGGTTTTACTTTCATTTGTGTAAATTCCAACAGTGACAACGACGATTATTTTTCCAAGGTGTTATTATTATTTTCTGTTTTAATATAAGCTATATGGATAGTTACATAAATATAGGAGTCTGGTTTTGGATAGAAAGGCTGAGTCTAATCTAAAAGTTAATCTTAAGATACGTTAATGGTTTTTGATTCTATTTTTTGCTTATTATTAAAAGAAAATTACTTTTAGTTTTACTGTTATATCATTAAAAGCCTACAGATCAAAACCTGATTGTCAAAGAGAAATTTTATTTCATGTCTAGCTAACATTGAACTCATGGTTTGGCTAGATTTCTAAGTGCTCAATTTGCCCGATACTCTTGCTCAAAAAACGTCACCCTTGGGGTACGTTGAGCTTATTTGACTGTTAGCATTTAAACAGCTCTAGCTCTTAAATGCGAGTTGTTAGAAAGAAATTACTAGGGACACTTTTGCAAAGGGATAAATTACTTATCCATTAGTATGCATAACAAGCCATTAAGACTTCTAGTTGAGGAGCTGTAACCAATCAAGTGAAAAAATTGCTCAACTAGCCCCACCCTACCCTATTTCGTCCATAAAGGACGAGGTGTATGACTGTTGATAAGTATAAAGACGACATTTTCCCGCGACAGTCACTTATTTGTTTTGCTGCTGCACTTTTCCATGGTTCACAGCATCAGAACTGTTTAGTTACTTATCTGATGCAGAGCTCAGTCTCCTTTCCGCAGGACCAGAGCGAGTGCAACGTAGGTTATTTTGTGTTTTTGCTGGTGATAAAATTGTGTTTTACAGACACGATATTGTTGAAGTTAAAAGAAACGTGAATTTGTGAGTGTAAAGTGGAGTAAAGTCGAAAAGGCTGCATACTGCTAATGTCTGCACGTGATCTTCCACTGTACTTTATGTTTAGACTGTCACATCAAACATGTTAAAATGAAAGATAATGATATTTATTTATATAACTAGTTAATATGATAACTGAATTGTGATGTACAGTAACGAATAGCGAAGGTCCATCAACGTTGCAACAGAGGAGGACAAAAATAAAATACTGAACAAACGAAAACTGTAAAGCCGTCAAATGTGAACCACCGAAAAAGAAAAATTCTCTTGTTATTATGTACGAGACCAAAATGAGTTACGTGAAACCATAAGATCGCAAAATTTTGATTATATAAGTACTGAAGAGTTAAAGAATGAATTAAAGGTTTGAAACCGGACCTAGAGAGCGAGACGTGGTTCACCACGTAGGTGCAGTATCTGGCACAATGCAGAGAAAGCTTACGGCTATGGGCAATATTTACATTGGTTTCCACGTTATAAATGTGCGGGACTGTTTGGTGGTGCCTCGCTACCGCGGTTTGGAGACTTGGATCACATACATAAGTACTGTGATCGGAAGCGAGCCTGTTCCAGGTGCGGAGAGGAAGATCAAATAAAGAGAAACTGCACTAAACAAGGAATTTGCAGTCGCTGCACTACGAGGGGTAAAAAGACGTGTAACGCCACTGGGAGAAACTGCCCCACATTTAGGATGCTGGAGCAGAGATTAACGTCCAGAACCGATTATGGATGAAGCCACAACAGCACACAGGATGCCAAAAGAAAATCCCTGTGGAAGAGGCGAAGGGATGAATAAAGGGCAGCAAGGTTTTAGCAGTTTTTAATTATGGTCGGGCCCGGGCACGAAGGATGGAAATGGTGGACGCTTGTGTTCAGACAGACCCTTGTGAACAAATATCCACTCCCTTCTCCTACTGCCAGGCACACAGATTTCCAGAAGATCGGGCAAGGCAAGGTAGGCGTCCTGTTGTAGGGAGCCGACAGGTGTTTGTGCAGGAGAACTCTGCACCAGAACAACCGCTACAGGTTAGCGCAGTTAGCACCAGGAATGCTGACAGAACGCCAACTACTAGCTAGGGGATTGGAAGTAGATCCCGTTAGAATCTATTCCAGTCTTGAACATTCCATGGTTATCCCGCCTGGAGGAGCCAGCTGTCCTGACCGCAGCACCTTCTCGGGACGGCCGCTGTGACCGACTGGTTCTAGGCGCTTCAGTCTGGAACCGCGCGACCGTTACGGTCGCAGGTTCGAATCCTGTCTCGGGCATGGATATGTGTGGCGTCCTTAGGTTAGTTAGGTTCACCGAGCGAGGTGGCGCAGTGGTTAGCACACTGGACTCGCATTCGGGAGGACGACGGTTCAATCCCGTCTCCAGCCATCCTGATTTAGGTTTTCCGTGATTTCCCTAAATCGTTTCAGGCAAATGCCGGGATGGTTACTTTGAAAGGGCAAGGCCGATTTCCTTCATAATCCTTCCCTAACCCGAGCTTGCGCTCCGTCTCTAATGACCTCGTTTTCGACGGGACGTTAAACACTAACCACCACAACTTAGTTAGGTTCAAGTAGTTCTAAGTTCTAGGGGACTGATGACTTCCGATGTTAAGTCCCATAGTGCTCAGAGCCATTTTGATTTTCACCTTCTCGGCCGTGGAAGCTGTTGACAGGATACAGTTGAAGAATATGAATCTGTTCACTGAGTTCTGTGCCCTGGGTGACCTTGTGGAGAAGGTTTTCGAAAGACGCAATGAATCATTTGACTAGATGAAATTTATAATCAGTCAGTCCTATCTAATGGAAGAATGGCATTCGACTGGAGGAAAAACTTTCTGGGATCATAAGTGCACACAAATACAGATAGGACAGCTAAACACACACAATAGTAGGCTGGTCAAGCAGGAGCTCTGGAGGGTGGTGGAGGAAATGAGCCTTGATGTGCTCTGTCTTCAGCAGTAATATTCTCTCGCGGAAGAGGTAGCATTTGCTGCTATAAAGCCTTGGGGATGACCTGAAAGCCACCATCATGGTGGTGAACAGAGCTCTGAAAACCACAGTACTATCACGCAATGTTGTACAGCTCCAGTCGCCACCAGACATCGCACGTCTAGTTAACGTGTACTTTCAGTACGAAACTGTTATAGATGTATACCTAGACCAACTAGTAACCACGGAAATGAGCGGGCGCAAGATTATTGTTGTGGTGCCGGATGTGAACGCTACAGCCCCCCCCCCCCCCCCCATGGCACAGTGGCACTCGGGATGAAAGAGGCGGGAAAATTGAGGAAGATCTCAAGTCTCTACAGTTCTTCATCGCCAATAGGCCAGGAAACTCCTCCACCTACACTGGGAGGGTATGAGAGCACCAACATTGATATAACGTTAATGACACCAAATATATCAGGCAATGTTCAAAACTGGATTGTTAGAGATAGGGTCACCACAAGCGATCATGACTTAATCACTTCCACGCTCTGTGACGGAGTGCCATTGGGATATAGGGTAGGAAGTGCAGATTGATTATAACAAAACGGACTGGGACGCCTTGCAATAGGGTTTGACACCCCGATATAGCCAGAAGGTGACGAAGACGTCGACAGACACGCCGAAGAACTGCTGAGTGCACTCACTAGAGCATTGAGTTCAGCTGTACCAACCAGGAGGGGAGCTGTAGCGGCCTCTCCGTCACCATGGTCTGCAGAACTATGGCAGATGCGTCAGTCTGTCAGGAGGGCGGGGAGGTACTAACAGCGAAATGCCGTCTGGGGAGAAAAGCAGCTATGGTTGCGGATGTACAGAGAAGCTAAGGAGCAGTTCCAGAAGGAGCTGAGAACAGTCAGGCTGGGAGAGGTATGTGCAGAGCCAATTGGCTCTCGTTCCCTGGGGCGTTCCTTACAACATAGTGAGAGAGAAAATCCGGTCGCCTATGGTGCTGTCCACCGTCAGGGACGGAAACTGGATGACGGGATCCTGGCAGGGAACTGCTGAGGTCCTCCTCTTATCTCTGTTCCCTGACGACAGTGAACAAGAGGATACAGAAGAGGAACGTCTAATTAGGCAGGCAGGCAGAATACATAAATGACACCGTGGTGTATCCGTTCTCTGAGGAAGAAGTGGCAGCTCATGTAAAATCTTTAAAGAGAGGCAAGGCCCCAAGACCAGACGGCATTCTATCGGAGGTGGTGCAACACCTCGCTCCTCCACTGGTGCAACACCTCTAACAAGAATATATAATGAGACACTGTTCTTAAGGATGTTTCCCTCCATCTGGAAACAGGCCAGTATTGTCATCATTAAGAAAGGTCATGACAAATACCCAAAAGAAGTTAAATCCTACAGGCCGATTTGGCTTTTGGACATGTTGGGAAAACTGCTAGAGTGGTTAATGGCTGACAGACTCACAGCACATTGAGTACTGTGTGGGATGAACGACAGGCAATTCGACTTTCGGCGGCATAGATCTGTGGGTCGTCCGCATGGTTACGTCAGTGGCACTGAGAGGCACCCACATGCCTTGCTCATACTGTGGCATCAAGCAGTCAGGCCTGCAAGATGAGTGGTCTGCCAAGCGAGTGGATTCATTCTTATTTATCGAGAAACATGAACTCTAGTACTCACAATTAAGTTACAAATTATACCCTTGTATGAATAATACGCAACGGAAACGCACATCTGACTATCAGTAATTTACAGAACTCTGACTGTTCACTACGCACTGGCAATACCACATTTTCCTTTTTTTTTTTTATTTAACGGCTTTTATCAACACGTGGCCATCGCACTGAATATGAGTGGCGCACACATTATAAATTCTGGATATCATGACAACATACAATTCGAAGGAAAAGGCCACCAATCTTTTTCTTTTCACTATCTTATTTATTCCGATAAATTCTATAACCTAAACACACAAATTCTATAACCTACAACAATAACACATGAGAAATTCCGCCCAGTGGGCATGGCTTTACATTGGTGAATCTCTATCTTATGGTCTCGTAATTATTTAACGCTACAGTGCGCTTTCTGGATAGGATGGTGGATCTTTTATTATTTCTCACACTTCGACTCTCACAATCATCATCACGAAACTTTCCTCCAGACCGAGCAGTACAAAAGAAACACGCGTAACCCACTACCTCTGAAACTACCTTGCTACTGTCCCATGCAAACCACACATACTTAAATTACATGACATACACCACACTAGAACATGAAATACTACACAGGGAATAGTCACAACATTATCACTTTCAGCTTTCCCACTTCAATTAATATTTATCCCAGTTTCACACGACACTGCCCCACTTCGTAATTCTAATTTCCTACTATGAAATCTGGAGATATATGCACGTCTTCCTGTGCAATGCAAGCCAAGTGGCGTTGCTGGATAGACGGCTGACTCACCTTGTTTCTCTCTGAGTGTTATAGTTTGAATCAAGCGTCACACGGAAACATATCTCGCAAAGTAATATTAAGAACATATTCATCACACACGCGAGTCCTCAACTGAGACCATGAACGAGTACTTCTCTTTATCCTTTGTCTCATACACAGATTGAGACTCACACAGTACTCACCACGTGGAAGTACTCGCCTCTAATTTCAAGTACTGCACATGCTATTTCTTAAATATTTCAACTTATAGTACACACGCTAGTAATTCAGCTTAACTTAAGCACACGGAAGTATTTCAACTTATTGCTACACGTGGTTCCATTGTGACCGTTGGTCACTTCCGAAGATTACTACGATCCCATTAATATTACCTGCCTGACATTTAATTCTCCCCACAAAAGTTCCTGAAATAGAGAAATTATTATTTCAAACTACTCTTAAATATTCCACATGCATACCATGTCTCCACTCTTTTGTCTTTACGGAGCCCACCTAAGACAGGTCTTAACAGCAAAAGATCCAGCGGCAGAGTGCTGAAACATGGCAGTTCTTCAGGTCCTCTCGCACCTCTGCCGAAGTGGGGGAGCACCTTGCTACCGTATTGGTGAGCCACATTTCAGGCGCTCAAAGCTCAGGTAAATTTCATCTCTTTAGTCCCACCAAAGGTGGCCAAAGGATCGCATCAAAGATGATTATATACTCACATTCACTATCTGCGGTTAGCAGACGACCATACATTCATTCATTTCACAGATCTTGCCAAACTGGATGTAGGGATTTATTTTGTGGGAATGCACATGTGATCAATTAAATAAATAAATTGTCATTCTTTCCTACACTGGTATCCGGCTTCACTGTATTAATTGAAAATGAGTTATTTTACAAAAAAAATGTGTTGTTCTGACAAGAATAATGAAGTATGTTGTACCTATTTTCAATGTTGGGCGGTACTGTACCCTTTCACCACTGGCTACCCAATGCAGAAGAAAATGGCACGATACTATCCTTGAAATGCGAGGGTAGTTCCGAACATTTTTTTAAGATAGCTGTATTAAAACAAACGTAGCAAGTCATCAAAATAACCAGGAGGAAACCTTAGCCCCTGGTGACCTCAAATAGACGACCAAATGCTTTACCAAATTATTGACACAGTTGTTGCATTATTGTACTCTCCACAATCTGGAGTAACGTACACATACAAATTTACAACAATCCACATGACAAATAAAACATTACATCATACAAATAAAAAATAATGTTGAGATAAAAATTTGCTTTGTTACCGGGATCTCCGTTATTTTTAGGAGTAATCCAAATCAACAAAAGAAAAAAATTGCGTACACTAGTTCCATGTACAATGTCAGGCTCCATACCATTACTCTAAAATATACATCAAACGTACAGAGAAATAAACCTGAGAAGAAATACAATGATATATACCACAAGTTACATACTGGCTACGTAATATAGTTCATCTAAGACATCATGTCATACCTCATTAACTATCATCACTTAAGCAATTGCCACCACTGCTCGACTGTGAGTTTAACCTTATCCTTGTCCACCAGTACAAATACCTGCTGCTGAGCTAGTCAGTCCATCAACTTTGATCAATACACCCAATAAATAGTTAGCAATAAGTGCTTCAATCCACCAGTAGCTCTTGTATCTTACTCTACTGCTCATTTCTCTGTTGTTACACATTTAGACGACAAGAACTTGCATTTCGACTAGCCTTCATTACACTTTAATGTGAAATATCACCACTGTGATAATGCAAATAAGTGGCTTCAGTCAACACACCAACAAGATTATTACTGTCCACGACATCAAAATGCATCAGTTAATTCCGATATTTGTTGTGCAATGCAAACTCTTGTCCCCTGTGACAACCTTACTGATCAATGCAACAAGAGCCGCTACGTTAGTATTACGCTACTAGCTAATAATTAAAGCATCATTGTACCAAATATTCTAATAAACATGCTACGTGAACTTGATAACCCAGAACAAAAAAAACCACTAACTATTCTAAACACAAATGTTAATGAAATACAATTACACTTGCTGTCCCTTCAGGAATGAAACATATAAAAAAAATTAGACAATTACAAATACAAATACATTATTTCCTATCTTGCGAGTCACACGGAAACATTTCATTCTGTGATTTTCTCGGGGTCAAAAGGTTGTTGATAGTTTTCCTAGAAACACTGTCTCGGTGTCAAAGCTCTCCCATGGTTACCAGGACGAAAGTCTTTAGGTCACTCAAATCGACATTTTGAACACGCACTGAACAGTAAACTGTATCTCACATTAAACACAAATGTCATAGTCACTCTCAGAGTACCATCCACACGAATCTGGTCGTCCAGAAATGGCCCTACAACTACTGTTACCCACGGTTCTGTCCTTTCAGTTCATGGTGTAATTAAAAGTCGTAGGTCCCAACCACCAGCACTTATTCCCGCACCAATTAAAGAAATGTCTCCTACTACAAATGCAAATGTCAATGTCCCACTTTAGTTTCTTGCGTTCATACAATAATTAGTTACCAAACGACAACTGTCCTCTTTAAGTATACCAAGTGTCCCACATTCAATTCACAAAGCACACTTAACAAGTCACTGCAAAAGTTTATGGATCCCACCGTTCAGTGGTCAAGACAAAACAAAACAATCGTCCTGTCTGCTAAAGACAAAATCTTTTCCACCACTCACAACGTGGAAACACCAGTACTTCACTTTCCACCTTAAGGAGACATACAAGCAGTCATCTTGTTTCACGGCTCCACAGTCCAGTACTAGTTAATAGTTGGTGGTAAAAAATGCTGGCACCAGGCTTCAAGAACAACAACAAAAATTACTTTTTTTTTTCATGTTGCAAATGTTATGGTAAGAATTAGATTTACACTTATATTACATCTTACGTCAGTATTCCACAACGTTCACCATCTGGATCTCATACTCCCTTTATGTCCCTTCACGTTGTGCAGTTGTCCTCATCTCGTCATTCGTATTTCGGCTCTCCGTCCGTCCACTACTTCATCATTTCCTGGCCTTCCTTCGCCATTGGCATCAATCTCTGTTGCAGCATACACAGGCCTCTCTGTAACATACATCTAAGACATCTCCACATTATTAATTCTACTCACCTTTATTTACCACTGTTTCATCACGTCGAATCTCTCATTATTAATCACATTGCTTAACGTCGCTTCTCTCCTTAAATATCACCTTTATCAACTACTATTTATCACGTCACTTCTCTCACTATCTACCATCTTTATCCACTCATTAATCATCGCGTCGTTTCTGCTTGATCCTTATTCATATGACAAAAAATACGTACATACACCACTCTGTCGACTCCTGTTTATGACTCATTCGACCAGTCTATTCCGTCATACTTCCTGACATCCCGCCTGAAAATTCTTATGTTCGATTTGACCCTGCACAACGTTACACACCACAAATAAATACACTGACTATCTACCATAAATTGCCTACTTTCGATCTATCCTTAACTTTTCCATAATTTCATGTTAGAAATGTGATGAAGCCCATGAGATTGTTTTCCCTTGATCGTCTCAATCAGTACAGCATTTTCCTGGACAATCCGCCTCACTCTGAATGGTCCACTATACACAGTAAAGAAATTGCTAGTTAGGAATCTAAGCTTACATGAAAATTAAATGTTTGCAGAGAATATACAAGCTGCAAGCTGGGAGAAATGGGCAGCCCAAGTGTTAGAAACTTTGGTGCTTGTGGACTCTTTCCCTAACGCCAGATTCCGAACAACCATACACAGCACTTCATTATAACTGTCACCACGACAATGACATACTACCGATCAGATGGCAGCTAATCTAAAAACTTCGATCACAATGTTGACCTTTTACATTACGTGTTAAGTACCTGCAATAGTCAAATCGCACTAATTAAACTGGACTCATTGGCACTATTACATAACATTTTATTTTGGCAACTGGTTTGTTTTGAGGAAACAGTCCTTTTACTTTAGTGCTCGAAATAAAAATTTGCAAATTTTGCTCTGAGAGACCAGCCTAACAGATGCCATTACTGGTGTTTTATTCTCTGACCAGAAGTATGGTATTTGCATTACTACATATCAGTAGAGTATGTCTGCTACATAGACAATTTTCAGTGCCAGCAGCATGTGTTTTAAAGCAAGATGTTAAGGGCTGATATGTTGGATTAGTTTCTCCTATCCTTCAATCCATTATGATAAGAATGAAATGCCAGGATTCCATGCTCTCCTGTCATTCTGATAGTTTCTGCCGTTCTATCCTCGACACTGTCTGACCTATGAGTCGTGTCTCCGTTCATGATATTGCTCTCATTACCCAGTTCCTGTAACAAGTGTTGAAATGACGCAGAATCGTCTAAGCCTCTGCCTGCTATCACTATATCTCTGCGCAGTCTCACTGGCAACTTCGTTATACAGATCCTAATGAACTCCCCAGGTTCGTATGGCATATCCTAATACCTATTTTGTCTCAGCATTTCCTGATAGCACACCACTGGATCTATTATACCACCTTCGTTACAATTTGGCATCATGAATATGCTTTGCTTAACCTGGTCCTGCTTACTTTTCGACCAGAATTCATTTACAAACTTGTCACAAAATATCTTGTAGCTACTACAGTCTTTAATAACTTCCTGCATTTTCGCTCTAGCCTCGTCCCTCAAATGGTTACACACCATCTCCATTTTGAGGAGCTGTCCCCACGATGAAGGTAATGAATCTTGAAATTGAGACAGCCTTGGACTATACCCAGTTGGGTTTGCCACCTGTTTTATCCGACACAACCGTTCTTCTGACTCTCTGAATTCGTCTTCCTATTTCTGCCTATTTTCGTTTTTTGAATTTATCTCACTCTCCCTCTGCAATCTACTTGGTGGTGTGTCACCTTCGCTACTGCACGCTAATTGCAACTGTGCTAGTTCTTCCCTATGTTTCCTACTTATTTCTAATTGCGCCTCTTTAAGCTGTAATAGTGATTGTATCTCCCCCTGGTTGGCATAAACTTCTCGCTGCGTACTGTCAGAACCTGTCTCGCCTCTTATACTGATCTTTTCTACATCTGCACTAATCGTATTCATTCTGACCACTACCTCTTTGATTCGCTCATCTGGCAACACGTCCCTACGTTCTGTAATATCACTCTCTATTGCAATTATTCGTACCTCCCAATTATTGGCTTTTTCTTTCACGGCGTCACATACTTGCTTCAATGCACCCAGATTATTTTCCCCCTCATCTAACCGATTATTAACTGCGGGCAGACGCTCATCGATAACTGAGAGTAGCTTCCACATTGCCTCTTTATTTCCCTTATCCATTGCCTATAATCTTTCCTTACTATCTTTATCCATCGCCGCCAATCTTTCCTTATTATCTTTATCCATCACGTCCAATCTTTCCTTATTATCTTTATCCATCGCTTCCAATCTTTCCTAATACGCTTCCCATCTTTCCTTATTTTCCTTATCCATCGCTTCCGATCTTTCCTTATTATTCCTATCCATCGCTTCCAATCTTTCCTTGTTCTCCCTATCTCTCTCCTTATTATCTCTATCCATCCTCTGTAAAAACTGCAGTAGCACATTGTCATTTGCTACTTTCGGTGCGCTCACCTCGTTCGCCTGAGAAACCGTAGCTTCGCTAAGGGTAGCTTCTCTTTCACTGCATACCTGACCTAGTCCTGGCTCGCCCGCGTCGTCGGGAAAAGCCCCCGGTTGCGAACAAAGCCCGCCGCTTAAAGGATCACCTCGCCGCGATGCGCTGAACAATTCACCCCCTTCCGAGTGTTTGCCGTTCTCGCTCATTAACCCAAGGTGAACACCTACTTCCTGCTGCACTGCTATGTTCGCCCCAGAATCACTATTCTCCATGGTGACTACACTTTTCGACTGCGACCTAGTTACTACGGACATTACGCAAAAAAAATTATGCAACAATCTTCCAGCCTTGGACGATGTAGCAAGCGATTACATAAAAAAAAATAAAAGATCCTCACCACTCCAGAAAGAAATTGCAAACAAAGAAATTGTACTTCTTAGCGCTAACACAATACATTCCATTAAAAAAAATCTTAACAGCAAACCCTATCAGCAAAATCCTGGCAGGCTCGAAATTATGAGAGGCACCCACATGCCTTGCTCATACTGTGGCATCAAGCACTCAGGCCTGCAAGATGAGTGGTCTGCCAAGCGAGTGGATTCATTCTTATTTATCAAGTAACATGAACTCTCGTACTCACAATTAAGTTACAAATGATCCCCCTGTATGAATAATACGCAACGTAAACAAACATCTATCAGTAATTTACAGAACTCTGACTGTTCACTACGCACTGGCAATACCACATTTTCCTTTTTTTTTTTTATTTCACGGCTTTTATCAACACGTGGCCATCGCACTGAATATGAGTGGCGCACACATTATAAATTCTGGATATCATGACAACATACAATTCGAAGGAAAAGGCCACCAATCTTTTTCTTTTCACTATCTTATTTATTCCGATAAATTCTAAAACCTAAACACATAAATTCTATAACTTACAACAATAACACATGAGAAATTCCGCCCAGTGGGCATGGCTTTACATTGGAGAATCTCTATCTTATGGTCTCGTAATTATTTAACGCTACAGTGCGCTTTCTGGATAGGATGGTGGATCTTTTATTATTTCTCACACTTCGACTCTCACAATCATCATCACGAAACTTTCCTCCAGACCGAGCAGTACAAAAGAAACACGCGTAACCCACTACCTCTGAAACTACCTTGCTACTGTCCCATGCAAACCACACATACTTAAATTACATGACATACACCACACTAGAACATGAAATACTACACAGGGAATAGTCACAACATTATCACTTTCAGCTTTCCCACTTCAATTAGTATTTATCCCAGTTTCACACGACACTGCCCCACTTCGTAATTCTAATTTCCTACTATGAACTCTGGAGATATATGCACGTCTTCCTGTGCAATGCAAGCCAAGTGGCGTTGCTGGATAGACGGCTGACTCACCTTGTTTCTCTCTCAGAGTGTTATAGTTTGAATCAAGCGTCACACGGAAACATATCTCGCAAAGTAATATTAAGAACATATTCATCACACACGCGAGTCCTCAACTGAGACCATGAACGAGTACTTCTCTTTATCCTTTGTCTCATACACAGATTGAGACTCACACAGTACTCACCACGTGGAAGTACTCGCCTCTAATTTCAAGTACTGCACATGCTATTTCTTAAATATTTCAACTTATAGTACACACGCTAGTAATTCAGCTTAACTTAAGCACACGGAAGTATTTCAACTTATTGCTACACGTGGTTCCATTGTGACCGTTGGTCACTTCCGAAGATTACTACGATCCCATTAATATTACCTGCCTGACATTTAATTCTCCCCACAAAAGTTCCTGAAATAGAGAAATTATTATTTCAAACTACTCTTAAATATTCCACATGCATACCATGTCTCCACTCTTTTGTCTTTACGGAGCCCACCTAAGACAGGTCTTAACAGCAAAAGATCCAGCGGCAGAGTGCTGAAACATGGCAGTTCTTCAGGTCCTCTCGCACCTCTGCCGAAGTGGGGGAGCACCTTGCTACCGTATTGGTGAGCCACATTTCAGGCGCTCAAAGCTCAGGTAAATTTCATCTCTTTCTGTTCTGACAAAAATAATGAAGTATGTTGTACCTATTTTCAATGTCGGGCGGTACTGTACCCTTTCAGCACCTTTGATAACCTGTGGTGGCCTTCGCTCCTCTCCTGCTTGCGGCTATACGGCTGTATTAGGAGCTATTATATGGGAAGGGAGGTCTGGCTATCGTCTCCCAGCGGGAGTATTAGCAAAAGGATCACGAAGGGGTGTTCACAGGGCTCGGTCCTGGAGCCAGTCTTCTGGGACGTAAACATGGAGCCTGGAGAGCAGTGCACATGTGCTAGAGGCGATAGCGTACGCGGACGACCTCCTTCTGTTGGTAGGCGGCTGCAGCCGCGAAGATCTACAGCCCAAGGTAGAACGGGCAATGACCCTTCTGACACAGCGGTTGCAAACATTTGAAATGAAAATAGCATCCAATAAACCGACCGTACGAATTGAGGGCCCACCAGTTATTCGGCGCCGCGAGGCCGGATTCTTGGGTGTTGTCATAGATGAAAAATGGAATTTTGCCCAGCACATCGATAGAGAGGTCTTTAGAAGTATTGAACAACTTAGTTGCGAGCGGACATAGAAGGTTCTACCTACTCACAGAATTGAGCTATATCATCCATTATTCTAACCTCCATCGTGGGTTATGGGTGAGGGGCCAGGGCACACAGACTCATGAGGGTTGTTGTGTCTATTTCTACAGCCGAGACACAATGAGGTAGCTAGGTGCACGCTAAACTAACGCAGACGGGCTTGAAGTCTGGAACAGGAGACTTATTAATGAATAAGACGAAAAGTACGTAGATGTTTGTTACTTATCTTTAATTCTCTTGTTGGAATACATCTCTCTTGAATATTCGTTAGCTATAAGCACTGATACCAATGGCGCCTTGCTAGGTAGTAGCTATGGACTAGCTGAAGGCTATTCAATCTGTCTCTCGGCAAATGAGAGGAAAGCTTCGTACGTCTGGTCGCAAGCGATGTCGTCCGTACAACTGGGGCGAGGTCTAGTCCGTGTCTTCTGACCTGCCATGTGGTGGCGCTAGGATTGCGATTACACAGTGGCGACACGCGGGTCCGACATGTACTACAGGACCGCGGCCGATTTAAGTTACCACCTAGCAAGTGTGGTGTCTGGCGGTGACACCACAAGGGTCATGCCCACGGCCGTGAGAAGAGTGCAGCGCAACACTCTTTTGCGTTCAGTTGGGGCTTACCGAACATCTCCTGGGGGGGCATTGCTGATGCTCATGGGGCTTTGTCCCTTGGACATAAAAATAAAGAAACAAGCAGCTTGGTATTGGGTCAAGAAAGGGAAAATCATTAAGACGGAAGAAATTTTGGGGGTTCAAGCAAGGGATAAATTCGCAATCAAAAGAAGGGGGGGAAGAACTATTTGGGGCAACGAAGATACCGGACGGAGGACTTACCTGCTGCTGCTTAACATCAAAGAAGGGGTACGACTCACATATTTCAAACCAAGTAAAGGGTTGCTGCACTCCCTCGCGGGGCATGGACCATATCTAACATATCTTTGCTGGGTCGGGAAGAGTATGACCGTGGCGCCGAAAAAGAGACTCCGCACCGAGTGATCTACGAGCGTCCCCTTTTCGATGATGCAGCCACCAAACTTAGAGAACAATTACCGATCAGACACACTTATCAGCTAATTAGAGATCAGAATACCTTCAGAATCATTGCCAGCCTCGCCAGCGATGTCTCATCAAAAGTCCTGTTAGAATACCAAATGGAGAACTAGTGATCGGTAGGAGATCGTCGTGACGGTCGGAAACCACCGCGTCCTGGTACAGGGGGAAGGTGCGAAACCCACCAGGATTTGACAAAAGCACACCGATGGTGACCAGCAGCAGTTTTTTTAAAGTAGGATGTAGTCTTTTTGCAAATCTCTACTAGTACCTGCAGCGATTTCAAGTTGAGGCCAGCTCGGTGGCAGGGTCACGCCACTGGGGTTAGCTCGGTGGGCACGGGCAGATAAAGTAGGTTTGTGGATCCACTGGCACACCTGTAACGCTGCAGGAGCGTAGCTTGGTAGGATAGTTAGCATAGTAAACCAGTAGCCGGGACACAGTTACGCTTTCCTGTAGAAAGTAGAGAGTCTAACACATTATAATAATAGCAAAATGCTGCTAAGAAAGTGTATTGTATTGTAAATATAAGGTGTTGGGTTTATCATGCATTGATATTATTGTTATTGTTATTATATTACGGTGAGCTTCACTGTAAATTGGCAAGATATCGATGTACTTTGTGAACGTGTACTCAGACATCCTGTCATTGCAGTACTAGTCACCATAAAGTCAACTGACGCACCACCGGGAAGTATTACAAGAAGGAAGATGGAAACAGAGGATATCACGTGGCATAGCGTCATCGCACCATTAGTGACCGTGGGTAGCCTACCATAACAGGGGATCTGCTTGTAAAACATCTAGCACGAGATTCAGTACTTCTTGTTTTCCTCCCAAAGTGGAACCGTTTCCGGACATGGTTTTCTGCGTAAAACTTGATCTAGTAAGTCCGTTCTACAACCTCTAGCGGTGTGTAACATGAATTGTGAAACGCTGTGAATGCTTCATACTAGTAGCGCACTAGTAACACTCCTTAGTAGCAATACAAGAAAAATATTACGCCAGTTTAAAAGATTTGTCTCTCATTTCTGAATAAGAGAAATGAGGAGAGCGGCCGCGCTTCGCTGGCTGCCAGCGCGACACGAGCCCGGCGGGACGTTTACAACTCGTTACCGCGCCATAATGGAGCGGGCCGCGCGCCTCGCAGGTTTTTATCCCTGCGAATGGATTCGCGCCGCCTGCCGCCAGCTGCCGCTGCTGTGTCCGCTGCGCCGCGGCGTATTTCGAGCCGGCACGGCAGCGGCGAGACACTGCGAGGCGAGCGCGGGCGAGTTGGCCGCCCTGGCCCCGCATGCCAGAGACACACGCGCCTCCTGCCACGACCGATTATGTTTCCTGTCTTCCGGACCCCGCAGCTACAGGGCCGCAAGTCCGTGCGCGTACAGCGTCAGCAGCAGGTTGTCTTTTATTTTCTGACCTTCAAGTAACTATGTGGAACGAATTCAACAGTATTTTCAGAGGGTTCTCGAGAGAGGTACAAGTTGTAGCAGGGTGTGTGAACCAGATGCCGCGCAGCGCGAGATGCCGCGGTGAAGCAGAAGAGATGTGAACTGTGAGCGTGACTGCATTCGCCTCTTCCTTCCGGGAAAATACTCATCAGGTCGCTCTTAATGGCAGAAAGTCACCAGGCGTAGACGTAATTTCCGGGTCATTTGCTCATCCCTGATGATACACAGTGTGACACAACTAACGTTGCCGTTGTCGTTTTATGCAACCACTAATGTTACAGCTGACCTTCACAAACAAGTCGCGAAATTTTCATATTTCCTCCCTCCCTACCCGCAGACTGTTATAGCTACATATTAAAATGAACTGGACCTTTAGGTAGAAAATTTAATGTGATTAAGTTTTGCGCTGGGATACGTTTTCAGTAGACGCCTTAATTTTCTAGTTATTCAAGAAAAATGTACAATAGTTAGTCACTTTCTATCGCACTCAGGCCTCACAGGTCATGATTTCTGGTACGTTGTTCATGGAACTCCCTCTTTCCACTGTACAACTGCACGAATTATTCCCACATTCGATCTTTCCTACAAAAAGGATGTTCATTTTTTCCTGTAGGATTAATAGTCTGCTCTCAGGGAGAGAGTGAGTGTGAAAATCTCGCGCCTCCTTTATGAAGGCCAGCTATAAAGTTGTGGGCTGAATGGTTCAAATGGCTCTGAGCGCTATGGGACTTAACAGCCGACGTCATCAGTCCCCTAGAACGTAAAACTACTTAAACCTAACTAAGGACATCACACACATCCATGCCCGAGGCAGGATTCGAACCTGCGACCGTAGGAGTCACGCGGTTCCAGACTGAAGCGCCTAGAACCGCTCGGCCACACAGGCCTGCTGGGCTGCATGAACCGACAGAAATAGTGGCAGGTGAATCATCTGGTACACACACAGGGTGAATCACCTAAAATTTGCACCACACATATTGTAGAAATAGAAAATGCTATTGATGTACTGTTTTCACAGAGTGGATTGATAGTCAGGGGCTCGTATTGTTACTCAATCAACAATTATGATAATACTCACAGTGTTTATTTTTGTGCAAACACACACATTTTTAAGTCGAACAGTGCCTATTGCTATTAATAAACAAAAAGAAGGGTAAATTAGAATGTCAGCATTCTAGTATGAGCCATTTACGAGATATCGTAATTTGAAAAGGCCTCACAGCGACACTAGTCCAGTACCTGCGGTAGCACGCACTAACGAACAAATGTATACACCAGTTACGTGGATTCTGGCCAGTAACGAGACAACTGACGATCACAGGTTGTGTTCAAAATGACCACTCCAGGCAGTGGCAACACACGCCTCCCGTCTGGTGTCGAACGACTGCTGCACACGCGCTAGCATTTCAGCGGAGATGTCAGAGGAGGCAGCAGTAACACGTCGTTGCATATCATCGGGTGTAACAGGTATGCCTCAGCAGACAGCGCCTTTCACCTCACTTCCCCCCCCCCCCCCCGCCTCCCAAAAAAGAAGTCACAAAGTGTCAAACCCGGGGAAAGGGCTGGCCGAGGTACAGACCCTCTGCGTCCAATCCAATGATTTGAAAACAATCTGTGACGACATGCTGCAGTACTTCATGCTGTAAGTAGGCTGTTTATGTTTTCTTATTGGCAACGTTACGTAGCGCTCTGTATGAAAATCACTGGCTGTGCTGTGTGCAGTCTGTGGCTAGTTTGCATTGTCTGCCATTGTAGTGTTGGGCAGCTGGATGTGAACAGCGCGTAGCGTTGCGCAGTTGGAGGTGAGCCGCCAGCAGTGGTGGATGTGGGGAGAGAGATGGCGGAGTTTGGAAATTTGTAAGACTGGATGTCATGATCTGTTATGTATATTACGATTTTTCAACACTATTAAGGTAAATACATTGTTTGTTCTCTACTAAAATCTTTCATTTCCTAACTATGCCTATCAGTAGTTAGTGGCTTCCGTAGTTTGAATCTTTTATTTAGCTGGCAGTAGCGGCGCTCGCTGTTTTGCAGTAGTTCGAGTAACGAAGATTTTTGGTGAGGTAAGTGATTTGTGAAAGGTATAGGTTAATGTTAGTCAGGGCAATTCTTTGTAGGGATTTTTGAGTCAGATTGCGTTGCGCTAAAAAATATTGTGTGTCAGGATAAGCACAGTCATTTATAATTTTTCTAAGGGGACGTTTCATATGGCGACCCTGCCAGGATACCTCACTGGAATCTTCCGATTTTTTCTTGTAGTTTGTGTAATTAGTGTAGCTTTTGTTTATTGCTAGCGTGTAATTGTAGAGAGAATCTCCTTTGTAGTTGCAGTCTTTCATTGTTGTACAGTAAAGCAGTTGTGGCATGCATGTAGATTTGCACCAAGTATTTCGCAGCTGCGCTTGCAATTAACTAGATATTATTTTCAGTGCTATGTTAATGTGTTTTCTTATTTTTGCTCTTCAAATTGTGCTTTTCTGTGTTATCGTGTGAAATATTGTGACAATAATGGCGTGTGAAAAACGTAACACTAGGCTCCAAAGTAAACTGAGAAGTGACAGTGAAGACGAAAGCAGTGTGTTAGCACCACCATGTAATGAATTAACTAATATTCAAAGTAGTAATTTGGTAACTGTGCATAGGGAAATGGAGCGGGCGTCAAATAATGGCCTAGACAGTGAAACAATTAGTGAACAGGGAATCATTACCGATCGATCGGTCGGCAACAGCTCGCCTCAGGAATCCGAAATGACAGGACACAGTCTTGCAAATACTGTAGATTCAGGTTTTGGGGCCTCACCGTTTCCTCAAATAAGTCAAAACACATTTTCTGCATGTCAAAATGTGAATGCTGCCGGTGCAAATGCACTGCCGAAATGCATACAGGAACCAATTCCAGACACTAATACATTATTACTGCAATTAATGCAGCAAATGAAACAAAATCAGAGACAAACACAGCAACAGTTAGACAGAATGGAACAAAATCTTCAGAAGTTAGACACGATGGAAGAAAATCTTCAAAAGTTAGACACAATGGAAGAAAATCTTCAAAAGTTAGACACAATGGAACAACATCAGAGGCAAATACAGCAACAGTTAGACGCAATGGAACAGAAGCTTCAAAAGTTAGACTGAGTGGAACATAAGCTTGAACAAACACGTGAAGATTTAACTACTGAGTTACATAACATTGAATCGAAATGTCAAAAAGTCTGTAATGACGTAAAAACACAAATTTGGGAGCATTTTCAACCTATTTTTTCGCGGCATGAAAATGCATTACAGAATCACGAAGCAGCCATAAAAGAACTGCAAACTATTGTTCATGAAAATCATGAGACCTTGCAAGCTAAAATTGACTCAGTTGCATCTACCGATTCGGTTACGCAACTTGCAAAAACTCAGGAAAACTTAAAGAACACAGTAGATACTCTGAAAATTGGTTCAGAAAGACACATGGAGGAAATTAGTTCATTATCAGATAAAGTAGTTGAACTTTCGGACCAGCTAAATAATTTATCTACGAAGGTAGATGATAATCTGAATGACACAAAACCGGTAGTCTTTAATGACACAGAAGAGTGCGAACAAATTAGGAAATTCAAACAAATGCAGAATCAAATTAATACGCAACACCAAAGAGAAATCCGGGAAGTACAAGATCAGCTGACACATGTAATACAAGAATTACGTATTTCAGAGGACACTCGCGCCCCAATACGGGAAGAGGGACATAGAAATACGGAACAGCCACGAAATAATAACTCAGGGCACTTCGGAAATTATGAAAGAAATTAGCAAGGCACACCGAAGTTTGAGATGGAACCGTCGAAACGACGTAACAATGACCGACATGTGACTCGCCGACATGATGATTTTGACTATAAGCTGTTCATTACTACACGTAAATTCAAAACATTTAAGAATTCTGGCAACGACATTCATCCACAAGCAGGGCTCCATCAATTCTCTCATTGTTTTCCTCCCAACTGGTCATAGAGCACAGATTAGAATTTATGTGTGGCTATTAAGAGAATGAACCAGCTGTAAGAATGCGGTCGGTCATTCACGATTGTCACAGTGAAGGAGAATTTTACCGTGCCTTCCTCTCAGCATATCGGTCTCAAACTACACAACACCGAGTAAAACATAGCATCATAATGATGAAACAGTTCGAACAATCTGAATTTTCCAGTCTTGTGAAATATTTTGAAGACATGTTGCACAAGAATCAGTACCTGTCAAACCCATACAGCCCCTCAGAACTCATCCGCATTTGCTTAATCAAATTACCTGAACATTTACGACATATTCTTTGGCAGGACGTTGCAAAGACGACATTGAAGCTTTTCAGGGACTGTTACAAGAACTGGAAATTGACACTGACAATCGGGGAACGCGAAAACAGGAGCACAACAATTACAGATCACATCCGTCACAATTCCGCGATGACAGAAATAATATGACAAGGCTATTCTTTCAACGTAAATCGTGACCGAAACAGACACCACCTGTATGACAACCGTTGGCAGAGTAGTAATAATTACAGGGAAAGATCACCTCTCCGCGGTAATGACTATCACAGAGACAATCAGAGAAACAGGCAATATGGGAACCAAAATAATTATTATCAAGGGAGACAGAATAACTTCAGATGCAATGGTCCAGAGCGCAGTTACGATTCAGGGAGAAATTCTCCACCACGTGACCGACAAGAAGGAAACTATGGAATCTACCGACATGACGACAGACGATATGATCGTAACGACAGACCTGAATTCCATCAGAACTGGCGGGATTCAAACAGAGCAGGGCACTTTCGACAACGTGAATTTGTAGAAGCTAGGTCTCCTAATCCCAATAACGACGCGCGCCAATAAAGGACAGACAATGACTCGCACCACAGCCAGCCACCTGCGCCGGCTGGCTCAGAGAAAAATAACACAGACGCTAACCTTGAGAAAAGATTTAGCACTCCTTACCGACGTATAAAACATGACAATTGCTTTTCAGTTGAAAGTCTGCGTACTAGGAAGAGTAAAGGTTTACACCACATTTCACATGTAAAACCGTTTATTGAATGATAATCTGCTGTTTAACTTAGTCTTTGCCATAAAACTTTTCACTTCACATTTCTAGTATGCTTTGTCAGACTTAGAAACTGTTAACATGCAACATTTTGGTTTACTTGAAAAAACATTCTTGATTTAAAGTACTTTCTGTGAGATACCAGTCGACTCAGTGGTTAGTTTATGTGACAACTACACGGTTTTATCACGACGCTACTAATGAGTGACAATTTGCAATGTTGCTTTTGCAGTGTTTCTGTTTTATATCAGCACAGTTTTTCTGCATTATTCTGGAAAGTAAAACATGTTTTAGTAGTAACTTTTGTGGTATAGCAACAATGAGACAGCCTTTTCCGTGGCACAACAATACGTTACTGTACAGTACTTTCTTCATCACGCCAATAAGCATAATAACTACGATATCTATACGCAAAGCATTTCACTTTCGTTTATCATGAGGTAAGTACATTGACTTCTGCAGAACTTAGCTTTCGGAGGACGATAACTACGACACTTCCACAGAGATTATGTTGCAACAAGACGCACAGTTTAGCGCTACAGTACACGTGTTTGAGTGATTATTTAAAACATTTATTTTTAAAGATTTTTTAATTACAAAGAATGTTTTCCGTGATACATTTCATTCCATTGCTGTAATCTGTAACACCTGAGGGTATAATTACATTTATTCTCAGGGGGGTACACGTTTACTTTGTGTACCATGTGTTTGGCAAGCACAAGGAGCCCTAGCTAATATGGTATTTGCTTATGCAACTTTACACATCGGTACCATATTTCTCTAACACATAATTACACAGCTATCTGATCATTTAACTGAGAGAGACAAACCTTTTTACTATGGCAGTGACAGATTTTTACGCAATTACACAGCTGGATAACTTCACACTTATGAAATTTTATTTTGTGTGTACTGTGTGAACCCATCATAATTTTCAGAACCATTGTGATACTATGAGAGCTTTGAATGATATAATTGGTATGTGATCACGATTTTTAAAGTATGTTTGAGGCAGATGACACTTTTGACATGAGCAGAGAATTTTTTTTTAGGTTTTGAAATTATTGGAGGAAGCTACGACGATTTTGAGAGTTGACTGAGGTGTTATGATGTTATTATTACGATGACTATGTGTATTATGCTGTTGCGGTATGTTTATGATCTATAAGTTGATACTATATGAGGAATTTGATTATGCTACGTATCTGTTATGATGAAATATTGAAGAAGTGTCGACGATTATTTATATGTGTAATAAGGTAAGGAGTAATGAATAGTGGTTAGGGACTCTGAATTGTGAAAAAGGATGTTAGAAACCAAGAATCGTACTTTAAGAGTTATGAAATGTGTGTAAATGTGTGAATGTATCACAATGCCGGCGAAAATTTTTTGGACACTGTTATATTCATAAGATTTTGTATCTACACATTTGCAACGCAAATTCTCGACCCGTGAAATTTTGTGTATGAGACTGCCACTGTAGTGTAAACTGGTGTTGTAAATATTTCGGTAAGAAAGTTAAGTGACCACCTGCAGGTAATGCGTCGTGGGCACCCAGCTGGGCGACAGTCGCCTGGAAAAAAATCCATTAGTGTGTACCTTTCAGAGGCACAGGTGGAGAAAAAAGGAGGCCATTAACCTCGCTATTGACATTCCTTTGTACAAAGCACCGCAAATACGACACGCTCATAACTTGGAAACATTCTTACATCTGCACAGCTGATTAGGACAAGTGTCTATCTACGAGAATTGAGAGAATTTCTACTAACTTATGAAATGCCTCATAACTACTGAATGATTATTTTATGCTTTACTTTGTACATAGTTGCTTATTTCATTTGATATCTGGTTTCCAGCTGTCTTGCAGCATTGGTTTCATGAAATAAAATTAAATGCATTTGCTAATGTGAACGCTTTCTGTCAACAGATCTATTAAATATTTATTTATGATCCACATTCTTCGAGAAAGGAGCTCTTTGAATGGAAAGAACAATAAGAAGGGACTAATAACAGTAACTGCATATATAATTTTCTTTTCAAGTACTTGGTAATTTTTTGTAGAATTAGTTTTTGTGGTGCACCACTTTAATGACATAGATATTAAGATGTGAATAGACATTTCCCTTATCCGCATTGCTGTCTTTACTGTAATATTTTTCTGCTTGAGCTTTGTCATGTTTAGATGTAATTTATTGCATTTGCTTCTGCTGTTTGCCAGGCATAGTACTACTAAATTTCACTTTACATTACTCTGTTAAGCCAGTTTTACTACTGATTTATTTTTATTGTTTGCTGCCCATTGCCTTATATTAGTTGTAATATTGCAATTGCTTTGCTAATTTCTAGAATGCTGCTTTCTTCACCAATTTGAATTTTTTTTGTCATTGCTGTTTGTGTTAATTGTTTTGTGCTGCTGCATTGCCTCGTCCCTTAGTTTAGCATCTGAGCTCAGTAGATTTAAGTTAGCTTAAGAGGGGGTAGACTATATAAGAGAATGAGTTCCAATGAATTGGAAGAAATGCATTGAGAAGCTATAAGAAAATGGTTTGGCCAAAAAAGTATTTTGAAAGAGAATATGAACCAAAAAAGTAGGGTTTAGGGACAACATGTTTAGGTAGGATTTTCTTGGAAATAAATGATGAGGTAAGATAATGGAAAATAAATAATGAGGTAAGAAATGTGTGAATATATAAATACAGAAAGCATGCTTGGATAGAATTTTTTTGGTGGAAACAAATGTTGAAATAAGAGGAAAGATATATGGAATGAAGTTTTGGGGTGGACTGCAGTACCCAAATGTCACACTGAAAACAAACCCTGTCCTGTGTTTTTGTGTTATTACACTGTGTGAATTTGTGTTTTTCCTGTCTTTATGTGTTTAGCTGATGAGAGCTATGTTGTAGAATTTTTCTAATACTGCGTTATTTTCTTTGTAAAGATGTTTAGACATTATTTATTCTCTTTTGTTTTAATGCTCATGTGTGAAGTTGATGTTTCAAAAGTTATTCTGACCTTTTATGTATGAACTTATGTCATAATTCCTGTAACACTGATGTATATGTTATTTCGATTCTTTTGTAAAGCCTGTATTACAAATGTTATCTGTATTGTTATGTTCTTTAATGATGTATTTTGTACCTTTGTAATTGTATTCTTATATTATAAAATTGTAATTGACACCAGTTCATCATATTATTTACTTGTAAGTTACATTTCACTGCACACATTTCTGTTGGTCATAGTATATGGACAATATGTGAGAAGTAGGGACTGTTAGTGTTTGCACGTGTGTTGATAATTCAGCAAGGGACTGGATAACAGCATTGCTGGTTCTAAGGACAATTTCAAAAACTTTGTGAGTGCACAAGTGGTGGTTATGGACTTGCTATATTCTCCGCAAGACTCTTCGATGGTGATTGTGCACCTGCACAGTCGCAACAGATGGTTGCTGGCCGTCTCCACAAGGATTACAGTGGGTCTGAATCTCTGGTGGCCCACCAATACCATTATTTCTACAAGGACTGCAGTGGGTCTGCACCTCTGGTGGCCCACCAATACCATAATCTCTACTAGGACTAAATTGGGTCTACTCTGTTATGACCTACCTACCAATATTCTTCAAAACGTCGAATGACTCTGCTGTGGTTTTGCTCTGTTGTGGCCCATTACCTGTCAGCATGTCAAGAGTCAGCATTGTCTTTCTGTTGGAAGGACAACACTACTTCTTCAAGACTGCATGGAAATCCACTACTTCCGTGTGCATTTTCTTTTACTGCTCAGACTTTGAGAAAAACACTGCAATTTTACTGTGATGAACGATCAGGACTGTCTTTATGGACTGTGAGAAAATTTTAGCTTTTGACCAACATTTTATCAATAAGTGTGTGCATTTGATATCTTTGTTATTGTAATTATGAAAAATTTTATCAAATCATTATTGGCCACTGCCCAAAACAATTTGTAAATTATTTGTGGGGAGCATGGGGGCTATGTAAGTAGGCTGTTTATGTATTCTTATTGGCAACGTTACGTAGCGCTCTGTATGAAAATCACTGGCTGTGCCGTGTGCAGTCTGTGGCTAGTTTGCATTGTCTGCCATTGTAGTGTTGGGCAGCTGGATGTGAACAGCGCGTAGCGTTGCGCAGTTGGAGGTGAGCCGCCAGCAGTGGTGGATGTGGGGAGAGAGATGGCGGAGTTTGGAAATTTGTAAGACTGGATGTCATGATCTGTTATGTATATTATGATTTTTCAACACTATTAAGGTAAATACATTGTTTGTTCTCTACTAAAATCTTTCATTTCCTAACTATGCCTATCAGTAGTTAGTGGCTTCCGTAGTTTGAATCTTTTATTTAGCTGGCAGTAGCGGCGCTCGCTGTTTTGCAGTAGTTCGAGTAACGAAGATTTTTGGTGAGGTAAGTGATTTGTCAAAGGTATAGATTAATGTTAGTCAGGGCCATTCTTTGTAGGGATTTTTGAGTCAGATTGCGTTGCGCTGAAAAATATTGTGTGTCAGGATAAGCACAGTCATTTATAATTTTTCTAAGTGGACGTTTCAATGCCCTATGGGCTGGACAGCCACCACGTTAGTATCACAGGTCTCTTCTAGACCGCAGAGGACTGTCTACTAGAACGTGTGGAAGATGGTCTGTAAGGAGGCTGCGACACATGCGCCCGCTCGGTGCTCAGTCTGCGAAAACCGGACCTATGAGCTCACGGTTCACTATCCCACACCACACGTTTGCACTCCATGATGTTCCACCTGACGAAGCCAACGGCGTTTGTCAACAGACTAGTAGTGCATGTTTCGGTAGTTTACGTGTCCATGCTTGGTAAATGTGGCTTCAGTACTAAACAAGATACATGATACATTTCGAGAATCGTGTCTTAATGCCCATGTACGGAAGTTAACACGATTCTCACAATCGCTTCCGTGCAGCTCTTGGTAACAGTGTGTGATAGGGATGGAACTGCTCACGCCACTTTCTCGTGAGATTGGGCGGGAGCTAACGTGCTCATCAACTGCAGCAGCAGCGAGAACGTTAATTTGCCCTTCTTCTCTCGCCGCTTCTTTCCTTCTATTACGTTGTTTAGGTGTTACAAAAAAAATGGTTCAAATGGCTCTGAGCACTATGGGACTCAACTGCTGTGGTCATAAGTCCCCTAGAACTTAGAACTACTTAAACCTAACTAACCTAAGGACATCACACACATCCATGCCCGAGGCAGGATTCGAACCTGCGACCGTAGCGGTCGTGCGGTTCCAGACTGTAGCGCCTTTAACCGCTCGGCCACTCCGGCCGGCGTTTAGGTGTTACACTACCACTTTCACGTAACTGGTTGAACACGTCGACAAGTAACTGCCGAGAAGGATGACGTCTATTCGGAACCGCGCGACTGCTACGGTCGCAGGTTCGAATCCTGCCTCGGGCATGGATGTGTGTGATGTCCTTAGGTTAGTTGGGTTTAAGTAGTTCTAAGTTCTAGGGGACTGATGACCTAAGATGTTAAGTTCCATAGTTCACAGAGCCATTTTTTTGATGACGTCTGTTCGGATATCTTGCCGCATACACCATACAACAATGAACTGCATTCTTCCTACACTCCCCATACTCCATGAGCATGTCGGCTTTATCTGCAATGGTAAATCTCATCGTCCACTCACGACCCACTGCCTGGACTGTCGCAGTGCACTCAAAATACACACAAGCACATCGTAACCAAACATAACAACCACGTACCTAGCTATTACGCAAGTTGAATGGCACAAACAACTGTCGGTGTGGAAACTTTTCAAAGTACGGTATCTCGTGAACAGCTCGAACTAGGATTTTACAACAAACGCTTCTGACATTGTAGTTTACCCTAATTTTAGTTTGTTAATGTCAATATGCATAGTTCCATTTAAAGATGTATGTTTATGCAAAAAATACACTTTAGAAGTATTATTACAATCTTTTGAGTGGGTAACAATACGAGCCCCTAACTACCATTCCAATCTGTGAAAACTGTACATCAATAGCGCTTTCCATTTCCCCAGTATCTGCGGTGCAAGTTTTAGATCATTCACCCTGAACATAAACGATAAAATTTTGGAGGATTTTCACTGAAGTTTCTGGTATAGGGCACCTGTGGTCCCTGGTAGCTAATTACAGAGAAATTACATCTAGTTTAATTTCTTAGCTCTGGTACTCGTATTTCTTTGAAAATAACGGCACAATAGCGCAAATGTCGACGGTATGCGTTGTGTGTCTTGTTTAAAAAAGTAACTGTTGCACACACTCGCGGTACTCGCCGTTGACGACAGCAAGGCCCAGTTTGCTGTTGATCCTCACGCTTCCAGTCAGTGCTGCTCGGCCCTCTCTCGGGTTTGTCTTTCCGGCAGTGTTTGCTGAACGTTAACAGCGATACCTAGCACTATGGACAGGTCTGCCGATGAAGAATCGGCCGATATGCACTCGTTGATGGGTTCACTGCATGCAAGGCAGGAGTGCCACGACAACATTGCGCTCAGCTGTTCCACAAAGACAGCAACCACATCTCAGTAGCTTCGCATCTGTACACAGCGGCCACGAATAACCGGATCCTTTCCAGTTACTACGTTTTGTTGAGTTCGTATTACAAGGTTTTTCAGTCCTGTGAAACTATTTTCGCAGGAACAAAGATAATTATGGAAACAAAGATAATATGTCATTAAATATAATTACGCTATTACTCTGTTCCGAGCCACCGGAGACTACAGAATCCTTACACCAAAATACTCAGGAAATATCTCTGAACAACATTAGAAATTTTGACGGTGGAGCTGTGGTTCCCCCTCGTCGATGGCAACGTGAGCCTCTAAAGGACGATTCTCTTGTTGCACCCTATACTAAGACTGTAGCAAAATTATGCAGGAAGGAAAGACGTTTCACAACTCCTGATTGATCAGATACGAAGATGGTTATTTGTTACAATCTTCAATTAAAACTATTAATATAAATATATTTTTAATGTTGACTGCGGCATCCCTCCTGACACTTCATCATCTATAATATATAAAAATATATCGTTACCCATAAACAGGCGAGGAAGTACCCTACCGTTCGGTGTCACAATTGGCAACTAATCCGGATACAGCAACCACAGATAAAGACGTTGGAGTAAGCATCAAGAGTGACATACAGCGGAATGGCCACTCAGCCTGTACAAGAAACAGAAGCCAGGTCCAGATATACTCGAAATCTCTTAAAGAAATGCAGTTTATCCACAAATGAAGTGAATTACAAAACACTTGTATGACCTATTCTTGAGAATTCATTGTTAGTATGGAACCTTTGCCAAGTTAGAAATAGAAAAGGTCCAACGAAGAGTGGCGCGTTTCGTCACGGGATCATTTTGTAGATGCAAAAGCTTTACGAAGATGATGTAAAAAATTCACCTCAGAGGAATTTTTCATCACGGAGAATTTTTCTGTTGCCAATCCGAGAGCGTACGTTCCAAGTTCCGACAGGAATAAATGGCTCTAAGCACTATGGGACTTAACTTCTGCGGTCATCAGTCCGTGAGAACTTAGAACTACTTAAACCCAACTTACCTAAGGACATCACACACATCCATGCCCGAGGCAGGATTCGAACCTGCGACTGTAGCGGTCACGCGGTTCCAGACTGAAGTGCCTAGAACCGCACGGCCACTCCGTCCTGCCCGACAGGAAGAGAATAAAGCCTTTGAAATTGGTACTATAGAAGAATGCTGAACATTACATGTGCAGGTAAAGTAACGAATGAGGAAGTGCTGACTATAACTGCAGAAAAAAGTAATTTATGACACGTCTAAACGAAGGGATTGATTTATAACACACAGCAAGCAACATCAAGTAGTTGCCAACTCTGTAATCGAACAAAGTGTGGAGAGAGAAAATTGTAGGAGTGACAGTGTTTTCAATACAGTAATCAGGTGAAAATTGATGTAGGTTGAAGTAATTATTCGGAGATGGAGGTGCTCGTACTGGACAGACTACCGTGAAGACGTGCTGCAAATCAGTCTTCGGACTGAAGAACACAATAGCAGCTTTCCAAAAAGAGTCGGCAGCTCATTACTTTCTCCTCACAGACGCCACAAGAAATGACCACGACGAGAAAATCTGAGAATTACAGCTCGTAAATGGGCTTACCGACTATCATTCTTCTCACGCGCCATTCGTGAGTCGCCCAGGGAAGGGGCCAACGTATCCTGCTTTCACCATACGCCGTAAGTTGGCGTGTACAGTATAGATCTAGATGTGGTGATGTAGAAGTTCAATTAAGACTTGTGGACTGGATTCAGCTGTGAGATATTGAGCAATAAGACATGTGCATACGTGGAGTAATGTGCGAAGCTTGTTGGTAGGAAGGTAAACAGGTTGAAAGGGTACAGTACCGCCCGACATTGAAAATAGGTACAACATACTTCATTATTCTTGTCAGAACAACACATTTTTTTTTAAAATAACTCAATTTCAATTAATACAGCGAAGCCGGAGACCGGTGTGGGAAAGAATGACAATTTATTTATTTAATTTATCACATATGCACTCCCACAAAATAAATCCCTACATCCAGTTTGATGAGATCTGTGAAATGAATGCATATATGGTCGTCTGCTAACCGCAGATAGTGAATGTGAATACATGATCATCTTTGAGACGATACTTTGGCTACCTTTGGTGGGACCAAAGAGATGAAATTTACCTGAGCTTTGAGCGCCTGAAATGTGGCTGACCAATACGATAGCAAGGTGTTCCCCCACTTCGGCAGAGGTGCGAGAGGACCTGAAGAACGGCCATGTTTCGGCACTCTGGCGCTGGATCTTGTGCTGTTAAGACCTGTCTTAGGAGTGCTCTGTAAAGACAAAAGAGTGGAGACATGGTATGCATGTGGAATATTTACGAGTAGTTTGAAATAATAATTTCTCTATTTCAGGAACTTTTGTGCTGAGAATTAAATGTCAGGCAGGTAATATTAAGGGGATCGTAGTAATCTTCGGAAGTGACCAACGGTCACAATGAAACAACGTGTAGCAATAAGTTGAAATACTTCCGTGTGCTTAAGTTAAGCTGAATTACTAGCGTGTGTACTATAAGTTGAAATATTTAAGAAATGGCGTGTGCAGGACCCGAAATTAGAGACGAGTACTTCCACGTTGTGGGTACTGTGTGAGTCTCAATCTGTGTATGAGACAAAGGATAAAGAGAAGTACTCGTCCATGGTATCAGTTGAGGACTCGTGTGTGTGATGAATATGTTCTTAATATTACTTTGCGTGTTATGTTTCCGTGTGACGCTTGATTCAAACTATAATACTCTGAGAGAGGAGCAAGGTGAGTCAGCCGTCTATCCAGCAACACCACTTGGCTTGCATTGCACAGGAAGACGTGCATGTATCCTCCAGAGTTCATAGTAGGAAAGAAAAGTTACGAAGTGGGGCAGTGTCGTGTGAAACTGGGATAAATACTAATTGAAGTGGGAAAGATGAAAGTGATAGTGTTGTGACTATTTATTGTGTTGTATTCTATGTTGTAGTGTGGTGTATGTCACTTAATTTGGGTATGTGTGGTTTGCATGGGAGAGTAGCAAGGTAGTTTCAGAGGTAGTGGGTTATGCTTGTTCCTTCTGTACCGCTCGGTCTGGAGGAAAGTTTCGTGATGATGATTGTGAGAGTCGAAGTGTGAGATACAAAAAAAAAAAAAAAAGATCCACCATCCTATCCAGAAAGTGCACTGTAGCGTTAAATAATTACGAGACCATAAGGTAGAGAATCACCAATGTAAAGCCATGCCCACTGGGAGGAATTTCTCATGTGTTATTGTTCTAGGTTATAGAATTTGTGTGTTTAGGTTATAGAATTTATCGGAATAAATAAGATAGTGAAAAGAAAAAGATTGATGGCCTTTTCCTTCGAATTGTATGTTGTCATGATATCCAGAATTTATAATGTGTGCGCCATTCATATTCAGTGCGATGGCCACGTGTTGATAAAAGCCGTTAAATAAAAAAAGAAAATGTGGTATTGCCAGTGCGTAGTGAACAGTCAGAGTTGTGTAAATTACTGATAGTCAGATGTGCGTTTCCGTTGAGTATTATTCATACAGGAGGATGATTTGTAACTTTATTGTGAGTACGAGAGTTCATATTGCTCGTTAAATAAGAATGAATCCACTCGCTTGGCACACCACTCATCTTGCAGGCCTGACTGCTTGATGCCACAGTATGTGCAAGGCATGTGGGTGCCTCTCAGGGTGTCAGCGTTGCTGCGCAAGCAAGTTCTCCGCGTTCGTGTACACCACCATCACTCTACCACGCAGACATAGGGGTTACACTCGTCTGGTGCGAGACGTTCCCTGGTGGGGGAGGTCCACCGGGGGCCGAACCGCACAACCACCCTGGGTCCGGTGTGGGACGGCGGAGGGGTGAACAGCAGTAGTCGGCGTGGGGTTGTGGAACACTGCGGCTGCGGCGAGGACGGAGACTCTCCGTCGTTTTCAGATCCCCAGTTAACCTGCAGTACGATACAATACGAAGTAAACAGGTACGGTTAGAAGTTCTGTGGCTATGTCCTGATAAGAAATTGCAGATCATAATGTATGGCGGAAAAATAGTGTCCTCTAATGTACTGCCGTGTTACAGCTCTTTCCATTCATAGTTATTATAATATATACAAAGGGAACTGCAGATGAGTGGAACTACTTCGTATTTGCAGTCGACATTGTCATAGCGGGAAAAAGGGAAAATATTTAGTATAGATGAATCTTGACGTTTGGGGAGATACTATGTGAGAAATTCACTCAAGTGTAAACAACTCAGAAATAGTAGCAAAAGATATCAACAGAAACGGAGTAAAACTGAACAAATGAGAATACAGGTTCCTCGGTGAGTTCCACTGATGGAATGTTCTGAGCTGATAGTTACCGGATTCTATTTTGAGAGGGTCTTACCAGAGAAAAGCAATGTAATAGATGCAATACCCTTCAGAACCTAGAAAGCGGACACGTCTTTAGACAAGATAGAAAAATCGGCTGGGAAAAGTAATTATCAGAAATATTAAACTAAGTGCTTAAAACTTCAATTCTGGCAGCTGCAACCTCTGAGATAAAAATATATTCTCTCCTAGACGAAAAAAGAAATTAATATCCAACAAACATAAATACGGTTCAGCTATCCCATGATCAACAAGACCAGTAGGAATATAATAAGGAATGAGACAATAGGAAGCAACTTCTGATGAAAATATCTGTGGTAGGTCCGTAGCCGGCACTGCTGGGTCTAGCTCTCCACCACCGTTTCCCGGGAATTGCGGCCATTAGCCAGACACACGCACCGGCCGTTGTGGCCCAGCGGTTCTAGGCGCTTCAGTCCGGAATTGCGCTGCTGCTACGGTCGCAGGTTCGAATCCTTCATCGGGCATCGATGTGTGTGCTGTCCTTCGGTTAGTTAGGTTTAAGTATAGGGGACTGATGACCTCAGATGTTAAGTCCCATAGTGCTCAGAGCCATTTGAACCAGACACACGCACGTGCTCCTACATGTTTTCTAATGCCGTACAGGCACCTTCCAGTAGGTCCTCGTCTCGGCATTTCGTATCTCTTCGAATCATGAAAGGAAGTTGCTTTGTTCACCTACCAACTGTTCACCTCGCTTGTGACCTACCCACTTCCATGTCATTTTAGTGGGTCGTAATTACTTCATTCACTGCTATTTCTACGGTAACGACCAGCTGCAAGTTCGGAGGAGGAAGAGAAAAGGGTCGTTAACTATTTTTCCCTGTGCAGCAAGTACTTCAGTCAAAACTGGTCATGTTTTGAGGAAACATAATGATTAGTATGTTTTCCACCCATGCTGGAAGATGAAGATCCTTTAAGGGTTCATAAAGAATGACATAGGTCCGCACAAAACACTTGTTTGCAGTCTGCTCTTGGCAAGTTTAGGCCTGACAAGAAAAAAAAAAAGAATGGCTCAACTGGCTCTGAGCACTATGGGACCTACCATCGCAGGTCATCAGTCCCCTAGAACTTATAACTACTTAAACCTAACTAACCTAAGGATATCACACAAATCCATGCCTGGGGCAGGATTCGAACCTCTGACTGTAGCTGTGGTGCGGTTCCAGACTGAAGCGCCGAGAACAGCTCAGCTACCCCGGCCGGCTTAGGCCTGACCATCAGGATTGTAGAAGACTGCTGCACCTAACATAAGCCCCATACGCTTCTGCACAACCAGGCGGATGAGCGACTGTGGAACACTCCCTTGACACAGGCCCTCCTGCGAAGTACACAAGTACGGAGATTTAGGACTCCACTGCTTGCTACGGACAGAGAGGGATGGGTCCTCGTGGAACATTGTAGCGCAGCGTTGTTAGTCGTCTTGCAAATCAAAGTGTGCAAAACTGTGCAGTGAGGAGTTATAAGAATCTTGAGCAAATTTTCTAAGGCTTTGTGACTTTATCTTTATAGCTACACAGCTGCTCTACCGTGAAGGCAGTAGGAGTAAACGACAACAAACTCAGACCTAATGAAACACACATGCGACAATAAAGGATGCGCAGCTCTCCATGCTACTCTATCCTGTGCAAGCTTATTCATTCAGAGCAAACCATGTACTTAGCAGATAGATTTAACTACTAATAGGCATATGGTTAGCAAAGGAAAGATTTTGTTGCAGAGCAAACTATGTATTTAACAGGTTTTACCTTAATCATGTGACATCCAGTTCCAAAAATTATATAATAAAAATTACAGTCAGTCTCCTCACACCACACCGATGTTACTTATGTTTTAATGTTTGACCTTTTCAAGAACATTATGTTTTATATTTTAATGATTGACTTGAGCAATTCAGCTCTTAAATCACTGTACATCTTTGACGATATGTTCTTCATGTAATTACCTTACCTTCTGACGAAGTCACCCTTAGAGGCTAAGGCGGACGCAACAACCTATATCAGGGGTTTGACAGAGTGGTTATGAGACTGAAAGAAATTACTTAAGTGGATGTAGTAGAACGGAAGATTGCTGACAACTCGTAAAGAACCGATTTGGTCAAGATGAACGACGTCGAAAAGCAGAGCCTCCTCTCGATTGCATTAATAGTCCACCTCCCTGGGCTACTGCCAGTCGATCAGCAGGATCGATGACGTTCATGTCCTTCGCACTCGATTCTCTGATTACTGTACTGCAGCAATGCACGGGACTGGTCTAGCGCCGGTCATACACCTGCTGCCTCACTACGGTAGAAAGGAAAGGCCGGTATATGTTTCTCCACTCCTGCTTCCACCCAGCCGTCGGATGTCGGCGCTCAACCACACTAGCAGGCAGTGTCTGTTGAAAACAGAAGTTGGTCCGTGGTTCTAAGCGCCACCGTGGTCCGTAGGACACCCAACAGATAGATGTGAATGGAACACAACAGCTGCGCGATTGAACCACCATTTCGTCAGCCGGCTCTACATACAGTGTACCGGTGAAGTTGTCCTTGTCCGAATCATGTAGGAGAATGATCGTCCGCAGAAAGAAAGGAAGCACCCCATGTTGCACGTATGTCATTCCAGTGCCCCCAACGTGTGTGGCCAACGGCAGTGTCTCATAACGGGTTTTGAACACCCTACCATTGCTGACGAAATGGCCAAACGCCGCCGGGAACTTGGAAGCCGCCGTAGCAGGCAGATGGAGAACGTGTGAGTAATCATTGAGTTCTGGGGAGAGGTAGACGTTCACAAAATGTACCCATATGATCGAGTCAGGGTTTCCAAATGTATGAAGACTAACTTGCGTGCAGAACATATTAAGTAGTCTGCGATTGTAGCCGCTGCTATACGCTTCACGTTCCCATACGTAATCATTCACAAACATTTCATCACCGGGACCTTGGTAACTGGCGTACTCGTGCTCACTCCTCTGCCCACGTCCATCTACTGCGACTTCCACACTGCTGGCCACCTCACCAGAGCAGTGAAGCCAGGCGATGGCCGTTCGTACATCTTCTGCCGACCTCGCCAAGAAAACTACATCGTCCGCGTGGGTGCAGTACTTAAAACGCACACTTCGTAGATGAAAGTCCTCCAAGCGCTGGTGCAGATCGTGAAGTGTAGGCTCGAAGGCGGCCGTGAATAGAAAGGCTGACAGGGGGCAGCCTTCTCTCACCTAGCGCTCAGTAGTGAGTGACAGCGAGTGGTATCCATTGACCAGAACTGTGGAGGAGTCCCCGCAAATGAAACGGAGAACCAAACCAGCCAATACCGGGGACAGATCCATCTTCCGTAAAACAGCCTGCAAGAAAACATGCTCAATATGGTCGAAAGCGTGATGTAGCTAGGCCACCACGATGGGCCTTCTAAACGACACGCTGACATGAGTGCCAGCCCGCATCTCGTGGTCGTGCGGTAGCGTTCTCGCTTCCCACGCCGGGGTTCCGGGTTCGATTCCCGACGGGGTCAGGGATTTTCTCTGCCTCGTGATGGCTGGGTGTTGTGTGCTGTCCTTAGGTTAGTTAGATTTAAGTAGTTCTAAGTTCTAGAGGACTTATGACCACAGCAGTTGAGTCCCATAGTGCTCAGAGCCATTTGAACCATGAGTGCCACCAAATATCACTTAAGACCTTAATGCTTCGTGTATTTTACTGCTGCCTCCCAGTCGTGTTTGGTCGGACTTAATGGCATCCTTGACAATGGCGAGGAGGCGAGCTTGAGGTATGTGTGCGAATAGCTTATCATCCGAATTTTCTAACGTTGGCTGGCCGAGGTGGCCGAGCGGTTCTAGGCGCTACAGTCTGGAACCGCGCAACCGCTACGGTCGCAGGCTCCAATCCTGCCTCGGGCATGGATGTGTCTGATGTTCTTAGGTTAGTTAGGTTTAAGTAGTTCTAAGTTGGTTGGTTGGTTGGTTTGGGGAAGGAGACCAGACAGCGAGGTCATCGGTCTCATCGGGTTAGAGAAGGACGGGGAAGGGAGTCGGCCTTGCCCTTTGAAAGGAACCATCCCGGCATTTGCCTGGAGCGATTTAGGGAAATCACGGAAAACCTAAATTAGGATGGCCGGACGCGGGATTGAACCGTCGTCCTCCCGAATGCGAGTCCAGTGTCTAACCACTGCGCCACCTCGCTCGGTAGTTCTAAGTTCTAGGGGACTGATGACCTCAGAAATTAAGTCCCATAGTGCTCAGAGCCATTTCAACCATTTTTCTAACGTTAGTGGGCGGGAGTCTTGCAGTCTGTACCTTCTGTTCGGTTTGGGCAAAAGGATTATCAGGCCCCCCAAAAATTCGGTGGGCACGCGAATGTCCAGTTTCAGGAGCTCGCAGAACATCTGTCGCCAAAAATCTTCCTTCAGGTCACAAAACCCGCTGTAAAATTCAAGGGGAAGATCCAGGGCGATTGTTTCCCGCGCCCCGCGACAGGACCTCGCATTGTTTTTCCAGCATGATGGCCTACAGGAATGTGTCATCCCCTTCGTCCTTGCGGTAGGGGTCAGGATGTGCAGCTCGTCCTCAATGTTACTGGCAGACAGTTGAATGGCCAGACAGAGAACGTGGTAATAATCTGTGGTGACATGGGACACGGAGACCTATGTCTCTGCACGTTGCCCTTCGATACAATAACTGCTGTCATGAGTTGCCTCTTAAGACGTCTTCGTCCTCTGACGATGTGATGGAGAGAAGCACGTTCATCTGGAATGGAATCTTGCAGCCTCGTTCGAACCCGCGTGCCTTGAGCGCTTGAGCCACACCTATTTCTGATGGTTTGCCGTTTTATGCTCCACCGAATGTCGTTGCGATGCTAGTTCTCTCAAGACCGAGTAGCGAAACTCAGAGGTCAACCATTGCCAAAGTGCTCTGTCGCTACCGTACGCCGTGAGCATGTGACGAATAGCTAGTTTGGTGCAGTTGTAAGGTGGCTACAATTTCACACCTTACAAGCACTCATCTACACAATTTGCCATGATTTACAACCGCAATTAGGTATCATTTGATAGGTTGTATATCGTACAAATGAATATTTAAAAAAAGACTGACATTGTCACGTACACCTTGTAAATAGTTGTTAACACTTATTGCATGAAATGTGACGAAGTGCCTTTATTATCAAAACGGCGTAATGAATGATTGCCTGTACTAGTAGAGATTGGAACACCAGTGGAAATGAAAAAGCACCCGTAACTCGAGGCCTGGATGGAAAAGCCCGCATAGGTGGGTTGGTCCTGCATCACACAGGAAGTGCCAAGACGGTCTGGGCACCTGAGCGCGGAAGCACAATATAACGGCGGCCGGCCGGTGTTGTAGTGGGACCGGAGGGATAACCGGATAATGTTTTGGAAACTCTGAAAATCTTCGACTCAGCAGAGAGGAACGAGGAAGCGTTACCTCGGAAATCGCAGGCTGGGTTATTTCCGAGGATTTTTACTCTGAGAAGCGTACCATTGTATGAGTATTGGTTACAGGCTGCCTCAGACCCACACCAACGGGTAATTTGTACCTACTTGCTGGAATTGCCCCATCCAAGATCAGAAGGCAGGTGACAGCAGACGCTGAGAGAACAAAGAAAGAAACAGATTCTCGACACCCACTGAATGGGCACGTCACTCAGGCTCGGAGGCTTAAGTCTAGAAATAGCTTTATTGCAAGAACCAAGATCCTTGACGGTTCACAGGAAGATAATAGAGTCCGTAAATGGGAGAATGAACAAACCGCACAGCATATAATACCAAAAGAGCAAATGGCACCTGGAAATAAACTTCCTTACACAGTGTGGAGAACACTAAATAGGCTGAGGGCTGGTGTACCCAGATGCAAAACTAATCTGTGCAAGTGGGGACTGCTGACTAACGATGACGACGTTCTTTGCGGATGCGGAGAGGTACAAGACGAGGCACAGCTGCTCATGTGCCGACTACTGCAGGAGCCCTGCAGTTTTAGTGACCTGCTACAAGCCAACGACAAAGCCGTAGCGGTGGCTAACTATTGGAAAAATAAAATTTGATCTGGACACGGAAAAGGTACTTCCGCGCAAACTTACCACGCTGGACGACAAAAGACTAAAATATGGTTGGTAGACGGTCGGAAGAATCTGTAGAGAGGGTGGTTTCGAGAATACGATTGCCCTTCTGCAGTAACGAGGGAGGGGAGCCGAGTTTTGCTGGGAAGCCAGCGGTGGAGAAAAGAGGTCTTCCATTTTGAGTGCCCGGGTTTGACGGTCGCTCAGTATCAGCTTTCGTTGGTACAGATGGACTTGCTGTCTTTGCTCTCAGTTAGAATGGTTAGACACTGTACTGTTGCGAAGTTATACATTTCTGGACTTTGCCTCCAGGCAGCCTCCAGGCTGCATTCAGAGAAACGTGTGTTCACTAGGTGGCCTGCTCCACGTGGCTGTGCGAAAACACACCGTTATTTGTATATGGAAACATTGTACTTATGCTATTTAGAGAGACTGAATAATTGTGTGCATGGTGGCCAGTTCGGCGGTATACCGTATGTGCACACCGAAGTATTGTTTGAGTGTTATAGCGACAGGAAACGGAAGTGTAACAAGGGGATATAGACATGTAAAAATTAATAAAGGAAAGTAAGAAATTGTAGGATGTGAGGTCCGCCAATTATATAAGTAAGAATTGCTATTTTTTCAAAGCACATGACATCGTGGGTAATACATAAGGGTATGGCAGTCGTGTTGATGAGCAGTGATTTTATATAATGTATTAAAATCCCCGGGGGAGTTGCTAGTCTGCTACCAGGCGCCTCCCCAGGTGGCGGATAGGGGAATGCTCACCAGATATGGTGGGTACCGGGGAAGTAAAATACGCGGGGTGGACCAAAACTAGCAAACTAGGGCACGACGGTTCCACATGTCAGTGGCGGTTTCCCGACAGCGTCTGTTCCACAGGTTAGTGGCGGCTGATTTGTGTTTCAAGGCTCCACAACCTTGATCCTACCAACTGGCACATGTCAGACCAAAATACAATTACAAGTAAAATCATGGTTCGTGTATGTAATAACAAAAGTACCCCAGGTGGTGAAATCCACCCACCTAGCAGAAAGGTGGCAACCGGTCTATCGGATTCTGGGGAGACCGGACCTACACGACTTGTGAGTGGATCGGAGCACTCTGGAAAACTTCCCAAAAATGAAGATTACATTGGAACAGTAAACATACGGACACTAATACAAACCGGAAAATTATACACATTAACAGAAGAATTAAAGAAGCTGAAAATCCAAATCCTAGCAGTACAAGAGACCAGATTTCCTGATAATCAAATCACTGACTACAATGGCTTCAGAATTTTCAAAAGTGGAACGGACAGAAAAATTGGTAAAGGGGCAAACATGCTTGGTATGGCCTTTATGGTCGAAAAATCCTCAGTTAAATTTGTAAAATCTGTAAAAACTATTCGCAATAGACTAATGTTTCTTAGGTTGAAACACAAGAATAAATATTACACTCTAATTAATGTTCACACACCCTGCAACGTTGACAATAGAAAGGACCTAGACAATGTGGATAAATTTTGGGAACGATTAGAACTTGAAATGTCAAAGATACCGAGGAATGATGTCAAAATACTTCTTGGAGATTTCAATGCACAGATTGGCAGAGGAAAGAAATACAGGAAGACGGTTGGGCTATACCCAGCACACAAATTGACCAACAAAAATGGCATGCGACTAATCCAACTTTGTCAACAATTCAACATGAAAATCAGCTCAACGTCGTTCAATAAGAAACCAAGAAAACAGAAGACCTGGAGATCCCCTATAAGCCAATTGGGAGAATTTCAAATTGACCATGTGGCCATCTCATAAAACTTCCAAAAAGAGATCAGAGATATCCAGGTTAGGAGAGGTGCAAATATTGACTCAGATCATTATCTCACAAGAGTTCGGGTCCAATTCACCCCAAGAAGGAAAACACCAAGAATTCCACCAGCAATCCCAAAATTTGACCTACAAAAACTAACAGAATCAGAAACAATTAAAAAATGGGAAAATTCTCCCGCAAACAACTGGGAAACATTCAAGGAAAAAATCACAAAAATAGCGAAGGAGCAAATACCACTGAAGAAGAAGCACAAACATCCATGGTGGAATATGGAATGCGAAAAGGCAATTCAAGTTCGTACAGAAGCCTTTGCGAAGTACAGTTCAAATAAAAATGAGAAAACTCTTCAAAACTTTTTAGAAACACGGAAACTTTCAAATAAACTTATTAGACAAGAGAAGAGAAAGTATGTAACTCAGCAACTGGAATCAATAGAAGCAGATTTTAAAAATTTTAATACGCATGGATTCTACAAAACTTTTGCAAACCAAATTAAAGGGTATATCCCTCAAAATGTCTGTTTTCGGAAATCAAATGGGAATCTGGCACTAAGCGACGAAGAAAACTGTGAAGAATTAGCCAAATATTTTGAAACGCTACTAAACTGTCCAGAACCAACAGAAGCTCTTCCAATATCCAGCACTAAAGCCCCGCAACAGCAAGACTCTGTACCGCCAACTGAAGAAGAAATTATAAAACACATAAACAAACTCAAAAATAACAAAGCATCAGGAGAAGATGGAATTGTAGCCGAATTTCTCAAAAGTCTAGGGTCTAACTCAAGAAATGAGCTAGTTAAAATTATTCAAAACATATGGGTTACTGAAGAAATACCAGAAGATTGGAAATGTGCCCTAATACATCCGTTACATAAAAAAGGGGATAAATCGGATGTGAACAACTATAGAGGAATCTCCTTACTTGCCGTCACATACAAGATATTATCAGCTTGTCTTCTTGAAAGAACACAAAAACTGCTAGAACCCAAAATCTCAGATTTCCAAGCTGGTTTCAGACCAAACAGATCATGTCCAGAACAAATTTTAAACTTGAAATTGATTACAAGGATGAGACAAATGCGAAGGAAGCCTACAGTATATGTCTTTGTCGACTTTAAAAAGGCATATGATTCAATTCACAGACCCACACTATTTAAAATTCTTGAAGAACAAGGACTGGATAAGAAGACACGGAACATCATAGAGCAGACATTAACAAATACAAAATGCAAAGTGAAATTCATGGGAAAACTTTCAAAATCATTTGAGATAAAAACTGGGGTTAGTCAAGGTGATGGATTATCACCTCTGTTATTTAACTTAGTTCTGGATAGAGTCATGGCAGAATGGGAAAAAGAACTCAAAAAAGAAAAGTACTGGAAACCAATATCACTGGGAACCAAAAAAGATGACCTACAAATCCCCTACTTAGCCTACGCAGACGATCTTGCAATAATGGCAGATTCTAGTGAAATGGCAGTCAAACAGATAGAAACCTTAAAAGAGTGTGCAGGAAAAGTTGGCCTACAAATATCTTTTGAGAAAACGGTGTTTACAACAACAAATCTAGAAATTTCTAAGTTACAAACCAAATATGGAGAAATTAAGAGGGTACCATACTTTAAATATTTAGGAGAGATAATTTCTGAAAAATACTCACAACAAGAAAGAATATTAAAAGCTCGTAGGGGTCTAGGGCTGGTCCAAAACATTTACAATAAAAAATGTCTATCTATAAATACAAAAATTAAACATTATAAGTCGGTAATTAAACCAATAATGCTATATGCCAGCGAAACCTTGACACTTAAAAGGAAAACAGATATGGAAAACCTGAAGAAAGAGGAAAGGAAAATCATTAGGAAAATTCTGGGACCAAGATGGACCAAAGAGGGGTATAGATTACAGAAAAATTCTAAAATTGAAGAATATTCTAACATAGAGATAGACATGAGGAAGAGGCGTCTAAAATTCTATGGCCACATAATGAGACTTCCCGATCACAGGCTTACAAAAAAAATAGTAAGATACGTAGCATCCCTTGTTAATGGAGGAGAATGGATCAAAAATGTAAAGAAAGATCTGGAATTAGCCAACATTACTACTGAAGACATGAACAAAAGAAACAATTTCAAACTTAAAGCTGACAAATGGGAGGTCAAACCAGAGACAAAAGCGCCGAGAACTGGAACAAAATGGAGCGAAGAAAGAAAAGCTGAATTCTCGCAAAGAATGAAGACCTGGTGGGCAAACAAGAAGAATAAGAAGCCCCAGAAGTGAACCATCTTTACTTAGCGTCTTCCATGTTGGGAGCTTTACGACTAATAATAATAATAATAATAATGTATTAAAATCTTTATATTTGCAGGTACCACTAGTAATATAAAATGTATCTGTAGCAACCTAAAAGGAAGAGTTGACGACAGATGAAGGTAATAGCAGCAGCGCCAGAGGAAGGACAGTGACAGAGAAGGTATTATTCAGTACAAACATGAAAGAAGGTATGTGACAGTGTGATTAAAGAAGCTACCAGTATTTTTGTACTAAAATTGTTGTGTAGTTTATGTTTGTCCACAGGAAGCAAGCCTAAGCATGTTTGTGCAGACGTCCACTTTCTTGTTCACAGATGTTCAGAACGACTTCCACGACGAAATCAAGAGCCATGAGATCGGACGATCTCGTGGTACCCAACTACAGTGTACTACTTTGAGTAGGGTTGTAGTTAGACTAGTATAAACATCCTACTGCCCAGTAGTTTAACAAGTAGTATTTGGTGATGAGCATAATTATACTGTTAAGTGTATTTTTTATAGGTATACAGGTGCCGACAGATATATAATAATTACATTACTCAGGTTAAGGAAACATTAAGTTTGTACATGAAATTTTGATCAGTATAATAAGGGTAAAGAAGCGAGTGACTAGGCTGATTGTACAACTAGAACAATAATAAATGTAAAGATAGATGTCCTCACTAGTGAATTCATCTTAGAAAATTATATTTTATAACAGAAGCATGTCAAAGATTTTGTGTTATGTATTGTATAGTATTTGTGCCAATCGGAGACTAATTGTATGCAGTGGGCACGGATGCACAAAACTGTGGGAGACACATTGGAAGCAACTACCTGATGTGCAGATGGAATGGGAGGCGAACGGAACAGCCACAGAGAAAAGTGGAAGGAAGGGACGCCATCGATAAGGCAATGAAATGTCGCGGATGTGGGAAAATAACATGGCTATTCAAACGCAGGTAACTGAAGACCTCAGGCAGCAACAACAGAGTAGGTAACAAGCAGCCCTGCTGGATCGCGTCAAGATGGGTGTATAAACGGCCACTAATGGCTTGTCTCCACTGTTGTACTACACGATGGAGACGAAATAAACAAATTACACACATGATACAGTCAGTTAAGCCTACAGTGCATCTGCTAACAGCTGTATGGAACAATGAATTCTATTTGCTTTCCCTTCTGCTGTTCTCTGCCAGACAGAGACTGATGAACATCATAATCTGTAGCAGTCAGTCACCTGGGAATCTGAGTCACACACGACGACTCAAGTTCCATGTATTATGTCAGCAGACAGGTAACCTACCTGTCCACAATTACCAATACATCCTTATCAAAAACACAATATTTATTTATATAGAGAGAGAAGCGACATGAAGAACAGAAGAGTAGGAACACAAACATAGTAAAAAGAAGAAACATGATGAACTGAATACTGGATACAATTACATTTTTCTTAGCTAATATAGAGGATTCCTACGTAACCTATAAAGTTCCTACCTGACTGTCCCTCCTGTATACTGTGTACAAATTCTACAAAACACTTGGCTGTTTCAAAACGTACACCCACTTACTTTGCTGTATGTTCCGAGAATCCTTTCACATCGTCGACTCTATGAGAGTAAAATTACACAGGATGTTTCACAGAATTTTATATAATTTTATAATGACCGATAGATAATCTCTAGAATAATTGACATAACTGCTTGTTTTGTACATTAAGGGCTAAATAAAGCACGTCGGGATCAACAATGGGCTGGGGGTTCCAAGCCTGAGTTGCAAACCCACCATGACTGATTTCAATCAATCTTCGTTTCTCAAACTTCACAAAAACTGTAGCTTCCATCCCTGTACACAAATGAAGATGAAAGTATGTTGTGCAATCTGAATCACTGTGTGACTCTTGATGAAAAAAAAGGGTGTATAATTTAGTGAACACTGAACAGTTACACCCACAAAACAACTGTTTCCAATATTTATCATTTTTGTAAATATCTTGAATTTATTTTTTCAGTATAGTCTTAAGAAAGTATTTGTGTATTTATTCATGTAAAATTATTGTATGTCATTCTCTTTGATAATGATGCAATGTCCTTCACTCTTTTTAAATATTTTTGTATTTCCAGAATTTTAGTTGTGTATTTATTTATGTAAAATTATTGTGTGTCATTTTCTTTGATAATGAGGCTATGGATTTTAATGTTTTATTGTATTACATTTTTATAAAATGTGAACAAGAAAATTAATTAAAATAAGTGGTCGATCCAAACTCTTATTGCAAATATTAGTTTTCACAGTGAATGTAAATGCAGTTTGTCAAGTAACGCTTTAGAACATTTTTGAAATGTTTAAAGCGTATACACATGAGGGAAACACTAGACTTGGACCATCAGTTCGTGAAATGATGTTTTAAATGTAAGCCAAGCGCATAAATATGACAAAGTAAAATTACACAGGATGTTTCAGAGAATTTTATATAATTGTATAATGACCGATAGATAACCTCTAGAATAATTGACATAACTGCTTGTTTTGAACATTAAGGGCTAAATAAAGCACGTGTAATTTATTGGACGACCACTTTGGAAAGATTAGGATACTTGACTTTAATATTTCTTGGCTCAACCTATGTCTTAGTGATGGATGAGTGACAGGGAGCATGGGCCTCAAGTCTAAAGAAAGATGTGAACTGCCATTTTTGAAAGAGCATAAATATTTCTAACGTTAGTTAAATTTCCTCCGATACCATAGGTTATTTTGTGTGTTATTGTATATTCCAATCGTCATGTCTCAAAAAATGTTCCAAACATAAGGAGCAGACAGATTACAATAAACGTGTAGAAAATAAATTTATGGCAGTAAGCCCATGAATGAACTCAGAATGACTGTAGAAGATTATATCATGATTCAATTGTTCCTTTGCCCTCTTATTTTTATTAGTTCTCTTGTACAGACAGTTGATGTTTATATTATTTTGTACTGGATGAGATAATACTATAAGAATTACCCCGCCCTAGTACAGAATAGTTCATTAGGTGGGAGTATTGTAACGTGGCTATAATTTCGCACCTAAAAGCACTCATCTACACACTTTTCCGTGACTTACAACTGCAATTAAGCATCATTTGATAGGTTGTGTATCGTATATACGGATATTTAAAGAAGACTGACATTGTCACGTACACCCTGTATATAGGTGTTAACGTTTATTGCATGAAAGGTGACTGAGTGTCTTCATTATCAAAACGGAGTAATGTACACTCCTGGAAATGGAAAAAAGAACACATTGACACCGGTGTGTCAGACCCACCATACTTGCTCCGGACACTGCGAGAGGGCTGTACAAGCAATGATCACACGCACGGCACAGCGGACACACCAGGAACCGCGGTGTTGGCCGTCGAATGGCGCTAGCTGCGCAGCATTTGTGCACCGCCGCCGTCAGTGTCAGCCAGTTTGCCGTGGCATACGGAGCTCCATCGCAGTCTTTAACACTGGTAGCATGCCGCGACAGCGTGGACGTGAACCGTATGTGCAGTTGACGGACTTTGAGCGAGGGCGTATAGTGGGCATGCGGGAGGCCGGGTGGACGTACCGCCGAATTGCTCAACACGTGGGGCGTGAGGTCTCCACAGTACATCGATGTTGTCGCCAGTGGTCGGCGGAAGGTGCACGTGCCCGTCGACCTGCGACCGGACCGCAGCGACGCACGGATGCACGCCAAGACCGTAGGATCCTACGCAGTGCCGTAGGGGACCGCACCGCCACTTCCCAGCAAATTAGGGACACTGTTGCTCCTGGGGTATCGGCGAGGACCATTCGCAACCGTCTCCATGAAGCTGGGCTACGGTCCCGCACACCGTTAGGCCGTCTTCCGCTCACGCCCCAACATCGTGCAGCCCGCCTCCAGTGGTGTCGCCACAGGCGTGAATGGAGGGACGAATGGAGACGTGTCGTCTTCAGCGATGAGAGTCGCTTCTGCCTTGGTGCCAATGATGGTCGTATGCGTGTTTGGCGCCGTGCAGGTGAGCGCCACAATCAGGACTGCATACGACCGAGGCACACAGGGCCAACACCCGGCATCATGGTGTGGGGAGCGATCTCCTACACTGGCCGTACACCACTGGTGATCGTCGAGGGGACACTGAATAGTGCACGGTACATTCAAATCGTCATCGAACCCATCGTTCTACCATTCCTAGACCGGCAAGGGAACTTGTTGTTCCAACAGGACAATGCACGTCCGCATGTATCCCGTGCCACCCAACGTGCTCTAGAAGGTGTAAGTCAACTACCCTGGCCAGCAAGATCTCCGGATCTGTCCCCCATTGAGCATGTTTGGGAGTGGATGAAGCGTCGTCTCACGCGGTCTGCACGTCCAGCACGAACGCTGGTCCAACTGAGGCGCCAGGTGGAAATGGCATGGCAAGCCGTTCCACAGGACTACATCCAGCATCTCTACGATCGTCTCCATGGGAGAATAGCAGCCTGCATTGCTGCGAAAGGTGGATATACACTGTACTAGTGCCGACATTGTGCATGCTCTGTTGCCTGTGTCTATGTGCCTGTGGTTCTGTCAGTGTGATCATGTGATGTATCTGACCCCAGGAATGTGTCAATAAAGTTTCCCGTTCCTGGGACAATGAATTCACGGTGTTCTTATTTCAATTTCCAGGAGTGTATTATTGCCTATACTAATAGGGCTTGCAACGCCAGTGGATATGAAACGGCAGGTGTAACGCAAGCCCAGGCTGGAAAAGACCTCACAGATGTATTGGTCCTGCTTCACACAGGAAGTGCACCTAAACACTGAAGCACAATACAGCGGCGGCTCGCCGGTATTGTAATGGGACCGAACGGATAACCGGATAATACTCCAGAAACTCTGAAAATCTTGGTCGCAGCATAGAGGAACGAGGAAGCGTTTCCTCGGAAATCGCAGGCTGGGTTATTTCCGAGGATTTTTACTCTGAGAAGCGTACCATTGTATGACTATAGGTATTTCCTCGCAAACTTTCCGCGCTGGACGACAAAAGATTAAAGCACTTAAGCGTGTGACATTTTTCTTCCACATGACATAGTATCTCACTGCAAGGCCACAGCCAGAAATTAAAATGGCAGCTCGAAAATTCGTATAGCACGAAACCCGAGTCCTGGATGGGCGACAGTCTCTATGCCCACATTGCCTTCCAAGTGGTGGAAATGACATCGATCTGTGGAACAGCGAATCAGCCATTCGGACGCTACTTCATCGACAAATTTCTGGTAGACCTTGCTAGAGATGACCGATATCTGCCAAGGAGTTCCTGTGGATCGATGTACATTGCTTCACGTAGAAAACGCTCTATTTTGTATGCCTTAGGTCTTGCTTACTGGGTTTGGAAGATTAATTTTATCGTGGCCTTTTTGTGTGAAAGCGCCATCGTCAGCCAAGGCGCTCTGTTGACACTCTTATACCACTACCAGTGCAGGTAAACAACAGGTGGCTCGCAGAGTGCTCGCCAGAGCCCCGTGCACGTCCACTCCGCAACAGGGCTCAGGCCCGTCTCGCTCTAGACCAGATGGAGTATGTATTGCATCCTGGCAAAACAGTAGGGATTTCCAGCCTGGAAGTGGGTGACTCCTACATAACTTTCACATATTACGTCTTGCATTAATCAGTTGATGATGTTTCTTCTTGCGCAGTGTAATCTGTATGAAGTTTTTCATTGGAGAAAAAGCTTAACAATAGAGTTGATTATAGATGTTTTTGTGGCTGCCAGCTGTGCGCGTATCCCTTGTAATCTAGGTTCATTTTCATTATTCTTTATTTACCGAGCGCAGTGGTTAGCACACTGGACTCGCATTCGGGAGGACGACGGTTCAATCCCGTCTCCGGCCATCCTGATTTAGGTTTTCCGTGATTTCCCTAAATCGCTTCAGGCAAATGCCGGGATGGTTCCTTTGAAAGGGCACGGCCGATTTCCTTCCTCATCCTTCCCTCACCCGAGCTTGCGCTCCGTCTCTAATGACCTCGTTGTCGACGGGACGTTAAACACTAATATCCTCCTCCTATTCTTTATTTTCATTGCCATCAGCTAGTCTTACCATAGTAATTCTTACGTGGGTGTCAACTTGCTTTTTCCATTAACATATGTATACGATCGCGTCACTTCCTTTGTGTAGTGTTGAACCCCTCCTATAACTATTTGTGCTTATCGACTTCGAAACTATTTCACTAGATGGACTTCGATCTCTCGAGTACTGAAGTCGGCAGTCTTCTTATTTTACAACGAATTTTGTTAAATTAAATGTATTTTGCACACGGGAGATGGTATCCTCTGCATTAACATTTAACACCACATAATTGAACTGCATGATATTAGCCACTGAGAATAGCAGTTACAAGTGCATGGGTGGCCTTTTCTCTCTCTGTATAACTACTGGATAACTAACTAACTTTCACGATCGTGGTCAAATAGCTCTTTTCTTTCTTCTGGCGAGATTGATTGTTTTATCTCCTGTCCCACACAGAGGCGCTGTTGCTGGATCTTTCACTTGACCTTGATGAATTGTCGGCGTGTTTATGGACACACAGTTATACAGGATAGTATCATTAACGCTGAGAGTACTGTCTTACGTGTTGAGAGAAGCTTTATGTAATAACTGATTGCTTCTATGCGAATCTGTCTGACATCAGATTCTTCCCCAAAAGACAAAGCACATGCAAGAAGTGTGTGAGGAAAGTTTTGCTTCAAATGGTTCAAATGGCTCTGAGCACTATGGGACTTAACTTCTAAGGTCATCAGTCCCCTACAACTTAGAACTACTTAAACCTAACTAACCTAAGGACATCACACACATCCATGCCCGAGGCAGGATTCGAACCTGCGACCGTAGCGGTCACGCGGTTCCAAACTGAAGCGCCTAGAACCGCACAGCCACACCGGCCGGCAGGAAGTTAAAAAATGGACACATTTATACTCCTGCTGGCTATGCAGAAGTTTGTACAACCGCAAGAAAAAGTCGTAGACCTTATATTGTCAATTATTTGGACAACACGTTTTTCAAGTCCTATGATAAACTCTCGTCGTATTCGCCTATTTGGCCAGGATCCAAAATTGTGAATCCAACAGTGACTGATATCCGGTGTCTCAAGTGTGGTCCCTCCGAAAAAATGGAATATAAACTGAAATTCAGCGATACATGGGAACCACTTCCAAGAAGGATGTCAAACATACCCAGCTCATTTACAGTGCCCCCTCTCTACAGTTCACCACTAAATACCAGTGCAGAAAAGTTAACGCATTTGCAACACCTAAAGCTGGTCCTTCCTAAGGATGTGCATTCATTTTGTGACACACTGCCTCACATTTGTAAGGAGAGAACATGTCCGTGCCTAAAAAAAATGCAGCATAAAATAAACTTGTTTGCAGCCACCTATGACTGTGATTGTGATAGTAGCAGCAATAGTAACAATAATAAATGCTAATAAACTGCACAAATGTTTACAGTAATAAAAGTTTAATTAAAGCTAACAACATTGTTTCTATGTTTTTCAATCACTGTAATTTATTAACATTCAGATTCCAATATTTTGATAATTTCACTTTATATATGCAGCATTGTATCCTTACAGATGTTTCATAATAGACAAATAAGGCAAAGTTTAAGCAAGTATTTTTTAAAACAAATTAAACATTATTCATTTCAATTCTTAACCGTGCGCTCGTTACATGCCTCTTATCTCCATCACTACCAAAAAAATAACTGTGAAAACCTGTAACTCCAAAAACCGGCAGACAGTTTGAAGTGCATTATAAAGTGTTATGTACCAATGACCGGATCCATATTGTGTAGCAGAAACCACTACATTTGACTAATCAAGTCCCCATGTGATTTCTATAATTAGTTTTTCGTTTCTGCTGTAAAATTTGACCAATTTGAGTTAAGAGGTTTTCATTATCTAGCGACGATAAGCGAATTTAGTGCCAATAGTTTTGCGTGCACAGTTTTGAAACTGAAAACAGAAAGAGAGAAAATGAATTTTATTCGTACGGTAAGTACACTACTGATATAATTTTGGTCTATCATTTAACACGCTGCAGCACTGCACTTGTTTTGGAAGTTGTGGATTGATGTATGACGCAAGGTGGTTAGCCGTAATACCGGGAACTAACGTAAAGCTTAGTTAGAGTCAAAGGGGAAATATAAATAGTCCTCCCTGGACGATCACACGAGCTGAGGAGTGCAATGCTCGTTCTTTCTCCGAGTTTTTCGAACAACTTATCGTTCAGTTTGGACATTGTAAGAAAAGAAAACTTCGTCACAGTGAGACCAGCAGCTTACGAATGATATTTGTGGGTCGCCTAGCCGGTGAAACCTGCACGACAGTAAGGAATCTTGCAATCTAAGTCAAAACTGAGAACAGCAAATATTTACATGTTCTCAATCATTGTCATAACTCACATAAGATTAGCAGAGAGCAAATTTCTCTAAAAACTGAAATGAAATTGCAAAATAACGTTAACACTGTGAGGAGGTACCAAACCGCGTGCGAAGTCAAAGATAACGAGACAAAAGGAGGGCATTATAACCGATTAAGCAATACAAAATGCGTAGCAAAGCAAGCAGCAAGCTGCTCAGAATATGGATCACACTACCGCAGTTGAGACGCTTACATTTCTCGAAAATCAGCTAGCGAGAGCCGATGAGCACCAGACGGCGGCTGGCAAACAAATAACCTGCTGTCGTAGTTTTCAGTCCTCAATCACAAAGTTTAAAACAAGGAAAGTAACTGTCTGTACTGTCGGGAATGGGCCGCTCGGGATTAGCCGAGCGGTCTCAGGCGCTGCAGTCATGGAGTGTCCGGCTGTTCCCGGCGGAGGTTCGAGTCCTGTGGACTCCTTAGGATAATTTAGGTTAAGTAGTGTGTAAGCTTAGGGACTGATGACGTTAGCATTTAAGTCCCATAAGATTTCACACACATTTGAACATTTTCGTGAATGTAATTAATGGGAATATTGTTTATTTTACAAAAACATCATGGGAATGTGACAAAATTTTCCCACTCTTGGCGTAAAGAACGCACTTTTGGAAACAGGAGGCTGCTACTGGTGTGGGGCAGTGTCTCCTCGATTGGTCGGCTCTTTGTGCTAACCTTGGCGGCGGCGGCGCTGACTCGTTAGACAATACACCGAGATTTCGGAGCCAAGGCAGGTCGCACCACAGCGTCCTGTCGTTTGAGGTTCATACAGGGAGTGCAGAAATGTAACGTTGAGTGATAGCGTGGTGGCAGCACAGTGTTCCCTGCCCAAGTGAGGGTAGGCGCCGGTCCTGGCACCAAAGGAACGGATCAGGCCGCTTCTACGATAACTGACCAACTCCCTTGGGATCTTCGCCTGTACTGACGGACCTCCCGCGTACACATGTCCAGTACTCATAATAAAATAACTGTAAAATAGAGGTAAAAAGTGAAACAATATGACAGTCATGTCGCAGCATAAATAACAATCTGTCACAGTAGTAACAAGCATTCATTCGCAATTCATACAAACTACATTACTTATCACGAACAAAAATAACACTGTATTTAATATAAATTTATGCTGTGCAGTTAGTAAAAGTCTGCTACGTGGCGTTAATGACCTTCAGAAATGTTGGTGGAAAGAATTTGTGAATCCTACATAGAATTACCATGTCAAACTTGTCATTGCATTTCAAAGTGGTGACCAATACTGCTTTATAATGATAAATTTAAAAAAAATAATTTATAAAAAAGGAAGTTTTATTGAAATTACTTTTTCATTAATTAAATTCAAATAAAGTCAGAAGAAGTCATTTATAAGCCGCTGTTTACAAAATCTATTGTTCAACTTAGCCGAACAGCAGTGTTGTTGTTGTGGACGACATCAGTTTTGTAGGAGACTGGCATCTTTCTTTGTTTCTCTCTCAGCGTATCCATGTCGGTCTGACATTAAACAATTCATAATGGTGAAGCTGGATCTCTGCCTTCGCAATACGTTGCCACTATCCATACATAAGGCCACCCGATTTCCTCCAAAACTGGATTCAAAGCACGCTTCCTCGCTCACTGCCAGCCACAGACTGGAACTGCTTGACCCTTTTAACCACAAATGTTGTCTATAGCCTAACTATCGCAGATCTGTTTGACACATTAACAAATATGTTTATATACATATTTTATTTTATGCTATACGTTCTACTGTTTCCACATTACCTACGTGTTTAAGGAAATGTACGAGGGTCATTCAATAATTAAAGAGACAAATTGGTCTGGAGAGAAAAGCGCTTATTTTTACGAAACAGTACTTTTTCTAGTTTTCAACACAATCCCCTTGAACATTGAATCACTTGTTCCTACGGGCTGCAAGATTTTTTATTCCGGCTGCAAATAACTATTTCTCTTGATATTTGAACCAATTTCCAACAAACTTCTTCACGTCCTCGTTGTCCTGGAACCTCTTCCCACGTAATGCCTCCTTCAGTGCACCAAACAAATGAAAAGCACTAGGTGCTAAATCAGGACTGTAAGGGGGACGAGCCGGCCTGAGTGGCCGAGCGGTTCTAGGCGCTACAGTCTGTAGCCGAGCGACCGCTACGGTCGCAGGTTCGAATCCTGCCTCAGGCATGGATGTCTGTTATGTCCTTAGGTTAGTTAGGTTTAATTAGTTCTTAGTTCTAGGCGACTGATGATCTCAGAAGTTAAGTCGCATAGTGCTTAGAGCCATTTGAACCGAGGGGGACGAAGCAGAACATCCTAGCCCATTTTGTCGATGGTTTCACGTGTCAGTTGAGCAATATGAGGACGTGCGTTGTATTCCTGGAGAATTACACCTCTTCTCTGAGATCCACGACGTATCTCTCTCATGGCTGGGTTCACCTTGTTTAAAAGCAAATCCGAGTAGTACTGGCAGTTCATTAAACGCTGCTCTTTGAGATAATCACAGAAAACTGGACCTTCAGCACCCCAAAATACCATCAACATGACTTCTCCTGCTGATGCTTGGGTTTGAATTTTCTTCTTGACAGATGAGTTAGTGTGCTTCCACTCCATGCTGTTTTTTTCTCATTCTGGCTCATAATAGTGAACCCAAATTTCATCACAAGTTAAAATTTAGTTGAGGAAGTGCTCATCTTCTCTTTCATAACATTCCGTTAGCTCTGTGCACAATATCAATCTTGTTTCCTTGTGCAGCCACGTCAACTCCTTTGGGACCCATCTTGCACAAGTTTTGCGGTACTCCAGCTTATTACTGATAATGTTATGATCTGTACCAGTACTAACTTGAACCTTATGAACTATCATTTCCACAGTCACACGGCGGTCGGCACGAATAATGTCATCAATTCGGCTTCCAAGTGAGGGAATTGAAATTGCAGCTGGTCGGCCGGAACAGTGTTCGTCAGTCACTGAGTCGCGACGATTTTTGAACTGCTCTACTCACTTGTAAAAATTGGAGCAATTCATACAACCTCCACCATAAAGTTTAGACATTCTACAGTACATATTTACTGGTTTCTCGTCTTCAGCATGTAAAAGACAAATAACAGAACGTTGTTCAACTAATGTGGACGTTTCAAGCGGACTCGCCATCTTGAAATGTATTTTTGAGGTTATAAACAAAACAATGTTGATACATCAGCTGATCAGGGCTCATGCCGGTGATGCCAACTTAAAGACATGAAGACATAAAACTTGCAGTACTAACAGTTTTTTTCCCCAGACCAATTTGTCTCTTTAATTTTTGAATGACCCTCGTATGTATGCATTGACAAAGTGAAACCATTTACATAATCACTTATACACACTAATAACAGGTGGGACTACTTGTTATGATTACAGAACATTGGCGTGTATATTAAGATATTTCAAACTCAGTTACTTAAAACCGACAAATCAAAGAAAGAAAATTATGTTCTGTATTAATGTCTTGCATGTGTCTGTGTCTGGAATGTGTGTTATTTTCATGAACTACTGTGTCAAAACAACACGGATACAAAAGACGAAAGGGGGAAATAATGACATCTTACAATTTGTTGCCGGCCGCTGGTGGCCGAGCGGTTCTGGCGCTACAGTCTGGAACCGCGCGACCGCTACCGTCGCAGGTTCGAATCCTGCCTCGGGCATGGATGTGTGTGATGTCCTTAGGTTAGTTAGGTTTAAGTAGTTCTAAGTTCTAGGGGACTTATAACCACAGCAGTTGAGTCCCATAGTGCTCAGAGCCATTTAGTTCTAAGTTCTAGGGGACTTATGACCTCAGCAGTTGAGTCCCATAGTGCTCAGAGCCATTTTTTCTTACAATTTGTTAATTTGAATGCAACTCTTTTATTTCTGCCCACTACACAAAATTTTGGAAGAGCACAGGCCAGCTGCTACCTTGCACTTCGACACAGTAGTGAGCCGCGCGTGGCTCGTGTTCCAGCACCCTGTTTTCTTATCGTACTTCCGCCACAGTACGTTAATTATATTACTACTGCCACTGAGTTGCTGCTTTGCCTTACCGTGACGCGCTAGCAGCGCGTATCGACATATCCCTTTTCGTAGTATCTTTGCTCGGCTGCTATTACTTCCCGGTCGTTGTCTGTCGTAAAGGAGTTCACGACGCGAGTTCTGGTTGCGAGTTCGGGTCTGGCAGTCAGTTGGAAAGCGTTTGGAGCTGCCAGTCGTGGAGTTGCAATGCGGCACTAGTGCAGTCGGTTGGTAAAGCAGTGAGCTTTGCGTCGACATGGCTCGCCCGACCACTGCCGCCACGCATCACTTGAGACGGGCCTCGGTCTTGGTGGATCGTCGGTCGGTCGTCCTACCGGACGACGCGTTTTGGCTCGCCGATCGTTCATGAGTCGGCTGTATGTGTGTGTGTGTGTGTATGTGTGTGTGTGTGTGTGTGTGTGTGCGTGCGTGCATGCATCGACTCCCGATTTGTCTTCGTGCGTGCTTAGTTGCTGTGGTATCGTTCAGGTCTTCGTGCAAGTGTTTGTCAGGTTGTGTGTCTAGTTGGCGTTTGTTTTAAATTTTCTCGGCGTACTGGCTTTGAGAGGTCGGTCGCCTCATCGGATGACGTGTGACTGGTTCTCTGAGCGATTCTGGGCCCCTTCAGTTACCATCTTGTGGAACTCGGGTCGGTCCTTTCCTGGTGCAGGGATGTCGTTTAGCCAGTGGGCGTGTTTCCTCGACATGATTGGGTCCGAGCCAGTATTTCCGCCGTCGTGTGTCTGCAAGTAAGTGGGAGACACACCAGCAGTGCAGTCGCGACGGAGCAGCAGTCGCGGACGGACCAGAAGGTAGTCGGTCGGTTGTTGCGGACCAGGGAAGATATCTCCACGCAGTGCAGTCGCTGGGTTCGCTGCCAGTCCCTGCGCAGTGTCGGAGCGTGTCTGGAGCTGTCCGATCGCTTCGAGCTTCGTGCTTCACGGACCCAAGCCTCGTCCTTTCATGTTGTAGTTCGTTTCGGTAGTTCGCTGTTGGGGAGGTTTTCCTGTGAGCAACACCGAGTGTTTGTACATATCTGATTGTGGATAATTACGTCTGTAACATTTTGTGTTTGAGTTCTCATCTAGCGATTTGTGGCAAGCAAGTCGATTTGTCGGTCGATCGGTGGCTGCCCCTTGGTGGGGTTCCGACGGATCTAGTACAGTTGGGCTCACCACCTGTCTCGCCTAAGTGAACGAGGGCAGACCGACCTCCCTGGAGGCTTCTGAGTGCCACCGGTGTTTAATTATCTGTTTTCCGCTACTTAAAATTTAAGGCTTATGGTTATTCTTTTTCTTAAAAAATTTGCAAAATTAATTCTTTAATGTACCTTTCAAACTTAAACATTGCGGCCTTCTGCCATTAAAAGATTATGGTAATATACATTAAAAGCTTGAAGTTTAATTGTGGCCTTCAGTGATATTATTTTTAATTATTTTATTGCTATCGTAATTGGATTTTTATCTTGTTGATTTGTTAAGATTTCTTGTTTGGAGGCCTTCAGCCGTGAAAGAGCTGCATTCGGTAAAGTTCCGGCTATGTGCCGCTTTGGTTGTAAAGGTGTTATTAAATTACAATAAATTACAATTAGAAGATGAAACTGACCCCAACCTATTTGGCCCTCTCCATAATCCTAATTAGCTGTTCTGCCCAGCGAGTTTAGCGGGCATCTCAAATAGGTTATATAGGAGTGAAGGTGAAAATTTAATAGTTATACTTATTACAGTGGACATGAAAACTTGATAGTGATTAAGTATGCAAGAATAAGTACTTATGCAGAGAAAATGGATCGAGCGCTGGCAAAAGCGTCGACTAGCCACAACGTTCAGGGAATTTATCCCCCCTAAAGCCTGCACCGAGGGAGAGGGAGCCTGGCCAGCAGCGGCCACACTACCTTGTGGAGACTCCGCCGGCGTGGCTCTGCACGTGGCGAGCACAGCCTGGCTAGCAACCCCTGGTGCAGTGCTCTGCGAAGCACAAGCGTGCTCAGTCGAGAAACATCCCGGTTTAATCCCCACGATCACTTGCAGATACGTCCGCCAGGTCCCACTGACAATGCAGTAGCCAATTACCAGGGAACTGTAGCCTCGTTTCTATCTGTAAGGGGCAGCGAGGGTCAATCTGCTCTCTAAAGTTTTGCCATGGAGGCGTATTTGATAAGGGGTCTCACACCACTTCCTTTCAACGGAAATCTGCCAGGACATTCTTTGGCACAATGGTACTTCTCGTGTGTTCTGATGTGCCCAAAAAAGGCAAGGCTTTGCAATTAAGCTGTTTGTCATATTAATTAATCTGTAAAATAATTGAAAGTGGGATGATAGTGTAAAAAAAACTGAAAGATATTTCTCCAATTCCCCAGGAGCATACCGATTTCTTCTTCTTCTTTGCACCATACAGAAGGCTTATTATCTGTTCCATCTTCACTGAAGCCATGCATTTCTCAGTCGTTCGACATCTCTCTTTCACACTGATTACCTATTTAATTAATCTACCCTCCCTGCTCCGTTGATATGTTGTTCCCACTTGGTGTATCTTTGCACTATTACATTCATACAGAGTACATTATGTTCTTCTGTTACATATTGCTTTATTGGGATTTCTGAGGGTACAGACTTTAACATTCGTTGAAAATGATTTTCTTTTCAGTCGACTGCATTCTTCGTCTGTCTTTCTTATTTAATTGCCAAGACTCGTTTACTCATGTTTCAATGGTTCAAATGGCTCTGAGCACTATGGGACTCAACTGCTTTGGTCATCAGTCCCCTAGAACTTAGAACTACTTAAACCTAACCAACCTAAGGACATCACACACATCCATGCCCGATGCAGGATTCGAACCTGCGACCGTAGCAGTCGCACGGTTCCGGACTGCGCGCCTAGAACCGCGAGACCACCGCGGCCGGCTACTCATGGTAGAATAGACATACTCACTACTATTCATTGTGTTAACCTCATGTCATTCCTTGTCTTGAGATCCAGTTTCCACTTGGGAGATTATGCCCAAACCGTCATGTAACCTGTTTTTTAATTTAATATTCAGGTATCGATAGTCGATAAAGTCAACTGATTAACGCTTCATGAAAAGTGCAAGCGATATTTATCGGTGCCAGTGGGTGAATAACTAATTATTTGTGGTGGAGGTCTTCCTATTTCGACAGCCTTGCGTGGGCTTTTAGCTGAATCGTGGACGGTAAGTGATCACAAGACTCATAAAGTTGTTTGGCACTGAAAGCTAGTCTTCGTGCAGGTGTAGAACACGGGAAAACATACATCCAGGCAGCTGGAGCGTTCAGAAGGCTGTGCGGTTCGCCATAAAAACTGCATTGTGTGAGAGGCGAAGAGGAACTCTTTTCAGCTACATAATAGTGTGCAGGCCGAGAAAAAAACGTGAGCCTTCATAGTCCGTTTGCAGCCTCTGGGTTCTGGCACGCATTGTAGAAAGAGAAGTTTTGATTGGTTCGCAGTAATTATGTTGGTAGATGGGGCGAGTTTACACAGGTGTGGATTTTCGGTTGACCATGACTGCAAACATGTCATGTAGTGGGAGAGATTTTCTGCCTGCTCTCTGTGCCATGCCTTATTCATTAACCACGACAAAATCAATAAGAGTAGGAAACTGTTACCTTGTTCATAAAATTACCATTGGTCTGGTCTGCTGCAGGTAGCTGGCTCGATTCTGAAGGTGGCAGAACCAGCCCTATGACTTAAGAGCATAATAGGGAGGCCAAGCTAAAATTAGACTTCTCGGCCACAACTGCAGCTGTCTTCGACATTCACGCAATTCTGAGTGCAGCTATCAAATGAGGGGAACGCAGAATTAGGTAAGCTGCCTCAGCCTTCTATTTCATGGATTTATTTTTCATAGCCAGGTAGTTGCGCCCATCGCGTATTTTGGCGAAGCTGCTGGTATTCACTTATGCTTTTTTGGGACCTTTTCTTTAAATCATTAATCTCGTTTGAGGCATAGTTTCATTTAGTTCAATTATGTGTCCACCGCCGAGTCTATAGTTGGTATCTGCAATCCGTTGTTCATTTATTAAACAGTTATGTATTTGAGGCATCTTATTTGATGTCGAAACTGCTATAGTGACCATTAGTTTCGTTTCTTAGTTTGGTGGTTCCCTTCATTAACATGTCAAAGTTAAGTGGGGTTCTCATACTTTCATGATTAACTGTGCAATCCCTAGTAAATTCCACTCAATAGGACATTATTAATTGCTTGGCATAGCTTCTTTTAAATTTTCATGATATTATTTGCATGAGGACCTTCAATTCCCTTTAGGATAACCGGGGATCAGGTCTGCAGCGTCTGAAAGGTATGTAAGCAGTTCAACCTCCACCTCACTTAATGTTCTGTGTGTTGTAATACATGTAACTTGAAAAGCATACAATTTATTAGTGAACTGCAGCAGTATTTGCAGCGTATACCAGAGCCTAAATGCTGAAAATGAATCACATATTCTATTGACAGTCCGTCTAGTACCCACTCTGGAGTGTACTGGATATGTTTCTTTGAATGTCGTAACATCAGTTATTCTTTGTATTGCAATTTTTAAATGTTAGCTGCATACTGATGTAGGTAGCCGAAGTGAAGGAAGGATGAAAGATGGCGTCCTCTCGACAGTGTAGTGATTATAGATAGAGCACAGACTCGGATTACGCAAGGACAGAGAAAGAAATCGGCCATGGCCTCTACATCTACTTCTTCATAATTACTCCGCAGTTCACAGTTAAGTGTCTGGTAGAGGATTCATCAAACCACCTTAAAGGCATTTTTTCTTCGTACATCCATATTTAAACTGGATGAAGGTGGGACACATCTGGTGTGATATCTATTAAAAATGAAATTCCGCCAGCTGTAATTAAGATTTATATTTACTTGCTACTATTTTCGACGTTGCGTCAACGCCACTTTCAGGGCCGTGCACTTTGATGAAATCAGTTGTGTGTGGCTCAACGGTGAGACTAACACGTGCTCCACATGGACGACGGGCAGTAAAGGTGTTTCTCTGCCATTCAATTCTTGAACGGCATGCGGGAGAAACCAACAATTAAAATATTTCCATGCGAGCTTTTATTTCTCTTATTGTATCACGATGATCATTTTCCATTTTATAGGTGAGCGCCAAAAAAATATTTTCGTAGAAGAAAGTTCGTGATTGAAATTTAATGAGAAGATCCAGCCACTACAAAAAATGCCATTGTTTCAATGCCCCAGTTCTTGTATCATATCCGTGGCTCTCTGTTGCCTATTTCCCCATAATACAAAACGAGCTGCTCTTCTTTGAACTTATTAAATATCTCCTGCAGTTCTGTCTGACGCAGGTCCCGCGCCACGCAATAATACTCTAGAAGAGGACAGATGAGCGTAGTGTAGGCAATCCTCTTTAATAGACTTGTTACACTTTCAACGTTCTGGTTGGGGGGAGCCGAGCGGACCGTGACAAGGCGCTTGAGACCACGCGGCTACCCCGCGCGATAAAATCGGTTATATCAGAGGTCCTGAACCTTTCTTATCTACCGCCCACTTTTGTGTATCTATTAGTCGTAAAATTTTCTAACCACCCACTGGATTCTCAGTAGTGATGACTTATGAAGCAGGGAAGTTACTTTACATATTTTATGAAGCAGATTTGCAGGAAGTTAAGGTATATAATAATAGTTACTTAGAAAATATTTTATGCCAATATTTTGCAGAATGGTAATGAAAATGTTTTAAAACGGCTACCACCTACTGACCTCCATGAAAGGTGAAGGACGCAGTAGTGAGCGGTTTCTATAGATCATTAACAGCAGAGGGCCTTTAACACTTCCTTGTGGAACGCCAGATATAACTACTGTTTCATTCGATGACTTTCAGTCAGTTTCTACTAATTGTGACCCTTCCGAGAGGAAAGCACGAATACAGTCACACAACTGACACTATACTGCCCAGGCACGCAATTTGATTAGAAGTCGCTCGTGTGGAATATACCAAAAGCCTTCTTCGAAATCTAAAACATTGAATCAATTTGATTTCCCTTGACGATAGCAGTCATTACTTGGTGCTTATAAAGAACTAGCTGTGTTTCACAAGAACGTTATTTTCTGAATCTGTGTTGACTATTTGTCAATAAATCGTCTTCTCCGACATAGTTGATAATGTTCGAACAAGTATATTCTTCCAAATCTTACTGCAAATCGACGCTAGCAGAATGGGTCTCCAATTCAGTGGGTTACTCCTATTTCCTTTCATAAGTATTGGTGTGACATGTGTAAGTTTCCGGTCTTTACGAAGGGATGATTCGTTGTGCGAGGGGCTGTATATGATTGCTAAGCATGGAGCTATTGTACCAGCGTATCTCATATAGAATCTGGAATGGCCGCCTTGCCTTTATTAAATGATTTAAGCTGCTTCATTAAACAGTTGATGTCTACGTCTAAGTTACTCATGTTGGCAGTTGTTCTTGATTCTAATTCTGGAACATTTACTTCGTCTTCTTTGCTGAAGGAATTTCGGAAAATTCTGTTTAGTACTCATCTTTAGCGCCGCTGACATCAGTAATATTTCATTGTTATCACACAGTGAAGGCGTCGATTGCATCTTACTGCTGGTGTACTTTGAATACGACAAGAATCTCTTTGGGAATTTTGCAGGATTTAGAGAAAAAGAATGGTCCAAATGGCTCTGAGCACTATGGGACTTAACATCAGTGGTCATTAGTCCCCTAGAACATAGAACTATTTAAACCTAACTAATCTAAGGACATCACACACATCCATGCCCGAGGCAGGATTCGAACCTGCCACCGTAGCAGTCGCGCAGCTCCGGACTGAGCGCCTAGAACCGCGATACCACCGCGGCCGGCCAGGATTTAGAGACATAGTTTCATTGTGGTAACTGTTAAAAAGCAGAAGTTCACTCTAAGTTTCAAGCTTTTGTAAATCATTTCCGGTTTTTACAAGCATTTGCTCGGAGTGGTTTAGGGAAACCGTGGAAAACCCAAATGTGGATTGCCAGATGATGGCTAAAGGGATCTTAATGTTTTCAACTGCGACAGAATTGGCTTATCAGTTAAACACTTCACCAAAATTTAAGTACCTCTCTTCCGCATCCTTTTCGCAGTCACTCCTCACAACAGTTCATTTTCATTCACGCTTCGTTCCCTACGATGACTCTGCGTCCACGGTGCACGCGTCCCGAGCAGCTGACCCCGGCTGAGGCTGCAGCCCTGCCTGTTGTCCGCTCGAGTCCTCGGCCACTCCGCCAGAGGGTGCAGGTGTACCGTGGCGGGTCGGCGACGGGAGATTAAAGGAGCGCCAGCGGTGAACTAGTGTCGCTGTTTCTTTTTTTAAAAAAAAATCTTTATTTCATTTCATAATAATTATACAATAATGACCCACCACCTTAGTGATTAGTGGGTCCTATATTTCTAAATTTACAATAGCAGCTTTAATATTTTTTCTTAACTACAGACAGTTCTACGATTTCTACTAGGCAGACTACTTCTAGTTTACTAGCTAACATAATTTCTAGTCACTACGATTGGTTAATACTAACTGCCTGCAGCGTTAAAAGTGTGCCAGTTTTAATAATATAAACCTACTTAGATGCCTTGCTCATAGAGCTAATCCCTATGAGCAAGCCCTGGCACAGGGCAGGCAAGGGTTAATTTATCGCTGCAGGTTCCTAACTTACTATCCTATTCTAATTAAGTAAATCTAATTCTTATTCTATGTCATAATCGGTGCGTTTTCTTCATTCGGGATCGCCCCAGTCCCCCTGGTCCCGGTCGTGGCGGATTCCAACTGTTAAGTCGACCTATCCACGAACAGGCGGTTCGGGATTGGGGCAGTGGTCGCGTTCGGTGTTGTCTATTTATTTAAGCATGAAGGTCTCTCAGAAAAGTTGTCAATACTTTTCGTGATACCTCGTTTGCTAGCGTATTCAGTGTCTGAAATGTCTCTTCCCGTCTTAGAAGTTCATAGGTGTTTGTGCGTGGTAGTTGTCGTCTCAATGTCCGGGCTACATCATCGAAAAGGGGGCACTCGTAAACCACATGGTCGGGAGTACCCTCCGGTGCGCCACAGTCGCACGCAGGCGTCGCCCTTTTCCCAAACCGACAAAGATAAGTCGGATAGGGGCCATGACCGGTGAGAAAGTGGAACAATCCCCGAGTTGGCTCGAAGTACTTCATTTTCAGTCTGTCCTTTATACACTCCTGGAAATGGAAAAAAGAACACATTGACACCGGTGTGTCAGACCCACCATACTTGCTCCGGACACTGCGAGAGGGCTGTACAAGCAATGATCACACGCACGGCACAGCGGACACACCAGGAACCGCGGTGTTGGCCTCGAATGGCGCTAGCTGCGCAGCATTTGTGCACCGCCGCCGTCAGTGTCAGCCAGTTTGCCGTGGCATACGGAGCTCCATCGCAGTCTTTAACACTGGTAGCATGCCGCGACAGCGTGGACGTGAACCGTATGTGCAGTTGACGGACTTTGAGCGAGGGCGTATAGTGGGCATGCGGGAGGCCGGGTGGACGTACCGCCGAATTGCTCAACACGTGGGGCGTGAGGTCTCCACAGTACATCGATGTTGTCGCCAGTGGTCGGCGGAAGGTGCACGTGCCCGTCGACCTGCGACCGGACCGCAGCGACGCACGGATGCACGCCAAGACCGTAGGATCCTACGCAGTGCCGTAGGGGACCGCACCGCCACTTCCCAGCAAATTAGGGACACTGTTGCTCCTGGGGTATCGGCGAGGACCATTCGCAACCGTCTCCATGAAGCTGGGCTACGGTCCCGCACACCGTTAGGCCGTCTTCCGCTCACGCCCCAACATCGTGCAGCCCGCCTCCAGTGGTGTCGCCACAGGCGTGAATGGAGGGACGAATGGAGACGTGTCGTCTTCAGCGATGAGAGTCGCTTCTGCCTTGGTGCCAATGATGGTCGTATGCGTGTTTGGCGCCGTGCAGGTGAGCGCCACAATCAGGACTGCATACGAACGAGGCACACAGGGCCAACACCCGGCATCATGGTGTGGGGAGCGATCTCCTACACTGGCCGTACACCACTGGTGATCGTCGAGGGGACACTGAATAGTGCACGGTACATCCAAACCGTCATCGAACCCATCGTTCTACCATTCCTAGACCGGCAAGGGAACTTGCTGTTCCAACAGGACAATGCACGTCCGCATGTATCCCGTGCCACCCAACGTGCTCTAGAAGGTGTAAGTCAACTACCCTGGCCAGCAAGATCTCCGGATCTGTCCCCCATTGAGCATGTTTGGGACTGGATGAAGCGTCGTCTCACGCGGTCTGCACGTCCAGCACGAACGCTGGTCCAACTGAGGCGCCAGGTGGAAATGGCATGGCAAGCCGTTCCACAGGACTACATCCAGCATCTCTACGATCGTCTCCATGGGAGAATAGCAGCCTGCATTGCTGCGAAAGGTGGATATACACTGTACTAGTGCCGACATTGTGCATGCTCTGTTGCCTGTGTCTATGTGCCTGTGGTTCTGTCAGTGTGATCATGTGATGTATCTGACCCCAGGAATGTGTCAATAAAGTTTCCCCTTCCTGGGACAATGAATTCACGGTGTTCTTATTTCAATTTCCAGGAGTGTATCTGGTAGGAACTGAAAGGTTCTTCTACCAGTTTCATCCGACTCCCATATTTCCTGCCACAGATCTACCCCTCTTTCCCTAATTTCCCCTTTTTCCCTGACTGGTGCCCCCATAATTTCCTCTACCTTGGTGATAACACCCTTTTTGGATCAGTACCATGCGGCCTGTTCCCTAATCTTTATATCTAGGGGACAGAGCCCCATTATGATTAACAGGGCTCCCCCTGGAGATGTTCTGTATGCTGCCACGGACCTTAATATCATGTTCCTTTGTACTCTTCTCACCGTCACAGCAGGCACCACCCTCGTGAGCCTGTGAGCCCAGACTCCCGAGCCGTAACCCACTATTGACGTCAGTATGCTGTTATGGTAGAGTTTGATTAAATGAGGCGGGAGGTGGAATCTCTCATGTCCTATGGAAATTAGATTGTTTACTAATTGTAGTGCTTTCTGGGTTACGGTTTGTATGTGCTTTGCAAAATTCCACCTTTCATCGATGATGATTCCCAAGTAGCGTGTTTCTCGTCTCCGAAGAACGGGCGTACCGTCAATTCTCACAGTCGGATTTTTTATTAACTGTCCTTTAAGTAGTAGGTAGGTCGACTTGGATGGTGAGATAGTCATTTTGGTCTTTCGGCACCATAGTTGTAATTTGTTTATTGCTCCCTCTATTTTCGGTTCTATGTCCTCGCGACTTCGGTCGCCGACCAGCAGAAGGAAGTCGTCAGCGTAGGCTATCACCTCTAGCACATCTTCGCTCTGTTGCAGGCTATCCAGAAGAGGCTCCATGTGGATGTCCCAAAATAGGGGACCCAACACGGAGCCCTGGGGGCAACCCTTGGTGATAGTTTTCCGGACATTCCCGCTAGGGGATGATAGCTGTACCTCCCGATCTTCACAATAGCTCCTCAAACACCCATATAGCAGCCCTGGGCACTCCTTCTCCCGAAGGCAGGAGAAGAGCGAAGGCCACCACAGGTTGTCGAAGGCGCCACTGATATCCACCATGATGCCAACAACATACTTACACGGGGCTGAGCCACAGACCTCGGCCGCCAGGGCGATTACATCAGATGCCGATCGCCCCGACCTAAAACCGAATTGCCTGCCGCTCATCCCGTGCAGCATGCGGTGAGCAGTCAGTCTATCCGCTAATAACTTTTCCAGAATTTTGCCAAAGCCGTCCAGCAGGCAGATAGGCCTGTAGGATTTGGCCTCTGCAGGGTCCTTCTCGGGGCCTTTCTTGATAATCACCACGTTTGCAGCTTTCCATATTTTTGGAAATTTGCCTTGCCTGAGGCATGCGTTGAAGATATGTGTAAGTGGTGCAACTAGCTGTGGGGCTAAGAACTGCTCCACCTCCGCCACAATGCCGTCTGGCCCGGGGGCTTTTCCTTTCTTTAAAGACTTGATATGAGCAGCAACTTCCTCCTCAGAGAAGGGGAGGACCGCCACGTCATTTGCATACCTATGAAGGTCTTCATCTCGTAGTTGACGCTGCTCTTCAGTGTCGTCATTTCTATCATCGTCAGGCAACAGCGACCGGAGGAGGACCTCAGCAGTTTCCTGCCAGGATTCCGTCATCCCGTCCCCGTGCCTGACCGATATCATTGTTGGGGAGCGGATCTTCTCCCTTACCAATCTATATGGCACACCCCAAGGATCAAGGGCCAGCTGATTGGTTACAAAATTTTCCCAACTAGTTATTCTGGTCTTTTGTAATTCTTTTTGGAAGTTGTCTTTTGCCTCCCGGTATAACTGCAGCCATCTTTGATTTTCCCACCAGACGACACTGCGCTGGTAGTGCTTCCTCAGTCTCCTGACAGACTGTAGTAGTTCTTGTAGTTCGGCTGACCATGGTGCCGGTGTGGCCGCCACGGCTCTCCTCCTGGTTGGTACGGCCGCCTTAATCGCCCTTGTTATTGCATGAACCAGCCCTTCGGCTCTGTCGTCCACGTTGAAGTCCTGTCGTTCGTCTCCTTCTGGTAATGGAGGAATGTCGCACTCTCTGGCTAGGCGTTCCCAATCTGTTTTTCTAAAATTCCTTTGCACCTCCCACCCCATGGCCCAGCGGCACTCTCTGTCTCCAACAATAAAGGTGATTAGATTGTGATCGCTAGTGGTGGCATTGTCTTCCACTCTCCGCTCTTGGAGTATGTTCACTGCGTTTGGCGTGAGCAAAGTCACGTCAATGTTGGTGCCCTGTCCTCCTCCAGCTACGTAGGTTGGGGGATTACCTGGTCTGTTTGCCACCACTAGTTGAAGAGCCATTATCATTTCTTCTGCTTTTGCACCATTTTCATCCCTTGCGCCACTGTACCATAGGGGGGATTTGGCGTTAATGTCAGCAGTTATAATGATTTTGCGCCCCCGCAACGCCGTGGCCACACTCACTAGATGTTCTATGTGTTGTTCAATTCTATCTCCGTACTGAAAGTACATGTTAATGATGATGACAATTCCAGCAGGAGATTGTATCTCCACGACGTTGCAGTGACTGTTGGAGAACTGTGACAATGGTGTTGCACGCAGTGCAGCGTTAGTTATCAGAATGGCCGCTCTGGGTATGTCCCCACTGCTAACAGTTTGCCATGTTGCGGCAGTGAACGCAACTTTTCCAGCCAGAGAGTACGGCTCCTGTAAACAGAGTATGTCCAGTCTCTTCTCCACCACTTCCTTTCGGAGCTCCTGCATCACTAGTCGACTGTTATGAGTGTTGAGTTGTCCGTTTTTTATTCTGGTCGTCATGGAAAATAGGTATGTATGTGGTCATGTGGCCAGGTTTTATTCCAGTCATATGCCAGTCGTCCGTGTGCTATCACTGATTGATGATAAATGTCATCCAGGTCAAATTTCTCTCCTCGTCTTTCAAACACTTTTTTGAGTAGGTCCCGCAGTGCTCCGAAGTCAGTGGGGAGGTTCACCGACTTAAATTGTATTCTTTCCACAGCCTCCATCACCGAGAAGGTTACCCTTCGTCCGTACTCATGTCCTACTCGGACCACATGACGTAAGGCAGTGGTCAGGGTAGTCGGCTGCTCCAGTCTAGCTAGTTGCATGGTGTACTCAAGGTTTGGGTACACCCTCACCGGGTCCACGGGTGACAACATAACCACCGGGTTATCTTTGGTGTTGGAGTCGGCGGTGAAGCTCGTTATCGTGCTTTCCTGAACGGGTTTTGCAGCTATATCTGTCACTACCACAGGACGCTCTTGCCGTTGTAGATTTTTAGTCGGCAGCGTGTCCCGGCATTGGGAGGAGGGTGCTCTAACCTCTGAGGGGAGCTCAGTTTGAATGCCAATGTCCCTGGTGGGGGACTCAGTTTGTATGGATTTGTCGACTGTTGGTACGTCGGCGCTGATAAGCGACTTCAGGAAATTCCTGAATCTACTTGCTCTCATAGCATCCCTCCTCCTTTTGCTCGGGGATTTATGCTTTGGCATCCTGCATGGTATGCCGTTTTCAGCCATAATCGATTCGAGATATCAATCTTTGTTCGAGCATCCTGTAGGTAGGGCAGTTTCGTCCTGTGGCTCCACAAGACTTCTTGCCACGACTCTTGCACGGGATGCAGACACCTGTGGCCTTGCAGTCTTTCCGGGTGTGTCCATTATCACCGCATTTGGAGCAGGCCGACCCCCTGGTGCAGTGCCTCAGAATGTGGTCCAAGTCGCCGCAATTATGACAACGAGGTACCACGATGTAATCTTTAGTATTTATAGCGTGGAATCCCACGTATAGTCTGCCCAGTACTGTTATTTTCCTCCACATTGTTGCGGAGACCTCGGCAACGTGATGTACGACATCACGGTCCCGAGGACCCGTCTTAAATCTTAGTTTAAAACTGTTTTGAAATTCATTTTCATTTATATCCTCAAAGTTTTGTTTTCTGATTGCCTCAGACAGTTCCTCATTTGTCATTACAGTAGGAACGTCATACAATATGACCAAGGGGTTCCTCTTTTTTGGGGGTTCGCATTTTACTACTGCGTTCAATTTAGGATTTTCAAGAAGTTTGTTCTTATCCTCTTCAGACGCAACTTCGACAATCACCGAGTTACGGCTTGGTTTGACACGTTTTATCTTTATTTTATCTTTTATCCTGTTTCTTTGTCACCCTGTCTATTGCGTCTTTTGTATTGTTTTGTCTGGTGGGGGCTTGTGCAGCCACCGCCGCCCAGGTCTTGCTCGGTTATTGTTGCTGTTGTCTCATCCGGGTGTTTTCTTTCTCCAGCTCCTCTACTCTTGCTTCCAATTTAGCATGAGCAATTGCCCATGCAGCCAATTCGTTTTTTATCTGTAAGATTGATGCCTGGCCTATCTTCCCATTTTTGATTGTTCCAGGAGCAACGTAATTTTTGAATGCCTCTGCATTACTGAATAGTCCTCCTCTGCCTGTCCCGCCTCGTCCTGTGGAGAGGGATCAGGCGCAAAAGAAGCTCTCGAAGGCGCACTAATATCACTCGTCTCTGATGTCGCCATTATGTACGAATAGTGTCGCTGTTTGCTCGCTGCGCTCTAAAGCGGCCGGAAAGCCCACACTGGGAACCTGCCAGTCCTCCAATGTACGCCTGTGTGCAGAGGGGAAGTGGCGGAAGGTTCCGCGTGACTGTGACGCGGCGGCTCCCACGAGGAAAATACCCTAGGCCGGAGAAGTCGTCTGGTCGTAGACACTTAGTGCTACGCATGCAAAGCCGGCCGGGCTGCTAGTCACACATACAGGGTGAAGAAAAAAAATGCTGCAGTTTGAAGTTGGCAAGTAATTTCTCATCCAGATTGAAGACAAAGGTTTGTCTAGCAAAATCACATTGGGTTCATTTTGAAAGTACGTGTATGAAAATCAGGAGCTGGCAACACTGTTACATTGTGCAGCGCATCGGAATGTTAGGACGCACATTTATTAGGCTGCCTGGCCAAACCAGCCTTCGTAACTCACCGAGCGATGTCGCTGTTCGGGACTGCTCTTCTGTCCACGTAATTTACCCTGGAAGGAACACACATCGAGGATTTACTGAATGAGTAATTTGGGTCTGGGAAATGACGATGAGGAACCTCAAGCTGCAGAAAAAGAAAATGTGCATGCTGAACTGCCACCAGTTGAAGGTGACAGTGAAGCTGCTAAATGTGTGCTACTGCTAAAGACTGAATATTCCTCATTCTATGAATGCTGTAATTTATGACTGCAACTATCTCTCACCTCATTTATGTCATTTCATTGCAGGCTAGCGATTTTTGTTACTGTTTTTGTGGAATAAAGAAAAGGTACAGTTCAAAAAGAAAGTAGACGGCTGCGACGTCGAACCCATATCCACCATGGAGCTATGGTTCGAATCCTCGTCGGCTTTTTTTTTTATTTTTTAGACGTCCATTCACTAGGTTTCGTCGTTTATAATCATTCTATATAAACATGTGTACTTTACAATTCACACTTAAGTGCCTGACAGAGGGTTCATCCAACCACCTGCACAATAATTCTCTGTTATTCTAATCTCGAACAGCGCGCGGAAAAAACGAACACCTGCATCTTTCTGTCCGAGCTCTGATTTATTTTATTTTATTGTGATGATTTTTTCTCCCTATGTATATCAGTGCCAACAACATATTTTCGAATTTGGGGGAGAAAGTTGGTGACTGAAATTTCGTGAGGAGATTCCGCCGCATCCAGAAACGCCTTTGCATTTGATGTCCTCCCGAAATCCTGTACCGTGTCCGCGACACTGTCTCTCCTATTTAGCGAAAATACAAAACGTACTGCTTGTCTCTGATTTTTCTCGATGTGCTCCGTTAGTCTTACCTAGTAATGATCCCACACTGTGGAGGAGTGCCAAAGCAGGATGGACAAGCGCCTCTCTAGTACATCTGACACATTTTCTAAGTGTTCTGCCAATAAAAAGCAATCTTTAGTTCGCCTTCCCCATCTCCTTTCCTATGTGTTCTTTCCAATTTAAGTTGTTCGTAATAGCCATTCCTAGGAATTTAAATGAATTTATGGCCTTTAAATTGACTGATTTATCGTGTAACCGAAGTTTAACGGATTCCTTTTAGCATCCATCTGGACGACGTCCCACTCTTCATTATATGAAGTCATCTGAAATTTTAGCACCATACAGGTATGTTTTCTAAATCGTTCTGTAATTTGTTTTGATCTTCTGATGACTTTACAAAACAATAGACGACAGCGTCATCTGCAAACAACCTAAGACGGCTTGTTGCATTATCTCCTTAATCGTTTATATTGATAAGGAACAGAAAAGGGCCTATAACACTGCAATGGGAAACGCCAGAAATCACTTCCATTTTACTCGATGACTTCCCCTCAGTTACTGCGAACTGTGACAGAAAATTACGAATCCAGTCACACAACTGAGACGATATTCAATAACCAGGCAATTTCACTAAAAGCCGCTTGTGTGGTACAGTGTCAAAAGCGTCCTGGAAATCTGGAAATACAGAATCAACTGTTAATAGCACTCAACACTTCGTGTGAATGAGGAGCTAGTTATATTTCACAAGAACGATGTTTTCTAAATCTGTGTTGACTGTGTGTCAATAGACCGTTCTCTTCGAGGCAATTCATAATGTTCGACAAGAATATATATTTCAAAATCCTGCTGCAAATCGACGTTAATGATATGGGCTTGTAATTTAGTGGATTAATCCCACCATCTCTCTTGAATATTGGTGTGACGTGTCCAACTTTCCAGTATTTGGGTACGGATCTTTCGTCGAGCGAACGTATGTACGTATATGATTGTTAAGTATGGAACTATTGCATCAGTATGCTCTGAAAGGAACCTAACTGGTATACGGTATGCCCAAAAAAATTGCTTTTATTAAGTAATTTATGTTGCTTCACTACTCCCAGAATATCTGCTTCTACGTTACTCATGGTGGCAGCTGAACTTTATTCGATTTCTGGAGTATTTACTTCATCTTCTTTGGTGAAGGAATTTCGGAAGGCTGTGTTTAGTAACTCTGCTTTGGAAGCATTGTCGTCGATCGCACAGAGAAGGCATTGATTGTGTCTTGCTGTTTGCATGCTTTACATACGACCAGAACCTCCTGGGATTTTCTGCCAGGTTTCGAGACAAAGTTTCACTGTGGAAAGTATTATAAGCACCTCACTCTGAGGTTCTCGTTAAATTTCGAGCTTTTGTAAAAGATCACTGAACTTGGAGATTTTGCCCTCGTTTACATTTGGCATGCTTTTTTCGTTGTTTCTGCAACAGTGTTCTGATAACTTTTCTGTACGAAGGATGGATGGGTTCCGTCGTTTATTAAGTTATTTAGTATAAACCTCTCAATTTCTGCCGATACTATTTCTTTGAATCTGAGCCACATCTGGTGTACACTAACCGGCGCATTGTTAATTTGGAAGGAGTGGAGATTGTCTCTCAGGAAAGCGTCAAGAAAATTTTTATCTGGTTTATCTTTTATTTTTCGGTGATTTGCAGATTACAATATTCACTTTCGCTACGACAACCCTATCTCCAGTAATCCCTGTATCGGTTTTGATGCTCGTTATTAGCCCCGGATTATTTGTTGCTAAGAGGTCAAGTGTGTTTCCACAATAGTTTACTATTCGCGTAAGCTGATGAGCTAACTACTGGAAATAATTTTCAGAGAAGGTGTTTCTCACAATTCTGGATGATGTTCTATGCTTACCTTAGAATTTAAATATGTATTTTTGCATATCGAGCGTAAATTAAAGTCAGAATTAACTGTGACTGTGTGAATCGGGTACGAGTTTGAAATTAAACTCAAGTTTTATTTGAACCCTTCAGCAATTGTATCATCTGAGGCCGGACGTTGGTAAAAGGATCCAATTCTTATTTTATTCCAGTTGCCAAAAATAACCTCTGCCCATACTAATTCACAGGAACTAACTACTGGAATTTCTTTACAAGGTAAACTACTTCTAACAGCAACCAACACACCACCGCCGACTGTTTTTTTCCTAACCTTTCTGAACACATTTAGGTTATTCACAAAAATTTCGGCTGAACTTATTTTCGTCTTTAGCCAGCTTTTAGCGCCCATAACGATTTGAGCATCATTGCGTTCTATTAGCGCTTGAGGCTCTGGTACTTTTCCAACAAAGCTACTATAATTTACAATTATTATCCGATGGTTGCTATATCTACGTCCTTCCTGTGTTCGACCTGCACCCTTTGAGACTTTGAGCCCTGTTTGTGTTTCCCCGAGACCCTCTAACCTAAAATTCCACGCCACGAAGCTCATGTTACCCGTGTAGCCGCCTTCTACGTGTTATGTACTCTTGAGCTATTCAGAGGGACCCGAAACCCAACCACGCAAGTTGAGGAATCACACAACCGGCTGAGCCTCTGATTCAGATCATCCACTCGGCTCTGTACCAGAGGTCTGCAATCAGCCCTGTCGACTCTGCTGCAAATGGTGAGCACTGCTTTCATCTCGCAAGCAAGACTGCCAATCTTTACCAGTTCAGTTAGTCACTCGAAACCAGAGAGAATTTCTTCCAATTCAAACTGACACATATCTTTGGTACTGAGTGAACCATAACCTGCAGTTGGCTGCTGCACCCTGTGCTCTTCAAGGCATCTGGAAATTCCCATTCCACATCTGGAATGAGTCCCCCCGTTATGCACACGGAAAGCACACTGGCTTTCTTCCCCTTCTAGGCAGCAATGTCCCTATGGCGCGCCATAACGCGCCTAACATTGGAGCTCCCAACTAGCAATAACCGCACCGTCTATGATTGCCAAAATCTTGCGGGATGTGAGGTTTCTTCTGAAATAGGTAAGGCAAATGCATCTGGCTGAGGAACAAGGTCAGCCACAAACAGCACCTGGAACCTGTTTGTCAGACTAACTGCGGAGGTCTTATGTGCGGCCCCCTGGGAAGTGTTTTGCCACCAGCCACGTCCTGAGGCGACCTCCGACACGACGACAGGTGAGGGGTCAACCTCAGTGCGAGCAGTGACTGGGCTGGCCACCGGTGCAGACCGATCGGCGGACTCAGGCGTCTTGGATGGCCGTTCGATCCACATGGCTGACCCACAACAGTGATGCCCATCGACTGCAGCTTCAGACTGTGAAACCAAAGACTACATAGCCTGGAGCTGAGATCAAAGTGTCACCAACTCGGCTCGCATCCGCACACAGCACTCTCAGCCCTAGCCTACCACATGACAGTGAGATCCATTGAACTGCATGCATGTGTGTATTAACCGTACAGAGCACAACCATGACTGGTCCTGTCGGGTACATGTAGGGCACCTTCCTTATGGAGTACACAGACAACGAATACCTCAATATGCCTTACGTTCTGGGTGCATCCGATAACCAAGCTGCAGCAGCTGCTCATGCGAAATCTGCGTGGTACCTTTAGAGGCTCCATCCCAACAGGAATGTGTTTCGTCACCTGGAGCAACGCTTTCGGAAAATTGGTAGTCTTCGTCCACAAGCAATGGACAGAATTTGTACAAGGAGTTGACACACTCCACAAACAGAGGGCACGATTCTTGAAACTGTTCACCAGTCACCTTGGCGAAGTTCCCATGGTATTGCAGGGTTGTTCTAGATATCTCAACGACTGGTTGTTGAAGCGTTGCAAGACGAAGAACTACAGCCATATCATTACACGTTAACTCAACACCAGCGGCCAGAAGACGGCGTTCGTTGTGAATGGCTTTTGCACCAAATGGAACGTAATAACGTGGTATGGACTGACGAATCTAGCTTCGCTATTGAAGATATTTTCAATTTCCACAACAACCATTATTGGTCGACACACAGCCCACATAACACACATGAATTTGGCTTTAAGACACGCTTTGGCATAAATCTGTAGACTGGAATCGTGGGAGGAGTGCTTTTGGATCCTTACCTATTGCTGGGCAAGATGAATGCGCCCCTGTATCTTACGTTTCTTTGCAATACTTTGACTGAGGCATTAACAAAAGTTCCACTCGGTGTTCATCTGCAGTTACGGATTCACCACGACGGTGCACTGCCACACTTTGGTACGAGTGTGCATATTTAAATGAAGAGTTTTCAGGGAAATGGATCAGTCATGGAGGTCCAATGTTCTAGCCATCCCAGGCCCCGGATCTCAGTCCATTACATTTTTATCTGTGAGAACCCTTAAATGCCAACGGCCTTGCCGCAGTGGTAACACCAATTCTCACCAGTTAAGTGCTATCAGGCTGGGTTAGCGCTTGGATGGGTGACCATCCAGTCTCCTGAATGCTTTTGGCAATCGGGGTGTACTCAGTCCTTGTGAGGCAAACTAAGAAGCTACTTGATTGAGAAGTAGTGGCTCCGGTCTCGTAAACTGACACAGCCGAGACAGCGGCGTGCTGATCACAAGTCCCTCCATATCCGCATGCAGTGACACCTGTGATCTGAGGATGACACGGCGGCCGGTCAATACCGTTGGGTCTTCATGGCCTATTCGGGCGGAGTTTAGTTTAGTTTCAGGGACACTTAAGGGAACAAGTCTATAGTAACTCGAATCATGTATATATATGACCTAATAGCTCGCATGGATGACGCTTCGGCAGTGGTGTGTTTCGTAGGCCCAGCGAAGTATTATCTAGCGAGTGGCGAAGTGCTTACAAATGCGAGGTTGTCGCTTTGAATATCTTCTCTAAAGTGAACGATGCTCGTACGTGTACATACCAGCTCTGTGAAGATAAGCCTGGAGATCAAGAGTACAGAACGGGATTATTGTGCATAGCTGGCCACAGACGATGTTATTGCATCCAGTATTACTTTCTACTGGTTTTATTTGTATCATGGACAAAACAAAGTGATCGTTTAGTCTGTAAGAAATTCATGTTACATCTTAATGTTTAAATAGATTTAACAGTAACAGGAATAACTGGCTCTAGCTCTCGGCCTATATACACCTGCAGAGCGGCAGGTTAAGTGTTTATCGTTTTCTGTGCTTTCCTCGTACTATACTAAATTTCATGCATGTTTTTCTGTTTATGACTTTTAATATCGCGTTTTTGTAAGTGTATGTCCATTCACTCTTTAGTGCAGCAGCAGCCAGCTACATAGCTCATTAACGCATCAGCGTCCACAGATGACACATCAGGGGGGTATCAAGTAGAATCTCTAGAATTCTGTGTGCTTTTATAGACTACTTCTTCAGTTAGTCTTGCTAGGATGGTTTTAATGTGTGCATGCTCTGTGCAGACGCAGGAGGAATTGGCAGCAGTTCGCCAACAGCTGAATGCGCTTTTGGTCAGTCACCTTCAGACAGCTGACTCGGGGTTTAGCGGTGGCGGAGAATCTGGTGCGTCGCATTGGACAGCTCAGGTTTCTCTTGTTTAGCTCACGCTCTCTGCTTCCGAGGCATCTCCTAGAGCACCTGATGCCGCTTATCAGCTCTCACATCAGAGTGAGTGGCGGGTGGTAACGCTTTCGCGTCGCTCGAGGTGGAGGACCAATGTGGAGACTGGCCATCTGGCCTCGGCCCATTCACTGAGAGTTGACAGTGGCCGCTCCTTCAGCAGGGTCCGAGCAGGCGCACGGGTGGAGTTGTTTACTAGTTATCAGGGGTTCCATCGTTGGGTATTCTATGGAGCCGCTTAGGCTGATAGCGTTCAGGCTAGGAAGAAAGCCAATGTGCCCTCGGCATGCCTCCTAGAGAGCCTCATCCGAGATGTTGAGGCGGCCTTGCCTGCAGCTATCGAGCGTGAAGGGTGCAGTCGTCTGCAAGCTGTGGCTCACGTCGGCTCCAACGGCGCATGGGTTCTCATGCCATCCTCCGTACAGGGGGCTAGTGGAGGTGGTGAAGACCGCTGGTGTTGTTCATGGGGTGCAAGAAGAGCTCGTAATTTGCAGCATTGTTCTCAGAGTTGATCAGGATTATTTGGTTTGGAGCCCAGTAGAGGGTCTCAACCAAAACCTACGTCGACTCTGTGACGGCCTTGACTGCAGGTTTCTAGGCCTGAGTTATCGTGTGGGGAGTCATAGAACTCCCCTTGATTCGTCAGGGGTGCACTACACAAAGGAAGTAGCTGCTCGAGTAGCAGAGTAGTTTTGGAGTGCACTTGAGGTTTTTTTTAGCCTAAACAGTAGCCGGAGTGCTCTGATGAACACTCGCCAGTCGATTCACGCAAGGGACGTCAGATAGCGTTCTGAATAAAGCCACTTCGACTGTCAGAATTTTATCATTGAACTGTCAAAGCATTTGTAATGAAGTTGCAGAATTTACTGTTCCAAATGAAAGTTGTCTCGCTCAAAGTATTCTTGCGACTGAGAGATGGCTGAAACACGAGGTGGAAAGCTCTGACGTATTTAGCAAATCATGGACTGTATATCGGAAGGACAGATTAGATGGCATGGGAGGCTTCGCGTATAACATGTGTAGGTGAAACCAAGTTAATTGTTGTAGTTTTTACAGTCACCCGATTCCTCTGTGACAGTTCTAGAGTAATTCAAAGAAAATGTACGGCCATTAGTGCGTAGCTACCCAGACCACGCAATAGTGGTTGGAGGTGACTTCAACCTACCGAGTATACACTGGAATTTCTACGGATTCATTGCGGTGATACATGCAGACAGTCGTGCGAAATACTTTCGAACACGAATTCTGAAAACTTGAGTAGCTAGTCCAGACGCAATGGAAGTATCCTAGACCTAGTAGCTACAAGCAGGCCTTATCAACAAAAGGGAATTAGCGATCATGATATCATTATAGCAACTGTGATTATGAAAGTTAATAAATCAGTCGAGAAGGCTAGAAGAGTGTTTCCGCTAGATACAGAAGATGAGTAGTTGTTAGCATCTCACTTAGATAGCGAACTGACAAGACTTAGTCTGAAGAAGTATGTGCCTAGTAAGCAGACTGTTGGAAAAGATCCACCATGGTTTAATAAAGAAATTCGGAAGATGCTGAGGAAGCAGAGGCTGTTGCACTCTCGATTTGAAAGAGGATGTACAAATCACGACAAGTGAAGGTTTGTAGAGATTCGTCCGTCTGTATGCGCGAAGCATACAACTACCACCGTCACACCTCAGCATACGATATCGCAGACAACTCGAGAAATCTCTGCTCCTACATAAAATCGCTATGCTTCCAGCCAGTCCCTTGCCGACCAGCCTACTGTGGCAGTTGAAGATAGTAAAACGAAAGAAGCCGAAATTTTAAATTTCACGTTCAACAAACCGTCCACACAGGGGGACTGTCATTTGACCATCGGACAGTCTCCCGTAAGGACGATGTAGTAATAAGCATCCGTGTTGCAGAGAAACAACTGAAAGATTTGAAAGAAGATAAATCACCAGGTCCGGATGGAATCGCAGTTCGATTTTACAAAGAGTATTCTACAGCATTGGCCCTTTACCTAACTTGCATTTAACGCGAATCGCTCTCCCAGAACAAAGCCCCAGGCGACTTGAAAAACTTGCCCATATTTTTAGATTTCCGGAAAGCATTTGCACGGTGTCCCATTGCAGGATGTTAACGAAGGTACGAGAATATGGGGTAAGTTCACAGACAGGAAGATACAAGACGACTTAGACAAAATATCTAGTCGGTGTAACGAATGGCAGCTAACTCTAAATGTAGAAAACTGTAGGTTAATGCGGTTGAGTAGGAAGAACAAACACGTAATTTTTCGGATACTGTATTACTACTGTCCTGCTTGACAAGGTCATGTGTTTCAAATATCTGGGCCTAACGCTGCAAAACGATACGAATTGGAACGAGCACGTGAGACTTGTTGCGACTCAGACACGGGCGAGTCTGCGTATCCGTTCCTCGCAGCAGCACCTCGTGTTACTGAGCTACTGGGACAGCTCCAGCACCACGCACAGTTCTTGCCACATGTCGTTGGCCATGCTGCACGGAGTTGCAGCATTGCCAGGGCCTCGTTTCTTAATTGAAATTTCTTTTATGGCTGTTGGCGGGACTGGGTTTTGTTACATATACTTGTGTCTCGAACAGGCGTGAGCAATCGCATGCCGACAGCCAAGTGCGGCTTTTCTTCTTCGCTCTGTATAATTATTATCCCCATACGTGCTATGCTTGTGATTGACGATATCAGAGATGTCATTATATGTTGGTTTTTCTCACTCTCACACTGTTGTGTGGGCATTGCATGATTCCGGGCAATTTTAATGACAGAGGGATCGAAAGTAGGTAATCCCTAGCAATGAATTAGGGTGTATCTTTCGTGTTAAATAGAAAGACCCAGCCTACGCAAAAAACGACATGCGACCACCCGTTTGGAGGGAGTAAGGATAAATTATTTTTTTATTCGAGAATTTTTAGGTTTTGAATATGCTGGGCTGAGGACGGCTCAGAACTTGTCCATTACCCTAGCGCGTGAAGCAGGTTTAAGCACGGTTCCCACGGCTAGGATTGCTGATGGAAGGACGCCTTGGCAGAGCGGCGGCCGCAGTTCCTGACCAATGGAAGTGTAGGGAAGTGTCACCTGGCAGGGCGGACGCGGGCAGCCGAGGGCCGGGCCGGAATCCTCGCTGTCTCTGCTTCTGGCTTCCGACTCGCTGGCGAGTCCGTCTTCCGCTCTCCTTCTGGCCATTATGGGCCCCTCCAAACGGACGTTTGCACGTGTGTCTTTAAGACGCAATAAACACCGAAACTGTTTGTAGCATATTCTGTGGTACTTAATTAGGAACGCAATTTCCTGGAAGTCCATATAAAGACCTTTTTGTACAAGGTTATTTTTCCACTGTGTACAAACTCTAGGGATTGATCGATGAGAGGGTACGGAACAAAAAGGTCTAATGAACTTATGTACGAAAATGCACGATTTTCGTGCTAGATACCATTTATTGAATTATACTTTGTTACAGAGACTCCAATCTAATACGCACTATACTATGCAACCACAGTTAAAGCATGCATACTTTGCTCCTAGAGAGTCGTACGCGCTAGTGCCATCTTCTGTCATAATAATTGGTAATGTTGTGTCCGGTTCACGTCTCTTGCTGACTCACCTTGCAGTGGATGTGATACAGCTTTGTACACAATTGAATCAGAGCTTGCTGACATGGTGTTTACTTACGGAAAGGCAAATGGGAAGGGGCGGCGGACAGCAAGCTATCAATCAGGAGACTTATCCCCGCCGACAACAACCACAGCATTCAATGTTTGCAACTGTGTTTCGCGTTGGTCTGAGGCAGGATCGTTTCTGGAAGCAGGAAATTATGAAGGAAGTACCCGAAATGTTACAACATCAGACTTACAGCGAAATGTGATTAAGACTAAGGCGACCGGGTTGTCAGTAACAGGCAGATGGGCCGCCAGTACAGGGTAAGCCAGATGACCGAGTGGAATGTCCTCCATGACATTTGTTAACACCCTTATCACTTACAGCGTGTGCAGGGCTTACTAGCGACTGACTGTCCACATTGGGAGCAGTTTTGTCACTTGTTTCTTCACCAGGCAACCACATTTCCGGGATCTGTGTTATCCACCCTCTTCTCAGATGAGGACACCTTTACGTGGAGTGGTGTCTTCAGCTTCCATAACAGCCATCTGTGGGACAGTATGCAGAAACCCTCTGGTATGAGACAGTGGATCACCAGCATCGATACATCTGGAATGTGTGGGCAGGGATAATTGAGACCATATTTTGGGACCAGTTTTCCTTTCACGTTGCCCAACAGGCCGGAATTATCGGCGATTCTTGCAGTTGGCTTTGCCTCCCCTGCTGGAAGAATTGCCATTGATTCGAAAGATTATGTGGCTGCTTCGTGATGGTGCTCCAGCCCACGTCGCCACTGACGTCCGGATGAATCTCAAGCATCTCTTCCCTGATCGACGCATCGGAGGAAAGAGTCCAGTTGCATGGCCTGTTCGTTCACCAGATCTCAACGAGTGCGATTTCTAGTTATGGGCAAATCTCAAAAGTGTCGTGTATGCAGAGCCATTCCATATGTGGAGACACTGGCGCAGCGTATTGATGTTGCCTTTGACAATGCTCGGATGCAACTTGGCCGATGTGAATGTGTGAGACACATCCTAAGGTGCGTACACGTATGCGTTGAGGCATATATAAATCATTTTCAACACATACAAAGTACTGTAACTATGCCTGGATGGTACAGCGCGTATTAGACCGCAGTCTCTGTAATAATGTATGGATACGATGTATTTGCGGACATAAGTTTATTAGTCCTTTTTTGTTCCGTATCCTCTCACCGATCAGTCCCTATACTTTGTAAATCTTGGCAAAACTCACTGAATACGTCTATTTTCTGATATTACTGGGACACCAACTGTTTTGTTTATGTGGAGTGATGATGATTTCTTCAGCTATGTGTATTAGTTTTTATTTATTAAATATTGCTTTCGGTGGTACAGTTCATTATCTTTAGGTACTTCTGCAGTGTATGTTGATCGCATTTTGAGTTGGAGAATACATTATACTCACATCAAAAATGTTTGCATCACCCCGGTTCCGAGAGTTTCGAAATATGTCCAGAAAATTGGAATAGAGATCAACATAAACATCATTTTTGCCCTTTTTATTGCTCATGGAACCACAAATTAGATCCAGAATGAAATTTTCACTCTGCAGCGGAGTGTGCGCAGATATGAAACTTCCTGGCAGATTAAAACTGTGTGCCCGACCGAGACTCGTGCCCGCGAAAGGCAAAGGTCACGAGTTCAAGTGCTCTACCATCTGAGCTACCGAAGCACGACTCACGCCCGGTACTCAAAGCTTTACTTCGGCCAGTATCTCGTCTCCTACCTTCCAAACTTTACAGAAGCTCTCCTGCGAACCTTGCAGAACTAGCGCTCATGAAAGAAAGGAGGGCTTCTGTAAAGTTTGGAAGGTAGGAGACGGGATACTGGCAGAAGTAAAGCTGTCAGTACCGGGCGTGAGTCGTGCTTCGGTAGCTCAGATGGTAGAGCACTTGAACTCGTGACCTTTGCCTTTCGCGGGCACGAGTCTCGGTCGGGCACACAGTTTTAATCTGCCAGGAAGTTTCACAAATTAGATGTTGTACAACCATACAGCGAGACCATCACAGGTGGTTATCCATATTGCTGTAAGCACCGGTACCTCTAATACCAAGTAGCACGCCCTCTTGCACTAATGCATGCCTGTATTCGTCGTGGCATGCTATCCACAAGTTCATCAAGCCACTGTTTGTCCAGATTGCCCCACTCCTCAATGGCGATCAGATGTAGATCCCTCAGAGTGGTTGGTGGGTCACGTCGTCCTTAAACAGCCCTTTTCAGCCTCTCCCAGGCGTGTTCGGTATCCCCCTGCGGGTTTTTGGGATATAAGAGGCCTGCGGTATTCCTGTCGTAAGAGGCGACTAAAAGTAGTCTCACACGTTTTGGCCTTTATGTGATGGTCCCCTATCTAGTTTGATCTCCATATTTCCAAATTTTTCTGGAGAGCGTGTCAATTGGGGAAGGGTGCGTTACATGGTGCATTGTGTCCATTGTGCATTGAGTTCTTTCACCTCCTTTCTTATCGTCGCATTGCATTCCCACTCGCTCTCCATCTCTTGGGCGAGGTTACATTCCTGGGTGCGATTTCCGCATTGCACTGTACAGTGTCACTTTCTGTGGAGACGACGGCAATGGACTTCCTTGCACAGCACGGTAGCCAGTCCGTTGTGGTGGAGCCGCCATGTACCCTGTTGGTTGTAGCCCCCTGACAACACAGGGATCGCTCTGCTGATGCCAGCGCCGTTAAATCCCCACGTATGCCAAGGAGTAGATTCCTATCTCCCTGGGGCATCAGGACTCCCTGCAATGGACAGCCTGCCACTTGGCCCTTGCTGAGGCTGGGTGGCGCCCATGGGTGAGGGGGGGGGGGGGGGGCTTGGTTGGAGTGGGTGGCATCAGGACAGATTATCTCTTGCTAGTGGCCAGTCGCCAGCAGTATCTAAGTTCTAGGGCTCAATTCAACGCTCTGAAATACGATCCAACATCGTTGTCCTCCCTGGCCACACCGTGAGAGGAGAGAAAGGCTAAGGATGGTAGCGAGACTTATTCACCCCAGTTCCTAGTTTGTATGAGAGCTGATGGGGACTCTTCCATGACGACGAAAATCATTGAGAGGACAAGTTTGGGGAGGTGGAGGGCTTGTCCAAAATGCGGCCTGGGTCAGTTTTGATAAAAACAGCATCCTCTGCCCAGTCACGAAGGTTACTCGCTTGTGACAAGTTAAGGTATGTTTCAGTTACCATCACGCCCCATAAGAGTTTATATGGTCCAGCGTATTATATTCCATAGGGACCTTGTTTTGCAGTCGGATGGCGAGCTGCATGCCAATTTAGAGCGACGACGTGTTCATTTCGTCCAGCGCGTACGTCGGGGTCAGAGGGATAATCAGATTGCTACTGGTGCCTTCATCTTGGGCTTTGAGGGTGATACAACACCGGAGAAGGTCAAGGTGATGGTCTACCACTGTGATGTCAAGCCCTATGTATATCTCCTGATGTAGTGCTTTTAAGTCTTGAAAGTCTCTTCGGGTTTGCTGCCGGATCCTAAAATCAAGTGTTGGAAGTTCAGCCATATGTCTTCCTGCTGTACTTCCAGCCTCACATGTCATGTCATCACATCCCAATACTCCACGTGCCCTCCCTCCAATCTGTGTCAACTGCAGATAGTATAATTCAACTTGCTTGCCAGACTGATGGCCTAATTGCCGCCACATTTTCTGTTACTGGGCGACTTCAATGCCTGTAACCCTCTGTTGGGTGGATCAGTGGCAACAGACTGAGGCAGCATCATTGAGGATCTTACAGAGAGAGCGGAAAATCATGGAATATAATACCCTGGACTGACTGACCTATACTGAGACTAAGAGCAAATATGAACAACTCCATCATGTGTGCATGACTTCCTCATATGCCACCACTACAACTACAGTGATTGCCCCATCCGTTGAACCAATTGCAGTCAGCTCTAAGAGCCATAAGACCACACCTGCCCCCTTGATGGTGGGAGGCACTTCCCTCTCTGTTGCTCCCACACCACCTACCTTAGGTGCAGCAACCCCCCCCCCCCCCACCCATTGGAAACAACCATCCCCACTTCTAAGCGAGAGAAGCGTAAGTCTTCTTCGGCTTCTATTGCTAGGAAGGGGTCCCTTGGGTCACTCTCTTCCCATGTTCCAACCAGTGGCATAGCAGACACCCACCAGTGGCTGAAGAAGCCCCAGGTAGCTGGCTGTAGGGCTTCGCGGTCCTCTTCAGTCCTGGAGACTGAATCAAAGAAGCCCTCCCAGCTAGAGCCACCCAAGGAACAGTGCGGGAAATCGAAAAAGACCCCTAGGACGAAGGAAATTGCGGTGGCATCCCCACCACCATCGTTACCTACCAGCTTTGCGTCCGAGGATGAGGTGGTAATTGTGGTGTCCGCTGAGGACCTAGATCTCACCAGTCTGTAAGACACGATGGATGTCACTCCCATAGGTATTCATTCGGTGGCAGCAGGTGACCCAGTGGCGTATTGTGCCTTCTGGGTCCCTTCACGCCTTTTACAGCCGTGGACAATATTATTCTCCAGTGAAATTGCAGCTGTTTTTTCCACCACCTTGTTGAGTGAGTTCCGACAACTTCTCAGCCTTCTGCATTCCTCTTCAGGAAACTAGGTTCCCGGCGATGGAAACCCCCTCCATCCATAGCTGTTCGGGTTCTTATATGAAGCGGGCAGCATATAAGAGGGTATCTAGTGGCATACGCATCTGTGTCCTTCATACTCTTTACAGCGAATGTGTCCCTCTTCAAACACCTTTAGAGGCTGTTGCTGCTCAGGTGTGGACGCCTCAGGCTGTTACTGTCTGCAGTCTCTATATTCCACCAGATGGTGATGTCCCGCAGCATGTCCTGGCTGCACTGATAGCCCAGTTGCCGCCACCTCTTTTGTTACTGGGCGACTTTAATACCCATAACCCTCTGTTGGGTGAATCAGTGGCAACAGGCTGAGGCAGCGTCATTGAGCAAGTGTTGGCACAGCTCGACCTTTTTCTTTCAAATAATAGTGCCTTCACACATTTTAGTGTGGTGCATGGCACATACTCAGCCATCGACCTTCCGATCTATAGCTCTAGCCTATTACCACCTGTCCAATGGAGTGTGCATGACGTTTTGTGCAATAGTGACCACTTTGTGATCTTTGTGTTTCTGCCACAGCGTCACTCTTCTGGGCGCCCCTGCAGATAGGCTATGAATAAGGCTGACTGGGACTTGTTCAGCTCTATTGCCACTAATGAGCCTCTTCCAATGACGCCATTGATGCGGTGGTTTACTTGATCACCACCGGCATCGTTACTGCCACAGGATCTGCAATTCCCTGTTCTCCTGGGTCGCTTCGGCGGAGGACTGTGCCTTGGTGGACAAGATCGCTGAGGCGATTAGAGATCGCAGGTGGTCCCTCCAGCCTCATAAGCAGCATCCATCATTGGAACATCTCATCATCTTTAAACGGCTTCGTGCATGAGCCTGCTGCCTCATTCACTGACGCAAGCTGGATTGCTGGGAAAGGTATGTCTCCATCATTGGTCTCCATACCTCTCCATCGCAGGATTGGGCCAAGATTAGGTGACTCTATGGCTATCAGACCCCGTCAGCGTACCTGCATTTTCACTGAGTGGAGCAGTCTGTACTGACTTCGACAAGATTGCAAACTGCTTAGCGGAGCATTTTCCTCAGACTTCCACTTCTAAAAATTACCCACTCCCTGAAAGAGTGGTTGGAACGTCAGAGCCTTTAATTCCACATGCTCCGGTTTGGCACCACCTTCCACGTTGCAGTTGTTTGACCCCATCCTTCACAGTGGGATCCGACTCACCACTGGAGCTTTCCGCCCAAAAACTGTCAACTGCATACTTGTAGAGGCTGGTGTCCCTGCATTGCGGATCCGGCACCAATGATTACTGGCCGCTTATGCTGCACACATTTGTAGCTTGCCTGGGCATCCCAATTACTGTCTGCTGTTCCCCAACTCCAACTCGTCCATCTGCTAGAATGACGGCCCCAGTCAGGGTGTACGATCTCGGTTTGTGTCCGCGCTCATCTCTCTGGGCTTGAGTTTTTCACTCTCGCACCATATATGTCTACCCATACCTACGGCTCGAAGGCCTCACTCCCTCCTGACTCACTCTGCCGCCACTTTCTTTCACTTCTTACCGCAATTCAAGGCTATATCTTGGTCTGTTCCGACGGTTCGATGGTTGCTGGTCGTGATGAGTATGCTCTTACTCAAGGGGATCAATCTGAATAACGCTCATTGCCAGCTGGCTCCAGTGTTTTCACTGCCAAGCTGGTAGCGATCTCATGCTCAGGTGAGCCCTTCGTTATCTATAGTGACTCTGTCAGCGGTTTTATGAGCTATCGACCAGTGTTTTCCTCACTGTCGTCTGGTGATGGCTATCCAGGAGTCCCTCCATACTCTTGCCGGTTGCAGCCTCTCCGTGGTCTTTGTGTGGACCCTGGGTCATGTCGGAATAGCGGGAAATGAACGGGTAGACACGCTGGCCAAAGAGGCTGTCAGTGCCCCGTCCTTGGATACTGGCTTTTCGGAGTGTGATCTCAGGTCAGTTTTGCGGCAGAAGGTACTTGGTGCCTGGGATGATGAATGGCGCACCCTGCCTTCACCCAATAAATTTCGAGTCGTCAAGGAAACTAGAGGTGTGTGGCACTCCTCCTTACGAGCTCCCACAAGAACTCAGTTGTTCTCCGCCGGCTATGCATTTGCCACACCTGGCTGACGCATGGTCATCTCTTGCGCCATGAGGACCCACCTCTCTGTCTCTGTGGATCAGTGTTGACAGTGGTCCACATCTTGCTGGCCTGCAGACGTTTGCACTGCCTGATACACATCCTGCACTTTTATCATGACACTGCAATGGCAGACTTAGTTTTGAGTTTTATTCGTACAGGGGGGCTTGCTCAATCTAAGGGTTTGTGTCCTTTCTCGTGTTGTGTCTGGCCTTTGGCCTACGGTTTGTGATTTTTAGTGTGTTTCTTGGTGGCTGGCTTTTCCTTTTTTGTTTTCATGGTCGGCCAACCACTGTCACACTCTGTGTACTTTTAATTCCTTTTGTCTGGTATTTGTCTGTGTCTTTCTGGTTGTGTGTCGTCCCTTCTCATTTCAATTGCCTGTTTTTTTATTCCTTGTAGGATTTTATGGCCGTGGAACAAGGGACCACTGCCCTTTGTAGTCTGGTAGCTTCAACACCCACAAACCAACCAACCAACCATGTTCGCAACGGTTCATGTCTGGAGAACATGGTGGCCACCCTAGTCAGGCAATGTCGTTATCCTGAAGGAAGTCATTCACAAGATGTGCACCATAAATGCGCGAATTGGCATCCATGAAGACGAATACCTCGCCAATATGCTGTCGATATGGTTGCACTGGCGGTTGGAGGATGGCATTCACATATCGTACAGCCATTACAGTGCCTTCCATGGCCACCAGCGGCCTACGTCGGCCCCACATAATGCCACCCCAAACAGGCAGGGAACCTCTATCTTGCTGCACTCGCTGGACAGTGTGTTTAAGGCGTTCAGCCTGAACGGGTTGTCTCCAAACACGTTTCCGACGATTCTCTGGTTGAAGGCATAAGCGACACTCATCGGTGAAAAGAACGTGACGCCGATCCTGAGCGGTCAATTCGGCATGTTGTTGGGCCCATCTGTGCAGTACTGTTCGTGGTTGCGAATATGGACCTCACCGTGGACATCGGGAGAGAAGTTGCGCATCATGCAGCCTATTGCGCACAGTATGAGTCGTAACACGACGTCCTGTGGCTGCACGAAAAGCATTACTCAACTTGGTGGCGTTGCTGTCACGGTTTTTCCGATCCATAATCGGTAGGTAATGGAAATGAGCGTATGGCGTCAGTGGCCGGGAATTCCCAGTCGGGAAGTTCGGTCGCCACGTGCAAGTCTGATTGAGTGCGACGCCACATTGGGGACTTGCGCGTAGACAATGGGGATGAAATTATGATGAGGAGAGCACAACACCCAGTCCCTGAGGGGAGAAAATCTCCTTCCCCAGCCAGGAATCGAACCCGGGCCCCCGTGCATGGCATTCCAATGCGCTGACCATTCAGCTAATGGGGCGCGCAATCGGTAGGTAGCGGTCATCCACTGCAGTAGTAGCCCTTTCGGCGGCCTGAGCGATGCATGTCATCGACAGTTCCTGTCTCGCTGTATCTGCTCCATGAGCGAACAACGTCGCTTTGGTACACTCTGAGATGGCTGGCCACTTCCCTTGTTGAGAGCCCTTCCTGGCACAAGGTAACAATGCGGACACAATCGAACTGCGGTATTGACCGTCTAGGCGTGGTTGCTTACATCTGTGGACGGCTTTAGTGACATCTCTGAACAGTCAAAGGGACTGTGATACAATGTCCACAGTCAACGTCTATCTTCAGGAGTTCTGGGAACTGGGGTGATGCAAAACTTTTTTTTTTTGATGTGTGTACTTCTAGACAGGTTCATAAGCACCGGTGGTCTGTGAATATGATACCTTCAACTGTATTGTCTACAGCTCCATCACATCAGGTTACTTCCTGCTAAGAATTAAGTTAATGTGAACCAGTCGCAAACAAACAGAAACTAATACATGGAGCTGAAAACATCATCATCATCATCATCATCATCACTGCACATGAAGACCTACACGCAACCCAACCTGTGCGACTGTGCCTGCCTTCTCCCTTTAATCTCGTGTATGAGGAATTTATTTATTGTCTAAACGGCCTCAGTGCAGGGGGTGGTTGACACATGAAACATCTGAATAACACAGCAAACAAGCTTAGTGGTTTGCAGTTAATTCCACTTTTTTAGTATCAATAAATATACATTTTTAAATTTAGGTTATTTTATTTTTATTTTTTATTTCATTTTTTCAAACATTTTGTACTAAGCCATATGGCAGGCTTCTTTAACTTACATCAAGTCATATGCGACAAAATTGTGTATGTTGCAAGAACACCTTCCTACGCCACTCCCCCCCCCCCATCCCTCCCACTTCTGCTAAACCTCCAGAAATGGCTTAGTTTTGTCAGTGAGTCCGTAGAGGACGGGGTAAGAGGTGCATAGTATCACTGGCCGTGCTTTACCATCAGAATTTTTCGGAGATTGAGACAGTCCGTTCTTGGATTATCCTAGTCAGTCGTCGTGTAGTATACTTTTTCCTGATTTGGCGAGAAGCTCTCGAAATTTATGATCCTCACAGAAGCACTATCAGCGCCGTCGGGTTTTCTGTAAAGTGCATTCTACTTCCTGTGATTGTACGTGATGAATCGGGAAGCTATTTATTCGGCAAACTTTCAAAAAGCATGCCATTATCATGTATTTATTTACTAAACACCATAAACTGATTATAATGACACAATTAATAATGATTAACCGAGAACTACCAGTTTTCTGAGAACATATCCTTACGACAGAAATATACGGGAATCCTATCGGCGACTGGCGACTTACGGCGCCCAGTCTGTACCCCGTACTTACACTCGTGATATTACCTAGCCGTTCGTACATTTTCAACAGCTTGGACATTATTCATTTATTTATTAATCTGATCGATTTCTGGCGTTGTGATATTATTGTATGAAAGTAGTTATGCCCTTTAGGTTTCTCCTAACACCTGTATTAGAAAAAGGCGACTTTTTTTAGCAAATATGTATTAAGCAGGGTAACCTTCTTCGAGCCAGAATAGCTGTGCTTTCCCTACGTACCTCGCTGCTGACTTAACGGGCGTTCTCACCTCTAGTCACAGCACGGTCCTCTGGCAACGCCATATGCTCCACCGGCTCCTTCAGCCAGCGTGAGAACTGAAATCTCACTCCCAACTGTGTAAGTTCCAAGGTACCGCTTTACTCACTGAATGCTACGTGACACAAAAGTGTAAAACTAGAAAACATGGAAACAAAATGTGACTTGAACAGAACGGATATCTTACAACATGCCACACGTTTGATGGGACAGTACTGATGACTTTTGATGACCTTCTTAACACACGCGCACTGCAATTGATCTGATCATTACAACACTTCATCGGAGTTATTTGTCTCTGTTTCTGTGATGAAAATTTGCTAGTAAGGCAACAGTGGAGACAGCATATTATTCTCTCTTCTTCTTCGTTGGCCATCAATAAAAAGCACGTGCTAAATATTGGAACACTTGCAAAATCATTGAGACGTGCAGCTGATGCACTAGAGTTGTCCCGTGCAGAGTACAGCTGAACTGTCTGTCTCATGCATTTGTAAGAGTGTTGTTAGTAAGTAAGCAGCTACGATTGGCCATCACCAGCTTTGTAAGGCTATAGAGCAGAATTTAAAAGCTGAAGTTTTTATGTGGTTCATTTGGTAAGGGGGTTACGACAATTAGACACCGGCTGCCTGTTAATGAGATATTCTCGTATTACGGTGTCGTGTAACACTTCTTACGTCAGTAGTCGCTTTACAGTGAAGTGATTTGGGGATGCCACCTTCAAGAAAACATAGTTCCACCGCTTTTGACATCTAACGAAACACTTTCTTGTAATATTGTGAAATCGTCAGTGAGTTTGTATTGTTCACTTCAGGACGTAAATCTTACTCAGAAACAAGTTATATAGGCGCGATTGCAGTCGTTACTCTCAGGATATAATTTTAGCGAAACGTTTACCTTTACCCTGAATCACGTTGTTTTCGCGGCTGTCTGCTTTTTATGGAACAGGCAATTGTCTTCACAATGTGCCATCTACAGTTAATAGTGATTCTGCTTTAATACATTTTCGCAGCCTGTTCCGATTTCAGCTTCACTTTGGGAACGCTAACGTAAGTGTAAAGGGAATCACCCACTCCGCTAAGAACATGTTCTCTAAACATTGATAGGAACATTGGTTACAATAACCATTGTATTCGTACATCAGCTTGATTTTCATATCAGTTTACATTTTACAGGAAATAAAACTAACCCACAACAACGAAATCTGTTTGAGTGAAAGTGGAACGTATTAAACGTGTATTTTCATTCCAGCTGGTGTTAAAAAAAGTCTAGTGCATGACTTACACAGACTAGGCAACTGCATGAAGGGAATGCAGCAACATCCTTGTAAATGAAATGTCCCTTTTTGTTACATTTTTCAGCTTTGGGTAATAGAAATGGTATCGTAGCCACTTAAGCAAGCCACTTTAGCTGATCTGAGACTTCAGAGTAAAATTTACACACTGTCAGGCTACTATATGACACATTAAGACCATCTGATGGTGACTTGCTAAGAAGTAGAAATCGATTCTGATACCGTTTGTGTGACTTGAAAAATGGAAACCATAATAGAAAACATTTTTTTTTTTTGGGGGGGGGGGGGGGGGAAGAGATGTCAGACAATACATCTGGGTGTCGATGTGCAGCACACAGATTAAACGATCGCAGACTGTTCACATGTCCTAACAACGAAGCTAGCTGAGGAGAAGAAAACGGGGCCAGTGGGGCAGTTCTTTGATTGTAAAATTCGTGCTCTGCCTGGCGAGAGATCTAGTAGGATACAACGCAGAAAGCCCTCCGTGAAAACTCGACAGCCTGCTCGTATTTTCCTTGTAACACGCTCTTGATTTAAGGGGCTGTGATTTCTTTTCCGAAATAGCGGTGCATATTTCGCGGCCCATTAACACTCGCGCAGTTTGTGCGTGATTTATCTCTTTATCCCTAGACGCTGTATAAATGGCTACACCTCACCTTTACATTTTTCCAGACCTTCCTTTATAAACCCCTAATTATCGCACAAATTTGCATCATACTTAACAGACTCTGATGTCGTAGTTTCACCCTCAAACAAATGCTGTTCCATTAGTGAGTTCTTTGCCGTAGCGAAGTAATGAAGTAGAGAAATGCCTTAACATGACTTTCTGTACCTGATACTCAGTGGTGGCACAGACAGGTGTAGAGTTAATTTACAGCCTCGGAACTCGATAATGTTCCTAAATTATCTCTTACGATCTCGGAAAGAACTGTCCTGCGTTTTCTAGAGTGGTCGGTAAATCAAGTTAATATAAAAACACACCCACATTTCTTGCTGTCCGGCTTTAATGTGCTTTCGCAATCGTTATTCTGCGCTTGATTGCTCCTTGATATATCTGCTACGGCCAAAGCGGCTTATAAGTGTTCCGTGCGTTGCGACACGTGTGATTCACAGGCTCTGCTAATACATGGCAACCAAATTCTTTCTGCAGGAGGCTGCTGATTTTCCAGCTCGTAACAGTAAATGAGTATACGTGAACTGTTCTTCTGGGCTCATGGAATTAATTTATTAATGTAATCCTCCTAAGATTTTGTGAAATAGTTTTCGTGTTGTTGTTGTCCTGTAATTTGGTGGAAAGAAAAGGAAACATTCTTCTGGATTTTACACCGTGTCGTTACAGATTATATGCTCTCTTTGAAATCATGCTGAAGCAGTAGCCATTGAGAATCATAGGGAATTCACAAATCGATATCCTGGCCAATCTGACAAAGGAGTTGGTTGCTTTTTCCTTTATGACCCGTTAGGAAATATTCAGTCTGTGCTGGATGACTAACTTTCATAAGCGCTTGTGCCATTATACATGTGTGTGGCACGACTGAAGTTGACCATCATAACAGTCTACTTGTCTTGAATCGCACCAAGGCGGATGCCGAGATATGGGCCTCATTCGACGAAATTATCACCATCGATCGTACCATGTGCTCCAATCCATTGGATGTGTGCGACATTGGCAGAAATTTGGAATCAGAAGCTCATTCTGAAACAGAAGCGTACCTCTCCCCATCGGATTCGAACCGTCTACCTCCGTCTATTGCGACACCGCACTTTGAAAAAGTACCTGATCTCACTTATGACCTAATTGATGCTACACTGACCAAGAGAAAGTGTGCGCTAATGTTGGATGGCTCAGAATATTCTAAATTCTCGTAAAATAGGTGTAGGCGGGGCACAAGACATAACTGCGATGCGCTATAAAGTCAAAACGCCCAGGAATGCAGTCGGACGGAGAACGTTAACGCCCGCCCCCAGACTGTCTCGTACCCTTTGTCGCATAACGACGCACCCTAGGCATGTTTATTAAGGAATCTGTCGTGATTAATGTAAGGGGTGAGGGGACCCCCTGCTGTCATCGCGTCGTTAGCCCTCGATTTAAAACGGGTACAAAGCAGGGATGTTCATGTAATTCTTCTTCACTTTCACTCAAGATAGCAATGTCATCAGCGAATCGTATCATTGACATCCTTTGAGCCTGAATTTTAGTTCCACTCCTGAACTTTTATTTTATTTTCATCATTACTTCCTCGATGTACAATTGAACATTAGGGGCGAAAGGCTACATCCTTGTCTTACACCCTTTTTAACACGACCACTTCGTTTCTGGTCGTCCACTCTTATTATGCCCTCTTGGCTGTTGTACATGTACTGTATGACCCGTCTCTCCCTGTATATTACTGTTTGCACATAGTTTCGCGTAGTCAGCGCGTACACAACTTTCCCACTAGAGCGCGCCCCGCTAAGCACAACAGCGCAGGCGCAGCGCTCGTCCGTCTCCGCACTACGAGATGGAGCTGTCTCAGAGACGGACCAAATTCTGCTTCCCCCCATCCACGTATTACTTTGTAATGCAGCCAATGAGATTGCTGGTAACGTAGAACCTTTTCTCCTCGCGGATCACATTCGCGCAGTGATACCTGAACGCTCGAGGTATTATAACTAGTGTACAGACCTCCAATCAGTCAGTCTGCATCAGTCTGCATTAGTCTGCAATTGTCTGTAGTCAAGTTTCAGTCTGCCCCTAATACGATTATCATATTCCTGTACATAGCCATGAAGATAAATGTATAGACAGTTTGTCAAGTATCAGAGATATGTGAGAATAAAATTAACGTACCAATACCAAAGGAACTTCAGATTGTAAATTGTAAATAGCATCCAGAATCAAGTTAAGTAATTTTATGTTGTTATTATTTTAATAAATGTGAGTGAAAATTAATCAAGTTCTGTTTAAAGTTGGTCACCGTCAATCTGCTACTCTAAGCGTGCAAGTGGCATTTCTCTCGTCTGACCTAACGGGAGAAGATAAACACGCCGCGATAAGACCACGAGACATATTGCTGACACTCGCCTACTTCGTTAGAGCGACGAGTCAAATAATCTGATGGTGTGTGTACCGAAGGTCTTACAGTACGCATACCACACTTACCCCTACCTTTTTTCAGAATTTCGAACATCTTGCACCATTTTTCCAGGTCGACAAATCCCATGAACGTGTCTTGATTTTTCATTAGTCTCGCTTCCATTATTAACCGCAACGTCAGAACTGCCACTCAGTCGTGCCTTACCTTTCCTCAAGTCAAATTGATCGTCTTCTGGCGCATCCTCAATTTTCTTTTCCATTCTTCTGTATATTATTCTTGTCAGCAACTTAGATGCATGAGCTGTTAAGCTGATTGTGCAATAACTCTTGCACTTGCCAGCTCTTACCGTCTTCAGGATTGTGTCGACGATGCTTTACCGAAAGTCAGACGGTATGCCGCTAGACTCATACATTCTACATACCAACGTGAATATAGTCGTTTTGTTACCATTTCCCTCAGTGATTTTGGAAATTCTGATGGAATGTTATCTGTCCCTTCTGCCTTATTTGATCTTAAATCCTCCGAAACTCTTTTAAATTCTAATACAGGGTCCCCTATATCTTTTAAATCGACTCCTGTTTCTTCTTCTATCACACCAGACAAATCTTTCCTCTCATAGACGCGTTCACTGTATTCTTTCCACGTATCCGCTCTCTTCTCAGCATTTATCAGTCGAGTTCCCGTTGCACCCTTAATGTTACCACCCTTGCTTTTAATATCACCGAAGGTTGTTTTGATTCCTACAGAGGAGATTTTAAGTATCCAGAAACGTCATAATAAGCGTTTTATAAGTGTCCGACGTCATGATATAGGCTTACAGTTTTGTGTTTCTTCCGGGAAACGTGAATGATCAGTGCTTTTTTTCTTATCATCAGGAACGCTTCGCTTCTCCAGAGGCCTACGGTACACCGCTGCCAGAAGAGGGGAAGTTCTTTCGCATACTATATTGGTATCCCGTCACGTCCTGTGTTCTTCCTTCTCTTGAGCGATTTCAGTTACTTTCCTATCCCATGTTCACTTATTTCGATGTGATCCATTTTGCAGTTCGTGAGACGATTTAAAGGAGGTACTACAGTGCGGTATTCCGCTGTGAAACAGTTTTCTAAAGAGACGTTTAGTATTTCGATCTTTCCTGTGTCGTCCTCCTATTTCATGCCGTTATTGTCACAGAGTGTCTGGACAAAAGTCGTTAATATAACGACAAAACTTCTCAGAATTTTCTGTGTAGTCGGTACACAGCGTTTTACTTTCGAATTCGTTGAACTCTTTACTCATGGCTCTCCTTGCGGTAATTGTGTCTTCGTTTACTTTCTCTTTGTCTCTGCGACTTTTCTGCTTTTAAATTTTCCTGGAACTCTCTTTCCTTTCGTATCAGCTTTCTAATATGGCTGTTGAACCACGGCGGGTCTTTTCCATCTTTCACAGCATTCTCGGAACATTGCTGTCTAAAACGTATTGTACAATGCTCTTGAATTTTGTTCATTGAGGCTCGATGTTGTTAAAGCTGGAAATGAAATTTTGATGTTGACCGCACATGTAATCTTAAATCGGTTTCTTCTCGCTCTTGCCATTTACAGCCGTAGTAAGTGAGGCTGTAACGGCCTTAGGATCTGTTGTAAGCTGAGTTGAAAAGCTCGGATCTGTTAATCGCCAGCGAATTAAGACGTTACATTTACGACATATCTCAGTCATTAACTGCGAAGAGTAATTTTTGAATAAGGCGTTTAAAACAGTTCCACACTGTTTGCCGCCTCTACTACCCACACTTATCACTTGAGTGTCCAGTGCGTAGCTGGTTAAGTTGAAATATTCATCTAATATTACATCGTGACAAGGACATTTACGTGAAATGGCCAAGTTTCCCCTGCTGCTGAGACAGGAGGCTATAAAAGCATCGCCGTGCGGAGTGGCCGCGCGGTTTGAAGCGCGATGTCATGGATTACGCGGCTCCTCCTGCCAGAGGTTTGAGTCCTCCCTCGGGCATGGGTGTGTGTGTTGTTCTTAGCATAAGTTATTTTCAGTTGTGTCTAGGTCTAGGGACCGATGACCTTAGCAGTTTGGTCTCTTAGGAATTCAAACACATTTGAACATTTTATAAAAGTATCAGATGACCATCGTTTATCCAGCTTCAACACTTGCCTTCACCCACATTATTTCGAATTCAGAATGTGTACTGAACTCATTAGATATTATCATTCTTTATGCCTATAAACACGTCCTCATCACGAGCGCCAGCACATCTTTGCAAGATACATTCCAGTCTGAAATCAGGAAATGCTATTGGCACCTTGTTCCAGACAGTTTTCTGGCCCTAGCACTACGTGCGAAAGGTTAAAGTTTATAAGCGACGCTAGCTCCAGGATCTTTCCGTAGGTCCTCCTGCAGTTAATTAATATTGTATGAACATTTTCTTCCTCCGAATTGCTATGACGAATGGCACCCTGTCTGGATTCAGATCAAATCTTATTTGGCCTGTGGATAGTGTGTCTATAGTAAAAAAATCCACATGTGCTCGTCGTACGTACCCCGGTACACTAGTAGCTGCTTCCTGCGTGTGGTGCATGTCTGACCTATTATGGGAAGGAGGGGATACCACAATTCTCCATCCGATAGAAAAGGTCAAGAAATCCACATACAAGATTCAGAATTGTCTAAGCCTGTGATTTAAGCCTTCCAAACGAACCAAATGACCACGATAGGTTCTGAGAACGATAGTGCTAAACAGTAGCTCTGCTTCCAACTGCAGGCTGTCTGCACCAAATCAACAGCCACCTGTGGAACAGACGATACCCTGAGGACCCAGGAAAGACACGAGGCAAGCGTGCAGAGTTGCCACTGCCGCTCTTTCCCGACCTGCTCGTTCCCCGACCTGCTCGTTACTCACCTAACATTGCAGCTCCCAACCTTCTGCACTTTTTCGAACCTCTCAGGAGGATCGGCCGCGGTCCCAACAGGCGGGTCGGCACGTACTTTCAGTAGTTCAAAAATGGTTCAAATGGCTCTGAGCACTATGGGACTTAACTTCTGAAGTCATCAGTCCCCTAGAACTTAGAACTACTTAAACCTAACTAACCTAAGGACATCACACACATCCATGCCCGAGGCAGGATTGGAACCTGCGACCGTAGCGGTCGCGCCGTTCCAGACTGTAGCGCCTAGAACCGCTCGGTCACTCCGGCCGGCCTTTCAGTAGTAAGCAATACCTTAGAGCGGTCTTTAAGATGTATGGGGAAGCCGTGCTGCCAGTACCCACTTCCACCTACCACCCACAGATTCACGACCCCTCCACTGTTTGCCAGTCACAGTCAGGTAACGGGTCGACGAGCGAGGACGTGTGAATCGGAAGGCGCCCTGGCGACAGGGATGTCAGGTGACGCTGCACGCTGCAGAGCTTCCTCAGGTGCCCCGAAGACACCGCAGCCCGTGGCGGCAGCACGGGCTGTTTACAGACAGTGGCCGACTTCCCTGATATCTGCACACAACAGGTGCGACCTCTGTCCACCTTTGGACAATTTTTGTCTGTACCACAAATAATGTAACAATAAACTAAAAAGTAGAACCCACTCAACGCAAATAATAGAAAATTACGCAAACTCTTACAACTATTGCACTACTAAGAACAGCTAAATAATCACTACTGTTACCTTCTACCCAGAGGCATGTAAGGCTATCACTAAACTAAACAATATACACAGTCACGATCTGTGTACAAAATGTAAGCTGCTGCTCCTGCAGCTGAACTCCGCTCGGCAGTGAGACCTGAGCTCTAGTAGTAAACGGATTCTGTATAGACTCCGACTCCCATGTGTAAAACAGTTACAGGCGTCTGATTACTTTACAAATGAGTCACCGTATGAAATACTTGAAACAGGAGAAAGTTTAAAAATGGTTTGAAATTATGCTTAAAACTTGTTGACAGTCCCTAATTGCTCTCATTTTCGAACATCGGATGAGTCTAGCGTGGGTAATTTGCGCTCCATTTCAAGCAAAACCTAGTTTTTCGCGTATCTGAATGTTTATGACGTCATATCTCTAGAACGATGTGGCGAAGCATAATATAATTCTGCAGGTACATTCAGTACTATATCTGAATACTCACCGCAAAAAAGTGTTGCGAAAACAGTTAGTAATATAGTAATACAGTAAGGAAGTAACAGATTAAAACGTCATACCTGATACTGAAGATTTACTGAAAGAGCGGTGTAAATGTAGTAAGCAACAAACTTTTTCTCTTTCTTCATTCTTTTTGGGGGAATGGGGGTGGGGGGCACCGAGAAAGGACTTTTTAAAGATTTGAAATAATGTGAAAAGTTTGTTGGAAGTCGCCAAGAGCTTTCACTCTCAAATTCTGGAGGAACATAGTTTGAGTAGTTTGCGCTGCCTCGAGACACACACTGTAAAACCCGTCTCACTGAGTTAAACCTGTAACATACGATCATAACTATTTATGACTAGATTGTGGCAGTATTTCAAATTTTTAAATCCGGTCAACAATTATGTAAAATACTGAAAATCAAAATTTTGTTGCCCCTGGAAGCTTCGATAGGCAACGTGCATCTGGCAGTTGGTGACCGTTCAGCAATACAGATATTTCATATGCGAATGTATTTACGTGATCTATATTTAAATTTTTATACACAAACGTATTTCATTTTCTGTGTCGTGATAAGATAACAGGTTGCTGAGAACGCGGTACCATCTTCATGTGTTGTCGCGGAGTGCGGGTTCCTGCGGCCTATTAACCAACAGCCCGCGACCACATTATCAACCTCTACACGCTTTGTTACAATAAGTAAACATAATATAGTGTAGAGGTACTGTAGTATGGAATTCATTTCACGAAAAATTTTTCAGTTATTACAGTCACTGTCCTAACATCTACATCTACATATTTAGTATGCAATTCACAATTAAGTGCGTGGCAGGGGGTTCATCCGACCACCTTTAAGCTAACTCTCTCGAACGGCGCGAGGGGAAAACTAACACATAAATCTTTCCTTGCGACCTCTGATTGCTCTTACTTTATCATCATGACGATTTCCCTTATGTAGGTGGGTCACTGCAATTTCAAGAGAAGGTCCTGCACCAGTGAAAAACGCTTTTGTTTTAATGACTGCCATCTCCGCTATCGTGCAATGATATAAAACGATCTGCCCCTCTTTGAACATTTTTGCTGTTGTCCTTCAACCAAATCTGATGCGGATGTACTCCAGAGGAAGGCGGACAAGCGTAGTATAAGTAGTCTCTTAGTGAACTTGCTACGTTTTCCGAGTGTTCTGCCAATAAATTGCAGTCTCTGGTTTATAGGCAAGAGTCATAACACGTGCGAAGAATTCTATTAAAAACGTTCAAACGTGTGTGAAACCTTGTGGGACTTAACTGCTACGCTAATGACCTCAGCAGTTGAGCGCCCTTAAACCCAAACAAACAAACAAACTTAACTGCTAAGGTCACCGGGCCCTAAGCTAACACACTACTTAACCTAAATTATGCTAAGGACAAACACACACACCCATACCCGAGGGAAGACTCGAACCTCCGCTGGGACCAGCCGCACAGTCCATGACTGCAGCGCGTAGACCGCTCGGCAAATCCCGCGCTGCAAATTTGGAGCGAGAAGAGATATTTTGAAATGAAATGTAATACGAGTTTTATTATTGACGACTGATTCCATTAACTTTTTCAGGATTGAAAGAGGTGATGGAATATGAACGAAACAAGTTGAAAAATTTGGAAAAATAAATATTTTAAGTTGTAAATGCATGAAGTATGCTTTGTAAAGAAATGTGTGACAGCTATCTTTGCATTTCCAACAAAAATTTTACAATGAAAAATATCTGATCATTGTGGAAGTCTTTTATCCTCTGCATTGCGACGTAAATATGAACCAGCAAAAACTGAAGAAACTGAAAAAAGAAACAAAGAAAGTAACTCAGTGACCTGTATTAATGAACGACAATAATCTCACTTGGCTCAACGGCCTGGTGCAGGTCCTTCACCGGGAGGCCACTAGCAATCTTAGCGGGGGGAGGAGACCTGAAGTCTAACGTGGAACCCGAATCACGTGTCACTGATGGCGAATCTTCGTCACTGACAGATGAAGGCGACGCTGCAGACACACCTAAATATTCCTAGGAATTCGATCCCGCGACCTTACAGTTACGAGGCTAGCACTTTACCACTAGATCATCAGGCCTGAGATCCTGAATTTATAACTTGGCGACTAAAATACACACCCTATGGTCATAAAGCTTCGGAGGCTGATTAACGACGACAATATGAGGAAACAATTCTCACAACAGCTCAATACAGGGAAGAACGCAGCAGGTGTGATATAAGTATATTAATTATTTTACCAATATGATTTCCTCGACTTTTCTATGTTCCGAGTGCCCCGATCTGTGCATAAGACGAGGTTTCCTTTTGTACTTCATCAGTTTGTGCATGTGATGCAGACCAAGAACAACACAAGCAATGAGGACCGCAGATCAGGTTAACACAAGCACAATAGCAGTACAATCAAACATTTTTGCTTCCAGATGATTCGCATATGTGATGTGCACACCGTACATTTGTAAGTCATGATCGTGCTGACGCTGTATTTAACATGTCGTTAGTATAAACAATAACTTCTGGATCTTTGCTCTGTACTATCAGGACAGATTTGGTTACAATATGTCGGAAAAATGGACCACATGCAGAGCCTTGGGGAGCGCCCTCTGTGATGGACTAACTGATCATTGGAGCCGGTATAGACCGTTATAGCCAGTTCCTGAAGACCTGGGGAGCAGCAGCGGGCAGCAGAGGTTTTTGAGTGTGTTCTTGTATTTATATCATAACTAGCAAACCTGGGAATGAAGCGAAATTGCTAAACATGTGTGGGAACTGGATACACGTCCTAATCTTCTTCTCACCCTGTCTCTTTCCATCTCCTCTTCACCCTCCATTCGTATATCTCTTCTTCCTCCCCTTCTCTCTGTCCATCACATCCTCTTTCTACTCTTCCATCTCCTCCTATTTTTCCCTCTCTGTCCATTTCCACTCTCTCTCTCTCTCTCTATCCACTTCGTTCTCCACTCTCTTTCTGTCCATCCCCTACTTACTCTCTCTCTCTGTCCATCTCTTCCTCCTCCTCTTTTCATCTCATTCTACCCTTGTCATGTTGATTTCGTCCCCACCCCCTTCTCCTCATCTACTCCAGTGCGTCTCTGAGTTCTCTGACCTTGAGCCTGTAGTGTTCCATGAGTTGTTAGTCGGTTATAGAAATTGTTTCCGCTTCACGTCAGTCGTTAAGTTTTAGGTAAAGTGAGCGCTCTATCTTCACCTACTTTAATGAGAACTGCACCTATACTTTGTAGAAGGTAGATGTTCTTCTCAGCTAACAGGGTAGAACCTCCTTGTAACCGCTAGCTTTTCAAATAAGTCCAGTGCCAGGGAGACTTTATGCTGCATGGAGTTACAGTAGCCACTGTACCTGGAGAGGCTATCAACCAGTTGCACAGCTTCACTTGGCGACCTTAGCGTGGGTTTCGTTGTTACAGGGAGTAATGCACTGATGAGACAGTCGAGGTAGTCCATCTGTGAAACACAGTAACGGTCTCCTTCCGCCGTTGGAAAGCGTGGTGACTGATTTAAATTCCTTTTAAATGTTTGAAACTCCAGTAAGGTCATACTGAATTAGATTTTCCTGTTGTTTCGCTGAGTTATTTCGTGCGTCAGAATTCGAGCCCCAGGACTGGAATTTATAACCTCATTCAAGTGTGAATTAATGTTTCTTCCATACCGCGTGAGCCGTGGACGCAGTGTTAATAACAGCACAAAGTAAGTGTATCTACGTGTCTCCGTCTACCAGTCCCAGTTTTCTGACTGGCCTACCGACGTGTCGCAAAATTTAAATGGCTGTAGACGAGTTGTAGCCCGAACAGCCTGGTTTAGATTTTGCCCAGCTGCTCATAAAGATAGCCCGACCTGGCTGCGCCGTGAATGCCGTGGGCGACCGGTTCTCCAAGCCTCCTCCACTCTAAGCGAAAATTTAAACGCTGCTTCTAAAAGTAGAGTGGGCAACGCTTTCTGTTCTCGTTCTTTGCATATTGTTGTGTCTAGAAGGTAATGTCCGGAGAACCGTGGATTACGTGTTGTAGGTCGTAGCCCAGTACAGTTGAACAAATATTAATAGTTCCTGTAACAACGCGCAGAATGTGGAATATTTGTCACATACTTCTTCCACTGTTTCAAAACAAGGCATAGGCCGCTTAGTGATATCCCGTGGCGAATGTAACGCATATAGAGGGATTCACCCTACTGTTCGTATAACCTCTTAACCCACATGAGGTCTTGCGCCTCTGCTATGCAGTATGACACTAAAGTTGACAAAAGAAGTAAAATACTACTGATGGCCGTTTTAAAGATTATATCAGACACATCCCTATCACAAATGAAGGCACAAGTAAAAACGTCTTCGGTATGTTTTTCAGTTTCAGGACTGATAGAAGCAGCTTGCATGTCAAACAAACACCAAGACCTACATTTTGCAGACTGCTGTTGGAAGGTATCAACAAAATTATACAGAGAAACACTTACAAGAAACATAGGCAGAAATTTATTATTTTTTTCTGGGAAAATGGGAAACATTGTCACGGAAATAAAGTAAAAAGGGTTCCAGTCCCCCTGTTCCAACCTACGTTTCCGGGACATTTCCCAGGCTGTATGGCGAATGCCACAACTGCCAATCTCATCTAACTTACACTACTGGCCATTAAAATTACTACATCACGAAGATGACGTGCTACAGACGCGAAATTTAACGGACAGGAAGATGATGCTGTGATATGCAAATGATTAGCTTTTCAGGGCATTCACACAAGGTTGGCGCCGGTGGCGGCACCTACAACGTGCTGACATGAGGATAGTTTCCAATCGATTTCTCAAACACAGACAGCATTTGACCGGCGTTGCCTGGTGAAACGTTGTTGTGATGCCTCGTGTAAGGAGGATAAATGCGTACCATCACGTTTCCGACTTTGATAAAGGTCGGATTGTAGCCTATCGCGATTGCGGTTCATCATATCGCGACATTGCTGCTCGCGTCGGTCGAGACCCAATGACTGTTACCAGAATATGGAATCGGTGGGTTCAGGAGGGTAATACGGAACGCCGTGCTGAATCCCAACGGCCTCATATCACTAGCAGTCGAGATGACAGGCATCTTATCCGCATGCCTGTAACGGATCGTGCAGCCACGTCTCGATCCCTGAGTCAACAGATGGGGATATTTGCAAGACAACAACCATTTGAACGAACAGTTCGACGACGTTTGCAGCAACATGAACTATCAGCTCGGAGACCATGGCTGCGGTTACCTTTGACGCTGCATCACAGACAGGAGCGCCTGCGATGGTGTACTCAACGACGAACTTGGGTGCACGAATGGCAAAACGTCATTTCTTCGGATGAATCCAGGTTCTGTTTACAGCATCATGATGGTTGCATCCGTGTTTGGCGACATCGCGGTGAACGCACATTGGAAGCGTGTATTCGTCATCGCCTTACTGCCGTATCACCCGGCGTGATGGTATGGGGTGCCTTTGGTTACACGTATCGGTCACCTATTGTTCGCATTGACGGCACTTTGAACAGTGGACATTACATTTCAGATGTGTTAGGACCCGTGGCTCTACCAGTCATTCGATCCCTGCGAAACCCTACATTTCAGCAGGATGATGCACGACCGCATGTTGCAGGTCCTGTACGGGACTTTCTGGATACAGAAAATGTTCGACTGCTGCCCTGGCCAGCACATTCTCCAGATCTGTCACCAACTGAAAACGTCTGGTCAATGGTGGCCGAGAAACTGGCTCGTCACAATACGCCGGTCACTATTCTTGATGAAATGTGGTATCGTGTTGAAGCTGCATGGGCAGCTGTACCTGTACACGCCATGCAAGCTCTGTTTGGCTCAATGCCCAGGCGTATCAAGACCGTTATTACGGCCAGAGGTGGTTGTTCTGTGTACTGATTTCTCAGGATCTATGCACTCAAATTACGTGAAAATCTAATCACATGTCAGTTCTAGTATAATATATTTGTTCAATGAATACCCATTCATCATCTGCATTTCTTCTTGGTGTAGCAATTTTAATGGCCAGTAGTGTATTACTATTTGGGAGGCGCTTTTCCCTACTGACAGCTCGATTGGTATTGGGATGGAAAGAATGAAGGCTCGTCTAATTCTTGGTGCAGAGAATGGAAGGTACGCGGCAAGAAATACGAAATGTCACATATGTTCTCCATCTTTCTTGCAGTTTTCATGCAGGGCAAACAAAGGCGTAATATCACTTAAAAAAAAATAACAACTTAACTCCTCCCGAACAGCCCATGTAGGCCCAACAGTACCGATCGGCCGCCGTATCATTCTCAGCCCACAGGCGTCGCTGGATGCGGATATGGAGGAGCATGTGGCCAGCACACCGCTCTCCCGGCTGTATGTCAGATTCCGAGACCGGGGCCGCAACTTCTCAGTCAAGTAGCTCCTCAGTTTGCCTCACAAGGGCTCAGTGCTCCCCGCTTGCCAACAGCGCTTGGCAGACTGGATGGTCACCCATCCAAGTGCTAGCCCAGCCCGACAGTGCTTAACTTCGATGATATGACGGGAACCGGTGTTACCACTGCGACAAGGCCGTTAGCCGTAATATCACTACTGCTTCCATTTTACTCTGTAATGGTGTGTCTCTTTGTAGTGAATAAAGTAATGTTTCTCGAATTGTCCTACAAAGGAAGTTCTTGGTATTATGAATTACAATTCCTGAGCTGTATTGTAACCCCTATGCACAGATGTCACAAATGTAGCACACATCCCGCAGGTCGTCTGTAAGTCCACTCTACGATTTGCACGAAAAAGGCTTGGTGAGGATCGTAGATCGGTGAGTAATATTCCAGAATTCGTTGGATGAGTGTTTTCTGAGAAATCTCTTTCCCAGATGGGATACGTTTCCTTGAGCGTTTTTAATCGTATCAAGCACATTATGCTTGCCTGACAACTACATTAGCGTGATGTTTCCATTTTATTATGTAAACTTGAGGTGGAGGGAGAAGAAAGGAAAGGAGTGAGAAAAAATAATTCATTTAAGATGCATCGGTAGTTTATGCAGAATCAGCGGTGACGAGTGAAAATGTGTGCCGGACCAGGACTCGAACCCACTACCTCCTGCTTACTGCGGCAGTTGCGTTACAACTGCGCCACCCGGGCACAGTCCTTACGGCAGCTGCGCTTATTGCCTCGGTACGCGAATCGACCGACGCACACTCTCACTCAGCGCCACCCGCCTGCAGCCCTGGTCCACATCTGCCGTGCTTGCTGTCTTCAGGTTCTCGAACGTGACTGTACAGGGTGATTATAATTAAAGTTAAAACTTTCAAAGCGCTGTACAAATAAGACCATTAGAATGACGTCAAATTGCAACGGAATATTATCGGAGAAGGGGGAAAACGTATGGCAAAAGAAAAAAAAGAAAATTGATAAATAGTATGTGTCAGAATACGTAAGTGAGAACACCTGTCATGTGCACGACCCATTGAACCTGCTATAAACTCGCCGGGTACACGGCTTTTCCTTCTTTCGCGTCTGCGACGTTCGCCATGACTGTCTCAATGCGGGATCGCGCTCTGCTTGTAATATTACAAGAATATTACAATCTCATATAACTAAATTTTCCTTGAGACGTATGAGCGTCTACTTTAACAATAATGATGGAAGCTGGAGAAATGGATTAAAATTACGTCCATAACTGGAGTGCTATTCCGATGCCGTAGAGCCTCTGCAATAGTGACGATTGAGAGCGGGAACATTAGCTGAAGATGCACTGCAGCGGTAGTGTAACGGCCAGCACACACGCCTAATACGCAAGGACATCTGGGCAAGTCCTGGGTGCAGCATAAACTTCATTTCTCCTGCTTGCATCGTTATTGTAGATGAAATAGCGATTCACATGAGCGAAGGAAAATTTATGTTGTCTAAGTGTTACACTACCATTGGTTGAGGAGCTTGATAAATAACTCACGAGATAGCTGCTGTCTAGTGGAATACCTTGCCTCACATACTCTACAAGAACGAACCGCACTTGTCCTACATTCTCCATACACCATGAGCACGTCGGTTTTTCTCTGCATTGGCAAATCCCGTCGTCTACTCACAACCTACTGCTTGGCCTGTCATGTACTGACCACCAAGCCGCAATGCGCTCAGGGAAGGCACAAGTCTCTGTAAGCAAACATAACAACACAGTACCCGGCAACTATGCCGTCTGAATGGCAGAAAGAAGTGTCCTTGTGGAAGCTTTTAAAAATAAAGTATCTGGAAACGACTCGCACAAGAATCCTGCAACAAACACTACTCACATTCTAAGTCACTCTAATTTTAGTTTGTTAATGTCAGTAGTCATTGTTCCATTTAAAAAGCTGTATGTTTGCACAAAAAATAGACTTTCTAAATATTGTTACGATATTTTCATTGGCAATACGGGCCCTGACTACCAATCCATTCTGTGAAAATAGCACTTTCTATTTCCGCAATATTTGCTGTGAAGGCTTTAGGTCATTTCCCCTTTTATAGTATAGACCTCTGCAAAGTGCCTAAGCATGTCAGAAATCCATAATTTAGAACAAGATTAATGTATTTTTCTCGAAACAGTCGAAAGTTTCACATCAGGAACTGTTTGCTACTTGACTACGGGAAGGAGTAATACTTGACGCAACAGAAGTGTCGACACCGTGTCAACCGACAGCGCCAGTGGTGTGCAGCTGGCGGGAGCAGCCCAGTCCGCCCTACCTTACTTCCTGTACCTGCGACACAGAAAACTGACAAATACAGTTTTTATTTCGCAGGCATCTTCTGGATGCGCAGATTAACACCAATGGATTGCCATGTGTGTAAATACCGATGAGAATAACTTGCGACTTTTGCCAGCTCGGACTGCCGACTGGAAGCAGGAGGGCAGTGGTGTGGGTGTGGTGGTGGGGGGGGGGGGGGAGGGGAACACGGCGCCGTTGCCCAGGCAACGTGAACGAGCAGCCAGACTGCCCCGCCACGCCCCCAGATACAACGAGCGCACCCTGTCGCCGCACCTGCTGGAAACGGCAGCCCGTTGGTGCATCTGCCTTCCTCAGCTCACGTTGTGACGTTTAAAGCTCTCCCGCGTTAGTTCTTGTGATAGCCTTGTCTTAGAAGCAATGTTATACGTCTCAACACTAGATTTGTCGTAAAAATAAAGGTCTTTCGAGAGCACTAGCGCTGGTTTCCAAGGGCCTTTACCATCGGGGGCAAAGGCTGGGAATCTATGTGCTAGACTGTAGTGCAATAGTGGACGCCTGATTCTGGATGTTTCAACAGTGGTGGACAGAACAGTCGTCGCAATTAACAGAGTTCCAGGGTGCTGCTAATTGCAAAGGAGAACGAAAGGGAGTAAGATTACAACAGTGTACTGATACCAGGTCATGGTCTCATGGTAGAGCTGCACAAGAAAAGAAGTTACGACAGTCAGGTAATGTAGATGGACGGATTCTAGTACGATATCAGCACAAGGAGCATGGTACGTTAAGCAAATTTACTTTTAGCCTTAAAAAATCAGTTCTTAAATAATGTTACATAGTTTCTTTGAAATTTTCTTTTCAGTATTCGCTTCTGCTACAAACTGTTTTCTCTCGGAAGTTTATCTTTTGTACAACACGAACGCTTACTATCGAAAGGATGGTCGTATGGGTATGAAGCAAAATTTATGACTGGATTCAGCATTTCTTTGTGGGCAAAAGGCATCATTTTATCTTCGGTGGGGAAGTAACTCAAGGTGTGCCACAGGGAAGTGTGTAGGTGCCTTTACTGTTCACAGTGTATGTCAGTGACCTGTTAGACAATATTAGCAATAATCTCAGCTTTTTCGCAGATGGTTCAGTTATCTATAATGAAGTCTTTGTCGAAAAAGCTGCACAATTATCCAGTCAGCTCTTGATAAGATTTTGAAGTGGTGCACGTATCGGCAAAATGCTTTATATCTTCGAAATCTATAATTCTGCACTTCACAAAAGGGAGAAACGTAATATGCTGTGACTACAAAGCCAATAATTGTATGAATGGAGTCGGTCAACGCATAGAAACACCTGAGTATAACGATTTACGGAGACCTGAAATGGAAAAATAAAATAGTGTAGGCTCAGTTGTAGGTAAAGCAGATGGCAGACTTTTGTTTATCGTTGGGATGAGAGGAAAATACAGTCAACGTACATAGAAGACCGCTTAAGAAACATTCCTGCAACTCACTGCAGAATGTTGCTCCACTGTACGTCGCCCATACCGAGTTGACTGACGGCGACACCAATGGCGACATGTTTGTTCGACTCAGGACGGCTCCGCGGAGATTCTGGAAACTGAACTGACAGCCTCTGCCATACACCTAATAGTGGTTTGCAGGGTACGGAAGTAGATGCAGATGCAGGATGTATATGTAATGCCAGGTGAGGAAGCTAGTGGCGTGGAGATGCAGGTATTTGCATGGACACATTGTATGGCTTTTCGAACTGTGTGTTACAGCGTGCAACAGACTGCCTAAACGCGGGGCAGAGCGCACAGCCGGGAGAAGAACAAACACCTCGACAGAACGCCGCTGGCCTCGCTCGTGGCTTCTTTCCAAATTTTTCTTATATGACTCAGAAAGTAAGTGACTGTCAAGAGCAAACGGACAGAGTTGTTTTTAGGGGATGGATTTCTAATTTTCTGCTACTAAATATTCACCAAATTCGCAAGCAGTATTCACCAAACCACCGTGTAGTTTCACATGAAGCTCTGAAAATGCGGTGAATGAAATTGAATATTTTCTTACTGGTATGGAGAAATGTTGATTCGCCTAAGATATAGTGGACTTAATGTAACTATTAAAGCTGTGCAAGTAAAAACTTACGCGTAACCAAGTGGACGAAATGACTGCAGGATGTTCTAGAGGCCCGTAAAGTGTCCCGCACCTCTATTTGTTTTCTTTTGAGACAATTTTATTGGACTGTTTCCTCGTATTCTTCCCGTAGGAAAATGGAGCACCTTTTCTTCAACACCCTGCCTATTTAACTCGCATTATGCAAGGGCTGTACTGAAAGTCGTCAGCAACCCATTGTTAAAACTCAGTTTCCAATAATGTAACTAAAATGACCGTAAGATCGTAACCTACAGACATTCCACCACATGATGCCGCATTGTGGCGTCATTAGCGTCCGTCATGTGATCACAAGCAGTACTTGCAAAATGGCGGATATCGAAATTTCGTTTCGACAGGCTGCTGTCACCGAATTCGTTATTAAATAAGGAAAATCTGCTGGTGATGCTCACCTTAGTCTTCAGTGTGCCTATGGAGACGTCTGAAACCGCGCTAGCAGAATTAGCGGATGGGTGGAGCATTTCAAAGATGGGACAACGAGCTCCCATGATGACCCTCGTAGCGCTCGCCCACAATCTTTCTCCACAGAAGGCAACAATGAGACAGTTGGTGAGCTCATTTTTGTGCTTCACTGAAGGAACAGAGCTGTGGCGAACAGTGAGAGACGATGGACGGTGTTCAGAAAGCAGTGCGTCAGTATATTGCTGCAGTTGGAACGGAGTTCTGTCGTGAGCGTATTTCTATGCTTTCAGAAAGATGAGAAAATGTGTGGAAATATGTAGGAACTATGCTGAAAAGATGTAGGGAGAGAGCGTAGATTATGATGATTTACTTGGTTTCTCAAAAAATAACTCTTAAGACATTTAAAATTTGTTGCTCACTACTTTCTGTATGACCCTCGTATATTCCTTCAGCAGATGAGACACACGCTGTGTAACTCTACAATCTGTATTCACAGTTGTTCAAGGAATATACGTTCCACAGTTGCTAGTACAGCAGCCACCCACTGTGCCACTGAGCAGCTGTTGCAAGAACGTGTAAACCGACCACTAGGCCTGGCTCTTCTGGCTGGCCAACGGCGCAGCCTGCCAGCACTCTACGTACTGCGGTCTCGGTTTGTACCGCGCGAGCATCAGCTGTTACCTGCTCCTGGCAACAGAGAATCGCATCGCGTGTTCCTCTCTCCCCACCGCAGGTCACCACCGTTGCAGCAGAGTCCTGGCTCCCTCTGGTTCCGCTTACCTCGGTCACCATGTACGGCTGTTTTATCGGCGTTTGAGCGATGTACTGCTTGGCGACCGCCGACTGCTGACTCATAGTGGGACCTTTTGGAATTCATTCATTGCCTCATTCATTGACACATTGTGTCCCGTCGATTCCATCACCAGTGGAATGTATCAAGTCATACATTAACAGGCAGAAGCAACCACCGATGGTTACTTGTGTAAAATATACTGCAATAAATGTTGCCTAGAACTAACCTGCTTAAACTAATGTTTGTTGCAAAGAGGTCAAGATTATTTTATACACTGTATCTACTCTATATCAGCAGAGCAACAGGCGCATTGAAAAAAGGCCTTTCTCCTTCTCCTCCTAGACTACTCACCTGGTGACACCTCAAACAAAGCGTTTATCCTACATTATATATACTACCACTAGCTGTCAATAGACTGTGAAAGTAGAGCGCTAGCTAAGAGAAATACGAGAGTTACGCGGATTTTACGTTCTTAAGTCAAGCATTCTGATAAACTATCGGAGCGTTTAATGAGTTACAGTGACGGAGATTTTCTTCCTTGTTTTGTACATTTTATCCATGTTTCAAGATTTTAATACAAGTTCAAATGTAATACGTGTTTTAATTTTTTTAGTGCACAATTCCTACGTGTAAATGTTTGCTTTTTGAGTTATATGTACGAGCAAATGTAAAATTCTATGGAATGTTGACCGCAAGTAGAAAGTGCTAGGACCCAGTTCGATAAATTTTTATTTTTGTAATTTTATCGAAAAGGAAGAGACAGTTGACGATGGGACACTGAAGTGGAAAGCAGGGAAGAGAGGGCATGGCAGTTGTTCAGAGGAGAAATGGGCTGTACTCAGCGGAGGGGAAGTTACGATTTTATGGTAATAATCAGATGATAAAGCGTCGGAACGAGAGCCGAATTACTGAGATAGTGAAAGCAGTTTCTTGGAAGTTCTTGGAAGTTCTGTAGAAATTACTAGAGATGAGTGATGGCGCCATTGTTGCAATGAGTCATTAGATTCCGCAACGCTGAGGTACGGAAGTTTCAGCGGAGAAGAGTACCTGATGAGGGACCACTCGGAAGAGAGAAGACGAAAGATCCAATCTTACCATCGCATATGATCACCAACAACAAAGAATTCAAGACATCGGAAAAACAATTCACGCAACGAAATTTAAGTTTACGGAAGAAAAACAGAGACTTTGTACGAAACAGACATTAGCATTTTTCTATTTTTTCTTCTTTTTTTATTTTCTGGAAGAATTGGATAGATGGTGAACAACAGCAGAGAAGTGAATTGTGCAAACAGAAGTGACTATTACGCGATCTCTGTGCTAACAAAGGTGAGTTTGAACATTGTAACTATCATCAGAGCTTTTGTTGTGAGGAACAAGCACACGTAAATTTTGAAAGGGGAAGTTTAATTAAATTATTACATCCAGTGTATATTTGTGCACTAACACAGTAGATAGTATTTAAATATTCCATCCGAAACATATAATGACGTTTTAGCAGAAGATGGTATGCTGTTTAAGTCATTACACCTTTTGCATTGAAGACTGATCGCCATATTAACAACTTCCTTTGGTTAGTAAGGCATCTGCCTCACCATAGATTCACCGAGGATCTTCCGCTGCACAGTTACATCTCACGTGACACAAATGTTCCTACGTTTTGGGCAGCCATTTGCACAAACACATGTGGCTCTTTACACATGAAATGAATAACACTCTGCGAAGAATATCCGAATATAGATAACAAAAGAATATTACGACACTGTTTGTTATTCATAAAGCCAATAACACACTTAAATACTTTTCTTATTATGTGCGAAAATATAAGTTATTATTCACAGCTGTACACAGTGACTGACTGTAGCAATCTCAAACAGTAAAACCCTAATTTGATGAAAGAGAAGTGTAAGATACCTCATTATTCGGCTCAGTTTTCATGACATTCGTAACATTTTTAATTCAATTGTACACTATAGGCCAATCAGTAACTTCATTATAGCTATTTGAAATTACAGTTTCAGGTCACTTATAGGTAAGTAAGCACAGATTGTTTAATAGAGTTATAATACCTCAGAAAATATCAAACGTTCTGAGTATTATGTAAGACAGTTTTCACTTGCGACATTGATACAAAGCTACTCTTGCCTGATCTGAGATGTAATCCAATTTACGTATCTAAATATGTATGCTATAAATACTAATGTAATGTCATATTTGTATCTCTTTATGCATGTGAGATTGAATGTGCGTGTAAGAACTTATTGTAGGTGTACCATTCATTAGCAGCTAAATGACGTGAGATTTGGCTGCACAATGTTTCAGTGTCAATTCTAACTAATTCTGATTAAACAGTAGCCAGTGAAGAAATAGTCAATCTGTGTATTGGTTAAGAAGAGTGACAGTAACTTATTCACATCGACACAGTGAAACGACAGTGTTGAGATATTAGATAGGCAAGTTGACCGTGTAAAAGTTAAACATCCATGTCAGAATGGCGCTGTCCAAAACCAGTGCCGTGGCAACTGTGGTGCGTGACTGGCCATAAATAAAGAAGGTGAACGATGGCTGCGGAGAAGTGTAAGGGCTTGCAGACCTGCAACTTTTCAGCACCTGATCGTCCAGATGAACCGAGGGGCTACCAACAGTGTCTCCTCAACAACCGTTGAGCGAACGTTGCTGCGTACGGACCTTCGCAGTAGGCGCCTGATACGTGCATCCGCGCCCACTGCTGTTCATCGGTGACGATGGTAGGACTGTTGCACCCCAGTACCGTAACTGGATGTCCACTGACTGGTGACGGGCGGCCTTTTCAGATCAATCAGGTTTTATGCTCCATCGCACAGATGGCATTTGACGCGTACGGACCTGCAACGATCGTCTGTAGGGTCCAGACCGTAGCGTTACGGTCTGGGGAACGTTCATATGGCATCCCCTGTGTCATCTCATCATTCTGGAAAGCACAACCGATCAACACAAGTATGGATCTATCTTTGGGAACCATGTCCACCCCTAAATTCTGTTTGTTTTTTCTCAGCACGATGGCATCTACTAACAGGAAAATGCAACGTGTCACACAGCTGGCAGAGCGTTTGCGCCAGGCTGAGTCTACCGTACTCCCCTGGCCACCATACTCCCCAGATTTAAAACCAGTCGGAAATCTTTGGGACTACCTCGACCGGGCCGCTCGCCCCACGGATCCTCAACCGAGGAACCCAGCTTAGCCGTCGAGGGCTGTGGTGCCGCGTGGCTCCAGCTGCCTGTCGGTACCTCCCAGAGCCTCATCGACTCCCTTCCTGGACCTCTCGCAGCTGTCCGCGCTGCAGAAGGTGGTTACTCACTCTTCCGACAGGCGGTCGACACTGTGACTGGACAACGCCGCATAAAAGTGGATGTATGTGTACATGTATGTATCTGTGTATGTTCTACATCTCCTCCTAAACCACTGGACCGATTTCAACTAAACTCGGTACATATATCACTTACAGCTTGTAGAGAATTTCTGTGGAGTGAGAACCACTTACCTGTCAAAGGGGTGGGGGCGCGGATGAAAAAGTAGTGTAGCCTATGACGCGCGAATTCGCGCAGTTTATTCATCCATTGTTACACAATGAGAGCAGTTTCAACAAACCGTACAAGTAGTTTCAAACCTTTTCGAAGAGTTTCCTACCTCACAACTCTCACAAAATGGTGAAAGTAAAAAGTTTATCTCTTTAGCTGTTCGTGCTGTAAAACTGCCACGCGAAGCATGACGTTTTAATTTATGATTCATTTACTACTAACTATATTCACGACACATTTTTCAGACAGTATTCACATATCCCAATGAATGCACCTGCAAAATTATATCATTTCACGAAAAATAGTTCAGGAGATAAGATGTGAAGAACACTGAGATGTGTGAAAAACTGTGGGATCATGCATGACGTTTAAATTTACTACTCCTTTCCTACTAACTCCATTCGCACAATTTTAGCAGACAGTATTCAAATATGCCGTTGAATATACCTTTATTATATCGATGTACGATACATAGTTCAGCAGATATGACATCGTAAACGCTGAGATGCCTCAAAAACTGCCGCATCATGCATGACGTTTTAGTTTATTACTACTTTAGCACCAACTATACTCACGACACATTTCGCAAACAGTACACAGATACACCAGTGAATGTACCTGCAAAAGTATCACATTGTACGACACGTTGTTCAGGAGGTGTGACGTCTAGAAATGAGCTGTGCGAAATCGAAACTGCAGGACGAAATCCGCTGCAGATACCCGGTGAACTGGTGCGCAAATAACGTACGAAATATTTTAAAAATGAGTGATACATGTGTGATATGTGCGTACTTTGGCAAAGCTGTGGGTAAAAAGCTTCTCCTAAGACCCTGGATTGATTTTAGCTAACCGCAGGACACGTATTACTGTCTGTAAAGAAGTAGTGTGGGAATAGAACCAGCATATTCCGACAGCTGTAGAGTTTAAAATGTGGGGAGAAAAGGGGGGACGAAGGAGACAGAGACAGATAAGGAGGACGTGGACAGAGTGAGTGAGAGCGTGGGGAGAGAGGAGGGGGAGGAAAGAGTACATGGACACAGCTATGAAGGTTGGAGGAAATGGACAAGATGAGGGGCGGAGGGGGAGGTGGCGGGAAACGGACAGAGAAGGAGAAACGGAGGAGACGGTCAGAGAGAGGGTGGTGGAGGAAACGAACGGAGGGGGAAGGAGCAGACAGACAGAGGGGAGGAGCGAATGGACAGAGAAATTGGGGAGAAGCAGAAGGAGGGACAGCAGGAGATAGTGAGTAGCGGGTGCCGGGGAGGGGGGGGGGAGATAGAGGTGCGCTAATAGGAATAGAGTAAATATAGACATAGGGATCTGGCTACAAAGGTAGTCAGCATATAAAACTCCATTCCGAACCTCAGAGATAGATAAGACCAACACTACTTCTAGTACTGTGAGTGTTTCGCTCATGTGCTGGCATATAAGCGTAAGAATCCTTAGATCTCTGAAGGGGCTTTTGCAAGATGTTCATTAGTCACATTTATGTAATATTTTTATGAGTATTAGAGAACAAACTTCTTTACACCTTACCTGCAGTATCCCAGAATAATCTGCCATAGATCCGGAACTAATTGAAAGTATTCGAAGTATGCTCGCAATCCTATTTATAGGTCAACACAAGAGAAATATTTCCAAGTGGAAAGCAGATAGTACACTGTTTCTTGGCTTGCGTGTCCATACTTTGGTGCCACCTCCATTTATTAGCCACCTGGAAGCCGCGAATCACACACATGGACCCTCGGCCAGTGTATGTCCATTTATTCTTGTACTTTCATTTATTTTTTTGAACTACATAATACGAGTTTTTGTAAAATTAATGGTTAAATTTCTAACTGTGAACCGATTGAAAGCCTGTTCCTCTATTTTCCTGGTTGTATCGGGTGTGGATATTTTTTGACTCTGTATATCTGTGTCATCAGCAAACAGGACGCTAGCCATTGTCGCAATAAAGAACAAAAGTAAAGCGTTTTAAAGAAGGTTATCCCATACTACTGCCAGCTTCATGGAGTAGAATGACGTTGGTAGATACTGCCGAAGTAAATAAATATCCTGCATAAGTTTCAAATATCCTACATGTCAGTGGCGGCAACTCAATAAATACTGAGCCAGTCTGTACCTATGCTAGCCACTCTTTGTAAACAGATTCATCACCACCTGCCGTAAACTTTCGTCATTGCTCTAGGTTGCGATTTAGGGGTGTTAGGCTTTGGAATATCATTCCATTGGGTGTTCGCCATTCGAGTAGAACTAGAAATGGATGTATAAAAATTCCTGTGATTTGGTTAGACAACAGCGCTTGGATTCTCTTTGATACACATTCTTTGCTATTTTCTGTATCTGGTAAGAATACATAGGAAACGAGCAATGATTTTCAGAGAACAAAAGAACCATCATTCTCTATTGCTGTCTACCACTTTACCGCAGGTGTTTACTGTATCGCTGCTAGTTTAATGTTTGCTCCCTCATTAACTAATATCGATAGTTACTGCATTACACATTGTGTTTACCCATCACAGCCTTTCCTTTACTCAAGCTGTGCCATAGGAACGTTAAGAACGTTTTCTCCATGACTAGATTCAGTTTTTTTCATTGGTTACCCGATAGGCCCGTCAGCTTTACAGAATTCCTCCGTTAAACTAAATCTCAAAAGCTTCTACTCTCTTCTTATCTCCACTTTATCTCGTCCACGCTTAGCCTCCATATCAGGCTACATTCCTAATACAAGGGGAGATAAAAAAGGTTTTCGTTTGAGGCCGCTGCTGCAGGCAACGAGACTCCGTATAGGCATGGGATTAGTGACGCATTCGTGTCTTTCTGACGTGCGTGCGGTAAACGTGGAAGCGTAAACTGTGGCGACGTTATTACCAACTGCGCCTAAACAGAATCAGCGTCCTGTTATGTGGAGCAGCATGTCTGTCGAAAAGCACCATTGTGGAATGGTGCGCCCCGGGGTGCCGCTGCTCCACGACAACTCGTGTCCTCACATCCCAGTCTACTCGAGGTGGAGACACTCGAGCACCCGCCCTACGGTCCTGATCCCTTCCCGTGCGATTATCACGCCTTCGGTCCCTTAAAACAGACTTCGAAGGGTCGACGATTTATGCCGGACGAGGATGTGCAACATGCAGTTACGGGCTTCTTCAGGTAGCAGGACAGGATGTTTTACCATACGGCTGTCTTCAACCTGTTGCCGGTGGGATGTTTATCTCAGTGCTCAGGTTGTCTGGCATACCTGATTTGGACTGTACTGTTTTCGAACGGAAACTTTTCGATCTCCTCTTATACTTTCAAAAATGGTTCAAATCGCTCTGAGCACTATGAGACTTAACATCTGAGGTCATCAGTCTCCTAGAACTACTCAACTTAACTAACATAAGGACATCACACACATCCATGCCAGAGGCAGGATCCGAACCAGGAACCGTAGCGGTCACGCGGTTCCAGACTGAAGCGCCTAGAACCTCTCGGCCACACCGGCCGGCCCACACCTGTTACCGCCAGTTATTTTGCTTTGCTCAAAGCAAAACAACTCTGCAGGGTCAACACCATCAGGTAGTCGGATATGAGGTAACAATTGTTGTAAATTATCAATGGAAAATGGAAGCATTCATTCTCACTTTACGAAATGCAGCCCGGTACGTTGGACTGTGTGCCCTCGTCTTACAGTAAGATCGCCCACTTGTGTCTTTGTCACTCCCATCACACACCGCAACCGTGCAGAAGGCTGCCTCCACTACTTGGTTGTGGACACCATAAGAGTCCAGTCGACACTTCTCCTGGTGTCTTGCGGTAGTTCTGAACTGCTACGTCCAAATCTCCATTTCTTTATGCATGCCTACTGACTGAACCACTGTGCCACTGCACTGGTCATATAGTACAGCCTCAGTCCCAGATACGGTACTTGCTCCCGGCAGCCTACAACAGCCAATCTCTAGCTACTACATCGACCAAGTACTAACTATTCTAACAAGCTGAGCTTTATTCCTTTCTTTTCCAATATTTCTGAGTCTTATTCTGTTTTATTTACGATTTCTCTGTTTCGCACAGAGTTATCCGCTTGTTGTTGTTGTTGTTGTGGTCTTCAGTCCTGAGACTGGTTTGATGCAGTTCTCCATGCTACCCTATCCTGTGCAAGCTTCATCTCCCAGTACTTACTGCAACCCACATCATTCTGAATCTGCTTAGTGTATTCATCTCTTGGTCTCCCTCTACGATTTTTACCCTCCACGCTGCCCCCCAATGCTAAATTTGTGATCCCTTGATGCCTCAAAACATGTCCTACCAACCGATCCCTTCTTCTAGTCAAGTTGTGCCACAAACCTCTCTTCTCCCCAATCCTATTCAATACCTCCTCATTAGTTACGTGATCTACCCATCTAATCTTCAGCATTCTTCTGTAGCACCACATTTCGAAAGCTTCTATTCTCTTCTTGTCCAAACTATTTATCGTCCATGTTTCATTTCCATACATGGCTACACTCCATACAAATACTTTCAGAAAAGACATCCTGACACATAAATCTATACTCGATGTTAACAAATTTCTCTTCTTAAGAAACGATTTCCTTGTCATTGCCAGTCTACATTTTATATCCTCTCTACTTCGACCATCGTCAGTTATTTTGCTCCCCAAATAGCAAAACTCCTTTACTACTTTAAGTGTCTCATTTCCTAATCTAATTTCCTCAGCATCACCCGACTTAATTCGACCACATTCCATTATCCTCGTTTTGCTTTTGTTGATGTTCTTCTTATATCCTCCTTTCAAGACACTGTCCATTCCGTTCAACTGCTCTTCCAAGTCCTTTGCTGTCTCTGAAAGAATTACAATCTCATCGGCGAACCTCAAAGTTTTTATTTCTTCTCCATGGATTTTAATACCTGCTCCGAATTTTTCTTTTGTTTCCTTTACTGCTTGCTCAATATACAGATTGAATAACATCGGGGAGAGGCTACAACCCTGTCTCACTCCCTTCCCAACCACTGCTTCCCTTTCATGCCCCTCGACTCTTATAACTGCCATCTTCTTTCTGTACAAATTGTAAATAGCCTTTCGCTCCCTGTATTTCACCCCTGCCACCTTTAGAATTTGAAAGAGAGTATTCCAATCAACATTGTCAAAAGCTTTCTCTAAGTCTACAAATGCTAGAAACGTAGGTTTGCCTTTCCTTAATCTTTCTTCTAAGATAAGTCGTAAGGTCAGTATTGCCTCACGTGTTCCAATATTTCTACGGAATCCAAACTTATCTTCCCCGAGGTCAGCTTCTACCAGTTTTTCCATTCGTCTGTAAAGAATTCGCATTAGTATTTTGCAGCTGTGACTTATTAAACCGATAGTTCGGTAATTTTCACATCTGTCAACACCTGCTTTCTTTGGGATTGGAATTATTATATTCTTCTTGAAGTCTGAGGGTATTTCGCCTGTCTCTCCCAAGGCCGTCAGTAGTTCTAATGGAATGTTGTCTACTCCCTTGGCCTTGTTTCGACTCAGGTCTTTCAGTGCTTTGTCAAACTCTTCACGCAGTATCGTATCTCCGATTCCATCTTCATCTACATCCTCTTCCATTTCCATAATATTGTCCTCAAGTGCATCGCCCTTGTATAGACCCTCTATATACTCCTTCCACCTTTCTGCTTTCCCTTCTTTGCTTAGAACTGGATTTCCATTTGAGCTCTTGATATTCATACAAGTGGTTCTCTTTTCTCCAAAGGTCTCTTTAATTTTCCTGTAGGCAGTATCTATCTTACCCCTAGTGAGATAAGCCTCTACATCCTTACATTTGTCCTCTAGCCATCCCTGCTTAGCCATTTTGCACTTTCTGTCGATCTCATTTTTGAGACGTTTGTATTCCCTTTTGCCTGCTTCATTTACTGCATTTTTATATTTTCTCCTTTCATCAATTAAATTCAATATTTCTTCTGTTACCCAAGAATTTCTATTAGCCCTCGTCTTTTTACCTACTTGATCCTCTGCTGACTTCACTACTTCATTCCTCAGAGCTACCCATTCTTCTTCTACTGTGTTTCTTTCCCCCATTCCTGTCAATTGTTCCCTTATGCTCTCCCTGAAACTCTCTACAACCTCTGGTTCTTTCAGTTTATCGAGGTCCCATCTCCTTAAATTCCCACCTTTTTGCAGTTTCTTCAGTTTCAATCTGCAGTTCATAACCAATAGATTGTGGTCAGAATCCACATCTGCCCCTGGAAATGTCTTACAATTTAAAACCTGGTTCCTAAATCTCTGTCTTACCGTTATATAATCTATCTGATACCTATTAGTATCTCCAGGATTCTTCCAGGTATACAACCTTCTTTTATGATTCTTGAACCAAGTGTTAGCTATGATTAAGTTATGCTCTGTGCAAAATTCTACAAGGCGGCTTCCTCTTTCATTTCTTCCCCCCAATCCATATTCACCTATTATGTTTCCTTCTCTCCCTTTTCCTACTGACGAATTCCAGTCACCCATGACTATTAAATTTTCGTCTCCCTTCACTACCTGAATAATTTCTTTTATCTCGTCATACATTTCATCAATTTCTTCATCATCTGCGGAGCTAGTTGGCATATAAACTTGTACTACTGTAGTAGGCGTGGGCTTCGTGTCTATCTTGGCCATAATAATGCAATCACTATGCTGTTTGTAGTAGCTTACCCGCAAACCTATTTTTTTATTCATTATTAAACCTAGTCCCACATTACCCCTATTTGATTTTGTGTTTATAACCCTGTATTCACATGATCAAAAGTCTTGTTCATCCTGCCACCGAACTTCACTAATTCCCACTATATCTAACATTAACCTATCCATTTCCCTTTTTAAATTTTCTAATCTATTTGCCCGGTTAAGGGATCTGACGTTCCACGCTCCGATCCGTAGAATGCCAGTTTGCTTTTTCCTTACTTCTCGTAATTCCTGAATTAGAAAGCGCCATCATCTTCCTTATATGTGTACTAAAATGTTCTGGTTTTGAAAACAGACCATTTTACGACACAATCACACACATTTTCAATAAGAAAGACTGTTTCGTAATATGCGGCATGGTGACCACTTCATTTTCCACGAACCTCGTACCTCCCTCCGTTTTTCTTATTCTTATGTATCAGTTTGTTACCTAGATCTTTCCCCCCTGACTGTCCGGGGGTTATAATAGGGCCGCGGTATTCCTGCCTGTCGTAAGATGCGACTAACAGGAGTCTCACACGTCTCGCCCCTTATGTGATGGTCCACCCTCGGGTTTGTCCTCCATATTTCACAAATATTCTGAAGAGCGAGTGAATTGGTGAAGGGCGTCTTTGTTGGTGCATTGTGTCCATCGGCATTAAGATCTTTAGCCCGCTTTCGCGTCGGTGCATTGCTGTGCCACTCACTCTCCACCTCTTGGGCGAGGATACATTCCGGGGTGCATTTTTCGCCATCCACTATGCTGTCGCTTCTGCGCCGACGACGACCGTGGACTTCTTTGCACGGTAGCCAGTCCGTTGTGGTGGGGCCGCCATGTACCCTGTAGGTTGTAGCCCCCTGACAACACAGGGATCGCTCTGCTGATGCCTGCGCTGTTATCTCCCCACGTACGCCAATGAGTAGATGCCTATCTCCCTGGGGCATCGGGACTCCTGGCAATGGCCATCCTGCCAGGTGGCCCTTGCTGAGGCTGGGTGGCGCTCGTGGGGAGAGCCCTTGGTCGTAGTGGGTGGCATCAGGGCGGATGACCCGCAATGAAGCATGGTACGTCATTTCTTGCCGGTAGCCAGCTGCCAGCGGTCTCTAGGCGTTCAAGGGCTCACTTAAATGCAGAGAAATATGACCACAAATCGTTCCCCACCCTGGCCAGGCCTTAGGAGGAGCGAAAGGCTAAGGGTGGCAGCGATTCTTATTCGCCCCGATTACTCGTCTGTACACGAGTAGATGTGGAATCATTCATGTCGACGAAGCCTCAGGTTCCTGTGCAGCATTTACAGGACAAGTTTGGGGAGGTGGGGGCTTATCCAAAATGCGCTCTGGGTCAGTTACCATCACACCCTATAAGAGTTTAAATATGGTACAGGGTATTATATTCCTTAGGGACCTTCTTTTGCAGTCTGATGACGAGCTGCGCGCCAATTTAGTGCGGCGAGGCGTTCATTTCGTACGGCACGTTCATCAGGGTCCGAGGGATAATCAGGTTGGCACCGGTGCCTTCATCTTGGCCTTTGAGGGCGATACCTGAGAAAGGTGTTGGTCTATCGCTGTGACATATAGCCTTATATCCCCTCCCCGATGTTGTGCTTTATGTGCTGGAAATTCGGCCATATGTCTTCCCGCTGTGTTTCCAGCATGTCTAGATTGCGGACGCCCACAACTCCCCAATACTCCGTGTGCCCCGACTCCCATCTGTGTCACCATCGGAGAGCATCATTCACCTTGCTCGCCAGACTGCAGGATCTTACAGAAAGAGCGGAAAGTCATGGGATATAAGACCCTGGACCGACTCACCTTCAGTGATGCTAAGTGGAAGATTGAACGTCTCCATCCTGTTTGCATGACTACCACTTATGCCGTCGCTACCACTGTTCTCGCCCTATCAGATCCACAGTCACCTATCAGAGTTGGAAGACTACACCTGCCCCCTTGATCATGGGGGGCACTACCCTCCCTTTTGCTCCTGCGCCAATTACTTCAGGAGCAACACACCCCCACCCATTGTGGACGTCTGTCCCCACTTCTAAGCCTGAGAACAACTTCTTTGGCTCCTCTCGCTCGGAAGGGGTCCCTTGGGTCCCTCCCTTCCCAGGTTTCCACCAGTGGGAAGGATGACGCCCGCCGGAGACATAAGTTCACACAAGCAGCTGGTCATAGGGCTTCACGATCCTCCTCAGTCCCGGAGACTGAATCAGTGAAGCCCTCCCAGCCAGTGAATCCCAAGGAGCAGTGAGAAATGTCAAAGAGGAAGACCTCAGAGACCAAGGAACTTGCGGTGGCACGCACCCCACCGCAACCTAAAGCTCTGCGTCTGAGGATGAGGTGGAGAATCTGGCATCTGCTGAAGACCTAGATCTCGCTGGACCCTCAGATACCATGGAAGTCGCTCTTGCATGTACTCAATCGGTGGCAGCAAAGTGACCCAGCTGCGTAACCTGCCTCCTTGAGCGCTTCATGCCTTTCCAGCCTAATAATGACATCATCCTCCAGTGGAAATGCGGCGTTTTTTTCCACCACTTAGTAGTCTTAGTTCAGCCAACTGCTCTCTGTGTTGCTCTCCAAGAAACCTGGTTTCCAGCAATGCGGACCCCTGCCCTTCATGGCTACTGGGGGTTTTATAAACACTAAGCTGACTGTAACAGGGCGTCAGCTGGTGTATGTCTGTTTGTCCTGCATATTCGGAATCAGTGCCTCTTGCTGTGAGGTTAAGAACGACCATGAATATTACTATCTGCAATGTCTACCTTCCTCTGGATGGTGAAGTACCTCAACGAATTGGTTGCTCTGATCTCCCAACTCTCCCCACCATTCCTACTGTTGAGTGACTTCAACACCCGTAACCCCTTGTGGGGTGGCGCTGTGATTACTGGCCGGGGTAGAGATGTTGAGAATCTTGTCTCTCGGAGACCCCACACACTTCAGTGTGGTTCGTGGCACTTATTTGGCCATTGAACTATCACTTTGCAGCCCAGGACTTTCACCATCTGTCCACTGGAGGGTTCATGATGACTTGTGTGGTAGTGACCACTTTCCGATCTTTCTGTCCCTATCCCAGCGTCACACTTCTGAACGTCTGCCGCGATGGGCTCTTAATAGGTTCGATTGACTGGCTTTCACATCTGCTGTCACTGTTGACGCTCCCGCACATGGCTTTATTAATGTGGTGGTAGAGCGGAACACTGCGTTGATCGTATCGGCTGCAGAACGCGCGGTTCCTCCTTCTTCCGCGTACCCTCAGCGTAAAACTGTGCCTTGGAAATTGCTGAGGCCATCAAGGAGCGTAGGTGGGTCCTCCAACGATATAAGCGGCATCCATCGTTGGAGATTCTCATTCTTTTCAAGCAGTTCCCTGCCCATTCCCGCCATCTGATGAAAGACGGAAGCAAGAGTGCTGGGAAAGATACATTTCCTCCATTGGTACTCGTACCCCTGCCTCCCAGGTGTGGACTCGGATTCGCCACTTTTATGGTAATCCGCCCCCACTGGGGGTGCCTGGGATTTCAGTAAATGGGGCAGTGTGCACCGACTCCGGTGAAATCGCAGAGTATTTTGCTGAGCACTTTGCTTGGAGTTCTGCATCTGCAAACTATCAACTGGCTTTTCGTTCCTTGAAAGAGCGGACACAACGACCGCATTTGTCTTTTACATCGCGCCACCTTGAGTTATACAACGCTCCTTTTACTGAGTGGGAATTCCTCAGTGCCCTTGCCCATTGCGCCGACGCAGCTCCAGGCCCTGACAGAATTCACTCCCAATTTCTCAAACATCGGTCTGTGACCTCACTGCATCAGCTTCTGTCTATCTTGAATCGCATCGGGGGCGAGGGAGTGTTCCCGTACCAGTGGCTAGACAGCATCATCGTCCCAGTGTTGAAACCTGGGTCGAACCCTGCAGAGTTGGACAACTACCGCCCCATTAGCCTCACCAGCGTTCTCTGCAGATTACCCGAACGAATGGTGAGCTGGAGGTTGTGTTTGCTCCTGGCGTGTCGGGGCCTTCTGACTCCATCCCAGTGTGGTCCCGCCGAAGTCGCTCAACGACATAATTTGGTGTGCCTTAAGTCTGCCATCCGAACAGCTTTTTCCAGGCGCCAACATCTGGTAGCCATCTCTTTTGACTTATGGAGGGCCTACGACACGACCTAGCACCACCACATCTTTGCCATGCTGCATGAGTGGGGCCTCCGTGGCTCGCTCCCGATTTTTGTACGGAACTTTCTCTCCCTCCGTACCTTCCGTGTTCAAGTCGGGGGCTGCTGCTTTAGCTCCTCCCATATCCAAGAGAATGGGTTCCCACAGGGCTCTGTATTGAGCGTTCCCCTGTTTTTACTCGCTATAAATGGCCTAGCAGCTGCTGTAGGCCGTTAGTGTCGCCCTCCTTATATGATGACGATTTCTGCCATTAATTCAGTTCCTCAGCCATTGGTGATGCTGAACGCCAACTACAGGGAGCCATTCGGTATGTGCAGTCATGGGCTCTCAACCATGGGTTTCACTTCTCCGCCGACAAGTCCTGCGGTTTGCACTTCTGTCGGCAATGGACAGTCCATCCTGACACTGCACTTTTTCTTGATGGAAAGTATCGCTTTTTACTACCGGTTTTCGACGCTCAGCAAACATGGCTCCTCTACTTTCGTCAGCTTAAGCGAAAGTGCTGGCGGCATATTAACGCCCTCCGCTGCCTGAGCAACACCGCTTGGGGGCAGATCGCTCTACATTGCTGTCGCTCTGTCCTGGATCAGTTACGACTTGACTATGGGTGGGTAGTATATGGTTTGTCAGTGCCCTCAGCATTGAAGCTGCTTGATCCTGTGCACCACTACGAGGTCCGTCTAGCGATGGGCGCTTTTCGAACGAGTCCAATGGCCAGTCTACTAGTGGAAGCTGGAGTCCCTCCACTGCACATCAGGCGCCGCCAACTACTCGCCCACTATGCAACACACGTCCATAGCTTGCCTCAGCATCCGAATTACCATCTTTTATTCCTGGAACGGCGACCTCAGTCAGGGATAACGATCGCTGTACGTGTCCGTTCCCTATTGTCTGAACTCGAGACCTTTCCCGTACAGCGTCTTGTGCGGGTCCATAAACGTTCGCCTCCGTGGTGTATGCCTCGGCCGAAACTATGGCTGGACCTATCGCGTTCCATAAGGACTCTGTTCCTCCTGACGCACTCTGCAGATACTTCTTATCGATCCTTGTCACGTCCCAGGGTTCTGAAGTCATCTATACCGACGACTCGCTGGTTGATGGTCGCACAGGCTTTGCCCATGCTCACTCGGCGCATACGGAACAGCGCTCCTTGCCGAATGGCTGAAGTGTCTTCACTGGCCATCTCTCGTGCCCTTGAGCATATTCGTTCCTGCCCCGGTGTGTCCTACTTGCTCTGCAGTGATTCGTTGAGTGGTTTACAGACCATTGATCAGTGCTACCCACGCCATCCTCTGGTAGCATCTATCCAGGAGTTGGTTTATGGCCTCGAACGATCTGGTCGTTCAGTGGTCTTTGTATGGAGCCTGAGGTATGTCGGAATTCCGGAAAATGAGCTCGTTAACAGGCTGACGAAACAGGCCACTCGTAAGCCGCTTCTGGAGATTGGTATACACAAACCTGACCTCCGATCGGTGTTACGCAGCAAATTTCTCGGGATTTGGGATGCTGAATGGCGCAACTTAGCTACGCCCAATAAACCCCGCGCCATCAAGGAGCGCACAAATGAGTGGAAGTCTTTTCTGCAGGCTTCTCGCAGAGACTCTGTGGTCCTCTGCCGCCTTCGCATCGGCCACACTTGGCTGACGCAAGGTATCTTCTCCGGCGTGCGGCCCCATCATGTCATCGCTGCGGTTACCGTTTGACAGTGGTCCATCTTTTGGTGGACTGTCCAGATCTAGCCGCTCTGAGGCGGAATTTTAATCTCCGTGACTCCCTTCCTTCGAGTTTAGGAGACGATGTCTCCAAGGCTCAATTTTTTTTACCTTTTCTAGATGACGCTGGTTTTTATTCTTCGGTTTTTACGTTTTCTACATGACGCTTGTTTTTATTCTTCGGTTTAAGTTTTAGTTCCTGTCCCTTGTCTCGCTGTGATTTCTAACATAGTACTTTTAGGTTAGAGATTTTAATGTGTTGCAGAGTGGCTGCCTTATCCTTTTTTGTCCTCGTGATCGGCCAGCCCAGGACATCTGCTCTCCTGTTTTAAGCTCTTCTGCCTGTTTCTTGCGTGTCTGCGGTATTCTTATCTTCTGTTGTCCCCACACCTTTACACAGAGATGACAAAGGTAATGGGACATCTGCTAGTACCGTGTCGCATTTCGATTTGCTCGGCGTAGTGCAGCCACACGTCGTGGCATGGACTCCTTAAGTCGTTGGTTGCCGCTGCACAATTATTGAGCCATGCTGCCTCTATAGACGTCTATCTCTGGTAGTTTCCGGTAAGGATGTTGGGCACGAAATGACATGTCTATTACGTCCCTTAAATGTTCGATGGGATTTGAGTCGTGCGATCAGGGAGGTCAAACCATTCGCTCGAATTTTCCAGAATGTTCTTCAAACAAATCGCGAATAATTGTATCCCTATGACATGGCACATTGTCACCCATAAAAATTCCATCCTTGTTTAGCGGCATTAAGTCCACGAATGGCTCGAAATGGTCTCCAAGTAGCAGGAAACCGGTCAGTGATCGATCCATTAGGACGAGAGGAGCCGCTGTATTCCTCGTAAACACAACCCACACCCTTATGGAGCCACCACGAGCCAGCACAGCGCCTTGTCGACAGCCTGGGTGTGCCATAACTGAACCCTACCATCAGCTCTTACCAACTGAAATCTGCACCCATCTGACCAGGCCACGCTTTCAGAGTCATCTAGGGTGCAACCGGTGTGGTAATGGTCCCAGGAGAGGCGCTGGAAGGCTATGTCCTGCTGTTAGCAAAGGCACTAACGTTCATCGTCTGCTGCTATAGCCCAGTAAAGCCAAATTTGGCCGTACTATCCTAAAGTACACGTTCATCGTACGTCCCATATTTGTTTCTGTGGTTATTTCACGCACTGTTGCTCGTCTGTTAGCACTGACAACTCTAGGCAAACGCCACAGATCTCGGTCGTTAAATGAAGGCCGTCGGCCACTGCGTTGTCGGTAATGAGAGGAAATGTCTGAAATACTCTTGACACTGCGGATCTCGGAATATTGAACTCTTTAACGAGTTCAGAAATGGAATGTCCGACGTGTCTAGCTCTAACTACCATTCCGCGTATGAAGTCTTTTGATTCCCGTCGTGCGGCCATAAGGGCATCGCAAAACTTTTCATCGGTGCCCCAGTGGACTGACATTTTATACCTTGTGTACTCGACGTTCCTGCCATCTCCATATCCCTGTCCTATGGCTTCTGTCACCTCAGCATACTGCAAACGTACGAGGGTTCTACTGAAAGTAATGACAACAATTTTCAAAGTTTTTAATGTTTCCTTTTTAGAGAAACCAAGTATATCATCATATTCTATGGATTTACCGTCACTTTCAAAGATAGTCTACATTTCGTTGCACACATTTTTCCCATCTTTCTACGACTTTCAAAATACCCTTACGAAAGAGCTCCGCTGCAGCTTTCCAAAGCCACTGACGCACTGCTTGCCAAATATCCTGCACTGTCTCGTAGCGTTGGCATCGGATCTGTTCCTTAAGAGGGCCGAAAAGATGGTTGTCAGGGGATGCCAAGCTAGGACTATAGGGAGGAAGTGGAAGAGTTTCACATCCAAATGTCCTGATTTTCTCGACAGTGACACGGGCAGCGTGAAGACGGGTGTTACTCTGTTGCAGGACGATTTTCTGCCCAGGGAATTTATCGCATATGACGGAGCTTCAAAACTGGATATAGCGAGCAACACTGTCGGTTTATCTAGGTTCAAGAAAAGCAATCAGAATCTTTGGTTTTTGCGTTCCGTGGAGACAGTGAGGGTGACCGCTACGGGTCTCGTTTTGGATAGTGGTGTTTCCACCTTTGCAACATTACACCCACCTCCTAACAGTGCTCGCTCCCATGCTGATCGAATTTCAGGATCAAATTTTCCCTCTTTAAGAAGAAATTCTATTACAACACTCTGTCGAAACGAAACCTTGAAGTCTGCCATTTTGGGAGTACTACATGTGGTCACGTAATAGTCGCTGATGGCGTCAAAATGTGGCAACATGTGTTGTAAGCCCTGTAGATTACGACCCTGCAGTCCGTTTTTGGTTCATTGTCGGAATTGGAATTTTAACAAAAGTTTCTCAGTCGACATAAAAGTTTTATGGGCATGGTACCGCGTCATAATGTATAAAACTATTGCTGCTGGAGATGATGGAGATAAACCAACGTTTCGGCCACGGTCCTCTTCTGGGTCTACTGGTGCGTTCTAGCTACGCAGGGTCCCTTGTATTTTGTTGATACTGTTCACTGTGCATGCCATTACGTCATTATTTCAAAAAGATAGTTTCGTTGGTCACTTAGGGAAAATGGAGAGGGAACTTTATTTTGATAGGTTATTGCAGTGGAGGGAGTTCGTAACCTCTGTTGTCTATTGGCTCCTGCGTTATGTACCATGATTGGTGGTCACCGTCGAATGAGAAGTTGGCAGCTCTTTACCAAATGCTGTTCGTCGACCGCACGGCAGCAGTTACTCGCCTGTAGCGCTCATGCCTCGTGTTGACAGTGCGGTCTGTTGGACTCTCAAGATGGGGCAAGCCTGAGCCCATCCTCTCTGACCATGTTATTGGGATGTTTAAGTATTTCGATGGCCCCTCTGATTTTGCGTTTCGTCATAACCGGCTGCTTGGCCAACACACAGGCTACGTTGATTTTTTTTTTTCCGCAGTCTTGCTGATGTTCTGCCTCTGCAGATTTGTTGTGTTGCCCTACACGAATATAGCGCTTGTGTTCCCCATTCCTTGTTGCTATTGGCCTGCCAGAACTATATTTTTAGAATTATTACGTAATGGCATGCGTAGTGAAAAGTATCAACAAAATATTAGGGACACTGCGTAGCTAGAACGCCCCAGCAGACCCAGAAGAATGCCCCTGCAGCAGTGGCCGAAACGTCGGTTTTTCTCCATCAACAGTAGTTTTATACATTATGACGCGGTACCATACCCAGAAAACATTTACGTAGACTTACTCTGGCCGCAGAAGTCTACGAAATTGTAAAATTTTCTATTTACGTTGTGATTTCGAGTTATGGGGAGTTTTCAAATAGTTCAAATGGCTCTGAGCACTATGGGACTTAACATCTAAGGTCATCAGCCCCCTCGAACTTAGAACTTCTTAAACCTAACTAACCTAAGAACATCATAGAACCGCTCGGCGACCGCGGCCGGCATGGGGAGTTTTCCAAGTCGGTGAACAACGGGCTGGTAACCATGTCAGTTACGCCACTCGCAAACATTTCGAAAACGTTCTCGCACTTTCACAGGCCATGACACTACACGTCAAAGAGTAAAAGGGATCCCAAATTTCGTCTCGGGAAAAGGGGGGGAAGGGGGGGGGGAGAGAACAGAGGAGGGTGGTGTCAGGAAGGGCATCCGGCAACGCTGTACCCCTTCATTACCAAATCCACAATAACAGATTGACCATATGGAGGGAGCAGATATAGCCATCACTGGCACTTTCCAACTGTAGCGCTCTGTATGAAAATCACTGGCTGTGCTGTGTGCAGTCTGTGGCTGGTTGGCATTGTTGTAATATTCGCTATTGTAGTGTTGGGCAGTTGGATGTGAACAGCGCGTAGCGTTGTGCAGTTGGAGGTGAGCCGCCAGCAGTGGTGGATGTGGCGAGAGAGATGTCGGAGTTTTGAGAGCGGATGATCTGGACATGTGTCCATCAAAGACAGTAAATTTGTAAGACTGGATGTCATGAACTGATAAATATATTATGACTTTTGAACACTATTAAGGTAAATACAATGTTTGTTCTATATCAAAAGCTTTCATTTGCTAACTATGCCTATCAGTAGTTAGTGACTACAGTAGTTAGAATCTTTTATTTAGCTGGCAGTATTGGCGCTCGCTGTATTGAAGTAGTTCGAGTAACGAAGATTTTTGTGAGGTAAGTGATTCATGAAAGGTATAGGTTATTGTTAGTCAGGGCCATTCTTTTGTAGGGATTATTGAAAGTCAGATTGCGTTGCGCTAAAAATAATGTGTGTCAGTTTATTGATGATATGAATAAGTAAGGAGAGAAATGTCTGTGCACTTTGAGTTTTGCTCAGCTGTTTGAAAATCAAGTAACGTAAGGGGTTTATCAGCACAATAATTTATAAATTTTTCTAAGGGGACGTTTCACAACTAGTAGCCTAAGTTGGCAGTACTTCTACCACCCGGCGTAAAGACGAACCGTTGGCGTGCAGGCTGCTTATCTGCAGGGCAGCGAGGATGGAGCAGAGAGAGCAGGGAGTGTGGCTGGGCGGTGGGCTGGGCTGTCTTCTGGCCAGTGTCCATGCTGCCAGCAGCTGGCCTGGCGAGTTACTTTAAGCCGAGCTCTGTCAAACTGTGTATTCGGTGTCAGTCGGCTGGTGGGCCTGTGGGCAGCCCCTCCACACTCACACCGGTATGATGACCGACACGAAAGGTCTACTGCCATATCTGCATAGGTCTTCACAGGATGTGGGTACTGGTTATGATTAACGATTAATACGCGCTTATCTTGAGATAGATTGGGTCGAAAATTGAACGCAGGGTAGCGGTTTGTAGAGGGGAAAAAAGGAGCCAAGGCAAGAGCCAAGAGGAAAATAAAAATCCTCTGCGATAGCGGAGCCAGGTAGTAAGAGAGGTAGTGGACTGCTTGCTGTCTGCGACAGATCAAGCAAGGGTTAGGTAAGTTAGTGGTTGATATCACGTAGGTGGATACCTTTGACGTTGCGATTTGTTGTCACTCGGCCGCTACGCCTGGGTACCGACATTGTTTTGTCGGCCAGCATCAACGTACCTGCAACAGTTGAGTTCATCATCGGTTAGTGTCCGATGGGTCATATACCGGATGCACAGTGTAGAAGGGTAGCGTAGGCGGTTTGTTTATGCGATACTGTGCGAGTTTATCGGATTCCCCGCTATTGTCTGTTAGTCGGCTGTCATAGCTGCTGGCATGATCAGTCAATATTGCTGGTGTCCAGGGGCTCGCCGATGTTGTCGCTTGTGAGTTTTTGTTAGCTGCCGGCCGTCGTGGCCGAGCGGTTCTAGGCGCTCTAGTCCGGAACAGCGCTGCTGCTACGGTCGCAGGTTCGAATCCTGCCTCGGGCATGGTTGTTTGTGATGTCCTTAGGTTTACGTAGTTCTGAGTCTAGGGATGACCTCAGAAGTTGAGTCCCATAGCGCTCAGAGCCATTTGAACCATTTTTTGTTTGTTAGCTCGCCATAGGTAATTAGGCCCTAGCTAAAAGTGTGTTTGCTCGCTTATACTTCCACCTATTGCTGTGATGATAGCTCCCAAGAGTAAGGATGAAAGGATTGTTCGAATATCTCAAGTTCCAGAATAGTCGTGTGACGAGTTTTCTTGAGGGTATTCATTTTGAAGACCCACGGTGCAAGTGTACGGTGGAGCGTTGCTAATGGTATGTACCATTTTGTTGTGTATGACCTGCAGGCGGCGCTGGCGTATAGGAGCTGCGTATCTCCATACGGGAGCTGTGTACTTCATCAGAGTTCTGCTGAGTTTCATGTAGGAGGATCTCGACACCCTCCTATTTAGTGTACTTTCCCTGTTGAGTATAGGGCAGAGTTGTTTGAACCTCATGTGCACTCTGTTGGCAATGTATTCTATGTGGTCCCCCCCATATACTTTACCACTCCGGCCAGACGACGATATATCCAACTTTCCCACGGAAACGTATTGGGCGTGCATGTAGTGTTACCTGCCTACAGTGTTTGCGCAGTAGTTTCGATCTGTGTGTGAGCGAAACTGCGTCGGACTTGCCGAAGTTTACTTTAATATGCCATCGTCCGAATCAAGGCTTGACACTTCTGAGTATTCTGTGTAATTGTGAACGTGTTCGCCGGTTTCCTATCATCCGTTCAAATGGATAACGTGGTGTCTTGTGTTGCTTGGAGATCATTAATATAGAGGTTGAACAAGATAAGGGCCAGTAAGGTTAACTGGGGTACTCGAGCTTGAATACCGTGTTTTGCACTGCAAGTCAGTGGTGAAACATCTGTTGATGAGAGATGAGTGTATGAGACGTACGAGCCCGCCAGGGAAACCAGTATCACATAGTTTGCGTATGAGGTCGTTATGCCAGAGACGATCGAAAGCTTTTTCGATGTCCAAAAACACAACCCCTGCGCCTTTGTTCAGGTTGTAGCCTTGTGTTATATTTTGAGCTACGCGGAAGAGTTGTGTTGTTGAGTGGTGATTGCTCTGGTCTTAGGATGTCGTTGGCGACGCAGTGCCTAGTGATGAATATTACCTTCTCGATGATCTCGCTGAGCGAACACAGCAGACTGAAGGGTTTACTGTTGCAGGAGGGAGTGGTCTTTTCCTGGCTTGCTGAACATCACGACCTAGGGCGTCTTCCAAAAGTCAGGAAAGTGTTGGTGTTGTAGAATTGCATTCGTTATGTGTGCTACGTTTTCTACAGGCCTACCCGTGAACTCCCGGAGGACACAGTTTTAAATATTATTAGGACCAGGGGCTTTCCTAGCATTAGTGTGCTTGATACCCAACGTGACTTCATTTGAGCCTAGTGTCTCGCTGCGAGTGTAACCTCTTGGTCCATTTAAAGTGTGAGTACTCGGTCTGATGGAACAAGATTCGCCATGAAAGAAGCTGTAAGTGTTCTGGCCATATGCTCTGCTTTCTAATCTGCGGAGGACAAAGCTCCGTCTGGGGCTTGTAGAGGAGGTATCTAGTGTTTCCTCCAGGTGAAGTGTCTAGGTAGCTTCCACACAGCAGGATCTGTGGCATCCAGCACTGCCATTTTTTGCCACCATGTTCGTTTCTAAATGTTTGTATTTTCTCCCGTATTAGTCCCTGGAGTCTGTTAACGTGCAGGTTATAGAACGGACGCCTGGTATGCTGACAGTATCTCTTGAGGCAGTTCCTCATTGAGATTAGGTGCAGAGTCTTCTGCTGCAGGGCCGTCGAGTGTTGTTCAGGCGTTGCACGCGGAATGGCGTCAGACACCTCGACTTGGACTGCAGTAGTGAGAACCTCCACTGCCTCATCAGTCTGTTGTGTGTTGTTAATTTCGTGAGTGTCCGGAATACGACTATCAAGCATTTCCTTGAACAGAGTCTATTTCATTCGCTTGTAGTTCAGTATCCTACGTGGTTCAGTATCCTGTGGCGTTTCTTCCATGTGGAATATAACAGGCATGTGATCTGAGTCCAGATCGTTTTCAACCGTATGGTCGAGTGATCGTGTGATGCCCTTGATGAGCGTTTTGTCTAACGCGTCAAGCCTGAGTCGAGCCTGGGGGTAGGTACGTGGGGAGATACAGGCCTAGCGTAATTTAGTTTCGGCGTAGTGCGTATTCGTGTCGTTTCTTACCATATAAGGTGTGGTGTCACCGCCAGACACCACACTTGCTAGGTGGTAGCCTTTAAATCGGCCGCGGTCCGTTAGTATACGTCGGACCCGCGTGTCGCCACTGTCAGTGATTGCAGACCGAGCGCCGCCACACGGCAGGTCTAGAGAGACTTCCTAGCACTCGCCCCAGTTGTACAGCCGACTTTGCTAGCGATGGTTCACTGACAAAATACGCTCTCATTTGCCGAGACTATAGTTAGCGTAGCCTTCAGCTACGTCATTTGCTACGACCTAGCAAGGCGCCATTATCAGTTACTATTGATATTGTAAATAATGTACAGACAAGAGCTACGTTCAACATTAATGGATTAAAGTTAAGTATTCCACCAGTTACCTCCTTTTTTCTGAAGTCTAAATTCCTTGTCCTGTTCCAGACCTCACGCCATCCTGCGTGAGCTTAAACGCGTGCCTTTCGGCTTCCTCTAAAATTCGTGGGTTGGCTCTCCTGCCAATCCACAACAGAAGGTACGACAGACGGCACCTAGTGAGTGAATAGCGCCCAGTACAGCACGCCAGTTTACTCTAAGTTTGAAGATGGTACGTAGCTGTTCCGCTGTTGCGAATCCCTGAGAACCGTGATACACTTCCTTCTTTCGTTCTCTCGTGTGTGTGTCTTTAAAATATTGGTAAAACGACGAGGAGCGTGCAGCGGACATAGGCGAGTTGGTCCGCACGCAGGTGACGGCCGCTCTGCAGCGCACCGATGCGTTGGACCTGGTAGTGCGAGCCGTCACCGACTCCGTCTCGAACGCTGTGCTTGAGGGAATACGGAGCACCATTGATCTCAACAAGAACAAGGTTAGTGCCATAGAGAAGTCCATTGCTGAAGCTAACGAGAAACTACGCATCCTTTAAACACAGGTTGTTGACAGATAGGACGAGATTGAACAGTATCAAAGACGTAATAATGTCAGAGTCTTTGGTGTACCTGAAGAACATGGTGAAAACACAAACGAAGTGTTCTTTAACATCGCCTGTGAAAAATTAGGCGTTGAAGTTTCGTATCGATAGGAGCCGCAGTGTACGACGTAGGATGGCAGATTCCAAAAATCCCAAGCCTATCGTGATAAAATTTTTGTCCTATCGGAAACACCCTGGAGCCTTTGTATCAAAACGGAAATTAGCAAAATCAGGAATCGCGATACCTGAGGACCTTACGTCTCAAACAGTACGATCTGCCTGTTCAGACTGCAGATTGTGTGGCCAGAGATGGCAGAACAATCGTTAAGACAGCTGCAGAAAAGCACTTAGTGAGCGACAATACTGATCTTGAATGCTTAAGCTGTGCGAGTCCGAAATGATCCGTCATAAACAAATATTTTATTTTGTTGTAATATCCTTAAAAATAGTTTACCAGTTTCTGTCTGTTGTGTATTAGGTTCATTTTTTGTAGTTCGTACTGGCTGTTTATGTATAGAAACATTCCAGTTTTTATCTTGAAAATAGTTTCCTTTACCAACGTTATTTTATCTGTTTAGTTTTATTCTTAGTGCTAATTGCTTTTGTAAACAAACATCTTATTTTTTGGTACTGTAATTGGAAGCAGTTTCATTATCATTAAGTCTCTTTAAGTTTACTTCTAGAACTAGTTATAGACTATGAGTTGAGTTATCATACTTCCAACAGCACCATTGTAGTTACTTCACCAGTTACAGACAATTAGTTCACAGTCAGTTTATCATTTCATTGGTAACATCATTATAGGTATACTGTTACTCTCCTGCTCTTTCTGTTTTTCTATAAGAGTATTATTTAAGTACAATTTATTGCACATTCTCCTTTCCCTTTTATTACTACTTCAGGGTAATCACACTTTCATTACCACTTCGTCATACTCTTACACTCTGCTTGTTTTCTGGTCATGCTGTCCACGCTCTGCTCGTCTGGGATAGAACGCTGCACCTTTGTACGTCACACTTAGAGTCAGGCAAGTCCGTCCGACCTTCATCTTCCCACGCTGCCTCCGTCGCCCCGCCCAGCTGCGCCTAGCTCCACGAACCCCTCCTCCCGCTCTTCGTGGCATTCCGCGAGGCCCTAGCTCAATCTCTCTCTGGGAAAGCCGCCCCTTCCACTTCTTCGCTAATAGAGTAAGCGACTCAGTACACCTATACGCTGCAGATTGCCCACAAAATGTGCGGTCCTCACATGAGTTCACTGAGTTCCGCTGCTCAGACTTCACGTCATATTCCTGTCAGAGACATAGCTGAAGTGTAGCATCCTATCTAGTTCTCTAAGTCTACACGGCTACGTTCTTATGAGACATGAAAGACGCAACAGACGAGGGGGCGGTGTGGCAGCATATACTCGTATAAATGAATCCAAAGCTCATGCTCACGCCTGATAACGAGGACAAACAGCCGGAGTAAATGTTCTTTGATCAATAGAATGTGTGTCATCTTCGTAACATACAATCCACCTAAAGCTGGACAGCACTCCAATTTTCAGTCTGCACTGTCAAATCTTGAAGCATCATACGAAGACGTAATTCTAGCTGGAACATCAACACAAATTTTCTGAACAGTTATCCTTCCGTATCAAAACTCACTCGCATACTTTCCTGCTCGCCGGCCGCGGTGGTCTCGCGGTTCTGGGCGCGCAGTCCGGAACCGTGGGACTGCTACGGTCGCAGGTTCGAATCCTGCCTCGGGCATGGATGTGTGTGGTGTCCTTAGGTTAGTTAGGTTTAAGTAGTTCCAAGTTCTAGGGGACTGATAACCACAGCAGTTGAGTCCCATAGTGCTCAGAGCCAACTTTCCTGCTCATACCTCACACTTATTCCACTTGGATCTACTTACCGTACAGCAAACACAAGCATTCGCAACCAAATCACCAAACAGAGTAGTTCCCACTGATCAGATTTCTTCACCAGCCCTGTTTGCTCATGATGTAATATTCGTGAAGTACTCACTGCAGTGTCCAAGACCCTTAGAGATTTTAAGCTCTAAAATTCGTCTGATCTTACAGTAGACGCTCATTATATTTCTTGGCAGACAACAGGAGGGAATAACGTCGACATAAATAACGAAGCCTCTAATTTCATTGAGAGACTCAGTTACTTATACGATAAACATGGTGCCCTGAAAACAGTAAGAGTAAGAATAAATCTGCGCCATGGCTCACAGATCATCTCGAACACCTTATGAGTGTCAGAGAGACGTGGCGCTCAGGAAATACAAGCGGCATTCTATATCTTATAATCACATCACATACAAACAGCTATGCAGCCGAGGAAGTCAGGTCATCAGGCATGTTCACTCGTTGAGGACCTTCACGGAACTGCCTTACTGTGAAGAAATCTACGAGGTCGAGCAAAGGCAAACCCAAATCTGCTGCTGAACCCCTACTTCCTATTGAAGACCTAAACGAGTATTTCGCAACGCCGACATCTATACTTGACCAACACACAAGGGCACAAACTATCGATTACCTTAATGCATCAGTGATTAGTGGATACGGGAAATTTTCTCTGCAGACTGTAAGCCCTAATACGGTCAGGAGGTCAGTGGCGCGAATTCATTCTCCAGCTGCACGACACGATAATATTACATTGCAAATTATCAGTTTTCTCCTCGATTCACTGCAGCTCATAATAACGAACATTTTTTAGCAATTCTTTAACCTCTAGCACCTTTCCATCAGACTGGAAGCAACGATTCATAAAACCATTATCAAAGAAAGAATCTCCCAAAGTACCCTAAGATTGTAGACTCATTTGCGTTCTACCAGCACTATCCATACATAGTTCACGCATAATTCACTAATTATTTAACAGCACATAGCGATTTAGATGAATACTGGCTTAGTTTCCAGCAAAATCGCAGCAACACAGCTGCTCTTATAAAAATGACTGACGATTTAAAACAAGCCATGGACCAACAGCTGGCGAACAATTATGTGCTTTTTGGATTTCAGCAAACCATTCGACAATGTGGACTTCGACATTTAACTTGCTAAACTCTAACACCTAAACTTTTCTTCAAGTGCTGTAGAATGGTTCCACTCATAAATTACATCGTACCAGCAATGTGTAACGACTAGGGAAAAAAGGTCACATTAGACAAATGTAGAACCAGGAGTCCCTCAAGGATCAGTATTGGGGTCCACTACTATTCTCACTATATGTTAATGTCGTCTCCACTCTTCTCTCCCACTGTAAATATCACTTACACTCTGACGATCCCATGGTTTATCCAAGCGCAAACCTAACAGTCTTGCAGTCTTTTGCACAGCCATCCAGCGTGTAAATGCTGATTTACTTGCCTTGACTGGACGCAGAAATTTTCTAAAACACAAGCAGTCTTAGTCGCACTTAAATTATCCGTTAATATAGAGAATGGAATAATTCTGGACCATCACCTTAGACTGCACTGAACACACAATTCAGTCTACAAGACGATGTCAGCGTCACTTCACTCACTACAGGAATATGAAAAGGTGTTTCCCTTCGAGCTTAGAAAGAAGCTTGCAGAGTCACTGATACTCCCTATACTGGACTATGGTGATGTTGTTCTCCAAGGACTTTCATACCGCAGTTCACGCAGTTTGGAACTGGTGACGAACGCCTGTGCACGGCACATTTGTGACTTCCGTTTTTTCGACCGCATCACTCCTGCCTACAAACAGTTATCATGGCTATGTGCCAGTTAGCACAGAGACTATCATACGCTATGCTTGCTCTATCGTCTTCTCAATCTCTGCACTCCCACTTATTTATCGTCAACTTTTACACTACAGTCTGAACATCACAGCAGAAACACCCGCTCTCAACACAGTAAAATCCTCTCTTTACCAGCTCACCAAGTTTTCAAGCACACTAAATTTTTTCTATTGACTCTGACATTTCCGCATGCTATTTTCTGAATGCAGATTGGGCTCACGTGATTCACCCTTACTTACTTGGACGTGTACTGGTATATTCGTGGGGCCATATTTTTAGTGAACAGGACAAGTATTGAACGGTTTCGATAATGAGTGATCGCCAGTTATTAATCACAGAGTGCTGCAGGTTTAATTCCCTTGTACACATATTACTTGAATTAAACGACGTGCTGAATGTCTGCCGCATGTGAGAAGGGGGCTACGTCAGTGCAGCAAGCATTGAGCGAGGGAAGCTGACACTGTTTAGATCCTCACATTGACCTCTCACATTGTACTCTTAGAACAGTAAGTTGCTCCCGTTAGCTGCCGTGTTGGTAAGATTTTTTAATGATTCCTTAACAGTCCCCCACTTGAATCAGGGGCTTTGTAGCTGGTGCGGAGGCTTCCCTGCCTAAGAGATACAGATAGCCGTACCGTACGTGTAACGACAAACGTTTGGTTACTGGAGAAGAGCCGCAGTCTTCCCAGTAGCTGAGGGACAAGAGTGTGAATGATTGATTCAATGGCCTTGCAACATCAGCCAAAGGAGCATTGCTATGCTGGCACTGCGAATGGCTAAAAAGAAGGGAAACTACAGCTGTAATTTTTCCCGAGGGCACCCAGCTTTACTGTGTGATTAAATTATGATGGCGTCCTCTTGGATAAAATATTCCGGAGGTAAAATAGTCCCCCATTCGGATCTCCGGGCAGAGATTACTCAGGAGAAAAAAAACTGGTATCCTACGGAACGGAGGCTGGTATGTCCGATCACTTAGTCGGGTACGTAGGTTAGAAAATTTAAAAAAGGAGATGGATAGGTTAAAGTTAGATATAGTGGAAATTAGTGAAGTTCGGTGGCAGGAGGAACAAGTCTTCTTGTCAGGTGAATATAGGATATAAATACAAAATCAAATACGGGTAATGCAGCAGTAGTTTTAATAATGAATAAAGAAACAGGAACACGGATAAGCTGCTACGAACAGCATAGTAAACGCATTATTGTAGCGAAGGTAGTTACGAAAACCACGCCTACCACAGTAGTGCAAGCTTATATTCTAACTAGATATGCAGACGACGAAGAGATTGAAGAGCTGTATGATGAAATAGAAGAAATTATTCAGATAGTGAATAGAGACGAAAATTTAATAGTAATGGGGGAATGGAATTCGATACTAGGAAAAGGAAGAGAAGGAAAAATAGTAGGTATGAAATGGGGGGAAGGAATGAAAGTAGAATCCGCCTGGTAGAATGTTTCCCAGAGAATAACTTAATCATAGCTAACACTTGGTTTAAGAATCATGAAAGAAGGCTGTATACGTGGAAGAGGCCAAGAGACACTGGAGGGTTTCAGATAGATTATATAATCAAATCTAGAGATTAAAGAAGACAGAAATTTTGGAACCAAGTTTCAAATTGTAAAACATTTCCAGGGGCAGATGTGGACTCTGCCCACAATTTATTGATTATGAAATGTAGTTAAAGCTGAAGAAACTGTATGAAGGTAAAAATTTAAGGAGATGAGACCTGGATAAACTGAAAGAACCAGAGATTGTAGAGAGTTTCAGGGGGAGCATTAGGGAACGACTGACAAGAACAGAGGAAAGGAATACAGTAGAAGAAGATTGGGTAGCTCTGAGGGATGAAGCAGTGAAAGCAGCAGACGATCAAGTAGGTAAAATGACGAGGGCTAATAGAAAACAGAAGAAATATTGAATTTAATTGATGAAAGGAGAAAATATAAAAATGCAGTAAATGAAGCAGGCAAAAAGGAATACAAACGTCTCAAAAATGAGATCGACAGGCAGTGAAAAATGGCTAAGCAGGGATGGCTAGAGGACAAATGTAAGGACGTAGAGGCTTGTCTCACTAGGGGTAAGATAGATACTGCCTACAGGAAAATTAAAGAGACCTTTGGAGAACAGAGAACCACTTGTATGAATATCAAGAGCTCAGATGGCAACCCAGTTCTAAGCAAAGAAGGGAAAGCAGAAAGGTGGAAGGAGTATATAGAGGGTTTATACAAGGGCGATGTACTTGAGGACAATATTATGGAAATGGAAGAGGATGTAGATGAAGATGAAATGGGAGATACGATACTGCGTGAAGAGTTTGACAAAGCACTGAAAGACCTGAGTCGAAACAAGGCCCCGGGAGTAGACAACATTCCATTAGAACTACTGACGGCCTTGGGAGAGCCAGTCCTGACAAAACTCTACCATCCATCTGGTGAGCAAGATGTATGAGACAGGTGAAATACCCTCAGACTTCAATAAGAATATAATAATTCCAACCCCAAAGAAAGCAGGTGTTGACAGATGTGAAAATTACCGAACTATCAGTTTAATAAGTCACAGCTGCAAAATACCAACGCGAATTCTTTACAGACGAATGGAAAAACTGGTAGAAGCGGACCTCGGGGAAGATCAGTTTGGATTCCGTAGAAATACTGCAACACGTGAGGCAATACTAACCTTACGACTTATCCTAGAAGAAAGATTAAGAAAAGGCAAACCAACTTTTCTAGCATTTGTAGACTTAGAGAAAGCTTTTGACAATGTTGACTGGAATACTGTCTTTCACATTCTAAAGGTGGCAGGGGTAAAATACAGGGAACGAAAGGCAATTTACAATTTGTACAGAAACCAGATGGCAGTTACAAGAGTCGAGGGGCATGAAAGGGAAGCAGTGGTTGGGAAAGGAGTGAGACAGGGTTGTAGCCTCTCCCCGATGTTATTCAATCTGTATATTGAGCAAGCAGTAAAGGAAACAAAAGAAAAATTCGGATTAGGTATTAAAATTCATGGAGAAGAAATAAAAACCTTGAGGTTCGCCGATGACATTGTAATTCTGTCAGAGACAGCAAAGGACTTGGAAGAGCAGTTGAACGGAATGGACAGTGTCTTGAAAGGAGGATATAAGATGAACATCAACAAAAGCAATACGAGGATGATGGAATGTAGTCGAATTAAATCGGGTGATGCTGAGGGAATTAGATTAGGAAATGAGACACTTAAAGTAGTAAAGGAGTTTTGCTATTTAGGGAGCAAAATAACTGATGATGGTCGAAGTAGAGATGATATAAAATGTAGACTGGCAATGGCGAGGAAATCGTTGCTGAAGAAGAGAAATTTGTTAACATCGAGTATAGATTTAAGTGTCAGGAAGTCGTTTCTGAAAGTATTTGTATGGAGTGTAGCCATGTATGGAAGTGAAACATGGACGATAACCAGTTTGGACAAGAAGAGAATAGAAGCTTTCGAAATGTGGTGCTACAGAAGAATGCTGAAGATAAGGTGGGTAGATCACGTAACTAATGAGGAGGTATTGAATAGGATTGGGGAGAAGAGAAGTTTGTGGCACAACTTGACTAGAAGAAGGGATCGGTTGGTAGGACATGTTTTGAGGCATCAAGGGATCACAAATTTAGCATTGGAGGGCAGCGTGGAGGGTAAAAATCGTAGAGGGAGACCAAGAGATGATTACACTAAGCAGATTCAGAAGGATGTAGGTTGCAGTAGGTACTGGGAGCTGAAGAAGCTTGCACAGGATAGAGTAGCATGGAGAGCTGCATCAAACCAGTCTCAGGACTGAAGACCACAGCAGCAGCAGCAATATTTTCCAGTTAAGTGATAGTTGCTAGCCTGTTGCACTGTTCCCTCAGTTAAGTGCAGGCAAATTTGTTGGAACAAAGGGTATATTGACTGATAGGTTTCAATTACGTGTTACTTGATAGTCTGTTTAAAGAACTAAAGGAAAACTGTTACTTAAGTAAGCATTGCTGCAATAACTGCGGGATATTTTGGCTTTTTATTTTAATTATATGTTATGTGCCAACCTAGTAAAATAACTAAAAGCATAATTGTTTGCTGAAATAAGTGTTGCGGTAAAACTGAATAATTGAAAGGTATTTTGACTAATTCTGTCGTAATGGAATGTTACTATCAAGCTGTTGAATAAGTAGAGAGTAACATTTTGTTAATTGACTGTTGTCAATTTATTAAAATAGCTCAAGATTAATGTTTATTGAAGACTGATTGTTTAATTTAATACTTCTTTATAGGAGGCTATGAGTTCATATCGAATGAATTTTAATCTGTTGGATTATGATCTCGTTGGTTCAAAATTGCTCTGAGCACTATGGGAGTTAATATCTGAGGTCATCAATCCCCTAGAACTTAGAACTACTTAAACCTAACTACCCTAAGGACATCACACACATCCATGCCCGACGCAGGATTAGAACCTGCGACCGTAACGGTCGCGCGGTTCCAGACCGAAGCGCCTAGAACCGTTCGGGCACAAGGGCTGGCTGGCATGATCATATTGAATTTTATGCATATTTGCAGTAAATGTGATTATGCAAAATGTGAAACTCGAGCGCAGTCAGTCGGTCCACTCATATCACAGTAGCCCAGTAATTTGATACAATATAAAGGATTGCAAAGAAACAAGAAACCTACACTCCTGGAAATGGAAAAAAGAACACATTGACACCGGTGTGTCAGACCCACCATACTTGCTCCGGACACTGCGAGAGGGCTGTACAAGCAATGATCACACGCACGGCACAGCGGACACACCAGGAACCGCGGTGTTGGCCGTCGAATGGCGCTAGCTGCGCAGCATTTGTGCACCGCCGCCGTCAGTGTCAGCCAGTTTGCCGTGGCATACGGAGCTCCATCGCAGTCTTTAACACTGGTAGCATGCCGCGACAGCGTGGACGTGAACCGTATGTGCAGTTGTCGGACTTTGAGCGAGGGCGTATAGTGGGCATGCGGGAGGCCGGGTGGACGTACCGCCGAATTGCTCAACACGTGGGGCGTGAGGTCTCCACAGTACATCGATGTTGTCGCCAGTGGTCGGCGGAAGGTGCACGTGCCCGTCGACCTGGGACCGGACCGCAGCGACGCACGGATGCACGCCAAGACCGTAGGATCCTACGCAGTGCCGTAGGGGACCGCACCGCCACTTCCCAGCAAATTAGGGACACTGTTGCTCCTGGGGTATCGGCGAGGACCATTCGCAACCGTCTCCATGAAGCTGGGCTACGGTCCCGCACACCGTTAGGCCGTCTTCCGCTCACGCCCCAACATCGTGCAGCCCGCCTCCAGTGGTGTCGCGACAGGCGTGAATGGAGGGACGAATGGAGACGTGTCGTCTTCAGCGATGAGAGTCGCTTCTGCCTTGGTGCCAATGATGGTCGTATGCGTGTTTGGCGCCGTGCAGGTGAGCGCCACAATCAGGACTGCATACGACCGAGGCACACAGGGCCAACACCCGGCATCATGGTGTGGGGAGCGATCTCCTACACTGGCCGTACACCACTGGTGATCGTCGAGGGAACACTGAATAGTGCACGGTACATCCAAACCGTCATCGAACCCATCGTTCTACCATTCCTAGACCGGCAAGGGAACTTGCTGTTCCAACAGGACAATGCACCCAACGTGCTCTAGAATGTGTAAGTCAACTACCCTGGCCAGCAAGATCTCCGGATCTGTCCCCCATTGAGCATGTTTGGGACTGGATGAAGCGTCGTCTCACGCGGTCTGCACGTCCAGCACGAACGCTGGTCCAGCTGAGGCGCCAGGTGGAAATGGCATGGCAAGCCGTTCCACAGGACTACATCCAGCATCTCTACGATCGTCTCCATGGGAGAATAGCAGCCTGCATTGCTGCGAAAGGTGGATATACACTGTACTAGTGCCGAAATTGTGCATGCTCCGTTGCCTGTGTCTATGTGCCTGTGGTTCTGTCAGTGTGATCATGTGATGTATCTGACCCCAGGAATGTGTCAATAAAGTTTCCCCTTCCTGGGACAATGAATTCACGGTGTTCTTATTTCAATTTCCAGGAGTGTAGTTACACAGCTCTTCGGCTGCTAGCTCGTTTCTGGACATCGAATATGATATTGGAATTCTGTTGGAGTGTGTTTTGTTTAATACAATTCTGGTTTCAGTACTAACCTGCGCTCTCGTTACTTGTTATCTTAATGATAGCTCTCCAACACCTCCACAAGGCTTACGCTCCCATCATTAAATACAAGAACTGCATAATAAGTTACAATTCTGGCAACTGCAGCCGTAGAAAATGTGACTTCGGGGCATCTTTTCCATATAAGTCAATTTAAAGACCTATTCTGCCATGTAGTGTGGGTGGGTTCGAATCCCGGTAGGGTTGGAGATTTTCTCCTCTCAGCGACTCGTTGTCGTGTTGTGCTCATCATCATTTCATCACCACCGACACGTAGTATGGTGTCAGCTGAAGAGACTTGCGTCGTCCGAAGTGGCCGAGCGGTTCTAGGCGCTACAGTCTGGAACCGGGCGATCGCTACGGTCGCAGGTTCGAATCCTGCCTCGGGATTGGATGTGTGTGATGTCCTTAGGTTAGTTAGGTTTAATTAGTTCTAGGTTCTAGGGGACTGATGACCACAGATATTAAGTCCCATAGTGCTCAGAAACATTTGAACGATTTGACCTCAGAAGTTAAATACCATAGCGCTCAAGCCATTTTTTGAAGAGACTTGCAACTGGGCTATCGAACTGCCCGACCATCAACGATATACGATCATTTCATTTCGTAGAAAGTCATTTGCATTCCGGGTTTTGTCATTACCACAAATTTTTAGATGTTCAGGATCGGCGAGAAAATTGTAAATGGGTTTGACGACATCTAGGATAGAATTTGGAAGTCTCTCCTTGCGAATGTGACACACGTAGTCGTTGTTCACTGAGCTTGTGCTGACGTGTTACTGCAAAAAGTGGGCGTGGCAGGAAGGTCGCGACACTCGATTAATTATTTTTCAAGCACTTCGGATGCGATTCATGATTGAAACTTTGGAAATTTATTGTCCATGAGTTCAACTAATAAATAAATAAAAGTGAAAACTTGCATTGTCTATCAATTTTATGAACATCCCCCCAGAACCTGATTGATTAGACAGTAACAAAGTAATTTTGTTTTGTAGAACAAAAAAGGTGGTGTACCGTTCTCAGCAAATTCTGAACACGAGAGATTATTATGTTCATAAATGACATACTTATTGCAATTGTCATTAAAACATATTTTGGCGGGCTCTCCTGAAAAGAGCCACGAAACGCCTATTTCGGTAGGGTTAAGTGTGCGAGGTTCGTTATCGAAAGCTCTCCACGGTCCTGCACGTGAAGATGTTGGCAAATAGCCCAGCCGACACGCCTCTTTTTCTCGACTAATTGGCTGTGCCTCATTTAAGCGGAACGCAGGTCAGTTATTCACCTAACTAAGCAGCACGGTCTGAACAAGTATTGCATTGACCTAGGAACTCCACCGAAAACACACAATAGTTGCGCCAGCATTTGAAGCTGACACATACGCTTTCTGTACGGGAATCAGGACTGGTCCCAATACTACAGACTTCCTTTGCAGCTATTTTCAGCCGCTAGTCGCCTGTTTCTAGTTATTGGCAAAGTGGCAGAAGACGTTCGTTGTGAACAAAGATTGTTGCTCTGCTCAGTGGGGGCCTAGTATCACACTGCCCACATTCTCTGCGAACAGATTTGCTGACCGGTGTACTGTTCATTCGTGTCTCGGGTGAATACTTTGTCGGGTCACTTTCTTTTGCGTTTCGTAGTCTGAACACCAATAATGGTGACTCGCTAACCATGTTCGCCTGCTTTACAGGAAACTGGTGCTGTTTTCTTGTTCCATAAAAGATACAAATAACGATCGTCTTTGGACTTCTGATAAAATTTATCGTATCGAACAAGGAAATAAGTAAAAGCGAACACATCATACACAAACAATTTTATTCGACCTCAGAACGTTTTTCAACCGTTCTGAATGAATGTATCAGCACAAGTAACACGTTTACGGATTGTGTGAGTAATGCATTCCCATCATATGTACATCTACATGTACATACATACTCCGCAATCCTCCATACGGTGGGTGGCGGAGGGTACCTCGTACCACAACTAGCATCTTCTCTCCCTGTTCCACTCCCAAAAAGAACGAGGGAAAAATGACTGCCTATATGCCTCTGTACGAGCCCAAATCTCTCTTATCTTGTCTTTGTGTGTCTTTCCGCGAAGTATAAGGAGAATTGTACTGCAGTCAGCCTCAAATGCTGGTTCTCTAAATTTCCTCAGTAGCGATTCACGAAAAGAACGCCTCCTTTCCTCCAGAGACTAAGTACACAGCCTAAAAAGAAAAAAAAAAGAAAAAACATCCAGAAGAAATGACCAGATGTTATCCTAACTTCAAACACATATCGGGTCGCTTACTCGTGTGGCACTGTGTTGTCAGCACCTGACAGGGATTCAAAGGGGCCCCGTTGTGAAAACTCATTCGACCGCCTGGTCGAATCGTGCAGTATCGGGATTCGTGAGGAGCTCTGACGTTACAGTGGCCAGAAGCTGGGCGGCACCTGAGTGCAGGCACGCTCGTCATCGAAGATCCAGTCCACCACCTGCGGCCGCCACGAGGCCACCGAGCACGTGCTGTCCCCTTCACGCCTGCGCCTGTCGTACCAGGGCAAGTAGCGGACCGCCCCGCATCACTGCTCGGAGACCACCAGCCGCCGGCGTAGCGAGCTGTCGTCACGTGCTCAAGCTGCCGCTGGCACCGCAGCGTAAACCACCGCACCTGGAGGGGAGCTGGACTGCTGGAGAATGCTGTCGCCTTGAACTCACCGACAGTTCGCTGTTCTGCACTTCACCGTGCGTCCCCTGCAGGTCTGGTGGCGACACGGGGAGGGTTCCGTACCTCCAGTGTTTTTTAGGGCGACAGCGGCGTCGCTTTGGCGCCGTGCTGTGGGAAGTCGTCGGCTGTGACGGCTGGCAGTGACTGACGGCATTCTGACGGAACAGCGGCACCCCATAGATGTCCTGCCTCCTCGGTCTGCAGGCGAACGTTAACATTTCTGCCGAAGCAATTCGTACAGAACATGCCAGCTCCCTTGACAAACATAATAAATGAAACATTCACGTCAGGGAAATTTCCAGGGTTTTAAAACGAGCAAGAGTTGTACCTCTGCCAAAGTAAGCTAATGGGAAACTAAACTATCACCTCATTTCTTTGTTTTCATCATTCTCAAAACCAATAGAATAAATTATAAATCACAGAATAACGAATTACTTCATTAGAAACAACCTTTGAACATAATCACACTTTGGTTCCCGAAGTGCTGGAACTTCAGAATTACTATAATTCACAAAACGGTAATTCATGCTCTTGAAAAAGATGAACGTGTCACAGACATATTTTTAGATCTTTCTGAGACTTTTGAAACTGTTAACCATAAGATTTTACTAAATAATCTAGGAGCACTAGCAATAAGAGGCATAGCTAATGAGTGATTCCGACTATACCTAGCAGACAGCGTAAAAACAGTAGGCATAACACTAGTAAAACACGTATCAGGACGATAATACAGAGGGGTCCAAAAATGTATCCACTGTTTAACAGTCCATAACTGGCAAAATAATTGACAGAGTTGTCTCATCTTTGGTAGTGTAATAGTTTGTAGTTCCGGCAATCGGCACACAAGCGTTGTATTGCGTATCACCAGTGATCCCGGGATTTCTATTTCCTTTAAATAACTATGGTGAGATTGTAATTTTTGATTTTCTAAACAATTTAGTAGTACCACGGTTCAATATCTATAAAGCGGTTCCGCGGGTGGCATATTAAGGTCAGTACTGTTCTTAACATACGTCAGTGACTTTCCTATTGCTATAGTGGGCAAAAATTTCTCTTTACTGATGACAGAAGTGCAATACTCATTGAGAAAACGAGACAATTCCTTACAGAGAAAGCAAATGAAATTCGCAAGCAAGCTTACAGTTGGTCATTATGCAGTAAAGTGGCATTGAGCACAAAGAAGACAAATGCCATAAAAATCAACAACACTGCTAAATTAAATGTAGATGACACACCTTTGGACTGTATACAAACAGTAAATATATAGGAATGGATATTCTTTCTCACTTTAAGGGCTGTGAATACTTGCACACAGAATGTCACCAACTTTTTATACTCCTAGAGTCTTGTCATCGGCGTATAGCAGCCAGCTAGTTAATTATTATTCATTCATATGTTCACTCTGTCCTTACGTACGGGATTCTTATCTGGAGAACAAATGAACAAATTATGGTTTCCCAAGTACAGGTAAGGACCATACGAATAATAACCAAAAATGGTAGGTAACTTCGTTGGAAAGTTATGATAAGAACACTGTGAATTTTAATTAGACTATATGAGTAAATTTACCAATCAATTGTACAGTTCAAAAACCGCATTGACAACTACTGCACAAACAAGCTCAGCCCGTGACCACATAACAGGAGTTAGACTAAACGGAAAACACATTCAGAACATAACTGAGAGACATCTTGCAACTGGTATACAATAATTTTCAGCCAAGACCTGTTGATAAGGCACCTGGCTCAGTGACTACGATTAACTTTGGTAAGTGCAACATAAAATTTACTCGTGTGTCTCAGCAGGAAACGAATTAGTTAATATCACTAGAGTAGATTTTTCAATGCTGCTGGGCGTAGAGAGGTTTGTCTTACAAACACTCGTCAATGCCTCTGTCGATGTAGTCTCTGGGAGCAAAAATAACACTGACGTACACACCAAAAACAATAACCTCTGAAAATCAGTGGGTTTTAATGAAAGGGTACAGTACCGCCCGACATTGAAAATAGGTACAGCAATCTTCGTTATTCTTGTCAGAACAACATACTTTTTGTAATAATAACTCAATTTCACTTAATACACCGAAGCTGGATACCAGTGTAGGAAAGAATGACAATTTATTTATGTAATTGATCACATGTGCACTCCCACAAAATAAATCCCTACATCCAGTTTGGTGAGATCTGCGAAATGAATGAATGTATGGTCGTTTGCTAACCACATTAGTGAATGTGAAATATATGACCATCTTTGAGACGGTACTTGGGTCACCTTTGGTGGGACCAAAGAGATGAAATTTACCTGAGCTTTGAGCGCCTGAAATGTGGCTGACCAATACGGTAGCATGGTGCTCCCCCACCTTGGCGGAGGTGCGAGATCGGCCATGTTTCAGCACTCTGCCACTGGATCTTGTCCTGTTAAGACCTGTCTTAGGTGTGCTCCGTAAAGACAAAAGAGTGGAGACATGGTATGCATGTGAAATACTTAAGAGTAGTTTAGAAAAATAATTTCTCTATTTCAGGAACTTTTGTGGGGAGAATTAAATGTCAGGCACGTAATATTGAGGGGATCGTAGATATCTTCGGAAGTGACCAACGGTCACAATGAAACCACGTGTAGCAATAAGTTGAAATACTTCCGTGTGCTTAAGTTAAGCTGAATTACTAGCGTGTGTACTATAAGTTGGAAATATTTAAGAAATGGCGTGTGCAGGACTTGAAATTAGAGACGAGTACTTCCACGTGGTGAGTACTGTGTGAGTCTCAATCTGTGTATGAGACAAAGGATAAAGAGAAGTACTCGTCCATGGTATCAGTTGAGGACTCACGTGTGTGATGAATATGTTCTTAATATTACTTTGCGTGTCATATTTCCGTGTGACGCTTGATTCAAATTATAATACTCTGAGAGAGAAGCAAGGTGATTCAGCCGTGTATCCAGCAACGCCACTTGGCTTGCATTGCAAAGGAAGACGTGCATATATCCTCCAGAGTTCATAGTAGGAAAGGAAAGTTACGAAGTGGGGCAGTGTCGTGTGAAACTGGGATAAATACTAATTGAAGTGGGAAAGCTGAAAGTGATGTGATTATAACGTTGTGACTATTCTTTGTATTGTATGTTGCCAGTGTGATATATTTCATGAAATTTAAGTATGTGTGGTTGGCATGAGAGAGTAACAAGATAGTTTCAGAGGCAGTGAGTTATGCATGTTCCTTTTTGTACCGCTCGGTCTGGAGGAAATTTTCGTAATGATGGGTGTGAGAGTCGAAGTGTGAGATATAGCAAAAGATCCACCATCCTATCCAGAAAGTGCACTGTAGCGTTAAATAATTACGAGACCATAGGATAGAGAATCACCAATGTAAAGCCATGCCCACTGGGCGGAATTTCTCATGTGTTATTGTTGTAGGTTATAGAATTTGTATGTTTAGGTTATAGAATTTATCGGAATAAATAAGATAGTGAAAAGAAAAAGATTGGTGGCCTTTTCCTTCGAATAGTATGTTGTCATGATACCCAGAATTTATAATGTGTGCGCCATTCATATTCAGTGCGATGGCCGCGTGTTGATCAAAGCCGTTAAATAAGAAAGAAAATGTGGTATTGCCAGTGCGTAGTGAACAGTCAGAGTTGTGTAAATTACTAATAGTCAGATGTGCGTTTCCGTTTCCGTTGCGTAATATTCAAACAGGAGAATAATTTGTAACCTAATTATGAGTACTAGAGCTCATGTTACTTGATAAATAAGAATGAATCCACTCGCTTGGCAGACCATTCGTCTTGCAAGCCTGAGTGCTTGATGCCACAGTATGAGCAAGGCATAAGGGTGCCTCTCATTAAACCAAATTTCTTTCTGAACTGTTCTGAAAATCGAGCTGCCAGCTAAACTGTATTCAATGCTGCGACACCAGTACTTATCGAAAAGCTGAAGGATTGTGTAAAATACAAGAATAACATTTAACGCTACAAGTGGGTGCATTATTGGTTTAAGTGGTAACGTTAAGCAGTTCAAAGTACTATCGTATGGTCATTTCAGGTCGTAAGAATGGATACGTGGTTAGGGATTAGAAGTACTGTTGAACGGAACATGTAGTAAATTACAATTTCACAAGCTGCGACATGGTCCCTAACTGAACAGTGACCTGAAAATATTCTTCATGTCCATGGTCAAAAATTTTTAAGGGCCCAGACCACCAGTCTCGGTCAGAAACTACCATCTTCAGATGTGTTTTATGAAAACATGTCCTAATATACTGGAGCCATGGCGGCATCGTCAAATCCTAAACACAAAATCAGCATTTGACGACGCCACGGTGGCTCCAATATATTAGGACATCGTTAACAAAACAGATCTAAGGATGGTCATTGCTGACGGAAACTGGTAGTCTGAGAACTTACAAATTTGTGACCATAGACAAGAAGTACAGGAAATTTGTTGTAGACTGTAAGATGGACGTCAAGAAAAGTAAGAGAATGGGTTGTGGGATATACCCAAATTAAATCGAGCGATGCTGAAGCAGTTAGATTAGAAAATGCGACGCTAAAAGTAGTAGATGAGTTTTCCCATTTGAGCAACAAAATTAGTGATGATGGTCGAAGTAGAAAGAGTATAAAATAAAGACTGGCAATAGCAAGAAAACTTCTCATGAAAAGAGGAATTTGTTACCATCCAGTGCAAATGTAAGAGTTAAGGAGTCTTTTCTGGAAGCATTTATCTGGGTTGTAGCGTTGTTTGGAAATGAAGCAGTACAGAAAAGACGAGAATAGAAGAGTTTGAAATGTGGTGTCACAGGAAAGCTGAAGATAATACAGGTACGTCGAATAAGTAATGTGGAGATATTGCATCTGAATGAGGAACGAAAGAAGTTTATGTACAAATTGAATAAACTAAGGGATCGGTTGGTAGGACACATTATGTGTTATCAAGGAATAGTCCGTCTATTGGTGGAGGCAAGTAACGAGGGTAAAAGTAGTAGAGGGAGACCTGAGCATTAATGCAGTGTGAATACTCAAATGGATGCAGGATGCGGTAGTTATTCAGGTATGAAGAGGCTTGCATAAGATACGTTAAGATGGAAAGCCGTATCATGCAAGGCTTAGAACTGGTCACCACAACAACAATAATAACACACAGATGGCACAACAGCAGTACACTCGGCCACAAGCAAGGGTGCGGACGTCAACAGAGAACAGTAACAGAGACGGCGGGCAGGGGCGGGGAGAAGTGCCGAAGCGGCCGGCACAGCACACCACAGCACAGCGCAAGGCCAACTTCCGAGAGGCCGACTGTACAGCTTTCGGTTAACCAGCGTTCCGGTTGATCGCTGTTCAGATAATCGGCTCTCTACCGTTGTATCTCAGCCCCGGTGATCTCTATAATTTCGTAGTGAGTGAAAGCAACAGAGGACACTGTGAACAGGCGGAATCGAGCTCAACGGAAAAACCGAGTCAGGCAGAGTAGATTCGTTCCTGCATTATACTCTACACACGAATAAAAGAAAATGAGAATGGTTTAGAAGCACTAAGTGGATCAGGCCACCGAAACGACGACAAAAAACTGAATTTCATTTCGGTAAACAGGAAGTCTTTAGGAGAAAATCGACCGTATCGGTATCTTTCTCTGTTTCTTTAGTATCAATTTTAACAGGTTGTTATAAACTTTTTACCAATAACTGAGTAAAACACTAGTGTATAAATTTGTCAGTGGTGCAAAATTTTTTGTTCATAAATAACACTTTTTCAAAAGCGAGTAACGTTTATTCACAAAACTTCTATTGTTTGAAATATGTTATAGCAAATGAGTAAAGCGGTCAGAGCTATTTTAATAACAGTGTCGACAGTTAGAAACGAACCTAGCCGGGCGTCATTTATTGACTCTGGGTGCCCGCGGCTGAACGCAAGTACCAACTAATTGCCCTGTTTGACCGCACCTGGAACAACGCCGCTATTCCCCTACAGCAGACTCAGCCGATGTTGATAATCCAGAGTTCCCATCGGTGAGGCCCACGGGCTGAACTTTAACTTCACCGTGTCTATCGTCCGAGAGTGGCAACGCGGATACCGCTACAACGGCGGCACAAAGTTCTTCCCAAGTGGAGGGACGACCACGAAAAACGAAATGTGACTTATCCGCAGCTCGCATTCTCCTCAGGACAATTGAAACTGGCAAGTCGGCTAACAAGGCCAACCAGGCCGTCTTTTTCCACATATTGACGCAACTCCTCCCTATCTTGCTGCATCTGGAAAATATGGCGACACTCGAGCTGTTTACGAACTCCCGTGCCGCAATGAAAATCCTTCTGCCACGGCCCTGGATACCAGGGTCCTCAATTCGCCTCTTGTTAAAGGATACAATAGAGACAAAATTACTTGATGAGATACACCAAACTCATCAGCGTGTTGTTGCTCAAATCTAACCAACAACCATAACAACCCTTCAATTTGCTCGAGTCGGTCTATAGCTAATTCTGCGATGTCTCGAAACAGATGCACCAGTGGATTAAGCAATTTAACAAACTCCCTGGCTAACCCTCCGGAGGACATAAGGGCGTTATTCCCGGGCTCGCTAGCGCACCGCCCAGAAGATAACAAATGCTGCTCCCCCGTCCTCTTCCCACCAAGCTCTAAACATGTGACCTTCAACTGCAAGTTATCAACCAAGGATGCCTTATCACGATTCTCTAACTTTAATGCTCAAATCAGATATCCGGTTGGTTAAATGTATCAACGGTGCCCGCTCCCTGCCTAACTGACTGCCACTAGGTTGAGTGCTCTCTAAAAGGCCGATATTCTCCTCAAGACTCCTAACAGCTTCAAACAAAAACTCAATGGCTGCCTTTGTCTCATCCACAACATCCGGCGTGACGCAAACCGACTGAAGAACTGCAGCACGCAAGCGGGCTGCCAATAGAGGTGTACATGTCCCGCTTTTAACCCGCCCATGCTTGCCCGGTTGGCAGGCCGCTCGTTGTCAACAGAACGGGCAGGCTGCTTCCCTCCCAGCCAAGCCAAGCAGAACCCAACCCGGGCAGGCTGCGGGAAACTTGCTTGCCTGCCCACATTACTGCTGAGCTGCGCTACGCAGGCGTTTAGTCTGCGCGCGTCATTGTCGTATTATGAACGTTAATCAAAAGTTTTTATTTTACCTGAGCACCAAAAGACAAACCCCAACATTATATATATGTATTAATTTCAGGTAAAAAAATATTGGGTTTTATTTGTATATTCTTCCTTTACGCGTATATTTCGGGCTTCTTATCTATATAAATAAAAATTAATTGCCAAATGTGTTGATAAGCGTAAAACTCGAGAACGCCTGGACCAGTTCGGCTAAATTTTTTTTGCTGTGTTCGTAATTCTCAGGACAAGGTTTTTATGAAATAAAAATTTTCGAAAATCGACCGAAAAATTGGAAAATTTGAAAAAAACTGAAACTGCGTTTTCATTGTGTCCGTGTGTTTGTATTGCATACAATCTTGATGAAATTTTGCACACTATACCTTGAAACCAAGAGGAAGGTCACAGTCTACATAAAATTTCATATGGTGCATGGCAGAGGTTCCTTTAGATAACGGAATTCGACAAATTGTACGTATTTATTCCGATCTTGATGAAATTTCGCACACTTGATATTCAAAGCAGGATGAAGGGAGCTGTCTGCTTAAAATTCTGAATGGTGCATGGCGGAGGGTACTTTACTTACACACTTCTACACCAACCTACAATTTTATTCCGATCCTGAAGAAATTTTGCACACTTGACCATCAAGAGGAACATCACTGTCTACATAATATTTCGGACAGTACATTGAAGAGAGTACCTTACAAATGATTTTGACATCGTTGCGGGTTACCATGAAAGCTCACTATGTACGCATGTTTCCATGGAGAAGGTTTTTGAATATTTACATGTGCATATATATATATATATATATATATATATATATATATATATATATATATATATATATATATATATGTATGTATGTATGTGTATATATGAATGTATATGTTTATATATGTATATATATGTATGTGTGTATGTATATACATATATACACTCCTGGAAATGGACAAAAGAACACATTGACACCGGTGTGTCAGACCCACCATACTTGCTCCGGACACTGCGAGAGGGCTGTACAAGCAATGATCACACGCACGGCACAGCGGACACACCAGGAACCGCGGTGTTGGCCGTCGAATGGCGCTAGCTGCGCAGCATTTGTGCACCGCCGCCGTCAGTGTCAGCCAGTTTGCCGTCGCATACGGAGCTCCATCGCAGTCTTTAACACTGGTAGCATGCCGCGACAGCGTGGACGTGAACCGTATGTGCAGTTGACGGACTTTGAGCGAGGGCGTATAGTGGGCATGCGGGAGGCCGGGTGGACGTACCGCCGAATTGCTCAACACGTGGGGCGTGAGGTCTCCACAGTACGTCGATGTTGTCGCCAGTGGTCGGCGGAAGGTGCACGTGCCCGTCGACCTGGGACCGGACCGCAGCGACGCACGGATGCACACCAAGACCGTAGGATCCTACGCAGTGCCGTAGGGGACCGCACCGCCACTTCCCAGCAAATTAGGGACACTGTTGCTCCTGGGGTATCGGCGAGGACCATTCGCAACCGTCTCCATGAAGCTGGGCTACGGTCCCGCACACCGTTAGGCCATCTTCCGCTCACGCCCCAACATCGTGCAGCCCGCCTCCAGTGGTGTCGCGACAGGCGTGAATGGAGGGACAAATGGAGACGTGTCGTCTTCAGCGATGAGAGTCGCTTCTGCCTTGGTGCCAATGATGGTCGTATGCGTGTTTGGCGCCGTGCAGGTGAGCGCCACAATCAGGACTGTATACGACCGAGGCACACAGGACCAACACCCGGCATCATGGTGTGGGGAGCGATCTCCTACACTGACCGTACACCACTGGTGATCGTCGAGGGGACACTGAATAGTGCACGGTACATCCAAACCGTCATCGAACCCATCGTTCTATCATTCCTAGAGCGGCAAGGGCACCTGCTGTTCCAACAGGACAATGCACGTCCGCATGTATCCCGTGCCACCCAACGTGCTCTAGAAGGTGTAAGTCAACTACCCTGGCCAGCAAGATCTCCGGATCTGTCCCCCATTGAGCATGTTTGGGACTGGATGAAGCGTCGTCTCACGCGGTCTGCACGTCCAGCACGAACGCTGGTCCAACTGAGGCGCCAGGTGGAAATGGCATGGCAAGCCGTTCCACAGGACTACATCCAGCATCTCTACGATCGTCTCCATGGGAGAATAGCAGCCTGCATTGCTGCGAAAGGTGGATATACACTGTACTAGTGCCGACATTGTGCATGCTCTGTTGCCTGTGTCAATGTGCTTGTGGTTCTGTCAGTGTGATCATGTGATGTATCTGACCCCAGGAATGTGACAATAAAGTTTCCCCTTCCTGGGACAATGAATTCCCAGTGTTCTTATTTCAATTTCCAGGAGTGTATATGTATTTGTCTATGAGTATATATATATATATATATATATATATATATATATATATATATATATATATTTCTTTTAAACGAAATGTCTATGATCTTTTTGAAATTTGAGAGCTGTCTGACACATTCACAGTCATCGTGTTGGACAATTCGCGCACAGCAAATGTCGTTTAACAGTTGCAAACCATTTTTGGTTGAGTGAACGTGTTATATTGGCTGCAAAAAACCTTGATGTTAACGAAATGAATTTTCAGATTCAAAATATGACACCTGGCGAATTGCTGACATACAAGTCGGTTTATTCCGTTACTAACCAAGATGATGTAGTCAACTATCCTACGGAATTTTTAAATTCGCTGGATTTCCCTGGATTACCGCCTCCCGATCTGTAATTAAGTCGGATCGGCAATCATGTTGCGAAAGGTAAACCAGCCACGTCTTTGTAATGGCACCCGGCTTGCGGTGAAGAAGTTAAAGAACAACGTAATCGAAGCCAAAATTTTAAAAGGAAAGTACAAAGGTGAGGACAGTTTGATTTCAGTATCACTAAGATTCCGACCGACATGCCATTCGACTTTAAACGGTTATAATATCCAGTGCAGCTTACATTTGCCATGTCGATAGATAAATCGCAAGGGCAGTTGTTATATGTTTGTGGCATCAATCTTGAAAATAATGTTTTTCACATGGCTATTTGTATGTCGCATATTCCCCTGTCGGGACACCTTCAACTTCATTTGTTTACGCGCCAGAAAACAAAACTATCAATGCTGCGTATCAAAAAGTATTACAATAAATGCTACCTAGCAATGAACTTTGACACTGATTCACTGATCACCACAAAAGTTGACAGATATATATGAGTTTTCATAGATAGGTGAAGATGAGATGAACTGAGGTGGCGGAATCCAACAGAGAGAGGATGAGGAGAAGGATAGAGGGTGGGGGGGGAGATGGGCCAAGAGATGAGTTCAAAAATGGTTCAAATGGCCCTGAGCAATATGGGACTTAACTTCTGAGGTCATTAGTCCCCTAAAACTTAGAACTACTTAAACCTAACTAACCTAAGGACATCACACACATCCATGCCCGAGGCAGGATTCGAACCTGCAACCGAAGCGGTCGCGCGGTTCCAGACTGTAGCACCTAGAACTGCTTGGCGACTCCGGCCGGCCAAGGGATGGGGAGGGGGGGGGGAGGGGAGGTGATCAAAGGGATAGTGGGAGAGGACTAAATGGATAGAGAGAAAATACGGGAGGGAAGATGGACTACGAGAGTATGGAATAAATAAATGCCCAGGCAACGCAATGCAGTCTGTGCTGCACTTTTCAACACCGAAACGGATGGATATTTGTACTAAAGAAGTGAACCTCCACCCCCCAAAAAGAAGATTGGTCACCTCCCCAGAAGAATAAATTATCTACGCCCCTATTAACCACTGTATTGCAATGAGAACCAAATTAAGATTTTGAAAGTCTAGATTCTTTAACTTTAGTATGTTTCAGCCAAGTATGACACCAATTATATAAATATTTAACTACGTTTCCAGGATGTATTTTACTGGTTCTGTGAATTCATTCGAAGTTGGCAAAATCATTCTAAATTGCCAAAATGCATTTTAACAAAACCGAAGGACTTGGTTCGTATCCAGTTCGTCTAAAAACTATAGTACTGGGAATACAATGGCGACCCTGAGCCATTTTTCGCGGCTCCTACGTTTGCATCATGAGAGTCCACACTTGTAGTCTAGGTCTGCATCATGACGGACCATATTTCGGACCATCATGATGCAGACTAAGACGACGAGTGTTTACTTGCATGATGCAAATCTAAACGACGACTGTAGACCCTCATAACACAGACCTAAACGACAAGTCTGAATCCTCATGACGCAGATATAGACGCTGTGGAGACTGGCTCAGAGTTTCCATTATATTCCTACTACAATACATTCATGGAAAAAGACGCTCTTCATTTTAGGAGTATCTGTAGTGTCTAGGATTTAAGCATCTTGACTCTGCATGTGGGATTCCCCTTAATATAGAAATACAAGAATAAAATTACATTTTGCAATGTGTGTGGAACTCAACAAAATAAATTGTAATTTAAACTCATAATGTGTATTGCCTTACTCCACAAATGAATATTTTATTTTGCAGAACACTTTTCAACATAAAATCTTTACAAATTTTCCTTCAGTTCCCCTGAAAGTATTATTTAGGCCAATCCAGATACTCTTAAAAATATTTGGCTACTTTTGCAAACCCAAGTAACAGAAAATGGTTTACAAACAATAATTAATGTCACTTGGGAGGATTGAAATCAAAAAGTTTAGTCTAAAATAAAAATGAACTGTATGCATTACAAAATATCTATCTCAGAAATTGACGCCCAGAAAGCACAAGAAAGAAATCTGCACTCTTAATTAGTAAATTTGCGCTCAAACTCATAGTTTCCCGTTTAATGTTCTACTGTATTTTTAGTGTGTCTGCTGATTAGTGTTTGAATTAATTATGACGAGATCGTTAAGTCTGTCTGCATTAAGACGTGATCGATTTTCGCTAATTAGGTTCCCAGCACAACTAAAAATTCTCTCACTAGACGCACTAGTGGCTGGTATATTTAATATTTTTCTTGCCACACACGCAAGTCGAGGAAGTCGTTGGGAGTTATTTTTCCACCACTGTAGAATATCTCCCCCGTTCACACAGTGTTCTTGCAAGTATCTGCTGACTTCATCATGTAGGAGAGGAGGCTCTTCTGCCCAGTCCTCAAATTTCGCCATTTTGTACGCCCCTGGATTTGTTTCTTGGGTGCTGTGATTGGGCACTTGTACTGAAACTGTACAGGTTCCAATTAATATTTGCAGAATAATGTGAAGATCGTACTACACATAGTTGAAATTATAATAGGTTTTAGATGATGCTATATTTATCGTCCTGTAAAGTCACCAGAAGATCAAAACTAACTGCAGGACGATTTAAATAAGGTATATGTTTTTGGTGTGAAAATTAGCAGTTGGCAATAAATAATGACAAGAGCGAGGTTATCCCTGTGTGTACTAAACTAAGTCCGTTAAACTTCGTTTACAAGATCAACCAGTCAAATCTAAAGGCTGTAGATTCTACTTAATACCTCTGATTACAATTACGACCTACTTAAATAGGAATGGACACACAGAAAATGCTGTAGGCGTTTTAATGACAAAACACTCTTTTGGAGCATTGCTACGAAGTTGGAGAGCCTTACTATTGACGGAAGAGGTCGAAAGAGTCTAAATAAGGGCAGCTGGTTTGGTATTATCGTAAAACAGGGGAAAGAGTGTCGCGGAAATTACACAAGAGTTGGGGTGGTAATCATTACAACAATGGCGTTTTTTGACGTGGCGCGATCTATATATGAAATTTCGATCACCAATTAACACCTCCGAATTCGAAGAGATATTTTTGAGTCCCATATACATTGGAAGAAATGATCATCAGAATAAAATACAAAAAAGCAGCGCTCAGACGGAGAGCTGTAGGTGTTTTATCCCGCGCGAAATTCGAGAGTAGGAGACAAATAAGTTGAAAGTGGTTCGATGAACCCTCAACCAAGCACTTGTAGAGTAACCAGTTACATGTAGATGAAGAATATATGCATTATCTTAGGAGCTTACCTTCAGCACACATCTGTCGTGATGCTTGGTAAACTTCAATTTTTTCATCCTCGGTTAACTTTCTTAATGTGCGGTAGTTAGCCACCATAAACGTTGCAATTTTATGCAACATACTAACGCACGTTTTCTGTTCTAGGAAGGCATCGGCGGCTTGTTTCAAAGGTTTCATGTCCTGAAAATACATTTTCTCAACATACATATTTCACAAGTGGTTCTATAATATTCAGATGGAATAAAATTACAAACCTCTTCATCGTTATCCCGTACGGTACAGTGAGTTTTTAAGGCATAAAACCACGGTAGAACTAAATGTAGGGTTGGATCCTTGTCACTCTCTAGATCAACTGTGGCTTCTTTAAACGGCTTAAGAAATTATATAAGCTGGCCAGTTATATGTTGGTCATAACCCAGCATCTTATCAGAGGCACCTTCATTATGTAAAACAGCCTTCACTGAATCAATCTGAGAATGGACTGATACAAGCATGTCAAAGTAACTATTCCAACGAGTTGAAACCCACTGCTTTAAAGATGAGTTCAGTCTCACACAGAGACCTCTTCTCTTGAAGTACGAAACCGTAGCCCGCACTGTATTAAGAATGGCTAATATATTTGGAACATTTTCTTTCAAAAACTGTTCGCCCAGAACATGTTTCAAGACTGTGTTTATACTATGAGCCATGCATGGAAGACGCTGATATACTTCGAGAGCTTTGGCAATGTTACTGCCCTGGTCTGTGACAAACGTAATTTTGGCAATGTCTTCACGAGAAACACCCATAGTTTCTAAGCCATCTTCCAACTCGTTTCGAATATTCGAGCCAGTTTTTGGGCAGTCAGGAAACGCAGAGCACATCAGTATATATTTATTCAAACGCCAGTCTGAATTTATGTAATGCGTTGTCACGGACATGTAATGCACCCCTTTGTAATTGTCTGTCCATAGATCAATTGTACTGCCACATATACCAGAACGAATGGCATGCACTATATCTGGGAGCATTTTGCTGCGCACTTTATCAGCTAATGTTTCAACTTTCCTATCTACTGTCACTCGGGAAGGCATAACATTTTTAATACCAACTGAGCCATATTTTTTACCTATGTCGATCAGTGTCTGCCCTAAATTAAGAAATCCTTCTCCCTCTATACTGCTAAATAGTCTCAGGTCCTTAGCACACATTTCGACGCACTTTTCGGCCACTAAATCTTTGTCCTCTTTCAAGATATTTACGGAGTGAGGGAACTGCTTGTCAAATTTGCACACATGTCGTAACACACTCGAGGTTCCCGAATAAGTACTTAAGAGCTTTTTACATAGTTTGCATTGAGACACACCGACCGATTTATTTGAAGCGGCCTCATAAACACACGAAAACGTTTCCCATGCGGCACTTGTGCTCTGTTTCGTTACCAGCATGTATTCGACAGTTGTCAATTTTTTTTCAATCTCACTAAAGTTCGACCTATTCATTGTGCTGCCTCCACCGTTGCGATAAATGAACTGCAGGCTAACTACCTGGCTACTCTAGTCACGGTAGCTTGACAGCGCAACCTGTTGTCAGGCGCAGCAAGCTGAGCGGGTCCCGTGAAGCTTGGCAGGCTTGCGGGAACCCAGGTAGCCCGGGCTTGCGGGAGCTCGTATCGCCCGCATTGCCCACTATGCCTCAGTACACGCGCACTCTTGTGTTTACGTCGCGGCAGGCTGACCTGCATGAATGGTTGCAGAGGAGCTAGGGGCAACCAGGCTGCAAGGGGAATTTGTACACCTCTGGCTGCCAAGTCCGGAACACTACCCTCAATAGGCTGGCGTCTTATCGCCAGCTCACAAGTAAGATGGTCCTTCCTCAGTAGGCCGATCCCAGGGCACTGCCTGACCGCCATTACAGAGTTGATTACCTAAAACAGAACACAATACCAAAGGCAGAAATCGTACAACACTAACAGACTTTAACAAATCAAACCACCAGTAACTGAAACGGCGATATTACAGTCGTAACCATGCTGTGCTACCATTTGATACCTGGTAGTCAAGGGAAGGCAGGATTCGGTTACGATTGTGGACGGGACCGCAATCAGTTACTATTGGTTGCCTTTTACAGTTACACACAATTTATTTCAAACCAGTAATTCCAGAATCGACAATGAATTAAAATACCACACGTTATCAATGAAGTAATAAACAACTGTGTAAATAATAGTGTTTTCAGTGAGTTACAATTGAGCAAACCACCATTAAATACAGATACAGCAGATAATGTTTTAAAAGCAAGCGACTGTGATCTGGGCAGAAGGCCTTACACGCCAGGAATGGCGATAAATTAAGAATTGTTTAAAACTTGCTGCAATTTACAACTTACAGGTATTGAAATATTAAAGGCAAGTCACTACAAACGCAGCAGAAGGCATCAGACCCGAAGAATGGCAGTAAGTAAGGTTTTAAAGCTACTGCTAAAATACAAATACCAAATTAGAAGCTCAAGGCCTTCCACGCCAAGAACGGTAATAATATAAAAACATTAAAAACCTGCTGTAAACAGCAAATACAATTGCAAAGGTTAATTAAAAAACAAGCAACTGATCACCAAATGGTGAAATAAGATGATGGTAACCTTTGTAAGACAACCCTTAACATCCACTGAACATTACACTGCTAGATATATTCCAGAAGGCGACCAGAACAATTAACTAGACCTTTAATGTAGGCATTACAAGGTATGGTAATAAATAATAGAATAATAAAATGCAAGGACCAGTACATAGTTCCTTAAAGTGTACTGAGGTAGATTATACCCGCAGAAGGCGTGGGCTGAAGGAGCGTTACACTGAACTACTGGCCATAAGCCCTCCATTTAGAGCACACATGTCTTACAAGAATCAAAGGGCCACACACGGTGCTCCAGGAATCGACCTCTGAGAAGGTCCGTCAACAAACAGTTTCGCGAACGATGAGATACGCAGTCAAGAGTTGCATTCACTTCACAAGATGGTAACTCATACTAGTGGCAGTCTAACGAATGACTAATGGTAATCTTGCTGAAGCTACCTGACCTCCGATAAACCAAATGCAACGATGGAACAATACGCCAAAGGCGGAACCGGCGGTCTGCACTACGTCCCCAGAATACTGTGTTTAGAGCGCCCAGAACGAGAAAGAAATCACTAACACCCGAGTAGAAGAAGCACCAACCGACATACAATAAACAGCAAGGTGGGGAAATGTACACTGCTGTTACATACACTTACCCCAGGGCAGGTAACTGGGGCGTTAGCGGCCACCAGGGAAGAAAAATTACCGCTGGTTGAGCTTAACAAATGTAACAAGTTGAACGCACTAAATAGTAATAAGATGTCGAGGAAACTAATCATATCCGCCTTCTCCAAGCACTCCACTCGCTGCTCATCGCCTCGGCGACACTACGAGCAGCAACACGAACCCAAGTCACTGGAGAATCGCGAGATACCACAGTGGTGGAGGTTTCTCTACTTGGATTGAAATGCACCAGTTTTAAACCTTGCTGGATCCGGTTTACGACGATGTCGTGCACCCTCGTGACAACAGCCCTTCCATCCGGCAGTCCAAGCGTGCCGCCAGCGGTCTCAGCGTTTTCTGGCAGTGCGTGGACCTGGCTCCTCCTGAGTCCCGAACCGAACTGGCACACTCACACGACCCGGAAAAACAACGACGTCGCCCCAAAGATAGGGCAACAGTTACTACATATCGATAACCACCGCTGCTGCCACTAGCGGCCAGGCAACGCTAGCGAAACCGAGTGGTGCCGGTTAACATGAGAAGAGAAACAACCGCAACCATGACAACTAAACAATAGCGTCTGGCCTCCAACAGAGGGCGGAAACCTACAAACAGCACCAACGTGAGCCGCAGTACGGCTCAGAGACTGAGGAAACAGTAATAAATCAAAAACTTCGCAATTCGTTCAGTGTTTGTAATAAAAATAGAATATAGCTGACCTGCAGCCTGTGTTTATGTAATATGTTTTTATCTGTGTTAGCCGTTCGAAACGGAAGACATAACACGGAAAATAGAACTCTCCAGTCTCAATTTTCACCATTTAGCACTTATTCGTAACATCCAAATGGCGGTGTATGATGTTCGATAAGAACAAGGTTTTTGAGCAGAGTTTCAAAAAAGTAGAATCAATAGGAAAATACTAGTGATCTTTCATAAAATCCAGGCCCTCATTAGTTTTCGAGAAAAGCAGCCAATGGTGGTCCGGCGAAGTTTTCTTTTATTGAGCTATTCCATTTGATTTTGTGACTATGCGTCTTGAAGCATGTAATGCAAAAGCCTGAGAGTGTCTCCGAATTTTTCAACATAAGTTGGATGTCTACATTTATTGGTGGAAATTATAGCAATAAAAAAACCGAAAAACGATCATTTTGATCAGTTTTAACGGTCAGGTAAAACTCTGCAACGGTGCTACCGGAAACCGGTTTCTTCAGCGATAGCCGCAATCCCTTGTAAGTGAAATCGCCCCACGGTGTGTATTTGTGGCGTGGTGGGGCTCGCGGCAGGTGGAAATACCAGAGCAGTGTTTTTGTGGCGGACGGACACAGAAATAAGCGGCGGGCAGGCGACGGTGGAAGCGGAAGCTGTCTGGCAGGTGGGCGGCAGGTGGGCGGCGAGAGGGCGGCGCTGTGTGCTGCTGGCGGTGCGGGCCGCGTCGTAGCCCGGAACATGGCTCACCGCCGAAACGACGGCGGGTCCGCTGCCGCACAGCCTGCCCGCTTTGCTTCGCGCGCCTTTCAGCAGCTTGTGGTTCAAACGGTTCAAATGGCTCTGAACACTATGGGACCTAACTAACCTAAGGACATCACACACATCCATGCCCGAGGCAGGATTCGAACCGGCGACCGTAGCGGTCGCGCGGTTCCAGACAGCAACTTGTGAACGCTCTTTTAGGATCAGAGAAACGTAACTATAAAAGCCGCAGTGGCCGAGTGGTTCTAGGCGCTACAGTCCGAAACCGCGCGACCGCTACGGTGGCAGGTTCGAATCCTGCCTCGGGCATGGATGTGTGTGATGTCCTTAGGTTAGTTAGGTTTAAATAGTTCTAAGTTCTAGGGGACTGATGACCTCAGATGTTAAGTCCCATAGCGCTCAGATCCATTTGAACCATTTAACTATAAAAACAGTGTTTTGAGATAATTCGATTCAAAGGTTTTGTCCAAATATCTGAGTACCTTCTAATAGTTTTTCACAAACCTTTCTATGGTAAATAAAAAGTATACTTCATTGACTGTTGTTTTCTATTAGGTGTTACATGTTTTAGTCATGTACCCAGTTACATTTGTCCGATCCTGAACTTAATGGCTGCTGCTATATAACATATGAACGACAAACAAATAATATGCAGCTTTAAGCGATATTATCATTTTAAAGATTATTGCAGCTGTGTTATTAATGTATTTATAAATACAGATTACACGGAACAAGCTATGGGAATGTGTGTCAGTGTTTTCAGTGAGTACCATAAGCAAGAGAACTGTTTTACAGGACGTTTATTATCAGTCTATGATGAAGGATACGTAAAAGACATTATTATTTTCACTTTGCATTATTTGTCTACATATCACTGAATTACAATGAATAATTTAGAGGTAACAGAAAAAAAATTCTTGTTTTCTAATCTTCACATAACAAACACAGTGCTTCCTCACGGCCTGGTTTTCTGTTCGTCGATTACGTTTTTCAAAAATAACACAACACAGACATTTAAACGAGCCAACATTAGTGGTTTACATTAAATAGCTAAGGTGAGAACTAGCAACAATAATAAAGGAGACAAAACCAGAAAATAAACATGAACTCTGTTCCGGTGATCTTCCACGTTTTACTCATTTTCTAAATCGTTAGCAGCATTGAGTCCTTGATATAATGTGTGATACCTAGGAGGTATAATACCCTTATTACATAAATCTATAAGATCTTTTTTTTTTCTTTTCTTTACTTACGCAGAGAGGACTCTCATATGCTAGGCACAGATTATTGCCTTGAGGTCTTGAATTCGAAGAATTTCGTAGGCCAGGTCTTTTCTTGGTGTGCAAAACTTGAAAATCTACATCTACATCTACATCTACATCCATACTCCGCAAGCCACCTGACGCTGTGTGGCGGAGGGTACCTTGAGTACCTCTGTCGGTTCTCCCTTCTATTCCAGTCTCGTATTGTTCGTGGAAAGAAGGTTTGTCCGTATGCCTCTGTGTCGGTTCTAATCTCTCTGATTTTATCCTCATGGTCTCTTCGCGAGATATACGTACGAGGGAGCAATATACAGCTTGACTCCTCATTGAAGGTATGTTCTCGAAACTTTAACAAAAGCCCGAACCGAGCTACTGAGCGTCTCTCTTGCAGAGCCTTCCTTTGGAGTTTACTATCATCTCCGTAACGCTTTCGCGATTACTAAATGATCCTGTAACGAAGTGCGCTGCTCTCCGTTGGATCTTCTCTATCTCTTCTATCAACCCTATCTGGTACGGATCCCACACTGCAGAGCAGTATTCAAGCAGTGGGCGAACAAGTGCACTGTAATCTACTTCCTTTGTTTTCGGATTGCATTTCCTTAGGATTCTTCCAATGAATCTCAGTCTGGCATCTGCTTTACCGACGGTCAACTTCATATGATCATTCCATTTTAAATCACTCCTAGGCCGGCCGCGGTGGTCTAGCGGTTCTAGGCGCTCAGTCCGGAACCGCCGGACAGCTACGGTCGCAGGTTCGACTCCTGCCTCGGGCATGGATGTGTGTGATGTCCTTAGGTTAATTAGGTTTAATTAGTTCTAAGTTCTAGGCGACTGATGACCTCAGAAGTTAAGTCGCATAGTGCTCAGAGCCATTTGAACCATTTAAATCACTCCTAATACGTACTCCCAGATAATTTATGGAATTAACTGCTTCCAGTTGCTGACCTGTTGTATTATAGCTAAATGATAAGGGATGTTTCTTTTTATGTATTCGCAGCACATTACACTTGTCTACATTGAGATTCAATTGCCATTCCCTGCACCATGCGTCAAAATCACGATCATCGTAGGAATACTTGAAAAACATCAAGTCAGGCTGATCTTTCCTATATTGCATCGAAACAGTCTTAAGCCATTTTACAGTTTCTCCATTCTCGCCAGTTTTCCTACTCTGAATTATCTTCTGAAGCTGGTTGAAATCTAAAATTTGAGTGTAATCTATTTCTGTCACTCTGTACTTGTTTGAAGTCATTTTTACAATTGTATACCAGCAAATGGGATCGAAAACATCCACATGTTTACTTTTTCTTTCGACGCTAACATGCACCGAGTCTACCCCCATTTGTGAATGTCGAAGGTCAAAAAAGCATTGGTCGATAGTTGCAATGTTCAGTGTATTCACTCCACACAAACACATAAGTGTCAATGTTGGCATTCCTGTTCTAGCCCCCACATGTATCAGAAAACAAGGTCATCGGTTTTCCTTGTGCATGATTTTTCAAAAAAATCCCACAAACATGAAGCCACCTCTATGGACACCCTTTTTGCTGTTGTCTCGTCCCACATGTAGCAACCGGCTTTCTTGTCTCCTACACTAAGAACTGTGAGACTGTACACGGAGAGCCTTCTTTTATAGAATACTGCCTTTGCATTCACTTTAGTGCAGTAAAGCACAGCTTGTACGTCAAATTGAGCTAGCAAAGATTTGCCTTTTCTTAAATTCTTAAATTCTCCTTTCAGATGCTCTTCCTGACCCCTTTTAAAATCTTTGTCTTCCCTTCCTCAGTCCAGTGTGAAAACTTCAAACATTTATCACACATATCTTTTCGTGGTCTGTGGAATTTCAGATTAAATTCCTTTGTGACTATCTCCCTATACAGCCATAATTTCTGGACTGTCTTTCCTTACTCAAAGCGTTGTTGCCGATATAACTCATACATTATGTTAATACTCATATCAGCAGGAAAATAATCTGCTGTACAGTCTTTCCTCTTGTAATGAGAAGGAAGGTGGGAAAACTATTAGTGTGTTTCCTTATAGCCTCTTTACTTTTTTCGGATCTCTTTATATCTGGCTCATGACATCCTATTCGCTCTTTCTCAATTACATGATGTTCATCTATTTTTTTAATACGCTCCTGGAAATTGAAATAAGAACACCGTGAATTCATTGTCCCAGGAAGGGGAAACTTTATTGACACATTCCTGGGGTCAGATACATCACATGATCACACTGACAGAACCACAGGCACATAGACACAGGCAACAGAGCATGCACAATGTCGGCACTAGTACAGTGTATATCCACCTTTCGCAGCAATGCAGGCTGCTATTCTCCCATGGAGACGATCGTAGAGATGCTGGATGTAGTCCTGTGGAACGGCTTGCCATGCCATTTCCACCTGGCGCCTCAGTTGGACCAGCGTTCGTGCTGGACGTGCAGACCGCGTGAGACGACACTTCATCCAGTCCCAAACATGCTCAATGAGGGACAGATCCGGAGATCTTGCTGGCCAGGGTAGTTGACTTACACCTTCTAGAGCACGTTGGGTGGCACGGGGATACATGCGGACGTGCATTGTCCTGTTGGAACAGCATGTTCCCTTGCCGGTCTAGGAATGGTAGAACGATGGGTTCGATGACGGTTTGGATGTACCGTGCACTATTCAGTGTCCCCTCGACGATCACCAGTGGTGTACGGCCAGTGTAGGAGATCGCTCCCCACACCATGATGCCGGGTGTTGGCCCTGTGTGCCTCGTTCGTATGCAGTCCTGATTGTGGCGCTCACCTGCACGGCGCCAAACACGCATACGACCATCATTGGCACCAAGGCAGAAACGACTCTCATCGCTGAAGACGACACGTCTCCATTCGTCCCTCCATTCACGCCTGTCGCGACACCACTGGAGGCGGGCTGCACGATGTTGGGGCGTGAGCGGAAGACGGCCTAACGGTGTGCGGGACCGTAGCCCAGCTTCATGGAGACGGTTGCGAATGGTCCTCGCCGATACCCCAGGAGCAACAGTGTCCCTAATTTGCTGGGAAGTGGCGGTGCGGTCCCCTACGGCACTGCGTAGGATCCTACGGTCTTGGCGTGCATCCGTGCGTCGCTGCGGTCCGGTCCCAGGTCGACGGGCACGTGCACCTTCCGCCGACCACTGGCGACAACATCGATGTACTGTGGAGACCTCACGCCCCACGTGTTGAGCAATTTGGCGGTACGTCCACCCGGCCTCCCACATGCCCACTATACGCCCTCGCTCAAAGTCCGTCAACTGCACATACGGTTCACGTCCACGCTGTCGCGGAATGCTACCAGTGTTAAAGACTGCGATGGAGCTCCGTATGCGACGGCAAACTCGCTGACACTGACGGCGGCGGTGCACAAATGCTGCGCAGCTAGCGCCATTCGACGGCCAACACCGCGGTTCCTGGTGTGTCCGCTGTGCCGTGCGTGTGATCATTGCTTGTACAGCCCTCTCGCAGTGTCCGGAGCAAGTATGGTGGGTCTGACACACCGGTGTCAATGTGTTCTTTTTTCCATTTCCAGGAGTGTAGTATTTCTTACAAAGGTTTCAGAAATGTCAAATGTGAGAAAAAGTGAATACACACTTGAATCTTATCACATCCCTTTATTAGATACAATTGTTGTGTCACCGCCAGACACCACACTTGCTAGATGGTAGCATTTAAATCGGCCGCGGTCCGTCAGTATACGTCGGACCCGCGTGTCGCCGCTATCAGTCACTGGAGACCGAGCGCCGCCACACGGCATGTCTAGTCTAGAGAGACTCCCTAGCACTCGCCCCAGTTGTACAGCCGACTTTGCTAGCGATGGTTCACTGACAACAAACGCTCTCATTTGCAGAGACAACAGTTTAGCATAGCCTTCAGCTACGTCATTTGCTACGACCTAGCAAGGCGCCATATTCAGTTACTACGAATGTATTCTGAACAGATAATATTGTGAATCATGTACCGTCAAGAGCGACGTTCATGATTAATGGATTAAAGTTAAGTATCAAACTAATTACTTCCGCTTTCTGAATTCTCATTCCTTGTCATGTTCCAGACCTCACGCCAGCCTGCGTGAGATAAAACGCGTGCATTTCAGCACCCACTCATAACACGGTGTTGGCTCTTCTGCCAACACAAAAAGAATTTTTATTAACCGATTTTCTCCTCACACTTCGTTTCTCTTCTTCTTCCACTAACTTATGTAGGTACTTCCTTTGTAGCTCAACTGACCCAAGATGCCAGTAGGCTCTATGGATAGCTTGCCTGTCTCGCTCAATAAACTTACTGGTGCACTGTGGTGGACATTTAGAGCAATCTGTAGGCTTCACATTTCTTGCAGGAACTTCGGAATTCTTCGTAAAAGTATACTGCCTACCATGCTGTCGATTGATTCTTCTTTGATTTATTTTCCATTCGTCTTTAATCGCTACCGTTTTCTTGTTTTGTTACTATTCTCACTACCAACATTGTCATCTGCAATTTCCCCTTCCTGATGGTGATATTCCAAAAGGTTTTGTTGTTTTGGAGAAACGTGTCTGCAGTCACGATAGACACTGAACTACCTCCTCCCTCCCCCCCCCCCCCCCCGCCCACCAAAGACGCAGTCCATTAACGGAGTGCAATATCGCTGAGTAATTCGGTTTCTGCATTTGAAGAAGAACCCCGCTGCGACGATCAGTGTTTGACAGTTGCTGTCTACCGTAACAATGAGCCACAGTGTGACACAGAGGCTTGAGAGTTGGTCTCTCAGGATGGGGCGGGATAAGGTTACGATTGCGGATGGGGCCTTAATCAGTTACTCTCGGGTGCACAACAAATAAGTAAACTTTATTTAAAGAAATTAAAATTTTAAAACAATCTCTTACAAAAATAAATTAACTGTATGACGGCTGAAGGCCTTATCACAGAAAAAAAAAAGAGTTCGGTCGACTGCTTCTGCACATTTGGTGCCTTTATTTAGTTGAGGGAAGACCGAGTGTGCTGTGTTGGACACACGTTTAATATCAATTTACTCTCATTGCTTCTAGTTAGTCAATGGTTAACAGCACGCTGCACCTCGCTACAGTTTGGTGTTTGTGGAGAAATAATTTCCAGTCTGTATCTTGTGCGTTATGTTGCGTCAGCGATAGGGAGGCTACAGCTGTGTGCTTGATATCGAGAAGTACGGCGAAGATACGGATGTTCTTGTAATCGACGAGTCTGGATATGTCTGCAGAAATCCCAGCAAGAAATCGGAGACAGTAACGCGTTTGTGCCAAGGGGAAAGGAGTCTGTCTTTGCACGTCATTTCTGAGAGTGACTTCGGTTCGCTGATGTAAAGGGGTGATTTGGTATGGTGGGGGATATGAATTGCATGTTTTCTAGATCGAGACGGTACGCGGTGATATATTCCCTGGTTGGAGATCGGTTTGGCGCTCCATTATTCTTGCTAGTATCGTATGTATTTGATGACCTGTAGACAACTTTCGATCTTTAGTTGTCGGTGCAAAATGGTGATCAGTGTAAAATAGTTTATTACCACTGACTGTAGTGTCTACAGAAAGAAAGAACTGGTTGGTGCAATTTAGCTATCTTTGCAAAATAACGACAGAAAGCCCCAGAAAGAAAAGGTGGATGGTGCTTCGATAACAATGGCATTAGTAATTCGACTGGTAAATTCGATAAGAGCCAATGAGAATGCTCGATTGATTGTGGTGGGATGTAGGAGTGGTGAGAACATTTGCGTACGTTGAGAACAGGAAGGCTATCACGTTTGTCGGGGAGGAAGACTGGATTCAGCGGTATTTTGGTCTTTCTCTTAGGGTAGGTATTTTGGCGCATACAAGCTGAGACAAGAAAGCGAGCGTTATCTATTTATGAGGCACTATAAAATTATGGAGAGCTAGACTTAGCTGACATACAGGGTGTTACAAAAAGGTACGGCCAAACTTTCAGGAAACATTCCTCACACACAAATAGAGAAAGATGTTATGTGGTCATGTGTCTGGAAACGCTTAATTTCCATGTTAGAGCTCATTTTAGTTTCGTCAGTATGTACTGTAATTCCTTGATTCACCGCCATGATTTCATACGGGATACTCTACCTGTGCTGCTAGAACATGTGCCTATACAAGTACAACACAACATGTGGTTCATGCACGATGGAGCTCCTGCACATTTCAGTCGAAGTGTTCGTACGGTTGTCAACAACAGATTCGGTGACCGATGGATTGGTAGAGGCGGACCAATTCCATGGCCTCCACGCTCTCCTGACCTCAACCCTCTTGACTTTCATTTATGGGGGCATTTGAAAGCTCTTATCTACGCAACCCCGGTACCAAATGTAGAGACCCTTCGTGCTCGTATTGTGTATGGCTATCATACAATACGCCATTCTCCAGGGCTGCATCAGCGCATCAGAGATTCGATGCGACGCACGGTGGATGCATGTATCCTCGCTAACGGAGGACATTTTGAACATTTCTTGTAACAAAGTGTTTGAAGTCACGCTGGTACGCTCTGTTGCTGTGTGTTTCCATTCCATGACTAATGTGATTTCAAGAGAAGTAATAAAATGAGTTCTAACATGGAAAGTAAGCGTTTCCGGACACATGTCCACATAACATATTTTCTTTCTTTGTGTGTGAAGAATGTTTCCTGAAAGTTTGGCAGCACCTTTTTGTAACACCATATATATATATATATATATATATATATATATATATATATATATATATATATATATATATAGGGTGAGTCACCTAACATTACCGCTGGATATATTTCGTAAACCACATCAAATACTGACGAATCGATTCCACAGACCGAACGTGAGGAGAGGGGCTAGTGTAATTTGTTAATACAAACCATAAAAAAATGCACGGAAGTATTAACACAAACCTACGTTTTTTAAATGGAACCCCGTTAGTTTTGTTAGCACGTCTGAACACATAAACAAATACGTAATCAGTGCCGTTTGTTGCATTGTAAAATGTTAATTACATCCGGAGATATTGTAACCTAAAGTTGACGCTTGAGTACCACTCCTCCGCTGTTCGATCGTGTATATCGGAGAGCACCGAATTACGTAGGGATCCACAGGGAACGGTGATGGACCTTAGGTACAGAAGAGACTGGAACAGCATATTACGTCCACATGCTAACAACTTTTTATTGGTCTTTTTCACTGACGCACATGTACATTACCATGAGGGGTGAGGTACACGTACAAATGTGGTTTCCGTTTTCAATTACGGAGTGGAACAGAGTGTGTCCCAACATGCCAGGCCAATAGATGTTCAATATGGTGGCCATCATTTGCTGCACAAAATTGCAATCTCTGGCGTAATGAATGTCGTACATTTGGTGTAATGTCACCGGAGGCTGCCACAATACGTTGTTTCATATTCTCTCGGGTTGTAGGCACATCACGGTACACATTCTCCTTTAACGTACCCCACAGAAAGAAGTCCAGAGGTGTAAGATCAGGAGAACGGGTTGGCCAATTTATGCGTCCTCCACGTCCTATGAAACGCCCGTCGAACATCCTGTCAAGGGTCAGCCTAGTGTTAATTGCGGAATGTGCAGGTGCACCATCATTCTGATACCACATACGTCGACGCGTTTCCAGTGGGACATTTTCCAGCAACGTTGGCAGATCATTCTGTAGAAACGCGATGTATGTTGCAGCTGTTTGGGCCCCTGCAATGAAGTGAGGACCAATGAGGTGGTCGCCAATGATTCCGCACCATACATTTACAGTCCACGGTCGCTGTCGCTCTACCTGTCAGAGCCAGCGAGGATTGTCCACGGACCAGTAATACATGTTCCGTAGATTGACTGCCCGTGGTTTGTGAAACCCGCTTCATCGATAAACAGGTAGAACTGCAACGCATTCTCTGTTAATGCTCATTGACAGAATTGCACTCGATGATTAAAGTCATGACCATGTAATTGCTGATGTAGCGACACATGAAACGGGTGAAAGCGGTGAATATGCAGTATGCATATGACACTACTTTGACTCAGTCCACCGGCTCTCGCAATGTCCCGTGTACTCATGTGTGGGTTCATGGCAACAGCAGCTAACACACCAACTACACCCGCTTCTCCTGTTACGGGTCTGTTACGGACCCGTTTGCGTGCTACGACCATATCTGTTGCATACAGTTGGCGGTAGATGTTTTGCAATGTGCGGCACGTTGGATGCTCTCTGTCCGGGTACCGTTCTGCATACACCGCGCAGGCTTTAGCTGCATTTCGTCGACACTCGCCACACCATGGTCACAGTTCATACAACACTACACTATCACAGACGTCTGGTAACACGGTGTAGCCGGCCGAAGTGGCCGTGCGGTTAAAGGCGCTGCAGTCTGGAACCGCAAGACCGCTACGGTCACAGGTTCGAATCCTGCCTCGGGCATGGATGTTTGTGATGTCCTTAGGTTAGTTAGGTTTAACTAGTTCTAACTTCTAGGGGAATAATGACCTCAGAAGTTGAGTCCCATAGTGCTTAGAGCCAACACGGTGTACTACAGTTAGTCTGCGTGCGGAGACGAATGCAGAATAACAATAGCAGCAAGTGCTACATGCAGACACTGCGACAGCTAGACCAAACCACAACAGTGCACTACAGCCACACTCGTAAACACGGTCGTCATCGTAAACAAGTCCCTGCAGATGCTGCTCGCCGACCGTGGCCCGTGTTTGTTACAACACGCAACTGAACGTCGGAGGTTTCAAGCGTCAACTTTAGGTTACAATATCTTCGGATGTAATTAACATTTTACAATGCAACAAACGGCACTGATTACGTATTTGTTTATATGTTCAGATGTGCTAACAATACTAACGTGGTTCCATTTTAAAAAACGTAGGTTTGTGTTAAAAAACATACTTCCGTGCATTTTTGTATGGTTTGTATTAAACAATTACACTAGCCCCTCTCCTCACGTTCGGTCTAAGGAATCGGTTCGTCAGTATTTGATGTGGTTTACGAAATATATCCAGCGGTAACGTTAGGTGACTCACCCTGTATATATATAAAGCCATGTGACGTAAGAATAAAATTGAGAATGTTTTAGATGGCGATGTGTCAGTAACACTGGGGCGGGTACGTGCAGTTACGCGTGTGTCAACACGCTATGTGCTGTTCTGCCTTCAATGGTAAAGACAAGTGGCGCCTGTAGATGCCTTGAATATGAGACTGGCGTGTATGCGCTTTTGATTGCTATGACAGTATAATGGTGACTGTATAGAGGCATGCAACTTTCACCAGTGTTTGACGGTGCTGGGTCGGGGACTGTGATGGAGCGCGTGGGACACAAGCTGTGGCTGCCTCACTTCGCAGGGGATGTGGTGCGCGTGGCCCTAAATGGAGGTCTGTGAGTGCTTTGACAGCTGACTTCTGCATCGAGCTTACGTGTGGTTGTGTCACCATCGGTGTCTGGCGGGTAGGAATTCCTCAGGTGTTACGTATGAATGGGGGTGCCGCCACCTCATGCTTACGGAAGGCGAGCAGGGGCCTGTGCGCGGTTTGACATCTGACTGATGCATCACTTATCGCAACCTCCTGTGTACTCTACTGGAGAGGGGGTGGTGGACTATGCATGTGCGTGTTGAACGCATTATTTCGCGAGCGGCTCTGTAGGCCGTGCTATGCGCTAATTGGACAGTTTACGAGTACTGAGCGTGTCTACACATCAGTGTGAAGAATTATTTAGGAGCAGTTTGCTATTGTGTACTGAAATTACGAGTTGGTTGCGTCTCTGTGGGCTGTGTAACATGGTCCCAGGCACATCAGGGTGGATATTTTGTATCAGTGTGATAGATATAGTTTATCGTTAAATAAGTCGTTTCAAAACAAATAGAGTGCAGCCAATCCTCACTCTCCCCATCTGCCCAGAGCAGGCTGAGTCGTCTTGCCACCATTTTCGCTAACTATCTTGGTTTACGTCAGGAAACGGACGACAGTCCTCTGCCGGTGGTGCTGAGTAATAGACCTCTTGGTGAACACACTGTTTGTCGCCATCATGGATAAATGTACTTGCGTCATCACCTGGTGTCACTGCAACATTAGTGCCATCGATATGAACTAAATCAGTTGGGCTATGGACTCAGTGGCGAATACATTTGGTGGTGGTGCTACCTCTAATTGTTTAAATAAATGCTGGTGTATGATTTAGACAGTTGTCGATTAGGAAGCAGAGTATTTTAGATGTTGATGTTGTGGTCTTCAGTCCTGAGATTGGTTTGATGCAGCTCTCCATGCTACTCTATCCTATGAAAGCTTCTTCACCTCCCAGTAACTACTGCGACCTATATCTTTCTGAATCTGCTTAGTGTATTCATCTCTTGGTCTCTCTCTACGATTTTTACCCTCCACGCTGCCGTCCAATACTAAACTCGTGATCCCTTGATGCCTCAGAACATGTCCTACAAACCGATCCTTTCTTCTAGTCAAGTTGTGCCACAAACTTCTCTTCTCCCCAATCCTATTCAGTACCTCCTCATTAGTTATGTGATCTACGCATCTAATCTTCAGCATTCTTCTGTTGCACCACATTTCCAAAGCTTCTATTCTCTTCTTGTCCAAACTATTTATCGTCCATGTTTCACTTCCATACATGGCTACACTCCATACAAATACTTTCAGAAACGACTTCTTGACACTTAAATCTATACTCGATGTTAACAAATTTCTCTTCTTCAGAAACGATCCCCTTGCCATTGCCAGTCTACATTTGATATCCTCTCTACTTCGACCATCATTAGTTATTTTGCTCCGCAAATAGCAAACCTCCTTTATTACTTTAAGTGTCTCATTTCCTAATCTAATTTCCTCAGCATCACCCGACTTAATTCGACTACATTCCATTATCCTCGTTTTGCTTTTGTTGATGTTCATCTTATATCCCCCTTTCAAGACACTATCCATTCCGTTCAACTGCTCTTCCAACTCCTTTCCTGTCTCTGACAGAATTAGAATGTCATTGGCGAACCTATTATTTTGACAATTTAGGAATTGTTTGGCTATCTGGACGTAAATGTAATGCATTACTTACGAGTGGTTCGCATGTCTGTAGGCTGTGCAGTGCGTTATTTTTGACGGTTTACAATTAGCAAGCGCGTGTGTAGAGCCTTATACATGAATTATGTAGGAGTAGATCGCAGGTCTGTATGCTGTGGGGCATCTCAGAGCGTGTGTTCTGTGATACATATACTCCATCCCTAAATAAATTGCTCCCAAATAAATAAATTACATTCCTTCCTCTCTCCATCGGCCTAGTGTGGGCTAAGTCCTTTTACCAGCAACCCCTTAGAAGAGGTTGCGCCCTGGATGCTTAGGTTAGTTGTGGCGAGCTTCGTTTGCAACAATTTTCTTAGGTTGGTAGTGATAGCCCAAGTGACCTTTCTTTACTGTCCGAATTCAAACTTGGCGGCAGTTCCTAGGAAGAGGTGGCGGTCTGGACCTTGAAATGTAGTGGAAACTAGGTAGTTGAAAGTATAGTGAACATCTTTTCTTACCCATATTGCAACACCATAATTCTAATGCTGTACTGATTTATTTTGCTTTTGTTTTGTTTAATGCTACATCGTTGATCTTCTGTAAATGTGTGTGATTGAATCGATAACATAAAATTGTATACTGCTTTCTTTATACAAACTCTGATGTCATGGTTTGGTCCTCTGCTGTGTAGCATATCTGTCATTTAAATTCTTTGCGCCATTTGGAGGGAACAAAACTTACTCTATATAATTGTAATTTCTGTGTAAATATTTTTTTGCAGAAATGTCAATACGTGCAAATGTTCTGTTTTATTTAATGTATTTGGTTGCTGTTATGTAAACTGCTGATCCTCACATAGGGTTCTTAGTTATTCAGTATGTAAAAGTTGTTGTGGTTCCCCTTGGGAACGGAACTGTGTAGCGCGCGCAAATTGTGGTTGGCCTAGGTAGAAAAGGTGGAACAAGAGTCGGGGACGAACAAGAGTCGGGGACGAGCTACCAAACTGTGCACTGCCATGTAAAGGATGCATATTGTGCTGGTTCCGAGAGAGGCTTTTTCTGCTGCTTTCCAATGCCTCGGAAGAATGGATAAATAGCTGGAAATATTCTGGGATTGGTATCAATCATCGCCGCCAAGAAATGACAGAGTCCAGCAATTCTACCTGCAATTCCACCTAACAACATGCAGTTGCCACCACACTGCGCTATCATTACATCGGAATACCACAATGATGTACAGTGAAGGATCAGCTTAATGGATGTGTTAGTGTGCTCAAATATAAGGTAATTTATATCTGAATTTATGTACCTACCTTGATTTTTCTCCTCATCATAACACCTCTCAGGTTCCTCTCCGTTTGAAGTAAAGTGATTACCGAGTGTCCTTACTGAAAGTACATTAAAACCCAGTTCTCTAATTAATGCCTCTTGAACATAGTAAAGAGGAAGTTAAAGTTAATGTGGCAAGAGAGTGAGTTAAAGCTAATGATGCTTGCTGAAAATAATTTTCCTAGTAAAACTGCTTATTAATGTGTTGTTGCCAACTTCAAATTAAAAGTTCTTAAGACTGAGGCTTATAAAGTTTTGCTTAGTAAATGATCACATTAATGCCTGTTGTAAATCGCAGAAAGTGAGTCAGTATCTTACATATATGTTAATTTTGTGTCTCACTGTAGTAAAAGTCGAAAGCTGCAGTTGTGAAACGTTATATACTCATGTTTGCTAAGTGTTTGTCTCTCTTGTGTATTGGAAGTGCATATTAATAGTACAACAAGATACACAGACTGTCTATTGTGCTAATGCTAGGTAACAAGTAACGGAAAGATCTCCATTTATGAAAACCATAATCTATTTATTAGAAAGACAGTGATAAGTAACCTGTCAGTGAATTTCAACTAACTTTCATTTTAAATAGTAAAGTATTTAACTGAGAGAGACTTAACCTATGCCCAATTTATGATCCTGGAGGGAATGTTGATGGTAATATTATAAAAACCATAATTTCTTTAAGGCCTGAAAGTGATACTGTTTTTCTGTACCTGTTATAATTTTGCAAATAGTTTGTGCTGCTCTAACTGTTAGTTTCAATCTTACCGTAAACATATGTATGTGTCAGAGTTCACTGCACTCGCGTGTGACAAAGTATAGGTTGTGTTTATCCATTAAAGTTACTAATAACTATTTTCTTGAACGAGAATGTTAATCATTCTCTTGCCTAGTTAGGCTGGTGACCGTTTTCTTTATCCGTTAAACAGTGCAGATAGGCAAAATTTAGTTTGTTACTGTTCAAATATTTACGCAATTCTGACTTCCATTTCCGATATGCCACCTCCGTTAGGTACAACAAGGTCAACATGACAGAATTCCTCTCAGAGGGTAACACTGCTCTGTTGCTTTATACCATAATTGCTTTAACAAAATAGTTTTATTTCACAACCTGTTTGCATCTTTAAGGTTATGGTACAGTAGTAGCAGACGGAAGTGTTATACGTGGCTTTTCCGTGGCAGGACTAATTGTTCTGTTGGGACATCGTATGTACTAAGCCAAACTTTGTATTTGATTGAATAAGCTACGTAAATGCTGTTGTAGTGTTATACGTGGCACCGCGTGACAGGACGTTGTTCAGTTTACATCTACACACGGAAAAAATTATAAGTAGTTAGCATTTTACAAACATGGAGTGAATATAAAACGTCCAGCGGCACGAACCTGTACATTATTTGACAGAACGGATAGTGAAAGTTCAGTTTAAATTGAAAATTAAAGATATCAATACTTAATAGTAACCAAAATGGACAGGAAACTAGATATAAATCTAGACACGCGAGAACAAAATGCAATTGAGAGCAGTTCAGGCAGCACACCAACAGATGGCACTACACGCGAGTTAAATTATGTACGTTATCACGCAGACGTCAATAAACAGATCGAAGCTATGACTTTCGCGCGTACTAATCAGGACAAAATAGGCGATGTTGTCGAAGACAGTGGCTATGTTAATGAATCGCGGGATATGTTCGAATCACCAGAAACTGAGAGGCAAGTAGGGCTCGAACACGAAAATGCGGTGGAAACCAAAAGTGAAAATACACCAGATCTGACTGATTTACTTAGAATACTGTCTGCACAATTTGCAGCGCAAAATGACAATATCAATGACAATATTAAGGCACAAATTACAGCACACCGTGACAATATTAATGCACAAATAGCAGCACAGGGGCGAAACATTAATAATCAACTTGTTGAGCAAAACCAACAGATTAGTGCACAAAGTAAACAAATCGAAATGCAGGGCATCAGACTTAGTAAACAAATTGAAGAAGTCACCTCAAGGGTAGGAATAGTGAGTAATGAAAGCAAAAGTATTAAAAGCGAAATTACTGTCATCAATGGCAGTATTGCCAATGTACAAGGACAAATTGATGAAATTAACGAAAGATTTGACTCTGAAGTAATTAAAATTCAAGATCAAATAGAACCCTTAGTCTGTACTAAAGTGTACGAAAAGGTATTCGGTATTAAATCCGAAATACAAACAGAATGTAACGCGGAATTAACACAGATTAAACAATCTGTAACAGAAAAAAGTAGGGAACTAACCAAACAGATTGTTAATTGCGAAAAGAAGTGTGACCATAACACTTCGCAAATCCAAGGCAAAATGTATGACTCGGAAAGAAAAATACAAACAGGACCTACACAATTTACAGAAAGGATCGCTTTCAGTAAAATATTGGAGGGCGAGGAAAAATTCGACCCTGCAAAGAGACATAATGGATGGCACCCCCTTGATTTTGTAAAGAACTGCGAAAGGAACTTTGCTGAATATTTATCTGACCAGGAAAAAATTAATGTTGTAATCAGTGCATTAACGGGAGAAGCAAAAAGGTGGGGGTTGAATCTGGATACAAACCAGATGTCTTTTGAAAACTTTAAACAAAAATTTATTGATGAGTACTGGTCGGAACAAAAACAAGACCAGTTGTGGCGGGAGTTTCTAATGGCCAGGTTGTATGATATCAGAGGTAGACAAACCATGAAAGAGTTTTGTGAATCATGGTACAGAAAGCTGATACATCTGATGGCTAGGAGGACTGAAGCTGAGATCGTTTGGGTTTTTTGGCAGAAACTGCCTGAGGATTCTAAACGGTATGTTGGGAGTACCCACAGAAGTTTTTCTGCGTTTTTGGAAAGGGTCGAGGATGAAGATCACTGGCGAAGTAATCGCGAGCCTCGCCCCCATAATAACAACAATTTTTCTCGAGAAAGTAATGACCAAGCTGAGTGACATGAAAATGATAGATTTCGTGTAAACACGATTCAGAGAGGTCGCGTGAGAGGTAGAGGAAATTATACGACGCGCGGCAGAGGATACATGGCGCGAAATTTCCAAACTAGAGACGAAATGGAAAACTGAAAACCGCGTGTGTTACGGGCCGGATTCACGCGGAAACCGGTTTTGGGCCCAAAGAAAAGATGTCAAATAATAGATTCGAGAAGGAAAGATGTAAACTTCAGGGCAGGAAGGTTAAGGACGCGCCTAGGGAAGACGGGCGCGGAGTGATACATAATGGCGATCTCAGAGCGAAGTCACGTGGCTGTTTGTGCTCGGGGCAGCGCTTGCTGGAGCACCGTACATTGCACTTGGCAGCACACACGAGTGGCAGGCGTCAGAACAAGATGGCTGCCGTAGAGAGACACAGAAGAGGCGAGATCGGACACTTCCGTTGGCCGGTTTCAGTACTAGATGAATGTTAAAATGGAAATAAAGTTAATATGTCATGTGATAAGGATAACTCAATATCGGAATCGTGCCAAAAGACATTATTAAAGGAAGAAAGGGAGACAGAAAAGGAGAGTGAAAAGGGGAATATTTGTACTGTTAATGATGTAAATGAGGTAAAAGACGTAGATGTGAGGGAGGTTATGATGAATAAAGAGGAAAGGAAGGTAGAATATGCCATGCAAAAGACGTGTGCACAATTAATAATAGGTGATGTAAAGGAGGACGTTAGTGAACATGACATTATAAGCAGTGCAGTTGAAGTTATTGTTGATGGAAAGGTATTTTGTAATTCTAATGCAGAAGGGTCTAGTAGGAATTTCGCACGATTGCCTGAAACTGATAGTAAGGGAGAAAATGAAATGAAGGTTATCGAAGTATATGACGATTCTACTAAGTATGAAGTTAAAGCTGAAATCGTTCAAAGTGATGCAACAGAAGTGCCTGAGTCTCCAAACGATGTGCAGTGGGTAGAAAATGAGTCGAAACACGAAGTGGCTGAAACATCTAGAGATAATCTGCCTAACTGTTTAAAAGTTGCTTTCCTGCTCGAATCTGATGACGAAAATGAAATCAGTGATAGTTCAGATGATGAAGGGTATATGAATACAGATAAGAATGAATATACTAACTTTCCCTATTGTTCAAAAGTCGCGTACTTAAGTGAATGTGGCGGTGAGGAAGAGAGTAGTGATGACTCCAGTGAAGATGAATTTTCAGGTGTAAACGAAAGTGAATATACTTTTACTGAAAGAGGGTATGAGAAAATTAGTGACATTTGTCCAAAGCAAGATACAGAAAGTAGAACTGGGCAAAAACCGGAGGAATTATTCAGTAATGTAACATCGGGGCATAATTTGCAGGAACCTCCAGATGATGCCATACTGGAGCAAGCCTTAACAAATGTTTTGAAGGAGTGTGAATTACAGGAACAAAAAGAACCACCTGATAAAATAATAGCAGAACAGGAGATGTTGTGCCTTGCTAAAGATTTTGAATTTCCAAGACCTAAAAATCCACCTGATGAAACAAAACGTTGGCAAGATCTGAATAGGTTAGTGAAAGATGTAGAAAATAGGAGGCCTAAAAAGCCACCACACTTAAGTAACCGTTTTATGAACCATAAAAGACTGCCTTGTTAATAAAGAGACTGGGGGCAGGATGCTGTATTTGTATATATTATTAATATTATGCATGACTTTATTATTATTGTATCTGAGTGTTACCTGAAAGTGAAATATTTTTTGTTGATTTGGAGACCTGGACAGGTTGTTCTTTCTTTATATTATTTATTCTGCTTGGGAACTGTTTATTTTCAATTGAATACATATTGTTGCCAGCCTAATTATGAAGATAGGGGCATGTAGTGTGGCAAACCTTAAAACTTTATGAATAATGATGCTTATGGTAACTTTATGCAAGTGCAAAGAACTCCACAAGATAATAATTAATTCATAATAAACTTAAAGACCAGAAAGGGCTTCTGTTTACAATATGTGGTTTACTTAAAGCTACATATCCTCAGATGAGGGCTGTTGAAGCCTCAGGGGACATGCACTCTTTGCATTGTCAAGTGTCTGACGAGCACTAGGTACCTCAGTCGTTGTCAGCATTACTTCCGCTTCTTTTCGTGCTGCCAACCTTCCTCTTCATCATTCAGAACTTTTACTATCTTCTTTCCTTCTTCTCTATCAGAGTGGATTGAATAATGTGGAAATAGTGTAAAATACTGTGTATTGTTTGTGGACAAGCAAATCAATAATTAAATTGGGTACACTAGAAAATGACCAATATGAATGTAAGTATTGTTGATACTTTAAAGAGAAAATGTAATGGAAAAGTAATTGGAAAGAGAAATATGGATGTGAAAAGGTAAGAATACTGAAAACAAGGTAAATGAATACTGTAATATGACTGAATGTAAATGTGTTTCTGAAAATAGGGATAATTATGATGTTGAAAAAATATGTGTGTTTAAATCTGAGGAGATAAACCTGACTAACGTATGTGAAAATAGGTATGAGAGGCACGTGTCTAGTACCACAAAATGTAGGCAGAAATCACTTGCAATAGGATTTAAAGTTATTGTTCTGGGCTTGACATATCTGATGACCTAAATGTGTGAAAAAATAATTAAACTAAATACTGACTACAAAAGAAATATTACTGAGTAAGAAAGTGGGGAGAAAAACCACAAATCAGGGATTCTCAAATAACTCCTGAACATTGTCCTTATACCAAAAACGTCATTTAAAATTTACTTGATTAATGTATATGTTACCTGATGTTGTCATTTAAAATGAAATGGTTTTGTTACCAGTGTCTAATTGCTGTTTCAAAGTTGCAGGTTTTATGTTTTATACCATTAAAGCAAATTTTACCAAAGATGTGATATAAATATGAAAAAACCTGGAGATGATAACAATAAACTGCTCAAAAATATGTTGTTGGGCAGAAAAACAAGACAAAAGAATAAAGTTGAGGGCTACCAAATATGCTGTGTGAACACTAGCCAAAGGACTTGCCAATGTTGGGGCAAGGAGTTGATAAGTGGTCACGAACTGCCAAACCTAGAGGATGGGGCAGTGAATGAATTTAGAAATGTGTTCTTTAGTGTTCTTGATCTAAATTGTTTTTTGTGCTTAAATGTTTATATACAAAGACTGCCAAACCAATAATGGGCTGAATGTGTAACATGGACTGCTAGTGCTGGGGCAAGCAGTTAAGTAAGTTAAGTTTTTGGTCAATCCATTATGGAGTGACTACTCTTATTGAAGTCAGTGAAAAGTTATTATAAAATATATATGCATTCTTATTCAAACAGATGTAGATGTTTTTGATACTAGGTTTTTTTGGAATAACTTAAAGTTTAGGACTGCCTTGTTTTAAAAACACAGCAGTGATAATTAAAGATAGGGTGTATATGTGAAATAAACATTTTGGACTGCTATTAATGAAGAGCAGCCTTAAAGTTAATTATTTTGAAAAAAACTTGCAAAGTTACTTTGATATTTAAAGAGTCAGTTGGAAAAGGTTCTCATAGCTGTTTCGTTTAAATATTTGTACATATGAAGATGCAAACTGAATTTTTTCAACATTTCATTAATTGCTGAATATTGTAAAATGTACTGTGATCATGAGTATGCTTGGGTGTCTGAATATTTAATTACTTTGAAAATATTGAAAGACAAACTTCTGTTTTGTTACGTTAAAATGTTCTGTGCTATTGTACATCCGTTTATCCTTTTATTTTATTTGAAGGCTATACCTATTTCACAAATGTGCAGATTATTTTGTGTACTGTTTGTCTGTTATTTAAACTGTATGTGTATGAAATGAACACGCTTAAAAATATTTTGTGTAATGATGAAAATTAGTGTCCTTAAACCAGTGTGAAAATGAAAATTACTGTAAATGTATTATTGAAAATGTTTTGGAAAAAATGTAGGAAATTTCTTAATATATACTCTATGTCTGTAATATGTGTATTTTTTTTGTCCCAACTGAAGTTGGATGGTAATCTTTTTGTTTTGTACCCAACACCGCTTAGGGGTTATAGATGTTTCCTTGAAGTATCCCTGACGGGAAACTTCAACGAAACATGGGGCATGTCTAACACCATAATTCTAATGCTGTACTGATTTATTTTGCTTTTGTTTTGTTTAATGCTACATCGTTGATCTTCTGTAAATGTGTGTGATTGAATCGATAACATAAAATTGTATACTGCTTTCTTTATACAAACTTTGATGTCATGGTTTGGTTCTCTGCTGTGTAGCATATCTGTCATTTAAATTCTTTGCACCATTTGGAGGGAACAAAACTTACTCTATATAATTGTAATTTCAGTGTAAATATTTTTTTGCAGAAATGTCAATACGTGCAAATGTTCTGTTTTATTTAATGTATTTGGTTGCTGTTATGTAAACTGCTGATCCTCACATAGGGTTCTTAGTTATTCAGTATGTAAAAGTTGTTGTGGTTCCCCTTGGGAACGGAACTGTGTAGCGCGCGCAAATTGTGGTTGGCCTAGGTAGAAAAGGTGGAACAAGAGTCGGGGACGAACAAGAGTCGGGGACGAGCTACCAAACTGTGCACTGCCATGTAAAGGATGCATATTGTGCTGGTTCCGAGAGAGGCATTTTCTGCTGCTTTCCAATGCCTCGGAAGAATGGATAAATAGCTGGAAATATTCTGGGATTGGTATCAATCATCGCCGCCAAGATATTCTACCTGCAATTCCACCTAACAACATGCAGTTGCCACCACATTGCCCTATCATTACATCGGAATACTACAATAATGTACAGTGAAGGATCAGCTTAATGGATGTGTTAGTGTGCTCAAATATAAGGTAATTTATATCTGAATTTATGTACCTACCTTGATTTTTCTCCTCATCATAACACCTCTCAGGTTCCTCTCCGTTTGAAGTAAAGTGATTACCGAGTGTCCTTACTGAAAGTACATTAAAACCCAGTTCTCTAATTAATGCCTCTTGAACATAGTAAAGAGGAAGTTAAAGTTAATGTGGCAAGAGAGTGAGTTAAAGCTAATGATGCTTGCTGAAAATAATTTTCCTAGTAAAACTGCTTATTAATGTGTTGTTGCCAACTTCAAATTAAAAGGTCTTAAGACTGAGGCTTATAAAGTTTTGCTTAGTAAATGATCACATTAATGCCTGTTGTAAATCGCAGAAAGTGAGTCAGTATCTTACATATATGTTAATTTTGTGTCTCACTGTAGTAAAAGTCGAAAGCTGCAGTTGTGAAACTTTATATACTCATGTTTGCTATGTGTTTGTCTCTCTTGTGTATTGGAAGTGCATATTAATAGTACAACAAGATACACAGTCTGTCTATTGCGCTAATGCTAGGTAACAAGTAACGGAAAGATCTCCATTTATGAAAACCATAATCTATTTATTAGAAAGACAGTGATAAGTAACCTGTCAGTGAATTTCAACCAACTTTCATTTTAAATAGTAAAGTATTTAACTGAGAGAGACTTAACCTATGCCCAATTTATGATCCTGGAGGGAATGTTGATGGTAATATTATAAAAACCATAATTTCTTTAAGGCCTGAAAGTGATACTGTTTTTCTGTACCTGTTATAATTTTGCAAATAGTTTGTGCTGCTCTAACTGTTAGTTTCAATCTTACCGTAAACATATGTATGTGTCAGAGTTCACTGCACTCTCGTGTGACAAAGTATAGGTTGTGTTTATCCATTAAAGTTACTAATAACTATTTTCTTGAACGAGAATGTTAATCATTCTCTTGCCTAGTTAGGCTGGCGACCGTTTTCTTTATCCGTTAAACAGTGCAGATAGGCAAAATTTAGTTTGTTACTGTTCAAATATTTACGCAATTCTGACTTCCATTTCCGATATGCCACCTCCGTTAGGTACAACAAGGTCAACATGACAAAATTCCTCTCAGAGGGTAACACTGCTCTGTTGCTTTATACCATAATTGCTTTAACAAAATAGTTTTATTTCACAACCTGTTTGCATCTTTAAGGTTATGGTACAGTAGTAGCAGACGGAAGTGTTATAACACGAAGTCGAATGACGTGACTAATACAGTAGCCAATAGGAGTATAGCCTTCTAGCAGGGGGGGCGGGGGTGGGTGGTAGATCATGAATGAACACCGTGCTGATAGTGGGAAAATGTGGAACTTCTCATTTGATCATTGAATATTGAAATTGTAAATTGACTTATTCAATATGATTAAAATTGAAATGGAGTTAAGTACTTAGGTAAATGATAGGTTAGATGCGCGCCATGGGTGTTACTTTAGTTAGCATATTAACGGAAGACTATGTACGGTGTGAGTATAAACATTCTGGCTTGAGACTGTGATGTAAGCGGATGCCCGCAGGCTGATGACGCCTCCCGTATCCGGTTATAATGTGTGCATGCACGCGAGAGCAGATGATCTCGTCATCACAAGACTTGACGGTAGCACCCTCTGGTAGGCTTGATATGAACTAAGTCAGCTGGGCTCTGGAGCTCGCAGTGAACACAGTGGGTGCCATCATCCTGAATACCGGTACTTGCGTCATCAGCTGACGTCAGGAGAGCACCCTCTGCTGGCGACGGTATGAACTAAGTTGGAGTCCAGACCCAGTGGAGAGCACACATGCTTGAAATTTTTTAAATAATAAAGACTATTATCGTACTGGAATTCGAACTTCCCGCCATTTTCTGGTGGGAGGAGGGTGGGTTAGTGGAGTAGCCCAATTGACCTTCTTCACGACAAAAATTCAAACTCCCCGCAAAAATCCGCCATCTTGGATGACGTCATTGCCGCCATCTTGGATGACGTCATCGGCGCCATATTGGATAACGGTACTTTGGACTGATACTCCTGTTGTCCCAATACTGAGGAGAAGGGGTAGGGATGCTAATAGGCTGTGGGTTTTCAGAGGAGGAGAGGGTGATTAACTGATCACAGGACAGTGGGTAGAGGTGGGAGGGATCCATCATCTTGAATAAATTAAAAGTGGCGTTTTGTCCCTTTATTCCCCTCCTATTGTGGCTATTAATGCAACACTCAACAATGGTTCCCACACTACTGCTCATTACTTTTGTTAAGGCCAATTTTATCCAAAAGCTAGATGGCAGCACTACAACATCAATCAATAATTATTTTCCTTGTACTATTTTTCTTCACAGTCTCCAACACATTCTATGGCCACTACGCCAGCATTGGTTACGATCATGTAGTTCCTTTGTACTCTCCTGTGCTCATAGTCATGTTTCTTCTGCACGAATTGTAGTCTTATCATCTTCAAAGTGAGTCAAATGTAGAGTATCTTAAGTGGCCCAAAAAGATGGAAGCCGAGGAAGTCAGGTCTCAGCCATAGGGTGGATGAGGCAATGACGCCAAATCCAATTTGGAGATGTGTTTACAGGTGTCGATCGCTATGTGTGGGCATGCATTGCAGTGTTGGCATAAGATGTCTTTTTTATTCCAGGTTCAAATGGTTCAAATGGGTCTGAGCACTATGGGACTTAACATCTCAGGTCATCAGTCCCCTAGAACTTAGAACTACTTAAACCTAAATTAAGGACATCACACATATCCATGCCCGAGGCAGGATTCGAACCTGTGACTGTAGCGGTCACGCGGTTCCAGACTGAACCGCCTAGAACCACACGGCCACCAACGACCAGTTTGGATTCCTGTAAGACTGAACACATCTGAAACAGTCCTTGAGTTTGTTCAGGGTTTCCATGTATGCCTCTGAATAAATGGTTGACCATTTCAACAACAGATCCACAGGATTGTTATCATGACAGAGGACTCGTTCGAATTTCTTCTCTTTTGGATATTACGAGTGGTCCCACTCCAGTTATTGTGTACATAGTTCCACGTAGTCAGCGTGTACACAACTTTCCCAGTAGAGCGCGCCCCGCTAAGCACAACAGTGCAGGCGCAGCGCTCGTCCATCTCCGCACTACGAGATGGCGCTGCCTTAGAGACGGACCAAATTCTGCTTCCGCCGATCCGTGTATTAATATGTAACGCAGCCAATGAGATTGCTACTAACGTAGAACATTTTCTCCTCGCGGATCACATTCACGTAATGATACCTGAACGCGCCAGGTATTATAACGAGTGTACAGACCTCCAATTAGTCAGTCTGCATTTGTCTGCACCAGTCTGCATTAGTCTGTACCAGTCTATAATCAAGTTTCAGTCTGCGCCTAATCAGATTATCATATTCCTGTATATAGCCATGAAGATAAATGTATAGACACTTTGTCATGTATCAGAGATATATGAGAATGAGATTAACGTACCAAGACCAAAGGAACTTCAGATTGTCAATTGAAAATAGCATCCAGAATCAAGTTAAGTAATTTTATGCTTGTTATTATTTTAATAAATGTCTGTGAAAATTAATCAAGTTCTGTTTAAAGTTGGCCACCGTCAATCTGCCACTCTAAGCGTGCAAGTGGCATTTCTATCGTCTGACCTAACGGCAGAAGATAAACACGCTACAATGAGACCACGAGACATATTGCTGACACTTGCCTACTTCATTAGAGCGACAAGTCAAATAATCTGATGGTGTGTGTACGGAAGGTCTTATAGTACGAACACCACACCAGTGACTGTCCTTTTTCACTGGATCAGGCTCATGCACCTATATTTCGTCACCTGTAACGATGTGAGACAGAAAGATCTCCGTTGATCTCAAAGTGCTCTAGTTGTTCAGATGAAATGGCTTTTCTTTGACTCTTGTGGTCTATTACGAGTATTAGTGGAACCAATCTTCTGTAGGCTGCATCTTACGAATATCCAAGAGTCTCGATCATTGGGTATGCACTTCCAGTGTTCGCTGATAGCAGCAGTCTGTACTTTCGAACTATGATGCTCTGGTATGCAGGAATAATCGCACCGAGCAGTTCACTATGTTGGGAGCAGTGGCTATGACAGGACGTTCCACACAGGGCCCATCATAGATCTCGTTCTCTGCACTTCAGGACGATAAAATCTGATTACACATCGCTCATCAGTACTCGTATGAACTGCATCATTATCATTCACTTAAGTGACTTCCAGTCTCCTGCAGAAATTTTGAGGCATGCTGTGTCTATAACTGCTCATAATTGCTAAAGTGCTGCCTGTACAGGATGTTGAGTACAAATTTGCCTCTCGATTGTGCCCCAGAAAGGTTCAATGTGATTTATGTCAGGCGATCTGGATGGCCAAATCATTCGCTCGAACTGTCCAGAATGATCTTCGAACCAGTTATGAAAAATTGTTGCCAGGAGACATGGCGCATCGTTATCTATGAAAAATTCAGTCGTTGTTTGGGAACATGATGTCTATGAATGAATACAGATAATTTCCAAGTAGCCAAACATAAATATTTCCAGTCAATTATGGATAAATTTGGACCAGACGACTCAGTCCATTCCATGTAAATACAGCTCACACCATTATGGAGCCAACACCAACTTGCAGAATGCCTTGTTGACAGCATGGGTCCATCGCTTCGTGAAGTCTGCGACACACTCGAACCCTACCATAGGCTATTATCAACTGAAATGGGACTCATGTGATCAGGCCACGGTTTATGTCGTCTAGGGTCCAACCCACATGGTCATGAGACCAGGCGAGAGGTAGCAGGGGCACTCACGTCGGTCGTCGCCTACCATACCACATGCCACGCTGTCCTAACGGATACGTTCGTCGTACGACCTACATTGATTTCAGCGATTATTTGACAAATTGAGTTTGTTTTTAGCGCTGAAAATTCTACGCAAACGCCGCTGCTCTCGATCCTTACTTAAGTGAAGGCCGTCGGCCACTGCTGACGCCTGAAATGAGATGTTCTCGCCAGAGTCTTGGCACTGTGGCTAGCAGAATACAGAATTCCCTAACTACTTCTGAAACGGAATATCCAGTGCGTCAAACTACTATTTCGCATTGAAGGTCTGTTGATCCCCCTCGTATGGTCAGAATCACGTCGGACAAAAGATTGTTCAAATAGCTCTGAGCACTATGGGACTTAACTTCTGAGGTCATCAGTCCCCTAGAACTTAGAACTACTTAAAAATAACTAACCTAAGGACATCACACACTTCCATGCCCGAGGCAGGATTCGAACCTGCGACCGTAGCAGTCGCGCGGTTCCGGACTGAAGCGCCGAGAACCGCTCGGTCACCGCGGCCGGCAGCTCCGCCATTGCACTGTCCTTTTATGTCTTCTGTACGCTCTTCTACCACTATCTGCTTATGTGATTGTCACTATCCCTTGACTTTTGTCGCCTCAGTATATACTGCGCGCAAACGTTTATGGGCGTCCACAAAGTTCTTTTTTCCCCGTAACCAATAATTCAGTTATGAGACGTTTCTTGTAAAGAGTGTCCAGAGCAAACACACTTCGATAGTTCACTACGGCTTTGCAATCAGTCAGAATTGTTAGAAACTCTGCATACATACAGAAGAAACAACAGATTTGGCGACGTATAAGGACGGTTGCCTTTATACATTAATGGCTGTTGAAAAAAAAATGAAGTGAGAGGGGAGCGCTATTTAGCGAACCTTCCTTGTATAATGGGTCGCACGAGCGTTTTGTAAGCAAACTTTGTTGCAGAGTGACTGCATTTTCGGGCTAATATCAATGAACCAGGGTCAGCCGCCTACTCCAGTTACAATTTAGTGTATGCCACCATTCGATTTCATATCCCCGCAAATAGACTGAGATGATAAAAGTCATGCGGCAACGACATGCACATGTACAAATGGCGGTAGTAGCGTGTGTGCAAGGGGTGTAAAGAGGCAGCGCGTTGGCGGACCTGTCATTTGTATTTAGGTGGTTCTAGTGGAAAGGTTTGCGATGTGATTATGGCTGCGCGACAGGGATTAACAGAGTTTGGACGTGGAATGTTTGTTCGAGGTAGACGCGTGGGACTTTCCAATTCGGAAATCGTTTGGGGACTTCAATACTACGAGATCCACTGAGTCAAGAGTTTGCTGAGGACGCCAGGTCTCGGGGAATGCCGCTCACTCTGGGCTACGCAGTGAGCGACAGCCTTCACTTAACAACCGAGAGCAGCGGTGTCTGTGTAGAGTTGTCAGTGCTAACAGACAAGCAATAGACAGTCAAATAACCACAGATGTCAATGCGGGGCGTAGGACGAACGCATCCGTCACGACAGTGCGGCTAAATTTGCCGCTGATGGTCTGTGGCAGCAGACGACCGACGCGAGCGTCTTCATCATACACAGCGACTCGCCTGGCCTCATTACCACATAGGTAGGACCCTACACGACTGGAAAACCGTGGCCTGATCAGACGATCCCCGATTTAACTTGGAAGAGCTGACAGTAAGGTTCGAGTGTGGCGCAGACCTTACAAATGCATGGACCCACATTGTCAACAAGGCGTTGTCCAACCTGGTGGTGTGGTGGCTCCATAATGGCATGAGCTCTGGGTCTTCTAGTCCAAATGAAAAGATCATTGACTGGAAATGGTTATGTTCGGCTACTTGGAGACAATCTGTAGCCATTCATGGAATTCTTGTCCCCAAACAATGATGTCAATGTCCCAGACCACAATCGTTCGCGACTGGTTTGAAGCACGTTCTGCATAATTGGACCGAATGCTTTGGCCATCCAGACCGTCCGATGTCTCATCGAAAATTTATGGGTCATAGCCGAGAGGTCATTTCTGTGCAAAATTCTGTACCGGCAACACTTTCGCAATTATGGACGGCTATAGAGGCAATATGGCTCAGTACTGTGCAGGGTCGTGCCCCACCATGTTGAGACCGTGCCACGTGGAGTCGCTCCGCTACGCCCAGCAGAAGGAGGTCCGGCACTTTGAAAGGAGGCGTCCCGTGACTTTTGTCACTTCAGAGTAATTAGCTATTCCACCGCGAATTTGAGAAAATATTGCGTGCTACGACGAAGTACGGGAAGCAGGTATACTCCGCCGCTGCTGGCGACGGCTGATCTCTGGAAACGCGTCCAGGCACTGGTTTTCGGGGTTCGAGCACCGGGCCGTCGGCCGGTGCGACGCGCGCCAAGTGGGTGACGGGAGTGCGTTTAAGAGGCCCCGCGGTTATCGTAAATACGGCGGGCGGCTGGAAGCGCTCCAGCGGGCCCGCCGTGACTCAGGCCGCAGGAACGCCCGCCTCTCGGCTAGCGGCACGGGAGGGGAGCGGCGCGCCTATATTTGCAGGGCGTGCGCCGTGGTCGGGCGCGCATCGACGCGCCGACAAGTTATTACGCAGCAGCGGCGGCGGCGGCGGCGGCGGCGGCACAATGCTGGCAGCTGGCGGCGCACGCGTTAATCTCGCGGCCGTCACGACAAACACGCCACGCGCCGTCACCTCGCGCCTCCATTTAGACGCTCACCTGGCAGCCGACTCACCAGCCGGCCTTTTCTAGCTACTGGCCACGCTACAGAACATTTTTTTAGAACTCATCTGTCTTTTGACTGGATCGACTGTATCCTTCATCTTTCCGTCCCTTACTTACACATAACACCTTCTAGAGCAGTGGTCGCCAGTCGCAGCCCGTTGGCCCTAAAGAAGTATTCGTGCTGTTCGTTGTTCTCTGCCATATTTTATAATTACTAGGGGCATTTCATCAATAATGCACACTATTATTTTACTTATACGTTTATTTTATTTTATTTTTTAATTGTGGTGTGTGTACTGTAAGACCTTCAGTACACACACCATCAGATTATTTGACTTGTCGCTCTAACGAAGTACGCGAGTGTCAGCAATATGTCTCGTGGTCTTATCGTGGCGTGTTTATCTTTTGCCGTTAAGACGGACGATAGAAATGCCACTTGCACGCTTAGAGTGGCATATTGACGGTGGCCAACTTTAAACAGAACTTGATTAATTTTCACACACATTTATTAAAATAATAACAAGCATAAAAATTAGTTAACTTGGTTCTGGATGCTATTTACAATTGACAATCCGAAGTTCCTTTGGTATTGGTACGTTAATCTTATTCTCACATATATCTCTGATACTTGACAAAAGTGTCTATACATTTATCTTCATGGCTATGTACAGGAATATGATAATCTTACTAGGTGCAGACTGAAACTTGACCATAGATTGGTGCAGACTGGTACAGACTGATGCAGACTAATGCAGACTGACTAATCGGAGGTCTGTACACTCGTTATAATACCTTGAGCATTCAGGTATCACTGCGCGAGTGTGATCTGTGAGGAAAAAAGGTTCTACGTTAGCCGCAATCTCATTGGCTGCGTGACATATTAATACGTGGATAGGCGGAAGCAGAATTCGGTCCGTCTCTATGGCAGCGCCATCTCGTAGCGGGGCACGCTCTATTGGGAAAGTTGTGTATGCACTGACTACGTGGAACCATGTACACAACACTTACTATATCTTTATTAGTTATACTTCAGCATTGTCTACCTACTTCTCTATGACTATTCCATCCAGGACACCATAGCATTATTACGAGTACATTCTCTGGGCTGACACTTCAGCAGCAGAGGAATGCTGTGAAAATTTCACAGTCGGCAGAAACATAGACCTCATAGAAATAAATGAATACCTTTAGCGATGCCAAAACTGAAGAACAGAAAAGAAATAGTTACAGGTGGAATGAATGTCTAATTCTTTAAACTTGGAAGTCTTTCACTGAAGGAGCGTATGCTACGTTTCATTAATCTGTGTTGAACTGCCGATAAGGTACCTGAATAGTAAATTGTCTTCCTCTTCAAGCGAGGCAGAGAAGTAACCCAAACAATTATAACGGCATTAGCTTCGTTAACACAGGATATGAAGTCTATAGCACTGTCTCAAGTAGTAGACTGCGCCCTACCTGTGATAAAATTTTATTAGAAGACCAAACAGGTTTTAGGAAACGACCATCCTGCATTGAGGGGGGGGGGGGTTTAAATTAAAACCTGATAGAGAAAAGTAATGATTTTAACTTAGAGGCACATTTAGCGACTGCAGTTTATGATAAAGCTTTTTACGAAAACCGTAGGCTCCTATTATAAAAAAATAGGGTTTCCAATGCAACTAATTACCTCTATAAAAGCTCCTTAAGAAGATACAAAAATTATAGTCGAAGATGAAGATAACTTGTCTAATCAAGACAAGGATGTGGCCTGTCTCCGGCTTCACTGGCCAAGCATATGGATGGCCTGGGCAGCACTTGGGAGCGAAGTATCATTTATGGCATAAACATTAACAGAGAGAAAAGTTTTAACATTGTACTACATGCAGATGACCAAGTAACAATTAAAGAAAATTAAGATAATCTTCAAAGAGCAGCTTTTCACCTTAATTTGTTGGCTTATAAATATAAGCTGAACATCTCCACTAGCAAAACAAAACCTATGATATTCAATCGAAAATCGTCTAGAAATCTAAAATTATAAAATAATGTAATACTGCAACACGTGACCCATTTACAGCATCTTAGCTGCACACTGCTTTGAAATTTCTACAATGAAGCTTATAACAAGATCATAAATTTAAAGCTGTCTATGGATCAATTAGAAATACTCAAAAAAAGGAGGCGGTGAAAGAGACTCAGATGCGGTTCTACAAATACATTTTCTTGACTTTGGGTGGGAAAAAAATCTCTCATATCACCACGTCTTCACCTCTTTTTACCGCCACGTACGTTCACCAAGCGGTGAAAAAAGCACAAAGTCTGAATAGTTTGGCTACTTTCAGTAGAGGATGGCGGACAGCGATAGGTTCAAATAGGTTCACCACAACAGGTAACTGACTTCTAATAATTTCCGGGTATGCAGCCGGATCCCGTCGACATTTTGCCACGATATTTCGGCCGGGAAATATACGCCGGGAAAATTTCAGAAGATAACTGACTGTCGCCCAACAGTCCCACGTGTGCATTGAGTCCACATCAGATAAACTTGATGGCCAAGGCATGAACGTGAGATCGCTATCTAACTACTATAGCAGTATTCTGGCCTTGGGACCCTACAAGTTTCCTGCTGGAAGATGCCATCATCATCAGGAATGACAACAAGTATGGAGTGATGTTACTGTTCCCCACAGTATAATGCTGCTCCGCCCCCCACTCCCCCAACCTGTGCCGTAGCACAGGGCGTGTTTTGAGCTGTCACCTCACCTGGACGACAGTGTGTGTGGACACGACCTTCGAGCTGGTCTAACTAGGACAGTAATTTATCTAACGATGCGATACGTTTCCATTGGTCAACTGTCAAATCTCGACTGTCCTGTGTCTACCGCAAACGTAACTAACTCAACATTAGAACACATAGATGTATAGGGGTCGCCCCCTGCCATTCTGGAAACCTCTTCTGTTTTGTCAGGATACAGTATCTAAATGCAGGCAGCCTGGTGGCTTCGTAAGACGAATCATAGCTGCTGAGGAAGCTGCATCAGCTCGATGTGGATATCGATGACACCCTGGTGCAGCGTTTTGCCGCCCACTGGGATGTTCGGCACGCCCCGTCGGAAGACCTGCTCGGAGATGGCGATGACTGCGACGGGTGTGCTCGATTCACACACCGCCTCAATGAGTACTCAATCCTTCCCAGACCACTGCCCATGCTGTCCCATAAGGCGGACTGCAATGTCGCACGCCGTGCTGTAGCGCTGAATGCTGATCCCATCCCCCCCAACACGGCAGGTCGCCAGACTCGTGCTATACTTTAGTTTTAGGACAGCTTGTGCCCTGTGGTCAGGGCCGTGCTGGTACAGCTGTACTATCCGTCAGTGCTGGCTGCTGTGCTGATCCCAGTACTGGATGCTGGACTTCGTGATCCATGGCTACAGGTCACCAATCTTCTCGTAACGCAGACCGACACTAAAACAATCTCACAGACAAGATGTTACCATACCACTTCCAGAAAATCGAGTGCAAACCCTGTCGGTCCTACTGATCGAGTGCTCAGGCCGTTGATGAGGATCTCCACTCTACCGTTGGTAATGACCTAATCGGTTCTGCTGTTCTTGAGTCATCAGTGGTCTTTATTTCCGCTGCATTTGCACCACGAATTGGTTACAGTGTCTTTACCGCTTAATCAGACCCTAGCTAGGCGATTCTGCGTCCTGCCCAGTGTCTCTTACATACCGTTGCGAAGACAGCTCGGTCTGCACTCTTCTAACGGTTTTCTGCTGAAATTGCTCACAGTCTCGCCCAGGAGTTTCGAGGTTGCTGTCGTCATGAGCGAGTAATGGTATTAAAATGATTACGCTTCCCGGCTGGCGGCTGTTGATAGTTCCGCGTGATTGAGTCACACCTACTGATCGCACTTGGAAAATTTTACTCTGCTTTAGTAATTTGTCGCGTAACCTAAGTTCATCAGCTGTGGAGCCCCAGGTGCGCTGAATATTGTGCTAGGAAACGCATGTACTCTGTCGTCAGATCCGTCACAGTTCGTCGCCTATGTTGCTTCTGGCAGATGGCAAGTCTCCCATCTCCGCTTTTTGTAACGAGGCGAGGTCGTTTAAGACTGGTGTCATCGTAATTCAGCAACTGTCCGATAATACTCGCGACAGCAGAACACCAAGAGGCTGTCTGGCTGTTTCCGAAATTCTCGCGCCGAGACGCTGAGCCATAGCAACCCGTCATTTGTCAAACTCGATTATGTCTACCGTTTTCACCATTTGTGATCAGTACAGTACTTAAAATGATTCCCCATTAGTCTCTGCTTCCCTTATATCCTTTCCTTACTGAAAACTTGTCTGCAGTTCAACCAAGCAGCATACAGTACAGTTCGCCGTCGGAAGTGACCACAATGTTTCTGCTTGTTAGCGTATTACTAAATATTGGAAAATGTAAGGCTGTGTTACAGTACGTGGATAATATTTTGTGTATGCCCATGATTATCTCGGTAGAGAACGCATGGTAGGAAATGTACTGCGCTGGAGGGTTCAGTGCGCCTCGAGTGTTCGTGGTTCCGCGCCAGACGTTCTCACTCACGCGAGAAGACACCTGCCGTGGCACGCGGCAGCCAACCTAGTGCTGGCTGCGGGAGCGCCGCTGCTGCCGTCGTAATTTTTCTGACGTCTCTTAAGTGGCGCCTTAGAAAATACAAACCGACTGAGGCTATCGCAGGAAGGTTCCGAAATGTTAATACGCAAGTTAAACGGGACCCCAACTCACTAGACAATGGATGACACCTCGCGTGCGAGAAGACACGAAGAGCGACAACACCACAATTTTCGGCAGACATTGTTACGACCGGAGTTGCTAAAACGAGTACGAGTTCCTTTTATTGTGGCGTGAGTAGGAGCAAAACGACGGCGACAAACTCTAGGGCATTGCGCCATCAGCTGGAATTTCAGTTTAGAGCCAAACGACCGAACATACTATGCACGCCGCGAATGCTAACAAATTACTACTTGTAAACGAGTACCTACCTAACCCTCCTGCATTTCTGCATTTGCAAATGACTGTGATGTGCTTCGCAGAGCATAGGTAGGAAGGTATCATGAATTACAAGTAGGCTACCTTCCCGTTCTAATCGCTTATAGAGTGCGGGGAAAATGACTGGTTGAATGTCTCAGTGCGAACTGTAGTTTAACCTTCTCTTCACTTGCCCTACGGGAGTGATAGGTAGAATGAAGAATAGACCCAGATTATACTCTTGGTACTGGTTCCAGAAGCCTTCCAAGTAAGCTTTCCCATGAATATTTACGTCTGCCTCCAAGCGTCTGCCACTACGGTTTATTCCACACTCCCATGACGATATCCCGTCAGTCAAACAAGCTTGTAACCATTTTGATAAATAATCAGCATTGGCGGCCGAAGACTTCCGGCATGAGAAGTCAGCCTCATTCTGCCAACGGCCTTGTCAAAGAGGGCGGAGGAGCGGATGGAGGTTCAGGGCACTCTCTTGTCCTAGGGGTGGGAAATTGCCCCTAAAGGCGGAAGAATCAGCAATGATCAACGACATGAGGATGCAAAAGGCAATGGAAACCACTGCATTAAGGACACGTAACGTGTATCCACAGGACATGTGGCCTGTAATTGAAGAAGTGTCGTGATGATCTCTCCATCGGCAAAAGATTCCGGAATAGTCCCCCATTCGGATCTCCGTGAGGGGACTGCCAAGGGGGAGGTTACCATGAGAAAAAGATTGAATAATCAACGAAAGGATAACGTTCTACGAGTCGGGGCGTGGAATGTCAGAAGCTTGAACGTGGTAGGGAAACTAGAAAATCTGAAAAGGGAAATGCAAAGGCTCAATCTAGATATAGTAGGGATCAGTGAAGTGAAGTGGAAGGAAGACAAGGATTTCTGGTCAGATGAGTATCGGGTAATATCAACAGCAGCAGAAAATGGTATAACAGGTGTAGGATTCGTTATGAATAGGAAGGTAGGGCAGAGGGTGTGTTACTGTGAACAGTTCAGTGACCGGGTTGTTCTAATCAGAATCGACAGCAGAACAACACCGACAACGATAGTTCAGGTATACATGCCGACGTCGCAAGCTGAAGATGAACAGAGAAAGTGTATGAGGATATTGAAAGGGTAATGCAGTATGTAAAGAGGGACGAAAATCTAATACTCATGGGCGACTGGAATACAGTTGTAGGGGAAGGAGTAGAAGGAAAGGTTACAGGAGAATATGGGCTTGGGACAAGGAATGAAAGAGCAGAAAGACTAATTGAGTTCTGTAACAAGTTTCAGCTAGTAATAGCGAATACCCTGTTCAAGAATCACAAGAGGAGGAGGTATACTTGGAAAAGGCCGGGAGATACGGGAAGATTTCAATTAGATTACACCATGGTCAGACAGAGATTCTGAAATCAGATACTGGATTGTAAGGCGTACCCAGGAGCAGATATAGACTCAGATCACAATATAGTAGTGATGAAGAGTAGGCTGAAGTTCAAGACATTAGTCAGGAAGAATCAATACGCAAAGAAGTGGGATACGGAAGTACTAAGGAATGACGAGATACGTTTGAAGTTCTCTAACGCTATAGGTGCAGCAATAAGGAATAGCGCAGTAGGCAGTACAGTTGAAGAGGAATGGACATCTCTAAAAAGGGCCATCACAGAAGTTGGGAAGGAAAACATAGGTACAAAGAAGGTAGCTGCGAAGAAACCATGGGTAACAGAAGAAATACTTCAGTTGATTGATGAAAGGAGGAAGTACAAACATGTTCCGGGAAAATCAGGAATACAGAAATACAAGTCGCTGAGGAATGAAATAAATAGGAAGTGCAGGGAAGCTAAGACGAAATGGCTGCAGGAAAAATGTGAAGACATCGAAAAAGATATGATTGTCGGAAGGACAGACTCAGAATACAGGAAAGTCAAAACAACCTTTGGTGACATTAAAAGCAACGGTGGTAACATTAAAAGTGCAACGGGAATTCCACTGTTAAATGCAGGGGAGAGAGCAGATAGGTGGAAAGAATACATTGATAGCCTCTATGAGGGTGAAGATTTGTCTGATGTGATAGAAGAAGAAACAGGAGTCGATTTAGAAGAGATAGGGGATCCAGTATTAGAATCGGAATTTAAAAGAGCTTTGGAAGACTTACGGTCAAATAAGGCAGAAGGGATAGATAACATTCCATCAGAATTTCTAAAATCATTGGGGGAAGTGGCAACAAAACGACTATTCACGTTGTTGTGTAGAATATATGAGTCTGGCGACATACCACCTGACTTTCGGGAAAGCATCATCCACACAATTCCGAAGACGGCAAGAGCTGACAAGTGCGAGAATTATCGCACAATCAGCTTAACAGCTCATGCATCGAAGCTGCTTACAAGAATAATATACAGAAGAATGGAAAAGAAAATTGAGAATGCGCTAGGTGACGATCAGTGCGGCTTTAGGAAAAGTAAAGGGACGAGAGAGGCAATTCTGACGTTACGGCTAATAATGGAAGCAAGGCTAAAGAAAAATCAAGACACTTTCTAGGATTTGTCGACCTGGAAAAAGCGTTCGACAGTATAAAATGGTGCAAGGTGTTCGAGATTCTGAAAAAAGTAGGGGTAAGATATAGGGAGAGACGGGTCATATACAATATGTACAACAACCAAGAGGGAATAATAAGAGTGGACGATCAAGAACGATGTGCTCGTATTAAGAAGGGTGTAAGACAAGGCTGTAGTCTTTCTCCCCTACCCTTCAATCTGTACATCGAGGAAGCAATGATGGAAATAAAAGAAAGGTTCGGGAGTGGAATTAAAATACAAGGTGAAAGGATATCAATGATACGATTCGCTGATGACATTGCTATCGTGAGTGAAAGTGAAGAATAATTACATGATCTGCTGAACGGAATGAACAGTCTAATGAGTACACAGTATGGTTTGAGAGTAAATCGGAGAAAGACGAAGGTAATGAGAAGTAGTAGAAATGAGAACAGCGAGAAACTTAACATCAGGATTGATGGTCACGAAGTCAATGAAGTTAAGGAATTCTGCTACCTGGGCAGTGAAATAACCAATGACGGACGGAGCAAGGAGGACATCAAAAGCAGACTCGCTATGGCAAAAAAGGCATTTCTGGCCAAGAGAAGTCTACTAATATCAAATACCGGCCTTAATTTGAGGAAGAAATTCCCTGAGGGTGTACGTCTGGAGTACAGCATTGTATGGTAGTGAAACATGGACTGTGGGAAAACCGGAACAGAAGAGAATCTAAGCATTTGAGATGTGGTGCTATAGACGAATGTTGAAAATTAGGTGGACTGATAAGGTAAGGAATGAGGAGGTTCTACGCAGAATCGGAGAGGAAAGGAATATGTGGAAAACACTGATAAGGAGAAGGGACAGGATGATAGGACATCTGCTAAGACATGATGGAATGACTTCCATGGTACTAGAGGGAGAGATTGGAATACGTCAAGCAAATAATTGAGGACGTAGGTTGCAAGTGCTACTCTGAGATGAAGAGGTTAGCACAGGAGAGGAATTCGTAGCGGGGCGCATCGTACCAGTCAGTACACTAATGACAAAAAAAAAAAACAGTCGTGCCGCTCTTCTTTGTATCGTTCCCTGTTAGTCCTGCTCGGTATGCTTCTAAAAAGTTGAACTGTGTTCTAAGACTTGGTGCGCAAGTGATCTGCAAGCGCTCCCTTTTGTTAACTATCGGCATTTTTCCGTTACACTGGCGATAAACCAAACTCTGCCGTCACCTTACCTAGAAATGAGCACAGGTGATCCTTCCATTTCGCACCCCAAAAAGCTGCTACACCCTCAAATCTGTAAGGGGGGACTGCTTCCACCTGATGGTGTAGTGATAGGATGCTACTCTTGTGCATTTTATGAAGTGCGCAGCTTTACGTTCCTGAATCCTTAACACTAGTTGAAAGTGTTTGCATCACTTTGAAATGAATGATTTTCAGAATCTTTCTTGAAACCTGTGCACAAAAAGGCTTTACTTTAATTATATTCTATCTAATCCGATTATATTCTTTAATGATATCATGGCCACAGCAATGGTCCACTTGTACAGGTTAATGTGGAGTGCGCTGACTTTCGAGACTGGGAGGTATGCCACACTCGGACTCAATTCGCGTGCCGAATAAATGATCGTCTGTCTGGTACAATGTCGGTTCTCCATCTAGGCGTCTGAAGCAACATACACAAACACATGAAACACCAGCAAAAGGCTTACAAACTTGCACACTTAACGCAGTTAACGACTGGGAATCTGACCTTGGGCCAAGGAATAAATATGAAAGCAGTTGACACGTCATAAATGTGGTGATCTCTCATCATTAGAGTCCTGCGATACTGGATAGAAAAGAAGGACACTACTCTGTACTCCTTACCCGGATCAGACCCCGTCTAACTTCACATCAGACGCCTTTACGTGTTACAGCCGAAATGGTTTTCAATACAATAACTACCTTAACTCTAACATCCTAATGTTTGTTGTATAGAACATGTGTGGACTCCCATGTAATGTTCTTAATGTGAGTTAACGTGTGTCTAAGCATGACAAAGTGTCAGACGACAGCAAGGCTCGTAACTAATGCCTCGTGTCGTCTGAACTTTCAGACACTCAGAGGGTTCGCCATGTATTCAGGGGCATAATTTCAAATTAACGCAACGGGTTAAAAGAAAGGGGCTCTTTTTAAATGAGTAATGGATGCCATTCTTTAAAAATTATTAAATCATAGTGTCAGGCATAGTCTAACTACTGGACTAAAACAAAGGTTCTGTCGAAGCCTGTTTCGACTGATCCTAAAAAGCATACATATGAGAAACTGAACATAGAGAAAATTTGCGCAGTAAAGAAATCATCAGTTTACATGGTATACACTCTAACTTCGGTTCGAACCAAGTACTCCAGCAACCAGCTCTCACCGAAATGAAACTCCAGAGTTGGAGTCTGTGCCAGTATCAGGCAGAGACCGGCATTAGCTTCCGTATCCCGTGGCAGAGTCCTCCAGAACTCAGTGTCAGAGTCCAAATAATAAGAGGGAATGAACAATAACATTGCTTAGCTTTCCTCCTCGCATCCCTATGAAAGAACAGTGTATCTGTGTGCCTAGCACAGCATAACGTGAGAGGTGACCCCATCACAATTCCCCTCCTAAGAGAATAATCGAAATTATAACCAAGCGTTTCGACAGAGAAAAAGGTAGGCTTACTCGTAATCGACATACAGTGCTGCGACGTTCTCCAACCCAAAAATTTTCAAATATAGTCGACAAGTCACTCGAGCAAAAAAAGTAGGAATGCGTCGTAAGGTGGCAGGTGCCAGCCGTGGTGGAAGGTGACTGAACTCAGGACTTCCTCGTCGCACAAAATTCAAAAACTAACCGAATAGCCACCCTCAGTAAAGTAATAATAGGCAAGAAGAGAGACTGCCTACAGACAATAGTCAGCTTCGTCGCCAAGCCACCACATCCCCAATGGCGAAAAGAGCGACTGCACGCTGGAGTCCCCCCTCAACAAAAAAATTTAGCTGCTTGGCGAAACTTATATTCCAGGAGTGTAAAATCAAAATGGCTCAGACACGGCCTCTGCAGGGGCTGCATCTAATTACTAGAAGAAAACAGCAATAGAGAGATGCTAGTTACTTATTTCTTGCAATTATTTCTGATACTCTTTAGAGTTATTATATTCATGAGAGGGGCGGAAATCTTTTATCTCATGGAACAAGACAGCCATACAACTGATGCACACCTTTCGCTTCTCAGAAATAGTGGAATATATGCAGATCATGTTTCACTCAGGGAAAGTTAGTGAGGTATGCTGAAACATATTTTTTTTATATATTCTGTCGTCTGATTTGAATTTCCATGGCAATCAGAATGGTATTGGTGAGAATGGTAGACCGGACCCGCACCATCCCTTATTCCTTACAATATATTCCGTGTTTAAAAACCTACTCATTCGTTCTTATACCACAATCATATTTCAGTCATATATAACTCTGGAGTGTGTATGAAATTTAATTATCACGCCAAAGAAAAACAACAATATGTAATACTCATCCGTTCTCTAAGTCTTATGAATTTAAAATATTTAATTTTTCAAACATTCATTCGTTCATGCTCACTAATTTATGCAATTTATACATTCTCATTCTAGTTGTCTTAAGATATTCTTTTAATTTACAATCACAGAGAAAGAAAACCATCCCAGACATCAAGCGAATATCTTTCACATTATATCTTTATAACTTATTTCATCAATGGCCACCCATGCACCCTGTCATACCTCAAACGTTGCAGAGAATACATACAGTTAGACATGTCATTACAAATTTTACATTGTACATCCATACCAACAATATTCAGTCACACCGTATACAATAAACGAAAAAATATATTTTTTTGTAAGTATTGATATAGTAACTGTGAAGAATAGATTGATCCAAATAATGTTGACGTCAAGAAAACGCTAAATAGGTAAGCATGACATCTTTGTTAAATAATTTAAGAAAACTGGTAAAATCTTGACACATTGATGTGAATATCAAAACAAAAGACTTAGAATCTAGTTCTTAAATAAATAGTAACCTATAAAAAATTTAATGCAGAGTAACACAATCATATGAAACTCAACATGTTAAAAGTGTATATAGTACTGGCAAAGAGTCAAATCAGGACACTGTATAGAATGACTAGGCAATATAGGGTGAACATTAATAAAACAGACAAACTGAAGGGACGGATTCCTGACTGAAAAATGAGGAAAGGAGGTACTATGAACATGTGTCCGGAAATGCAGCGTTGCAACGGTAGATGGCGCTAACGAATGAAAGTTCCCCTGACCACGGCCCGTGTGTTTCTTCTGAGGTGTAGGCAGTGTGATTTACGCACTGTGCTGTAAGCAGCAGAACGGTGTGGTATTCGTGCAGGGAACAGGCCGAGATGGCGTTTGTGTAAGGTCAAGTAGGTGGAAACGGTCGAGAGGCAGCACAGCTATACCAAAACAAGTACCCTCGTAGACACCACCACATCACACAACATTTCAAGCCCTTTTTGTGCGTTTGTATGATCATGGGTACTTTCAGAGAGGCGAACGTGAAGGGAGGCAGCCGCCTGTGCGTACACCAGATTTGGAAGACCGGGTTCTGTAGGATATCGAGACGAGTCCTAGTGCAAGTTACAGGCAAGTGGTCCAACGACATGGTGTAAGCCAAATCATGATTACGTGTATCTCGCTTGACAATCCCTACTGTCCCTATCACCTGCAAGGATTACCAGCAGTGGATTTCCTCTACGGAAACGATTTTGTCAATTGTTTTTGCACCAGACCATAAGAATTACGGGATTGAGTCATCAGTCCTTTTCACTGACGAAGCAGCCTTTACCAGGACTGGCATCATCAGTCTTCACAATCGTCATCTGTCGGCCAAAGACCAGTCTCGGAGAATGGTTGAGGCATCTCATCAGCATCGGTTTAGCATCAATGTGTGGGCAGGGATTCTTGGCGACCACATAACTTGGACCGGTAATTATTCCGCAACGCCTCAACGGAGGGAGGTACCAGGATACCTGCGGAATACTCTGCCTGAGCTGTTTGGTAATGTGCCTTTGGCAATAAGACACGTTATGTGGTTTCTGCATGACCACCACCCACTTCATTACAGTTCACCGACACCTCAACGTCATCTTCCCCGGACGTTGGATAGGACGTGGAGTCCCTGTGGAGTGGCCCGCTACCTCACCAGATTTAAACCTAAACCCCTGAATTTTTACCTCTGGACGCATCTGAAAGACGTTCTGTATGCTGAACCGCTTCCTGATGTGCAGACCCTCCCACCGGGTGTCCACGACGCCTGTGACGCTATTCTGAGAAAGGCCAGAACGTGCGAAAGAGTACGGCAGTCCATGATGCAACGTGCATTGCATCGCATGGAGACCACTTTGAACATCTTGGTGACGTGGATGCGATGCAACTCTGTACTGTGTTCCAGGACGATCTGTTGCCGTTGCATGACAGGATCTTTCTTTCTCCGTTGCCAGTCAGTACTTTGTCCCTGTAGTTGGTCGGTTTTAGTAATGTTCGCCCTGTACATAATGCCTAGAACTTTTTGACAGGGTGTTTAGTTTTAATTTGGTACTTTTTGTAGGAAATATCTGAAAGTCTAAATACCTCACAAAATGCGACATAGACACAGTAAAGTATATAATTTACTTCAAATTTAAATATTTAATGAAAGTTAAAATAAAATTTGAAAATTAGCACAGTTGTAGTGTATAATTACTACTGTATAACATTTTAAAACTACAAATTTAGATATTTAATGAATGTTCAATTAAATTTGAAAATTATCACTGAAAATAGGCTTATCCTGAAATAGATGTGTTTTAATAGATTTTAACAATTACTGATATGCAATAAACCAATGGAATAATAGTTTTTTTAACAATTATTGCACATGAATAGCAAACAACAACTGAATCTAAACGTTCAGTTTTTATATACTTCGAAGCTGTACTTGTTTTATGCTTTATTTATTGCGGCAAGCAGATCTGAAATGACATTTTGAATTGCAAATAACTTTTCTTTTTACACACAAAGACGTGAGACTCTGGGATCTATTTTTACATGAGCACTACACACATCCTTGTCCAGTAACGGCAGAATGCTGAATTACAGCTGACCTGAAATATATTTCTTTGTCGACCAGGATATCTTCGGATTTTCGGAGAGATATCTTGCATGCTGTGAACTGTGACTTGGTGTGCAACTGCGTTTGAATTCGTCCTTTGGTACCTAATTTATAAAAACCAACATGTGTCACATCAACCATGACATCCACAATGTTATGAGTGACCACATCACCTTCATCAGATTCAGAAACATAAACTCATACTATAGATCCTCTTTTAACTAACAGGAAAATTTTGTAAGAGAGCACATTCATGAAAAATATCTTTTTTTTTTTACTTCTCCTAAATGAAAACGGCGTTCTGTTAAAAACTCTAGGTAAAGTATTAATTAAATAAGATGCATTTCGTACTCTGTCTAATGATTTTTGGTGTTCTACCATGTACGATGTTACTGATGTCCTCGTAAATTTTGCCCAGGCATCACATAAAGTGCCAGATTTCACAGTTCAGGGTAATAAATACATAAAAAAATACAAATTTGAAAGAAAACTTTACCTTCTTTGCAAACACCATTGATTTGCAATAGTCGTGTGTGAAAAACGAAAGCTTGAAATTATTATTGATCTTACAGTTGGTATACAAATGTAACAAAAGCCGGAGAGGCCGAGCGGTTCTAGGCCGGCTACAGTGTGGAATCGCGCGACCGCTACGGTCGCAGGTTGGAATCCTGCCTCGGGCATGGATGTGGGTGATGTCCTTATGTTAGTTAGGTTTAAGTAGTTCTAAGTTCTAGGGGACTAATGACCTCTGCAGTTAAGTCCCATAGAGCCATTTGAACGATGACAAAGGTTCGTTCTGTCACATGTCCTCTCATGCTCCTCAAAATGAAATTATCTAAATACTACCTGCTAATATTCACTGCGGTGACAAAAGCCATGCGATGGCAGCAGTATGGCTTGCACAAGGTACGAAAGGGCAGCGCATAGGCGGAGCTGTTGTTTGTGCTGAGGTGGTCTGCGTGCACACGTTCCCCACATGGATGTGGCCGCACGACGGCCATTAACAGACTGTGAACGCCGAATGGTAGTTGGAACTACTACACTCATGGGACATTCCATTTCGGAAATCGTTAGGGAATTCACTATTCCGAGATACAGAGTGTGCCGAAAATACCAAACTTCAGACAGTGCAGTGGCCGACGGCCTTCACTTAACGACCGAATGCAGCAGAGTTGTCAGTGCTAACAGACAAGCAAAATTGTTTCAAATAGCCGCAGAAATCAATGTGGGACGTACAACGAACGTATCCGTTACGACAGTGCGGCGAAACTTGGCGTTAATGGGATACGGCAACATAGGACCGACGCGAGTGCCTTTGCTAACAGCACGACATCAACTGCAGCGCGTCTCCTGGGCTCGTGATCATATCGGTTGGATCCTAGATGACTGGAAAACCGTGGACGAATCAGTTCAGTCGTTGGGGTGCAGTTCGAAGTAAGAGTCATCGCTGAAAACTACCCCAGTCAATGAGTGTCCTGGCTGAAGACATGTCTGAAGGCGACCCAGTCAGCGAAGGGATACCAGCCTGTCTGTCGGATGCTTGGAAAACAGGAGTGATGTTTGGGCTGCCATTCCGTTTCACAGGAGGACCCCTTTGGTTGTCATCTGTGGCACCCTTACGGTACGCCCTCTTCTGTTTGCCTTCATGGTAAGCCGTCTTGGGCTTACATTTCAGCAAGATAATGGCCGCCTGCAACGACGAGAGTCTACAGCTTGTGTTCCTCCTCTCCAAAACCCTACCTAGGCCAGCAGGGTCGCCGTATCTCTCCCTAAATGAGAACGTTCAGTACATTAAGGGCGGAATCTTCCAACCATCTCGGAGATTTTGACAATCAACTGCGCTAGTTGTACAGAATTAGGCACCATATTCCTCAGAAGGATATCCAATAACTCTGTTAATAAAGGTGTAGTCGAATAAACTGCTTGTGTAAGGCCAGATTTGCATCAACATGTTACTGACTTGCTCACTTTGTGAAGTTTTCACTCTTGAATGCATCATCCAGTATTTCTGAAATTGTAGTCATTTGTGTGTCTGTACGTGTACATAATTCCTTTGTGGTGCGCCGTTTCTTTTTTGTCTTTGAGAGTACATTAATATATATATATATATATATATATATATATATAACTTTTGAACAGTTTGCGTTAGGAAGTTCAAACTGCACGGTCAGCCCCGAGGTATGATGGGAATTAACATGTGCATGCATGGTTCGATTCAGCGACGAACCCCACTTTCATTTGGATGGGTTCATCAGTAAGCAAAATTGGGGCATTTGGGAGTCTGAGAATCCGCATTTCGCGTTCGAGGAGTCTCCTCTCCCTCAACAGGTGATTGTGTGGTGTGCAATGTCCCGTCACGTAATAATCGGTGCGATATTTGTTGATGGCACGGCGACTACCGAACGGTACCTGAAGGTTTTGGAAGATGATTTCTTCCCCATTATCTGAAGTGACCTTGATCTCGACAAGATGTTTTTCATGCAAGACGGAGCTCGATACCATCGAGGTAGGAGAGTGATGTGCTGGAGGAGCACACTGTGGACCGCACTCTGGCTCTGGGGTACCCAGAGGCCACTGGCGTGGACCTCGATGGCCCAACATAATCTCCGGATCTCAACAAATGCGACTCCTTATTGTGGGGTTACATTAAAGACAAGGTGTAGAGCAATAATCCCAGAACCATTGCTCAGCTGAAAACAGCCGTTCACGAGGTTATCGACAGCATCGATGTTCCGACACTTCAGTGGGTCATGCTGAATTTTACTATTCGTATGCGCCGCATCATCGCCAATGATGGTAGGCGGGAAACCAGATGGCGCTATGGTCGGACCGCTTGATTGGTCAAACGGATATCAACTGCGTATTTTTAAATAGGACCCCCCGTTTTTTATACACATTCCTGTAGTACGTAAAGAAACAAGAATGTTTTAGTTGGACCACTTTTTCCGCTTTGTGATAGATGGCACTAAATAGTCAGAAACATATGGCTCACAATTTTAGACGAACAGTTGGTAACAGGCAGGGTGTTTAAATTAAAATACAGAAGGTATTTACGTTTGAACATTTTATTTCGGTTGTTCCAATCTGATACATGTACCTTTGTGAACTTTTCGTTTCTGAGAATGCATGCTGTTACAGCGTGATTACCTGTAAATACCACAGTAGTGCATAAATGCTCCAAATGATGTCCGTCAACCTCAATGCATTTGGCAATACTTGTAACGACATTCCTCTCAACAGCGAGTAGTTCGCCTTCCGTAATGTTCGCACATGCATTGACAATGCGCTGACGCATGTTGTCAGCCGTTGTCGGTGGATCACGATAGCAAACATCCTTCAACTTTCCCCACAGAAAGAAATCCGGGTACGTCAGATCCGGTGAACGTGCGGACCATGATATTGTGCTTCGACAACCAATCCACCTGTCATGACATATGCTATTTAATAACGCTTCAACCGCACGCGAGCTATGTGCCGGACATCCATCATGTTGGAAGTACATCGCCATTCTGTCATGCAGTGAAACATCTTGTAGTAACATCGGTAGAACATTACGTAGGAAATCAGCATACATAGACTGCCATCGATAAAATGTGGGCCAATTATCCTTTCTCCCATATTGCCGCACCATAAATTAACCCGCCAAGGTCGCTGATGTTCCACTTGTCGCAGCAATCGTGGATTTTCTGTTGCCCAATAGTGCATATTATGTGGGTTTACGTTAACGCTGTTGGTGAATGACACTTCGTCGCTAAATGAAACGCGTGCAAAAAGTCTGTCATCGTCCCGTAATATCTCTTGTGGCAATTAGCAGAACTTTACATGTCGTTCAAAGTCGTAGCCATGCAATTCCTGGTGCACAGAAATATGGTATCGGTGCAATCGATGTTGATGTAGCATTCTCAACACTGACGTTTTTAAGATTCCCGATTCTAGCGCAATATGTCTGCTAGTGATGTGCGTATTAGCTGCGACAGCAGCTAAAACACCTACTTGGGGATCATCATTTGTTGCAGGTCGTGGTTGACGTTTCACATGTGGCTGAACGCTTCCTGATTCCTTAAATAACGTAACTATCCGTCGAACGGTCCGGACACTTGGATGATGTCGTCCAGGATACCGAGTAGCATACATAGCACACTCCCGTTGGGCATTTTTATCACAACAGACCATACATCAACACGATATCGACCTTTTCCGCAATTGGTAAACAGTCAATTTTAACAGGGGTAACGTATCACGAAGCAAATACCGTCCGCACTTGCTGGTGCAAAATGGTGCGGAATGCTTGCATATGAGTAACTATTCGTGAGAAAGGGCAGCGGCTCGAACTAACGTACTCTTTGTTCCCGGTATATGCACCTTGAAAGTAGGGATGACAACCGGAGTCGCAGACTTCTCAGGGATAGCTCACAAGCGTGTAAGTTACTCTCACCAAGTTTGCATCTACACTCCTGGAAATGGAAAAAAGAACACATTGACACAGATGTGTCAGACCCACCATACTTGCTCCGGACACTGCGAGAGGGCTGTACAAGCAATGATCACACGCACGGCACAGCGGACACACCAGGAACCGCGGTGTTGGCCGTCGAATGGCGCTAGCTGCGCAGCATTTGTGCACCGCCGCCGTCAGTGTCAGCCAGTTTGCCGTGGCATACGGAGCTCCATCGCAGTCTTTAACACTGGTAGCATGCCGCGACAGCGTGGACGTGAACCGTATGTGCAGTTGACGGACTTTGAGCGAGGGCGTATAGTGGGCATGCGGGAGGCCGGGTGGACGTACCGCCGAATTGCTCAACACGTGGGGCGTGAGGTCTCCACAGTACATCGATGTTGTCGCCAGTGGTCGGCGGAAGGTGCCCGTCGACCTGGGACCGGACCGCAGCGACGCACGGATGCATGCCAAGACCGTAGGATCCTACGCAGTGCCGTAGGGGACCGCACCGCCACTTCCCAGCAAATTAGGGACACTGTTGCTCCTGGGGTATCGGCGAGGACCATTCGCAACCGTCTCCATGAAGCTGGGCTACGGTCCCGCACACCGTTAGGCCGTCTTCCGCTCACGCCCCAACATCGTGCAGCCCGCCTCCAGTGGTGTCGCGAGAGGCGTGAATGGAGGGACGAATGGAGACGTGTCGTCTTCAGCGATGAGAGTCGCTTTTGCCTTGGTGCCAATGATGGTCGTATGCGTGTTTGGCGCCGTGCAGGTGAGCGCCACAATCAGGACTGCATACGACCGAGGCACACAGGGCCAACACCCGGCATCATGGTGTGGGGAGCGATCTCCTACACTGGCCGTACACCACTGGTGATCGTCGAGGGGACACTGAATAGTGCACGGTACATCCAAACCGTCATCGAACCCATCGTTATACCATTCCTAGACCGGCAAGGGAACTTGCTGTTCCAACAGGACAATGCACGTCCGCATGTATCCCGTGCCACCCAACGTGCTCTAGAAGGTGCAAGTCAACTACCCTGGCCAGCAAGATCTCCGGATCTGTCCCCCATTGAGCATGTTTGGGACTGGATGAAGCGTCGTCTCACGCGGTCTGCACGTCCAGCACGAACGCTGGTCCAACTGAGGCGCCAGGTGGAAATGGCATGGCAAGCCGTTCCACAGGACTACATCCAGCATCTCTACGATCGTCTCCATGGGAGAATAGCAGCCTGCATTGCTGCGAAAGGTGGATATACACTGTACTAGTGCCGACATTGTGCATGCTCTGTTGCCTGTGTCTATGTGCCTGTGGTTCTGTCAGTGTGATCATGTGATGTATCTGACCCCAGGAATGTGTCAATAAAGTTTCCCCTTACTGGGACAATGAATTCACGGTGTTCTTATTTCAATTTCTAGGAGTGTAGCTACAATATGAGCTGATCGCTTTCTCGTGGTAAGTTGTCTGGCCTTATGGAGGGGCCGGCCGCGGTGACCGTGCGGTTCTAGGCACTGCAGTCCGGAACCGCGGGACTGCTACGGTCGCAGGTTCGAATCCTGCCTCGGGCATGCGTGCGTGTGATGTCCTTAGGTTAGATAGGTTTAAGTAGTTCTAAGTTCTAGGGGACTGATGACCTAAGATGTTAAGTCCCATACTGCTGAGAGCCATTTGAGCCTTATGGAGGGGAAAAGTGGGCTGTAGCCACGTCCCAATGTGGCATGCTTTCAGTTGGTGATGGTGATAGTGGGGAGTTCACTGCATCCTACCGTGGAATGCTTGCTTGCAGCCCCTTACTCCTTTGCTGGGAGACAGCGGCATCCGCAAGCCAGATCCATTCTGTCGCCCCACCCTTGGTTCCTTGAAGCAAGACACAGCGCTGTTTGCTACCGGCAGCGTTCTGTTTGCTGTCAGTGCCCCTGTGTGGTTCAGTCACACCTCCAAGAAAACTTCTGTTTCCGATCCAAGTGTGTGGCTCACTCCCATAGAGTCTCTGCACATAATTTACATGAACTAAATGTCTTTATATTACAGTAGATGTACACATTAAGATAACCAAACAAGAAGTTTTACATGGTAGTAAGAAAGGATAACCGTTCCTGTCATGAAGAAAGTCCCTTGATTCACTTGAGTGATCACTGTCTTCCTCGTAATGCCCATCATTTGAGTCACAGTCCATATTGTTATGCTAGATGCTCCTAACACAAATGATAATTAATTGAAACCCTCAGATGCCGACAGGTGTTGTGGATATACCTCGATGGGGACAGCTGAAAATTTGGTCCCCCGACCGGGACTCCAACCCGGGATCTCCTAACACATGTTGAAAAAAGGAATCTTATTATTATTATTATTATTATTATTATAGTCACATGGTGATTATTGCAAATTTAAGCAGCTATTATGACTGACAAGTCATCCTGAAAGCTTACCTCATTACCTTTATTTCAAATGTATTAACGATGTGTTATACCCGCACAGCCGATTGTTGTTACGACCACCGACCTACTACTGATATAAACTCGTCCACGCAATAGCAGCGTCAAAATGGTTCAAATGGCTCTGAGCACTACGAGACTCAACTTCTGAGGTCATCAGTCCCCTAGAACTTAGAACTACTTAAACCTAACTAACCTAAGGACACCACACACATCCATGCCCGAGGCAGGATTCGAACCTGCAACGGTAGCGGTCTCGCGGTTCCAGACTGTAACGCCTACAACCGAATAGCAGCGTCACCTGGTGAGGAATGAGTGCTGGTGAAACACACACACGGAACATGTAGTATCAGCACGATTGCTGTCCTTGTGTAATGGGCCGGAGGCTCGGCACGAGAAAATAGGAAACTGCACGATTAGCCGGGTGTTGGAGGAGTGCTGTGGCGAGTGTCATCCACAAAGTGAAGCCACGTCCAGACGTCATGCCATGCGGTTGGTCAGCCACTCATTAAAAATGTTGGACGTCGTACGCTAGGCCGACTGATAGGACAGGCGGCGAACTGTGGCGGAACTAACATCGGTCTTTAGTGCTGGGCAGAGTACAAGTGTCTCTAAATACACAGTACACCGAATGCTCCTGATGATAAGCCTCCGCAGCTGACGACGCATGCACGTGCCAATGATACCATCAAGGCATCGGCAGTACGACTGAAATGGGCACGTGACCATCGGCACTGGACGATGGCGCAGTGGCACGGTGTTGCGTGGTCTGATAAAGCGCAATCCCTTCTTCATCATGCCGATGAGAGGGCCCGAATCAAAGGGAACAGTACCTTGGTGCTGCACTGTGGGACGGAGACGAGCTGCCGACGGCTCCATTATGCTCTGGGGACCATTCACGTGGGAATCCATGGTCCCAGTGGAGATCATGCAAGGCGCCATGGCGGCCAACGAGTTTCGTACACCTGTTGCAGACCATGTACATCTCTTCATGACGAACATGTTTCCCGACGACAGTGGCATTTTTCAATAACATAATGCGCTATGTCCCAAGTCCATGAGTGTGATGCGGCTCGACGAATACTATGAGGACGTCCAGTTGACGTGCTGCCCCCCCCCCCCCCCCCAACTGGCATCAGAGATCATTACCCCCTCCCGAAATTTACGCGAAATAGGTCACTTGTGTATGCAGATGTGGTTCCAACCACTTCTAGTGACCTTCCACGGCCTTATTGCGTCCATGCCACGTCGCGTCGCCGCTGTTATCCCTGCCGAAAATTGACATATCAGCTAGTAGGTAGGTTGCCTTAACGTTCGGTCTCATCAGTTTATATTCCTTTATTTTAATTGCTGTGTTACTTCTGTTACAGTTCGTAGACATCCTGTTCCTCTCAGGTTCACTTTCTGCTAAAAGTTGTTGTTCCGCCTCGGATTTCTCTTGTAAAATATGGTGTGGGTGCTGAAACAGAGCTAGGTTAAATTAACCACATCTATTAGAGAAACATAATCACTTTCCATCAGTGGGCTGCTGCAAAAAATCTTTCTGAACCGTGTTCAAACTCCTGTGTTGATGTTCTTCCACCCTCTTATTTATTCAGACAAGACCTCAGCTTGCTCGCCAAATCGATACTCTTTCAAATCTTCACAACAAAAAGCCTTCACTGCTGAAATATCAGGTCCATATGTCCTGCCATACATCTCACCTCCAATCTACTTTCCCAGTTCACAAATAAAAATATTATCAGCGTTGACAATTCCAGGATCCTGGTTACAGAACGCGTTAATGCAGAACTCCTTCTACCTACAGCCACATCCTCATGATCCTCTTATAAGAGACTCACCATAAAAGCAGCATGGACACACATTTCACACAGATTTAGAAGTAAAACATTCTGGATTATGATTAACTGAAACATCATTTCCTCCTCTGCATACATATGCCACTTTTCTTATCGCTCTTACGACCTTAATTCTTTGCGAAACCAGATAACGACAGAAGCCAGCTTCCGAAAACCTCCCAAAACCTTCACATGTCTACAAAGAACGCAGCCCTCTGCCACTTACTTCCAATGACCTTAGTTCAGATGGATAGTAGTTTAACCAACATTTTTTCAACATCAAAGAGACCGAAGACTGAACATGCACATGCTATGACGCATATCACCGCATTCAAGCTTAAATGGAAAAGGAAGTCAACGACGCATGACAGTAATGACTTTATGGACAAAATGAGATCACACAAGGAAAAATCATACAGAATACGTTGTTTCAAAAAAACCAGTGTGAAATACTCTTAACCAGATATTTTCAGTGATTGAAAGACGAACTTCAATCACTACGTTGTTGGACCCTGGCGAATCCAGCTCTACAAACAGATGACTATTTAATGTTGTGGATACGACGGTCTCTGCATGAATCCCTAGACTTGACGGTTTTGACATCCGTGGCATTTGCTTGGGTGATTTTCCCGATTCCAAAGATCCAAAGTAAACAGAGGACAACATGTGGCAGACTGACTTCTCTTTGCTCGACAAGCTGTGTGAATTGACTATAGCCTTTTGTCTGACTCAAAGTTCTCTAGCCTTGGCTTGATCAGCACGTTCTTTCAACCATTCTGCTGCTCATTCAGTGTGTTGGAGAGCAAAGGATACCTCTTAGGACTGACAAATGAACTACCTCTCCCCCTCCCCTCCTACCCTATCTCAAGGGGGCTTGTTTTTGAATACCATGATCGACGACAATGAAGTTCAGTTGTGGGGCAGCTCGTTCATAGCATCTTGGAAGTCCACGAAGAATGTATTCTAAGAAGAATGCTGTTCACAGCAATACAGATGGCTTATTTTTTCCAAGTCTTTCGTCGATATGTCGATGGGATTTGAAGGCAGGTGGTATGACGATATGAAAACTCGTTTGGTTCAGTGATACTTCTACACCTAAACCCACTGGCGCAACCAAAACTGAGGTCCATTATCAGATATAGTTTTATCCACATGACCAATTTCTTTCAACAAATTTTTCAGGGAAGCAGCAGACACAGATTTGGCTTATGCAACAGCATAAGAGTCTTATACTTTGAGGTATATTGCCTACTGCGTGTAGCAGGCTTGAAGAGTTCTGCTAATAGACTCAAGTTTACTGGGACTGTCGGAAACAATTCAGTGTGACTTGAGGTGATAGCAGACCTCGTCTTCTGAGAAGTCTTGCAAACTGAATGCACGTTTTGGATTTGCCTTTGCATGTTGTTAAAATATCATGTGGACTGCAGCTTGTGCAATAATTCCTGAGTCCAAAGTGTGAATTCCTCAGATGAGTTTGTAACCTCCCTCTCACTTATCGACCTTAATGACAGTGAAAAATTAAACCGCGTGTACCTAATTGAGATTTGGGAAAAGCAATCATCACCGAAGTTAATGTGTCGGTAAAGAGGGAGGAAAGGGTTACATCTAAATGAAAGGAAAAATGCAAATGAAACTGGTGTAAATTAATTTTGAAAAGGGGTAAAGTTAATAACGAAAGTAAATGTGCGGCCGTTACGTTAACAATTAACTAGCGGTAATTAGATATTTGAGATTTGGGGGAAATTACGGTCGCCAGTCCTATGGACAATTACTATTGTAACTGAAAAAGAAAGGTTATTACACATATAATTAGCACTAGAAGCGTGGCAACTGTAGTGTAGCGTGAAAACTGAAAGTTTGTCAGAAGTAATAAATTTCGCTACACTCTGACTTAATTTAGCAAAAGAATTAATAAAACCGGAAAATTGAAAGTTAATTTGGTGACTGAAATTAATAGTGAGCTTTGTTTCTGAAGCACATCGAAATTCAGTAAAATACGGTTAGTCTTGGGCTACAATCATTTCAAAAGCTACTTGAATGTACGCAATTTAGAAATAAGAGATTTAACTTCGAACTTGAATTAAATGATTCTAAACAATTAACAATAGTAAAATTTAGTACGTACCAAGCTGAGCTGCAGTCACAGGTAAGCTAAAATACGGTAACAAAACTCGCACTCTTAATTTTTGCTTGTGTAATCTAAATATTGTAGCCAGTTGTGAATACCTTAACTGAACTTTGAAATTAAAGCAGCGAAATCGAATGATATTACTTTAATGCTGGCGTTTGAATTTCAACGACACTCAGGTTCATTCCGGAAAAGGAAGGGACCCTGCTTGGTAATGCAATTGGGACAATGAGCAACAGAGGTTCATGTTACGTTGCAGTAATTTAGTGAAAAAAATTTAACACTTTGAAAAGTTGAGGTCTGCCATACAGTTCTAAAACTTTACGTGCTTCCAGTCTTCCTTGTTGGTTGATTGAAGGTTTGAAGTCGTCGATCAAGGAGGTGGCGACAGTCACTCATTGTCGGCCGTCGCTGTTGCAGAAGCTGGATGTTGGCGCGCCTTCTTCTCGACACGGTGTCCAGCCGAAACGGGCTCTTGATGTGCGCCAGCTAATGCTTCCCGTCCGCGACACCGTGTCAGAAACTGTCATAGCAAGTCTAGCGCAATTACATGCTGCCAAACCCCGAAAGCGCGGCAACTCGCGGGAGCGTCACACAACACACCTGCTCAACCGCACTACTCCAGCCAGACCCCGCTCTGTCCGCGCTCCACGCAGCAGAGTTAACACTACCAAAGATCCTAAACACTTTGGTTCTCCACATGACCTATCGATGTATTCGTTCGATAGCATAGTTTTCCCTAGGCAAGACCCAGCGTAAAATACATATAATATTTACAAAACAAACCAATTATACATCGACATAAATGCATATATATATATATATATATATATATATATATATATATATATATATATATATATATATATATATACAAACAGTAAAACAATTACAATATATAAAGACACAGAAATGTCATATCTTGAGGTAACAAAACAAGAAAAAAAATTATAATACAATAGATGGAAATAGGAGGCTATGCATTTCCGGCGTTACAAGTGTACCATTTGAAATTATTTAGCATATCATCTGTGATGCATAATTGCCACAAAGTGACATCAGGATCTCCACTCTGAAACTACACACCTTAACAAGTAATACTGCCTTATGGCAGTCTGAGCCCTATCTTAACATTTTGTTTTGATGTCATGGAGCACATGGTCCATGTTCTACGCTCTGGCAATCTGTCTCAAGGAGGCAGATAAGTAACTTTCAAAAGCCAAATTTTTCATGTAGCGCGGACTTGAGTCAAGTCAGGTGGTGATGAAGACGAAGCGTTGATAATGATGTTCCTCAATCCACGGACAAGATACGGTACACGACATTCAAGTCATCCAGGCTCAAGTTTTGGTTTCAACAAAAATTGGAACACCATATGTTCAGCGAATACTTTGACATGGCAATCAGACAAAAGGTAGAGAACCTTGTGGGTCCCTCGCACAGTGCCAAGGGCCTCCAGCACTGTGACAGAATTATTTTGCTCGCATTTTGATGTTACTCTATTATGCCACTCTCATGGTTGTTCCTATTTCGTCTACCACCCGAAACAGAACCAGTACCAAAATAGTCTCGGCGATGGCTGTGGCCATCCACAGTGTGGATGGGATAACATGGCGGCAAAGACTGAAATTAGGCATTCGTCTGCTCATCCCCAGCCCAGGAAGATCTTTCTCCTGTGTGCTTGCAAAGTTCAAGGCTCGACTATGCATTCACTAACGTAAACCAATTTCATTAGACCGAAATATACCCCCACAGAAAACTGCACTATTGCTCCGATTTCGGAGGAGTTTCGAGAGATCCCTTCAGAGAACTTGATTTTACTGGTACTGAAAGAAGATCTCCAGGTGCACAGTGACCCGATTATTTTGAAATGCACAGAACAAAGAGTTGAGGACAAAGTTGTGCTGTTGCAATGACTTTTAAGTATGAGTATGTCATCCACATACCGAGTGACTCTGCACCCGCCACGTTAGCCGAGAGCGCTAATGCGCTGCTTCCTGGACTCGGGTAGGCGCGCCGGCCCTGGATCGAATCCGCCCGGCGCGTAAACGACGACGGTCGGTGTGCCGGCCAGCCTGGATGTGGTTTTTAGGCGGTTTTCCACATCCCCCTAGGTGAATACCGCCTCAGTTACACGGCTCGCAGACGCCTTAACACTTTCGCATTACTCCATGGCTTACACTAGTCGCAGACAGTTGGGGTACACTAATTCCGTGCTGGGGGGTACGGGGTGGTGGCAGGAAGGACATCCGATTAACTATGCCGACACTGCGTCGCTGCAGGAACAAGGCACAAGCGAAAGACAGAAAGGAAGAAAGAATACCGGTTGACTCTGTGACGGAGTGATTCATCCAGCACAGTGTCAAGTCCACGAATAAAAACTGCTGAAGGGATTCTTAAACTGAACGGGAGTCGTCTCAACTAATAACATCTTCTGAAGCACAGGAATGTAGTGAAGGGAGGATGGATCGAGCTCTTCATTACTGTTTACCAAGTCATTTACTTCTTCCTGAATTTTCTGATCAAGCACTTCACTCACAAATCTCTGGATGTAAACTGTGATTATCTGAATCACTCACTGCACCTTAATTAGACCACTCAGTGGCAACTCGCAGACCTCTGGTTGCAAATTGTCACCAGCTAAATCACTAGCTGCACCCTCATTAGACCAACCCCCTCCTCCCATTCCTATACTTTAGGCAGTTTGGCTTCAGTTCTTGCTGCTCAGCTTGCTCCTTGAATCTGATGCAGACACAATAATATTTCCCTAAAGTTATTTCTCCTCTTTCCTGATGGCAGACGGCGTGACTTCTATTCATATGGAGAACTGGTAAGATGACATTTATTGAGAACATGATGATGATTAGAAAATTATATACCTGATAGGAAAAATCGAGCTGAATCTATTTCTTTATATCTTAAATCTTCGCAACAGTTGCTCCTTTACCTTTCATCTTTCTCAACGATGGCATAGAAAGCTGCTAATTTCTTCACATCTTTCGTTATCCACATTTCACTACTGCTGTGAAAAATAGCGTATATACGTATTCTTCCTACAGACATCGTAATCTCTGAGTATATATTACTGGTGCTTTCATCCACCTCTTCCAATAAAATTTCATTTCTATCGTCATAGTTCAGCAGATTTATCTGTCTCATTCGTTGCTTGTCATGGGCTCCTATGTGACCCAGTCATTGATGTGGTAATGGATGTCCATAATTTACATTATTTTATGGGTGTAGCAAACAGATGTCAACAATTTCAGCTGTCAGGCGACATTGCTTCTGCCCATTCGAAATGGGTCTGGTGTGATATCTGTTATGTCTACTGAAATTTCCCCGATGGCTCTAGTTTTGGTTATACAGGCTGGTAATTGTCTCTGCCTTCTGGCAAAATCTGTCACTGCGGTTACCATTTCAGAAGTGGGTTCACCTACAATGTATTCACACACGAGTTTTAACTTCTGACACATGAGTAATCACATTGTTCGATCTAAGCACGTGGATGTAGCTCGTTTCCATTGTACATAAATACCTGAGACTTTCGACGGATAGGAAGTGCTTATAATTAAACTCTTTGGTTTTGCATGTTATCACATGACTGTCCTCCAGTGGATGACGGTCATCTGTCTGCATATGTCGCGCGGGAGAGTTCTCACAGCCATGACCTGCTTCCGAACTCAAACTACCCAGTCTTCACGATAAATTTTGTCCATTAGGCATACTAATTGGCCTTCTTGCTCCATTACTTCTTGATGAGTAATCATGAGCCTCTCTACTGCCTATGTTAAATTGTGTTTTCTAATCTGCTCCTTTATTGCATTTAAACTTCGCTCTGCGCATTTCATTTGTTGCCCTTGCACACACTGACACTGTTCCACATGGCACTATCTTGTTGCATTACTGGAACCTCTTATAACTGCATGTGTACTTCAATTATACGTATCTCCATAGCTATTAGCATCTCAACCTCAGCAAGCACAGTCTCCTGATACCCTTTCATCTGTGCTTCCTGCTTTTCTGCGATGTCGCTAACTTTCTTATCCAGCTCCACAATCTTACTTAAGGCATGTTTAATTTGTTGTAGCTCTTTCTGCCACTCTTTTCTCATTTGTTCCTGTTTCTTTATCTTTTCATTCGCTCCAGCTTCATCTCTTCCTGTCGCCTGTTCTTTGTTTGCTAATACTAACTGTTTACTTTGATTCCTGTGGTATTCCTGCCTGTTGCCTTATTATTGTCATGATTAAGTCTCTGAGAGGAGAACCGCAGTGGTGAAGCAGGCCCTTGTGTACTCAACTGAACATTACTATGTGAAACTGGTGCTGGAATTGTCCCACTTCTCTCCTTTGTATTTTCATCGACAATCGCAGTACCTTTTTGCTGATAAATGACTGCGTCTTCAGCCTTATTTCCACACATACCTGATCCTCCTCCGCCCTCACAATTTTGCACACTCATAAAGTTACCCTGGCTCTGCTCTTCCCCGTGTGGATGTGACTGCGTTGTTGGCACCACTAGCTGCACCTCATTTAAATGTATACGTTCATAATTAATCATCTCGATAGTTACAGAATTATTCATGGAATGAGACATTACCCCAATTTCATGTTTGCTGCAGTCCTCATGAGGCTACCACTTTAACTGAAACAAGATTTTACCACTGTCTCCTTAACAGTTTGCATCCACATACATAAATTCACGCTGTATGTATATCCCTTCAAAAATTGCAACACTGGTTAAGCAGTGATGTAGAATGACAGTCTCAACAGACAGCACCAGAACACGAAAAGACTGCAAAACAAATCATACACAAGAACACTTTCGAAACAATGAAAATTTATCTGAAAAAAGAAAGTAAATTCATCGTCTGCCAAAACAATAATTTCGCGCTATCTATCCAAAAAATTTACGCTTTATCTTTATGACCTTACGGCTTCTTATCAAATAACGATGGCTATGGAAAAAATGACAAGGTCGGGTCGGCGAATTTTGCACGATACCTGTCGTGAGCCTTAACGTAACTTTCCAATTTAATGCCTGACACCGTCTGGAAACTTCGTCAGTCACATCTCTCCCCATTTATTCAAATATGCAATACTTGTGAGTGTGCCTATAGAAACTGGGGAAACAGAACGGAGTGTTATCTCTAGAGATCACGTTCGAACCTACATTCACTGATGCTGCGAAAATAACTGCATTGACCATGCTGTGGGGGGGGGGGGGGGGGGGGGGGAGCGGGCAATCATCAAGCCTGGAAAGGAATTACTGATATGCACTTTGCACTATAATGAGCAATCTTGTCGAAGTATGTACAGTAAGATTCACTAAGACCAAGTTCAGTTGGGAATCTGCAAGTGTAGGGTCCCGAGATCGAGTAATAATTTGCCAGAAAGTTTCAAAAGTGAGGAAATCCTCATCTGGTACGAAGCAAATCAAGTCATCGTGAAGACCTTTAAATAAAACGATGTTGATCGAACTACATACTCTCTGCTTTTGATTCAAGTGAACCACGCACGGGGAGCAACTGTCACCAAAATTAAACTCCATAGCGATGTCTAGTACGAGTGTCTGTAAGAGATCTGCATCTGTGTCTGGACCTCTTGGCAGAGTACCCCAGAAAATAGAACCAGCGTCCGAATCAAAAGACAGAATGAACAGTACTAGCTTAACTCTCCCCCTTGTGTTCCTGAAAGTGAACTAAGGGAGCATTTAGATTGACATCGAGCAATCAAAGCACGTGGACTGTTGTAAACCAATAAAATAATAGGAAGCCTCATCGCAATTCCTCGTCCTAAGAGAAAACACGAAAAAACGGCCAAGTGTCTCTACACAGAAAAAGGTAGGCTTACTCGTAACCAACGGGTAAAGCACCACAACGACGCGACATCGCCCTGCACAGAAATTATGAAACGTAACCGACACGCCACTTCCTGAAACAAGTGCAGCGGGTCTTGAGGTGGCAGCCGCCAGCAGCGACGCCGGCCTGTCGCCAACCACAGCGTGGGCGTTGGCTGGCCACACGAGTTCCTCACTCCAGAGAATCTGACTAGCTACCCTCGTCGAACGAAGGGTAAAGACTGCCTTTGTGAAAGCAAGAGCAGAGACTGCCTACAGGCAGTGGTCAGCTTAGGCGCGGCATCGTCAGCTCCCCGTGGCTGAAGGCATCACACACTGGAGTCCGACCCAACAGCAAAATTCGACTACTTGGCAGAACGTGCCTTAGTAAAAAATCAAAATTGCTCTCACTGGCTCTGTAGGCAATCCATATAATTACTAAAAGAAGACGGGATATAAGAGGTGTTGACTATTTGTCTCTTGCAATTCTTTCTGGTACATTCACCATATTCATCAGAGTGCCAAAAATTGGTATCTCATGAGACAAGCCAGCCAGAACATTGGCAGACAATTTTTTATCTTCAGTATATTAACAAACGTGCTTACCACAAAGAAGTCAATCCAAAAATCATAAGTCATTCATCTGGAACCGTGCATTAATAGCATAATCCATGTGTGTTTGGCCTTAAATATAAGTATTTCCTAATGAGATTAAAATAAAATCTGACCTGAAAGTTTATTGGTGTTGGATCCGTTAACTTTCCGTCAATGCCGCACGGAGTGGCAGCGCGTTTTGAGGCGCCATATCACGGATTGCACGGTCCCTGGTCCCTCCCGCCGGAGGCTCCAGTCTTACCTCGGGTATACAGGGTGTTACAAAAAGGTACGGCCAAACTTTCACGAAACATTCCTCACACACAACGAAAGAAAATATGTTACGTGGACATATGTCCAGAAACGCTTACTTTCCCACGTTAGAGCTCATTTTATTACTTCTCTTCAAATCACATTAATCATGGAATGGAAACACACAGCAACAGAACGTACCAGCGTGACTTCAAACACTTATTTACTGGAAATGTTCAAAATGTCCTCCGTTAGAGAGGATACATGCATCCACCCTCCGTGGTATGGAATCCCTGATGGGCTGATGCAGCCCTGGAGAATGGCGTATTGTATCACAGCCGTCCACAATACGAGCACGAAGAGTCTCTACATTTGGTACCGGGATTGCGTAGACAAGAGCTTTCAAATGTCCCCATAAATGAAAGTCAAGAGGGCTGAGGTCAGGTGAGCGTGGAGGCAATGTAATTGGTCCGCCTCTACCAATCCATCGGTCACCGAATATGTTGTTGAGAAGCGTACGAACACTTCGACTGAAATGTGCAGGAGCTCCATCGTGCATGAACCACATGTTGTGTCGTACTTGTAAAGGTACATGTTCTAGCATCACAGGTAGAGCATCCCGTATGAATCATGATAACGTGCTGCATTGAGCGTAGGTGGAAGATCATGGGGCCCAATCGAGACATCGCCAAGAATGCCTGCCCAAACGTTCACAGAAAATCTGTGTTGATGACGTGATTGCACAATTGCGTGCGGATTCTCGTAAGCCCACACATGTTGATTGTGAAAATTTACAATTTGGTCATGTTGGAATTAAGCCTCATCCGTAAAGAGAACATTTGCACTGAAATGAGGATTGACACATTGTTGGATGAACAATTCGCAGAAGTGTACCCGTGGAGGCCAATCAGCTGCTGATAGCGCCTGCACACGCTGTACATGGTACGGAAACAACTGGTTCTGCCGTAGCACTCTCCATACAGTGACGTGGTCAACGTTACCTTGTACAGGAGTAACTTCTCTGACGCTAACATTAGGGTTATCGTCAACTGCACGAAGAATTGCAGGTGTCCTCGTCGTTCTAGGTCTTCCCCAGCCGCGAGTCATAGGCTGGAATGTTCCGTGCTCCCTAAGACGCCGATCAATTTCTTCGAGCGTCTTCCTGTCGGGACACCTTCGTTCTGGAAATCTGTCTCGATACAAACGTACCGTGCCACGGCTATTGCACCGTGCTAGTCCATACATCAAATGGGCATCTGCCAACTCCGCACTTGTAAACATTGCACTGACTGCAAAACCACGTTCGTGATGAACACTAACCTGTTGATGCTACGTAATGATATGCTTGATGCTAGTACTGTAGAGCAATGAGTCGCATGTCAACACAAGCACCGAAGCCAACATTACCTTCCTTCAATTGGGCCAACTGGCGGTGAATCGAGGAAGTACAGTACATACTGACGAAACTAAAATGAGCTCTAACATGGAAATTAAGCGTTTCCGGACACATGTCCACATAACATCTTTTCTTTATTTGTGTGTGAGGAATGTTTCCTGAAAGTTTGGCCGTACCTTTTTGTAACACCCTATATATATTTGTGTGTGTGTGTGTGTGTGTGCCGGCCGGAGTGGTCGTGCGGTTCTAAGCGCTACAGTCTGGAACCTCGCGACCGCTACGGTCGCAAGTTCGAATCCTGCCTCGGGCATGGATGTGTGTGTTGTCCTTAGGTTAGTTAGGTTTAAGTAGTTCTAACTTCTAGGGGACTGATGACCTCTGCAGTTATGTCCCATAGTGCTCAGAGCCATTTGAACCATTTTGTGTGTGTGTGTGTGTGTGTGTGTGTGTGTTGTTCAGCATTTGTTAGTTTTAGTTTAAGTAGTGGATAAGTCCAGGAACCGATGACCTCAGCAGTTTGGTCCCTTAGGAATTCACACACACACCGTTTCCATCAATATTTTTTCTTAACATTTCTACAATTGATGTCCTACATGCGTGGTTACCTCAGATTTGCACAATCATAGGCTTCACTGACATGGCTTAAATTTGCTTCTTCTTCCAGTGCCTGTTTCTGTCTGACGCTTCTCTCTTCTTGTGACTGAAGACACTCTGAATACGAGAAAACTCTCAGATCTGCCAGGAAAGTTTCAAACTCTCAGATTTTTGGTAACCTTGAAACTAGTTTCAAACCGCCCTCCTTCTCTGTCGCTGTTGCTTCTCAGCTGAGAGTTGGAGGATTTTCCTTCCCGTCTCTCAACTAGAATCATCAAACTCCGTCACTGCGGTCCAGTAGACGGCACTCCGAATTATACCGGCACCCACTGCGCTGCCCTTCGTGAAATTATACCCTTTCAGATTCACTCGAATTTCCCCTAACCATTACCTTAAGTCTATGAGAGTGCATCACATCCCATTAGTAGCCGGGGAATTAAAATTCAGAATAAAGTACAAAATAGTTCTGAGTACTCTGAAATAAGTGTGGAAGCAATCATTTGTTAAGTCCATTATGAACGTAATTTCAGTGATATTACATGAATGTAATTATAATTAGTTATAGTATTCTCTCGCCGGACTTTCTTTAAATGGTTATGTTATATTACTTAGTTGGATGTAAACTGAAGAGCACAAGAAACTGGTACACCTGCCTAATATCGTGTAGGGCCCCCGCCAGCGCGCAGCTGTGCCGCAACACGACGTGGCATGGGCTCGACCGATGTCTGAAGCAGTGCTGGAGGAAACTGACACCACGAATCCTGCAGGGCTGTCCATAAATCCGTAAGGGTATGAGGGGGTGGAGATCTCTTCTGAACAGCTCGTAGCAAGGCATTGCAGATGACCAGCAATTTTCATGTCTGGGGAGCTTGGTGAAGAGCGGAAGTGTTTGAAGAGTGTTCCTGGAGCCACTCTGTAGCAATTCTGGACGTGTGGGGGTGTCGCCATGTCCTGCTTGAATTGCCCAAGTCCGTCGGAAAGCACAATGAACGGATGCAGGTGATCAGACACGATGCTTACGTACGTGTCCCCTGTCAGAGTCGTATGTAGACGTATCAGGGGTCCCATGTCACTCCTACTGCAAATGTCCCGCACCATTACAGAGCCTCGACCAGCCTGAACAGTCCCCTGTGGACATGCAGGTTCCATGGATTCATGAGGATGTCTCCATACCCGTACAAGTCTATCCACTCGATACAATTTGAAACGAGACTCATCCGACCAGGCAACATGTTTCGAGTTGTCAATAGTCCAATGTCGGTGTTGACGGGCCCAGGCGAGGTGTAAAGCTTTGTGTCGTGCAGTCATAAAGGGTACACGAGTAGGCCTTCTGCTGCGAAAGCTCATATCGATGATGTTTCGTTGAATGGTTCGCACGCTGACACTTGTTGATGACCCAGCAGTGAAATCTGCTGCACTTTGGGGGAGGGTTGCCCTTCTGTCACGTTGAACGTTTCTCTTCAATCGTCGTTGGTCTCGCTGTTGCAGGATCTTTATCTAGCTGCAGCGATGCCGGATTACCGGATTCCTGATATTCACAGTATACTCGTGAAATGGTCGTACAGGAAAATACCCACTTCAGCACTAGCTCGAAGATGTAATGTGTCTCATCGCTCGTGCACCGACTGTAACACCACGTTCAAACTGACTTCAGTCTTGATACCCTGCCTTTGTAGCAGCAGTAACAGATCAAACAACTGCGCCAGACGCTCGTCTCATATAGGCGTTGCTGACCGCAGCGCCGTATTCTGCCTGTCTACATACGTCTGCATTTAAATACGCATGCCTACACCAGTTTCTTTGGCGCTTCAGTGGATTTCTAGACTGAAAATCGCAAGAGGAATGTTTCGTATATCTAAAAACGCATTTAACATATACAGTTACCACATGTGTGGCACAAGTAGACGGTAGATACGAATTCACTGACACTGTATTTACACATACGAAAAACTGGTCCATCTATTCACAGAGCTTGGTGGCCATCTGAACCACTGATTCTGCGCCAAGTTGCGTCACGTTGAACAAGTGCCTCTTTGAGAAATTACCGTCTTCTTTCTCTCCCCGAATCGTATATTATACTACATTAATAAGAGAAGTGAGTGCTGTAGCAACCAGCGTATGCAAAGCTTGTATATCTGCTGCAATTAAGAGTCAGTCTACTAATTGTGAGCCGAGAACGGATTCCCTTCCGAACACGGTATGTTACACTATTTGCAATAAATTATGACAGTCTAGACCGGAAGGCACGTTTATTAAAATGTGACCGGTTTCGGTCATCAAATGATGGAGTTGACTTTCGTCATTCAAGAATCCCTGTTCCACACACACAGCCATCAATATGGCTGTAGGACTGAAGAAGATGATGTGATGATCGAAGCCAGTCACTTTTAATTAGAAGTACCTTGCGATCTAAACTGTTATAATCTGTTCCAAAGGTTATATTTAAATCGCTGATTTCTCTACAAAAAATAGTTACGCTGTTGGTTCTCTGAGGTTAATGCGTACAACTAAGCTTACACAGGCCAAATATAAGAGTTTTTCTCAGGTAATTGCTAAATCCGTGTCTGACCATAGCTTTTTCTATCACACAGTCGTTTTGTTCAATATTAATTAGCCATAAAGCCGAACATGAAAGCATCTCTTATTTAAATAGGCGTTATGTGTTAGTTGACATATACTCCCTTCCTTCCTTCAGTGTAAAGCATCAGATGTAGCTAGCAGTCTGTCAGCAAAGTGAGCAACACCAGTCCAACACCATATTAGTCTCTGATACTGTATCCCCGTGACTTTAATGTCTTGATTTTGCTGATGAGGGACATCATCCAAATTTTCAGGAAAAGAAAGATATTTTTCCTTTTCTTAAAACTCAGTAACAACGTTCTCGAACGATACTCAAGACTCACTCGCTGTCGTGTTTCACTGTCTACTGGAATCGGGCGTCAGTTATTGAAAGTCACGTTCAGCAATCACGCCTTCTCTGAATTTTGTTTCTGATAGACGGCGAAACTTCTTGCAAGAATGAGAGATCTATCTTGTTTGGATATATCTTTCATAAATGTATCATTTGGCACAGAGATGCCAATAGAATTCGTTTCACCTTCGTACTGTCAGTAAGTGGTGCAGTACATGGAAGAAACTGCTGGCCAGTGAAACTACAACGCCACGACCGCGGTGTGCCACAAACGCCAAAATGTCATGAAGCGGGCCGGCCGAAGTGGTCGTGCGGTTAAAGGCGCTGCAGTCTGGAACCGCAAGACCGCTACGGTCGCAGGTTCGAATCCTGCCTCGGGCATGGATGTTTGTGATGTCCTTAGGTTAGTTAGGTTTAACTAGTTCTAAGTTCTAGGGGACTAATGACCTCAGCAGTTGAGTCCCATAGTGCTCAGAGCCATTTGAACCATTTTTTTGTCATGAAGCGGGCTACATGGTTGGGTACGCAAATGATTCGTATTTCAACGCAACAGAAAAGCGTATGTCATCTACATTAGGTATATAAGGAAAGGTGGTACAGCTGGTTTTCATTCAGAAATATTACATACCAGTTTTGTTTGTTTGGGAGACGATCGTGTTACTTCCTGTATAGGAAGGACAAATGTTGGCAGCACATGCCACGATTGGAGAGCGGCATCTTCAGGTACAATGCGTAGAGATGCCTCGTGGTCTAGGACGCCGGCACGGTAGCTCCGTGTGTTCGGTCAGATGGTTAGATGCCCTCTGTAATAAAAAAACTGAGTTAATCGATCAATAACGAACTTTAACGTATGTCTTACGACGTCCGCCCCGAGCAGATGCAACGAACAACAGCGAGCAAAATGAGATTAAAAAAAAAAAACGGTGTAGCGTCTTTGATTCATAATCAAAACGTCTTCGGTCCCGGGTTCGATCCCCGCCACTGCCTAAATTTTGATAAATAATCAGCATTGGCGGCCGAAGACTTCCGGCGTAAGAAGTCAGCCTCATTCTGCCAACGGCCTTGTCAAAGAGGGCGGAGGAGCGGATAGAGGTTCAGGGCACTCTCTTGTCCTAGGGGTGGGAAATTGCCCCTAAAGGCGGAAGAATCAGCAATAATCAACGACATGAGGATGCAGAAGGCAATGGAAACCACTGCATTAAAGACACGTAACGTGTATCCACAGGACATGTGGCCTGTAATTGAAGAAGTGTCGTGATGATCTCTCCATCGGCGAAAGATTCCGGAATAGTCCCCCATTCGGATCTCCGTGAGGGGACTGCCAAGGGGGAGGTTACCATGAGAAAAAGATTGAATAATCAACGAAAGGATAACGTTCTACGAGTCGGGGCGTGGAATGTCAGAAGCTTGAACGTGGTAGGGAAACTAGAAAATCTGAAAAGGGAAATGCAAAGGCTCAATCTAGATATAGTAGGGGTCGGTGAAGTGAGGTGGAAGGAAGACAAGGATTTCTGGTCAGATGAGTATCGGGTAATATCAACAGCAGCAGAAAATGGTATAACAGGTGTAGGATTCGTTATGAATAGGAAGGTAGGGCAGAGGGTGTGTTACTGTGAACAGTTCAGTGACCGGGTTGTTCAAATCAGAATCGACAGCAGACCAACACCGACAACGATAGTTCAGGTATACATGCCGACGTCGCAAGCTGAAGATGAAGAGATAGAGAAAGTGTATGAGGATATTGAAAGGGTAATGCAGTATGTAAAGGGGGACGAAAATGTAATAGTCATGGGCGACTGGAATGCAGTTGTAGGGGAAGGAGTAGAAGAAAAGGTTACAGGAGAATATGGGCTTGGGACGAGGAATGAAAGAGGAGAAAGACTAATTGAGTTCTGTAACAAGTTTCAGCTAGTAATAGCGAATACCCTGTTCAAGAATCACAAGAGGAGGAGGTATACATGGAAAAGGCCGGGAGATACGGAAAGATTTCAATTAGATTACACCATGGTCAGACAGAGATTCCGAAATCAGATGCTGGATTGTAAGGCGTACCCAGGAGCAGATATAGACTCAGATCACAATATAGTAGTGATGAAGAGTAGGCTGAAGTTCAAGACATTAGTCAGGAAGAATCAATACGCAAAGAAGTGGGATACGGAAGTACTAAGAAATGACGAGATACCTTTGAAGTTCTCTAATTCTATAGATACAGCAATAAGGAATAGCGCAGTAGGCAGTACCGTTGAAGAGGAATGGACATCTCTAAAAAGGGCCATCACAGAAGTTGGGAAGGAAAACATAGGTACAAAGAAGGTAGCTGCGAAGAAACCATGGGCAACAGAAGAAATACTTCAGTTGATTGATAAAAGGAAGAAGTACAAACATGTTCCGGGAAAATCAGGAATACAGAAATACAAGTCGCTGAGCAATGAAATAAATAGGAAGTGCAGGGAAGCTAAGACGAAATGGCTGCAGGAAAAATGTGAAGACATCGAAAAAGATATGATTGTCGGAAGGACAGACTCAGAATACAGGAAAGTCAAAACAACCTTTGGTGACATTAAAAGCAACGGTGGTAACATTAAAAGTGCAACGGGAATTCCACTGTTAAATGCAGGGGAGAGAGCAGATAGGTGGAAAGAATACATTGAAAGCCTCTATGAGGGTGAAGATTTGTCTGATGTGATAGAAGAAGAAACAGGAGTCGATTTAGAAGAGATAGGGGATCCAGTATTAGAATCAGAATTTAAAAGAGCTTTGGAGGACTTACGGTCAAATAAGGCAGAAGGGATAGATAACATTCCATCAGGATTTCTAAAATCATTGGGGGAAGTGGCAACAAAACGACTATTCACGTTGGTGTGTAGAATATATGAGTCTGGCGACATACCATCTGACTTTCGGAAAAGCATCATCCACACAATTCCGAAGACGGCAAGAGCTGACTAGTGCGAGAATTATCGCACAATCAGCTTAACAGCTCATGCATCGAAGCTGCTTACAAGAATAATATACAGAAGAATGGAAAAGAAAATTGAGAATGCGCTAGGTGACGATCAGTTTGGCTTTAGGAGAAGTAAAGGGACGAGAGAGGCAATTCTGACGTTACGGCTAATAATGGAAGCAAGGCTAAAGAAAAATCAAGACACTTTCATAGGATTTGTCGACCTGGAAAAAGCGTTCGACAATATAAAATGGTGCAAGCTGTTCGTGATTCTGAAAAAAGTAGAGGTAAGCTATAGAGAGAGACGGGTCATATACAATATGTACAACAACCAAGAGGGAATAATAAGAGTGGACGATCAAGAACGAAGTGCCACTACTCTTCAATCGGTACATCGAGGAAGCAGTGATGGAAATAAAATAAAGGTTCAGGAGTGGAATTAAAATACAAGGTGAAAGGATATCAATGATACGATTCGCTGATGACATTGCTATCCTGAGTGAAAGTGAAGAAGAATTAAATGATCTGCTGAACGGAATGAACAGTCTAATGAGTACACAGTATGGTTAGAGAGTAAATCGGAGAAAGACGAAGGTAATGAGAAGTAGCAGAAATGAGAACAGCGAGAAACTTAACATCAGGATTGATGGTGACGAAGTCAATGAAGTTAAGGAATTCTGCTACCTGGGCAGTAAAATAACCAATGACGGACGGAACAAGGAGGACATCAAAAGCAGACTCGCTATGGCAAAAAAGGCATTTCTGGCCAAGAGAAGTCTACTAATATCAAATACCGGCCTTAATTTGAGGAAGAAATTCCTGAGGGTGTACGTCTGGAGTACAGCATTGTATGGTACTGATACATGGACTGTGGGAAAACCGGAATAGAAGAGAATCGATGCATTTGAGATGTGGTGCTATAGACGAATGTTGAAAATTAGTTGGACCGATAAGGTAAGGAATGAGGAGATTCTACGCAGAATCGGAGAGGAACGGAATATGTGGAAAACACTGATAAGGAGAAGGGACAGGATGATAGGACATCTGCTAAGACATGATGGAATGACTTCCATGGTACTAGAGGGAGCTGTAGAGGGCAAAAACTGTAGAGGAAGACAGAGATTGGAATACGTCAAGCAAATAATTGAGGACGTAGGTTGCAAGTGCTACTCTGAGATGAAGAGGTTAGCACAGGAAAGGAATTCGTGGCGGGCCGCATCAAACCAGTCAGTAGACTGATGACAGAAAAAAAAAAAAAACTTCGAGGTCGCGTTTTATCGTTACCCCATATTGGTGATCGCGCTGGTGGAGATCCCACGACCGTGGAATCGATGGTTTTCAGGAGGCCTGTACTCAACACCTTGCAGGATCTCTACGGTCGCATGCGATTAGCCCCGAGAGGGAAGGTACCCTGTTCGCTCGCCCTTGCGATATGGTACAGGCCACGGTGTGCAGCTTGATCGAGGTCTTAGGTTCACTTGCAGGAACACAGGTAGCCAAACTGGCAGTGCGACGACGCCTGCAGTACCGGCCGTTGTTGCTGCTTCCCTCGACGTGGCAGCAGAGAGAGGCCTACCGACAGTGACGCAGCCAGCAACAGCACTCGACACAGGAGATGCACGAAACCAACTTCTGAGACGAGCAGCGGTTCTGTGTACGGCAGTGTCGGAAGTCCGAGAATAACGAGCGTTGACTGGCTAATTTCATCATCACTGTACGGGGCTAGCACCTGCCGTGATCGTGTGTGCTACACACTTAATTTGCATAGCTAGTACTTTGGATAACATCTTCTTAAAGCCAGTGGCTATTTCCTTTCTTCGATGTGCCCGGGCCGTTCAGTTTCAGTAAGATCACACAAGACCGCGTTTTTTCAGTGCTGTCGTGACCTACCCTCTCACGTAGTGTGTTCCGCTTTTTCTTTGGCCAGCATGTTCTTCAGCTTTCTCGCCAACTGGAAACATATGATCATGGGGTGCCGAGAGATTGGAATATCACCAGGATGATTTAGTTGGAAGTTCATAGGCAGAAACTGCTTCTTCCTCTTTTTCCTGTCCTTAATCACATACCTCGACGCAGTCGGTGTGTTGATATTTGGACTTGGCAACGTTAGTCATAGAGGGTGGCCAGATGCCTTCTCGTCAATACCCTCCCCACTCCACCCCCCCCCCCCGACCAACGACACAACCTGGGACAGATTTTGTGCACTCCAAGACGCTACTCCAGGCAGGTGTAAAATGAATGGCGAAACGGAAAATAATAAACACTAAAATTCCGATTTGGCCCTGTCTGACTATCCCCTGAAGCAGATCTTAGGGTCTCCTAATTCCATAAATTACGATCTAAACTTGAATGAATGCTGAAGGCAACTAATACTAATAAATGATAAACGTTTCTTATTATATGTTCATTTCAGATTTTAAAAAAACACCCTCTCTGACAAATTTCTATATTTCCTAAGTAAAATCATTAATTAATTGCCCAACTCAGCCCCCTTTCATGACCACGCGATCTAACATAAATAACGCGAAATGACTGACATTATCTACGTACCAGACACTAGAAGACACTACTTTCAAAGATGATCTACAGTGGTATGCAACCTCAGTGGAAATAAATTAAGGTGGTCACATCTGCTTACCTTTACAGCCCTAATAAGCCGAGGCAGTTTGCGATATCACCGTATGTACAGCGTCTGGTGCATCGGTGTGCTGGTTCTCGTACACGTCTGGGTCGATGGAAGAATCCAATCACAAAATAAAACTCTGTCAAACACTAGGACTGCAGAAGGCTGTCCTCTGACTATTTAATACTCTCTTCTCCTCTCTGTGTTCTACAGACGAGAAACGCGAACTGCCAGCCACAAGGGCGGAGTTCTAACAACGTCTCAACGTAAGTATAGGTGGAAGAAGTGCTCTCAATCATTGAACGCAGCGTACTCAATGACGACTTCCAACCCAGAGGTGAAGTTTAGAATCGTATTAGTTCGCAACAGTACCGTGCCTAACTGTTCTAACTACAAACTCTCCTGAGAGCAAAGACACCAAGTCGGTCTGTCTCAAGAAAGCTGTGTTCGAGCGACCGTCACACATGGGCGCTCACAATGAAAGACCTCTTCTCTCCACCGCTTGCCTCCCAGCAAGGCTTGGCTCCCCACCATTGTAATTCCTAAAACGAATCATATTCCCGAAACCACGGAATATTCTCCCTCTCTACAGATTCTTCCGAAGGCCGATCAACCATATTTTAGTCTTTTGTCGTCCAGCGCGGAAAGTTTGCGAGGAAAACCGTATACTAGTACAATGGTACGCTTCTGAGTGAAAATCCTTAGAAATAACCCAGCCTGCGTGGTTTCCGAGGTTCCACTTCTTCGTTCCTCTCACCTGCGTCCAAGATTTTCGTACTTTACCAAGTATAATCCTTCCGGTTCGGCTAAAAACACTGGCCGATCGCGACTCTATTGTGCTGCAGCGGTTAGGTGCTACGACGTCCACCTTGCTATTTCCTGTGTTTATGCAGGACCAACACACCTGTGTGGGCCTTCCACCCAGAGCTTGAGTTCCGTCTGCCGTTTCATTTACGCTGTCGTTCCAACCTCTACTAGTATGATAACAAAGACACTCCGTCACCTTTGAAGCAATAAGTGTTAACAATTATTTACAAGATGTATGTGACAATGTCAGTCTCCTTTAAATATTCAAATATACGATTTACCTATCAAATAATACCTCATGTGGTTGTAGATCACGGCAAAGTATGTGGGTGAGTGCTTGTAAGGTGCGAAATTATAGCCACCTTACGTAAGTGTCGGCGTCTAGACTTATCCCATATGAAACTGAGCGAACGTTTCTCTGAATGTTTCCAAATTCTGTAACTGAGGGGCGATGTGGGTTCAACTGAGATATTTACCTAGTCAGATGTGGCAAACAGTCTAAAAATCACATCCACGATGGCCGGTACACCGCCTCCTCTTGTCTAATCCGCTGGGAGGACTCGATTAGGGCAGGTAAGCCTCCCCAAATTCTGAAATCAGCGTGCTAACGCTCGCGGCTATCTGACTGTGTCCACTGTAAGGACGTTAACTGAATATAATTCATCCAGGGGAGAAGCGGCTTCCGGAACATTTTTTTGACAGATTCTTGTGTAGTTTTGTTTCGTGTGTGACCCTTAATATGTCTGATTAATGGGAGATGTAGGAAAGATCCAACGAAATGCGGCGTTTTTAGTAACCGAGACAGCACAAGCACCAAACTTCACTTTCGGATCGGTAATGGAGGCGTAGATCTTAACGCAGAGGTTTACTTTTGAAGTTTCGAAAGTATACACTATAATACGAGTCCGGCAACGTATAACTTCCTGTCAGACACTTCTCAGAAAGTGACTACAGCGAGAAATCACGATACGGGGAACAAAGAACGCAGAAATGTGCATAGTTTACAAATGCACTCCGTCACACACCTTTAGGTACTTCATGGACTATGCGCGTAGATATAGAATAATACCTATTCTCTAATCAATCGAAAGAAATGAAATTTCGAAACAGAACACGTATGACGGTTTTTTTATTTATTGTTGCACACCATAAGAAGTAAAGTTAGAATGACTGTGAACCCTCATTCCGTGTCACGAAGTAAACATCGGCAGGTATGCGTACAGGATTAGATTCAACGCTGAATGGCTTCAGGCACAGTGAAAGGTCACACGGGAATGCCATTGTCACGTCGCGTCCTGCGATATATTCCGCCGGAAACTTTGCTATTAAAACTGAGAGGTTCCCCGTAATTGCCAGACAGTAAATTTCGTGCAGAAATTCCGAACGTGAGCGCGAAAGCTAACTTTCCAGCGGAGCGTGATGAAACCCAGTTCGTTATGTGGTTCTATATCTGGCTTCGTTCTCAGTTCGCGTTAAGACATTCCCGGGGAAACTGTCATAAACATTCTTTTTCTTTACGACCGACGATTCCCTGGGCTAGCATCTGGAGAAGCGGACGCCACCCCGCGGCTCCAGGGCGTGGAATTCGTGTAAACAACGCAGCGGACCGGGAGAGGAGGAGCGGCGGAGGAAGAAAGAGACGACCGCGAAAAGCGACGCCCGAAATAGGCCGGGGTGCGTGCCGAGGTGAGGCGCGGTGCGTGCCGAGGTGGAGGTGGGGAGCCGCTTTTAGCTGGCTGCTCTGCCCTCCGCTCCCCCCCCCCCCCCCCCGGCCACCCAACACACGCATTCCGAACGCGCGTTCAGTCGCGGCCGGCCGGCACTCCAGGGGGCCTGTTTGCTCGCAGCCACCGACCAGGGCTCAGGCAATAGCTACAGATGTGTTACATCCGGTGTTCTCTAAACTGCATCCAGTGAAATTATCACCCTGTGAACTCTCCACCGACAAAAGATTGAGAAAACATGGTTTACTCCCCATGTCATGTCAGAACTCCGGAACTTGCCCTGCAGGTGGGTGAGCTGAGGGTTCCTCTGTGGTGTACTGACGAACAAGACTGGAGATGCCCTACCCAGAAAAGAAAAGCTAAAATTTTTATAATCATACGTGGTTGCAGTTTATTTTATTTATGTCTGATTCAATCACAAAATTGACACTTATGACTGGATCTTCAGAAACTACGAAGGAAACCAAAATTACAAAGTCGAAATTTAAAAATCGTATCTCTTCTGTTTGACAAAGCGTACATTAAAATAAACACAAAACTGGTCCATACCCACAGATCAGCATGTGTTATATGTAATACATGTAAAATGCATTGTCATATTAACTAAATGCTACGAGTATGCATGTATATAGGCCACGTAAGCTGTACACAGCTTGTCCTCACACCGCTAGCGCTGCACAAGTGACTTTAAAAAATTAAAAATGGTTCAAATGGCTCTGAGCACTACGGGACTTAACATCTGAGGTCATCAGTCCCCTAGAACTTAGAACTGTTTAAACCTAGCTAACCTAAGTACAACACACACACCCATGCCCGAGGCAGGATTCGAACCTGCGACCGAAGCGGTCGCGCGGTTCCGGACTGAAGCACCTAGAACCGCCCGGCCATCCCGGCCGACTCCAAAAATGAAAACTTCTTTAATGATAATTGTACTGCACATCATTGGCAGTATTGCCAAGTGGTAATTATATGAGCATTATAAAAATGTATGCTAGGTAACATACATCTCAAAGGACAGGGTATGCATCATAAAACACATGTCATTGAACCGTGAATTTACTTTCAAAACTTTTTCTTAAGAATTTACGTTATTTGCTAGCGATTCATCAAGAACATTACCACATTTAATCACACTATGTGAGCGTGGAAGTAGTTGCCAGTGGGTAACTGATGAAAGCAAATCAAATTTCTTTCAACAAATGGAAATTTATTCCTAAAAGCCCTTTTTTTTTACAAACAGATTTAAAATTATAATCAGAAAGCACCCTCTAAATATCAAGTTACAATTTATTCAGACGCAGAAAGAAGAAATTTTTAACAGTATGAGCTTTCGGGGTGAGAACCTTGCCGCACCCTTATGACACGACCGTAGTCACGACCGCTCACAACAACCTCTGAAAGACTACACTGGTGCAAATCTGCAATTTACCAGATTATATTAAACTAAAAATATTTTAACAACTCTCACTAGCACATAAACTATGCACCCCGTAAGAGGGATGGAAATGGTACAAAACACTAACATGAAAAGATTAACTTGCCACCGAAGGTGGAACTTGATTTTATTAAAACTCTTACGGTGGAAGGGTGGAAAGTTTATATATTAAAATAACCATTTAAATAAAAATCCATGAAATCCATGAAATGCACTCTTACATAAAATATACAAGGTTAGCCGAACATGCTCTACATTACACATATACCGTCTCTCAAGATGATAGGCCAGATAAAAACGTATTTCAGGAATTCGGCCGTTAGCCTTCAAGCAATAAATTCGTTAACACCGAATCCGACAAACATGACAGAGGCAGCTATTAACGTATGGCAGATTGACATGGAGTTTACTGAAGATCCCGAAGCGCAGGTTGCTCTAACTCGCCCCTACTTCACAAGGGAAAAACGGACCACCCAATTCATAAATTTACCATCTTCCCGCGGGTGGGCAAACGGAGGAGAATGGTGGGACGACTCCAAAACAAAGCGGCTGGTGACCTCACCAAGAAAACGAGTAGAATTTAACAAGTAAATGAAACAACATATCTTCAATCACTTAACTTCTAATAAACTGCGATTTCAGGCGAAGACCTGGCGCAGCACCCCCAATGCTCTCCCGAACCGTCCGCTGCCAGCCGCTTCAACGGACGCAGGAAGGCGCACCGATCTCCCGTCTCATGGCGTCGCAGCTCGCACCGGCCAGACCTATGTCGTAGGTTGACTCCTGTTGCTCTCGTGTCGGCCGCGAAGCCACTACCCCTCGCCATACGGCGCTGCCCACTGGAGTCACGTGGCGACCTCACATGCGCCGACGCTCAAGGCGAACAAGTCATCTTGTGCCTCAGTGTGCGACCGACCAACCAATCGATCCAACCGCCAATGACCGTTGCCTGAGCAACTCGAGCCGACTGGCGGCCTAATGCGCAGACTCAGATGCAGGAACACGGCCCCGACCGGGCGACCACTAGCTGAGTTCTGTTACTGGCGGAGTGGCAAGACTCTCATTTCCTGGCTTTAAGGTTTGATCCAAACGATAGACATACTACCACTCCGACGACAGACAGACACTAACTGCCGCGCAAATGCAAACGAGAGATAGACCAGCAACTGGTGACGAGTGACTGACCCAGACTCACTCCGACTGACCAAGTGCCACTGGCGAGGTTATAGCGCCCCTTAAATGCACGTGAACAGCAACCTTTCCCCTTTTTCCACCAGAGGGAGACACCAAAGCTGCGACTGCCACAGCGGCGCCACCGCCAGAAACGGAGGGCGACTGCTTCACACAACGCGCTGCGGCGCGCTCTTCAAAAGAGCAATTTTTTCCACGGCTCAGTCATAATAACGAGAAAACCATTTTTTTGCATGATAATGTTTACCCCGATTTTCCATAATACGACAGTAGGATTTAAATGTTAAAACAAACTATAACCAGAGCAATATACTGCTGGTCATTTGCGTGGCAACACTGTCACGGCCCAAATCAAGTGCGTACGCGGCTCGTGGTCGTGCGGTAGCGTTCTCGCTTCCTGCGCCCGGGTTCCCAGGTTCGATTCCCGGCGGGGTCAGGGAATTTTTCTGCCTCGTGACGACTGGGTGTTGTGTGATGTCCTTAGGTTAGTTAGGTTCAAGTAGTTCTAAGTTCTAGGGGACTGATGACCATAGATGTTAAGTCCCATAGTGCTCAGAGCCATTTGAACCTAATCAAGTGCGTCACTTTCACCCGACCCATCGCCAGCTAATAAATGTCCACAACACTTTCTACTGGACAAGTCCATGCTGACTTAAGCTGCCATACCCGCCGAAAGAAACAGTGAAACGCCTCAGCACAATTCGATGCCCCTGCACAGTAAGGCACTTCACATTCTCTCTGTCTTCCGTACTGCTCTAGGTAAACGTCTTGATCACAGAGGATCACTAACTCTAGACATCCAAAAGTATAACCACTCTGAAACACAAACTCCGGCCCTAGGCAGCTCAGCTACAAACAGTTGCTGGCCGACTCCTTAGTCGCGAACTGCAAAGCTGCTCCACGAAATTATTTTCCAATATGCAACACCAGGCGGGTGTAAAATGAATGTGCGCAGTGGAAATCCTGAACGCGAAAATGATTATTTGCTTCTGTTTAACCCCTTGTAATCCCCCCACGGAAAATTACCCTCTAAAACGCAATAATTAATAATGGTCAATCAAATCATCAACAATTATTTACGTTTGAAAAGTATCTGATCAGATTTCCTAGTAATATATGCGCCGACAGCTCGTCGACGCCAAGGTATTTTTCTAGTACGTTTATTCTTTGGGAACAACAGAGGTACGGAGATGTATGCTCCATGGTTATTATAGGGAGAGAAAGGAACAGCTTCGGAAAGTATCGGTTGGGAGTTTTCGGATTGCTAAAAGAGATTTATTTACTCTTCCTCGCGCTAAAGCGAGATAGAAAAGTTTGTGCCGCTAGCGTGATAGTCAGGAGAAAGAAAGACTGTAAAATCAAATTTCATGAGACTGAAAATCCACAGAAAACGGAACATGTACGGAAATGGATTCAATAGAGAATTTTCCTCAGAAATAAGGTTTGTGACCATTTTATTCTAGAGTGAATGACGAATGAGTTCTCTGTCTGAATCATTGATGATTGTCTGGGCCCTGTAATTAATTGGGAAGTTTCAGCTGTGACGGAGAGAGACTGCAATCTCTGAGTTTTTATAAATCGTCCAAAAAGGCTTCGTCCACATCTGAAATTTTAGATCTGTTGTAAACTGAACGAATTGTTCAAACGATCGATTTTCCCAACTGAATGCAGCGCTTAATAATAATAACAAATGCAAAGATCTTTTCTAGCAAGCCAGCCACTGAATATTAAGACGAGGGGCTCCACCAGAGATTCTATTAGGCTGATTTCATGTAAATAATAGATTTAAACTGTACACAGATAAAGGACAGAGAGAGAGAGAGAGAGAGAGAGAGAGAGAGAGAGAGCGAATGAAATTCTAGAAATTACTCAGAATCCTCAATTATCAGAATTGTTTGTCTGTCTTTTCAAGGATCAGCCTATTAAGAAAACATAAAGCCCTGACTTTATTTTAACGATTTATGTGTGAGAGTGAAAGAGCGATAAAGGCGACAGATACACTTCTGTACAGACAAAACATTACACCAAGTTAGCGGCAAGCTGCATTCACATAGACTTTCATCATTTAAAAAAAAACAGTAGTGCACAGAATTCATTATAATGGCCAATCCGTGACAGGACACGTTTTTGGACGTTGTTAAAATAATTTTGTTCTCTGTTTCATGTGAATTACGACGAGCCAACTTAACTTGGGAAAGAGAAGAAATACTCGCAGTCAAATCTACACAGATAAACAGCATGCTGGGCGCAGAAAAAAGGCCAGATCTATAATTTTTTATTAAAGCTTGCTAGTATTCTGGAAGTAGACGTAGATTTGAACATTTACTAATTGTGTTCATGCCAGACGTAGGTTGATTGAACTGCCCTAGTTGCATTTACCTGTATAAGTACTATAAGAAAGTAGCCACAGAAGTATTATTGTGTGAAGGGAGATATATACATATTGACTGTAGAATATTTATATGGTTTTAACTAGGGCAATGTTTAAGATGAGTCAAGCAGAGCAGAGCAACACGCAACAGCCTTCAGCTGATAGCACTGAGGATAATAGTGATGTAGTAAGAAGTGTTATAGAACCGATCGCTACAGATAGCGCGATAGAACGCCCTGTAGACACGGTTGGAGATGTAACAGCAGGTATGCAACATGGATTAGATCCATTAGTAATTATCATGAGACAGATGCAGATGATAACCGAGAGCATGAATAATATGAGAACCGACATTAACGCGAAATTAGCCTCAGTTACTGAAGGGCAAAACCATCTGAATACAAAATTAGCCTTAGTTACTGAAGGGCAAAACCATTTGAGTACAAAATTAGCCTCAGTTACTGAAGGGCAAGAAAATCTGAAAATTGACATTAACACGAAGTTAGCCTCAGTTACTGAAGGGCAAAATCAATTGAATACAAAATTAGCTTCAGTTACTGAAGGGCAGGAAAATTTGAAAACCGACATTAACGCGAAGTTCGCCTCAGTTAATGAGGGGCAGGAAAATCTGAAAGCTGAGATTAAGCAGCAGTTACACGACAGTTTTTCCGAATTAGAGCAGCGGATAGAGGCAAAGACAAAGGAACTTAAAGATCAGGCCGAAGAGACGGAACGAAAATTAACTGCACAAATAGAATTGGTTAAAGCTCAATGTGAGGAATCTACTCACCGCGTACGTGTAGAAATGAAGGAGTATGTGGCCATTAAGATAGATACCGTACGGGAACAGGTGGAAATGGTTCCGCAATTAGTACAAAAGCAAGATGCCATGTCATGTGCAATTGCGCAACTTCCTGAATTGGCACGTACGCAGACTAACCTAAAGGAAAGTGTCGAACATCTGACAGAACGTCAAGACGTTATAGACCACCAGATTAATGTATTAACGGGTAAATTATCCGAAATCACATTAGAAAACAAAAGGCTAATGTGTGAAAACGTTGAGCAAAATGTTAAAGCAGCATTCCAGAGTCTATGTGGCAAACAGGAAGAGAATTTGTTTGCGAAAGGACTTGAGGAAGTGCGACAGCAGTTAGGTGCTGATTTCGAGCATTGGAAACAAACGATAGCAGAGTCGATACGCGTTTCACAACAAGGCTCAGAACAAATGAATACAGGCCAGCAGCAGAAGTTGCCAGCGACTATAGAGCCAGTTATTGCACATTCGCACACAATACCGACTTGTGTAAGTAACTCAAATATTAAATTGCCACGAGCTAGTTGTTCGCGTGAAGTTTTATCGGACGGAGATTACGAAAGCCTTTGCCATGCCGAAGAAAAAATGATAAAGCATCGGCAATTTCAGATTTTTAACACTGACAAAAGGGGGGTCCATCCGATTGTTTTTATTCGAAGTTTCAGAGGAGTGCTACCCAGAAATTGGTCGGAGTGGCAGAAGATCAGTTTCGTTACTGGGTATATACAAGGTTCGGGGGCGATCTGGGCCTCGGCCATGACTTCCGTTTGCTCGACATATGACGATTTTGAGAAAGCGTTTTTAGCAAAGTTCTAGTCAGAAGGGGTACAGGAACGCCTAAGGCAGGAGGTGCTCTACCCAGAGCCTTTCTCTTTTTCAAAGGGAAGCCTTAGGAAGTATTTTGAAAAATATATAAATAAAACCAGATATTGGGACAGACCTATGCCTTTGCCAGATATAATAAACATACTTAAGGCAAGATTACCAACTAACATACGGAATCAATTAATTTACGGGAACGATAAAGACCTGGAGTCGTTCCTCACGACGTTAGACCATATAGATATTATCGAAGAGAACAACCAGAAAGCCCGTAACAACAGATTCCAATATAGGGAGATAGAACCTCCGCCAAATGGTAGGCAAGGGAACGCACAGAGATCGATAAATAGTGGAGAAACCCCTCAAAATCTCAATAATAATACCGGCAATAGTCTTGCGAGGGGCTATCCAAGGAACAACAGGAATGGGAAACGATACAATCCCGTATGGGGAAACGAAAGGAATTTCAGACCGCAGGCTTGGAACAATAACGGTAATAGAAAGTGGAATCAACCGGGGGGAATAAACTCAAACAACCAACATCAGTGGGGACGGACATCTGCGAATCAACCGGTAATTACCGAAGTGACGGATGATGTCAACCAGCAGGCAAATCAAAATCCAACAAACTTCTAAGGACCCACTCGTGCCCCGGAGGAGCGGTCAACAATAGGTCGAGGGGCAACAGGATATGTGTACCCATGCTAACGTATAATGATGGACGATTACTGGCAGATGAATTGACCGAGGACTTAGAACCCCGAGATGAGGATAAGGAACAGGTGGCAGTAGCCGAAGTGCAAGTCATTTTGGAGACTGTACCTATAGTGGCGGTTTTGGACACAGCTGCAACCACAAATGTTATTTCGGAGGCTCTATTCAACAAGATCAGAAATATAAGACGAGTACCAATTTTTCCAGTTCAAAATTGCAGAATAATAGGCGCCGTTGGGGCTAGATCGGCTAATGTAAAAGCGCAGTCACTACTTAGTGTCGAAGTAGGAAATGTAGCAATATTAAGCACATTCCTTGTTGTGAAAAATTTGGTGGTAGACTGCATTATCGGAGTCGACAGCTTACGTCAATACGGATGCAGAATAGATTTTAAAACAGGAAAAAATTGGTTAAATGTAAATAAACAAGAAATTGAGTTGGACTTGTTGAAAAAGGAAAGCCTTACCAGAAAATATAATAGTGGGATCAGCGTGCAAGTAATCAGGACTGCACAGAATTCTAAACAGCACGTAAATAATGAGGTCCAAGTCAAAGGAGATTTCGGTCAATTAGTGTATGAAAAGTTAAATGAATCCGACTGCATTACTGAAGATCAGAAGAAGCAGCTCAAAGAATTATTATTAGTGTATGAAAACGTGTTTGATGAAAGGCCAGGAGTTATTAAGGGATACATATGCCATCTCTACGTTAAGCCGAACGAAACATATTGTAGAACTTTCTATCCTGTTCCCTGGAGGTTAAAGGCTCAAGTTCAAAAAGAAATAGATCGCACGTTGAAATGGGGTTTGATCGAACCCTCTACAAGCCCATACTGCTCTCCATTGTTGGTCGTGACATAGCATACCCGGGATCGAACAAAATAAAAGTTAATCAGTGACATAGAGTATAGAAATAGTGACTAACTATTATTATCGAGTGTTGTAAAGAAGATAGAGGAGATAGGCTTCACCTGTTTGGGTGAACATAGAACTTTAGCATTGCTAATGTCATCAAGAATGATTAAGGATCTAACTGACCTTCAAGAAGAATGAAATGTTTCCCGCAAATGACGCTGAATAATCAAAAGAGGTTCGAGTGGAGATTCATATATAATCTCATGTGAACGCTTACATGTGTAAACGTGTGAAGGAATGTGTTGTGGTAGTGAATCGTGAGTGATGGTTAACGCCGCAAAGATTATTTCCCGCGCAAAACAGTTGACGTCGGCGCGAGAATTAAAATCGATATAGACGATACAGATATACTTTGTAAGAGACTCGCACCAAACGCGAGGATAAACTGATTCATGTTAAACTCTAAAAGGAATAGGTGTTATAATTAGAGGTTAAGAGTTTTTAATTTATTAATGAATGATTAAAAATAATAATATTCATAGAATTAGGAGTTATTTAATGGTTCGTGTTCGTTTGGGAATTTTGTGTGAAAAATCCATTTCCATATTTAAACATGGATGAACACAGTATGAATCAGAGAGTAAATGAAAGAAGCGAATCCGCATTCCTCAATGCTAATAACTTTTACATTTCAGCACTCAAGCGTAAAAATATATGTATTTAGAATAAAAAGTTTTGAGTATAGCTAAATTATACGACTTATCAAGGAAATATGGATGATGTCTTGGTAGAAAATGAACTACACTTTCCATTATTCGATGATTTGAATCCAAAATCTATAGTACGTTACATGAATCCTTTAAATTACGAAGAACAAATCAGTGATAGAAAATCTGTTAGAACTTTTGGACTTATAAGCACAAGTGGGGAGGCAAACTCAAAAGGAGTATTCAAACGAGAGTAAATCGGATAATGCTTTTGGCAACATCATTAATTAAGAGTTGAATTTCTTGAAGTACGTCGTAACAAAAAGGATCCATGAAGCCATAAGGATTTTGCTTTCAAAAAGGAGAATCTTGGACGGTGCAACCTAATCAGTTCTCTTACAGGAAGAGTTTCCCTTTTGGTCATTGCTAATTCTTTTGGAATGAATGTTGCATGTGAATTCGAGTATCCCTGTCCTTTCTACTCTTCCCATTGTGGGCCGCGTAGAAGATCAACTACAAAGGGGGCCGCGTAGAAGACCGACTACAAATGTGGACGTCGGGGACATGCAAGACCCGGGGGAGTTTAGCACCGCAAGATATTGTACTTGGAGCAAGATTGTAAAACGAGAATTTACGTTATTTATTGTAAAACTTTTTTTTTTTTACTAGAGGCACAAACCACTCTTCTCCAAATCGTGATACAAATTGATCCCTGTCTTTCCTTTAGAGATGAATTTCAAAATTATTTTTGTTCTTCTATAGGCTTTCCTATCTTCTATGTACCGTAGACTGGGGGTCTAGGCTTAAGAGGTTTTCCAAGGTTTCCCTGCTTAAGAAAGTTCCCGAATGGGTAGACCCTGACATCAGTTCATGAAAGATCATCTTCCTTGGTTGTGCACAGCAAACATAACACCTAGATGCACGTAAAAGCAATACAGCCACGGTACCTGTCTCTTCATTTCTTCTGTCTTCAACATTTCTTTTCTTCGTCTGCTTCAAACATAATATTCCCTTTCAGTCGGAGGACTGACAACCATCACTTCCGGGTTATCCACGCTAATAGATAGCTCGCGAAGTGTGTTCGGTGAATCAAAATTGAGCTCACAAACTTCGCTCGCTGCGAGGGGCATTGTAATTCCCCCACGGAAAATTACCCTCTAAAACGCAATAATTAATAATGGTCAATCAAATCATCAACAATTATTTACGTTTGAAAAGTATCTGATCAGATTTCCTAGTAATATATGCGCCGACAGCTCGTCGACGCCAAGGTATTTTTCTAGTACGTTTATTCTTTGGGAACAACAGAGGTACGGAGATGTATGCTCCATGGTTATTATAGGGAGAGAAAGGAACAGCTTCGGAAAGTATCGGTTGGGAGTTTTCGGATTGCTAAAAGAGATTTATTTACTCTTCCTCGCGCTAAAGCGAGATAGAAAAGTTTGTGCCGCTAGCGTGATAGGTCAGGAGAAAGAAAGACTGTAAAATCAAATTTCATGAGGCTGAAAATCCACAGAAAACGGAACATGTACGGAAATGGATTCAATAGAGAATTTTCCTCAGAAATAAGGTTTGTGACCATTTTATTCTAGAGTGAATGACGAATGAGTTCTCTGTCTGAATCATTGATGATTGTCTGGGCCCTGTAATTAATTGGGAAGTTTCAGCTGTGACGGAGAGAGACTGCAATCTCTGAGTTTTTATAAATCGTCCAAAAAGGCTTCGTCCACATCTGAAATTTTAGATCTGTTGTAAACTGAACGAATTGTTCAAACGATCGATTTTCCCAACTGAATGCAGCGCTTAATAATAATAACAAATGCAAAGATCTTTTCTAGCAAGCCAGCCGCTGAATATTAAGACGAGGGGCTCCACCAGAGATTCTATTAGGCTGATTTCATGTAAATAATAGATTTAAACTGTACACAGATAAAGGACAGAGAGAGAGAGAGAGAGAGAGAGAGAGAGAGCGAATGAAATTCTAGAAATTACTCAGAATCCTCAATTATCAGAATTGTTTGTCTGTCTTTTCAAGGATCAGCCTATTAAGAAAACATAAAGCCCTGACTTTATTTTAACGATTTATGTGTGAGAGTGAAAGAGCGATAAAGGCGACAGATACACTTCTGTACAGACAAAACATTACACCAAGTTAGCGGCAAGCTGCATTCACATAGACTTTCATCATTTACAAAAAACAGTAGTGCACAGAATTCATTATACCCTTTAAAATACAAATGTTTATATATAATGTCCAGTGGCCATAAAGAGATACAAATGAATTTCCTAACTAATACGATTAATCAGTTGCCCACATCTGCCCCTTTTTATGGCTGCTCGGTCTAATATAAATAACGCTAGATGACTGGCATCATCTACTCGTACGTACCAAACACTAGAAGGCACTACTTTCAAAGATGATCTACAGTGGCGAGCAACCTCAGTGGAAATATAATTTACTTATCACAGCTGTTTAGCTTTATAGCCTAAATAAGTCGAAGCAATTAGCAATATTACCGTATGTACTGCGTCCGGCGCGTCGGAGTGATGGTTCTCGTACACGTCTGCGATGACGGAAGAACTCCAGCCACAGAATATTTAAAAAAAAAAAAAAAAAAAATACACTTTCAAACACTAGGACCGCATAAGACGGTCCGCTAACTAGTATAATACAGTCTTCTACCCTCTGTGTTCTACGGGCGTGAAACGCGAACCCCCAGCCACAAGGACGGAGTTCAGATAACGTCTAAATGTGAGCATAGGCAGAAGAAGTGCTCTCAATCACTGAACGCTGCGTACTCAACGTATACGTTCGCAACAGTACAGTGCCTAACCGTTCTAACTGTAAAATCTCCTGAGAGCAAAGACAGCAAATTCGTCTGTACCAACAAAAGCTGATAATGAGTGAGTGTCAAACTCAGGCGCTCAAAACTGAAGACTTCTTCTCTCCACCGCTGTCTTCCCAGCAAAGCTCGGCTTCCCTCTCTCGTAACTCAGAAGGCGAATCATATTCCGGAAACCACGGAATATTCTCCCTCTCTACATATTCTTCCGAACGCCGACCAACCATATTTTAGTTTTTTGTCGTCCAGCGCGGAGAGTTTGCGAGGAAATACCTATACTCATACAATGGAACGCTTCTCAGAGTAAAAATCCTCGGAATTAACCCAACCTGCGATTTCCGAGGCAGTGCTTCCTCGTTCCTCTCTGCTGCGTCCAAGTTTTTCAGAGTTTCCAGAGTATTATCCGGTTAGCCTTTCGGCGCACCCACTGCCCCGCTACCACACCCGACGGTCACCGCTGTATTGTGCTTCCGCGCTCAGGTGTCCAGACCACCCGTCTTGGCACTTCCTGCGTGAAGCAGAATCAACACACCTGTGCGGGCTTTTCCACCCAGGGATTGAGTTACGCCAGTCGTTTCACTTCCACTGGCGTTCCAAGCTCTACTAGTATAGGCAAACATTCGTTATGCTGTTTTTATAATGAAGACACTTCCGTCACCTTTAATGCAATAAGGGTTACCCATTATTTATAAAGTGTGCGTGACAATGTCATTCTTTAGATATTCATATATACGAAGTACAACCTATCAAATGACACCTAATTCCGCTTGTAAATCAAGGCAAATTACGTAGATGAGTGCTTGAAAGGTGCGAAATTATAGCCACAATTTAACTTTGAAACCTTATAGCCAATTCGAACCAAGATATTCAGGCATTCTCACTGACCTATTCCTGCCTCTGCAGACAGCTCTTTGTAGGGCAGTTCCTCTGGGATGGACACTAACGAAGTTTACTGCAACAGATGTCAGGAGCACTGTCCCTCATTGGGTAATAGGTCACCATTACAATTAGAATAGGTGGCTCCAGGCACCACCAGTTGAGGAAGTTTAGGAAAAGACTGATTCATCAAGTTCAGGCAGAGCAAAAAGTGCTTCCCCCGCAAGGAAAATCTAGTCCAAGTGGCTACAACAGAAAACATGCCTGCCGCACATGGATGATGGTCAGGAGACAACACTTTACAGTTTCACCACTCATGCCGAGCTGAATTACATCAGAATAGCGGAGGTTTTGTAGGAAGAGTGAGTCCACAAGCCTTGGGTTTCTCATCCTGTGAAAACTGTTACAAACTTTTTTTAGGTAAGCGTGCATGTGTATGTAGCGACAGTATTTTCCACCTAGTTACGTTGCTCATTCGTAGTTTCATTCACCGGACTACAGCAGGCACAGCGACAATTTAAACAGTCAATATTCTGACATTCACACATGAATGGAACAGGAAGAAACATTATTGCGCTGGCTGAGTATGAATTTTTGGATATATGAAATCGAAATCCATGACATTTATGGGCATACAAAAAAGTGAATTTTGCGCACTACCAGCTCGCTAATTTACGCCCTTCCTGCCAGGGAATGGACTCTGTGACCGGGAGGCTTGCTCTTTCTGGTGTTCTGAAAAGTGCCATGAGGAGATAAGAGTGTTAGTCCAAGCTTTCCTCAAGAAGCGCGGCTTGCAGAAGAGGAAGAGCCTAGCCTCTGCATGGCCTCTGGCGCAGTTTTTACTCCCAGAAGATGTGACGTCAGGAGTCTGTGGGCGAGTTATTCACCCACCTGGGGCTGGTAGTGAGAAGAGCGGAGTGCGCCTGCTTGGCAGGGCGCGAGTCAGCAAGACGAGGGTGCCACGCGGCCGCTCCAGGCGACAAGGAGCGCATCTCCAGAAGTAAATCAGTCCCAGTATAGGGAGTGTTGACGCTTATCTATTAGTATAATCGGTGGATCTAATCAAAAGACTGTTTGCTCCAGTTTACTGTATAAATTTGATGCCAGGTATAGTATTTCTTCTCATATTGTGCAGTATAAAACTACCACAGTGGGCTATTAAAAGCGCGTGTTAGATGTTTCGGAAGCTGAGAGACTCGTACGATGAATTGTGCCTGATAATCATCACGAAGATGACGGTACAATGATACGTAAGCCCTCGACATGAAACAGAGTGTCTCAAGATTTGCCGAGCGATAAAGTATTTACAAATAATATTGTTACGAAACGGTAAAAATGGGGGTGATACAAACAACAAAATGTGCAATACGCCAACTGAACTCTGTTCCCTGTGTGCAGATGTAAGGAGGAGGAACACCACACCTGTTATCTACAAGACAATAGTTGAGACGTAACTCTTATGGAGTAGCAACTCTGGAATCGAACAAAGGGCAAAGTTCCTCGCACTAGACGTCTGAAGGAGAGGCAGTGGGATCTCTAGCATGTATCACATGTGAAGTAACACCCTGTATGGGAGTGTAGCGTGAAACTGCAGGGAGTCGAAATGAAATGTCTTCTTTGGCATGAAACTCTGAAGATAGTGAATGAAAGAACAACGTAAGACGAGTGTAAAAAGGGTATTAGCGAGATAGAAGAAGGTGGACGTCGGGGAGTAAGAAGTGACCAGAGCCCGATAACGCTGCCACGATCGTTTTGCTGTCCTTCTGCCATTTATTACGTGTTGTGTCGGTTACTGTGGGCTATAAGCACCGACACAAACAGTGAAGGAGAGAAGTTGCGATGGCCAGTGGCACGAATCCAAAAAGAACTGCACATTAATATTTCTATTAGTAATTAATAGGACACTTTACTTATAAACAGAAAAGAAACGTAAGTTCTTTGTATGAAGTGGATTCCTGAGCTTGCTGAGCATCCCACATGCTATTACTTTTATATAATATTACTGCTGGCAGAACGCAGGCTAAGTAACGTGTTCCTATTACTCAGTACTGTCCGCCCCCGGTAGCTGAGTGGTCAGCGCCACAGAATGTAAATCCTGGGATCGATTCCAGGCTGAGTCGAAGATTTTCTCCTCGGTGTTGTGTTGTACTAATCATCATCATTTCATCCCCATCGACGTGAAAGTCGCCAGACTGGACCTAGCGAACGGTCTACCCTAGTCACATGACATTTACATTGGGCGGCTGGTTAAATCAACATTTCTGGGGGGGGGGGGGGGAGAGGGTGCTGAACTGTGTCTTCCTGGAGGCGCGGCGCTGGCCGCTCTTTCCATTGGCGCCCGGGTCTGCGTCTTCTTGATGCCGTTTCGCGGCGCTGCGCTGGTCAATAAGCAGTCAGTGCATTAGGACTGCACATAATGTAATCATGTGATGTTATCTACAGGAAAAGACAATGCACGTTTACTTTGCACATGCTGCAGTTTTCTCGTACTGTGCAGATAACAGTGGAGTATCTAGCACACAAACTGAGTCCAAGCATCTTCCAGCAGGAAGAACATGTGAGTCTCAACCTTCCTGTATAACAATGTGAGCTGCAATGGGTGGACAACTGACTGCAGAGAACAACTAACTCAGATAGGTCTGTAAAGAACCTGTCGTCGACGAAACACTAAACCTCGACCTTCCACTACTTTTTAGAGCGTAAGTTGAAATATTCCCTGTCGGGCAGTGACACCGATTGCTCTTAAGTAGAAAATGCACCTGGTTTCAACTCGATGCATTTTGTCTTATATTTTCCCAGTGTGTAGCTTGTTGCTGAACAAACATTCCTTTTTCAGCGAAATCCAAATATATCTCTGACACCGTTTCCATCTGCTCTGCAGTCGATCAACCCTAACATCTGATCTTCCCTCAATGGCAGTGCCTCATACCTTTGTCCCCTTTCATCTTGTCCTTATGATGCAATGGGTTAACACATTCTAACAAGACCAAACTGCGCTAGTACGCTCTCAGAATAAATTTGGCCCACCTAATTGGAGACCCTACGTAACAGTAAGCAAGACCAACTCTAACATCTGTAGCTGAACAGCGGACGTACAGCCATTTCTTTGTCTCCTGCACACAGCTGACGCCACAAAACCCTCGCTTCTTCCCAACCACCCTTACACCCACCTTCCATTCATGCCGATTATTCATCCAGTACTAGATCAACATTGCAACTCCTCAAGTAGCCAAAGGTACTTCTCCATCAGCCCGGCACAAATACAAAAACTGTAGCATGCACCATCTACCTATACATTCCATCTCCAAGATCTTCGTCTAACAGTGCACAAAAGTCCACTCCACACGACTGGAGAAACTACACTGGGTCAAAAACTAACTTCTAATTACCACTTAACAATTATTCAAAGGAACCAGAATGATATACTAGAATGGAAAATGGCAAATAACAAATAAATAAAATAATTACCAATCTACTGAAATCCCCTATGGTGTCACATGCATTTCCATAGGACTCACTGGACTAAAGATATTTTCCAAATATAAATTTATTTAAATTAAAAATGTACCTCTTTTTAAAAATTGTAAGCCGTTGCTGCCAACTCTTGTGAAGCAATTGCCCATTTATAATTCACTGTGAATCATTCAACGTTATGCCTGTCTCTACTATACAGTTTAACTCCCATCATGTAGGGATTCCCCTTTTTGACCGTATTAAGGAGGTTTGGGATCGACTACCGAGATAACCCTGAAAATCGTAATAAGATATCCCATTTCACTCTGTTCTCCTTGATGTGGATACGTCGCCCAACATATGTGCAAGGCTAATACCGAATCATGGTGGAATGAAAGACAGCCCTAGTTTGATCTTTGTGACAAAAGTACACAATGTGAAACCATGTGATGACATACGACCATATGGTGACGAGCTATTCAGCTAATATTCATTCCAAATATCTCAATTTAGTGCATCTTTCGGATGGTTCTACAATCTGGCTGCCTTTCATGGTTCAAATGGCTCTGAGCACTATGGGACTCAACTGCTGTGGTCATCAGTCCCCTAGAACTTAGAACTACTTAAACCTAACTAACCTAAGGACATCACACACATCCATGCCCGAGGCAGGATTCGAACCTGCGACCGTAGCAGTCGCACGGTTCCGGACTGCGCGCCTAGAACCGCGAGACCACCGCGGCCGGCTGCCTTTCATGGGTTGACCCAAACTAATGATTAATTCCCATAGGAATTAGCTCTTTATTACATAAAATTTGAGTTCAAAATAAAAGAACTATCTTAACATTGGGGGTAAGCTTTAAGTTACTATGGTTCGTGATACACACGAAAAAGTCAACAATTAAGTTGATTAAATGGATTACCGCAAACACCTTATAAGGTGTCAACGGTATTCCCCCTTACATGAGTCCATTTAACGTGACTATATTTACTTTGCGAGCACTTTAGGTCAATAAAACCGACTGACAGGGGAGCAATCGCTTTGTAGATGATTAGTTGTTGTTTGTTGGAGTAATACTCTCGACTACGGTGTATGAAATGTCCGTGGAAACGCATCGGCATGCTGGCTGTGTATTACAGGGAGAATTACGCGATTTTCTAATTATCAGATTTTAAGTCAATGCATTATATGCGAGGCACCGGGGACAGCGCTCGCCCAGCACCCTGACACCATGTCTTCATGTGTATAGCCTCAAGTGTTTACAAAACAGAGCAGTGGCTTGCTGGGCGTGGTCTCGCCTACATTCCACTACTTTTACACTTTCGAGTAAGTGAAGTGGGGCAGAGCAGGAGTCCCTTAGGAACTAAAAATTCCGGAAAAATTATTGTTGCCCGCAGCTGTGGATCTTCCCAGGTGGCTTGGGCGAAGTTTACTCATGAAATTTGGTAGAAATGGAAGAATTGTGCAAAATAGTTCGATTCCCAGGCCGTACATTTGTCGGCAATGGGAAACTGAGTATTTTGAGCGTTTATAGGGATATGATTTCCTCGGTAAAGTTTTGGTGGGGAAAACAGAGACGAAGAGCGATCTTGCTCGATTCTCTGTCGAGGTCTTCCATCTTGGGCGTTCGTTCTGAGAGGACGTGAGCCGTGTCAGCTATTTGCTGATGGGAAGATCGTCACAAGTTGAGAAGTCTACGGACAGCAGTCTGTTGTCCAAGTGTTGTAGGAGTGTTATTTTCGAGGCGCCGCACCCGGATTCCTCGGCCGCACCTTCGCGCACCAGAGACCGCAGACACAGCAGCAGTAGTACCGTGAGATCGCTCCCGCTTCTGCCTGCGTCAGGAGTAGTGTTAAATAGCTGGATCAAGTGCAGTTGCTGTTTCCACTGAGGTTTCACGATACTTTGGGGTGTAGTGATTCTTCTTATTTCCGTTTTGTGTCGATGTCAGTCAGTCAGCCAATTTATAAGAGATTGCGTTTTGTACCGATTATGACACATTTCACTGCCAATCTCAACTAGGAGGGTAATTTGTAATTGGTTCATTTGTGTTTTTATTCAGCATTGGTCTGAAGTTGATAATAAATTTTATTGATTCAGTATAGCTTTTACTTTCAGTAATTTGATCCTGAATTCACCCTTTGCTTTATTTTATTTCTGTGTAATTATCTGATATCATTGACCCCCTAAGTGTACGTTATGGTTCATGTTTGGAATTAAAAATAGGTATGATTTATCGTCAACACTACCACTGCAGATTAATTAGGGTTGACAGGGCGATATTTAAATCTGGCGTTATCCATTCGTGCGTATATTTCCACCCCTGATTTCTCTGTAAGTTGTTTGACACGGGCGAACGCAAAATCAAGACAAGCAACAGGTGGGATGTTACAACCTCTCGATAAGACGTGGGATAAGATGTCATTCATACGAGGATATAGAATATTCCAAGTTTAACAAACCATTTAATAATTTAATTATGCTGATAACACCAGTTCAGGGAAAGTATCACCATGAATGTGAGGGTTCATTCCACTCCGGATAACTAGTGTTGTGTAGCCAGGTTGTAGGGTATGAGTGGATAAAGAAAGTAGAGTCAGTTTATGGTAGTAAGGTCCATTAAATACAATAGCTTTCATTATAAGAGTTTGATATTATTGATATGGATATTCATTATGCTCTTAGATTCGAGTTCTCTCTGGTACAGGGAGTTGTTAATCGTAAAACACTGACTTCTTGCCAAGTTGTGTGCAGTACCACACAAAGGATGGACACGATTCTACCAGACATTTCGCCTCAACAAATAAAGTTTACAGCTCGCATTTGAATTATAATGGTAAAGCTCGTTGAAGGCAATGGGCAGAAGGAATAATAAATGGAACCCAATATTACAAAAAACGTATGTGTGTGTGTGTCATTCATGAAAGACACCAACTCCGCTCCAACACCAGAATTTTGGTCAGTTAACTCTCCGCTAAGCTAAGGGCAGTGGACAAGCAAAGGAAGACGTAGAATGTGAAAGTACGACAAGGTGGATTGATACCATGGAAGAACAATACATGAACACAAGATCTTACGTTGCACGTGAATCTATTTGCTGATACATTCAAGTCTAACAAGATCCAATCTCAGACAACACAATCCGATCAATACTAAGTCTATGTTCCAAGCGAACAACCATACGCACACCCCGGTGTCTGCAGGAAGAATGTTATGATCAATCAGTCTCTGCTCATGAGACCCCAGTTTCTACTGGTGTGTACAACTTACGGATGACGTCGTCGAGAACTGCTGATATCTGCATAGCTAACAGTCCACGCCATGCTGTTTTACTGGACGAGCAGAACTAGCAGAAAGGCTCGGGATTCACTACATGCTATATTACTGGACATCTCTGTAGCTCAGACAAAGAGGAGAAGGACCATATATCGGTAGGTTGGTACAGCTATGTCTGACGACCAAAAGATTCTCTGATCTACTCTGAACATTCGAAAATTCGCATCCGTGTTTCTGTGTCACACACATACCAAGAGATCAAGATCTCAAGAGAAGGTCAAGATCTCAAGAGAAGAATAGGTCAAACCGCCCCCTTGTATTATTCTTTCAACTATTGGCATAATAAAATTGTGCCATTAGCAAGTCACGGAATCATTAAGTTCCAAAATGAGAATAGAGGTGAAAGAGGGCGGCAGATCGAGTGAGTATGCTGTATTTTCCAGTAATGTGTACTTCAAGTATCTACTTTTTCCTGTTGTTGAGCACTTTCGTGAATGTGCATTGTGATAGGCAACACCCTTTTAGACTAAAAAATGATTGAGAATGTATGCAAAATTTAGTTTGGTAACAACATTTATTTTCCCAAAACAAAGACAGACATAAATTATGCTTAACAGGTTTTTATTGTATACCTTAAACAACTAACAGTAGGTTTAAAACCGCAGTGGACAAAGATCCTGGGTGGCAGAAGTGAGTCAAGTACTCTGGCCCTAAATATGCGGATAACGCGATCTGGATGGCTCTGACACTGAGCGGACTGATTGACAATCTACAGAAGTTTCTCAATATAGGTGCAGCTGAGAGCAAGTGGCAATTGAGATCCATATGCTCTGACAAGGCCCTGTTTGCAGCTGGAAAGATGCGTGCAGTGGAAAAAAATGGTTCAAATGGCTCTGAGCACTATGGGACTTAACATCTATGGTCATCAGTCCCCTAGAACTTAGAACTACTTAAACCTAACTAACCTAAGGACACCACACAACACCCAGCCATCACGAGGCAGAGAAAATCCCTGACCCCGCCGGGAATCGAACCCGGGAACCCGGGCGTGGGAAGCGAGAACGCTACCGCACGACCACGAGATGCGGGCTGCGTGCAGTGGAGGCGAGACATGAGACGCACCTGTGAATCGATCGCAGCCACAAACCAAATGTACAAATCTCACGGTATAGCGATCAGGTAGATGGATCGCAATTTACTCTCTACCAGAGCACTGAAATCATGGTATATTTCATCGTGTGACACACCCGTTTACTGGTCATACCAAAGACCAACTTGGCTCACTTATACAACAGAACGCACAAGGATACCAAACGTCAAGAATGGTGAACCAAAAACGAATAAGTGTACCGTCGGCAAACAAGTAGTCCGAGACATTTGAAGTCACACTGTCACCGCAGGCTCCCTAGTCTAAACTACTTGCAAGTGAAGTCTGTCTCAATACAGGTCCCAAGCTCCAACCCCACATGTCAGAGCATCGACCAGAAGTCCCCCCATCCCAGACAAAGTCCAGCAACCCAGTGCCTCACCCCTCTTCAGAAAAAAAAAAATCCGTTTTCCCGCAAAGTGCACGAACGACACTGCCTTCTCGCCATCTTGAGCCAATCATAGGGCTATAGAGGCGCTAAATCTCCCCTCCCACATTGCAACCGAACTCGGGCTCGTTTACTACCTATTTTTCACGTGGCTCATCTGCAAAGGGGGTTGGTAGTAAACGGTTGCATTTGCGCCCCTATTACTGAGTTAGATATTGGCTGGCTTTTGAACAGCAGTGAATTGAACTATACACGTTCATATTGAAACTTATTTATTCAAAAGAAACACTTTAACGTTGTGGCCACGCATTTTTAAGTTCACAAATAATAATTATTATAATCGGTACAATTCGTACACTGTTTGTCTCACACCCACACACTTTCACTTTGTTCCTTCGCATACACTGGCATCCATGCTTGCACTCGCGGCACTTTGCCGCTCCCAACTAGCCACCACAACGGACAACGGCCAAAGACCCCGATTTTCCCGCTCATATCGTCCTGAGTCGGGTCACATGACACCACAGTAGTCAAAATAATCGCTAAACATGGCCACAATTCGTTTACAATATTTTATAATATTTAAATACTTAAATTTAATACATTACATAATTTTACAAATTATCACCACACTTTTATAATTCTTTACAATTAATAGAAAACCAAAACACTATGCAACGGAAATACAACGCCCATCAAAACACAAAACAAGTATTTTCCGGTCTATTTTGCCCAGCATTTTATATCTGTTGCCTTACAACATGACAGCACAAACTCCTGTCGAACCAAGGCAAGAGTTATGAAACCTACGTCTGGGAAAAGAAGAAATCGCCAATTACTGGCTGTTTTTAAGTTTTCGCAGAGGGGGAAGATGTTTTTCTCTGAAGTCGCATCGCTTCCCACGACAACAAGCGAACAGATACAATCTTAATTTATCTAAATCGTCTCTGCCTTGGAGCTTGTTAGTCCTAGCTATGAGGTGTAATAAAGATTGTAAAGCTTCTCAGATGCCGGAGTTTCTTATACAACCAAAGCAGCCAATGGAAGTGGGTCACAGTTCTATTTGCACTATCGGTAAACACGAAACTTGTGAATTTTTATCATGCATGGCTCTGCACACAATGCCCGGCTTATGACTCCACTGTGTAGACACGTCCCTTCAGTCTGTCGCCTCCAGCCCAGCCTTCGGCTGACGCCAATGCAAGTATAGCGGCATTGTTCTGCTGGAGACCTGTCTTAGCACAGAGCTGCTCTGTCTGCCCTGTATGGCTGTGTGCCTGTCCGGCAAGAGTTACTGAGGGATGGGCTCACCGGCAATTGCTTCCAAGTCACAACATGCTGTTTCTACGAGCTAAGAACCATAAAAATACCTTTTAGCGCCCTACCAGGCTTCATCAACCTCTGTTCAGGTCGTTATTTTTCTAGAGTCTTGCTCGAGGTGCGTCAGGTTCTAACAAAATCTTTAGCAATTTCTCGTATCTGAAAAATAGGTGAGAGAGTAGCTTGTCCTCTCTCATTTGTTCAGGTGGAAGTAAAATTGTTCTCTTTTAGAATCCAAGCTTCTTCTAGTTTATTCTCATCAATTTCATACAGCAAACATTGGTAGGATCTTCCAGTTGTTGTTAAACGCTTTAGATGTAATTATAAAAGTTTTTGGTGCACTACAAAAACCTAGACGCTCTCTTCCTAGGAGACAAAACTGAGCTCGCTTCTGTTTATTTATTCATGATTAGCTGTATATAAGAAACAAGTGATAAGAGTGCTGTTTGCCGTTTGATAAACATAAAGAAACATCGTACTGGCGAATGCTCTATGCAGTTATCATATTTTCACTCCTGCTCTTGATAGTGGAGAATTATACTGTATGTCTTACCTGCTTCACAGCGGTGAAGATATGTCGTAAATTGTGCTTGGGCAGCTGAGTATGAATGAGAATTTCTGACGATTGACAGTGTTTCATTCTCCCTGCGTCGTGGTTCGGAACAGAGCTTTCATCACTCCTCAAGTTTCACGACACCACGTACTCCACTGTACAGTGAATGACTCCTTCTGGGGAGTACAATACTGGACATTAGAACTGGAGCACCAGGAAGGTTAGCTAATAACGAAATTTTACCCGTGCAGATGCAGTAAAGTAGGAACTTTATTTATTAACTTTCGAAGTGATTTGGGGATATACATAATGTGAAATTTAGTACATGGAGCCACCATCTCTGATAGCAAATATTGCTCTAATCAGGCTTATCATAGAGTCGACCAGAGATCGGATGACACATAAGTTAGCTGCTTCCTCTCTGTGTCAGTCGTAGTCAGGTTGGTAGGTAGTGGCTTGAAGCGAGTGGAAATTTTTATTGGTTGAGAGATCTGGACAACGTGCTGGCCATGGAAAGAGTCGAACGCCGTGTGTACTGAGGCAGGTCAGGTCAGCGCGGGCAACATGTGGTCTCGCGTTATCTTGTCCAAACGTATAGTCACAGAGTTCTCGAAGACAGAGCCTCGTGTGCCCGGTACGACCGCTGGGATGGGATGCCCCTCTCTCCTGCCACGGTGTGATGCAGCCTATTGTTGGTATGTGGCGCCACTTGCCTATATAAGCTATTGTGGGCCACCTTCCACACTCACTCACAGTGCACCTCTATTGCACACGGTGATGTGGACCGTCAGCTAACCCCCAGTACAGTTCTGGGTGAGATGGCTAACTTAACAAAACAAGTATGAGTTATTTAATTTAAGTACTGCCTACCTGATTGATTCTCGCCTCCAAAAAGAAAGTGGTAAGTGGGAGTGTCAGCGAATCAGCGAATAGCAGATGCAGATTGCAGAAATTCTTTCTTTTTTTTTGTCATCAGTCTACTGACTGGTTTGATGCGGCCCGCCACGAATTCCTTTCCTGTGCTAACCTCTTCATCTCAGAGTAGCACTTGCAACCTACGTCCTCAATTATTTGCTTGACGTATTCCAATCTCTGTCTTCCTCTACAGTTTTTGCCCTCTACAGCTCCCTCTAGTACCATGGAAGCCATTCCCTCATGTCTTAGCAGATGTCCTATCATCCTGTCCCTTCTCCTTATCAGTGTTTTCCACTTATTCCTTTCCTCTCCGATTCTGCGTAGAACCTCCTCATTCCTTACCTTATCAGTCCACCTAATTTTCAACATTCGTCTATAGCACCACATCTCAAATGCATCGATTCTCTTCTGTTCCGGTTTTCCCAAAGTCCATGTTTCACTACCATACAATGCTGTACCACAGACGTACATCCTGAGAAATTTCTTCCTCAAATTAAGGCCGGTATTTGATATTAGTAGACTTCTCTTGGCCAGAAATGCCTTTTTTGCCATAGCGAGTCTGCCTTTGATGTCTCCTTGCTCTGTCCGTCATTGGTTATTTTACTGCCTAGGTAGCAGAATTCCTTAACTTCATTGACTTCGTGACCTTCAATCCTGATGTTAAGTTTCTCGCTGTTCTCATTTCTACTACTTCTCATTACCTTCATCTTTCTCCGATTTACTTTCAAACCATACTGTGTACTCATTAGACCATTCCGTTCAGCAGATCATTTAATTCTTCTTCACTTTCACTCAGGATAGTAATGTCATAAGCGAATCGTATCATTGATATCCTTTCACCTTGTATTTTAATTCCACTCCTGAACCTTTATTTTATTTCCATCACTGCTTCCTCGATGTACCGATTGATGAGTAGTGGCGAAAGGCTACAGCCTTGTCTTACACCCTTCTTAATACGAGCACTTCGTTCTTGATCGTCCACTCTTATTATTCCCTCTTGGTCATTGTACATAATGTATATGACCCGTCTCTCCCTATAGCTTACCCCTACTTTTTTCAGAATCTCGAACAGCTTGCACCATTTTATATTGTCGAACGCTTTTTCCAGGTCGACAAATCCTATGAAAGTGTCTTGATTTTTCTTTAGCCTTGCTTCCATTATTAGCCGTAACGTCAGAATTGCCTCTCTCGTCCCTTTACTTTTCCTAAAGCCGAACTGATCGTCACCTAGCGCATTCTCAATTTTCTTTTCCATTCTTCTGTATATTATTCCTGTAAGCAGCTTCGATGCATGAGCTGTTAAGCTGATTGTGCGATAATTCTCGCACTTGTCAGCTCTTGCCGTCTTCGGAATTGTGTGGATGATGCTTTTCCGAAAGTCAGATGGTATGTCGCCAGACTCATATATTCTACACACCAACGTGAATAGTCGTTTTGTTGCGACTTCCCCCCAATGATTTTCGAAATTCTGATGGAATGTTATCCATCCCTTCTGCCTTATTTGACCGTAAGTCCTCCAAAGCTCTTTTGAATTCCGATTCTAATACTGGATCCCGTATCTCTTCTAAATCGACTCCTGTTTCTTCTTCTATCACATCAGACAAATCTTCACCCTCATAGAGGCTTTCAATGTATACATTCCACCTATCTGCTCTCTCCTCTGCATTTAACAGTGGAATTCCCGTTGCACTTTTAATGTTACCACCGTTGCTTTTAATGTCACCAAAGGTTGTTTTGACTTTCTGTATTCTGAGTCTCTCCTTGCGACAATCATATCTTTTTCGATGTCTTCACATTTTTGCTGGAGCCATTTCGTCTTAGCTTCCCTGCACTTCCTATTTATTTCATTGCTCAGCGACTTGTATTTCTGTATTCCTGATTTTCCCGGAACATGTTTGTACTTCCTCCTTTCATTAATCACTTGAAGTATTTCTTCTGTTGCCCACGGTTTCTTCGCAGCTACCTTCTTTGTACCTATGTTTTCCTTCCCAACTTCTGTGATGGCCCTTTTTAGAGATGTCCATTCCTCTTCAATTGTACTGCCTACTGCACTATTCCTTATTGCTGTATCTATAGCGTTAGAGAACTTCAAACGTATCTCGTCATTTCTTAGTACTTCCGTATCACACTTCTTTGCGTATTGATTCTTCCTGACTAATGTCTTGAACTTCAGCCCACTCTTCATCATTACTATATTGTGATCTGAGTCTATATCTGCTCCTGGGTACGCCTTACAATCCAGTATCTGATTTCGGAATCTCTGTCTGACCATGGTGTAATCTAATTGAAATCTTTCCGTATCTCCCGGCCTTTTCCATGTATACCTCCTCCTCTTGTGATTCTTGAACAGGGTATTCGCTATTACTAGCTGAAACTTGTTACAGAACTCAATTAGTCTTTCTCCTCTTTCATTCCTCGTCCCAAGCCCATATTCTCCTGTAACCTTTTCTTCTACTCCTTCCCCTACAACTGCATTCCAGTCGCCCATGACTATTACATTTTCGTCCCCCTTTACATACTGCATTACCCTTTCAATATCCTCATACACTTTCTCTATCTCTTCATCTTCAGCTTGCGACGTCGGCATGTATACCTGAACTATCGTTGTCGGTGTTGGTCTGCTGTCGATTCTGATTTGAACAACCCGGTCACTGAACTGTTCACAGTAACACACCCTCTGCCCTACCTTCCTATTCATAACGAATCCTACACCTGTTATACCATTTTCTGCTGCTGTTGATATTACCCGATACTCATCTGACCAGAAATCCTTGTCTTCCTTCCACCTCACTTCACCGACCCCTACTATATCTAGATTGAGCCTTTGCATTTCCCTTTTCAGATTTTCTAGTTTCCCTACCACGTTCAAGTTTCTGACATTCCACGCCCCGACTCGTAGAACGTTATCCTTTCGTTGATTATTGAATCTTTTTCTCATGGTAACCTCCCCCTTGGCAGTCCCCTCACGGAGATCCGAATGGGGGACTATTCCGGAATCTTTTGCCGATGGAGAGATCATCACGACACTTCTTCAATTACAGGCCACATGTCCTGTGGATACACGTTACGTGTCTTTAATGCAGTGGTTTCCATTGCCTTCTGCATCCTCATGTCGTTGATCATTGCTGATTCTTCCGCCTTTAGGGGCAATTTCCCACCCCTAGGACAAGAGAGTGCCCTGAACCTCTATCCGCTCCTCCACCCTCTTTGACAAGGCCGTTGGCAGAATGAGGCTGACTTCTTACGGCGGAAGTCTTCGGCCGCCAATGCTGATTATTTATCAAAATTTAGGCAGTGGCGGGGATCGAACCCGGGACCGAAGACGTTTTGATTATGAATCAAAGACGCTACCCCCTTTTTTAAAGTCTCATTTTGTTCGCTTGTTTTTTTTTTTTTTGTTTTTTTTTTTTTTTAAATCTGATCGGAGCGGATGTCCTAAGACACCCTTTTAAGTTCGTTGTTGATCTATTAAGTCAGTTTTTTTATTACAGAGGGCAGCTAACCCTCTGACCGAACACGCTGAGCTACCGTGCCGGCATCCCTAGACCACGGGTAACTCTATAATTAAAGCACTCCGTCTTCAGGCCACGAGTGGCCTACTGGTACCATCCGAACGCCGTGTCATCCTCAGAGGAGGATGCGGATAGGAGGGGCGTGGGGTCAGCACACGGCTCTCCCGGTCGTTATGATGGTATTCTTGACCGAAGCCGCTACTATTCGGTCGAGTAGCTCCTCAATTCGCATCACGAGGCTGAGTGCACCCCGAAAAAGGGCAACAGCGCATGGCTTGCCACGCTCAAGTGCTGGCCACGCCCAACAGCGCTTAACTTCGGTGATCTCACGGGAACCGGTGTATCCACTGCGGCAAGGCCGTTGCCCGTAATTCATTAATAAACAGTGGTTTATTGAAGGAACGACGTTTTTCCACAAGCTGTACATAAAGTTGATTATGATTCGAATATTTTCTGGAATGACAGTTTATTAAATAATGACACTTTGAGACCTCAAATACACTGGTAATACCGCTACTTGGGCGAGTATGAAGATCACGAGTGCTCGGTAAGGTGCTAACACACCATACTACGAGGCCTGTTCAGAAAGTAAGCTCCGATTGATTGCCAAATTGAAACCACAGTGAACATCAGAAATGTTTTACTTGTAACAATTAGCTACACCTTTCAGCTACTTCTCTACGTAGTCGCCGTTCTGACTTAGACTTTTGTCATAGCGTTGTACCAACTTTTCAATAGCCTCATCACAGAAGGCAGCCGCCAGTGCTTTCCGCCAATTCTCCACGCTGGCCTACACCTCGTTGTCTGTGTCAAAATGTTGTCTTCAAAGGCAGCGGTTCATGTGACCAGAGATGAAACTCAGGGGGAGACAATTGCGGACTGTATTGTGGGTAATCTCACATTTCCATTTGAAAACGATGCAGGAGCATCTTCATTGCCCCTGCAGAATGCGGCTGAGAATTGTCTTGAAGAAGAAACAGCACGACAGTTATGTAATGTTAGCTGCATAGCTTCAGGCGAAATGTCTCACCAGGCCCTCGTACTTGGCGGCAGACACTATTTTCTAGACATCTTTACGCACTCACTGCGAGCTCAGAAATGAGAAGAGCGACGTGATGCTAACTGGGGTTATACTAGAGACACTACCCAACACATCTGTGCAAAGCTTTATCGGATTTCCATAGTCGTTTCCATTTCGCGACCGATCGGAGCTTACTTTCTGAACGCCCCTCGTATTAATCTAAACGGACAGTTAGCGACTGACAGTGATAGTGAAGCGATCGAAGGCTCCTCTACGGTCTGTTGTGACTACAAGGTGCTACTCTGGAGTTCTGCTGCTTCACGTGAGCTATGCGACGGCAGGTTGGAATCGTGATGGAAACACCTGCAAGCCCGTGCAGCGTATATTACCGTTCCCAGACGAAGCTGCGACGTTGATTTCTGCGTGCTGCCGCTTCCACAGACGGCGACAGCTGATGAGCGATCCCGACTTTACCGAAACAAAACAGAAAACGCAAATTCTTACGCAAAGTGCAAAAGACTACCTAAAACGATCATCTTCTGTGACGACCACGATAGATCTCCACACAACGAGCAGCTTCTCTGGTGTGCGTGTGCTTTTTTTTCCCAAGAGAGGTGTTCTGCAACAAATTTTCTACCGATGGAGCCTCTTCCCGCCTTTCGCGCCGGCGGCCCGATTCTAGAACTGTCTTGTAAGTCAAAGAGGCCAATATCGACCTGAGCTGGAAGCGCACGCGGTACACTTCCCTTGAACGCTCCGTGCGACACGTGGCCGCGTGAGACGGACTTCCTTGAACTCGTACCACTGTACCTCGGCGACTCGAGCGTCGTTCCCCATTGCACTTCTTTAACACAAGCCGCGGTTTCACAGCGTCTGCAGTGTGAATGGAAGGCTATTTTCCGAGGCGCCGTGACTGCAGGCGTCAAACCCTTAAAGATACTGCCGACGGGTGCAGGGGTTCGCAGCCACCACGCCACACGGCCGACACTTGGGTGCCACTGTCCACTGTCCGGTCAGGGGGCGGCTGCCGTGCAGAATGCAGACCGTAGCCACCTGCTCCGAGTCCACCCGTCTCGTCTCTCTGGCTTTGCTGCAGTGCCACAAGAAATATTCTTCTGAACAAGAGACGGATTTTCCTGATCATGCACATATATAGGGTGGTCCAGTGATAGTGACCGGGCCAAATATCTCACGAGATAAGCGTCAAACGAAAAAACTACAAAGAACGAAACTCGTCTAGCTTGAAGGGGGAAACCAGTTGGCGCTATGGTTGGACCGCTAGATGGGGCTGCCATAGGTCAAACGAATATCAACTGCGTTTTTTTAAATAGGAAACACCATGTTTATTACATATTCGTGTAGTACGTAAAGAAATATGAATGTTTTAGTTGGACCACTTTTTTCGCTTTGTGATAGATGGCGTTGTAATAGTCACAAACGTATAAGTACGTATCACGTAACATTCCGAAAGTGCGGACGGTATTTGCTTCGTGATACATTACCCGTGTTAAAATGGACCGTTTACCAATTGCGGAAAAGGTCGATATCGTGTTGATGTATGGCTATTGTGATCAAAATGCCCAACGGGTGTGTGCAATGAATGCTGCTCGGTATCCTGGACGACATCATCCAGGTGTCCGGATTGGTCGCCGGATAGTTACGTTATTTAAGGAGAGAAACGTCATCCACGACCTGCAACAAATAATGATGCCCAAGTAGGTGCTTTAGCTGCTGTCGCTACTAATCCGCACATCAGTAGCAGACAAATTGCGCGAGAATCGGGAATATCAAAAACGTCGCTGTTGAGAATGCTACATCAACATCGATTGCACCCTTATCATATTTCTATGCACCAGCAATTGCATGGCGACGACTTTGAACGTCGTGTACAGGTCTGCCACTGGGCACAAGAGATATTACGGGACGATGACAGATTTTTTGCACGCGTTCTATTTAGCGACGATGCGTCATTCACCAACAGCGGTAACGTAAACCGGCATAATATGCACTACTGGGCAACGGAAAATCCACGATGGCTGCGACAAGTGGAACATCAGCGACCTTGGCGGGTAAATGTCTGGTGCGGCATTATGGGAGGAAGGATAATTGGCCCCCATTTCATCGATGGCAATCTAAATGATGCAGTGTATGCTGATTTCCTACGTAATGTTCTACAAGATGTTACTACAAGATGTTTCACTGCATGACAGAATGGCGATGTACTTCCAACATGATCGATGTCCGGCACATAGCTCGCATGCGGTTGAAGCGGTATTGAATAGCATATTTCATGACAGGTGGATTGGTCGTCGAAGCACCATACCATTGACCGAACGTTCACCGGATCTGACGTACCCGGATTTCTTTCTGTGGGGAAAGTTGAAGGATATTTGCTATCGTGATCCGTCGACAACACCTGACAACATGCGTCAGCGCATTGTCAATGCATGTGCGAACATTACGGAAGGCGAACTACTTGCTGTTGAGAAGAATGTCGTTACACGTATTGCCAAATGTATTGAGGTTGACGAACATAATTTTGATCATTTATTGCATTCATGTGGCATTTACAGGTAATCACGCTGTAACTTCATGCGTCCTCAGAAATGATAACTTCACAAAGGTACATCTATCACACTGGAACAACCGAAATAAAATGTTCAAACGCACCTACGTTCTGTATTTTACTTTAGAAAAAGCTACCTGTTACCAACTGTTCGTCTAAAATTGTGAGCCATATGTCTGTGACTATAACAGCGGCATCTATCACAAAGCGAAAAAAGTGGTCCAAGTAAAACATTCATTTCTCTTTACGTACTACACGAATACGTAATAAAAAAATCGGGGTTCCTATTTTAAAAAAACGCAGTTATATCCGTTTGACCTACGGCAGCGTCATCTAGCGGGCCACCCATAGCGGCATCTGGTTTCCCCCTTCAATCTAGACAAGTTTCGTTCTTTGTAGTTTTTTCGTTTGACGCTTATTTCGTGAGATATTTGGTCCGGTCACTATCAATGGACCACCCTGTATATCCCTCACATGCAAATTCGTAGCGTTCACTATCAATGGACTACCCTGTATGTCCCTCACATGCAAATTCGTAGCGTTCACTATCAATGGACCACCCTGTATATCCCTCACATGCAAATTCGTAGCGTTCACTATCAATGGACCACCCTGTATATCCCTCACATGCAAATTCGTAGCGTTCACTATCAATGGACCACCCTGTATGTCCCTCACATGCAAATTCGTAGCGTTCACTATCAATGGACCACCCTGTATATCCCTCACATGCAAATTCGTAGCGTTCACTATCAATGGACCACCCTGTATATCCCTCACATGCAAATTCGTAGCGTTCGCTCACTGCTACTACCCTATCAGACTGACCTGATCGCATTGTGCAAATCGTAGTTTGATATAAAAAGAAATTCGTTTATCGATAAATGTAGAAGAGGGATCAGCCTGTATGGCTGTAGAGGAGTTAGAAGGGCTGCCATCTTTCAACGTCAAAGGAGAATTCAACGGAGATCCCCATGGTGCCGCAAATGTTGTCACGCTGTGCGTGTGGATATCCGCGCCGATGGGTCTCTGCTGAATAAGTTGTCACACTGTGTTGGTTCGTATCTGTCCTGACAGTGCACGTCGCTGTAAATGTCGTCGCACGGAGGAGTTCAGTATCCGAGCTGACCATGCGGTCTGCTGCAAATGTCGTCACACTGTGCAGGTGGGATCTGTGCTGACAGTCTGGGCTGCTGCATGTGTCGTCGTACAGTGGGGGGTGGATAATTGTCTTGCTGTGAACAAGCCCATTTCCTGACCTGCCTGTATGTCGTGGCTGTACGATCCAGCACGGCTGAGTGAGTGATATGTCTGTCGCCTAGGGTGCTAATCTAGTGGCGCCTTTGACATCCTAAAAGATATTAAGTGTAATCCAAATTATCTAATTACTTCCTTATTTGCGTGATTCCCGTGGATCTAAAACAAAAAAAACGCAACCAACAATATTGCGGAATCATTTTCTGCAGAGTCGATGGGCAAAGATCGATCCGCTGTCGAATACGGACATGTGCTGGTGGGTGTTTTTGTTTCTTATAAGAAGCATAAGACGATCGCCACACGAACAACAACGGTTTTGATTTAAAAAACCACTGCACACAATTTACTTATACAGTGCAAAATCCGCTCTTTGTTGTTTTATGTCCCCTATCCAGAAAATTGCTGTGGGCTTGCCACTTCTCAAAGAGCTACTATTTGAATTTACATACATACAATTTCAGGTGCTTAACGAGAAATGAGGTCATAGTTATAGGTCCTGAAGCGGGAGATTTGCATAATAATTAATGTGACAGTAGGCTACCTGTCAAAACCAACCTTTCATTTGAACATTAGTTTATTTCATTAAAACACTGATTAATGTACTCATGAAAAAGAGACAGGGAAACAATTGACAAATTTTATCTGTATTAACTTTGTGATTATTGTGAATAGCAGTGTTATTGTGTCACCTCACAAAATTACATTCAGTTAACTCAAATCGCAATATGAGACTGAAATTTAACCTCAGAAATTCCTACTAAAAAGACTATGATTCCAAGCTTTGTGACTGAGTAAACCGATTGTATATTCAACATATGAGCACTGAACCTGAGACAGGCAATCGTATGGAATTCCCGCCTGTTTTGTTTGGTTCAAATGCTGACCATTTGTATATTCAAAAAACACTTAGTACACTCCACGCGAATCTGAAGTTCGTTGCATGCTGGCTCCACGGTAATGCAATATTGATGGCCACCAGTATATACGAGTCACTGCTGACGGTCAGAGAAACCTACAGTGTCACATTTAATCGGTTGTTTGCTTATCCGACGTTTCATCGGATCGGCTGCTGAGGTGGGTTGGCGCCGTAGTGAGCGATTAGTCGCGACCGCCCACACAGATGGCCGCATTTAATCGTGTGGAGGCTCGCCCAGTGGAACGAGGAAGCTACGTGCGGCCGAGCACGGGCCCGGCCCCACATCTGGGAGCAGTTTGTAAGAGGCGGGCAGAGCCGTGGCGGAGGAGTGGCTGGAGAGCGGCCAGAGCCCAGCCGGCGGGACCGCCGCCGCCGAGCATCTGACAAGTGGCCCGCGGCAACCTGCGGCTGCGGCTGCGGCTGCGGCTGGGCGGGCAGGCGTGGAACTAGTCTCGTCACAAAACAATCACACCGGACAAAAAATTAATCCCACCGCGTAACACTGCCCCTAGCCTCTTCTGTCCCGAGGTCCCACATATGATTCCTGCCGCGTTTATTTTTTTCTTAGGTTGTAAGACGTGTATATTTGTGTTGCCTATTGTCAAACCACAATTTATGAAAGATCTTTATATTTTATTGATAGGATTAAGTAGGAATAATTAATATCCGTCATGTTGGAAATAATTGTTATAGCAGGGAATATCAGCACCAAAGTATTGTTGATATAATTTTAAAAAGGGCGGGAGCAACCGCGTACGGATACATTTTAAGAAAAGAGCGGGAAAGACCGCGCATTGATACATTTCGTAATGGTAGCGGGGATTGTCTGCACCAGAAAGCATTACTGGCGGTAGAATCGGCACTTTAGCGTTCGTAGGAAGTCAGTAGTAAGCGAGAAGTGAAGCGAGTCGGTAGCAGGTCTCAAGCCAGAGGTTGAAAGGAGCGGTGTGCCTGCCAGCCACCAACTATGATTTACAAGAGATTATAAACGGATGTACAGAGATATCAGCTAACTATTATAATAAGAGGAACTAATATTATTTAATTAATTTTTTGAGAAACTCAGGACTACTGAAGGTATGTTTGTGCATTGATAGTTGTAAGATTATTGTAAAAAGTAAGTCCCATTTGAGCGTTTGCAAAATAATTTCATTACCAACAGTAAATATTTGAAGCGTTTTCAGAATACAATTAATTTTTGCCAGTAATGTTGCATTACTGATTATAATCCATCCCAAAAACCATCAACATAAAACTTTGCAAAAATTTTATTGTTGTCAAGAAAATGTTTAACTATGAATTACGTAACTTCAGTCAAATTAATTAACGAATAACGTCAGCTTTGCTATTAAAGAATAACGTCAGTTTTGGTAATAAATATAGCCACTTATTATGAAAGTCCACCAGCAGCTAATAGAGTATAGTAAATCAGAGTAAGTATATTCATGTCGCAGTTCGATGTAGCAGTCAGATGGCGATCCAGTAACAGTAAAAAAAGGGTAAGCAACAGTTTTGGGTTATTGCAGATAACAACTGAGGGCCACGACGGCGACACATGCTATGTTTCATCGAAATAATCAGAAAATCACTTTTAATAAGCAGCAATTAAATTTATATGCGAAGATTGAGAAAGAGAATAAATTTCAAAGGGAAGATTTCATTTGTTATTATTAAGCAAGAGATAGAAATCCTAAGGGAAGGTTACACGGGTTATTGTAAAAGGGAACGTTATCATTAACAAAAGAGATATAGAGGAGACGGTTATTGCGTAATAAGAAAAGAGGTATAGAGGAGGAGACGGGAAGGTTTCAAGGTGCGTCCGGAGCTGAACTTTTTCTGTCCTACGCCGTAGGCATCGGGCTCGCTGCAGCTCGGCTGTTCGTTCTTCTTCCGAGTACCATCGCGTGTCGGCACTGATTGCAAATTTCGGATTATGCAACTGCACGGCATGTCTCGTCAAAATAACGGTCAAAACGCCTTTTTATAATTACGTGTGTTTTTCTAATTATGCATTTAAACTGTACAAATATCCTCAGTTAATAGCGAACTATAAATTAACGTTATGACGTATTTATAACATTCAAACTTTTAGGTATCACATAAGATACCTCGCGACTCAATGCCGACTTTTTTACGTCAGGTAAAGTATGGTCATATCTTTTTCCTCTTGACTTCCAGGCTTGGCTGATGACGAGATCATCGAGTCGTCAAGAGAACTAATCCGGGTGAGACTCACATAGAGTTTGATGAATCTGGTGATGAAAATGGGGCTTTAAAGGAGAGAGATTAAAGTGAATAAAGTGCATCAGAAGAGGAAACTGTGCCTCTTGCTCAAAATCGAGAAATGAATGAGTTCTATAGGCATACAAGTGAGAAAGAACTACTGTCTTCCACTAGATACTTTACTTAGAAAACTTATTTGCCATTTTTACTTTTCAGGTGAGTGTCACTTCCAGTAAACGCCAATGTAACACTGCTGCTGGTAATTGAGCAGCTACTGACGTATGCAAGAAGTCGTTAGAATATTTTTCCAAACACTTCGTAGTACATATTTTCATGATAATTAGGCACGTCAGTAGAACAGGAAAATCGCTGCAGTCTACTGTAGGAGAAACGTATAAGTTTTAAGGAGTCAGTATTTTTGTAGCTCGTTTAAGTGTACCACGACAAATAAGGTGCTGGAGGACGAAAGCTAAGCACCCAATAATTTCGGACAATGTTTCAATGGGCGAGCTTTACCTTCTGAGGAATTATCTAAACTTATTTAACGACTTACATTTTTTGACAGTTTACATACCAAATTTGTAGTTTGGCTTAGCTCGAAATCTACAGAAAATTTGAACAATATGGGTAATATCTATGACTGATTTTTTGGTAACAAAGCAACATGAAACTGTACAGTTTCGTGTACGATTGCCAGGCTCAAATCCCGATGTATCATATATGATACAATCTACAAAAACTTCACTATGGTTTCAATTTTTTTTTTGATAGTGATTAGCTGTTAACTACCATTAATTCATGGCAGTTAACAAAAATTTAACTCACTTAAACTTTTAATATGTGCTCAGGAGTTAAGACGATAGACTAGTTTGACGAGGAACAGAGTCCGTAAGTCTCGTCAGGTATGGCTCTGCTGAAACTGTAGCTGATGAGCCGGCCGCTGTGGCCGAGCGGTTCTAGTCGCTTCAGTCCGGAACCGCGCTGCTGCTACGGTTGCAGGTTCGAATCCTGCCTCGGGAATGCATGTGTGTAATGTCCTTAGGTTAGTTAGGTTTAAGTAGTTTTAAGTGTAGGGGACTCATGACCTCACATGTTAAGTCCCATAGTGCGTAGAGCCATTTGAACCATTTTGTAGCCGATGACTGGATCCCAGAGAGCCACCAAATTGCGGTGATGTTGACTGCTATCTTTCGCCTGCTGTTCCAAACAGTGCTACAGACTTTACGTGGGATTCTGACCTGACGATTTGGCAGACAAATCGTAGTGCGGTAGTGCGTCTGAGTGTTCGTCAAAACCAGGAACAAATGCGTACAGCCTCGTAAACACTGGAGTGTCGACAGAATGCTCATCATCAACGTGGAGAAGAAATAGAAACACTGAGGATTTTGAGATTGCGATCCTGGCTAACGGTCACCGCAATCTGAACGTGTGGACCCAAGTCATAGAGTATGAAGAGCAACGAATCACCACCTGCCGTCTGGAGCGCACTTTCCTCTCTCTACGGACTGAATGTCGTATTGGCTTTCAGCTGCGCTCTTCAACTTGAATCATTTGAAAAGAGGGGAAAAAACAAACAATTCGTCGCAGTGCGCAATTTCATTCAGATGCTGTCGAGTCTCGGCGCTGTTTTTCCCCTGGAGGACGCGCACTTTTGTGTGTCACTGTGAGAAATAGCGAACTGCGAAGCACATGATTCAAATGTCCATTGTACGCAATTTCCTGTAGTTTGTTTGACAGGAAACTGGTTGAGATGGATCTACATTCACTCATAGCAGCAATTTTTGTTGGGTTGGAAACCAATTGTCACTAACAAACCTCTATATCCCTCTATGACCTTCTCGGTTGAGATCTTTTTCATTCTTACAGCCTACTGCACGACCGTGAGTGGTACACCATTCGTTGTAGACACGATGGACAGTCCCCGCTGACACATCATCAAATTGGCCAACTTCATTCACGGTGGAGTCGTGGGCTTCTTTAAACACGGTAGCTGCTTTTCACTATTCTGTCGGGTCTCCACGTCGAACCATCTTACTTTGATGCTTCCCTACCACCGAGTGGTACACACACACACACACACACACACACACACACACACACACACACACACACATACTACCAGCACCACACCGTCATCACTTATAGCAGCTGACCGCTTGGTATTGTCTCCTCCTTTGAAGGGTTACTAACATTCTGTCTACTTGGTTAAAATAGTTTGAAATAATTGTATAAAATTAGAATAAAAAGGGCCGAACTTCTGAGATTTTCTAAATGTATTCGGCACCTCTGATATATTAATTGATTTGTTGGCATGCCTTGCATGTCAGTCGTTATAAATTCAGATGGTGAGCTGAAGCTGATCTCGATGAGGCCCTTCGAGGTAAAGACAGTCGTGCTGACTGACGAGCACATCAGCGTTAAACAAGGCTTTTTCTAAACACGGTAAGCAATCCATAATATTGGGTTACTCTCTCGCTCACACTATCCATTCTGACACCACCGTATTCGGACTATACGGCTTCGTTGCAGTTGTCAACACGTCTTCATTATCCGATCTGCCGAACCGTGCCCCAGTCAGAATGACAGGCCCCTGGAAATTTCTTGAATTTTCACAATGGTACAAGCTTCCAGCCGTTTGTACGACAAGTGCCACCGTTCTAATCCGAGCCTGCATGTAAACATCCACAACCAGCGACTGGAAGAAACGACCGAGCTAGAGCAGTGGACGCGCATCCGGGAGGACGACAGTTCAAATACCCGTCTGATCATCCAGACTTACGTTTTCCGTAATTTCCCTAAATTGCTCCATTAGCAAGATTTTAGATGAGAATGGTTTAAACCCTCATAACTGTTTTTAATAGACAGAAAATACAAGGGGAACTATATAATCAGATATCTCGCATCTATAAAAGTAATGAGCAAGGTAGTGACGCACGTGTATGAAAACATGTCTGTGGATGTCTAAAATAAATCAAGGCAGTTTATTAACACCAGTAGCACATGTGTCAACAGCCGAGTTTAATTTGCTGTATGTTTTAAAAGTCGTCGTGTATGAGTCATCGCATCTGGAAGCCAGCACTTACACGGCGGGACGCAAGTACGCTTGTCTCATTTTTCGTTGGTGGTCCATTTTTAAGTCGTGTTTGTGAAGCCCCGCACACGAAATGCGTAGGACCAGAGCGCGTGAAAATGAAGATAAATTCTGCCCCACTGAACGCGGGCCAAGTGTTTGTTGCGCAGCGACATATTAAATGAAAGGGATCTCAATCACAGACCGTCGCTCTCCTCGCCAACCTCTTCCAGTTGCTACAAGTTTAACAGCACTGTTGCTCTACAATTTTTGTATTTGCACGCAACGTAAGAGTGATTATACAAACATAAGAGTGTTTTGTAAAGCCCTTATATAATAAATTCCGTAGTTTTCTCACAGAAGGTAAATTATACTGAGCACGCAAGGCTGTCGAAACGAGATCAGCGCGAAAGTGCATGGCCGAAAATGGAGTTATTCAGGTTCGCAGGCTTCTCCGTTTAGTGACTGAACAAGGAAAACAATATTCTTCACACCGAAACATCTGTACAATATCACCTGCTGAAACGAAACAGTTTCTTTTAAATCATATGCTGTCAACCTCCAGTTGCAGCAAGTACGCGCACATAAGCTCAGACTCACACACACACACACACACACACACACACACACACACAATGAACAGACAAAAGAAAACGATGATACATCGACCCTAAGAATTAGAAATCGTGCAACTCTGGGCGAGAACCATATTGTCAAATACATTAGCATTACCATCGGAAAGATAGCACTGATAATGATATCAATGTTTTCGATAGTACTTTTACCTATACTGACTCTTCAAAAGGACCGAGACCTGACACTCTCTCTAAAATCAGAATGGGCGAGGTGGTTCAAATCGCTCTGAGCACTATGGGACGTAACATCTAAGGTCATCAGTCCCCTAGTACTTAGAACCACTTAAACCTAACTAAACTAAGGACATCACACACATCCATGCCCGAGGCAGGATTCGAAACTGCGACCGTAGCGGTCGCGCTGTTCCAGACTGAAGCGCCTAGAACCGCTCGGTCACATCGGCCGGTGGCGAGGTGGTAACCGCCCGTTTATAATCTGCAAATTTAAGCTGTCATACTGGGTCACTTTCGACTCCATAGACAAGATTTGAACTGTTTTTCTGGGTTGTTCGTAGACTCCTTTAAAACAAAGGAACCCTTGTCATTGAGTGACTCCTTAAAAAAAAAGTTCGGTTTGTTACGCCAGTCAGCCTTGTCACCAAGTTACACTGGTTGTGAGAATATCTGCTCGCAAGAGTGTTCATCCGTTTAAAATAAAATGTATGCCGTTTCTACAATGGCAACACTTCCACTGACTCTTGCGGCTCATTGGTGAGGCTGCAAAAGTTCGATAACGGCTTCACTGGGGAACAGCTCTCAAGACTGACGACACAACGATGCTGCCGTGCGTGGAAGGATGGTAGAAGATAAGACAGAAGAACACATCGAGCCTGTGAATGTTCAAGACTGCAAACAGCAATATGTAGCCGCCCACGAACAGACATGCCGAAAACAGAGCAAACACTCTCCAAATGAGGAGGAGACTGGTTACAATCGAGTACAGTGCTATACCACGCCTCCCGATAAGTGCACTTCGGGGAGGTGTTGGCAGATGTATTACATTTACAAGCAATTACAGAACGCAGAACGAGAGGTTATGTCATGATCGCATGGATGGAACTGACACAAAAAAATCGATAGAATTGCGAAAAATTACCGGGGGATAGGTATCAATAGACCGAATATACACCGAAATGCGGGGAAATTGAGGAAGTGCTTACGCGTCTTTTGCTTGACGCACAACAATTTGTACATGGGAACAAGAATGCGACAGCAAGAGGAATCCAAGAAAACATCGACACGGAACCGAAGGGAACCAGGTAAACAGTCACTTTTTTCGCGTCGAGGCAGCATTCTACTGCATGTCTATTGAGGTAACAGTAAGACACGCGAGTTGACTACTGTATTTGACGCTCTTCAGGAAGACAGAGAACCACCTGCCTCTAAACACACTTGCATCTGCGTTAAAGAATGACATAGAGAGGATGGATTGGTCCGTTGATATGGAGTTGTAACAATGCGATTTAATGGTAGACTGATGATGCATTTTAGAGAGAGAGGGGGGGGGAGGGGAATTTTCTGCAGGTCATTTGACCATTTCTTCCCTGATGTTCCGTCAGGATGCATTAGATGTGTGACATAGTCTGCGTTCGACTCGTATACAATCGCTTGTTCTGTGTGGGTCTTAGAGCAGTGTCTACTTGCGATCGTTAACAGTAAAACTCTCGGTCATCAGAGGACTTCTATCTCACTTGTGATGAAACGTGACACATTCCTCTAAACGAACGAAGATTTATACGATGTACTCCATTCCCCTGTCGCAACTTATGTGTAAAATCGACACTTCAGTTTCATAACCAAGTTAGCGATAGGTGTTTGTAAGACACTGCAATCCCCTGTGTATACATCTGCTTCACAGATGTGCTGTTTAAAAAGTTGTAGGATGCCGCTGCTATGCGTTTATCTGTTTCCTTGTAAGAGGTATTCTCCATTACTAACGATCATTTCATATAGCACTGATGTGGGCACAGTATAGTTTCTGAACTGTGATCGGATGAGTACTGTGGACGCTACACATCTCTGGAAAGCTATATTGTGCACGTATCGCACAGAGCCACTGTTTTAAGTCAGTAGTTTACTCGTTTCACGGTTTGATACCACAGTTTATCGTGGAGAAACCTGCAAAAAAATGGCTCTGAGCACTATGGGACTTAACATCTATGGTCATGAGTCCCCTAGAACTTAGAACTACTTAAACCTAACTAACCTAAGGACATCACACAACACCCAGCCATCACGAGGGAGAGAAAATCCCTGACCCCGCCGGGAATCGAACCCGGGAACCCGGGCGTGGGAAGCGAGAACGCTACCGCACGACCACGAGATGCGGGCAGAAACCTGCAAGAAGGATATATGCCATGCGCTCGAAATATATTTCTTACACTGGAATATTAATAGTGCTGCATTCCACACGACTGACAGGTCAGAAACTCAAGCGATCTAACATTATAGCCTGTTTTAAGTGCGGAACGTTGTAGCCTTAGGAATGCGTGTGTTTATGTTCTCTCTTACCAATACCTTCCAGGTACAGATCCTAGACACTAGAACGATAGAGTTGATACCGTAGTTGATTTACCTAAAATGCTTCGAACTCCATCCGTCTGGAGCTCCACCGTGCATAAAAATCACCCGTTTCTTGTTCTTCTTAATCTTCTGCTATTACATCAAAACACTTTCAGATCTGTTACTATACACCGATAAGCGGTACTAACCTACTCGACATGGGTGCATCTGGAGACATCTTGTGTGCTTGGATGGGCGAGGACTTGGCTACCTCCATTCATTCACGAGACGTTGAATGTAACGGTCTACTTCTGGTCGGTTTCAGATCGGTAACGGTGCTGCAGGGCAGATTGGTCAATGAAAGTGTGAGGGGCCTTCCAGTCTCTAATTTTTCCATAAGACTGTGAGAATGCTCTGTGACCACCATCAGCATAGAGATTGATCGTAAATTAAGCACTACGCTCGAGGTGTTAGAAATATTTAGAGCGCAGTCTGCTATACTTTGATGATGTGTGTGTTCGTCAATTATCAATGAATGCACGTACTGCGCAGTCCTCTATCTAGAGAGGAGGCGGTTTAGCTATGATACTGAAATTGGGATGCACGCTGTCACAGCATTGCCCAGTGTTGAAATTACTGTAACATTGCTAAAATTGTTCGCAGTATCAACTGTAATGCTTATTATTAGAGTCATTGGTGGTGTCTTTTCCACCCCATCCGTCCACTGGTACGCTGTTGGTTACCACATAATGATTGACTGACATCGCTTGTTTGAGTTGAAGAAAGAGACTTGGTGGAGGGACAACACTTTCTGGGGATGGATAGCACCGAAACAGCGGTCGCGTACATGTCTGCAATGTGAGGAATCAGTCGAAACGGAACACACAGCCATCAGCTATTCCGTCAGTGTGACAGATGAGTTTAAATGTAGAGGTCGTCAATTACTTTCGGACAGCAGTTTGGAAACTCTCCACAAAGCCGCCAAACTCTTCCAATTTCCTTAATTGTCTTTTACTTAAAATCATCCAGTGTGTGTGGAGTGTTTTGGTAACTGGAGTAACAAGATGATTTACACCGTCCGACGTCTAGTTTTCTCTGAGGAGCAATATATCATAACGTGTTAATGTCAGTTTAGAACCTGATACAGACCTCGAAGTCATGGTGGAAAAACAAAATATATGGCAGTGTAAAAAGCGTGATACAGCAGAAAAAAAACAATGTTTCAGACAACGCCACAGGCTCACAGTGAGCGTCTCTTGCGACTTACAGTGTGGTCTGTGGGATACGGTCATCCTCCTACAGTACAGGTGATGCAAGTTTAAACTGGTCTGTGCAGTGGATCAACACGTGTATATTTAATAGGCTCGTCACATGTGTTGGATGCCAGCACACTTGCGGTATTTGTTTGCGATATATGGGAGGAGAGAGAGATGTGGTAAAAATCTTGTCGAGTTCTCTATCGAATGATGTTAGTGAAGCTTTCATAGTTCGTAATTTTTCTCTGGTGGATGGAATAGAATAACGATGATAGAATGTTGGAGTGATAGACGTGAATGGGCCCTGAGGGATTTGGATCTATGGTACCTGCTTGTAGTTTGGAGAAGCACCACAATGCAGTAGCAAACTCCAAGTCCTTCCCCCAGTTCCCGTACTGTCCTTTATACTACCTCGTGTTGCAGGAGCAGGCTTCGTTTCCGTCGAATGGTCAAAACACAGTTCTGTCGCAGTAAGTCAGCTTCGCCTGTATCTACGCGGGTTGCAGGAGGTGGTAGAGTTTCCTCTGACCCCGCATCGAGACAGAATGCGTTACAAGTACTTTAGAAATATCTATCTGTTGTGGCGTGACGGAGAAGGAAATACCGGTTTCATACTACGTTACTCAACTGAATCACTTTCTAAATTGGGTAATTTTATGCAAGGTTGTACCGTCGGCGACGTGTAACCGCACTGCTGGTCGGACACTATATACTCCAGCGATCACCGTCTATATTCAGTATCACGGTATTTGTCTGGACAAAAACTACCTCATTCAGAGCTAGTGTCGTATGTCCATTTATAAAGCCAGTATAGCTTTCAACATGGATACTTGTGAGCACCTGTAGAACCAAGAGCTCTTGTGACAGTAACATGGAGTAGATATTGCTATCGCGATTCTTAACATCTGGCGGTTTGTAAGACGATTACGCCTCTCTTTCTAAGACACAGTGGTACCACTCGCAAGAAAACCTGTCCCCCCCCTCCCCAATCACTGATTTTCGGTCAGTATTATTTTGTGTCGTCTGCAATCATTTATCAGCGAAATACTTAGTAGTAGTCAATGCGTGGTAGGTTTACCTTGAGCATGAGGCTTAATAAGTATGTGTTTGTGTTCCGACATGTGCAAAGGAAATGAATGTGGAATACTGTGATAGCAAAGGGGAGAGTATGTCAAGTCATAAGATTGGTAAAGGTATTTCCATTTTCAGAGCCACAGCTGTCAACAGGATGTATTTCCGATACTTCACTCATAGTCGAATGTCGTTCAATTGAGACCGCGAATGTAACTTTTAACTGTAAGTATAGCGATCAAATATATATGAGGCCGGCTTCTTTCCTAGGGTGATTCTGTCTATGCATGGCCTGTGGTGGGGATGATTCACGTTTCCCACTAACGGCAGGGAGCGTCCGAATCGAGAGAGGGCTGTTGATGTGCAGGAATGTAGTTGAATTAACCATGTAGTCCTCTAGACGACCAAATAGTGAACTAATACTTGCTATGTGTTGGACAGCTTTCACGATCGTGTGGAAATTTGAGAAGATTGAATATGGATGTAAATTATTTGGTTGACTGCTTCTTCACATTTCGCATCTTTATTTAGAAGCGAGGACATCGATTGTGGTGTATGCATCTAGCAGGTGGAAGACACGTTTGCTGGTTCTCTAGACATGAGAAACGCGTTATTTGTAAATTATAGGGATGATTTGGAATCTGTTAAATCACCGACATCGTTATTAGCGAGTGGAAATATCAGTTTAATCAATTATTCTTTTGTCGGGCTTCTTCGCTTAAAGGTCTTACAGATGGGATACGTTTCTAGTTACTCTGTGGCTTACAGCACGCTCCACATAGCTAAAGTTTCAGTTTTCTACAGAAATAATTTCCAGCCAATATCTTCGGAATTATATTGTGCGAGTGATACTGCTATGCAAGCGATATAGATACGTGTTTGATATCGAGAAGTACCGCAAAAATGATATGATATAATGACAAAGCATGCGAAAATACATGTGTTCTTGCAATCACCGAGTCTGTAGATGTGCATAGAAAAGCGAGCAAGCAAGCAGGTCCAGACCAGAAACAGTAACACATTTGTGCCGTTGGGGAAGCGAGTCAGTCTTTGCACAACAGTTCGGAGAGTGACTTAGATTCACGGACTGTGCTCTGGTCACACGTTGGGATTGAATGACTGCCCGACCTTACGGGAAATATCTAGTGCTATGAGTATACCTATGGTCCATGTGCTTGTGCTGTCTGTCTTCACTGTATATGTAAGAATGATGTAAAAGGGGTGATTTTGTATGGCTCAGAGTACGATCTGTATGTTTATTACATAGATACGGTATGTGGTGATACATTGCTGGGTTGGAGATCGGTTTTTCACTCTAATAATCAATCTCCTGTCCTCAGTCGGATAGCAGTGTAACTGAGCAACAGTTCTTCTGTATTTGACAATATGTAGGGCACTTTGCAAGGTATTGCTGTGGGTGCAATATGGTTGTCTGTATAAGACAGCTTTTTGCAGTTGAAAGTCTCATCTGCAGAAAGAAAAAAAAAAGTCAGATGGTGCTGCCACACCTATGGCACCGGTAATTCGGCGGGTAAATTCGATAGGAGCCAATCATAATCCCACATTCATTCACAAGGCACCCTTTGTGCTGGGATATAGAAGTCTCTACATAGTGGTGAAATCGTATGTGTATGTTGAAAGCAGGAAGGGTAAGAAGTGATGGAAGGGGTGCCACGTAAGGACCATCAGGAGGAATGCATTCGGCGTTATTCCGCGATATTTTCGCAAACAGGTTCTGTTAGGACAAGAATTTCCATGTGGACAACCTGAGACGTCATAAAAGCAAGCGTTAACTATTTCTGGGACACTATACAATTTCCGAGAGGTCGACTTGACTCTCATTTTTCGTAGCCATATGATGTTAGTATAACACTGAGAACCTTTTAGATGGCGAGTCGCCACACGGCCGTTCCGCATCGTGGCGTCAGTCACGCTGGGGCCAGTAAGCACACCTCGACGCAGCTAATATGTCCCGTTAGGATCGCTAGGGAGAAAGCAGCCTGTGCTATTCTGGAACAGATTTCTATAGCGCGATCTGTGAAGTCAGTATCCACAGGTATAGCGTCACCAATGGTTAACACATGTGCTGCCTGGAGGTGTTTCGCGTCTGGCATTGGTGTATGAGTGCACCTTGGAGTTCTGTGGCGAGATGGACAGGGGTGTGTGCTGTACCTCGCGTGATCGGCGAGGACGCGACGGCGGAGAAGGAGACACTTCGGAATCGGGCTGCTGCGAGTAGCCTGGTTGCTGCAGCTCTAGCCCGCTAGCCCGAGGCAGGGCGGCCCATGACCGCCAGAGCGATGCTGTGGCAGCCACGGCCAGGGCAGGGTCGGGGCCGGGGGCAGCGGCAGCTGCAGCGGAGGCGGCGGGGGCAGCGTCGGGCGTCGAGTGGCGGGATAAGTTTTTTTATCAGCGATCTTTTGTTTAAACTGTATTCCATCGATTGCACCGAACAATATGTTGTTGTTGTTGTGGTCTTCAGTCCTGAGACTGGTTTGATGCAGCTCTCCATGCTACTCTATCCTGTGCAAGCTTCTTCATCTCCCAGTACCTACTGCAACCTACATCCTTCTGAATCTGCTTAGTGTATTGATCTCTTGGTCTCCCTCTACGATTTTTACCCTCCACGCTGCCCTCCAATGCTAAATTTGTGATCCCTTGATGCCTCAAAACATGTCCTACCAACCGATCCCTTCTTCTAGTCAAGTTGTGCCACAAACTTCTCTTCTCCCCAATCCTATTCAATACCTCCTCATTAGTTATGTGATCTACCCACCTTATCTTCAGCATTCTTCTGTAGCACCACATTTCGAAAGCTTCTATTCTCTTCTTGTCCAAACTGGTTATCGTCCATGTTTCACTTCCTGACACTTAAATCTATACTCGATGTTAACAAATTTCTCTTCTTCAGAAACGATTTCCTTGCCATTGCCAGTCTAACCGAGCAATAGGATGCTGCAAATTAAAGAAAATATCCCATACATGTGAAAAATATCGATTTAATTAATTTGCATAATTTTTTTTATATCAACGTGGTGTTAGTGTTACAACAGTTAAGGGGAGGGTGTGTGTGAGCAGATGACATAGAGCAGAACAGCAGGTTATGTGCAGAACTCTACGTTAATTTGCATAACTTTTATTTAAAACGCAGTAGTTTAAGGGGGTGCGTGACAGAGAAGAATGTGCCAGAAATGCCGTTCAAAAGTATGTGAAATTCGAAAAGTGTACCAGAAAATGGTGGGAGGACATAACTAATTACTTAATTTGGTGTGAATGGCTGTACAATATTTTAAGAAAATGGGGATGACATGGAAAACCACTTAACAGAACGCTAGGTTAAGTGTCGGCAAAGGGGAAAATATTAGGTTAAGGCACACAAAATACAGTGCCAAACATTAGGTTATGCAATATGTTTGCTCCATGTAATTACTTCTTACAAGACCTACATGTTTCCAAACAGCAGAGAATGATGAGCAAGAGAAATCCAACCCCCACAAACTGTTTTTTTTTTATAAATAAACAATATACCCTTGAATTTCCTGTTATGAGACCCTTCCTCTCCACCACCAGACCACCATCTAGGATTACATCACAGAATGGATGACAGTGCCCTCTGGTGTCAGTACTGTGTACTATGTCAGTTGGACTCCAGATCTTGTGGTTAACACACGGGATGGAGGTGCTGCTTCTAATTGTTTAAACGAAGACTGAAAATAAAGACTTATGTCCTGCACAGGTCGAGCCCTCTTCCCACCATTTCCTAGGTAGAGGTGATGGTTGGATGACTTAGGTTAATGGAGGTAGCCCGAGTGCCCTTTCTTTCCTGCCATTTTCTTAGGTTAGTAGAGATACCCCAAGTGGCCTTTCTTTACCACCAAAATTCAAATTTCCCTCCAATCCCTAAGAAGATATGGAAGTCAGATGACTTAGGTTGGTGGAGGTAGCCAAAGTAACCTATTTTCCCACTATTTTCTTAGGTTAGTAGTGGTTGCATTGTCCCAATGGAATTTGAAATTCCCGTCAGTGGGAAGTGGCAGGGGGGCGTGGCACTTCCCACCAGAGAGAATTGATCAATTTAATTAAGTAGTCAATCAAATTGATAATAGTGAGAGGGGGTCTATTCCAATAACTCAGACCTGAAAGTGTACTTGTAGCAGTGAGGGGGGTTGCAGCAGGGTGGGGGGACAATAGGACAAGTGCCTGTCAGTGGAAATGGGGGTGACATGGAAAAGCACTTAACAGAACAAAAGGTTAAGTACCTGTCAATCAAAGGAGAACAATAGCTTAAGTACCTGTCACTCAAACGAGGACAATTGGTTTGCTCCTGAGTGCATACCTGCCTCTGACTAACAAAATGCGCCACAAACTGCTTTGCCCACCTACTAGCTCCCGCATTCACAACTATCATGTCCGTGTATTCTGCAAACACGTACTTGACCGTGTTGCTCTGACACTCACACGTACATCAATGAGGCTCGAACCAGGTAAGAGGGGTAGTATACATACTGCAAATGACATCAGCTGATCCTACGTAATAACCACTCACCACAACTACCTTGTTGCGTACCTACTTAGCGAACATCGGCTGTAGCATGGAAACTGTACGTTTCCTGACGTAGGTTCCCATTCAGAATATTACGTACTTACTCCCCTCTACAAGTCCTAGAAGTTTGTAATGGGAATTTCCGAAGACCTTGTATTGCTGGTTAGCTGCTGGCGGTTTCTCAGTAGGTGTCGAACGTGTACTCTATTAAATCATATGTATTTATGTTGCGAAAAACATCCTTTTTTAAAAATATAGCAACTAGATAAAGTTTAAAAGACATTTCATCGGTAGCCACAACATACATTTTCCATATACACAGACGTTCAAGGATTCACGTTTGGTACAGTTCAAGAGGCGAAAATTCGTCACAGGCAAATTATTGAAGTCCGTGGGAACCCTCTTTCTCTCACCATCCGGCTAATGTAACGCTTGGGCGTGTATTATGTCGCGTACTTGTTATAGCTCCCTGCACAGTTTTCTCTAGTAACAACAAGATCAGGCATTTGCTAAACTTCGTATTCTATCACAAGGTAGCTCCTCCAGCTGTATAACTGATTGACAGTCTGGAATTCAGTGTACACGTCGCCGAACACTACAAAATTTAATCTCGTTCCCTTTGACACACCCATTACATTCTGAGTTAAAAAAGAAAGACCAGTCTGAGTAGCAGGTCAACTGTCGCCACCACCGCTATCCTTTAAATTGTGTTACTTCCGCTCTGTGGTTACACAAAGTCTTCTATCCATCCGCGTCTTGGTCTTCTTGAATCTCTGTTTCTGCCTTTCTCAACTGAATGTCGTATGTTGTAAGTCGTTGTAAGTATTTCGATTATTTTTCAACACCTAAATCTGTACAATGTTTGAGCCACGGAAGAATAACCGAAATGCATTGCTTTCAAGGTTTTCAATACACAGGGTGTCCATAAAAGGAAGGTCCCAGCTATAAATTCCAGATCAACTGCAAGCGTTGTAGAGTGTTGCTTCGAGGTTACAACTGAAGAGTAACTCGAGCACTGTTAGATAACAGCATGCGCGAGTACTGCTTTCTGCCATGTTGTTTTCCCGCTTGCATACCCAAAACGGTGATTTCTGGGTGTAAAGCGTGAAGTGTTCAGCAGTGAATCTGTAATTTCATTTTATTGTGCGTTTTGTTTAAAGTTTAATTGAAATCTACCATGTAGCAAAAACATCCACTAATGATACAGTCAGTTCACAACTACTGGATGTGTGTGTAAAAGCACGGAACGGCCAAAGCGCGTGAAGAGGATGTTGACTGTGTGAGAGCATCTACCTCCGTGGCCCTAAGAAGTCCGTTCGGAAAGCAGGTCTTCAACTTCAGCTGCGAGTGTGGAGGGTTTCACGAAAACGTTTAACCATGTGTCCGTACCGGTTACAGTCGGTACATGACATAAAGGTAGATGACCGTAGTGTACGTTGCAACTCTGCAATTTAAATGTTGCAGCGCGAAGATGAGTTACTTGATTGTGTGGCATTCGGTCACGAGGGAAATCTTCGTTTAAGTGGCATGTAACACTCACAACGTTCGTATCCCGGGGTCAGGACTTTCTCATGAAATTTAATTAAACGTTTTCTGCGCTGAGTACAGACGTCAAGCGTACGGAATAATTTTTCTCGCCAAAGTTACTGTAACAGAGGTGACTTATCGGGATGTGTTGCAAGAAGGCTATTTCCCCATTCAAAAGAGCCACCTGAAACTCTATTTTGACCCAAGATGGAGCCCTCCCTCATAATCGTTTTTCTGTAGAAGAGTTGTTGAGCAGTCAAGTCCCAGACACTAGTTTGGCTGTTTTCCGTTGGTCTCCACGTTCACATGGCGTCACGACATCTCATTTTTTCCTTTGTGGCTTTGTAAAAGGTTGTTAGAAAAAATAGGTTAATTTACCTTCTATTTGAAGTGTGATTTGTTGTACACATTCTAAAGTAGCTGGTACCCAGCAGTTTGCTGCCGCAACAGAAATAATTGTATGGAATATCGTTTGAAATTTGAACGAGTTATGTTGTTTAACTAGGATTGGTGGAATGATATTCATGGTATGTCGACAATTAATATATTTACTGAAATTGAATGATGTATAACGGAGAAGTATAAATGATATTCACTTTATATTATTGTCTTTATTATTCAAGTGTTTTATGGTGGGCAATACTTTTTTTCTGTCTTCAGCAAAAGGAAATAAATTTCTTGGTTGTCCGACTCTTGAGCATGCAACATACAACTGGCCATGTGAAAAACATGGATTTCCTAAATTCAATCCGCAGACTTGAAGTGATTGACAGTGTGGCATGTTAATAGTCATTGAGAATGAAAGCCGAATGGCGAACAACAGTCGTTTGAAATCAAATGGCATGTCGATTGGAATGATGGGAATGCGTCGAATGAGCGCATCTTCTCCTTTCGACTTTCCGTTCAGAACAGTTGCCTCGGTGACATTCAGCATCAGTTTCTTCACAGTGAGTCTTGTTTCATCACACAATCGGGGTGAATCAATGCTCTGCAAGAGAATAATTGGTAGGCCGACTTCGAGTGGCAATTTGTGCGGTGGAACACCAGGAAGAAACAATGAATTTAGAAACTCAATTTTATAATTAATAAATTCGTCCGCATTCATTAGGTTGTCAATCGATTTGTAGCTAACAGAAATGCCTGCATTTTGTTCTTGAATTGCGCGCTCGATTGCATTGACGTCTCTTTGTTTTGCTGCCAAAATAACACGCTCGCAAATTGATGACGATTCACGGAAAAACTTTCTGAATGAGTTTTTCGATAGATGACACAATAACGCAAACGTTCGATGGAAATTAAATTAAATACATTTTAAGGTACCAAATACTGTTCCTTCAGTAATGTTCCATTTGATGTTTTAAAATTTGGCTACCGACACATCGCGCTGCAGATGCACTCGCGCATTAGTCTTCAGTGTGTTTTCGCATGTGTCTCCAAAGATGCTTTGTTTTGAGCCAAAGATGGAGCTCATCAGCTGGTGTTGATATGGGTAAATAAGACACAATAAAACGCTGATCTGTTTGTTTCGTCACATTCAAAAACGTCATTTAAATACATTTGCCACTACCACATATGCGCCACCAACTAAAAGTTAACTGCACTATGCCTATAACCTTTGCATAAGTCCAAGCAATAAATTTACAAAGTTTTATCGCAATAGCATTAACGCATGGCAGCACATAAAATACGAATGAACAGATAAACAAACATTAATTTTCATATATTAGATTAAACTGTTATAATGTACTGTTGAAGCTGGGGCCGGCCGCGGTGGTCCAGCGGTTCTAGGCGCTCAGTCCGGAACCGCGCGACTGGTACGGTCGCAGGTTCGAATCCTGCCTCGGGCATGGATGTGTCTGATGTTAGGTTTAAGTAGTTCTAGGTTCTAGGGGACTGATGACCACAGATGTTAAGTCCCATAGTGCTCAGAGCCATTTGAACCATTTTTTTTTTTTTTTTTGTTGAAGCTGGGACATTCTTTGATGGATAGCATTTAAACGGGGTAGTATGTCACACGAAAGCTGAGAAAGATGACCAAAAACCGATTTTATTTTTGAACTCATTACATACTACGTGGCAAAGAACACCATTCACATTTTCTGTACGAAAAGTACTATAGACCGGTGATGTTAGTATTATAATGTTGCTGGTTACTGACAAGCCCGGTATCCCCCCTGTCTACAGGGAGACACAACAACGCCCTAGTTTAATCAGTCTAGGAAATTACCCTTATTTATTTACTTACGGCCTGCGAGACGCGCTAGCCTTCTAGGACATAGCGTTGACTCAACGCTATCTCCTAGATTACCCGAAACGCCTGCGGCACACCAGTCAGCAATAGTGTTGCGAAAGGCCTTTATTTTTATATTTTGTGTAGTTTTCTGCCGGTCCCGTTCCGTCGCTGTTGCGACAGCCGCAGAGCCAGAGGCAAGGTCGGCGGGCGCGCGCAACCTGCGCTGCCCGGGCCGTGTTTTCGCGCACTTGGACGCCGGCCGCGGAGGGGAAGTCGTCCGCGTTCCGGAGGCGCCGTATTTTTGCCGCCGTTGGTTTCCCAACAGCGAGTAGGGGGGCGGCGCGGCGGCTTACGCAATATCGACACATTCCAGAGGCAGGTGCCGCCGCCGCCGCCTCTCTCACTGTCAACTCCAGGCGTCGAAATTCGAATCTTCTGGATACGTGGGCGGGCACAGACTTCTCCAGGCAATAGTCTGATGTAAACGTGGGTCCACGGCCGCAGCGAATTTATTGACGGAATTCATTTTCCTGAATTTATTGAAATAATTCGTGCTTTAGCTATTGGTTAATATAGTCACCTTGGGCATTTTGAAAGTGCCTGTCTTGCTAGAGTCGCACAGAAACACTGTGATCGTATAACATCTTACATTTTACACATATGTGTGAAAAAAGAAGCATCTGTGGTGACCTTAATGAAAGGTTCTTACGATTTCTACAATCTCTTCAGGAAAAGTCTTCCCTCAAGAAGATCTGCAGGCGAGTTGTAGAACTGTTAGTTTGATGTGACCTCAGCTAAATCTTTCTACGTATATGTTCTATGGTGATCTCTGTTTGGTAGTCTACTTCTTTCCCTGCTGCCTTTTGCCGTTTCGTTAACACAGCAAAGCTAGTAGTATTTGGTAGCCGGATGCCGCTGCGTCCAGTGTTAGAGCTCAAGTGTGGTAATCTTTTTTAGGTGTTTGGGAATCGTGTAACTGAGGCAGAACGTGGGTACCAGCGCGTTATTCGCCTAATTGGATGTGAAAGAACGCCTAAAAACCACGCCCTGGCTACCAGACTCACCAGCCTTCGTCGTTAATCGACGGGACGGAATCGATTCGGGCCTGGATCGCCTCGCCGAGTCCTGCATTTTTTTGTTCCGTTTTTCTCGTATTTCACGTTAGCGAGCTCAGCTATCTCTGGTGGGAGTCAGTTAGTAGTCTAGAACGCGTTAAGCTCAAGGAGAGAGGTTAAATTTTGAAAATATTGTGATAACATAAAGAATGATTAGCATTAGTGGCAAAGTCAAAGGAACCAGCACAGCATTCAGCCCTAATGATTTAGCGCAGAAGAAAAACATTGTTCACCGTTGAAACTCACAAAAACATGTGATTAGCGAATGGTCAAAGCGGCTATCCCTGCATTCATCACGAGTAATTTTGGTTAACGAAGGGAAAGCTACATCGTAATGCCTCATCTATAGTGACGTGAACTGAGCTTAGCTTCAGCATGCTGTGCAGTACACGTATATCTCGATGTGTTAGACAGCAAACATTTAATTTTAAACAATAAAATATCTCGCTCACAAATCTAGGATACAGAGGAGGGTCCTGATCTCGACCTTTTTTTCAACATCGATCAAAAAATTGTTCAAATGGCTCTGAGCACTATGGGACTTAACATCTATGGTCATCAGTCCCATAAACTTAGAACTACTTAAACCTAAGTAACTTAAGGACATCACACAACACCCAGTCATCACGCAGCAGAGAAAATCCCTAACCCCGCCGGGAATCGAACCCGGAAACCTGGGCGCGGGAAGCGAGAACGCTACCGCACGACCACGAGCTGCGGACGGACATCGATCTTCTGACTGGTTTGATGCTGCCTGCCACGAATTACCCTTCTGTGCCAACCTCATCTCGACTATCCACTTTAATAACGTTCTAAGCTCCAACAAGTAATTTATCAATATAATTATTTATTCATTATTAAAGTGTGGATTTTTTTTATAACGATGTCCTCCTGATCCACTGGCTTACAGACATCTTGTCGTAAGTTTCGTTCAACCTGACTGGATTTGTTATGTTTGATGGCTGAGCTACCATCAGGTAGAGCAACTTTTCATAGATTGTGACAACACCATCGATGAGAGTGTGGAAGGCATGGAGTGTGATTTAGGAAAGTGCACAGAAACGTCTCTATAGTGAGTGAGGAGTAGGGCAGACAGGCACTGGCGGACCCAAGTGGCGAGGATTGCCTGGACAGTTCACGTGGTGAGGGCTCTTCTCAAGCAAGGCAAAGGTAAGTGGCGAGGATTGCCTGGACAGTTCACGTGGTGAGGGCTCTTCTCAAGCAAGGCAAAGGTAAGTGGCGAGGATTGCCTGGACAGTTCACGTGGTGAGGGCTCTTCTCAAGCAAGGCAAAGGTGTGGGTCTCGGTATGAGACCCATAACAGCGCAGGGTTTTAATCTGTTCAGAAGTTTCCCTACGGCTGTCACTTCACTGTACAGCTGCACAGGGAGAACCCTAAGGCTGACGACAACATTTAGATGGCTTTTCATAAACATTTTCTGATTATCTTGGTGTGACAGACACGTTGTCACCTGTCGGTCGTTACAGGGCAATTCCGTTACGTCTGATTCCTTACAAGGGAACCTCCCCATCGCACCCCCCTAAGATTTAGTTATAAGTTGGCAGAGTGGATAGGCCTTGAAAAACTGAACACAGATCAATCGAGAAAACAGGAAGAAGTTGTGTAGAACTATGAAAAAAATTAGCAAAATATACGAACTGAGTAGTCCACGTGCAACATATGCAAGTTCAATGGCAATGTGCAGTCAGGAGCGCCGTGGTCCTGTGGTTAGCGTGGGCAGCTGTGGAGTGAGAAGTTCTTGGTTCAAGTCTTCCCTCGACTGTAAATTTTAATTATTTTATTTTCAGACAATTGTTATCTGTCCGTCCGATGCGATCACTTTTTTGGGAGTGATAATCACATCCACAGGAAAAACTAAATCGGGCAAGGTAGAAGAATCTTTTTACCCATTCGCCAAGTGTACAAGTTAGGTGGGTGGACAACATATTACTGTCATGTGACGCACATGTCGTCAACAGTATCGTATAGAATATATCAGACGTGTTTTCCTGTGGAGGAATCGGTTGACCTATGACCCTGCGATGAAATGTTTTCAGTTCCCATTGGAGAGGCACGTCCTTTCGTCTACTAATCGCACGGTTTTGCGGTGCGGTCGCAAAACACAGACACTAAACTTATTACAGTGAACAGAGACGTCAATGAACGAACGGACAGATCATAACTTTGCGAAAATAGAGAAAGTAAATTTTTCACTCGAGGGAGGACTTGAACCAAGAACCTCTCATTCCGCAGCTGCTCACGTTAACCCCTGGACCACGGCGCTCCTGACTGCACATCACCCTTGAAGTGGCATATGTTTCACGTGGACTACTCAGTTCGTATATTTTGCTAATTGTTTTTCATAGTTCCACACAACTTCTTCCTGTTTTCTCGATTGATCTGTGTTCAGTTTTTCAAGGCCAATCCACTGTTCCAACTTATAGCTAAATCTGAGGGGGGTGCGATGGGGAGGTTCCCTTGTTAGAGTCATTTATTTTTGTATACGTCAGTGGTATGCGCAGTACGTCCTTTTTGGAAACTGACTTGTTCCATTCACTGAGGTTACTTGCTGTTGGCAACAGAATGGCCACTGTACTCTTCTTTTTTAAGCTTACATTAGCGACTGCTCTGTTCTGTGTCGGTTTTCTTTATCCGACAATGCTGGTGGTAGGTTTATGTTTATACGGACCAGCATGGTTATCTTCGTATTGACCAGTTGTCGGAAGCGCACCTCGTACACTTTTGGTTGCCTTCATGAAATGAAATGTCAGCTGTTCCCGGAAAGCAGGGCAACCACACCACAGCATCAGTCTGTGTTCTTGAATAGTACGTTTCTCTGATTGCGTATTATGCATTTTTTCGCTGTTGTGAAGCTGTTTTCACAGAAACAGAAGTAGTGGGAGTTCAAAAATGGTTCAAATGGCTCTGAGCACTATGGGACTCAACTGCTGTGGTCATAAGTCCCCTAGAACTTAGAACTACTTAAACCTAACTAACCTAAGGACAGCACACAACACCCAGCCATCACGAGGCAGAGAAAATCCCTGATCCCGCCAGGAATCGAACCCGGGAACCCGGGCGTGGGAAGCGAGAACGCTACCGCACGACCACGAGATGCGGGCGTAGTGGGAGTAACAAACAAAACAAATCATTACATTATTACCCTGCAAGGAGCCACAAGAGCTCTCAGGTCCCCTGTAGAAGATTATTCAAAACTATCCCTGAAAAACCTCGATGTTATTGATGGAATACGGCTCCCCATTGTACATTCGTTTTATTTAGTCGTTTTTGACATATCAGAGCAGTTGTTCATCTCATTTTACACGCCACAGTCCACGGACTGTATCACTTATCATATTATTACTCTTGCCATAAGGTTTACAACTGATCGGCACTGCTTTACCAGCTGAGACTCCACTACGGGGTGTGGGTACTTGCTTGTTCTCCGCCAACCTCTGCACTGACTCGCCGAGCCAGTTACAGTAGGAGCTACAGCTCAAGGTGAACAGACATTGCTAGCGCTGAAAGAAGCGGTACGTGACACGTATAACGTCAGGCCACACTGTGAGTTAATCGCTTCAGCCTCTAGATTTTCAGTGTTGCATTTACCTATTGACTGTCGGGGCACACTCTCGCCATAGATAACGGAATCATTTATTGTTTCGTTGTGTTCGTATTAAAGAACGTATTTAGCTTAACATTTTGAAACGAGAATGTGACAAAGAGCAGAAATCAGAAACACAGTGAAGCATAACTCATTGCTGAGTTAGTTATAGTAATCTAGAACGGCAACTATGGAAAATTTAATAAATATAATAATCTAATATACGTAGGTTCAGCATTCAGTTAAAGATTCTGGTCATGAACCATGAATCATGCCAAGTTCAGTCATATTTTTACACGCGTTATACAAACAATAAATAGGCTGTTTAAACAAAAGCGTAATAGTATTTCCTGAAAGTGCAGAACAGAATACCTCCAGAATATAAGCAATATTTTTCAAAATTAATACAAGAAAATCGCAACCCAATTTTTAATTCGAGTATTTACAGACTGTTGTCCCTTTCCTGCTCATTTTATCATGCCACAGACAAAATAATTTCTGTTGGCAGATGGTTTGCTCCGAATCGAAGATGATGGAAAAATTTTGCTGCCGATATTTTGTTACCAACAGATCTTTTATCATGAAAATCCCTTAATTGTTGGTGATATTAACAAATCCTATAAACAGTATAGTGTACACCGGCTGTACAGAAAGAGAATGCCGGCCAACTGTGCCACGTGATTACGTCACAGTTGTTTACGCGTGTTATTTCGCAAACGTATGCGAGAAAAGATGATGCGCATTCCAGTCGGGAGAACACTAGTACGGCACCAAATGTTTCTCGTCGCCGGCCGACAGCGCCGTGCCAGAATAGCCACGCTTCCGAAAGCCGTCTTCGTCGAGAGATGTTTACGCAGCAGAGAGCCTGCGCAATCGGAACGAGGGACAGCCGGAAAGACCTGGACCCCACTGCTGCCGCAAACCGACTGACTGCTCGCGGCTGTGTGACATCGCTGGCGGGTTTTAGGTGGGGGGGGGGCGGCCGTGGTTGGCTGGGCGGCGCGGCAGCGGTGGAGGGGGAAAGGAATCCCCGCGTCAGCGAGAAAACAGGTGAGCGCCGCAATGACTGAGTCAGACGCCCCCCAGTCGCGAAGCGAACTGCAGCCAGCGTGAGACGCCACAGAGCTCGTGCTAGCTGCGTCCACGTGTTCAGGGAGCTTCAGTCCCCCGCAGCGGTCCTGGCGCTTCTAACAAGTACTCGCTCTGCTCAGTCCAGGGTTCCTCGCCGTTGCGGGAACGCGTACAGCTGAAACACCAGCAGCTGCGGATCGTTTCTGTCTAGAGAGCACGGCGGTAAAGTCACGGTTTCCATCAATCAGCAGTGCCGTAAACACTTAATTCACCATCGGGTATAACTAAACTAGTTGCTACACCCTCGCCATCGCTGGATCTGGGATTATAGCCCAGTCCAGTCGCCGGGGTCTCGAGAACAGTTGGTTCTCCCCAGGCTAAAGTGAGCGTCGTTGTCCGCCACGATGAAAGTAGTACAGGAGGACGTGCTGAAGATAGAAGATGCGGACGCCTGCATCATCGCCAAGGACCAGAACGGCCTGCTGCGGCTCGGCGTGTCCGCAGCTGGCGAGTCTGACAAGTAAGTTGCGCCAGCTTTAAGAGACGCCGGACACTTCGGCAATCCAGCTCCCTGAGTTTCTACCTTTCGTTTCAATCTCATAAGCGGTTCTAGCCGCAGAATAGTGTTTCTGATTCGAATACTTCGTCACGTGTTGTAACATATGGCCTACTGGTACAGCAATTTTCGTGTTGTGCCTGTGATTGATTTCTATGTAGAATTAAAGCGGTCTGAAAGTAATGCTTAAACCAAAATATCAGAATCACGCTGCTTCCATATTGAAAAGAGCTTACTGCCTCCAACCAATACACGCCCAGCGTTTTCTGGGGCAATTTTCACTTAAACAATTAAGGGCACACTGTACGAAATATAGCTAAACTCGTTACGAATGCTGTCTTATGGGTTTTACGTCGTAAAACAATATTTGTCTATGTGTTTGAAAGTAATTTTACGAGTTCAGAATGTCTTATTTTTTTCTTGATATCTGATCGATCAATAATCACGTACAGAAATAGTTGCGGTTGCCAGTGGAAAATGTACAGAGATGTGGCGCTTCATTACTTGGTTACCTCCGTAACATATGTGCCGTGTTGCTACCTGTCCAAAGGACTACTTTCTTCCCTAACTTGTAGTATTACATTATTTCAAAAGTATGCCTGCAGGTCACATTAAATTGAGGCTGTTTTGTCTGTCTTATTTAGTTTGCACATTGTGGTGGCAAGTGTTTCTTATTAGACTGACAATAGTGGCTCAATCTGCATAGAGATAATGTAGAAAAACTGTCGATACGTATTTATTACAAACAAGTTTCCCATGACAATGTCTTGCCTCGCGTGTTCTGTTTATAAACGTGATACTTTGAACAGAGATGACTTTCATGCTGAGTGCTGATGTATGAAAAGAAGTTACGTGTGGCATTGCTGAATTTAGAGCGCAGTCGTGAGTGGTCAGTGGTAATGAAAACACCTCACGGTTCTTATATTGTAATCAGACAGTACACTAAACAGTAAATTACACATAGCGTCAAATTCCAACAAGCTGCGAAAACTCGCAGCAAATTGTCGAGGGCACGGTTGTGAAGCCCTCCTACATGTAGGCTTAGCTGCATTACGCATTACGCAGGCAAGCAGAGCAATGTCCGTGTAGAGAAATTCCTGTGCGCAGGTCGAGCAATATGTTTGGGCCCTACTTGTAATACGTGTATCGTACGGCCGTGCCACAGTGCCCATGCACTTGTGTCACGCACACTGACTCAAACTTCGCACTGGACGCACAGCTGGTGATTGCAGTGCGAGCGAAGCCTAAGAACCGGCGCTCACGTGTAGACACGACCGCGTCGCGTTGTTAGGTCGGCTGCCACCGCCGCGCCATCGGCAATCGATATCCCCGCTACACAGTGCGCCACGCTCGAGCGCTCGCTTTTCCCAGGCGCGCACATCGGCTTTCCCTTTCATTCCGATTTCCCTCTCTCTGTGTTCCACAACGTACGCTTCTAGCATAGGGGAACAGTAGAAGCTCCCATCGCTTCCTGAGATAAACTGTGTCCAAGTGGGGTCCCACAACGTTTCAAAATTTCGTGAAGTAGCTCTTCTTTAGGAGGCAACTCATTTGACTCGCTTTGGGAGGACGGTGGTTCATATCTTAGTCTGGTTACTCATATTTCGATTTGCTATGGTTTCCCTGAATCGCTTAAGGCAGATACTGGGCCGGTTCATTTGAATTGGACGCGGCCAGTTACCTGTCCCGTCCGTCCCCAATCCGAGATTGCGTTTTGGCGCTAGTGACCTCGTCATCGACAGGATCTCAATCTTGGTCTTCTTTCATTAGGGGCTTTAGATTGAGTAAATCGTCTGGCAGTAGCTGCTCAGCACTCAGATGGAGAAAAAACGCGAAAATAAAGCATTTGCAGTTTACACACACACACACACACACACACACACACACAGAGAGAGAGAGAGAGAGAGACATACATACGTTGGTAGTACATGAATAGCGAAAGACTGGAAACTGTTGGGAATAATGTCAAGGAAGTCTTTTAACTTAGATTAAGTTTCCATGGTTTGTTTACAAATTTGACATTTCAGCTGGACGCCTATGTTAAATGTAATCCGTACAACTGCATACAGTCCTGTCCAACAAAGTTTTATAAACCTCGTTAAGAAAAAATAATGTGAAGCAGTTAGCTGAGGCCGGCCGCAGTGGCCGAGCGATTCTAGGCGCTTCACTCTGGAATCGCGCGACCGCTACGGTCACAGGTTCGAATCCTGCCTCGGGCATGGATGTGTGTGGTGTCCTTAGGTCAGTTACGTTTAAGAATTTCTAAGTCCATGGGACTGATGACCTCAGACGTTAAGTCCCGCCGGCCAGAGTGGCCGAGCGCTTCTAGCCACAAGAGTCTGGAACCGCGCGACCGCTACGGTCGCAGGTTCGAATCCTGCCTCGGGCATGGATGTGTGTGATGTCCTTAGGTTAGTTAGGTTTAAGTAGTTGTAAGTTCTAGGGGACTGATGACCTCAGAAGTTAAGTCCCATAGTGCTCAGAGCCATTTGTTAAGTCCCATAGTGCTCAGAACCATTTGAACCAGTCAGCTGAGTTGACGCTTGCCAGTGTTGGTGTTGAGAACGGGACAGCACCAGATATGTTTTAAAACTTCTGGTAAAGTACGGTGCAGGAAATGTTTTAACCGTATCGAAAATTTATTGTTGAGTTGTACCAACAAGTCACTGCGTCTATTCCAGCAGTCAGCTAAAATATTTACCTCACAAGTAGAGAAATATTAACTTTTCCTTCAGTAATATTTATGTATGTAGAAACACAGTGAGTGGTTGGTTTCGAAGCTACCGCGCATCATTCAGTCGAGGCCCGCACTGCCGCACATCTAGGGCTGCATCGCCACTTCAGTCCTGCAGCTAACGAACTGTGACTGGCACCGAACGGTTCCTCGACTCTCGTAGCAGATTCTGTATATCTGCCATCATCGATTACGCTGTCTCACAGTGGCTGTACCCTTGAACTCAAGTACTAGCAGTATAAGAGTAGTAGTCGCACAAAACATTTGATAAGTTGCTGAGAGACAAGCAAAACATTATTTTTCGTAAATCCTTGTACCGGACTTAATCGTCTTTTGCGGGCAGTGAGATACGAATTAGAACATTTCTTTTCTCTTCTCTTTTTAATGATAGATACGTTTTCTACGTTGTAAACAATATCGTACAAGGTAGATTGGAAAAAGGTAAACCTTAGTTTATAGCATTTGTAGCTTAGAGAAAGCTTTAATGACTGGAATATTTTAACTGAAACTCGGAAGGCAGCAGTATAGAAACTGGCAACGGCCTTGCCGCAGTGGATACACCGGTTCCCGTCAGATCACCGAAGTTTAGCGCTGTCGGGCGAAGCCGGCACTTGCATGGGTGACCATCCAGGCCACCATGCGCTGTTGCCATTTTTCGGGGTGCACTCAGCCTCGTGATGCCAATTGAGGAGCTACTCGACCGAATAGTAGCGGCTCCGGTCAAAGAAAACCATCGTAACGACCGGGAGAGCGGTGTGCTGACCAGACGCCCCTCCTATCCGCATCCTCAGCTGAGGATGATACGGCGGTCGGACGGTCCCGGTGGGCCACTTGTGGCCTGAACACGAAGTGCTTTTTTTTTGTATAGAAACTAAACTGCAGTAGCATGAGTCGAAGTCCACGAAAGAGGAGCAGTAATCCAGGACAGTAAAGGTGTGACTGTATCTTCGTCCCCATGTTATTCAGTCTGTACCATGGTCCAGCGGTAAAGGGAACCAAGGAGAACTTAGGAAACTGGACTAGTGTTTAAATAAAAACACTGAGTTTTGATGACGGCATTACAATTCCGTCAGAGAAGGCGAAGGACATGGAATATCAGTTCATCTTAATGGGCAGTACCTTGGGAATGGGCTACATGATAAACATCAGCAAAAGTATAACGTGGGTAACGGCATGTAGTCGAATTAAATCGGGTGTTGCTGACAGAACTAGATTAGGAAATGAGACACTACAATCCATTGAAGAGTTTTGCTGTTTCGGCATAAAAATAACTGAAGATGGCCAAAGTAAAAAGGATATAAAATGCAGAGTGGCAGTAGCAAGAAAAATGTTTCCGAGAAAGAGGAGTTCTTTGAGATGTAGTGCAAATTTAAATCTTCGAGAGAACCCTGGCAGAATTTGTTTTTGATGGTTTCTGCGTCCAGAAGTGAGATGTCAACACGAAGAGACTACAAGCTTTTAGAATGTGGTGCTACAGATGAATGTTGAAGATGGCTAGATCGAATAACTAATACTGAATCGAATTGGGGAAAATACATTAATAGAACTTGACTGAAAGAAGGGGTCGGTTGACAGGAAACATCGTGAGGCATCATGCTATCGTCAGATTGGTAATGGATGAGAGTGTGGGCCTAAACATTTTAGATGGAGACCCGGATTTCGCTGCGTTGAGCAGGTCAAAATGGAATGCAAGAGTCCAAAATCCTCTCAAGAATTTGGATACAATACTTCACTACTCTCTGCAGTTGGGTTAGCAATACTTTCAGATTGCCCCAGCTGATCTCGCAAATGTTGTCAAGACTGCACAATTCGGTGCTCCAGTTCTTCAACCTAACCAATGGACGTGCTGTAGACTTCCTTTCCAGGCAGAAAAATCCAGAGAACTGAGTTTGGGCGACGTAGGAGGCCGAGGTACAGTCGCTGCTCAAGCCGTACATCATTGACCACACTGACTGACTCTCTGTTTGTCCCTCAGCAGGAGACCTGGGCTCAGCCAAGACCCTGCTGGCATTGCGTAACATGATGGGGGAGAACATGCAAAATTGGAATTTGCTGTAAAGTACTTACGCACTTTACAACAAGAAGAAGAGAATGACATCGTAATTTCATTGCGGCTCTCCAGCACGAGGAACAAAAGGATGTTCATACAACTTTTGCTATACTAGACAGTGAAGATGGTTATTAGGGGACTCCATAAAATAAATCACACATTACTGTTGCGGGCAAAGTAGCTTTTATTGAAAGCTGCACTACAGTTGAAAGTGACAGAGATACGTGACACTAAAAATTCGACATAGTCACCAAATCTCTGTAAGCAATGGTCGAAACTTTCTGTTAATCGTCCAATTCCTCGACGATAGAAATCCTCTGCACCCTTACAGACCTTTTCGACTGTAGCGCCTAGAACCGCTCGGCCACACCGGCTGGCCGCAGAATTATGCCTCAGTCGGTGCCGACAACATTCACCGTATGTCGACCCCATCGACTACATCTGGTTTGTCACTGACGGTCAGCTTGAAGCTCACAAATCGCCTCCTCCTAATCTGCTAGATTTTGGTGTTTTGAGAGCAGACGTCAGATTTTTTTTTTTTTTCTGGATACACCTGCTAACCTGTACCGAGAAAATGTAGAATATTTCTTCTGTGAACAGCATCTGTTATGTGTGGAAGCGACTAACTTTGGTCGATGGCCATAATGCTTCCACTGATAATTTTCTCTTTGGAAATAATTATTTTACTCTATGCAGAGTATCTGCTCCTGTGATTGTAAGCTCACCAGTTGAAATATTAGCTGGGAGACGCTGTAGATAGAGCAGAACTGGTCACGTGGCCCTCCGATAGTGACGGCAAGTTCGTTCAGACAACTGTAGTGAACCAGTGCAGAAAGACTGATGGATGCGGAGAGCCAGAGTCAGCTGCCCGGAACGCGTGCACCGTGGCCGCAGAGTCTTTTTCTGAGAAACGTAGAGAACGAAGGCTGAATGACACTGAACTGCTGCGAGGAGACTGCGAAAAGGATGCGGAAGAGAAATTGTAAAATTTTCGTGGTTAAACTAATAAGCCAATTCTGTCGTAGTTGAAAGCATTAATCCCTTTAGCCATCATCTGGCAATCCAGATTTAGGTTTTCCGTGGTTTCCCTAAACCACTCCGAGAAAATGCTTGTAAAATCCGGCAAAGATTTACAGAAGCTTGAAACTTACACACAAACTTATCACAATGAGACTATGTCTCTAAATCCTGCAAAATCCCAAAGACATTCTTCCCGTACGCAAAGTACACCAGCAGTAAGATGCAATGGATGCCTTCACTGTGTGATAACAATGAAATGTTACTGATGCCAGCGGCTCTAAAGATGAGTTACTTAACAGAATTTTTCGAAATTCCTTCAGCAAAGAAGACGAAGTAAGTGTTCCAGAATACAAAGCAAGAACAACTGCCAACATGAGTAACTTAGACGGAGACGTCCACTGTTCAATGAAGCAGCTTAAATCATTTAATAAAGGCAAGCGGCCATTCCAGATGCTATATGAGATACGCTGGTACAATAGATAAATGCTTAGCAATCATATACAGCCGCTTGCACGTCGAATGATCCCTTCGTAAAGACCGGAAACTTACATGTTCCACACCAGTACTTATGATAGGAAATAGGAGTAATCCACTCAATTGCAGAACCATTTTGATAGCGTCGATTTGCAGTAATATTTGGAAGAATATACTTGTTCCAACATTATCAACTATCTCGGAGAAGACGATTTATTGACAAATAGTCAACACAGATTCCTCCCCCCTCCCCCTCCCTCCCATGAACCATAGACCTTGCCGTTGGTAGGGAGGCTTGCGTATCTCAGCGATACAGATAGCCGTACCGTAGGTGCAACCACAACGAAGGGGTATCTGTTGAGAGGCCAGACAAACATGTGGTTCCTGAAGAGGGGCAGCAGCCTTTTCAGTAGTTGCAGGGGCAACAGTCTGGATGATTGACTGATCTGGCCTTGCAACATTAACCAAAACGGCCTTCCTATTGTGGTACTGCGAACGGCTGAAAGCAAGGGGAAACTACGGCCGTAATTTTTCCCGAGGGCATTCAGCTTTACTGTATGGTTAAATGATGATGGCGTCCTCTTGGGTAAAATATTCCGGAGGTAAAATAATCCCCCATTTGGATCTCCGGGCGGGGACTACTCAGGAGGATGTCGTTATGAGAAGAAACAAAACTGGCGTTCTACGGATCGGAGAATGGAATATCAGATCCCTTAATCGGGCAGGTAGGTTAGAAAATTTAAAAAGGGAAATGGATAGGTTAGAGTTAGATATAGTGGGAATTAGCGAAGTTCGGTGGCAGGAGGAACAAGACTTTTGGTCAGGTGAATACAGGGTAATAAATACAAAATCAAATAGGGGTAATGCAGGAGTAGGTTTAATAATGAAAAAAAAAATAGGAATGCGGGTAAGCTGCTACAAACAGCATAGCGAACCCATTATTGTGGCCAAGATAGATACGAAGCCCATGCCTACCACAGTAGTACAAGTTTATATGCCAACTAGCTCCGCTGATGACGAAGAGATTGATGAGATGTATGATGAGATAAAATAAATTATCAGATAGTGAAGGGAGACGGAAATTTAATGGGTAACTGGAATTCGATAGTAGGAAAAGGAAGAGAAGGAAACGTAGTAGGTGAATATGGAATGGAGGTAAGGATTGAAAGAGGAAGCCACCTGGTAGAATTTTGCATAGAGCATAACTTAATCATAGCTAACACTTGGTTCAGTCATAAAAGAAGGTTGTATACATGGAAGAAGCCTGGAGATACTGAAAGGTTTCAGATAAACTATATAATGGTAAGATAGAGATTTAGGAACCAGGTTTTAAATCGTAAGACATTTCCAGGGGCAGATGTGGACTCTAACCACAATCTATTGGTTATGAATTGTAGATTAAAACTGAAGAAATTGTGAGAATTTAAGGAGATGGGATCTGGATAAACTGACAGAACCAGAGGTTGTACAGAGTTTCAGGGAGAGCATTAGGGAACGATTGACAGGAATGGTGGAAAGAAATACAGTAGAAGAAGAATGGGTAGCTTTGAGAGGTGAAATAGTGAAGGCAGCAGAGAATCAAGTCGGTAAAAAGACGAGGGCTGATAGAAATCCTTGGATAACAGAAGAGATACTGGATTTGATTGATGAATGGAGAAAATACAAAAATGCTACAAATGAAGCAGGCGAAAAGGAATACAAACGTCTCAAAAATGAGATCGACAGGAAGGGCAGGCAGGGATGGCTAGAGGACAAATGTAAGGATGTAGAGGCTTATCTCGCTAGGGGTAAGGCAGATGCTGCCTACAGGAAACTTAAAGAGACCTTCGGAGAAAAGAGAACGACTGGTATGAATAACAAGAGCTGAGATGGAAACCCAGTTCTAAGCAAAGAAGGGAAGGCAGAAAGGTGGAAGGAGTGTATAGAGGGTCCATACAAGGGCGATGAAAATGGAAGAGGACGTAGACAAAGATAAAATGGGAGCTATGATAATGCGGGAAGAGTTTGACAGAGCACTGAAAGATCTAAATCGAAACAAGGCACCGGGAGTAGCAACATTCCATTAGAACTACTGACAGCTTCGGGAGAGCCAGCCCTGACAAAGCTCTACCATCTGGTGAGCAAGATGCACGAGACAGGCGAAATCACCTCACACTTCAAGAAGAATATAATAATTCCAATCCCAAAGAAAGCAGGTGTTGACAGATGTGAAAATTACCGAACTGTCAGTTTTATAAGTCACAGCTGCAAAATACTAACACAAATTCTTTACAGACGAATGGAAAAACTGGTAGAAGCCAACCTCGGGGAAGATCTGTCTGGATCCCGTAGAAATGTTGGAACACGTGAGGCAATACTGATCCTACGACTTATCTTAAAAGAAAGATTAAGGAAAGGGAAACCTATGTTTCTAGCATTTGTAGACTTAAAGAAAGCTTAGCAAAATGTTGACTGGAATACTCTGTTTCAAATTCTGAAGGTGGCACGGGTAAAATACAGGGAGCGAAAGGCTATTTACAATTTGTACAGAAACCAGATGGCAGTTGTAAGAGTCGAGGGGCATGAAAGGGAAGTAGTGGTTGGTAAGGGAGTGAGACAGGGTTGTAGCCTATCCCCGATGTTATTCAATCTATATATTCAGCAAGCAGTAAAGGAAACAAAAGAAAAATTCGGAGGAGGAATTAGAAATCCATGGAGAAGAATTAAAAACTTTTAGGTTCGCCTATGACATTGTAATTCAGTCAGAGACAGCAAAGGACCTGGAAGAGCAGCTGAACGGAATGGACAGTGTCTTGAAAGGAGGATATAAGATGAACATCAACAAAAGCAAAACGAGGATAATGGAATGTAGTCGAATTAAATCAGGTATGCTGAGGGTATCAGATTAGGAAATGAGACGCTTAAAGTAGTAAATGCGTTTTGCTATTTGGGGAGAAAAATAACTGATGATGGTCGAAGTAGAGAGGATATAAAATATAGACTGGCAATAGCAAGGAATGTGTTTTTGAAGAAGAGAAATTTGTTAACATCTAGTATAGATGTAAGCATCAGGAAGTCTTTTCTGAAAGTATTTGTATGGAGTGTGGCCATGTATGGAAGCGAAACGTGGACAATAAACAGTTTAGACAAGAAGGGAATAGAAGCTTTCGAAATATGGTGCTACAGAAGATTGCTGAAGATTAGGTGGGTAGATCACATAACTAATGAGGAGGTTAATGAATAGAATTGGGGAGAAGAGAAAATTGTGGCACTACTTGACTAGAAAAACAGATCGGTTGGTAGGACATATCTGAGGCATCAAGGGATCACCAATTTAGTATTGGAGGGCAGTGTGGAGGGTAAAAATAGTAAAGGGAGACCAACAGATGAATGCACTAACCAAATTCAGAAGGATGTAGGTTGCAGTAGGTATGTGGATATGAAGAAGCTTGCACAGGATAGAGTTGCATCGAGAGCTGCACCAAACCAGTCTCTGGACTGAAGACCACAATAATAACATCTTCAGGCCTCATAGGCATCTCTGAAAAGTAAACGATATTGGCATACTGGGCCATATGGTACTGAGTTGACTTTTGAGGGATGTATATGAGGTCTGAATATGGCGTAATGGAATATCGAAACTGATAGCAAAAGTAACATGAAATAACATCTCAACCAGTCGCTGTCCCATGTCCACAATGGATCAACAATCTGACGTCCTGTCCTGAATCACATACTATCCCATAATTTCCGGAGGAATGAAATTTACATCAGAGAATACAACAAACACTGGACTACTGGTGCATTGTGACACGCCTGACTCAGAATCAACAGGCTTCGTTCAAGACATTCTCCCCATGCCCTTGCACTCTGTCTCACTGAGGTTAAAGTGTGGGAATTACTTTTTCCACTAATAATACGACACGTTCACTGGCCACTTCACCGTCCATCACTTTGTCTTACTGGGGTTTCAATAGAATGTGCTGTCGACTAAATATTCTGGGCATTGTTATGACAGTCTGTGGTCTTTAGCTTCAGTTATCAGTATAACTGTACGTGTTTACGTTATCAGATCTTCGGGGAGGAAATACTACAGACAATGGAATAAATCGAAAACCTAATCGAGTCAAGCAAACAGCAGCACATTATCAGCAATGAAATATACAGAAGACAGTATATTTACAAACTTAAATAAAACCAGCAGAATGGCAAAAGGTTCCAGAAATAAATTAAATCCAAATGTGAATATTCGCTCTCTTGATACTCTTCCACTTAGTGGACAGTAATTAAAAGGTTCACATCAAAGACATACGGAAAATAATGAAGTTTATAAAGAAGAGAGAGCAAGAGAAATGTTGAACTAGGTCCGAAATGGCAGAGACAAGACTTTCTTCGGGGATGTCAGCCGCAAAGAAACTCATTTTCTAGTTCAAAACATGTGACGAACGAATAGCATGTGTGTCCTTTCGGGCGCTAGTTGCGAGGGGCCATTGAGATCCTGTATGGCGTTGTGGCCGTCCTGAAAGCATTGGTTCCGTATTGACGCGACGGTCGTCGGAAGCTGACTACCGTGAGGACAATGCCGCGGAACCACAACCAGCCGTCTCAGTGGGACACACGAGCCGGCAGACGCTTCTCCTCGTTACACGAGGCATTCCATGATTGTCTCGCAAAAAATCAGCATCCAGATGCGATTCTTGAATGAGAAACCGGCTGTTGTGTATTGAATGTGGTTAGTGTTACCCTTATCTACTTTGTGCTGGCATATCCGAGCAAGTCAGACACTTACTAGGAGAGGTCCCAAGCGGTGGGATAGACTTTTCAGAATAGTCCATACAGTGGTGTAGGTTAAGGTCCTGGTATTACTCTCTGCAATCATTCGCCCTGGTCGGGCAGCGCTTGCGAGTGATTGACGAAAAATTAGTTTGGAATTTTGCGTGATGCTTGAAAATAGGAATTAGTCGCAAGGTGAAAGCGTAGTGTAATGGTTGTAGTACGAGACTCGTCTGCAGGAGGCGTTATGGGTTCGAATCTCATTAGGTAGTTTGAAATCGTTTATTTTTAAAATGTAGAAATGACTTCGATAATTATTTTATTCAGTTAATTGGTTTAAATGTGGTTTTTTATCTTTATTGCTTTGTCATGTAATTTTGATCACCGTATTAAATTATTCAGTTGCTTTCATTTTTAATTACCATCATTCGTTTTCCAGGGGGGGGGGGGGGGGCGGGCTTTGTGTACGTGATTTTTAACGATCACTATGTACTAACGTCGATTTAATTTCCACTGTTTCGTCATGCTGTGTTTTCATTCATGTTATTGCATTCATTATTTACACTCCTCGTTTTGCTTGAATTTCGCTGTACGTATAATCCCTTCTTTCATTTAAATCTTCATCTGTGTTATTTTGTCCGCTGTCGAATAAGCATTTACGTTTTAAATGCTTGCATGATGATTACCATCCATGAAAATTTACACACATCACTGCCCATACAAATACGTTACGTCGACTTTTGTTTCTTAACTGACAGTTTGGCATTTTCAAATGTTTAGATAATGTCATAGATGAATAACAATATTTAAATAATTAACTTCACATGCACTAACAATATAAAGGGAAAACGAATGATGGGAATTATCAATCAGAGCAAATGGAAAAGTTAATACTGTGATTTAAATAACTTGACAAAGAAAGAGAAATTTAGAAAATTGCATTTAAACCAGTTAACTCAATGAAACAATTTATAAGAAACGTTTCGATAAAGATTTAGAACCAACATCCTCTAGCACTACAATCAGATCAGCCCAATTTTAAAGCTTAAAGAATCACCGAAAATTCCGAAATTATTTTCGACAGTTACTCGCAAACCACGTTTGCAGGGACCTTAACTTACATCAGCATACAGAGAGTTTCAAGAAGCGGACCCCGGTGCTGGGGACCTCTGGTGGTTAGCCAGCACACTCGGCGGTGGCAGGTCGGTCCCAGACGCCGGCCACGGTTCGGCAGCGGCCGGCCTTGCCGCTGGCAGCCCGCCAGCCGCCCTCGGCAGGACCTTCGCCGGCCCGTCTCCGCCTGTTGGCGAGCTGATTTGTACCGCCGTCTAATTGGTCACGGCTGCCTATCTCTGCACCGCTAAAAGCGCGCGCGCGAAATCAGAGAGCCTATCGATACGGCGGCCAAGTTCCCGACGCACGCCGCGCACGGAGAGTCGCAGAGGACGCCGGCTGCATTTAGAGCCGGTGCTGCACGCCCCGTTCTGAACTACCTACCTTGTGTCCGTTTGTATTCCTCTTTGCTCTGTCTTCTTTAAGCAATTGCTGCAAATTTCAATGCTGGGCCATCAACTAGTGTCAACGTGCGAACCAGTCAACGAAACATCATCGATATGGGCTTTCGAAGCCGAAGGCCCGTTCATATGCCGTTGATGACTGCACTACACAAAGCTTTACGTCTCACCTGGGTCCGTCAACACTGCCATTGGACTGTTGCTTATTGGAAACATGTAGCCTGGCGATCGAGTCTCGTTTCAAATTGTATCGAGCGGATGGATGTGCACGGGTATGGAGACAACCTCATGGATCCATGGACCCTGCATGTCAACAGCGGACTGTTAAAGCAGGTGGAGGGTCTATAATGGTTGTGAAATTGGAGTAAAATGAGGCCCCTTATACGTCTAGATACGACTCTGACAGGTGACACATTCGTAAGCATCCTGTCTGATCACCTGCATCCATTCGTGTCAATTGCGCATTCCGACAGGCTTGGGCATTTCCAGCAGGACGATGCGACATCCCACACGTCTCCAGAATTGCTGCAAAGTGGCTCCACGAGCACTCTTTTGAGTTTAAACACTTCCGCTCGCTACAAAACTCCTCAGACATGTACATTATTGATTATATCTGGGATGCCTTGAAACCTCGTCGTACTCTTACGGATTTATGGACACCCCTGCAGGATTCATGTTGTCATTTCCAGTCCATATCACGTCGTGTTGGCCCACTAAGTGTATTATTACTACAAAAAATGAGCAGAGCCTTTTCGTAGGAGATTTAATGTAGCTAACATTTGCCCCTTGCATACATTTTCGCTGGAGATCCAGTTTTCGAGTTATTCAAGAAAACCTCGTTTGGAGGTCACTTTTGTCTGTTTTTCTTCGATAATTCGACAACTACAGCCTCTAGCGAAAACATACCATACTACAAAATTCACCTGCATTAGATTTCATACAAGAAGGTATTGTTTATTTTCTTCTGCAGGACTAACAGTGCACATAGTGAGCGAGAGAATATGAAAATCTTGCTTATGGCGTTTGAAGGCCTTGAGGGTTGCATAAAACCTAGGGGTAGGGGCACGCGAATCACTCTGTACAAGCAGAGCAGGGAGGAATCGGCAATAATTCCAGTATAATACGAGGCCCGTGCGCGAAAATCCACTTTGAATGGAAACGCTGTATGTCCAAGCGCCTGGGACTGAGCATTTTGGAAAGCTAGAAGCAGGTCGGCCATTTGCGTGATGCTGTGGTATCGATGAAAATTGGTTGGAGGACATCGTAAGTACGAGTAGGCGACAGTCTTGGAATTCCACGCCTAATCACAGAACTTAGAGGTCGGAGGTTTACATGCTCTGTGCAGGAAGACAGGAGATGTTTGCGGCACACCTGGCGACAGAGAATAATGGTGGTGTAGACACGTGTCTTTCGGAGCAGACTGTTCGGCTGAGTCACTGAACGTGGGGGTTCCACAGCAAAGACCCCTAGCCTATATGTTCTTATGTTGACCTGGAACTTGGAGAATTCCGACTGCAGTGGACAAGGAATTATAGAGATTTTACCGTGGATCAGTGTTAACTTGACGCCTGATGGGAGGACTCAGGTTTCTTGTAACATTACTTTGACCATCGTGTCCGGGTACGCCGTCATCCTGGCGCACAGTTGATGGAAACGTGCACTGCGCTACGGACGCACGCTGGTGGAGGCAGTATTAGGCTGTTGGGGGACATTCGTTTGGGCTTCAGTAGGACTGTGGTAGTAATCAAAGGTACTGTGATGCTTGTGGACGACACGAACACTATTCCGGACCACCTGCATCCATCCATGCTTGATGACTTCCCCCAGTGGCAACTACATTCCAGCAGCATAACTGACCGTGCTACATGGCCACCTTCTGCACTAAAGTCTCTTCACTGTGTCCATGTTTTTTAGAGACGGTTGCGGGACTCGGCTGTTCGATACACGATGTAAAATTAAACTTATTTTATTTGGCTATCAGTTTCAGCGTTTTACTACGCCATCTTCAGGCCCCTGACCGACGTGTAGGAAGATGCTACCTCGGTTGTGATCAAAACAGGGGCCGTAAAACCCGTATTAGTAGACTTGTGCTTCCTATAGCGATCATCCGCAGTAAAGGGTGAGGAGCTTGATACTCAAGACAGGTTGGTATCTTGGACACCAAATTCGCCTGAACTGAACCAGATGCACCACGTCTGCGATGCTATAGAGCGCCAGCTCTGCGGCTACAGACCAGCGGTCCGTAGTTTACGGGAATTGCGTAACCTGTACATAGATACATGGCGCCACGTACCTCCAGAAACTACTGAGGACTTGTCAAATCCTTGCCACGCGGAATTCCTGCTGTAGTGTGTTCCTTAGGTGGACCAGCATACTATTCTAGCAGGTGGTCCAAGGGATCATTGATGTAAGTGACTGTGGAGTATGTGCTATCATATTTGTGTTGTATGTTGATGAGAGAAGGAAGAGAATAAAACTCGGTCCCAATACATTGCGTATTTTTCTTCATAGCACGAAGGAAGTAGCCTAGCTTTAAAGACCCAATCTGATGTGCACAATACTATCAACAGGATCACTATTACACACTGTGGAGATGTTTCGCACTAAGTCTTATGATTGTCCTCCACTTTCTGGTCCGCAGCTCGTGGTCGTGCGGTAGCGTTCTCGCTTCCCACGCCCGGGTTCCCGGGTTCGATTCCCGGCGGGGTCAGGGATTTTCTCTGCCTCGTGATGACTGGGTGTTGTGTAATGTCCTTAGGTTGGTTAGGTTTAAGTAGTTCTAAGTTCTAGGGGACTGATGACCATAGATGTTAAGTCCCATAGTGCTCAGAGCCATTCCACTTTCTGTGTCCTCCACTATCCGGCCAAATGCTGGATGTGAAAATACCATAGAGCAGCTGGATTTGAACCGCTTCCCTCCTAGCCCATCTCCACTGCATAGGCGTTCGTTACGGATCTCCGCTATGGAGGAGGGTGGCATGCTGATTACGTAGAGAAGCAATAAAACTTATTAAGCAGACGGCAAGCGGCACGACGTTCTTCTATTTTCTGATAATTGTGTTTTGAACAACGTTGACACGGAATCGATAGACAAGAAGAAATTTTATGGAGATGTATGCACGTCGTTGACACACCAAGAAACGCTACTCTTTTGGGAGTAATAAGCTGAAGGTCGATCACATTCTGTCTGCCTCACACTACTCAGGAACAAATGTGCGTAGTCAAAAAATCGGAGTATACTTACTGCATGACATATCAGAAGAGCTACGCAGCAATCTAAAGCTTATTCAGAAAATCATAGAAAAAGGTTATCGAGGACTGACAGTGAAGAAACTTATTTCATATTAATAAACAAACATCAAAAGTTTCACAAGGAAATGGTAAAATGTTGATATGGGGGACCGTAATTGTCAAACAGACTTTAGTGTGATGCAGCATCCTCTCCATGACGCAGTTCAACAACTCATTTTTCAATCATATTATGGGTTAGCGTGATAACATTTGTATACAGATGTTTCTTCTACTCTTCATCTCAGTAACTTCATTCCCACGTTTGAGTTTTATTTGTATGTCATTCTGTTATTTGCAACGTCAGCATCTTCAGTCTGTTACTCTACATAATCGCCGCTCCGACTTAGACATTTGTCGTAGTGTGGTACCAGCTTTCCACTCCTCTCGTCGTAGAAGACAGCCGACTACGATTATGGGCAGTTCCCTTCACTGGTCTGCATGTCGTTTATCGGTGCCAAAATGTTGTCCTCATAGCCAGGGGTTCATGTGATCGACAGGTGAAAGTCAGAGGGAATCAGTTTCGACCTGTATGGTGAGTGATGAAGACTTCCCGTCGAAAGCATTGCACCTGCAATGTGCTGCCGAAAATTATCACGAAGCAGAAAACGTGCGGCAGTTACGTAATGTGTACTGCATGAAATCAAACGAAACCTCTAAGCAGGAACTCATACTTAGTGCGAGATGTTATTTTCTAGGCATCTTTATGTGTCCACTGTGCACTCACGTGACTCACTGTGCACTCACATGATGCGACAGACAAACATATTAGGGGCACTGTGCAACACGTCCATGCAAAGCTTCACCATATTTTCAATGTGGTTTTAACTTCGTGACTCATAAGAGGTGGAAAAAAATAGCCCTCATATCCACACATCAAAAAAAGTTTTGCATCAACTCAGTTCTGAGAGTTCCGGACCCTATACAGAAAATTGGAATACAGATAAGCACAAACATCATTTCCACCCTTTTTATTGCTCAAGAAAACCACACATTGCTTGTTGTACCACTATACAGTGAGACCTTCAGAGGTGGCAATCGAGACTGCTGTACACACCAGTAGTGGAGCTAGACCAGTGTGAACGCATTTCGTTAGTGCGGGTTGCCTACATGAGGGGCAGGTATACACTCAGGGGCAAACCTATTGCTCTCCTTTGATTGACAGGTACTTAACCTATTGTTCTCCTTTGATTGACAGGTACTTAACCTATTGTTCTGTTAAGTGCTTTTTCATGTCACCGCATTTCCTTTTGATTGACAGGCACTTAATCTATTATCCCCCAATCCCCTCCCCTCCTCCAAATCCTGTCGCTGCTACAACTACACTTTCAGCTCTCAGTTATTGGAATAGGCCCTGTCTCATTCTTATCAATTTGATTAACTACTTAATTAAATTGATCAATTATTTAAACTCTCTATCGGGAAAGTGACACACCGCCCTGCTACACCCCTACTCCTGGCGAGAAGTTCAAATTCCATCAGGATAATGCAACAGATTTCTACAACCTAAGAAAAATGGCGGGAAGATAGATCAATTGGGGTACATCCACTAACCTAAGTCATCCGACCACCACCTCTTCCTAGGGATTGGCGGGAAGTCTGAATTTTCGAGGGAAGATAGGTCACTAGGGCTATCTCTATAAACCTAAGAAAATGGCTGGAAAGACAGGACGCTTCGCCACAAGGTCCAGGCCTAGTACACAGTACCACCACTAGAGGGCATGTCGGACCTTCCGTGATGTAACCCAAGACAGTGGGTGAAAATGGTGGGAAACAGTGTGGTTGCCACAAGGTCTGTACTACACAGTACTGCCACCAGAGAGCACTTCCGTCTGTTCCATTACATAAACCAAGATGGCTGTTTGGAGGGGAAAATGACTCAGCCAGTGGTGGGCTGCTAGAGAGAGGAAGGAGTGTACTTTATTTATTATGGATTTTGAAGGATAGTAGTATCACACTCATACAAAACACATACTCTGACATGCTTGGGGTCATGCCACATAACCCATGGACCTGTGAACTACTCCTAAATAACGCACTACAAACAACTCCTAAATTATCAAAATAATTTCGATACAGACCTGGAAACTGCTTCTATATAATGCAGCACACTGACGTGTAGACACACTCAGTACTTGTAACCTGTCCAAATAACACATAGTGCAGCCTACAGACCAGCTCGCAAAATAATGCAACAGTCACCCACAGGCACCGCCCGCTGCCCAATGTCCACTGGACCACACACACTCCCAGAATTCGAGATGCACTAGCAGCCACTGCGAAATGATGCACAGGAGCTGTGAACATGAGGCAGTGGCACCCTTTTCGTACTTGACACCCCAGAAATCACTCTCGAAATACGTGATCACCTAGGCAACGTTGCTGACGTGACTTCACGCGAGCGAGGACATATTTGCAGAGCAGAGATGACCCAAGGGCGTGTGCACCTCCACTCCATCTAAAAGACTCCCCAAACATGCTTGCTAATTGTCTACTTTCGAAATCATTCACTGCACACCTGTTCACTAAATAATGCAACAAACACCAAAACAACTACTAAATCCTCAAACCATATTTCATGTCTAATGCTCACAGCACTTAAACAGCAGGGAAAAAGTCCAGTGCACAAACATTCAGTGCCTGTAAAGAATGGTTTAGAACTATCATCAATAGCAGCTATCAGGGCCAGCCAGCGTGAGCCACCACAGGAGCACTGCCGACGGCATGTGAAAGTCCTTAGACTGTTATACTGACATTTCGCAGCGAAATGTTCATCCTCCTGTCAATATACATCTCAGAAACGTTAGACGTTGACACTGCTAAAAAGCCTGTGCAGTCATGCGAACCTGAAAGTGTACCTGTAGCAACAAGGGGGTAAGAGGCTTGTGGGAGGGGGATGGGGTGGGGGGGGGGCGACAGGTTAAATGCCTGTCAATCAAAAGGAAATGAGTATGTCAAGGAAAAGCACTTAACAGAACAATAATTTAAGTACCTGTCAATCAAAAGAGAACAATAGGTTAAGTACCTGTCAATCAAAGGAGAACAGTAAGTTTGCCCCTGAGTGCATACCTGCTCCTCACATAGGCAATCCACATTAACAAAATGCGCTCACAACAGCCTAGCTCCACTACTCACACCGGTATCTCTAATACACAGTAGCACGTCCTCTTATATTGATGCAAGCCTGTATTTGTCATGGCATGCTATCGAGGCACTGTACAGCGATTCAGTGCAGATCCCTCTGAGTGGTTGGTGGGTCACATCGTCCATAAACAGCCATTTTCAGTCTATCCCAGGCATGTTCGACTGGAGAACGTACTGGCCACAAGAGACGTCGTTATCCTGAAGGAAGTCATACACAAGATGTGCATGATGGGGGTGCGAATTGTCGTCCATGAAGACGGATGCCTCGCCAATATGCTACCGATATGGTTGCACTATCGGAGGATGCCATTCACGTGTCGTACAGCCATTACAGCGCCTTCCATAACCCCGAGTGGCGTACGTCGGCCCCACATAATGCCACCCCAAAACAGCAGGGAACCTCCACCTTGCTGCACTCGCTGGACAGTGTGTCCAAGGCGTTCAGCCTAACCAGGTTGGTTCAAAACACGTCTCCGACGTTTGTCTGGTTGAAGTCATATGCGACACTCATCGGTGAAGAGAACGTGATACCAATCCTGATCGGTCCATTCACCATGTAGTTGGCCCCATCTGTACCACGCTGCATGGTGTCGTCGTTGCAAAGACGGACCTCGCCATGGACGCCAGGAGTGAAGTTTTGCATCATGCAGTCTATTGAACACAGTTTGCGTCGGAACACGACGTCCTCTGGCTGCACGAAAAGCATTATTCAACATGGTGGTGTTGCTGCCAGGTTTCCTCTGAGCCATAATCTGAAGGTAGCAGTCATCCACTGCAGTAGTAGCCCTTGGGCAGCCTGAGCGAGGCAAGTCATCGACAGTTCCTGTCTCTCTGTATCTCCTCCGTGTCCGAACAACATCGCTTTGGTTCACTCTGAGACGCCTTCCCTTGTTGAGAGCCCTTCATGGTACAAAGTCACGATGCGCATGTGATCGAGCCGCGGTGTTGACCGTCTAGGCATGGTTGAACTACAGACAACACGAGCCGTGTACCTCCTTCCTGGTGGAATGACTGGAACTGATCGGCTGTCGGACCCCCTCCATCTAATAGGCGCTGCTCATGCATGGTTGTTTACATCTATGGGCGGGTTTAGTAACATCTCTTAACAGTCAAAGGGACCATGTCTGCGATACAATATCGACAGTCAACATCTGTCTTCAGGGGTTCTGGGAACAAGGGTGACGCAAAACCTCTTTTGATGTGTGTATCACAAATTTTAGACAGAATTCGTTGCCTTGTCGGGTCGCAGTAACTATTAGGCTGCAGGTCCGTGCGGTGTGGCTCGACACGATGGTGGCTAGTTCGAATGCTGGTGGCGAAGAAGTTTCCACAACTAGGAGGAGAGGTGCAGCCGCAAAGTTCATCACCACACTTTGAGCAAACGCCTTGGATTAAATCCCAAACCGCTCCACAGCATCACATCATGTAAGGGCGTGGGACATGGTTGATGGTGACTCGCCCGTCAGATAAGCTTGCAGGCCCACTTGTTTCTGCTCGACAGAATTATCCTGTGTGGCAGCCCCGGGTGTCATCCGTATCCAAACAACACAAACATCACACCACACTAGACAATCTACAATCAACAGATACGTTCAAGACGCAACTCAGCCCACCTTACCGTGTGCGGAGGAAGAAAAATCTTTATGATTAGGCTAGTAAATGACCGGTCGGGACTGCCAGCAAACACTGTTCACTTACGACCGTTTGTATCTTGCTTCGATTCATTTACCTCGTCCTACACCCCTCCCTCTCCCCTTCCCACAACCAGTGCTTCACTTTCAGTAGCGTGCTCAATTTACCATATACTCTTTTACACACTGCATAATCTGGTAACTATGTGGATTACTCACGCAACGCAAAATATTACTTGAAAAACGTGCTTAAAAATCCAAAAAATTAATGGCATTCCATGGTTCAGATTAAAATCTTCTACACACGTAGTGCTTTACTGCACATGTCTAGATTTCGCTAGAATTCGTGTTTGCGCCCGCGCTCCCGTGTGTGTGCGGTGGGGGGGGGGGGGGGGGTGAATGCAGTTTTAGTTTGGCCATGGCAAAAAACTGCAATATCGTCTTCACTGAGCAGCGGATTGTTAGTCATTTGTATGTATGGTTTTTATAGGCAGGAACATCGCATTTATTCCAGGACTGTTTGACTTTATTGACTTTTTGATAATTTGTTTCTCTAATAATGTTGTTCGCTGATAACTGCCGGAGTGTAATAGAGTCTTACTGACATAAACAAAAAATCAGGATCGGTAGATGTAGCTCTGGACAGCTATTATTTCTGCAGACGGTGTTATGCTAAAATACAGCATGTAGAGACGAATACGTGTTACATTTGTGTGTACTTACTTCATCATGAAAGAAGACTCGAATGAGCACAGGGCCCACAGACCGAAAATACAGTACGATATTATCTCCTCTGTTGCTCTGCAATAGCTTTCCTACGATCTTTACGCGGCAATTCAGACACGACCTGAGGAGTGTCGTAAACTTGGCTAGGGTATCGACTTGTGGCTGTAATTTTCATCATCTGGAATGACAAGCAAGAACTATAAAGTGGAACACTACAAAGGCGAGAATCAATGGAGTTACAACCACATTAAAACAAAGCGCGTCGAGGGAATTACGTTAGTGCTATTTTTTCTGTCATTTCCTACCAGTGTTGGGCATGTGTCAGGTTTTCGGCTGAGTTCACGAGGAAACGAATTGGTTTACACAGGCGACTTGAAGGAGCTAATTGAGGAATAGACTCTCGCCAGAAGACATCAAAGGCGGCGCGACGGCGGCTGGCGTCGGTTTGCCGGCGCCGCCCGCCAAGAGGTGCTGCGTGCTGGCTGGCTGACTCCAGCCTACTCCTGCCAGTCCGCCGTCTCGCAGGTCTCTTGACGAAGCAGAACAGCTCCACACAGTGGGAGGAACTGGAGGTGGGAATCGCAGTGGAAGCTTCGGAGAGCATCTAGGAAAGAGAGCTGGGTTCCTCGTGTGTGTGTCAGTCATTTTCAGCCTCTACGCAAGTGGAATTTGTAGGAAATTTGCTCCACTTCCAATGCATGCCCGAGTGTCTGGATGGACGTTCTTGCTTACTTTTGTTTCCAGCAGATCAAATTTCTCAAGGGATGTACCCTCTTGTATTTTCAAAAGTTCTTTGCTTGCAGCTAATGCAATTTTTCTCAAACATATGTGTCTAGATTGTTGTCATTCCATTCATACACCCAAAATCTATTAACATATAGTTCTACAGTCCCATTCAGTCCTTATACTTACAATACCCGCACTGTTTTCCAAGCTGTAGAGAAGAATCACGAAGTAGCAATAATTCTGAAAGATATGTAGGGTGAACATTAATAAAACCGACAAGCTCCAGGGACGGATTCAAGACCGGAAATGTAAGGAAAAAGGTGCTACGGTCTTCCAGGAATGCATCGTTGCCGCAGGAGATGGCGCTCAGGAATGAAATTTCCTGTGACCAAGTGCCGTGTGTTCTTTGTTTGCTACAAGTTGTGTAACTGACACAGCGTACTGTAAGTAGCAAGAAGGTCCGGTGTTCATGGTGGGAACTAGCCGAGATGGTGTATGTGTGTGGCCAAGCAGAAGGAAACGTTCGAGAAGCAGCACGGCTATACAAAAACAAGGTCCGTCACAGACCCCAACCAACACATTTAAAGCCCTTTTTGGGCGTTTGTATGAGATCATGGATCCTTTCAGACAGGCACTCTGCTTACAGCGGATTCGAGGACAGGGTCCATGGCATATTGAGACGAACACTAGTATAAGCCCTGGGAGGGTGGCCCGCAGCGCGGTGTGTGCCAAAGTACGATTATGTGCATCCAGCATGAGAACTGCTACTATCACTTTCACCTGCAACAAGGACAAGGATTACCAACAGTGGATTGTCGAGGCTTTCGCATCAAACTGACACATTTATGATATTTCTGTCATCAGACTTCTTCGCCAAATGTAACCTTTACCAGAAATGGCATCATCAGTTTGCTTGATCGGCATCTGTGTGCTACAGACACGGCACGTTGTCTGAGGAACTTTCATTCGCCAGCGTCATCTACCGTGGCAACAATGCATTTCCGGACACATGTTCATACAAAATTTTTCCTCCATTTCCAGTCCGAAATCCGTCTCTGCAGTTTGTCGGTCGTAATACTATTTACCCTGTATACGTTCCGTAAATTTTACGGTAGGAAAAAAAAATGAGTTGCGAAGAGTAATGCTCAAGTAACATCTGATCAGTTTGTACACCTCGCTCGGTGTAGCACAAACAGTTACAGTAATTCTACGTGATACTCTGCTGTTCTTCAATAATTAATTTACGTCGCATTTTACTTCGCTGTGGACGACAGCATGTGGGTACACCTGTGAGGTGTTACGCTGAGGCAATGGTTAGACAATGGACTGGCCATTCGTCGTTTTGTTAGATCACACAAGGCAAATGTGTGGATGTTTCCTGTGAAGAAGTGTCATTTCCTTTCCCATCATTCCCAACTTCATCTTCTGCTCCACCTCTAATGACTTTGTCGTCAAGGGGTTATTAAAACCTAGCCTTGCTACCTTCCTTACTGTAAAGATTTTTGTTTTGTGTCTCGTAGTTTTCATTCTCCAAAAGACTGCCATTACGACCAGTCGAAATCTTGTGAACGCAGTTTTCAATAGTTTTTCAAACTTTAAAGTAAACACACTAAAAGGCCTTGCAAGCCTGACACCTCACTGTAGACTGATGGAATTAGGCGTTACAGTCGGTGATACCTTATCCTGGAGATCGCCACGTGCGTCCTGGGGACACATACGCCTCTTTGAGGACACGCGGCCGTTTTAGACAATGAATGAACGAGCTTCAAATTTGCGAGCTAAAATGAGAATAATAGAAAAAGAAGAACTTGAAGAAAACAAGAAGAGCATCACTTTAGTTCTGAACAAGTAAAGCTACCAGAAAAATAAAGTACAAAAATTTTAAGCTTTCTATAAAGATGGAATGACACAATTTGCTCCACTTAAAACAATCGACACATGACAGCGACAGTGGTGAGAAATCTGCAACAGCTACATAAATCAAAAATGGAATTAGTTAACTGAAAAAATTATGTGCTTATTTTTTTAAATAACTATGAAAGACAGGATTACACATTTTTGTAACGCTTATTTGCATTTTGAGCTGAAGGAGAAGTACGAAGAAGGAAAGAAATTTTCAGATAGTGATATGAGGGTAATAAATCCAATTTTTGAGATTCGAAGACAATATACTCCTTTCGGCGATAAGTAACAACTGATAACTGGTATGGACGACATGCATCTACAATACGCAAGTCACTCTAGATTGCGTAGGGGACAGCACTTAGAATCAGTATTAACTATTTTTTATTCTACTTTATTCGCGTATTGTTCTAAGGGATTACTCTGTAGTCATCTAATTTTATTTTCATTATTTTTCGTGACATGTACGATCTTCAATCAGAATCGTCGCTCAGTGTTTTTTTGAATATACCAGTAGTTTCTGGAAATTTACCCAACAGGGTTTCATAAGCATCATCGTCAGGTTTATTCCAAAGATTCTCATCTCAGCTCCCCGAGCATCTGTGCTACACTTTCGTACGGGCTGCTGTGATCCGTTTCGACCCCAACAGCGCGTCTCTCACTTCGCTGGATATCTTTTCTCATGCCTTCTTGATAAGAACTGCATATGCTGGAGCTATACTGTATGACTGGTTCTCGCCCCGCCTTGTGTTTTGCTGTACAGTCCAGTACGCTTTCCCGCCTTCCCAGAATCCCTCGCAACAAACTATGTCTTCCATTCACCTTTCTTTCTATACATTTGATGTGATCGTCCCATTTCACATCGCCTCTCACTTTTACTGCTAAACTACAGGATTTCGGGTCTTCCTCTTAAAACAGTTGTTTGCATGACAGACGAACCTGAAATCCAGTAATTTTGTCTGCAATCAGAGCTACGTCAAGATGTGCAAAGTCAAATACTCCTAAATATTGATACGACGTGATGTCCTCCAGGTATTCACCGACAATCTTGAAATCGGACTCTTTCGATTTATTTCCATTTGTTTTGAAGCTTACATTTCTTCATCAATTTGTCATTCATTATCCCAACCGTAATTTATGTTCAATTCCGTCTGCATTTGCTCACGATCGTTCGGCGAAATATTAGTCAGTAAAAATCTGATACTACTGTTGACCCTACCTGATACATCGTTCATGTATACTGTGGTACATAGATGTGGCAGCACCACTGTAAAACCGAAATTTGAAGCGGTATGAGACTGGAAAGGAGAGGGGGGGGTGGGGTGGGCATGATGGGGACCATTTTGGAAGCCGCCATCTTGGCTACAATTCGTAATTTTGAAATGGAAAGGGGATTTTATGACATATGATATTGGTAGATAATTACAAGAGAAAAATTATGCTGGTTTTCAGTATACATAGAAAAAAATATGAACCGTACTGTGGCCATTGTGTTAAAATCACATAAGGGTCGTCTTTGTACAGCAGTGCATTACATTTATCAGCAAGTGGTTACGTTAAGCCAAGTCAGTGGCGGCTCGGCACTGCGTGGGCGTCGACAGCACTCTGTGGCGCGCCAGCAGCCTCGACTGGGCCGACCCTCTGGCGCCAGCAGCAGTCATTACCCGTGTTCTTCCAGCAGTCACTGAGCTGCCTTATGTACGGCTCCGCACCACTGGTACATCTCTGTCTGCGTGTGTCCCTACACCTCGTTATACAGTTAAAATTCTTTGTCCCATTAACAGCATTATTTTTAACAAATTTTCTTGCTGTTGTTTGTCGTCCTTTCGCGATACTGTAAGAATCTTGAGTAATTTATAGTTTCTCGATATCTAAAAAGTTCCATGTCATGTCAGTTCATAATGCACGGCCTGAGATAAAAAATTGATGCACCTAGAAGACATGGCCAGATGTTAATACAACATGGTACACGTACGCATCATCGACGGATATGTAAATAACTAGTCTTGCAGTCCTGTGTGTGAGGTAGAATTGGCTGCAGAGTACATTAGGGTTCGTCGCGTTACTGTTGTTACCTCGCTTGGTAAGTTACATACGGGACGTGAACAGCGTCAGATGTTGAATGATCAGTGTGAATGACACAGAGATGCCGTGTACTCGTGGACCTGACAGAGTCTGAAAGGGACCTCAATGCACGTCTTCATTTGGCCATCTGGTCGAATCGTTCAATGTCCAGATTTACGCGCCGTTCAGATGCGACAGTAGCCAAATGTTGGACTGCATGGGAACGTGAGGGCAGGGACGTGCGTCGTCAAGGTTCCAGTCGACTGTATCTTACCGCCACAGCGGAGAGTCGCAAAATTTCGCATCTGGACGAGTCATCTGAGAACAAGTACTCCCTGCAACATTCTGTATCATCCTACATCACTGGTCAGAGATTGTCGGCAACCAGACTAAAGAATTACCGCTGCGTGTGTAGGCTACCGTTAAAATTACAACACAACTGGATTCGCCTGGGAAGTATGGAACGACGACGGGCGGCGTAGCGTTGTGCACAGCGGTTAAACGTTCTCCTGGCCGCCCTACACGGTTGGCCACTGTCGGCGAGTGTAGTGGCGACCTGGCAGAGGTCTCCGACTTCCAGTTTCAGCTCACGACTGGCTGGAATTGAGTAAATTCTGACGGAACACTCGTTAACGTTGTGACCCTCCAGTGCCTAATAGGATTCCCAGATCTGTGCCCGAGAGAACACAAGTGGGGCCAGCTCGGACGAAAAGTTCACCCCTGTGCTGGTATTCAGGATATCAAAGACCAGTTGCGGACGAGCTTGCTTCCGAACAATGATTGCGAAGTGCGGAGGTGCGCCACCTTGTTGGAAAACAACACAGTCTTTTATCCCATCCAGTTCCAGTTGTAATTGCAGATAGTGTTGAAGAGTGCCTGGATAATTTGTCCCTGTAATTGTCTTTTTGGCTAACATGAAAGATCCGTTTACCTTTCTTTTGGTGTTCCCATACATTCACTTTAGGTGTCTCACTTTCCCAGTCCAGCCGGACGTTGTGGCCGAGCGGTTCTAGGCGCTTCAGTCCGGAACCGTGCTGCTGCTACCGTCGCAGGTTCGAATCCTGCCGTGGGCATGGATGCTTGTGTGGTGTCTTTAGGCTAGTTAGGTTTAAGTAGTTCTAAGTCTAGGGAACTGATGACCTCAGATGTTAAGTCCCATAGTGCTTAGAGCCATTTGAACGATATTTTCCCCAGTCCTGAACTGCGTTTGGCTGTTCATCCCACAATTCGCATTGCCACCCGTGTGAAATGTGAATTGCACACTGAATAGAACATTTTTTATTAAATTTTTGTCCCCAGTTGCTTGTAGCAGGTCTGCACACATGGCAACACGAGCAGCACTGTCTTCAGGGTCAATTCAACGTGGATTCCACTGTCTGCCACAGAGTCGTTCACGGGACATTTAACTCCCTACTGATCCGTCTTGTTGAGGCGGTTGGTGCCGCACAGGATTAGCCGAGCGGTCAAAGGCGCTTCAGTCATGGACTGTGCAGCTGGTCCCGGTGGAGGTTCGAATCCTCCCTCGGGCATGGGTGTGTGTGTTTGTCCTTAGGATAATTTAGGTTATGTAGCGTGTAAGCTTAGGGACTGTTGACCTTAGCAGTTAAGTCCCATAAGATTTCACACACATTTGAACATGTTTTTTGAGGCAGTTGGACTGTGGTTGTTAGGATTCTGTATGGCGTCTGTGGACTCTCGTGATGTTACTGGCCTCCCAGAACATACTCGATCAGCAACAGTGCCTGTTCTTTTGAATGTATTCGCTAAATCTCTGACAGCTTGTCTAGATGGACCTGACTTTCCGAACTCCCTCAGCAGTCCCGTTGTACCTCTCGGTATGTCAACCGCTCTCAGTCGAGACGAAACAACGGCTATTCTTTCTCCAATTGTGAGCATTCTTCAGGAGTATCTGCAAAAAAATTAGAAGCATCGGTTAGCAGTTTCAAGGAAACGTTAAGGGATTTGTCAGTGATCCTGTATTTAGTGAAATAATCGCCACACACCTGGGAAGTGGGAGAACGGATAACGGTTCTTCGAGTGGATTAGCGTGGTAGGATCCCTCTCGGTACCGGCGCACCGCCTCTGCGCTGTAGCTGGCGCCGCTCAGGAGCGACGCAGGGCTAACATTAGCGACAGCGGGCGCGCCAGGGCGGCGGGTGGCGGCCGCGGCAGTTGAGGGGCGACGCGCGCGCCGCCGCCATGTGCCCCAGGAGCCGCCGCGCGCAGCAGCACAGCCCCGCCCTCAGCGCGGCCGGGCTGGCGGCCGGCCTGGTGCTCGCCGTCGCCGCCTTCTCGCTGCTCTACCTGTCGCTGCTGCACCTCCGCCGATGAGCGCGCAGCCCGCCAGCCGTTGGCAGGTCGGTGGGCCCCCGGCTCTCACTGCTGCACCACACTAACCTAACCTTCGCAAGTTCTCAGTACTGCTGGTGCGTTTGCTACGTTATTCGAGCTGAGATGCTAAATTGTGTATTGGTATGCCTCGGAGAGCACTAATGCACTGACGGAAAAATCGCAACTCCAAAAAGCGATTAATGAACAGTAGTGAAATTTCGGGAATACATTTGTCTCGGTAACATTGCAAGATTACAGGTTAATGTAAGCCTGAAATAGGCCATTGCAAAAGCGAAATCCTGCTACATCAATAATCGGCTTAACCGCCAGAGTGCTGAACTCAAGAACGCATACGTGCATGCATTGTACACGCGCTGGATGTCAAGTTGTAGGATGGAATTCCATCCCTGTTGAACTTGGTCAGTCAGTACAGGAACGTTTAATACCGTTTGTGATGACGCTGGAGATGTCGTCCAACGATGTTCCACGAGTGCTGAATTAGAGACAGACCTGATGATCGAGCTGGACGAGCAAAATGACAACACTCTCTAGAACACGTTGGTTTGCAACAGTGGTACATAGGCGAGCGTTATCTTGCTGGAAAACGCTCCCTGTTCATAAATGGCAGCACGGGTCGAATCACCAGATCGACGTGCAAATTTGGAGATGCGGTACATAGCACAACCAAGAGAGTCCTCCTGCTGTCGTAGGAAATCGAACAACAGACCATAACCCCAGTTGTAGGTTCAGTGTGTCTAGCACGCAGGCAGGTTGGTTGCTGGCCCCCAGCTGGCCTCCTACAAACCAACACAAGCCGTCACTGGGACCGAGAGAGAACCAGCTTTCCTTAGAAAACACTACATATCTCCAATCAGCTCTCATTTGACACCACTGAAGTCGCGAATGGCAGTAGTTTGGGGTCGCCGAATGCATGCTACAGGGCGTCTGGCTAGAAGCTGCCCTTGAAGTAACCGATTTGTAACAATTCGTTGCGTCACTGTGGTTGCAACTGCTGCTCAGAGTATTGCTGCAGATGGAGTATTATGCGCCACGGCCATACGCCGAACACGGCGGTCTTCCCTCTCCCTAGTGCCACGTGGCCCTCCGGAGCTCTGTCTTCTTGCGACCTTACATTCTCGTGACTACCGCCGCCAGCTATCATGTACAGCGGCTGCACTCCTGCCAAGTCTTTGTGCAGTGTGGCAGAGGGAACGTCCAGCTACCAGTAGGCCTATTACACTTCGCAGTTAAATCTGTGAGATGTTGACAGTGGTGTCTTTGTCACCTTAGAGGCACTCCTAACATCACCTCACGAGCGTTACAACGTGTACTTAAAGCAAACCTGCTCCGCATGCTCGTACTAGCACTTCTAGGACCACTCTTATGCACCTAGAGCGAAATTTATACAGCCGTCATCTTTCAGATGTAGAAAAACGCCTACTAGTATTCGGTTATGTCGCACAACTTCTTGGTGTGGCGATTTTTTTTCCGTCAGTGTATGCTCCAGAATACCGTGCATAAAAACGGGATTTTCCGGTGCTCATACTTCAGGTTCTATTGGTGATTAAGAGGTAGGGTCACGTGTTTTGGATAGTCCTAGGACTAGGGACCATTTGCATATCCGACAGAACGATTGTCTCTGTGTCACTACGCTAAAGTACCTGGTCAAGTTATGACGATTACAACCTCCTCCAACTTAGGCAAATTTAGGAAACCGGTGGATTCTCTTTCCATTTCATGGGGTTCATGGTGGTCTTGATAGAACCTATAGGGTACCATCAGATCATGGCAGTTCCTCGGAAAAATTCATAAAAACGTTTTTGCCATTTTTACATCAGCAGTGCACCAGAACACAGCCGAAGATTCCAAGACGGCTGTGCACAGCAAATGAATGACATTTTTACAACAGATGTATTTCTAAGTTTACGATCTCGAACTACCTTAAAAATTTTCTTGATATCTTTATCTGTTTCCAAGATACAGGGATTCAAAAATACCCTACTTCTACACGTAAAATCAGGTCTGAGCCAAGATCTAAACAATAAATAACCAGATAAAATTGCTCAAATTTAAACGGTATATTCTCTAGGCATTTATCTAGAAGAATCGTTTCCCCATTTTGAAATATCTTCACCCTTTTCTAGAAACACACCAAAAACATGTTGTTTTGGTATCAAAGTTCAACCGCGGGTTCCGAGATGGCTATGTACAGCAAATGGCTGTAATTTTTAATATATGTTTCTAAGATCGCGACATCGAGCTATTTTGGAAACATATTTTCATATCCTATTCGTTTCCGAGATACAGAAGTTCAAAACTACCCTACTTCTACACGTAAAATACACGTAAAATCTGGTGTGAGGCGGAAACGTAGTTTATGAAGTGGCGTAGTACGGAGACATATGCTGTAAAGTGTTTCCTTTATCACTTGGGAAGACGACGTTCTATTAAAATACAGTATGAGGCGTAAAATCACTTTTGCGTTATTTCAGTTTCATATAATTAAACTACCTAAATTTCACTGACCTATCAAATTCTTATCGTATTAGTGACATGGCCTGCTCTGGCACGGAAAAGAAGAGAACAACGCAAAAACGCTCCTAACGGAGCACAAAAAAATGCGAGTATGTTCCTGTTTATTTTAAAAGGCTGTGACTGAAAAGTGGAGAACCAGATTTCTCAGCTCCTTTAAAAATTTTCCCAAAACTTTTGACATGCGAGCATATTTGCACTTTTTCATGCACAGAAAGAGAAGAAGATAATGGTAGTGTCAAAGAGACGGAGAAGTAAAAATACTGGAAGACATTAGATATTGGTTGTGCTATGGAAAGAGTGAAGGAGACAATAACAATGTGTGAAAAAAAGAGGAGCACATTGTCACTGGAACATAGTTGAGAGTGACAGAATAGTGCTAGGAAAAGGATGAAGGAGACGGGAGGAGGAATAAAGAGTGAGAGAACGAGAAAGTGGAAGTAGGCCAGAGCCGTTGACAACGACATATATAGTACAGTGAGGAAGAGAGAAGAAGTGACAGCGAGAAGAGACAGCAGCATTAGGAAGAGAGGAATGAGATAGTAACAGTAAGAGAGAGCAAGAGGGAGCGACAAGAGATTGTAGTAGTAGGTCAGGTTCAAATGGCTCTGAGCACTATGGGGCTTAACATCTGTCTTTAGCCCCCCAGAACTACTTAAACCTAACTAACCTAAGGACATCATACACATCCATGCCCGAGGCAGGATTCGAACCTGCGACCGTAGCAGTAGGTCAGGATGAAGGGGACTGTGCTTGTGACACAGGAGACAAGGACAGGGAGGGACAGAGATATAATTACAATGAGTTGGGCCGAGTGAGTGTGTGAGAAAGGGCAACTTGCTTGGAGGGACGGGTGTGAACTACTTACAGCTACGGGCTAGAGCCTGTGCCTGTGCACAGCCAGGGCAGGTCGCTAGTAATGAAAAAGTTTACACTCTTCATCCTATTCAGCAAAGTTATTTCGTAATCTTCTACAATGTCTGCGTCTGATGAAAGCGGAGAGGTATTTGCAGTATTTTTCCTTTTTAGATTCTTCATTGTATTTTTCTCTTCAGTAATATTTCCTGTTGGTGCTCTTTTCGTGCACTTTTTGTTTCCTGTCTTCTTACGGCTCTTTTTCTTTATAGCCTCAGTATTTTCAGCAGAGTGTAGCCATTTAGATTCAACTGCTGCCTTTTAAAATTTTGGTTTTATCAACAAAAGAAACAGGTGATATTTTATCCAAAAGTTTTGGGTAAATTGGATTACGAGCAGTTAGTTTTGAGATGGTAATCAGAAGTTTTACGTTTAGAAGAAGCGGAGTCAGAATTTGTGTCAGTGAAGGAATTTGACTTGTACAGGTAATTCTGCTCGTTTGATGTGCTCGTGCTTAGTAGGTCTTTTGATGAGGTTGGAGTGGTTGTTCAGCCAGTGTATGAGATTCTGCTCTCCATTTCCTTGGCAGAGACGCATCTTCAGTGGGATTATCACACATGCCTTGAAGTTAAATTTAATTGTAGTCGAACTCTGCCGATTGTCTCGGAGAGATGGACCACTCCGACTTCTATACGTAGACAACTCGGTGGCCATTTTAGGTTACATTCATGCCTATACACTTGTCAAGTTCGTAGTAAAAATACTCCATCATTGTTGTACAAACTAGGTGTTAATACTAAAATTATGAAACTACATGATAAAACTTTTCGGCCTACCAGAACAGAGAAAGTGACTTTTCTGCAGAACTCTAAAATGACAGCAACACTCCTGTAATATATTTGTTCACGAAAGAGCTTCCTCGCAAGTAGAGGGAGCTGCTCTCTAGCGGCGCATTTGTGAAAAACGCCACTGGTCCGTCTGTGCTCTCCCGGACCTGCCCTGGTTGTTGAAAGTATTGCGTACAGCAAGAGTCAGGAAAGCAGCCAAGACCCGTTAGCGCTTGACTGTGTCACCTTCGCCTCGACTAACTCCAAACAGCACTAACTGTACCAGGCGGTCGTAACGGAGCGACACTGTGGTCTGCTTCCTACAGGTCCTACCGTGAAACGTGGTAAACACTGCGGAGGCTTAGTCCTGGGGCACACACACGTGCTCAGTCGGCTGGTGGCTGGCTCCTCAGTGGCCGGAATGCAGGCGCCGAGGCTCGACGCCCGCCCCGGGCAGTCACAGAGGAGACGCCGGCGGGTGCTGCTGGCAGGTGTAGGCGCACTAAATCCCGTCCCGCCGCAGGTGGGCGTAATTGACCGCAATTAGCAGCAGCAGATTAGCGGGACAGCTGCAGCGCGCCGTGCCGTCCATTGTGCGGTACTTTTTAAGCCGTATACGACAATAGGGCCGCTTCGCTGTGAGTGACGTCCTGGCCGCTCAGCCGCCGTAACGTCTTCTCTCCTGGCAGCGACAGGTGCGCGGCCCGAAATACTCCCATAGCTTGTGGCAATTTCCTCAGGTTAAAAGGGGCTCTGCAGCTGCCTTTCGAAATGTTGCGGCTGAGTAATGGAGTAATTTCGGCTTCTTCTGACAGGACTAACAGTCGACAGACAGCAGTGTTCAGACGAGTATCCAAGTGGTGGGGAGTAGGACGCGGTCACCGCTGCAGCGCTTAGTGCGTACATTACGGGACTGGATACGTAAGGGTCTCTTCCCGATTAGGGACAAGGGTTATTATGCACCCACCGAAGGCATTTGCTGCTCTATGTGCACAAATGAAGGAAGCCGCATTTATTTACACTGATGGCTCGAAAACATCGTTAGGTGTAGGGAGTGCCTATATTGTTGGCGACACCCCAAATCAGTTTCAGCTTCCCGACCAGTGTTCGGTTTATACTGCGGAGCTTTACGCTGTTCTCCAGGCTGTCCACTACATCCGCCGCCATCAGCGGATACAGTATGTTATCTGCTCAGATTCTCTCAGCTCTCTCCTAAGCTCTTTACCCTGTCCACCCTTTGGTCCACCGGATTCAGGACTGTCTGCGCTTGCTCCACCTGGGGGGCGTCTCGGTGGCGTTCCTCTGGCTCCCGGGACACGTTGGTATCTGTGGAAATGAGGCGGCCGATATAGCGGCCAAGGCTGCAGTCTCTCTTCTTCGGCCAGCTGTTCAATCGATTCCCTTCACCGATCTACGGAGCGTTTTATGTCGTCGAGTTGTTCTTTTATGGCACGCACATTGGTCGACACTTCCCCATAATAAATTGCGGGACGTGAAAGCTCTTCCTTGTGCTTGGACCTCTTCCTCCCGAGCCGGCCGCGGTGGTCTCGCGGTTCTAGGCGCGCAGTTCGGAACCATGCGACTGCTACGGTCGCAGATTCGAATCCTGCCTCGGGCATGGATGTGTGTAATGTCCTTAGGTTAGTTAGGTTTAAGTAGTTCTAAGTTCTAGGGGACTGATGACCACAGCAGTTGAGTCCCATAGTGCTCAGAGCCATTGGAACCAATCTTCCTCCCGAACGCGTCGTCGGGAGGAGGTAATTTTAACTAGACTCCGGATAGGGCACAGTCTTTTTAGCCATCGACATCTTTTAAGCGGCGATCCTGCCCCACTCTGTCCCCACTGCTCTCTGCTGTGGACGGTAAGACACCTTTTAATTGAGTGCCCCTATTTGACTCCGTTACGCGCCCGTCTACAGCTGTCGCCTGATATATCGTCCATTTTAGCAGATGACACGCGCTCGGCCGATCGCGTTCTTGAGTTTATTAGTGCCAGTGAGATGACGTCAGTCATTTGAAGCTTTTTTTTGGGTGGGGGGGGGGTGGACAACCAACCCCTTTCTGTCGTGGATTTTTAAGCCTTCCTTCTGCTTTGTCTCTCCAATTTTTTAAGTTTCGTTCCCATTTCTGCTGGTTTCCATTTTCGGTTTTTACTGTTTCCTAAGTCACTGACCGGGCGCTAATGACCATAGCAGTTTTGCGCACTAAAACCAAAACAAAACAAAACAAAACAGAGAAATCACACCCAGGCAGAATAAGCTCAAAAATTTTATAAACTCAAACAATTTGGAGGGAATATTGAATACACGTACTTCAATAAGGTGAAGCCTCGAATATGTATCTGACACAAAAACACTGTGACTTTCATTGTTGTAAGACTTGGATATTTAACACTTACAGAGCTGCTCATGCACGTAGCTGCCATTACTTATGGACTGGGTAAAATATATCGTTTTTTTGGAGTAGCAATACAAATATGTAGTTGGAATTTCAAAATATTTTTGCGTTCATTGGACTTTGCGCTTTAAATATATGTATTCTGGTGTTGCTAGTGTTAAATCTGAATCCACAGGAGGAACTTCAATTTAATGTGGCGGGAAGAAATTGACAAGATGTTCTGGTATTCATAGAAAACATGTGATCCTTCTGTTTAAATTTCTTTTAAAGCTCATTTAGATCTAAAGAACACAAGAATAAAGCAAAATTTAGCGTTCTTTGTGAAGCACAGCATTGTGTAAATTGAAACATGGAGAGATTCGTACTCCAATATTACGCTCACTGAAATCATATTCTCGGTCTGATTTCCTGATTTACCCGTAGGAAAATGCTTCATAGCAACACAGACTCCGAAAGTAATACGATAAACGTCTAATCTGAATCGTACTCAAATATTTCGTTCTCATCATCTGCAGACATGTAAAGAAATTTGTGAATCATTCTGGCCAAACGTTTCTCTTCTTCATTGCACATTTTCAACACAAAATCAACACAAAAGTACACGAAACGAACGAAACAAAGAGAACGTGAACGTCCGCTAACGCCTACGAAACGTCGGCCGCACATTTCCATTTCCCGCAAGCGCAGTAATATTACGCCAGAGCACGCTAAGTGTTAATGAACAAACTGACTTCAATAAGTTACTTACGTTCGCTTAACAGAACAACATAAGGCTCAATGCCGGCAACTATCTTCACGTAAGTTTGTGGTGATACACTTACGGAACCAAGAGACTTGTTGTATAATTAAAGAACACAAATTAGGTCATTGCTACTGACACAGTATCTTGGATAGTTAGAACGTCGCGTGCGAGCACTTCTAGTACGGAAATCACACTGCCACTGTCACTGAGAAACGTGCGCTTGGCTAACGACCCTAGAGGACGAGCCGCAGTCGATGTTCGCAAGATATGGCGTGATCTCAGTGGTTAACAGGAGGAAATATTACGGAGCCCAAAGGCCGGTCACGGCGATAGTGTCTGCGTCATTTGTCGGGAAAGCCACGTCGGAGGTGCCGGGATGAGGAGACTGGTACCGACGGCTGTGAGTTCCTGATGGATGGAATGCGAGTGCCTTCAGCACCTGACCCGGGAAGTTCACACGGAGTGAGCTGACCTCCCAGTGCCCGTGCACCAACCCAAGTACAGCCCACGGGCCCCGGATACAGGCGGCTTGCTTCCTCTCACGTGGCTGGTCTGCAAGAGAGCTCTGCGGGGCCCAGATACCTCTGTCCCCGCTAGGACGGCGTCCTTGTGTTTCGTCTGCTGAGAAGCCAGCTCTCCGAGTAACACGGATGCAATGCGTGTTGCTGGTAGAATAGGCGTAAGCCCACGATACGGCAGGTTAGCACTTAACGTCCCGTTTACCACATTAGCAGTAGGGCAGAATTAGAGAGGAAATCGGCCTTTCTCTTTCGAAAAGCCAGCCCAGCATTCAGCTTCAGCGATTTAGCGAAGTCATGGAAAATTTTAACCTGGGTGACTCACCAGGAACCGAAGTTTTCCTGAAAAGTCAGCCTTCGTCTATAATTTGTTACTGCATTCCATAGCCTGCTAATTTCTGGAAACTGTTTCGTAATAGCCTTAGCATATTTCAGTAAGATCAACCTGGTGGCGTTGCAGGCAGTTGACACAGTAAGGGAAGCATAGGAGCAGAGACGAATGGGGAATCATTGGAGCCACGATATGGACCGCAGGTGGGGGAATTCCACTGGCATAAGCGACTCTGAGTAAGGGCATGTTGCTGTGGCGTCGCACCTGGGAACCAGCGTTCCGAAATGCCGGTGCTGTTCGCCTACTATTGTCGTGAGGAGGCCCGGAAAGCGGTTGAATGAGGCTGAAACGACGAATAGGCGACAACATGTTGCACGTCCACGCTACGACAAGGTCCGTGGAGACCGGAGTTTTATGCCCTCTGTAAAGTGGGATAGGTCGAGGTCTGTGACATCTGATGACACTGTACAGTGCTGATGCAGGCAGAAGTGTTTAGCAGCACACTGTTCAGCACACTATACTTGAACGTGCCGTTCCCCAGCAGACGACATCTTCATATTCCCATGTTGACCTAACGACATCGTCAGTTACCGTTACATTTGCTACGGGATAAATGTGATTGGACACAGGATCAACGGAAAAGTATGACGAGTTCAGACGAATTACGTTTCTTGTAGTAATCTAAGGCAAACTGACAACTGTTGAGTACGTGAACTTTATTTCGGACCACCTGCATAGCTTCACGGTTGATGTTTTCACCGACGGCGACGGCATCTTCCAGCAAGACAACTGTTCATGCCACAGGTCCCGAATCGTGATAAAGTGATTTGAGGAGCATGAGAGTGGACTCACGTTCATGTCTTGGATACGAAATTTGCCTGATACGAACCCAGTGAAATACATTTCGTGGCGCTATCGGACACCACCAGCCCCACATCCACAAACTATCGGCCCATCATTTATCAGAATTCTGCGACTCCTGTTTTGACATCTGCTGTCATGCGTTTCTGAAGACCTACCACGGACTTGTCGAATCCGTGCCACGGAGAATAAGTGATGTATTCTGTTCCGCGGATGGATCAACACAACCAAGTGGTCTTCTCATCAGTGCAGAATGGTTACAAAGATGTAACGGGCTCCTGCTGGGACCTACATCGAACGCGCTCGTCTGTTTGGTGCGCGTAACCTGATGGTCTGGATAATTCCGCTATATGTGTGCGTTATGTAAGGGCTGCTTTCGCTCGGGTAATCAGTCTCTGACCTCGAAAAGATACTGACGCTGTCCTCAGTTGTTGTCAGGTATCCAAAAGCAAAATACTAGTAAGACTAATAAATGTGTCGAGCCTTTGATCAATGTTAAATAGAATAATTGAGACCATCCATATGTGAAACGTCCACTGCTTTTTCTAACATGTAAAAGAATTCCCCAGGCATTTGTTTAGCCAACACCCTTGCTGCAGTGGTAATACCGGTTCATTCCACATCGCCGAAATTCAGCACTGTTGGGACTGACTACCACTTGGATGGGTGACCGTTCTGGTCGGCAGAACTGGGTGCACTCAACACTTTTGATGTCAACTGAGGAGCTACCTGACTGACAAGTAGAAACTCCGATCTCGAAAGCTGGCAACGGCAGGGAGAGCGATATGCTGTCCACATGCTCCCCCATATCCGCATCTAGTGATGCCTATCATATGAAGATGAGACGGTGGTCGGTCGGTAGCGTTGGGCCTTCCGAAGCCTGTTCGGATGGAGTTTAATTTAGGCATTTGTTGAAACGTGCATCTGGAAAGTTGACTGGAAAATCTCACAGACTAAAGAGAACAAGATTCAAAAACAAAATACCTTTACTGGCCTTCACAGAAATCAGCATTAGCTACAACACAGTTGTGGCATTGGTTCTAAAGTTGTTGGAAAGTGCCAGCAACGGCTTCCTGTGGAATCGCTCGAAGCACTGTCGTCACGTGTAATGTCTGCGAACTGTGAGCCCCTCAGGGGTAATTTAAGGCGAGGAAACAAAAATAAGTCTCCAGTGCCAAATCTGGAGAATGTGAAAAGTGCTAAATAACACTCAACTTGCGCTGAGTGAGATAGTTGAGCACGCAGACTTTCCGGGTACGTCAGCGCGTGACCACGGGCCTCGAGCGATTCCACAAGAAGCGGCTGCTGACAGTTTACAGCCGATGTCAGGACTGTGTTGGAGGGAACTTGAATGTAAGTGGTGCACCAGTAGATAACTAGTAACGAAGACTTCATTGCCATTTACGAGATCACTAAGAAAATAATGTCACTGTTATACCACATTATCACAATTCTTCAGGAATGTCGTGTGGTGCCAACAGTGGCACATTTCAACATCAAGTAACAATACGTATCGAGTTTAACATCCCGTCGACGCGGAGACAACACAGGGCAAACTATGTCCGTACAAGGAAGGAAGCTGAGGTCACGATGGAAAAAAAAGAAAAATTGGGACCACTCTACGTTCTACACAATTGACTTAGGGAAACCTTGTTTCCTTACCTTGGAATCCCGGTCCTAAATTTCAACAACTCCGTAACCTCAACTGATCACATCAAAAAGGAATACTACATATTACGACCTACGCACATCCTACACATTTAGACAGTAGACGCCTTTTAGGTCACCATAATTTTACCTCTTAAGACGAAGAACCATAACAATGTACGACAAGATTTCAACTTTGTCCCAGATGCTCATTCCGGCACAAGTATAGATTATTCCGAGGCTTCTGTCAAAAGAGTTAGTTCGTAAATTTACAGCGTGAGTGTTCAGGAAATTACAGTATGAGTCAGATCAGAGTAGTCGACGATCACGTTCATAACTGAGAATCACACAGTGCAGCCTATGCTATGCAGAAAGATACAAACCTTCGCCAAAATGCATAGAACGTTTCACTAGTGATATATTCACTGAACGACCACTACAGGCAGACCTGTTATGTTCGGTGAAATACAACTAGAATTATAAACTTAAAAACTTTTTCGCCTCAAATTATTTTAACCCATTAAAGACATGTGACGAAAGGACAAATAAACAAATGTTCAGTGTACTTTTACGCCGTGTTTGTCCCATCGACAGGTGTCCAGAAAAGCGTAGAATCTCTCTGATAATGAAAATTAATGGCACAAAATGATATACCTTTACTATTCGTGCACGGGGCGTGGTTATCTTATGTTTTCAAAGTGACCCCCATTACCAGTCAAAAAATGCCGCTGAACTGCGACTGTCAGTTTTGCCGGTGCAATTGCCGCACAAGACGCCTCGGTGGTTTCTCGTAGCACATTCAGTGTAGACGTTGATAATCTTCATTTTTCAAAGTCCCCAATAGATAGAAGTGAGGAGTTGTTAGGTCTGGAGACCGTGGCGGGTACTCAACAGACCTCCCTGCGACCTGTCCATCGTCAAGGTAGGCTGTGACATTTATGTGGTAGTGAGGCGAAGTGCAATCTTGTTGCAGATAAAATCTTTCATCTGCAAACGTCTCTCGGATGTTTGCAGCATATGAAGGTACAACTGACCAGTTCAGTACCTTAAAAGCAGAATGGGCCACTCAAACCGCACGATGACAGGCTACACCACACATTGACATTCGGTAGAGAAACGCGTTCGTCCACGTGAAAGTGAGGTTTTCAGGAGCCCATTACACGCAGTTGTGATGGTTTACGGTACCGTTCAGTTCGAATTGCGCCTCGACGAACTAGCCATCCGTACAAACCGTCCATCCTCGTGAAGCATGTTTTCAAGACACTCGCAGTACTCCGTTCTTCGCTCCGGGTCGTTCTTTTTCATAGCGCGCAGCGATCTTGAAATGTACATTTTCCACGATGCAGCCTTCAAATTATGCTACCGCACAAAATTGCAACGATATGTCATTTTGTTCCAAAGGGTATTCAAGTGGTTCAAATGGTTCTGAGAACTATGGGACTTAACATCTGAGGTCATCAGTCCCCTAGAACTAACCTAAGGACATCACACACATGCATGCCCGAGGAAGGACTCGAAACTGCGACCGTAGAGGTCGCGCGGTTCCAGACTGAAGCGCCTAGGACCGATCGGGCACACCGGCCGGCCTCCAAACAGTGTCTACATTTCTCTGGACCCTTCTGTAGTTCCATAAAAAAAAGCGGATGCCTGTTTCTAGGTCATTAATGAAGTTGCAAGAATGCACTGATGCTTAAATTTTTATAGGTGCAACGACAGAAAGAAAAATACGCTCAAGATGCATTGTTACTTGTTTCGTGAGCTACTGGTTGCTGTTCATTTAGATTACAAATGTGCTTAACGATTTTAAAGTAATTTCAGGTGAAAACGTGACTCAAATTTTTATTGCCCCTGGAAGCTGTTAGACAGACAACGTGCAACTGGTGAACGTAGCAGTTTTGTAACAAAGTTGTGCGACGTGCAGTAAGCTGTCCCTGTGCGAGTGTCAGCAGGCAGACGGCTGCAGCGGTGCAGGGTGGAAGCTCGGCCGTCGTTCCGGCTGGCCTACGCCAACGTTTCGTGGGCCGGCGAGGCTGTGGCGCGAGATGCCGCTCCGATACGGCCGTTCCTGGACGCCGTCCAGTCCGCCTCTGTCACTAGGCGAGGGACGCGCCGTCTGAGCGGGGGCGCCGAGCGATGCGACTAGAGATGGGTAGTTCGCGAACGAACGGGTCCAAAGGAACGGTTCACCAATATTAACGAAAGGACCGAGGAACGAATTCCAAGGAACGATCGGTTCGTAGTTCACTTCGGTCGCGGCGGTCTACTTATAGTTCCCGGGAACGAGGGTCGTTCGGTTCATAGTCCACTAGTTCACTTCGGTCGCGGCGGTCACTTGGGCAGTTCTCGTTCCAGCCTCGGTCGCGTGCTCGTCTCAGTCTCGGTCTCCCTCGGCCGCACTCGCCGTTCTTCGCACGACCACCTGTCTCACTTCCACTGCCGACTGCTCCTAGTTAGTTCAGTATCCAGTTGTTCGTTTCGTTCACTGCGCTCGCCTATTTTACATGTGTTCCAAACTGTTCTTGCCCTTCGTTCTTTTATAGTTACGTAAATTACATAAAAATTACGTTGTATGTTACAGGTACGTCTTTTCAGGTAACAAAAGGGCATATCAGCTCATTTCATTATATCGATGAACAGCAGAAGACATAACAAGGCATGTTTTTTTTTGTTATTCATATATTTTTTGGATTCATCGACTTGATTTAGCAACTAACTTTCAACTAACTTAATTTCGAGTGTAAGAAAATTCATGTAAAACGGTTTTCGTGTATATTTCATATACAAAACATTTCATTTAGGAAGGCTCTAATTATTTTTAAGTTTGGTTGTTTCCAATTTGCGTTACCTCCTAGTTTGGTTTCTTTGAAAAAAAAACTTGAGTTGTGGGTCATTTTGGCTCAGTAGGAAAAGCGGTGCCTCTCCATTTGAAAAGACATAGATTGCCATAAAATCGTATTTACTCATTTTCTCAAAAACATTTGTTCAGAAGGAGCTTTCAAACCGAAAACTTTATCACTGCGAAATTAATTATTACTATTATTGCTGCATTAACTTCAATAGTGCAACATAAAAACCTAATTTTTACTAAGCGTGTGACACAAGTATGAGAAAACCATACTTTATTTTATGCTTCCATAAATTATCTACTTCACCTACGAACTCAGACACAACGTGAAGTATATATAGGATGTAAACGATTATTGTTTACAACGTAGCATAGCTATGTAGTGGAAGTCGAAACGAAGAATTTTATAAAAGACACTTGTGGTCTATTACGTTGGGAAACAGCCACCAACAGCTTTACAAGACTACATAAGCTATAGCCCATGTGCGTCGCGTGAGATTTTCATGATCTCTTCTCCCGCTTTCTACACATCGCCATCGATTGTGTCGCAATTGTTGCTTGCATTAGCCTTTTATTTCTTCGCTGCCTAATTGTTATATGTTTGTCTGTTTGTTGTATCTGCTCGTAACGGGCAACACATCGTCCGTAATTGGCGAGCGGTCTGTACTCGGGGCCGGTTTTCCGTTCGCCACCCTATATTATTTCGCTGGGATCAGCCACACAAGACTACAGTTGGCTAAACGAGAGGTTGTGCAGAATCACAGAAATTGCTTCTAAAAGTGTGTAAGAATTCTGTAATGAATAAAAACTCTGTACTGCAGGGGGAGGCAAGTGCCCCCTCATGGTGCCCTCCATCCTTCAGTCACCTACACTACCAGTTTTCAGTTTTTCATAAGAACCATATACCAAGCACAAATGAACGGTTAACGAGGAAAAATGAACGGTTCGCAAAAAAGAACGATCAGCAGTGAACTAGTTCCCAAGAATGAACGAGTTTGCCCATGTCTAGATGCGCTGCATTAAAGTCTACCAGTCGTCCCCTACGGCGTCAACCGATTCGTGCATTATCGCGGTGCGTTGAGTGAAATATAGTGGCAATGATGCAATTTTTATTGCTGTATAGAACTACACTGATGCCTCAGAACCGTTATCAAAGTCTGCTTATCGCGTTTTGACTCACCTTTAGAACGAACGGGGGGCGTACAATAAGTAATGTAACACATTTTTTTCTGAAACGATGTTGTTTTTACTCGAGATTCCAGCACACCCTATTTACCCTATTTTCCCTAAAATATCCTATTTTTGACATAATCCCCGTTCCCCGCTCTTTTGCCTAAAAAATCCTAATTTTCAACGTAAACTCCGTTAAATACGGCGGCCTTTTTTTTTTTTTTTTTGCGCCTCCTAACCGGGAGATGCATTGTGTGCCTAACTGGGAGATGCTTTGTGTTCCCTCATGGAGGTAGAACAGTGCGAAATGAGGGCTGTAATGAGGAAGAAGAGTCCAATGAAGTTTTGTGTTCTCCCGTCGGCGGTATATACTGGCGAAAGATCTTGGGTTGTCATGAAGAAGGCCGGTCTTGGTGGCCGAGCGGTTCTAGGCGCTTCAGTCTGCAACCACGCGGCTGCTACGGTTGGAGGTTCGAATCCTGCGTCGGGCGTGGATGTGTGTGCTGTCCTTAGGTTAGTTAGGTTTAAGTAGTTCTAAGTCTAGGGGACTGATGACCTCAGATGTTAAGTCCCATAGTGCTTAAAGCCATTTGAACCATTTTTTTGTCATGAAGAAGGAGAAGTTCATATGCATTTCTGTGGCGACGAACACAATTCACTGAGGGTAGCACAATACTCTTCAGAGTTGATGGTTGCGCCATGAGGAGGACGTCAAACAGAGCAACCCCTTCAGAGTCCCAGAAGACCGTCACCATGACTTCACCGGCTCAGGGTGCAAATTCGACTGTTTCTTTGGAGGACTGCCGTTTTGTTTCCCGTTCGAAGTGATGGCCGTATATTCCATCGCCTGTGACGATGTTGGATAAAAGGCTGTTACGACCAGCCTCGTAACAGTCGAGCAACGCCGCACAGATAGCCCTTCGTTGCTCTCTATGGTCTTCTGTTAGGTGGCGAGGAGTTGAGCGCCTCAACTGGTGGACGAGTGCGTCCGGTCGAGCAGTGAGGTGACTGGTGTGATCCGTCGATCACCTCGTTGAGACTGTGTGCGCAGTCACAGCTGTGTGCGGCCGACCGGCACGCGGAAGATCGGACAGAGTTGCGCGACCTGGTTGCGATGATGACACAAGCATCGCCCTACGACTCACCGTGCTTTTGTTCACCTCCAGTTCTCCGTCGACATTCTGGAAGCGCCTACGAATATTTGCGATGCTCTAGTTTTTCGCCAAAACTAATTCAGTGGATAGCTCTCTGCTTCGGACGCACCCCCTTTACAGACGTCATTTTGAAAGCTACCTATAGCGCCACCACCTATCGGAACTTCATGATGCTTTTGGGCTGAAGCGCGAATGTTCCACGACGTCGCAGAACAAATTCCGCATTGTCTCAAAAAATGGTTCAAATGGCTCTGAGCACTATGGGACTCAACTACTGTGGTCATAAGTCCCCTAGAACTTAGAACTACTTAAACCTAACTAACCTAAGGACAGCACACAACACCCAGCCATCACGAGGCAGAGAAAATCCCTGACCCCGCCGGGAATCGAACCCGGGAACCCGGGCGTGGGAAGCGAGAACGCTACCGCACGACCACGAGATGCGGGCCGCATTGTCTCCAATAGAAGTTGGCCGAGATAAGAAAGTGTTGCACTACTTAATGAACGCCCCTCGCAATAGAGGGCCTATTCCGCATGGCCTGGATTCTCCTAGTGCTCGGTAAGTGGTCGGAGGTAGGTGTCCGCGACTACTTACAGGCCAAACAATTCGCAGAAATTACGGGCCGGTGGTTTGCGGGCGCAGAGCCGGCACCAAACAGCGTCACACTTGCCCATCGGGGTCCTATCGGGCGAATTTGATGACGAGTCCACTATCACTTTCTTCAAACCAATGTATCACGATTCTAGTCTTGTGTGACATGGGCAGTTATGCTGTTGGTAGATGGCATCGCCGTCGTTACACAAATCAGCCGGGAAGGTGGCCTGAAATAACAGTCGTGTAGTGCCATAGTGCCTTCGATTAGTTCCTTATGCCCCGTGGAAGGCAGGTGAATTCCCTCTGTAGCACAGTACTGCCGCCGCCATCCTGCCTCCGTGCAGCACAATAAATGTGATTCATTCGACTAGGTGATACGATTCTATTGACCCTCATTCCTATCCCGGTGATCCCCACCAGTGTAATTGATAATGTAGGGTCAACGTACGAGTCGTCTTCTGTGGAGCTCCATGTTCGACAATGTGCACTGAACGGTCAGCTCCGAAAGAGCTCCTTGCAGCGACGTTTGTCCGCGCATCTGCCACAGATAGTCGCCCATCCTGTGTTTACACAGCATGCCCTCGGTCTCCACGTTGTTTAACGTGTAGCCTACTTGTGCTTTCATCTCCCTTCAACCACTTTCCACACATGTTCACGACTGTTGTACGCGAACACTTAACTTCGCCGTTCCAGACAGGCTCGTTCCCATATGCAGCGTCAAAACGAAGTGCCGTCTATTAGTGGATTTCCGCATTCGCTGGACCTATCATCGTTAAAAAGATTCCCCATTCGCACTGCTCCGCTATGTCATGGCGTTAAAAACTTTTTTCCTTGCTTGTTGGGTACCACCGCCTCCCAAAATATTCGACACTTTTTTAAACACCCTGTACACCTCCTTTAGCCAACGGTCTTGCCTCAGTGGATACACTGGTTCCCGTCACATCACCGAAGTTAAGCGCTGTTGGGCGTGGTCGGCACTTGGATGGGTGACCGTTCGGGCCGCCAAGCGCTGTTTCCATTTTTCGGGGTGCACTCAGCTTCGTGATGCCAATTGATGAGCTCTCCACCGAATAGCAGGGGCTCCGGTCACAGAAAACCATCATAACGACCGGGAGAGCGGTGTGCTGACCACACGCCCGTCCTATTCGCATCCTCCGATGAGGATGATACGTCGGTCGGCTGCTCCTGATGGGCCACTCGTGGCCTGAAGACGGAGTGCTGTACACTTCCTTTACAGCAGCGCGAGCCTGCACAGCCAGCAGGTCCCATTCAACATCGCGGCGTGGAGTCGTCATAACTATTTAGTTCAACTCTCTACGACACTACCGCCCACTCGCTAAATTCAAATAAGTCTTTTGGTATTTATTAAACTTCAAACAGTGTGAGGAGCGTAATATTTTAGTATGAGTAGCAACTTAAGGATATTAGGGTCACGTAACAAAAATATCATTGCGGATGGGAGAAAATGAAACAGTCCACCTTGCGCGTCAGAGATATATTAATCAGTGCATATCTGAAAGAATGAAGTGGAGTAGGAAATCAGCCAAAATATACAACTCTTTATTTCTGTTTTTGCATTGGTCCTGAGAACTGTTGTTCTAGGGTCGCATGCTGCGTTACGTGAGAAGATGAAAACGCAGGTACGTGGTCATCTGTCTTTCACAACTGAGCTCCACTCGCACTATCGGAATTCGATCACACATGCTTCGAATTGTTGGGTGCACAGCGCTGCATCAGAGTAGCGGACATGGATGCTGATGTCCAGCGATAAGACCGGGGAGGCAGCCTATTGGAATGAGATTTGTGGCGACGGCAGCTGTGCCATGCTGGCAACGGCTACTGGCCCAGATCTTCCCCCGGATAGCATCGACTGCGGCCCTTTCACGACTCCGTCCACCTGCTGTTTAAGCTGGTTTCATGATTGTAAACAGGACTTGTATACATTGCAGCAACAAATTTCCACAGACTGCCAACGTGAAAATGTAGTTGTAAATCACGGTACGTTTACCTCTTTGTACTGCACGTCTAATTCCCTAATTATCCCAGAGCTTTAACCATGCTCTCGGCCTTCTAGCATCGCATTTGCTGGCTCTTGTACGCAGAGAATTTTAGTAGGTGTTCTGTAATGAATTTTACTACCGTTTCAAACGTGTGAAAATCAACAATACATGAAAAATGTACATTTATTGTACAGCACACAATCAAGGTAGAAGAATTCCTGTGTTATTAACTTTCAATTCTCCTTTAACTGAATTATTTGCCTATTTCCACTGCCTAACAATTAATAATACTTGTACTTCTGAAACGCTTAACACAGTATCATAGCGTTCAGAGAAAATGGAGAGAAACCAATTTCTTTGTGGCTCGCTTTTGTATGAATTGAATAATTATTCATGGAAAAATATCAGCTCCCTTTTGTCATTTATAAATTTCACATGGAATCTGCTATTATTTTGTTTCGTAAAAGATCCACTGCCTTACAAAAGAATGTGAAGCACCCGAAAGACATGGTCTGGCTGAATGTAGCTTAATACGCATATACAGCACCGACAAGATCTGAATATGATTAGTGTTGAAATTCTCTGTGACGTAGAACGCCCGTCAGAGTGCTTTAGAGTTGTTACCGGGTTGGCGGGGTACGTAAGGGCCGTGAGCAGCGTCAGATGTACAGTGATGTCGGTGACGGGCGCGGCGATGCCCCGTACTCGTGTGAGAAAGCGATGTCAGCACCTGCCAGAGTTTGAAAGAAGCCTTGTTGTGAGTCTCCATATGTCGTGCAAAATCGAGATTTATGGTGCGTCCTAATATGACAGTGGCCGAATGCAGGACCGAATGGGTGAGAGTGGTCATAGTCGTCGTCGAGCTTGTGATCGATCACCTATGAGCACTATAAGCAACGATCGCCGTACTGTGCCCGAAGCACATCCTAACCACTCCTTCACATCTGATCCTCTCTCACCGGAACAACTAACTAACTCCCTGAGACACTCTATCATTGCTCAGCACTGGTCAGAGAATAGACTAGCACGAGCTGAGTTAGGGAATTACTGCCAATGCGGAGGCTGCCGTTAATGCCACAACCCCAAACGGCTGCGTCTGAACTGGCTCTGTTACCGGGGAGCGTGGACAGTTGACGAACGGCAACGCATTGTGATCGGCAATCAGTCGCGGTTCTGCACTACACCGGATGTTCGCCGTCTGTCAGTATGCCGGCATTCTAACGACAGGTCCCATTCTTCTAATCTTTTGGAGAGGCACAGTGGTGTTAGCCTTGGCGTCACTGTATCTTGCCATGAGCCATGATTAATTGAAGAGATAAAGTCTTTAAATGCTATGGCACTTTGTTTGCAAAGGTCCGTCTCGATCACACAAATTTGGCAATTCGTAATTATGGATTTCGGCTAATGCCATCTTCAGATCTGTTGTTGTTGTTGTGGTCTTCAGTCCAGAGACTGGTTTGAGGCAGCTCTCCATGCTAGTCTATCCTGTGCAAGCTTCTTCATGTAACTACTCCAACTTACACCCTTCTGAATGTGTTACAAATAAGAAAGCAGTGGTGTAAGCAACTAAGTTCAATTGGCTAGAGAAAAATCTATAACAGGACTGGTGCTACATAAGAAAAGTGAAAAAAAATTAGGTGATTAACAGCCTTGCATATCAGTCATACATACCATAAAATATTCTGATGTAGTATGAACGTAAAAATCTATACATGTGTGTACATACTAAGTGTTCCTAAAGGCCTGGGTGAGTCCAGTATCTATGGAAGTAATTGAGGCCAGCAGAGGGCACTATAGGTAAAGTATATGAGTAACCAATTTCGTAAATTTAATAATTAAAATGCAGCATGTGCAGTCATTACTTAAAATTACTACGTGTGGCGCAATGAACGTATGACAATAAAACATGAACTGACATACAATATGTGGAATGAGATCCGTACGTAAAATCCACAAAAAAGCGTAAAGAGTAGTAATGGGAAGCTCTTAGCCTGGCAAAGTAAATAACACAATTCTGCAAAAGCAATAATAAAAAGTTTAGAAGTAACATATCTGTAAATCGAAAACTTTCAGCTTGTCAAAACAGTTAAACATAACCGCCAGTGAAAGATAATCAGCAAAACAGAGACTATTAAAGGAAATCTCGATAGTCGATTACAGCGACGAGAAAAGTGGGACTTACCGCTTCGGTCACAGGTTTGAATCCTGCCTCGGGGATGGATGTGTGTGATGTCCTTAGGTTAGCTAGGTTTAAGTAGTTCTAAGTTCTAGGGGACTGATGACCTCAGATGTTAAGTCCCATAGTGCTCAGAGCCACTTTGAAAGTGGGGCTTCCTCTTCCAGCTCCGCCACAGGAAAACAAAAAATTCATACAGAGGAGCCGCGAGGCTGCGCCACTGAGATCACACTCAGGATGTGTTATCGACTAGGAAGTTTTTAATTAATAGTCACTGTTTTATTAGTTGCCTTAGAGCTAAGGTTTTGGTTTAATTAAAAAAATGGTTTAAGTGGTTCTGAGCACTATGGGACTTAACATCTGTGGTCATCGGTCCCCTAGAACTTACAACTACTTAAACCTAACTAACCTAAAGACATCACACACATCCATACCCGAGCCAGGATTCGAACCTGCGACCGTAGCAGTCGCGCGGTTCCGGACTGCGCGCCTAGAACCGCTAGACCACCACGGCCGGCTTGGTTTAATTGCTTTGTCATGGTGAAAAGTTTCGATTTATATATGTGATGTTATTTTTAAAGTTTCTATTCTGGATTTTACACAACCTTTGCGAGGCTAAGAGGTTCCCATTACTGCTCATTACACGTTTTATGTAGGTTGTAAGTATGGATCTAAATCCACATATTGTATCCATTTCACGTTTTATTGTCAGACGCTCAGTGTGCCATACGAAGCAACTTTAATTAAGATCTCATACTGCATTTTAAGTGTCAATTAAGAATACTGGTTAGTCTCGTGTCACGGCTATAGTGCCCTTTACTGGCCTCAGTTATTTGCATAAACAGCAGATGTATCAAGTGGTTCAAATGGCTCTAAGCAGTATGGAACTTAACATCTGAGGTCTTCAGTCCCATAGACTTACAACTACTTAGACCTGACTAACCTGAGGACACCACACACGTCCATGGCCGAGGTAGGATTCGAACCTCCGGCATTAGCAGCAGCGCGGTCCCGGACTGAAGTGGCTAGAACTGCTCGGTCACAGCGGCCGGCAAAAGATTTATCCATCCAGTACTGACTACGTACCTATATCTACATCAGAATATTTTATGGTATGTATGGCTAGTATGCATGGCTGTCAATAATGTAAATACTTTTTTTATTTTTCTTATGTATCAGTAGGCCTATTACAGGTTTTCCTTGAGCTAATTGAACTTCGCCGGTTACACCACCATTTTTGTACTTGTAACAGACCTGAAGAGGGCAGTAGCCGAAATTGGTAATTATGAACGGTAAAATTTGTGTGTTCAAGATGGGGCTTTACAAACAAAGCATCGGGGTGGAAGCAGTGGAAACGTATACGATGGAACAGTACGTGAAGGAAATACTGCATCCTCGTGTATTTCGTCACAGACGACAGCATTGTGGTGGCATTTTGCGAGAGTACAATTGTCCTCCACAAGTGACCCGTGTCTCTACGGACTGTCCGTGGAATGCTGAGGTGTCCTCGGCGCGAGCAAAGACCGTGACACCTGTCCGCGATAGGTGTGTGGTACCAGCTCGGACGTCAAACCTCAGCGCTAGTAACCACGATATGGAGGGCCGTTCACAACAGTTGTGGGTCAACTTGAGTGAGAAGAGGATGCGACCGTATCAGCGCGTGTATCCAGGATACTTATCGTACTGGGCTCACACTGACAAGCTCTTTGCAAATTTGATTCTGTTCTGTAACCACAGAAATAGCGCTACGTACACCGTCAACGTGGGAAGCTCCATTTCCCTTCCGGATGTTTCACTCTGTGTGTGCGGCAGCGGTCGCCGCGACGGCAGACGGTGCGGCGGCCTGACGCGCTCGTGTTGTCTGCAGCGCGGCGGCGGGCGTGAGCGAGGTGCTGCCCTGGCTGCTGGTGGCGGCGGCGGCGGCCGTGCGCCCGGAGCGCGTGCGCGCCCTCGCCGTGACGCGCGTGCTCAGCGCCGCGCCCGAGCTGCCCGACACGCCGCTGCCCGCCGGCGTCGCCTTCCAGCGCGTCGCGCTGCTCGACGCCCCCTCCGAGGACCTGGCGCCGCACCTCGACGCCGCCGCCGACGCCATCGAGCAGGTGCGCGCCGCTGCCGCTGCCGCTCCTACCTGCCCCGACACTCCTCTGTCGCGATGTTGCGGCAAATACACTCGTTGCCGTCTTCATGTGTTTCGTGATGACTGCCGCTCTGCTCTACACCCTCCGTGGCTCCGCTCCTGTCGCTGTCAGTGCAGCGGCAGTTGTGTGCGTGTGTGTGCGTGTGTGTTTGTGTGTGTGTGTGTGTGTGTGTGTGTGTCGGCGTCGATGGGTGTGGCGACGCCCGGTTGCAAACTGCGGTCCCCAGTACCCGCTCTATCGCCGTCGGGAGCGGACCTCGCTGCACGGAACGCTTTTAGTTTTCTAGGCTTAGGTGGATGGATGGATTTTCTGAGAAGAGACCAAACAGCGAGGTCATTGGTCTCATCGGATTAGGGAAGCATGGGGAAGGAAATCGGCAGTGTCCTTTCAAAGGAACCATCCCGGCATTTTCCCAATTTAGGGGAATCATGGGAAACCTACATCAGGATGGCGGGATTGAACCGTCGTCCTCCCGAATGCGCTAGGCTTAGAGCTGGACTCCACACCTGACTGAGCTCTAGGCCGCCGTCGCTGTTAATTAGACCTTTTCGGACCATTGCGCCAATGTGCACAGTGTGAAATTGTAAAGGTGCCGTAAAAATAGACGCCAGAGCAGTCGCGCCCGACTTTATTAAAAAAATTGGGGCTGTATTTGAAGACGATATTGTTGTGTCCTGCCCACCCGTCAAATATGGAATTCCTACTGAAAATAAATGACAATAATTTTGGAAAATTTACAACGATGTGTCGCAAGCAAATGGTGAGACACAAGTAAGAACTCTCTCCAGTGTATACAATTCCTAATACAAGAGAAGTAATACCGTCCCCAAGTCGGTGCTATACAAGTGCCTGTTCTTGATCCCGCTATGGAAGTCGGCCAATTGCTAGTCTTCAACTGGGCGGCGACCAAGCTGCCCGGCGCATACGTCCTCCTCGTGTCGAGGGCGTTGCCGTCAGGTTCTCGTACTATACTAATGGCCATTAAAATTGCTACACCAAGAAGAAATGCAGATGATAAACGAGTATGCATGGACAAAATATCATACTAGAACTGACATGTGATTATATTTTCACGATATTTGGTTGCATAGATCCTGAGAATTCAGTACCCATGACAACCACCTTTGGCCGCAACAACGGCCTTGATACGCCTGGACATTGAGTCAAACAGAGCTGTGATGGCGTGTACAGATACAGCTACCCATGCAGCTTCAACACGACACCGCAGTTCATCAAGAGTAGTGACTGGCGTATTATGACGAGCCAATTGCTCGGCCACCATTGACCAGACGTTTTCAATTGGTAAGAGATCTGGAGAATGTGCTGGCCAGGGCAGCAGTCGATCATTTTCAGTATCCAGAAAGGCCCGAACAGGACCTGCAACATGCGGTCGTGCATTATCCTGCTGAAATGTAGGGTTTCGCAGGGATCGAATGAAGGGTAGAGCCACGGGTCGTAACACATCTGAAATGTAACGTCCACTGTTCAAAGTGCCGTCAATGCGAACAAGAGGTGACCGAGACGTGTAACCAATAGCACCCAATACCATCACGCCGGGTGATACGCCAGTATGGCGATGAGGAATACACGCTTCCAATGTGCGTTCACCGCGATGTTGCCAAACACGGATACGACCATCATGATGCTGTAAACAGAACCTGGATTCATCAGAAAAAATGACGTTTTGCCATTCGTGCACCCAGGTTCGTCGTTGAGTACACCATCGGAGGCGCTCCTGTCTTTGATGCAGCGTCAAGGGTAACCGCAGCCGTGGTCTCCGAGCTGATAGCTCATGTTGTTGCAAACGTCGTCGAACTGTTCGTGCAGATGGTTGTTGTCTTGCAAACGTCCCCATCTGTTGACTCAGGGATCGAGACGTGGCTGCACGATCCGTTACAGCCATGCGGATATGATGCCTGTCATCTCGACTGCTAGTGATACGAGGCCGTTGGGATCCAGCACGGCGTTCTGTATTACCTTCCTGAACCCACCGATTCCATATTCTGCTAACAATCATTGGATCTCGACCAACGCGAGCAGCAATTTCGCGATACGATAAACCGCAATCGCGACAGGCTACAATCCGACCTTTATCAAAGTCGGAAACGTGATGGTACGCATTTCTCTTCCTTACACGAGGCACCACAACAACGTTTCACCAGGCAACGCCGGTCAACTGGTGTTTGTGTATGAGAAATCGACTGGAAACTTTCCTCATGTCAGCACGTGTAGGTGTCGCCCCGGGCGCCAACCTTGTGCGAATGCTCTGAAAAGCTAATCATTTGCATATCACAGCATCTTCTTCCTGTCGGTTAAATTACTGAAACGCGGATTGAAATATCTTCTTGTGTTCAGGTTACGCGTAGCAATCACAATTACTTAATAAATAAAAGATGGAAATCGTTATTGTGTGCGATGCTCGAGCTTTTGCTCGTTCCGCGGGCTTTTTACTTGTGTCGGTACTATGTGGAAGACGGGTGAATCCGCTGCAATTTATTATCTCGACAAAAAGTAGTCAGTTTATTACGGTACATTTGCTATCTTCCGCATTTAATTCTTGATTAATTGTCTCAACTGTTTCATGTGAATGTTGCCTTCTTGTTTTCAGACTGATTAAATTCCGGTAAAGATTTTATCAAATATGTGAACAGGGATTGAATTGCTCATTAACCACCTACTTCGTAAAGCCTGTCATAAACGAACGAAATATTATACTGAGTTCAGGTGAGCAATATTCTTTGGACGAAATTTTTGTCTTTGTCTGTTACCTTCACTTACAATTCAGCATAAACGTTTATACATCGATACATAACGGGACTGTGTGAGAACTCGTAAATTTGATCAAACGCAACAGTATTTGCTGTGTTAGGATTTAATGCTGTTTCCTCCACAGTTTCACCAAATCGTCAAAGTTATGCAGCGCCATAGCGTATCTTTGTGGCTAGTACGTAGTTGCTTGCGTATCCTTTGCACACGTACTACCCAAGTCAAACGTTTGACGATTGTTCGAATACGCTCTATGCTGTATCGAACGCAGTGGCGTTTCGAGAAATCTTGGGCCATGTCGAAAGCTCGTATCGTTTACGCAGCCCCAATAAAAACTGGTCACTCTGTCATGTACAGCAGAACCGACGTACTTAGCCAGTCTTGCAGCTTCTGGGATTCCGTGATTATTAAAGACGCCATTGAAATTTCGATCCATGACGGTTCAACGAAGGAAGACGGCGGCCTTCCAAGCACCCAGACCAGGAGCCATTCACGCAACCGAGAAAGAGCGCAGAGTTCCCGTACAGTGAGGCCCGCGGTCACCGGCGATATCGAGGAGACTGGGCTCTCCACCCCCACCACGGCAGCCGACTGACGGCGAGCTAACGTTCCATGTGTATAGGACGCAGTCTTCAGGAACCATTGCCAACTGGGACTTAAAGAACTTTTTTCATCTTGCCAACACATTAAACCAAATTGTATCCCAACAGAGTTATAGCCATTGGGTGAATAATGCAGTGAAGCACTGAAATAGCCTGCGTTCCTCCTTTAGCGGAAGGAATGAACCGAGGCAAAAAAAGGGAACCACCAGAAGATGGCAATGAGTGTGCTTGCCGAGATATGGCGAGCCGCTTACGAAGTGACCCCTGTGGACATTTGACAATACTCAATTAGAAATGCGCCAGAAAAAACATTAAGTTATTTTTTTAATCGAACTGTTAATGTGTTTGATTTCGCAAATTGTTCGAAGTAGATATGAGGCTATTTTATTAAGATGGTATCCTGTTGGGGAAAACCATTTTAGTTGGCCAAGTGAATGGTTTCGGACGTTTAATCAGTGATTTAACCATGTAGGTCATGCACCACATACTGATATCCTCATGCTATCAGCAGCCCCACACCTCCATTGCCCAATTTTTTTGTAACATTAATTGTTTGTGCTTTCTAATCCAAGCGAATGATACGGCTTAGTTACTTGACCAGCTTATGGAGCATTGTTACTTTCAGCTCTTCCCCCGTTTCTGCTAGGACAGTCATATCATCAACGTATTTGATAGTTTTTATTCTTTCTCCTCCCATTGTAAGCCGTCTTTACTTTTGCAAGGCGTAACTGACTACGTTTTCAGTATTTATAACGAAATATGCTTGTGACATACGGCGATACTTTCTCACACCCCTTCTAATAGCCCGCATCTCGTGGTCGTGCGGTAGCGTTCTCGCTTCCCACGCCCGGGTTCGATTCCAGGCGGGGTCAGGGATTTTCTCTGCCTCGTGATGGCTGGGTGTTGTGTGCTGTCCTTAGGTTAGTTAGGTTTAAGTAGTTCTAAGTTCTAGGGGACTTATGACCACAGCAGTTGAGTCCCATAGTGCTCAGAGCCATTTGAACCATTTTGAACCCTTCTAATACCCCACGCTTCAGTTTCATCTTTGTCTACACTATCACTTTCTGCTCCATCTAGAGTGGATTTATGAGCGCTGAAATGTAGCTATGGATTAGTGTTGTAATGTTTTCATGATATTATTGTTAGTAAACGGGAACACTAGTGCAGCCCATAGTGGCCCAGATGAGACCGGATAACCACATTGTGATTTGTGCCTCACCAGCAGACCAGCACACTGGAGTGACCTGTGACAGAATCGAGACGAAACTCGCCCCCACGATCTGACGGTCATCAGACCTCTTACAAGATCTACTAAAAACAGCCACTCAACACGAATGACATTTAACTATGTACTTGTTAAACAGTGGTTTTGGTTGAAGTGTAAAGAGTTAAAAAATCAGTTGCAACACGTCGTTTTTGTCTTGAATGACATTTATTATATTGATCTGATGATTAATTATTAAAAAAAAGAGCGTAGCATCTGCTAGTACTTGAACTATTGAAATAAAATTTTAGCAGACATTAACAGGTTGTAGAAGGCAAAGGTCCCGAATTCGAGTGTCGGTCTGGCACACGGTTTTAATCTGCAAGGAAGTTTCATATCAGCGCACACTCCGCTGTAGAGTGAAAATCTCATTCCAGTCGGGAAATTTGTATTTCAAGACAGGATGCGTGTAAAAACAAATCGCTAGTTTTTATGTGTAGTTCCATGAGTAGCATAAAAAAATTAATACGTTCTATGACGGTAATAATAATGGTATATACGAATCCCGTAAACTGACTCGTTCCTTAACGCTTAGATAAAACAATCATTCACACGGCCTATGGAACATGGTATCAAATAACAGATGGTTAAGCGAGCAGCTCCGGTATGAGACCGCCAGCCCCAACTATTATTAACGCCACATGACAGGGTCTGTATATTTTGCCGATTGTGATATTTTTATTGGAACGTTTTTTATGTCCAACAAAATACTAAATCATATCGAGAAATTCGATTTAGAGCGGCATTATAACATAAATCACACGGGAGACTTTAGGAATATGTCAGTGACGTTTCTTGACCTCAAAATATGCCTCTCTAACAAAGGTTAAGTGAGCACTAAACTCATACATATTTTCTGGTTCTCATAGGGCGACAGTAGCTTGAAATACGTCCATTTTCCCTTCAATATCAGTCACGATTTTAGTTTGGTAAGCTTGTTGATATGGTTTGATAAAAGATGCCGCCCCTTATGCAGTAACAGATCACCCGTGATGAGAATCTGCTGTGAGAGTCTGCTAAACTTCTCATCATACTACAGGGTGTTCAATGAATATGTAACTCGTAACTTGCCATATTAAAGTCATGGAAGTGACCCCCTTCAACTTGAAAACATACTTACACAATCTTCTGCATGTTCTTGAAGACGTTGTGCAGAACATCGGGAGTCATGTCCCGGACGTGACGTGTCAGTGCAGCCTGGAGTTCTTGTATGGTGTGCGGGTTGCCTTCATAGGCCTTTCCCTTCAACGTACCCCATACAAAGTAATCTGGTGGAGACAAGTCGGACGATCGCGGAGGCCAGAGTCCTCGAGAGATGATGCGGTCACCGAAGATGTCCTTTAGGAAGTTCGTCGCCTTGTGGGCGGTATGTGCAGTTGCCCCATCATTCTGGAACCAGCCATTCTCAATTTCGTCCTCATTCAGTTCACCTAGGAAGGGCTCGATTGCAAGTCCGGTACCGTTCTGCATTGATGGTGTCTTGAAAGAAGATCAGCCCAATGATGCGTTTACGAGTCATGGCGCACCAAACACGAACCTTTTTATCATGCAGTGGGAACACTTTACACTTATGGCGATTGTCCGTAGTCAATACACGACTCTTCTGGCTATTCACGTAAACGGAGAGGTGAAACCATCCCGTATGCGTGTAAAACGTTGTGTCGAGAATCCCCTCACCATTGTCCTGCAGGAAGGACAGAAACCAGTTGCAAAAGTTCACACGCGCCGGGCGATCGGTTGTCTCAGTTCAAGCACGACCTACGTTTCTTCCGGAGAATCTTGTGAGCGGAACCGACGGACACGTGGTCCTGCTTTTCTAGTCATCTAACCGATTTCTTTGCACTTAGCAGCATCATATCTTGCACCTCCGCCACCTTCTCTTCGGATGTGGATGGCCTGCCTGATCTTGGACCATTATGAACGCTTCCGGTCTTTCGAAACTTGGTGATGACATTCCGTACAGCATTGCGGTTAGGCATCTTCACTCCTGGGAACCTTTCTGCAAATGCAGCCTCAACTGCTGAGCTAAACTTGTCTTCATTGAGGAACACACGCCCCTCAAGAAACACTCTTCGTTCAATGGTCAGCATTATGACCTGGATCACAATGTTATCAATGATGTCAATCAAACCGCACTTGCGAAATAATGTCATTACGAAACGTTATTCCGAGAGAAACTTGCTCAGAGACAGTTGCGTGCTGCTGACAAGGCTGTCGCTCCCGGAATCGACGGCCAAATGCCGGTTCTGTGCACAGCGACAGTGACAACCGCCTCGATTTCGCTTTGAAACTCCCTGTGGGCTTTTCTCGGCAGGTGACTCACTGGACAAAAACGAGAACCGTGGCACCGCCGTGCTGCGCATCTGGATGCCGAACGCAGATGGGTAAACTGTTGCAGATTTGAATACCGATGGGAGACAGCTGATGAGTAGGACTGTTTGCAGAAACGGCGGGCGCTTCCGGTCGGCGGTTTAACGACCTGGAAGCCGACCAGCAGCTCGGGTAGTGGGCGCGCAGAGAAGGAGGGGTGCAGCGGAGCGACGCGGCGCGCGGCTATTTCGGAGCCGCTGATGCATCCAGGTTGGCCGAGGTCGCGGCTGACGGACGGCGCGGCCAAACACACGCGCGCTGTGGAGCAGCACTGTGCTGTGGGCGGGGGGAGGAGGGGGGGGAGGAACGTATCTTACTACATAACTTAGCGATTAGCAAGTTTCGCCATCTTCGCCATGGCCAAGCTACCGTATGGTAAAAACAATACTACAGTAGCAAAGCTTACAGTAGTTTCAAGGGGGAGACAAACGGACAAGTAGGAGTAGATGTGGCGCTCTCAGGGCTCCATACAAACTATATATATATATTATTATTATTATTATTATTATTCACGTTTGGGCCCTACTGGACCACGCGAAGTACAATCACGGGGCATTCAGTTATTTTCTTTTAGACTTTCTCTCTGCCCAAATTGTTTTCATTCTCTCGGAATGAGCTCTTTTCCTTTCATCAGACCATGTGGTTCCAGTTTTCTTTGGTTTTTCAGCTTGACCAACTACCCAGTCATGAATTTTTTGCCTAAATAATTTTTTGTCTTGAATTTCATCTTGTTTTATATCTGCCTCTTTCATGTCCTCTTTTATAGCAGCAATCTCAAATTTAGCTTTACTTCGATTTTCGTAGAATTCCACTACTTGTTTAGTTAGTCTGGTAGCATCCATTCTTTTAATATGCCCATAAAATTTTAATCTGCGTTTTTTCATATCTGAATATATGCTGGTGTATTGTTGAATTTCACTATTTGCTCTTAGCCTGTATGTTCCTTCTTCAGTATATTTTGGACCTAGAATTTTTCTGATTACTTGTCTTTCTCTTTTTTGGATTTCTTGAATGTCCTTTTTTCTGTTTAAAATTAGCGTTTCAGCCCCATAAAGGCACTCTGGTTTTATGACCGTGTTGTAATGTCTCAATTTAGAGTACCTCGAAAGACATTTTTTGTTGTAGATGTCTTTTGTAAGTCTAAAAGCTGTCTCCATCTTTTGACAACGAATTTCATTTCCAATTTTTTCTAGACCAGTCTCTGAGATTGTTTCACCTAAATATTTGAATTGCGAAACTCTTTTGATTTTTCCATACTTAGTTTCCAAAAGTTTGGGTGCCAGTTTGTTGCTAGTCATATACTGTGTTTTTTCAAATGAGATTTGGAGACCTACTCTTTCTGCTGTTTCTTTAAGGATTTCTATTTGTTTCTGAGCAATTTGGATGTCCTGCGTTAGAATAACCACGTCGTCTGCAAAGGCCAAACAGTCTATTCGAATATTTGTTCGTCCTAATTTCACTGGTTGGTCAATTTTGAACTCCAATTTTCGTTCGCGCCACTCTTGTATTACTTTTTCTAGAACGCAGTTAAATAGCAACGGAGAGAGTCCATCACCTTGCCTCACGCCTGTTTTTATTTCAAAGGATTCTGAAATTTCTCCTCTGAACTTTACTTTTGATTTTGTACCAGTTAGCGTGTCTCTGATAATTGCCGTGGTTTTAGGATCCAGGCCTTGTTCTTTCACAATTTGGAAAAGAGATTCACGATCCACTGAGTCATAAGCCTTTCTAAAATCTACAAAGGTACAAACTAGTTTTTTATTGTAAATTTTTTGATGTCTCAGAATTAGTTTGAGGACTAAAATCTGTTCTGGGCAAGATCTATTTGGCCTGAAACCGGAAATATATATATATATATATATATATATATATATATATATATATATATATATATATATATATATATATTGTGTTACAAAAAGGTACGGCCAAACTTTCAGGAAACATTCCTCACACACAAAGATAGAAAATATGTTATGTGGACATGTGTCCGGAAACGCTTACTTTCCATGTTAGAGCTCATTTTATTACTTTTCTTCAAATCACATTAATCATGGAATGGAAACACACAGCAACAGAAAGTACCAGCGTGACTTCAAACACTTTGTAACTGGAAATGTTCAAAATGTCCTCCGTTAGCAAGGATACGTGCATCCTCCCTCCGTCGCATGGAATCCATGATGCGCTGATGCAGCCCTGAAGAATGGCGTATTGTATCACAGCCGTCCACAATACGAGCGCGAAGAGTCTCTACATTTGGTACCGGGGTTGCGTAGACAAGAGCTTTCAAATGTCTCCATAAATGAAAGTCAAGAGGGTTCAGGTCAGGAGGGCGTGGAGGCCATGAAATTGGTCCGCCTCTACCAATCCATCGGTCACCGAATCAGTTGTTGAGAAGCGTACAAACACTTCGACTGAAATGTGCAGGAGCTCCATCGTGCATGAACCACATGTTGTGTCGTACTTGTAAAGGCACGTGTTCTAGCAGCACAGGTAGAGTATCCGGTATGAAATCATGATAACGTGCTCCACTGAGCGTAGGTGGAAGAACATGGGGCCCAATCAAGACATCACCAACAATGCCTGCCCAAACGTTCACAGAAAATCTGTGTTGATGACGTGATTGCACAATTGCGTGCGGATTCTCGTCAGCCCACACATGTTGACTGCGAAAATTTACAATTTGATCACGTTGGAATGAAGCCTCATCCGTAAAGAGAACATCTGCACTGAAATGAGGATTGACACATTGTTGGATGAACCATTCGCAGAAGAGTACCCGTCGAGGCCAATCAGCTGTGATAGTGCTTGGTTGGTTGGTTGGTTGTTTGGGGAAGGAGACCAGACAGCGAGGTCATCGGTCTCATCGGATTAGGGAACGACGGGGAAGGAAGTCGGCCGTGCCCTTTCAAAGGAACCATCCCGGAATTTGCCTGAAGCGACTTAGGCATATCATGGAAAACCTAAATCAGTGTGGCCGGACGCGGGATTGAACCGTCGTCCTCCCGAATGCGAGTCCACTGTCTAACAACTACGCCACCTCGCTCGGTACTGATAGTGCCTGCACACGCTGTACGTGGTACGGAAACAACTGGTTCTCCAATAGCACGGTCCACACAGTGATGTGGTCAACGTTACCTTATTAGTGGGTGAGAGTGAGAGAGAGAGAGAGAGAGAGAGAGAGAGAGAGAGAATGAGTGAGAGAGGGAGAGAGAGAGGGAGAGAGAGAGAGAGAGACAGAGGCAGGCATTGGATACACGAGGGTTGACTGAAAAGTAGTGCCTGCACAAGCCCGCCCGGTTAGTCGAGCGGTCTAACGCATGGCTGTGCGTCGTTGGGCGAGTAAGTTTAAAGATGCTGAGGCAGGAACGTCTGATCTGCATGACAAAGATTTGGAGGTCCTGTGACAGCAACCACCGAGTTCCACCGGCAAAATGTTGACCGATTGATTCAGGACGATCGTGGTATCTCTCAGAGAGAAATTGCAAGCACAATCGGCATTTCACAGGAACGTGTGGGGCACATTATTGCTTTGCTTGGCCATCGGAAGATCTGTGCACGATGGGTACCCCAGATGCTGACTCCTGAAATGAAAGCGCACACACTTGAAATTTGCCAGGAATTCCTCTTGCGTTACGAGAATAAAGGCGCACAGTAGTTACATCAACACAATCACCATAAACTGCTTTCATTCTCTGATGAATCTCCTTTGGGGTTACACATTCTGCTCTCAAGAATTCAATGACTGCACGTTGCTTTAATCCCATTGACCGACCGTCTGCGCATGGCTCCATACTTTACACTGTAACAACACAACCGTTCAGTGGTAAGGCTTCTCGCCAACTGGAGATGTAGAGATGGGGCTACGGAACAAGCCAGTACCTGTCGCATACCAATGCTGCCAACTGTTGAACAGTTATGAACGTGGAGGCATTACTTTTCAGTCAACCCTCGTAATATAAATCACCATCCTGAAAAAGAAAATTAATCGTAGATGAAGGTAAAAACACAATCATATAATTACGATATTACAGTATCACAGTTATTCTGAGTACGATGCAATGTTTCTTCGGATATGCATACATGTAATGTAATTATGTAATTGACGGTTGCCATATTTTCTACTGAGGAAGTGTTACACAGTAGTACGAGTAAACTGAGGCAGTCCATTTCATTTTTGGTGTGTAGAAAAGGCAAATAACCAAAGCGAACAGATTCGTATGCCAATAGTTCCTTCCAGAGTGTTGGTACGAGCGGGGGGAAATGCCATCGGCGACGGCCGTGCCGGAACAGAAGTAGAGTAGCCGCGCAGTGCAGTCTGAGGGCAGCGCCAGACCAGATAAATGACTGCCGGCAAATTACTGAAAGGCCGCCGGCCGCCCCGCTGACGCAACCCGCCGCTTTGTGGCAGCGGCACAGCGTTACGTCGCCTCTGATGACGCCACTCACTGGAAGTGTCGAAACAACTGCGTTGCCTGCACTTCACTGTCGAGCAAAGCTCTTGTTATTTAACTCTCTGTCGTTCTGTTTTTGCGGAATTGCTTCTCTGTCCTTTTTGAACACCCATAGTCAACTCCTTTGGCAGCAATAAAGATATTTTAATTGCAAAATAGTGGGCCTACAGCTCATAAGATACAAGGCTGGTCGAAGCAGGACGGAAGAGCGTTCTGTTGAGGGAAAACCAAAATCAGTAGACCTCACTGATGAAGGCTCGTCAGAATAAATAGAATCTTCGATTCGTTTCCGGAAACAAGGTTGTTACGCCCACTCTGCTAATTAACATACCTACTGAATGTCCTAGAAATGTTGCGACGCAGTTCGAGAGGTTTTAGAGGGTGTCCTGAGGAACAAATAGAGAATAGGAACTGATGTCCAGAAACGTCATGCAAGACAGTACAGAGCGTCGACGTTAAAGGCGCCGGCGCTTGCCGCTAAGCCGCCCGCTCCGCAACAAACGTGACTTTGTACGCTGACGAACCGTAGACGGAACGTCTATCAATGTTGTTTGTTATTCAGTGATCGCTACCGATTGCCACGATGGAGCTAGCTGCTGTGTAGAAAGCCCTCGTCTCCTATGAATGCGTTTGCTGACAAATGTATAGCCTAGTGGCAGGCGCAGGCGCAGGCGCATATATGTCTACGTTATGTAGCGTCGTTACATGATGTTTCCGCACACCGGTTCCCATCTTCATTTTGGTCCTCAAGACATCCTCTACAACTACTCGAAATTTGCCACAACGTTTCTGGGACACCCTATATACTGACACGGTGTTTCATACGTAACACAGGTGTTGTAGCTGGAGTTGCGCAGTATCCCATAGTGGGGCAGTATCCCATAGTGAGCGTGAAGGTTCCGTTTGCTGGACACAATCTAACCCATTCCTTAAACTTTAGTTATCAAGGTTTCAATCTGAGTTTTGGTGCACTCTGTGAACAGACGAAGAAGCCTAAAGTGCTAAATGGTGCATCGGTTTCCTTGGAGTTCTTTCCTAGGTTACATTTAACTCCCATATATCAGCACAAAATGTTGTAGCCCGAGCTGTGTTAATGAATATACATTGTCTTCCTTATACAATGTACCAGATGCTGATCCGATCAGTGTTAGGAAAGCAAATTTCCAGAAACGAAAAGCGAAACAGATGCAATATACCTGAAAAATATCACTTCAAATAATACAGTGGTTTGTCGTGAGATAAGACAAAACTCATAAGCTAAATGCAAGTAGATGACGTATTATCACAAGCTGTACCACTAGTTGTTAATGTTCATAAAGGAACAGATAGTTACTAGTTTACCAAATTAAATATTCGTTGAAATGAAGATAAACTTAAAAAAATAACAAGAACCAATGGAAATAAATAATAGTAGAGGCTGCATCAATGCACTGCCTGATGGTTCCCACCACGGAATGATCACCACCAGCTGTAGCTCGATACAGAAAACACATTCCGTTCAGTCAAAGTTTGGCGTTCCCATCCTGCACTCGTGGCAAATCAGCCAGAGATTACCTAGCTATAATGTGACTTGTGGTTGTCAAAGATCTTCACGGCCACAACTGATATAACACTTATCCAGTGTAGCTGAGAGACAGAGAACGGTCATATTAAAAACAGAAAACGAGTGGAGTCTAAAGATTCCTGAAGATGATGAAATAAAACACAGACATTTGTGTTGTTATAAGACGTAAGTTGTTTGAGTAAATAAGAAACTAAATCTTGACTTCTCACTAGAACGCGTGGGTCCTCTCAAATTTGTTTAATATTGAAGGACTCTGAATAGCGTGTTATTCTTTTATCCTCGTTCTGACCAACTGGGATCAAAACGGTTCAAATGGCTCTGAGCACTATGCGACTTAACTTCTGAGGTCATCATCGCCTAGAACTTAGAACTAATTAAACCTAACTAACCTAAGGACATCACACACATCCATGCCCGAGGCAGGATTCGAACCTGCGACCGTAGCGGTCGCTCGGCTCCAGGCTGTAGCGCCCAGAACCGCACGGCCACTCCGGCCGGCAACTGGGATCTCGCAACAGCTTCAATTTTTGTTCTTTCCCTGTTATTGTTTCCAGTTTCTCCAGCACTCTCTCACTTTCTCACCATGTTGTGTTTCTCTTTCTTGTGTTCCTGTTGTTCCCGATATCTTATCTCGCCTATCTTGAAAGCCTTGCAAGTTTAGTGTTTTAGTCTTAAAATGGTTGCTTGAGTCTGATTCTACGTTGTTGTTTCTTTCTAGTTCTATTCTTATTTCTTTAATCCATGCTATTTTCGATTTCTTATCCCAGGAATACAGAAATATTTGTATCGTTAGCCTGCTGACATTCGCCGTTAGAATTAACCAAAGAAGATTAATCTTCGCTTTGTCATTTCTTCTGGTATTTTCTCTATATTTTCGCAGACCTCCACCAAATTTCTCATTTTCAAACTATCTGTGGTTTATATTGCGCCAGTAATTTTCTAATAATCCGTCACAAAAGCATCTCTATTATGTCCGGCATATGGTTCATCGTTAAGTATCACACCACTTAAAAAATCCTGGTCTTAACACAGTTGTATAATATTTTAGTTCTGTTTTCGGGAAACGCATTTCTTGTTGCAGATATTTTTTATCAAACTATATGCTCTTGCTGCTGTATAAACTCTTGCATCTATTGCTAATTTTCCTGTTCCGTCTAGTTTCACCAAGCTGTAAATTAACTAACCCATTCCAGTTTGTTTATTTGTGTTTCCGTGAATTGTTGAGCATTTTTTTTAATATTTGTCACGAATTTTACTTTTACAGCTGAAGTTTTCAGAACAGTTGTATTTGTTGTTTTTCTTGAAGATTTCTTTGAGTAACTATTTGTGTAGTGTTTTCTGAAAGTAGCGCAAAATCGTCTGAAAAAGCGACGCAGTTTACATTAGTTTCATTTGGTTTCCTCGCCAGAGTTACTGGTGCAGTTCTGTGACTTCTTAGCTCCAAATGTCAGATGCATGCAATATTTTTATAAAAGACAGTTAAATAGTAAATACAAAGTTTTTTGTAAAGCGGAGTTAAAGAGTAAAGATGATAATGAGACGTCCATTAACTATGTGAGAGGTTTTCTTAAAATCTGGAGTGTCCCTCCCCCGTTGATGAGGTGTGGTGGTACTCCCCACTCATCCCCTTCATGTGAGGTATACCCGTAGGTGGGTAAAGACACGTAAAAATAATTTTTTTAAAATTTGTTCCAAGCATTTATTAAGACACTTTAATAAAACTACGCAGTGTATTATCAGTGTTTTTAACACGTGATTCAAAATAGCATTTTAAACATGCCTTTCCTGAGTAATATTCATACAGACAGGCGGATAGACAGTCAAGAAGGCTGTACGAAAAAACGTTTTAACCTTTCGACGGATTCCTTAAACAGTTGAGCTTTTATTGGTATATTATATACATTATGTGTCATTGATTCTTTACTTACTTTACAGAAGAAAGACAACACAGTTTGTACCTTACTTTGAACTGTATGATTATGTAGGTTTCCAGTCCCTTAATTTGAATAATGACTAAGAGAATTCTTGTGGGTGAACTTCACTTCGCTTCTTTCCACAAATGACGAAGTTCTTGTTTGCACGTGTGCGCGCCAAGCGGCTTAACAGACGCGTTCTGAAAGTTTTGACACAAATTGGTGTTGAGCATTATAACATCGGCATTACATGCTTTGCAGAATGTCACGAATAGCTGGTTGACTGACACGCACTGAGTTCGATCAGTGCGGGAGAGAATTCCACGAGTGAATTCGAAAGATGCTTGTTTCAAATCGGGGAATCCGAGGCATGCGCGTTTGTGAAGAGCTGAGTTCAGTCCAGAGAGGCCATAAAGAGTTCCATACTGTGTATGCTCGGGATTAATTACATAAAACCAAGTGATATGCTGTATCCCATATTCCGTGAATTGATGTGAGATTTTCATTGTCTCCTTCCGTTTTAAATGAGATTTGGTGAGATTTTGCCTTATACCACCTCCCTCCCCCGCATTGTCAGCTAGCGTAATTAATGGACGTCCCCTACGCTGAATGATCGTTTAACGCGTTTTTATTTCAAATGGTTGAGATGCTTGTCCCTTATATTTAACTTAAAGTATCGTATTGGTAAGTGTTTCATGTTATGCGTGTTTTAAATGTGCTTTAACACCCAATTACCTTACTATTTAACTGCTGTTTCTCCGAGTAGCGAACCAAGTAGTTCCGACAGAAGTGGCTTGTACGGCGCTTGTTCTCCCCATTCTTGAGTATTGATCATGTATCTGGGATTCCTATCAGATAGGACTGATAGAGGGGAGAGAGAAGATCCAACGAAGAGCGGCGCGTTTCGTCACGGGATAGTTTAGCTGCCGAGAGACCGTTACGGAGATGCTAAACAAACTCCACTGGCAGACGTTACAAGAGAAGACTTGTGCATCACGGAGATACACTACTGCCGGCCGAGGTGGCCGAGCGGTTCTAGGCGCTGCAGTCTGGAACCGCGCGACCGCTGCGGTCGCAGGTTCGAATCCTGCCTCGGGCATGGATGTGTATGATGTCCTTAGGTTAGTTAGGTTTAAGCAATTCTAAATTCTAGGGGATTGATGACCTTAGAAGTTGAGTCCCATAGTGCTCAGAGCAATTTTAACCATTTTTGATACACTACTGGCCATTAAAATTGCTACACCACGAAGATGACGTGCTACAGACGCGAAATTTAACCGAAAGGAAGAAGATGCTGTATATGCAAATGATTAGCTTTTCAGAGCATTAACACAAGGTTGGCGCCGTTGGCGACACCTACAACCTGCTGACATGGGGAAAGTTTCCAACGGATTTCTCATACACAAACAGCAGTTGACCGGCGTTGCCTGGTGAAACGTTGTTCTGATGCCTCGTGTACGGAGAAGAGATGCGTACCATCACGTTTACGACATTGATAAAGGTCGGATTGTAGCCTATCGCGATTGCGGTTTATCGTATAGTGACATTACTGCTCGCGTTGGTCGAGATCCAATGACTGTTAACGGAATATCGAATCAGTGGGTTGAGGAGGGTAATATGGAACGCCGTGCTGGATCCCAACGGCCTCGTATCACTAGCAGTCGAGATGACAGGCATCTTATCTGCATGGCTGTAACGGATCGTGCAGCCACGTCTCGATCCCTGAGTCAACAGATGGGAACATTTGTAAGATAACAACCATCTGCACGAACAGTTCGACGACGTTTGCAGCAGCACGGACAATCAGCTCGGAGACCACGGCTGCGGTTACCATTGACGCTGCATCACAGACAGGAGCGCCTGCGATGGTGTACTCAACGACGAACCTGAGTGCACGAATGGCAAAACGTCATTTTTTCGGAGGAATCCAGGTTGTGTTTACAGCATCATGATGGTCGCATCCGTGTTTGGCGACATCGCGGTGAACACACTTTGGAATCGTGTATTCGTCATCGCCATAATGGCGTATCACCCGGTGTTATGGTATGGGGTGCCATTGGTTACACGTCTCGGTCACCTCTTGTCCGCATCGACGGCACTTTGAACAGTGGACGTTACATTTCAGATGTGTTACGACCCGTGGCTCTACCCTTCATTCGATCCCTGCGAAACCCTACATTTCAGCAGGATAATGCACTACCGCATGTTGCAGATCCTGTACGGACCTTCCTGGATACAGAAAATGTTCGACTGCTGCCCTGGCCAGCACATTCTCCATGTCTCAGAGAAACTGAAAAGGTCTGGTCAATGGTGACCGAGCAACTGCTCGTCACAATACGCCAGTCACTACTCTTGATGAACTGTGGTATCGTGTTAAAGCTGCATGGGCAGCTGTACCTGTACACGCCATCCAAGCTCTGTTTGACTCAGTGCCCAGGCGTATAAAGGCCGTTATTATCGCCAGATGTGGTTGTTGTGGGTACTGATTTCTCAGGATGTATGCAGCCAAATTGCGGGAAAATGTAATCACATGTGAGTTCTAGTATGATAAATTTGTCCAACGAATACCCGTTTATCATCTGCATTTCTTCTTGGTGTAGCAATTTTAATGGCCAGTAGTGTATTTGGTATTGAAATTTCAGGAATGTGGTACCGGAAGTACCCTCGGCCATTGCGGAGTATGTTGTAGTTGCAGTTTTGCCGGACGCGCCGCTCTCGTGCCCGCAGGAGCGGCTGTCGGGCGGGCGCACGCTGGTGCACTGCGTGGCGGGCGTGAGCCGGTCTGCGGCGCTGTGCCTGGCGCACCTGGTCAAGCACTGCGGGCTGCCGCTGCGCGCCGCCTTCGCGCACCTGCGCGCCCGCCGCCCCGCCGCGCGGCCCAGCGCCGCCTTCTTCCGCCAGCTCATCGACTTCGAGCGCGCCGCGCTGGGCGCCGCCTCCGTCGCCATGGTGCGCCACCCGGCCGCGCCCGGCGCCCTCATCCCCGACGTCTACGAGCCCGACTACCGCCACACCGTCTGGTTCCAGCAGCACTGCGCCGGCCGCGCTTTCGGCAGGCACTGACGCCGAACGCGCAGCACAGCCGCGCTGGAGCCTCTCGGTGGACGTGGCAGACACTTCAAGGTGTCGCTGGAGCCTTTACTCTGACTGTCCGAGAGGCCTAGTGTTGTCGACAGCCGCAGCAGTGCCCAACGACAATATCCGGAGGGTGTGTCGAGGAGTGAGGGCTACCTGTCTGTACCTGCAGTACCCGCCATGACTGGGCCTACGACTACCTTAAACATTACTTTCCGTCAGGGAGGACTTACTCAATATGTGAGGAATCTACAGCAGTCTCCTGATCGAGCATCAGCGGTGCAGTGCCAACGAAGTACAATGAAATCGTTGGAGACCGCACCTTAACTGAATTGTCCAGGAATACTGGTACAATGTGCACAGTTTAATAACATCTACAGCAGAGCCTTGTTCGTTGCCGTATTAGGCACCACGGGCAATGGATATTGATGAGAACGTGATATATATTTTCACTATTCACGGCAATTTAATATGTTCCCATAATCCAATCTCACTAGTGAACGATTGTATGTACACGATGAATCCGGTTGGGATGGAAACTCTTATTTTCTCTATGAGTGGGTCTACCACGGCTCCGCCAACACTCTCACCAAAGTATTACCCACAATGCGCTTATTCTGGCTACCGATGATATCTACTATGTCCTCTCGGTCAAGTAACGCCAGAGTAGTGGCAAACTCCAGCACTCGAATCAATTCAGAGGAAGTGCTTTCTCTTTCCATAATGTCTACTAATTTAATGTTGTGTTCATCCCAGCCAGCTGAAATCGTTTCGACTTAGCACTAATTTCGTGGTTTGTGTGCTTGTAATACAGGGGTAACGGGAATAAGTGCTGATATTTCTGTTGGTTACTGAGGCAAATATCTGTACTGACCTCATTTAAAGTCTTACAGTTACAGCCATTACAAGTCGTGTGTTTTTAGTTTCGTTGGTACCACCATGTACGTGAGGCCAGAGCCAACCATTAACGCCTATTTTTCCCTGAGCAGTGGACGCAAAGTGGTAAGTCTATACCGACAGGCGTAATCCACTTACAGGCACAGTTACGACCGTACAGAAAACATAAGATCGTAAAGTTTGCAACATGTTTGTGGGAAGACTGATCGATGAAAAGAAAAAACAGCCGACACACTGATGTGTGTACATATTAAGACGCCACATGTAAACAATCGGCACTTATATACTCATTACACCCTGTATATGCAAAAACCTTTCATTCCGTCCCACGAGGTTCACTGAATGTCTTTTAGACCTTTGCATCCCGTAAAATTCACTGGAAAGTGAAATACTACATGTCAGAAACCATCGACGAAATCACGGGGAAAGGCGTAAAATAATATGGTCGTCTGATCCATGTTACAGTATCACCGTCAGCCACGTACATCGGAGTCGTGTGACAGAGAAATACTACGCAAATTACTCATAAAATAACCACTTTATTTCAGATGACTGAATTACTGTCAGCAGTTAGCACTGATTACAGACGCTACCCACAGCAATATACCTTTGAGCTATACCTTGTATTCATTTTTCCAGCTTTTGTTCTCCTAGGCTGATGCTAGGCCTCCTATTTACAACAGTAAACTGCGACACCAATATTAAAATGCTATGAAGACAGTGAAAAAAGATTAGTCACGTAAAAGACATCTCTAGCGAAGTGTGTCACCATTTTCAGTGTAACATATCAGACGCATTGTCTCTCCTGATCCACATTATTAGGCAATCGGTTTTCCAACTAAATGAAAGTTATAATGTCCATTTTTTGTAGCAGAATGTGCCTTCATTTTTCTGCTTGTTCGAATGTTTAATATGAACTAAGAAACATATAGCTGGTGAGAAGACTTTGTCACTGCATAAGGTTTACACACTTTCTGTGAAACGTGTTATTGAATCATTGACAAATGTATTGATCAAACTGAATGTAGATTCACAATGTCGAATGTTTTTTAACTGGTTGAGCCAAGTCATTAATAGCGTTTAGAATGTATGACGTGAAATTCAGCCTAGTTAAAACCATTGGATGTAAAAGACAGTGACTTCTGTCGACATAAACATGCATCTTAAGATTGGCAGTAACAAAATACAAAAGGTCGAAAGAGAAATATGATAAATCTCCTGTTACTCTACACATTTTAGGTGATCTACATAAATCATTTTTGTATCATTTTGCCAGAGTAACTCAACGACAGAATCTTTTTGTGTCTGTGCAAAGCAGACTGATTCATTTGCTACTACTTTATATGATGGGCAACCATCTTTAGCGAAACATTTCTGCCTGTGATGGGAGTAGTCAAGGATACTCTCATGAACGATTGACCTTGAGTGAATATTTGAGCGAAACTGAAACTGGCTTTAGTGAAGTATCTGCACTCCAGTAAGCAAGATTGGTGTGTTATTTTTATAACTCAAAAGAATTTCAGAGGTGTTCCTTCACAGATTTTCTGAAATTCTTTCACTAATGGCCTTTGTGGGCATACTGTAGCTTTCTTTATCTTATACAAGTGATTTGCCAATATTTGGCAGAAGCACATTCCGAGGTATCTACTTCTTGATGTAGTTATTATAAGATACTAATAATATTTGGTATTCCAGTTGTAGAAGTTTTTTCACATTTGTTTGTATTCTAACAAAAATACAAATTAATTTCTGTTTAGTTTATAAATGATGTTAATTGCAATAAATTAATACTTTCTTCAAGGTACTTATTGTCACGGTGTTCATTTATTTATGCAAGAAACCTCCAGAAACACTGAAGATTCTGCTGTTCCTCAATGCACTACACAATCGTTAGTGATCCCAGAAACGAGAATGGCAAATGAATAAAAATACCCAGCCTCAAATTCTCGTGATGTGTAATTTCAGACTACAGAATGTAGCTCACGCAATATGTGGACATTTTCTTTAGTGAAATAATGTTGTATATAGAGTTATTATTAAATTTCTAACGTTCTCAATGAGACAGTGATGATACGGTAATGGTATATAGGTTCAAATAATGAAAACGAACATTAACTTTCCTTTGTTGGTTGGTAGTTATTGGTACAAGGACTCTCGTCACAGAGATCATCAGCGATAATACTAAGGTGATTCGAGACTGCGGAGAAACAAAAAAGGACAATGTAGAGATCTGACGCTCATTTCTTTTTTCACTACTTACACCCTTACTTCCCCACAGAAACATACAACACATAATATTTAGTACGTAACGATTCTGAAGTATCTAGTGTTAAAATATACAGACTATAACTACACAATAGCTAAAAATCTAACAGGAAACTAAGTCATTTATTTATTTAATCGTATGGCTAGGACCCCCCGTCGGGCAGACCTTTCGCCGGGTGCCCGTCTTTCAATTTGACGCCACTTCGGCGACCTGCAGTCGATGAGGATGCTAGGTTGATGACGAGGGCAGCACAACACCCAGTCCCTGGGCTGAGAAAATTTCCCCATCCAGCCGGAAATCGAACCCGGGCCCAGAGGACTGACTATCCGTCGCGCTGACCAGTCTGCTACCAGTGGGGGGTGGGGGTGGGGGGGCGGACAACTAAGTCATTAATTACAGACAAAAAATAAGATGCGGCAGTGACACTGAAGACACAGTAAAATGTTCTACCTAATAAACTACGCAGAAGAACAGACATTCGTTTAACCATAGAGGGCTCATCAACTGGTAAGCCTGTTGCAGCCCTTATACCTTAACATACCCTATTAAGATGTGCAGCACACAGTATTTGTTGCACACTGGCGGGTCCCCTCGCGTCGGGGGGCAGGGGGGCAGGAGCCTATAAGGAGCCACTCCCTCTGCCTCAGCAGCCGGAAGACGGAACGATACAGCCGTGTCGTTTGTTTGAGAGATCACAGGTCTCTGTTCCTCAACCTCAGCCACACCACCTCCTACATCACGACACCGAGGTTGCTGCACGTACGGCGGCAGCGCATTATGGAGTCGCATGCGGGCACCCTTTGGTGCTTCATTACCCTTCATAACAAGAAATGCGATGTTGTAACGTAGGAGATATGTAATTACTTTTTTTAGCTTGATGGCGCGATGTTTGATGCGCAGGGTTATGTATAGAAAGAACAAATATCAGATACCAGTCTGGTCAGTGTCTGGGCTAAACAGCAGCCAAACTGATGCTGAGACAGTTCCTCGAAAAAATAAAAAAATACGTCCTTCTCCTTTCTTCCTGGTCCAGCTGAGAAATTGCTCGTCCAGTAATGATATCAATATCGACCACTTATTAATCTTTTACAGATAATAGAGACCAGGTCACTTAATCATTTCTCTTTTGTTACATTATTTCATAATGTGTTTCCGCTCCTGTAATCATCAGACCTTGTAATAATGTCAAAAGTCATATTAAAAAGTATACATTACACAAAACATCCGTGAGATTTACCCCATCAAATTTAGATCTTCTCATAGCTTCTGAAGCACGGAAAAGCGTCAACTGCCAACTCTCCTCGAAAGCTTACCTGAATACCACAAGTTCTAACAGAGAGACGTCGCCACTGAGGAATGCCCTGCTATCTTTCCTTACATTTTTCTCGTGCCACACATATAAAAATACCATAGAAAGCCTTTAAATACATTTATTGACGGTACGTCTGTAGGTGCGAAATCAGAATATCAGTTCAAATGACAGTAACATATATGTATATGTGGCGTCTACATAAATTTAACAGTAAGTGTCCTCCATAATAATTTTGTACATGTCAATTAGCAATTTATACTTAATTTATCCTAGTAAATGTATACGCAACGAACTGGCATTAAAATAAATAAGATACGCACGATTCCTGTTCAGCATGTCACCCAGCATGAAAAAGTAGAGAGCGAGACAGAGAGATCATGATCAGAGAAAACCTTGAACTTACATCGTTGTTTATACTCACGCAACTTACTGGGAGATTAAAAGGAATCCGAAATTAAAGTTGTGAACAATCATAGCTCATTCCAAATCAATACAGCTTGGTTACATTTGAGCGTGACACTGAAATTTTCTCCAATTATTCAAACAAACAAATACTGAAAGCAGAAAACTGCAGCAAAAACCCAATTTTCTGTGTGGAACGGTGATCGCAGAATTCAGAAATCAACATTTCATCATCCGGTCCGGAAAAAATTACGGCTATATAGTTTTAAGTACTTGGCGAGAGGCAGCGATACACTTTTCATCAATGCCGCAAAACATCAAGCTGCTACCGTGGAAGTTGGTGACTGTGCTGGCCGTCCTTTGCATACTCAATCTTCAGTGCGACACACTTTCACAACGCTGGATAACTTGCTGTTGACATTGCTTGTGGAAGTCTGCATTTTGGCGGTTCACGAAACTCTCAACCTCGTCGTTTTGGAAATTCCCGCTGTGCAATCTTTCCTTCATCCAAAGAAAGACGAAGATGGCCTGTTAGGTTATTACAGAGGGTGAGGAAAAATTTGATAACTCATAGAAGTAGTTTGATTGTGTGATGTACAAAATGAGTTCGGGGTTTCTCTGCGGGGCGGAAACACGCCCTTGGACTCCGCCCTGCGACGCTTGCCTTGGCAGCGGCTTGCAACCTCGTGAAGATTTTACGGCATCATACTCCTGTGCCGGCTCCTGTGTCTGTTAACACTACACCGTGGTAGTCCGTAAACAGCGCCACCTCGCCTGATGATGATCGTGGCTCCGCCTTTTTCGGCGGTGGTGAATCAGCCTGTTTCCGCTGCTTGGTTTGCCCCTCAGTGTATGGATCACAGTGACACACCTACTCGTCCACAGTCACCATGCGGTTAATGAAATCTTCCGTATTGGTCTTATAGAGCTGCAACATTTTCACTGATGTTTCGGTTTTTTGGGCTTCCTGAATGTATGTGAGCAGTCGCGAAACCTAGCGGGCGGCGAATTTTGTCGTGTTCAGAATGTCGTGCAAGATGTGGACAATCGACCCGTTTCTAATTTTCATATTTTCTAAATGTTGGGCCGAATGTGTTGCGCCACAGAGCCGCCATTTGTCTTGTGCTTCTCAATCTTTCAAAAAGAGATGTTCTATCTACACTTCACCGTTTTTCAGTTTGACTTCTTTTATCATACTGGAACCATCTCAGCTCACGTATGGGAAAAGTCTCTCGCTTTGAGATGTGGGAGTAGTGGTAGTACTAGTAGTAGTAGATGGAGGAGGACAAGGAGGAGAAGGAGAAGGTTGTGGCAGTGTTGGTGTTGTGCGCAAAAGGCCTTGTAGACTTTGGGTACATGGCAATGAGCGTTCGGGAAGGCCACGTTAGCAGCAGCATGAAATACCATTTCCCGAATCGCTGCAATGGTGTAACCGGATCGGCGTGTACACCGCAGGCATATTTCCTGGGAGTCTGGTATTTCATGTAGGTGTGTTTACGACTTCGTTGGCGGGTCCTGAAGATACCAGAAGATTTCATGTCGGTGAGTCACTAAACAGTTGGATGACATTGTGAAAGGCAAGCAAATGTTTGCCTGGACAACATGGTTATCTCCCACGACAATACAAGGCCGCATATGGCTATCGGAAACGCCTAAAAGCTCTGGTCATTTCACTGGGAGAGTCCGGATCACCTTCTACACGGTCCGGACCTCGCTCTTACTGGTTTCCACGTTTTCGCTTTGCTTAGAAAGTTCCTAGAAGGACAGCTATTCATGTGCAAGACAGCAGTCCGACGGTGGTTCCGCTGTCAGCCGGAAAATTTCAACACAGGGGGATCTCAAATTTAACGTTGATATGGGATAATTGTCTGAACTGGTTCTGGGAGTATGTGGAATCATAGTGTAAGGTAAGTAAAATAATACATAATTTCTAATTACATATATGTTACGTATTTCGGATGGTAAAAGATAGAACCAAAAGACTTTCGATTCGCCCTCGTAAACACTTGCTTGGAGCAGATACAACAATTAGAACTAACATTAAACGAAAAAAAGTGTAATATTATTATGTAGTTGTCTAACCAACTTTTTACGTCTCCAAAAGTTTGGCAGTCGCAAACAAATAGCAAACAAACCGAAAGACGGAAAAGTAATATTATAGGGCATAAAGGGCAATAAATCAGATAGCGACGATTACAATTTTGCACCCTATTGTATTTAATTGACAAGAACACACTCACGAAGGAAATTTTAAACCTTGCCTTTCTCGTTCAAATGAGTAACAGAAGTTAATGGGGACTTACAAGAAATTTGGATCCACAAAAAGGGATCAAGACAGTTAAATTTAAGACTACTTATTCAGAAATACAAATTTGCTTAAAAATAGTCTCGACATTGCATATCTTGTAGAGAAGTACATAAAAGGTACACAGCCAGTTAATGAATGGGTGGTGCGAACAGAACACAATTAGGTTGTAATGCACTCCTTTTTTTGTATTTAGCACGTCAAGTTCCGTAGGACCAAATGGAGGAGCAAATCTCCAAGGTCATGGAACGTGTCAGTACATGAAATTACATAAAATTCTTATGAACCCAGAAAAAGTCAATACATAAGTTTAAGTAAACGCAGTCAACAATATAAAAAAAAATCAATTAATTTTTGAAGGAACTCTTCGGCAGAATAGAAAGAGTGACCCATGAGGAAACTCTTCCGTTTCGATTTGAAAGCACGTGGATTACTGCTAAGATATTTGAATTCGAGTGGTAGCTTGAAAATGGATGCAGCAGTATACCGCACATCTGCCTGCACAAGACTTAAGGAAGTCCGATCCAACTGCAGGTTTGATTTCTGCAGAGTATTAACTTGGTGAAAGTCGCGTATTCTTGGGAATAAGATAACATTGTTAACAAGAAATGACTGTAACAAATATATACATTGAAAGGCCAATGTCGAAATACCCAGACCCGTGAACAGGGGTCGACAAGAGGTTCGTGAACTTACACCACTTATTGCCCGAACCAACCGTTTCTGAGCCAAAAACATCCTTTTACAATGGGAAGAGTTACCCCAAAATATAATACCAACAGACATAAGCAAATGAAAAAAAGCAAAGTAGACTAATTTTCGTGTCGAACGATCATTCACTTCAGATACCGTTCGAACAGTAAAAATGGCAGCATTAAGTCTTGGAACAAAATCCTGAACGTGGCCTTTCCACGAAAGTTTACCATCTACCTGAACACCTAGAAATTTGAACTGTTCACTTTCACTAATCATAGGCCCATTCTGTGAAGTTAAAACGACAGGTTCTGCTGAATTGTGTGTTAGAAAATGTAAAAACTGAGTCTTACTGTGATTTAGCATTAGTTTATTTTCCACAATCCATGAACTTAGGTTATGAACTGCGCTATTTGAAACCGAACCAATGTTGCACACAACTTCCTTTACTACCAAGCCAGCGGCATCATCAAACAGAAACATTTTAGCGTTACTCGTAATACTAGAGGGTACATCATTTATATAAATAAGGAACAAGAGTGACTCCAACACTGATGCCTGGGGCACCCCCCCCCCCCACCCCGCTGACCCCCCTTCCCTACAATGGACCATACCCCACTCAGATCCCACATCACGGCCATTCTCAACATTGTGAGTAATGACCCTTTGTTGTCTGTTGCTAAAGTAACAGGTGAGTCAATTGTGAGCTACTCCCTGTATTCCGTCATGCTCCAACTTCTTGAGCAGTATTTTGTGAATAACACAATCAAACACCTTAGTTAAATCAAAAAATATGCCTAGCGTTCGAAACCTTTTGTTTAACCCATCCAGCACCTCGCAGAGAAAAGAGAATATAGCATTTTCAGTTGTTAAACGACTTCTAAAGCCGAACTGTACATTTGATAGCTAATCGTGTGAAATAAAATGATAAATTTTCCTTACATACAAAGCCTTTTCATTAACTATAACAAACATTAATGGCATAGAAATAGGTCTAAAATTATCTACATATCCCTTTCTCCCTTTTTATAAAGCGGCTTTACTAATGAGTACTTTAATCGTTCAGACAACTTACTATTCCTAAAGGAAAAATTATAAATATGGTTAAATATAGGGATAGCATGTGCAGCACAGTATTTTAATATTCTGGTAGGCACCCCATCATAACCATGAGAGACCTTAGTCTTCAGTGAGTTAATTACTGACTCAATCTCCCTCTTGTCTCTATCACAGAGGAGTACTACAGACACCAATCTCGGTAAAGTATTTGCCAAGAACGTTATATAATTTCTTGTAGAAACTGAATTTTTATTCAATTCACCAGCAATGCTCAGAAAATGATTGTTAAACACTCTACATATATCTGATTTGTCAGTAACAGAAATATTTTTACTACGAACTGACATTATATCGACGACGTTGTGCTGCTGACCAGACACTTCCTTCACAACTGACCATATGGTTCTAATTTTACCGCTGGTGAGTTAGCTGTTTATTTGCATACCACATACTCTTTGCCTTCCTCATAACCTTTTTAAGCACCTTACGATACTGTTTTTAACGGGATACTGTAGCCTGATTGTGACAACTTCTAACATTTTGATATAGTTTCCGTTTTGTTCCACGGGATATCATTTGTCAGTCACCGATGCTTCCTGTTGCTGATAGTACCCTGTTTAGAACGCTCTAATGGAAAGCTACTCTCAAAGAGCATGAGAAATATGTTGAGAAAAGCATTGTATTTATATTTATTACCTATGTTATCAGCACTATAAACATCCTGCCAGTCTTGTTCCTTGACAAGATTAAAAAAACTCTCTATTGCTGTTGGATTAACTTTCCTGTATAGTTTGTAATTATATGTGACATTCGTTTGAGTACAAAGCCTTTTAGTGTTAAAATTTGTGCATCATGGTCTGAAAGGCCATTCACCCTTTTACTAACAGACTGTCCATCTAGTAATGAAACAGAGACATTGGTATACTCGATAATGCGTGCATGAAGCAATCCTTTGAATCATCCGGTGAATGAAAAGTGCATGATCCTTGAAAAGCAGCATCAAAGTAGATATATTAAAGGCGGCCTCTTTTTCGAACAGAGGAGGAGTTCGACACTAATTTTGCATAGCAATCTAGATAGTAAGAGGCTTCTGCAGCAACTAAGCACAAAACAATGTTGATGCGTTCGGCAGCCTTTCTACTCAAATCACCATCACGTTTCTCTGCTTTCTCAAGCAGCGTTTATTTAACAGTTAAGAAGCGGACTTCAAACTATTCATGGCGTTTGTGGAGTGTTTTTTTGTTCCTGCCTCTATGTCACACTTTTCAGCTCATAAGAAACAGTCTTTTTTGAAACTGAATGGATAAGAGGAAGAGGATCTCAAACTTTTATCAACTCCTTGTGCAACATTCTGATTAATTAGTTTCCTTATATTATGTTCCTTATCCTTGCTGACGAGTATCTGAGTTTTCAAGCCCTTCGTCTGTCCTTCCGAAACAGATTTACCACAAATTAGACAGGTAGTAGGGTCCAGCGTTATTGTTTTCCCAGTCCAGAAAAAAGAAATGAGACTAAGAAGAAGCACTTCATAAAAACCGCAAACTGGTAAATACTGTCACTAAAACAGAACTTTCTGGCACTAATTTGACAGTTCAGAAAATTAACTCAACTGAACTCGGCACTGGGTAGGAAGAAACGGCAGCGACAATAATGGTAGGGGAGAGCTGAGTGGATGGGAAAGGGAACTTTACATTTCTGTTGTTGGCACTTACTCCTGATTTCAACAATACTGATCGCAAAAGAAATATCATTAAGTAGAATTTATAGGCTACGGAATATTTCCATACACTTAATTACACTTTTCATTTAAATACTGTGCTAAATAATTGAAACTGAAAACTATTACGTTAACGTAATTCTGTTCTAATTCTTATACTTCAAATACTACTCGTATTAATGAAAAGATGCACAAGATCCTTTTCGTGTACAATTTTGTGATGAATATACTTACTAATAAGTGCTCTGTTCGAAAAATGAGTCTTTTTGTGTATAAATGCGAAATATGGTACAAATTAACTTTTGAAGAGGATAGAGTGGGGTCGCGCCCCTCTTACGAAGGGGAGCTTTTCTGTTTCTTATTATTACACCACATACGAGTATTTTTCCGAAGTTTCCAAACTTTATACATTTTCCCCCCATTTGCTGAATTTCTTACTAATTTGCCTGGGGTAAGACTGCCTGATGTGGTAATGGAGATGATAAAACCTATTTTCAGAGACTTAGCAGCATCTGAACTGTTGAAAAAGTGTGTTCATGGAAAAACTCAAAACCTCAAGGAAAGTGTAAATAATGTTACATGGTCTAGAATCCTCAACACTGTGTATGTTGGAATAGAAACAGTTCACTCACTTTGCTGTTGCTACTTTCAATGATGGCAACGTTATAAGGTGCAAAGTATTTAGAAACATGGAAATGAAGATAGGTTTCTACATGGTACAAACTATTCTTGGTTTAGACAAGGAATGTATTCGTGTTGCTGACAGGGCTGTAAATATCCTAGAAATACAAGCCTGAGTACACAGGAGGACGACAAAGAGGAATCTGGAGGAGGAGTTTGCAGAAGATAATCGATCCTATGGACCTGGAATGCACTAAGAAGGTAACCCAAAGTTTGTCACTCGATTCCCAAAAGTTTTATTTTTTCAAACAAATTAAATGTATTCTCAGTATCTACCAAATCAATTTGCTTCAGAAGTTCAGGAAATGCTACGCAGTCCCTTCTGCGTAACATCACAAGGCCTTTTTCCAAAAACCTGTATATTGTTGAATTTACAAGCAAAAAGGCACAAAAAATAGTGAATTTTCGTTACTATAGGAATGTCTAAAAAGTGCAACCATTTTTTAAAAATCCCTGTGATACGTTGTGGCCAATACTCTAATATATAACCTGAAATATGTCAAATTCCTAACTCAAATACTTTCTGGAAAAACATGTCATTTGTAAGGGTTATTTTAACGTACGAATGATAGGGCTTTCTGGAGCCCCTCACGTCATCGTCCACATCTATTGAACTGGGTGTCCCAGTATGTAAATAAGCACAAAATCACCAAAATGTATGGCAGATAGATAGCAAACTTGTTTTTCAGCCATAGAAGAACTGAGTCACAGAATGAACATCAATACAATCGTTATATGTGTAGTAAACATGGTCTGAAAATATACTTTGGAAGTTACTCGGTGACTGATGGTCAAAGATTAACAGCGTAAGTTGTAAGTCTGCTTTGCATAATCCATGATTATGGAAAGATAGTAGGTACAGAACTGAGTTATCTGTGAATACAAGATGTACACAATATGCTTATAGCACGAAAATGTGAGGTCATCCCAAAAGATCAATGTTAAACGAGAAAGACCCACACATCAAAGAATTGCAGAACCATTGTAACCACAACAGAACACAACCATCTGTCGAATCTTATTATAAAGTAGCTCTATGTGTCATACATAATCAGAAAATTACTGAACTTTTCCGTTAAAATATTATGTAGTGTAACCAATATGCTGCAGAGGATATATACTGCATGAAGGTACTAAATGCACAATTCAAATAATGATTGGATGTTTATAAATGTGGAGCAGGGTTGTGAGGCCGGGTGGGCAGGGAAGGGGGTGGAATGGAATCAGGAATAAACCATGTGGGACTTGTGCTAGGAAGGTGCTGGAAAAGTTGTCAAGGATAACTATAACAATTAAAAGGAGGGAGTGGGACGTGGTAAGCGGATGACATGGAATCACAGATGAAGTGGTGGAGAAGATGCCAGGTACGTATTGGAAAAGCTGTCACAGTAACGGAACCTAGCGTCGGAGGAGGCGGGTGGAGGAGTTGAAGTGTGGGGCACGGGGTGCCCAAAAGCGCCACAGGCTATAAAAGGATTACTGTAATTACGGGAGGTGGAATTATTGGGTAAGCACAACACTCTATGCAGGATGTGGGGGAGGAAAGTAGAGGTGAGAGTAAGAGAGGTAAGGAAGGTAACATAAGACTATATCACCTGTGCTTGTGTATAAGCGAATATAAGTTATACCAAATGCCATGTGACAGAGAAATAGCGCATACAGCAATTTCTTTAGTTATATTCCACAGTTATTGAGGGCATAAAATAAGGAAAGGAACAAAACGTACTTGAATTAAACTGATTGTCTAGGTTACATACTTGATGAAGAGAATAAACTTGCATTACAGAGACCAAGAAATGGCGGAGCAGGTGCAGCTGCAGGCAGGTGCTGTGTCCACTTACCAGTGAGATGCTGTAAGGGAGAACTCGTGACAACTCAGCTGTATCCATGTAAGGGATGGAGGCAGTGGGGAAGATGGCGGCAGCATCCGGGGCTGCAGAGATAGAAGTGGTCCAGCACTGACTATTCTGCCCGGCAGTAACAGCACCCGGAGCAAAGACAGTGCAGGAATGAAATTAGGCCTTCACTGTGCTGCAGGGCCAGCGCCCTTAATAGAGGTGGCTGTGGGTCAGAGGACACACGAGTGTGCTGTCGATCATATGTGGATGGATTTAGTGGAGCTGGTCATAGTTTCCTCAGACCAAGCAATTGTATGTGCACATGATGCAGAGGTAGTGGCCTCAATTGCTGCAGACAACTACTGGTATCCCCTTCGGGCGTTGGCCAATCTTGCGAGGCCATACGGTGGAGTGCAGGTGGAACCATTGTGAGATGGGCGGCAGTGGGTGACTGAGCATCGTCCAGAGCAGATGAAGCAGGGTACAGAGCCTGCAGCCATGAAACAGCTTTGTTTGCTGACTGGAGTGAACCTGTATGAACTCGAGAATCTATCAAGGACTTCCTCGGGATAAGATTGAGTGATATATTTTTTTCATCTTGGTTTTCAATGTATGGATCAGCTGCTCCACTTCTCCATTGGACTGGGGATGAAAGGGAGGGGCCGTAACATGCCAGATGCCACTCTTTGTACAAAAATCTTGAAAATCTTGAGACATAACCAGTGGGCCATTGTCCATCAAAAGTGTATATGGCAATCCCTCTAAGGCTTGACCATAGCCAACATGGATGTGAATGGTAAACAAACCATATAAAGAAATATTAAGGAAGAATCAACTTCTACAAGCCAAAAGGAGTTAAGAAACCGACCCACAATATCAGCATGAATTCCCTTCAAGAGGTTATTTGCATTTTTAACGAAATTCATCGTACAGTGACATTACCCCAAAAAATTTAAAAGAGCAAAAATTATCGCTATCAGAAAGCCAGGAAAAGAGGGAACAGCTGCAGAACACTTCCGCCCAATATCTCTACTTAGTTGTGCTTACAATCTATTGGAAAGAATGATTCTATGCCGAATCCAAGGTTAAATTAATGCTATGATACCACCTGAACACGCTGGATTAGACCTTATAGAAGCTGCTGTGAGCAAGTGCTCTCCTTTACTACTCATATAGAATCTGGATACCAAAAGAAACTTGAAACTGGAGTAGTGTTCATTGACCTGTCAGCAGCTTATGACATGGAGTGGCGCTATTATTAAAAATGTTTAAATGTGTGTGAAATCTTATGGGACTTACCTGCTAAGGTCATCAGTCCCTAAGCTTACACACTACTTAACCTAAATTATCCTAAGGACAAACAAACACACACTCATTCCCGAGGGAGGACTCGATCCTCCACCGTGACCAGCCGCACAGTCCATGACTGCAGCGCCCCAGACCGCTCAGCTAATCCCGCGTGGCTGTGGCGCTATTATTGAAAGTTTTGAGAGCAGTACCTTGCAAAATTCTAGGCAACTTCTTAAGTAACATGTTAAACAATAGGCGGTTTCATGTAAATCAAGGAGAAGAGAAAAGCAGACGGCATGTAAACGACGCATTACCTCAGGGCTCTGTTCTTGCTCCTGTGTTATTCAACCTCTACACAGCTGACCTGCCGAATCTGACCTGCCGAAAATTTCAATATGCAGATGACCTGGCAATTTCATATCAGAGTGGAGATCTTTCTGAATGTGAAGAACACCTAACGACTAGTCTTACTAAACTTTATGAGTATTTTGAGACGGCGACTGATACCAAATGTTTCTAAAACTGAAGTAAGCCTTTTCCACTTCTCTAAGCGCCTTTCATCAGCAATGATCAGTTCACAGTTCGGCCCTCTTGGCACAGTCAGATATAACGAAAGTCCAAGATACCTGGGAGTCACTATGGACAGAACTTTAACATACAAAAAACACTTTCCAACTTGGCCAAGAAGACACAAACACGAGTGAACTTTGTGAGAAAGCTGGCAGGCAGTACACGGGGAGCAGCCACATCAGTCCTCGGAGAAGCATCCCTTGCACTAGTATACTCTGCAGCAGAATACTGTGCACCAGTTTGGCTCCAAGCGCCCACGTAGTGAAAGTAGACGTCCAATGAACTCAGTTATGACAGTAATTAGTGGTACAGTCCGGTCTACACCTACTTGCTGGCTAACAGTGCTTTAAAATATCTGTCCACCATACCTCAGTCGAAAGGCTACTCTTTACAACCTCTGTCAGCAAGTTTCTGAAAACAACTCCATCCCTCTTCATGACGATTTGGTATCACAGCCCAGGAAACGTCCCAAATCTAGAAGACCAGCATATGAAATGGGAGTCCAAATGCTATCCACAGGATTCGACCAGGACGCAGTGGAAACGTGAGTGGCAAGCTACAAGAACCCGAAACCACGAACTTGTGGACAGTCCAACAGTTCCAGTTCCAGGCTTCCACCAACCAAGGGAGGTGTGGGAGCCGTTAAACAGATATCGGACTGAAGAGGGCAGGTGCAAATACAACATGAACAAGTGGGGCTTTTCAAGTGACATTGTGTGTGACTGTGGTGACACCCAAACAATGGACCACATTGTGAATGAATGGCACTGAGAAGCTCCATCAAGCATCCTACGACGCACTCCGCTGGATCGAGTCCATCAACATTCGAATGTAGAGTGAGCCGTTTTAAAACTTGTGTACTGTATATAATTTCACATGTCCATTTTTATATATATTTCTTTGTTCTGCTAAATGTGTATTACTGTAATTGATGCATACGATAATAATAATAATAATAAGCATGAATACCGTACAAGAGGCACTAGAGGGCAGGCCACGGGGAAAGAGAGGCCCGTGGAGCCACTTTATGGGTGACTCACTGTAGTACTCCCAGGATTTTACGAAAGTCTGGAGACACTTGTGTTCCAGCCGTTTCCAGCGTGCGTTATTTTAAAGCAGGGCGTAAGGATGAGCGTTGGATACTACACCCATTTATTGTTTGTGCAGGCGAAACTGGAAGGGAGATAATTTGTCGGCGCTGGCAAGTGTTCAGCGCGACCTGCCAAGATTAAGCAAATACGGCCCGGAAGCTCCGTGGCCGGATTCAAAGAGTAATGTAGCATTGTATTGTTAAAAAATGGAGAGACTCTAAATAGTGACTGTTTATTAGACGTTGAACTGCTGTTGAGAGTACGTGGACTGGACGTGGATAGTCAGCTACGATAAAAGCTTATGTATTAATTGTGTTCAAAAATGTATAATTAACTGATTCTGGGTGCCCGGCAATGTGTGGGCTTACGTCATAAAGTTTAGTTGTTTTTTTGTACAAAGTGGAAATAAATATGTTCTGGTGCATTGAATGATATTCCAAGAGTAGCGTATTTTTTAAATAAGAAGAGAATGAGCGAGAGAGCGAAAATTTCCCCTTCCTAGCAGTGAAATCTTCGGAGAAGCGTCCGGTGCTAGCAGAAGACATCGACGCTGCAAGAAAGCAGAGCCAACATTCTTCAACAAGTAAGTCCACGAAAACACTTAAGCTGTATGGAGAGAACTTAACAATACACTGGGCCACTGCAAGAACGCGGAAACCGTAAAGAAAGGACCTGAGAAAGCAGTGGAAATATTAAAGAAGAAGCTAGAAGGAAAAAAAAAACAGTTGGGAGTTGCCATAGCAACCAATAACAGCGAGGCCGAAGAGCGATTCCACAATCCAGAAATATCATGTTGATAAATGGTGAAATGATTAAGAGAATCAAGAAAATCGCACGACGCTGCAGTTAGTCTCAAATCGTCGACGCCGCCGTCTACAAACGCTGACGCCGCCGCACACCAACGCAGACGCCGCCGTACACCAACGCCGACGTCGCATCACACCAACGCCGGCGCAGCGTCCATAAAAGCCGACGCCGTCGTACACCAACGCCGACGCCGCCGTCCATTGACGCTGACGCCGCCGTACACCGGTGCCGACGCCGCCTTCCACCGACGCCGCGTGAGCTACTGCTGACCTTTGATTGTTTGTGAAGTGTCGGGGGTTGTGGAAATAAGCGAGAGTACTTTTAATGATAACTAGATTAAAGGCAGAACAAAACATATTGGAAAATGAATATCAATCCGTAGAGTCCGTTAGCGCTATGGGAATTGAAAAACAGGGGCCAGATTTAGGAGAATTAATGAGGTTTATCAAAGCGCAGTTTGAATCACAAAACACAAAACAGGACGAACTGAAGGCAGAATTAAACTCTAAGTTAGATTTGCAAAACACAAATCTAGAGGTTCAAGTTAATATCCTAAGTAATCAGATGCAAGAATGCAAAAAAAGAATTGAAAAAAGAATTGTTCGATTCCCTGAGTGAACAGACAAAAATTTTATTTAAGGATTTAGAACAGTGAAATGAAGCTCATCTAAAAGGGTTAGTTCAAAAATTAGAATATGATGTAGACTGTAAATGTAGTAACTTGGAAACACAATTTAACGAAAAATACGACTCTTTTAAAAATGTATGTAATGTTACATTTGATGTGGTCGAACGAGAATTAACTACGCCAAAAACCAATGTCCAGAAAGAAGTTAAGTTGCTCCCCCTAGTGCAGGCGCAAATTTCAGGGGTCAAATCGCGGGTGGAAACTGTAGAACAGAACTTCAAAGAAAAGTTAATGACTGCAGAGCTTATAAATTTGAATGGCTTACAAGAACAAGAAGAAGAATTAATAGGAGGAAAGGTTGAAGAGAAAGTAAGTGTTGATATCTCTTCGCCTATACCAACTTCCGATTGAGATAACACCAAGAAAGACTTAGAAACTTTGAGGAAAGAATCCAAGCTTATGCAGGAGAAACTAGAGAAAGGAACAGTTTCCCAAAATATTATATTAAATAAGGACATGATAACTGATTTGCAATGGGGATTAAATTCAGGCTAGTCGAGACAGTTTCCTAAATTCAAACCAGACGCCGAGGTACACCCCACCCATTTCTTAAAACGGTTTCACCAAGCCATACCAAAAAGTTGGGAGGATGTTAAAGAAATAGAGTTTGCGATAGGTTATTTGGAGGGTGAAACTTCAGAATGCGGCACAGTAAATATTGAAAACTTCACAGCCTGGGAAGATTTTCAGAGAAAGTTTAAGGAAAAATATTGGTCTTCAAGTGCACAAGAGAAGTTGATCTCAGATTTGTGGGATCCTAAATACTATAGTAATGCCTGGGATACAATGCACAAGCATTTTGACTGGCATTTGACAAGGGCGAAATATTTAGATCGACCAATGGAAGAAGAGGGATTAGTTAGAATTTTAATAAGACGTCTACCTAATTATGCTAGAAAAGATACTCTATGCGGTGGGTGGAAAACGGTGGAGGAACTGTTATTCTTTGTAGATGCACTCGATGCAATCAATAAAGACAGGAACGAGAACTTGCATGCACAAGAAAATACGAATTTTAGGAGGAATAATATGAATCATAATAATCAGTCAAAGCATTATGAATCCAATCTCGCCCGAGTCCACCGACCTAGCAGGAATGTAAATAGAGGGGGTTGCACACGAGGACCATTAACGTCCAACCTCGGTCCCGTAACTATGCAGGATTCCGTGCCCAGCAACAGCTGTGGAACTGGGGGTAACGAAGTTCCAACGTTCGGAAATCGTCCCGTGGTTGCTACCCGTGAGGAAACGTGGAGCGATCTGGACCCAGGGCGGGGCCCAGGTCGTCGAAATACATTGAGAAGCCTAAATAAGAGGTACAGGTTCCCTTTATGCATAAAGTACCTACCAAGGAGTGGCTACTGCTGGAGGAAACGAACAAAATCACTACGCCACCACAACCTATTATAACAGGAGAGATAGAAAACCACAAAGTAGACATATTCATCGATTCTGGTAGTGAAGTATCACTTATTTCTGAGGAATATTTAAATACATTAAAAACTAAAAGTAATTTACCTGTTTTACCAGTAACTGGGGTACACATAGTTGGTATAACTGGAAAGGAGAGTAAGGTTGTTAAATACGAAACCTTGGCACACTGCCGTATTACTGATACGACTTTTCGACAACCTTTGCTAGTAGTGGAAGACATAAATAGAGACGTATTGCTTGGTTTGGACCGATTTTAATGCTATACTAAATTTCAACGAAAACTGTATTTATGTGGGGTAACCCGAGAATAAACATTGCATTAAGTTTGTGATGGAGAACGATGTGTATAAACCAACATCTGATCAACGTTGTTGTGGTCTTCAGTCCTGAGACTGGTTTGATGCAGCTCTCCAGGCTAATCTCTCCGGTGCAAGCTCCTTCATCTCCCAGTACCTACAGCAGCCTACATCCTTCTGAATCTGCTTAGTGTATTCATTTCTTGGTCTCCCTATACGATTTTTACCCTCCACGCTACCCTCCAATGCTAAATTTGTGATTCCTTGATGCCTCAGAACATGTCCTACCAACCGGTCCCTTCTTCTTATCAAGTTGTGCCACAAACTCCTCTTCTCCCCAATCCTATTCAATACCTCCTCATTAGTTATGTGATCTACCCATCTAATCTTCAGCATTCTTCTGTAGCATCACATTTCGATAGCTTCTATTCTCTTCTTGTCCAAACTACTTATCGTCGATGTTTCACTTCCGTAGATGGCTACAGTCCATACAAATACTTTCAGAAACGACTTCCTGACATTTAAATCTATACTCGATGTTAACAAATTTCTCTTCTTCTGAAACGCTTTCCTTGCCATTGCCAGTCTACATTTTATATCCTCTCTACTTCGACCATCATCAGTTATTTTGCTCCCCAAATAGCAAAACTCCTTTACTACTTTAAGTGTCTCATTTCCTATTCTAATTCCCTCAGCATCACCCGACTTAATTCGACTACATCCCATTATCCTCGTTTTGCTTTTGTTGGTGTTCATCTTCTCTCCTCCTTTCAAGACACTGTCCATTCCGTTCAACTTCTCTTGCAATTCCTTTGCTGTCTCTGACAGAATTACAATGTCATCGGCGAACCTCAAAGTTTTTGTTTCTTCTCCCTGGATTTTAATACCTACTCCAAATTTTTCTTTTGTTTCCTTTACTGCTTGCTCAATATACAGATTGAATAAAATCTGGGAGAGGCTACAACCCTGTCTCACTCCATTCCCAACCATTGCTTCCCTTAAATGCCCCTCGACCCTCATAACTGCCATCTGGTTTCTGTACAAATTGTAAATAGCCTTTCGCTCCCTGTATTTTACCCCTGCCACTTTTGGAATATGAAAGAGAGTATTCCAGTCAACACTGTCAAAAGCTTTCTCTAAGTCCACAAATGCTAGAAACGTAGGTATGCCTTTCCTTAATCTTTCTTCTAAGATAAGTCGTAAGGTAAGTATTGCCTCACGTGTTCCAACATTTCTACGGAATCCAAACAGATCTTCCCCGAGGTCGGCTTCTACCAGTTTTTCCATTCGTCTGTAAAGAATTCACGTTAGTATTTTGCACCTGTGACTTATTAAACTGATAGATCGGTAATTTTCACATCTGTCAACACCTGCTTTCTTTGGGATTGGAATTATTATATTCTTCTTGAAGTCTGAGGGTATTTCGCTTGTCTCGTACATCTTGCTCACCAGATGGTAGAGTTTTGTCAGGACTGGCTCTCCCAAGACCGTCAGTAGTTCTAATGGAATGTTGTCTACTCCTGGGGCCTTGTTTGACTCAGGTGTCTCAGTGCTCTGTCAAACTCTTCACTCAGTATCGTATCTTCCATTTCATCTTCATTTACATCCTCTTCCATTTCCATAATATTGTCCTCAAGTACATTGCCCTTGTATAGACCATCTATATACTCCTTCCACCTTTCTGCTTTCCCCTCTTTGCTTAGAACTGGGTTTCCATCTGAGCCCTTGATATTCATACAAGTGGCTCTCTTTTCTCCAAAGGTATCTTTAATTTTCCTGTAGGCTGTATCTATCCTACCCCTAGTGAGATAAGCCTCTACATGCTTACATTTGTCCTCTAGCCATGCCTTCTTAGCCATTTTGCACTTCCTGTCGATCTCATTTTTGAGTCGTTTGTATTCCTTTTTGCCTGCTTCATTTACTACATTTTTATATTTTCTCCTTTCATCAATTAAATTCAATATTTCTTCTGTTAACCAAGGATTTCTACTAGCCCTCGTCTTTTTACCTACTTGATCCTCTGCTGCCTTCACTACTTCATCCCTCAGAGCTACTCATTCGTCTTCTACCGTATTTCTTTCCCCCATTCCTATCAATTGTTCCCTGTTGCTCTCCCTGAAACTGTGTACAACCTCTGCTTTAGTCAGTTTATCCAGGTTCCATCTCCTTAAATTCCCACCTTTTTGCAATTTCTTCAGTTTTAATCTACAGTTCATAACCAATAGATTGTGGTCAGAGTCCACATCTGCCCCTGGAAATGTCCTACAATTTAAAACCTGGTTCCTAAATCTCTGTCTTAGCATTATATAATCTATCTGATACCTTTTAGTATCTCCAGGATTCTTCCATGTATACAACCTTCTTTTGTGATTCTTGGACCAAGTGTTAGCTATGATTAAGTTATGCTCTATGCAAAATTCTAACAGACCTCTTCCTCTTTCATTTCTTAGCCCCAATCCACATTCACCTACTATGTTTCCTTCTCTCCCTTTCCCTACTGTCCAATTCCAGTCACCCATCACTATTAAATGTTCATCTCCCTTCACTACCTGAATAATTTCTTTTATCTCATCATACATTTGTTCAATTTCTTTGTCATCTGCAGAGGTAGTTGGCATATAAACTTGTACTACTGTAGTAGGTGTGGGCTTCGTGTCTATCTTGGTCACAATAATGCGTTCACTATGCTGTTTGTAGTAGCTTACCCGCACTCCTATTTTCCTATTGATTATTAAACCTACTCCTGCATTACCCCTATTTGATATTGTATTTATAACCCTGTATTCACCTGACCGAAAGTCTTGTTCCTCCTGCCACTGACCTTCACTAATTCCCACTATATCTAACTTTAACCTATGGATTTCCCTTTTTTAATTTTCTAACCTACCTGCTCGATTAAGGGAGCTGACATTCCACGCTCCTATCCGTAGAATGCCAGTTTTCTTTCTCCTGATAACGACGTCCTTCTTGAGTAGTCCCCGCCCGGAGATCCGAAAGGGGGACTATTTTACCTCCGGAATATTTTACCCAAGAGGACGCCATCATCATTTAACCACACAGTCAAGCTGCATGCCCTCGGGAAAAATTACGGCTGTAGTTTCCCCTTGCTTTCAGCCGGTCGCAGTACCACAACAGCAAGGCCGTTTTGGTTAATGTTACAAGGCCAGATCAGTCAATCATCCAGACTGTTGCCCCTGCAACTACTGAAGAGGCTGGTGCCCCTCTTCAGGAACCACACGTTTGTCTGGCCTCTCAACAGATACCCCTCCGTTGTGGTTGCACCTACGGTACGGCTATCTGTATCGTTGAGGCACGCAAGCCTCCCCACCAACGGCAAAGTCCATGGTTCATGGGGAAAGGATCACCAAAGATTACAATTATCCGCGTCAGCTCAGTTGTCTCCAGAGATACAGTTAACTAATACTGCATGTCCACAGGACGACTTTCACAAAAAGGTAAGTGAATCTGAAGTGTTAAATATTGAACAGCAAACGGATTTAGTGAGAATTTTGTCTAGATACCATTCAGTATTTTCAGAGAATCCGGGCACCGTTAGCGATTACGTTTGCAAATTTAAGATTAAGGACGAGACTCCGTTTTTTTGCAAGCCATACCGCTTAAAGAAGCGGTTATGGAAGAGATTAATAAAATGATTGATCAAGATATAATAGGGAGGAGTATGAGTGTCTATAATGATCCCTCAGTAGTAGTGGAACAACTACATGTGGATTGAGATTGGTGCTAGATGCACGCACCCTCAACCGTCATATTGAAACCGAAAGAGATCGTCCGGTTAATGTAGGTGAATTATTAACTAAATTTAAGGATGCCCATTATTTTAGCTCCGTTGATGTGACGGCTGGGTACTGGCAAATCCGGTTACATCCCGATTCAAAAAAGTATACTGCTTTTTTGTTCGACGGGAAATCTTACCACTTTAACGTACTACCTTTTGGACTAAATATATCAGTATTGGTATTTATAACAGCACTTGATAAGGCTATTGGACAAGAGTTATTGAAAGAACAAGTTATTTATGTGGATGACATCTCGATTATTTCATCTATTTGGGAAGAACATTGTAGGACACTGAAAAAACCTTTGGAGCGATTTAAGGAAAAGAGTATCACCTTAAAGTTAAGCAAATCTTACTTTGCGAGGCAGGAACTAAAGTTTTTAGGAGACATAGTGGGAGTACAAGGCATTAAACTAGACCCCAAGACAATCGAGGCTATTAAAAACGGTCCATCTCCTCAAAACGTTAATCAATTAAAAGGGTTTCTGGGAATGGCAGGTTATTATCGACACTATGTGCAAAGCCAAGAAATGAACGACCCTAGACTGTTAAGATTATTACGCAAAGGTATATCATGGAATTGGGACCAAGGGACCCAAGAAGCCTTTGAAAACTAAAACAAGCTTTAGTAAATGCGCCTATCTCACAACATCCCGTAATGAATGAACCTTTTAAGATAGCCTCAGATTACGGTATTGCAGCAGAATTATTCCAAGGGAAATGGGGGATGATCTATAGCGTTTATTAGTCGAAACTTAAATAAGCATGAGCGAAATTATACTGCTACCGAGAAAGAATTGCTAGCGGTAGTGTGGAGTATACAAAAGTTCCAAACTTTGATATGGGGTTCAGAAATCTACATTTATACCGACCACCAGGCTTTGTCATTCCTAATGAGAGGTGGATTATTACACAGTAGACTAATGAGATGGATGTTGTTTTTACAAGAATATGATATTAAAATACAATATATAAAAGGATCAGAGAATATAGTACCCGATCCTTTGTCGCGACTACCTCAAAACATGAAAGATCTACGACGTACAGAAGGACCTGGGGTAGCTTTCGTGATCAATTTTATAACAACACAATATCCAACAAGGGAAGTACACGAGTTAGCCCAAACGATAACGGAAAATATTAAACATGACCATTATTTTACAGAGATCTATGCCATGTGTATAAGAGAGTCATTACCGGTAAACAAAAGGGAATAGTGGAAGGTAACAAATCACAACTTGTTCTGGAGAAACAGCAAAGAGTCAAGCTATTGGCGGCTGTGTATACCACAAATAGCAGAGTCTAAATTAATACAGTACATTCATAGTGGATATGGCCACTTTGGAGTGAAAAAGTGTACGTATAGCTCACATGAATAAGTTTTATTATTTTAAGCGATTAGGACGTAAGGTAACTGCTACTATTAAAACGTGTGACATCCGTCAGAAAGCTAAGGAGAATAATACCCATGTAAAGTATAAGATGTATCCGATTATTCCTAAAGCATTACATGACCTCACAGGATATAAAACGATATGAACAAAACCCACAGGGACGTTGACGTTCTGTGTCAAGGGGCGGAGTGACGTCCGCCGGTTCCCGAGTTGGGTTCGGTGTTACTTCCACATTATTTTTCCTACACCAAACTCCCTTCAAATCTTCGACTACCCTGTAATCCATTTATAGCCCTTAAGCTATCCTATCATATTAGTATTAAAAGAGACCAATTATGACTACACGATTATAACTAATTTAAGGAGTCACAATAAACAGTAACCTCTAAGCATGAGATAAAACTAACAGGGTAACATTCTAACAGGAGATATAATATGATGGTACTGTCTAGGAAGAATTATACCTAGATGACATAAACTGAACATGTGTATGAAATACAAAGTGAAGTGACTAACTGAACAACTATTTGATTGTTGTTGTTGTTGTGGTCTTCAGTCCTGAGACTGGTTTGATGCAGCTATTTGATTATAGTGTGCATAATTTCTATTTTTATAGAATGCTTTATATTTTTTGTAAAGTGTGATGTGATTGGGGAGGGTTTATATCTAATTTTGAAATGGGTGGGTAGCATAGGCACAGACACGACCTACACACCACGCCCTTCATACAACCCTCGCAAACAAGTGTGACTGGTTATTCATCATTTGCCGTTCCACAGGAGTTGCTAAGATCTTTTCTTCGAGGACTTCAAAGGTGACGGTGAGAATGTCCGTTCTGCAGGAGACGCCGAACATCATACCTCCTCCGGCTTCTCACTTAAGTACCGGCAAAGTGGGGATCCTGGGGAAGGGGTGTGGGAAGGGTTTCCTGCCTTTGGGGCTGTCTTCTTTCTTTCTTCGATCTTAGCAACCAATTCTTTTATTTCCTTTCTTACTTCTCTTAAGAGTACCATCTTTCCATCTGTCCACATCCATATACTTGTATCGCTGAAGTCCTTCTCTTTTCCGTGATTTCAATAAATCTTCAACTAAGAACCTTAGTGGGCCGGAGACTCAGGATGCACGATCACACTTCCACACTCTAACAATTAAATACAAAGACGCAGACAAGTAACACACAAGGAGATGTAACAACCGCCACAGATAAGGGGGGACATAGTGCTCAGGGAGGGCTCGAGCACATGTGCTAGGTAATGACAGTTGCACATCTCAAGTGAAATGGTATAGTAAGCTTAAGCTAAAGGAACAAGGGGGGACGAAGCGTATATCCACCTGTGTTCATAGCTATAGTAGTAGAAAGTAATATGAATGGAGATAAAAAGAAATAGATATTAAGCCAGAGGTATCGAGTCAAATAAGTTTTTGACGAATAATAGGATTGTGCAGACCAAATAGCCCAAAGAAAAGAAATAAAGTTACAACCATGGACGAAACATATTTAGTTATTAAGGCTATGTAAGTGAGCTGTAAGCAATGAACAATCGAAGAATTTAAGCAGGTAGGCTGAAGGACTCAGGAGGAGGAAAGGAGAGGTAGATAGAAATTTTACCAGGAAATTTTAAGTAAAATAGTGTGCAGAGGTGTATGAAAGAGGCAAGACTATGAATAGCTGTTAGTGAAGATAGGGAGGGCGCACCCGATATAGGTGAAATGAGAGAAGGAGAAGCAGGTGGGCAGACCCAGAGAAGGCGGACCTATACTGTGTGGGCAGGGGCACCAAAAAGGGGATTGGCCTGTACCATAGTTTAGTATAAATGGAAGAGGTGTACCTACCCAAGGATGACGAAGAAGATGTTTTCATAGTATCAACCCTTATATAGATTGGAACCCAAAGGGAAAGGATGGTATAGTGATGGACTACCTCAGGGCTCTGTTCTTGCACCTGTGTTATTCAACCTCTACACAGCTGACCTGCCGAATTTGACCTGCCGAAAATTTCAATATGCAGATGACCTGGCAATTTCATATCAGAGTGAAGACCTTTCTGAATGTGAAGAACAGCTAACGACCAGCCTTACTACAATTTATGAGTATTTTGAGACGGCGACCGATACCAAATGTTTCTAAAACCGAGGTAAGCCTTTTCCATTTTTCTAATCGCCATTCATCAGCGAAGATCAGTCCACAGTTCGGCCCTCTTGGCACAGTCAGATATAACGAAAATCCAAGATACCTGGGAGTCACTCTGGACAGAACTTTAACATACAAAATACAGCTTTCCAACTTGGCCAAGAAGACACAAACACGAGTGAACTTTGTGAGAAAGCTGACAGGCAGTACACGGGGAGCAGCCACATCAGTCCTCTCCTCCGAGAAGCATACCTTGCACTAGTATACTCTGCAGCAGAATACTGTGCCCCAGTTTGGGTCCGAAGCGCCCACGTAGTGAAAGTAGACGTCCAACTGAACTCAGTTATGACAGTAATTAGTGGTACAGTCTGATCTACACCTACTTGCTGGCTACCAGTGCTTTAAAATATCTGTCCACCATACCTCAGTCGAAAGGCTACTCTTTACAACCTCTGTCAGCAAGTTTCTGAAAACAACTCCATCCCTCTTCATGACGATTTGCTATCACAGCCCAGGAAAGGCCTCAAATCTAAAAGACCAGCATATGAAATGGCAACACGAACAAGTGGGGCTTTTCAAGTGATAGTGTGTGTGACTGTGGTGACACCCAAACAATGAACCACATTGTGAATGAATGTCCAATCAGACGCTCTGTGGTGGCATTGAGAAGCTTCATCAAGCATCCTACGAGGCACTCCACTGGATTGAGTCCATCAACATTCGAGTGTAGTGTGAGCCGTTTTTAAACTTGTGTACTGTATATAATTTCACATGTTCATTTTTATATATGTTTTGCTAAATGTATATTACTGTAATTGATGCATACGATAATAATAATAAGCATGGATACCGTTCAAGAGGCACTGGAGGGCAGGCCACAGGGAAAGAGAGGCCCGTGGAGCCACTTTATGGGTGACTCACTGTGGGCAGGCTGTCACAACATGTGTGACTTCATTGTCAATTCGAGTCAAAACACCTGGCAAAGGCCCACCAAATTTGTGCTAGAAACACTCAAATGTCAAGGTGGCGAAGGCATGTGATGTCTTGCCACAGTGTGGGTGGTATCACAACTGGGCGCCATCTGTTCAGTAGTCAACAGTAACCCACAATCAAGTACTGATAGTTGATGTTGGAGAGCATCAGACGATTGGTCCGGTAGTTTATTCGGTCAGCTATGATTGACAAATTGAACACAGGATTGGTCATGACATTCGCCAGAATCTGAGAACTGGTAATGGGAAAACTATTGATGATGTTTTGGACTTCTAAAAGGAAATAGAAGTGTTCATCCTGATCCACTGCTGGATTGTAGCCATTGGCAACTGAGAAAGAGCATCTGAACTGTGTTGCGCTGTGGATTAGAAATAAATCGTTAGCTCGACAGGGCCCAGCACTCCAGGTGATGGACCGCTTTGCCAGGTAAAGATACCAAAGAATTGAAAGAGATACCAGAGGATTATGATCAGTAATCAAATAAAACTTAGATTCGTATAGAAAAATACGAAATTTTTTGAGTGTGTACGCAACAGCAAGGCCTTTCTTTTCTATTAGCGAGTAGCGCTGTTACGCCTGATTCAGAGTTTTGAAAGCACACACAACAGAGCGACTGGAGCTGTCCACATATATATGCATGAGAACAGCCCAAAGGCTAAGCAAGATATTGGCCTGGTTGGATGGTAACCAAGCAAGGTGGCGAGTGTAATTCTGATCTTAATAGGATAAAAGCGCTCTCGTAGGAGGGCGACCAGTGAAATGGAACACTTTCACGTAAGAGAGCATTAAGGGACTGGGCCAGTGTGAACACACTAGGGAGAAATTAACAGTAGTACACAATCTTTCCGAGAAAGGCTTGCAATTCTTTGATATCGGTAGGACGGGGTAAAGCTGTAATGGCATCAACATGCTGATGTAGAAGCTTGACGCGAGCGCATGAGACTTAAAACCAGAGATAGATGATAGAAGGCTAAAAAAATTGTCATTTGACCATGTAACATTTTAAACTGACGGCCTGTGGCACTGTGAACAAAGCACAAAGATTCGCAACTGTTCATCTGTTGAGGAGCCTGAGATCACAATATTATTGAGGTAATGATGGAAGCTGAAGATATGAATTAAAATTTGTACCACAGCCGGGACTCGAACCCGGGTCTTCTTGCTTACTAGGCAGAAATGCTAACCATTACATCACCGCAGCAGTGTGGTACAAGACTTCCCCATACGTCCAACGCTGGGGTGCTATTCCAATGACAGAGAGCCCTGACAATATTGACAACGTAAGGGGGGAAAACAAGTTGAAGATATGAATTGAAGTTTGTGTTAGGGATGGCAACCGACTTGAGTGGTTTGTGCAGAAATATTGACCATTGTGCTGCGGTGGTGTAATGGTTAGCATTTCTGCCTAGTAAGGGAGAAGACCCAGGTTCGAGCCCTGGCCATGACACAAATATTAATTCATATCTTCAGCTTCCATCATTATCGTAGATAATGATGAGACTTAAATGTCTCAGGAAAAAATTAATTATAAGATTATTGAGTTAGTTAATACAGCCCAGCATGGAGACCACGAGTAACTCCAAAAGTCGTTGGAAAATGGCAGGGGCGCTAGCCACGCCGGGTAGGAGGCGCTGGTATTGATATAACTGGAAGAAGGTGTTCACAATGATATTTGGAATTATCAACCAGAGGCAGTTGAAAGTAAGATTCTGACAAGTCTATCTTAGAAAACTACTGGCCCCTGGAAAGTCATGCTAAGAGTTTATCCTGATGTGTTAAGGGACAGGTATCAACAACAGCTTGTGAATTTACAAATCCTATAAAGTCATCATTGAGGTGAAGGTTGCCATTAGGTTCTTTGACAATTACCTGTTGAGTAGACCATTTACTAGAGGAGACAAATATGATAACACTCAAAGACGTTGATCTAGTTCCAATGCGGCTTGCTGCTGCAAAGCTGACAAGTCTATCTTAGAAAACTACTGGCCCCTGGAAAGTCATGCTAAGAGTTTATCCTGATGTGTTAAGGGACAGGTATCAACAACAGCCTGTGAATTTACAAACCCTATAAAGTCATCATTGAGGTGAAGGTTGCCATTAGGTTCTTTGACAATTACCTGTTGAGTAGACCATTTACTAGAGGAGACAAATATGATAACACTCAAAGACGTTGATCTAGTTCCAATGCGGCTTGCTGCTGTAAAGCTGATAAGTCTATCTTAGAAAACTACTGGCCCCTGGAAAGTCATGCTAAGAGTTTATCCTGATGTGTTAAGGGACGGGTATCAACAACAGCTTGTGAATTTACAAACCCTATAAAGTCATCATTGAGGTGAAGGTTGCCATTAGGTTCTTTGACAATTACCTGTTGAGTAGACCATTTACTAGAGGAGACAAATATGATAACACTCAAAGACGTTGATCTTGTTCCAATGCGGCTTGCTGCTGTAAAGCTGACAAGTCTATCTTAGAAAACTACTGGCCCCTGGAAAGTCATGCTAAGAGTTTATCCTGATGTGTTAAGGGACAGGTATCAACAACAGCTTGTGAATTTACAAACCCTATAAAGTCATCATTGAGGTGAAGGTTGCCATTAGGTTCTTTGACAATTACCTGTTGAGTAGACCATTTACTAGAGGAGACAAATATGATAACACTCAAAGACGTTGATCTAGTTCCAATGCGGCTTGCTGCTGTAAAGCTGACAAGTCTATCTTAGAAAACTACTGGCCCCTGGAAAGTCATGCTAAGAGTTTATCCTGATGTGTTAAGGGACAGGTATCAACAACAGCTTGTGAATTTACAAACCCTATAAAGTCATCATTGAGGTGAAGGTTGCCATTAGGTTCTTTGACAATTACCTGTTGAGTAGACCATTTACTAGAGGAGACAAATATGATAACACTCAAAGACGTTGATCTAGTTCCAATGCGGCTTGCTGCTGTAAAGCTACTGGTCTGGTTGGGAACGGAAAAAAACAGGGGCGCGTCGTCTGTTTCATTGTGATGTGAGCCTCTAAGTCGGTAGCACACCCTAAACCTTCTGAAGACAGGGAGAAATATCCCGAGCAGAGCACTTCCGGTTCTACGTATGGAACTTAATCCAAAACCAAATACACTTTGTCAGAAATAGGGACAACAAAAATTTTAATGACGTCTGTCCCAAATAAGTTTCCAGTGTTGGATCAACCACTAAGAGAAAGGTCAAAGGCCGAAAAATGTGGATATAGAAATCTGTCTCAGTATGTATATTTGGTATCTGTTGTAACCCACCAACCGATGAGAGACGTGGTACAATGCCGGCGATCCAAGGTCGACAGAGATTTGAGAATTTAACAAAATCACTTCTGCATCCGTATCTACTTGCATTTTTAACATCTTTGCTGTCATGCGTACTGTAATGTAGAGTTTTTTGGTGCTACCATCGCTTGGGAAACACTGTTTACTATTCATGCTCATGTCTATTGATGGAGGTTGAGAGATGTACACAGACGCAGTATGTACCTTTTTGACAATGGTAGTAGTAAAGGTTCGGCTATGTGCCGTTTTGGTTTAAATGTGTTATTAAATTACAATAAATTACAATTTTGAAGTGAAACTGACCGCCAACTTATGTGGCCCTTTCCACAATCCTAATCAACTGTTCTGCCCTACTGGTTTAGTTGGCGTTTCAGCGCCTGATAATGTCTGTTGGATGGGACTCAAACCTAGGTTCTCCTGTTTACTAGGCAGTTGCCCTAGCCACTGCAATACTGGACACAGTGTTTATAGCAAATCTCAGCACGCTCCCCACATGACCCACACTCCTACATAATGTCGCCTATCTCTGTACCCCATCCACTGTAGATTCCTGCTGGAGGTCGAAGGTAAATTTGCTTCTGGACTGAAGGTTGTGGATTCATTGGCTATAAAGGCGAATCAACTATTTGAATGTGCGGCGTCTGATCTTTAGGTCATGCCTGAAAGAACAGACGCCACACAGAATCTACAGCTGTTATACATGTTATGTAAATTGAATGTGGAGTGGGGAGAAATGTAAGGAAATGGAAGGAACTACTAATTTCAGCTGCATCAAGAGTTCGAGCAGAATCAGCGGTCATGAGTGAATATGTACGCTGTACCAGGGCTCAAACTGCGATCTCGTGCTTAGTAGCCAGTTGCATTAACGACTGGACAAACCAGAAACAGCTGTTATCGCAAAAGCGGTGACTATCTCGATACACTCCATGGCTACCAACACTAGCACCTAGTGTCATCTATTAGTAGCTCCACCCACGCCCTATATGCTCGCTAATTTTAGATTACTGTTGGAGGGTGAACGTATATGCGCATCTGCAGTGAAGGTTATGGATTCATTGCCCATGTTTGAAAGAGCAGACACGACATTGAATCAGCAGCTGTGATATATACCACATCAAGTGAAGATGGAATGGGGAGAGAGGGAAAAAGAGAGAAGGGATGTTAGTCATCTGGAGAGCACGCCGTGATACTCCACGCGTTTTCTACAAACAGTGTGTCTGGATGGCAATGTGGTTAATGCAGCTGCCTGGTAAGTAGAAGGTGCCGGTACCAGTTCCGATCCGACGAGTATTTTCGCTACTCACTGTTGGTTTCACAAAGGGTCCCGTTGCAGCTGATAGCACTAGTTCCTACACTTTCCTTTCCTTACTCTCCTCTCCACCTTCAGTTTACATAACGTGAATGACAGCGTTCGATCTCCCATGACATCTATTCCTTCAGACATATCCAAAAGAATAGACCCCAAAAATTCGTATAACTGGTTTGCCTCGATGGGCAGTGAGTCCACAACCTTCTTTGTAAATATCTTTTTATGTTCAACATGTAGTGGGAATCTAAAATTAGTGAGAATTGAGGACATGGACGGCGACTGTGGATAGTGCCAACATGTACAAATTACATTAAACATAAAATGTAGTGTGAAAATATTTGGCATTAAAACATTATATATTTTTAGAATGTAGTGAATATATAGCAATAGTAAAATGCAAGAAACTTATAAAGGATGATAAGTAGAAGGAAAAGGAGGTGACTTCTGTCTAGTGTAGGCTATAGTGAGTACAAGAGACTTTTAAGGTCAGACTAGATATGAGGTACAACCATTAATGGAAAAATTAAACACTACTTAGTTAATGTGTTGCTTTTAGCTTGTAGTCCTTACACATCACATTTTCGCTGCTACAGGAGCCAAAGACTAATAATGCCTATCAGAGTATTTTCTGGTAATAAAAGCAACATTCTCTTCATAGCAGTCTAAAAGAAATGCATGATAATAGCGACATTGTTTCGTGGGTATTTATTCTCATCGTACTTTCAGATAGCGTTATTATCGGCGATGGATGCTGGTAATCAGTAAGCCAAATAACATTTTACAGAAGATTAAATAAATAGGAGTCATTTATGCAGCGATGGAAATAGAACCTTAATAATTATAAGAACACCAAATGTGCTACTACTGACAACAGAACTTATGCTTCTGCTATATGGGAACACACATAGTTCTACACTCCTGGAAATGGAAAAAAGAACACATTGACACCGGTGTGTCAGACCCACCATACTTGCTCCGGACACTGCGAGAGGGCTGTACAAGCAATGATCACACGCACGGCACAGCGGACACACCAGGAACCGCGGTGTTGGCCGTCGAATGGCGCTAGCTGCGCAGCATTTGTGCACCGCCGCCGTCAGTGTCAGCCAGTTTGCCGTGGCATACGGAGCTCCATCGCAGTCTTTAACACTGGTAGCATGCCGCGACAGCGTGGACGTGAACCGTATGTGCAGTTGACGGACTTTGAGCGAGGGCGTATAGTGGGCATGCGGGAGGCCGGGTGGACGTACCGCCGAATTGCTCAACACGTGGGGCGTGAGGTCTCCACAGTACATCGATGTTGTCGCCAGTGGTCGGCGGAAGGTGCACGTGCCCGTCGACCTGGGACCGGACCGCAGCGACGCACGGATGCACGCCAAGACCGTAGGATCCTACGCAGTGCCGTAGGGGACCGCACCGCCACTTCCCAGCAAATTAGGGACACTGTTGCTCCTGGGGTATCGGCGAGGACCATTCGCAACCGTCTCCATGAAGCTGGGCTACGGTCCCGCACACTGTTAGGCCGTCTTCCGCTCACGCCCCAACATCGTGCAGCCCGCCTCCAGTGGTGTCACGACAGGCGTGAATGGAGGGACGAATGGAGACGTGTCGTCTTCAGCGATGAGAGTCGCTTCTGCCTTGGTGCCATTGATGGTCGTATGCGTGTTTGGCGCCGTGCAGGTGAGCGCCACAATCAGGACTGCATACGACCGAGGCACACAGGGCCAACACCCGGCATCATGGTGTGGGGAGCGATCTCCTACACTGGCCGTACACCACTGGTGATCGTCGAGGGGACACTGAATAGTGCACGGTACATCCAAACCGTCATCGAACCCATCGTTCTACCATTCCTAGACCGGCAAGGGAACTTGCTGTTCCAACAGGACAATGCACGTCCGCATGTATCCCGTGCCACCCAACGTGCTCTAGAAGGTGTAAGTCAACTACCCTGGCCAGCAAGATCTCCGGATCTGTCCCCCATTGAGCATGTTTGGGACTGGATGAAGCGTCGTCTCACGCGGTCTGCACGTCCAGCACGAACGCTGGTCCAACTGAGGCGCCAGGTGGAAATGGCATGGCAAGCCGTTCCACAGGACTACATCCAGCATCTCTACGATCGTCTCCATGGGAGAATAGCAGCCTGCATTGCTGCGAAAGGTGGATATACACTGTACTAGTGCCGACATTGTGCATGCTCTGTTGCCTGTGTCTATGTGCCTGTGGTTCTGTCAGTGTGATCATGTGATGTATCTGACCCCAGGAATGTGTCAATAAAGTTTCCCCTTCCTGGGACAATGAATTCACGGTGTTCTTATTTCAATTTCCAGGAGTGTATAATATAAATTGTAGAAATCATATGTATGGTGGTCTCTGTTCTTTCACACATGTCTGAAAGAACAGAAAACATTGGAAATCGAACCTGTGATGCATATTATGTAAGGTGAACGTGGAGGGCGGAGAAAGATAGGAGTGTTGGTCAGTCAGGGAGCGTGCTGAGATAGACCACACTGTTGTCATAAACACCGTGTCTCGGTAGCACGGTGGTCAACGCATGTACCTAGTAAGTGGGACTGTGCCTCTTCAAGTCCTCCACATATTTTCACCTGTCACTCAATGCAGCAGACATCATTATTTCCTTCCCTTACCTTCCTTTTCTCCACCCTCCACCTTCAATTTACATAATAAATATAGAAATTCTGAACACAGGGTGTATTATAAAGTATAGAAAAGCTAAATAAAGGTTGTAAAACAGGTGTAGACCGCTGACATCTATCAATTATCTGCACATAAAATTTAAGTCCTGAATACGTGCCCTTAAACCATTACATAAATGTGAATCTTCAGGTTTTGTTAAAATCTTATTCATAGACGTCGATTTTATAAAATGTAATAGCTCTGGCTAGAAGAAGGGATCGGTAGGTAGGACAAGTTTTGAGGCATCAAGGGATCACAAATTTAGCATTGGAGGGCAGCGTGGAGGGTAAAAATCGTAGAGGGAGACCAAGAGATTAATACTCTAAGCAGATTCAGAAGGATGTAGGTTGCAGTAGGTACTGGGAGATGAAGAAGCTTGCACAGGATAGAGTAGCATGGAGAGCTGCATCAAACCAGTCTCAGGACTGAAGACCACAACAACAACAACAATAGCTCTGGCAAACTTCGGAGTTATACCATGGTCACGGCACCTTAGTTACATAAATGTTTTTTTTTTCATTTTTTTAAATATAGGGAAAAGATTGTTACAGTAAAACGTAAGGAATATCCAATAGATGAGAAGTAATAGAAAAGAGAGATGACTACTAGGGGATGTAAACAGTAGTGGGTACAACAGAGTGATGAGCAAAATATGTCTGGGATGCTCTAAGAAAAAAATTTAAATTAAAGAGAACCTAATTCATGTGTTATCGTTAGCTTGTAATACTTACAAGTCACATTTTTTTGCTTAAGGTGCCGAAGGCTAACAAAGACAATGAGAATATTTTGTAGCAATAAAAACAGCATTCATTCATATGAAATTAAAATAACGTCATGATAATTGTTTTTACACCAGCTGTAGAGGCATTGAAGGCCGAACGGTACGAACCAGCTGCCACCGGATGTAGAAATGCACGTGGTCAGCACGTGGTCAGCACGCCGCTCAGTTTTCACGACTAGTGTCACTTCTCAGTCAAGTAGCTCCTCAACTGACCTCACAAGGGCTGAGAGCGCCCTACTTGCCATCAGCACTCGGAAGACCTGTACAGTGACCTATTCATCTGCAAGACAAGCCGGACAGGAACCAGTAAAATCATGATGATTGTAACACTTGTTTTAGGGTTGTATTTACAAGGTACTTTCACATAGCTGGAGCTGGCTCAATGTATTCAATAAGCCAATAAGCATTTTCTAGAAGATTAAAGAAAAAGGAAGCACTTATGTAGCGATGGAAATAGAACCTTAATAATTACTATGGTTCTCATATGTCCCACTACTTATAATACAACTTGTACACTTGATGTACGAGAACACATACACAGTAGTTGTACTCGTATAATATAAGCACAGGGTGTACAACAGGTATAGTATGTAATGTAAAAATATGAGTTATTAAAATATCATCTAAATCTTTTTTAAATATGGTGGAAATATAATTATAGTAAAACCAATGGCATATAAAATGATGAGAAGTAGTCGGAAAGAGAGGCGATTAATATAATACATAGCTTGTAGCAGTTACAATAGAATTTTACTTGTGTACTAGAGATTACACTAATTAAAAGAAAAGTTAAAAACAACCTAATTCATCTGTTGATGGGAAGTTATGCTCCTTACATGTCACATTTTTTGTTGATATTGGAGCCAAAATCTAAGAAAGCCAGTTAGAGTATTTGGTAGAAATAGAAGCAACTTTCTAATCATATAATTTCCAAGTCGGGTAAAATATAATCGTCAAAACTGTTACTGTTATTTCAGAGTGTATACTAACAAGGAACTTTCATATAACATTATTCCTGTTGCTGGATCAAGGTTTTCCATTAGCGAATAAAAATTTTCTGTATGATTAAAGGAATAGAATATGCTTTCTTAGCAGTGAAGACAGATCCTTAATAACTTCCCCAAATGTGCTACTACTGATAACACATCACATGCACCTATTATATAGAAACACATATGGTCCTATAATATAAAATATAGAAACTGCATTGGTGGTGGTGCTTGAGGTTTTGGACATGTCCAAAAGACAAAAGAACAGACACCACTTGGAATGCGCTGCTCTGATACATATTGTGTAACTCTAAGTAAGCTGGGGGGGGGGGGGGTCAAAGGAATGGAAAGGTAAGGAACCAATGATATCAGCTGTATCCGGTTCAAATGGCTCTGAGCACTATGGGACTTAACTTCTGAGGTCTTCAGTCCCCTAGAACGTAGAACTACTTAAACCTAACTAACCAAAGGACATCACACACACCCATTCCCTAGGCAGGATTCGAACCTGCTACCGTAGCGGTCGCGCGGTTCCAGACTGTAGCGCCTAGAACAGCTCGGCCACCCCGGCCGGCAGCTGTATCCGGACCTTATGCAAATCAGCAACAATGTGTGAAAACGTGCGTTGGAATGGGACTCGAACCCAGGATCTCCTGCTGATTAGGCAGCTGCATTGACCATTGCGATACCCAACACAGCGTTTATCGCAAATGAGTGGTGTGTTTCGAAACGCTCCCTGGCTGAGCCACACGCCCGTCTGGCGCCATTTGTCTGCATTCCTCGTTCATGTCCCTCATGCTCTCTAATTTTAGATTCCCACTGGAGGTCCCATAGCGTGTATCCATATCGAAGGTCGTGGATTCATTGCTCGTCGAGGGGAAACAACTATTTGAATGTGTGATTTTTGTTCTTTTGGACTGTCCTAAAGAACGTACAACGTGTGGAATCTGTAATTGTGGCACATATTACGTAAACTGAACGTAGAGGGAGCAGAAAGGAGAGGAAAGAATTAATGATATCAGCTGTATCAGCTGTACCGAGCCTTTGAATGGAATCGGCAATGAGTAGTGACAATGTACACCAGACAGGGACTGGCACCTGAGGTCTCTGCACACTAGGCCGCTGTGTTAACCACTGCACCGCCCAGACCCAGTGTCTACTGCAAATGCACTGCTTCGGCACGCTTCCCAGCTGACCAATACTCCCACCTAGTGCCACTTGTCGGCAGTCCCCGTCCGCGTCCTGTGTACTCGCTAATTTTAAATTCCTGCTGGAGGACAAACGTAAATGTACACCCAAATTGAAGGTTGTGGCTTCATTGACCACGGCTGGAAGAACACACACCATCGTGCTGTGACACATAATATAAATTGAAGATGGAAGGGGGGAAAAGGGAAGCAATGGGACTGGGCGTGAGTCAGTGGTGGAGCATGTTGATACAGTTCGCGCATTTGCGATAAATGTTGCAACCAGGGGGTGCAGCAGTTAACGCAACTGCCCAGTAAGCAGGAACCCGTGTTCAATTCCCTGTCTGGCACACATTTTCAATTGTCACCGCTGATTCTGCATAAAGTCAGGAATCATCTGATATCACTAATTCTTTCCGTTTCCTCCTCTCTCTCCCTCTCTCTCTCTCTCTCTCTCTCTCTCTCTCTCTCTCTCTCTCTCTCTCCGAATCTGCAGTTTACATAATAAGTATAGAAATAATGAATACAGGGTATAATATAGAACAGAGAAGACCTGAATACAGGTTATACAACAGGTAGTGGTTGCAAATGTCTGTAAAATATATGCAACAAGAAACGTAATGTATAAAATATAATTTCTTAAAAAATATGTTGAAAATATAACTATATTAAAATGCAAAATATATGCAACGCCCAAGGAGCAGTAGGAAAGAGAGGTGACTATTATGAGGAGTATGCTGATTTGGGTTACAGGAACAATATCTCACACAATTAACGCATTACTAAAACGCACTAACACAAAATTTGAAATGAACAGATCGACTTGAAACACAAACATTACTTAGGTAATTTTATTGAAATTATCATTCCAAAGACGAGATGAGTGGAAAAACGAAATTTAGAAAAAAAAACTGTTCAAATGTGTGTGAATTCCTAAGGGACCAAACTGCTGAGGTCATCAGTCTCTAGACTTACACACTACTTAAAGTAACTTATGCTAAGAACAACACATACACCCATCCTCGAGGCAGGACTCGAAACCCCAGCGGGAGGGGCCGCGCAGTCCGTGACATGGCGCCACACACCGCGCTGCCACCCCGCTCGGCAAATATAGAAACATATCAGAAATCATGGTACCATGAAAGCAAAAATAACCACAAGAAAGCATACGTTTCAGGATAAAACAACACAGAGAAATTGTCATAAACCTTGCGCACTACAACACTATCTGGCGTAACCAATTTCGAAAATCCAGTAGGATTAAGTAATATATGAACATAGAACCAAATCAACACGTGTCACATAACCAATAATATGGCTGGCGAGGATAAAGATATGACCCCCAAAATGCCACATAAACAAACAGCCTGTGGCCATGTAACATCGCTGACTCTTGTGTCAATGAGCCGTGGCGCGATTGAGTTAGCCCCTGGCTGAGATATAGTATCGGCTACCCTTCTTGCGGCCCCATTGCCAATATCTATGAGGAGAATCTACTGACGTACTTTGTGACAGGTTCGGAGTAACAGACGTCGTTGGATACCACATTCGTCTCTTGGATGTGCCGGTTCGCCAATCTTCATATCGCGTGTCTCCGTCTAAGAATTGAGGGCTTGTTAAGAGACGGAGTCATAAGACCGTCCACCTCTCCCTACACTTCCACCATTTTCTTACTATCTAAAGATCAGGGGCAGGTGATCTTGGAATCGCTGCCACTGCCTTATCTTCACAACTGTTTCACCTGATTCTCTGGAGCATCTTGGTTTACGGTCTTAGATCTTAATCAGGCTTAGTGCCAGATACCCTTAAGGGAGAAATCTAAGAATCTCACAGCCTTCGCTACGAATTGGAATTTATATAACTTCAGCAGGGTTCCGTTTGGTTTGTCAACCGGTGCAGTAGTTTTATCTCGTTTATTGGATAACATGTGATTTAAAGTTTAATTGTATCTTCAATTATTTGGACGATGTGGTTATATTTAGTGCCTCCTTTGAAGAGCAAATGGTTCAAATGGATCTGAGCACTATGGGACTTAACATCTATGGTCATCAGTCCCCTAGAACTTAGAACTACTTAAACCTAACTAACCTAAGGACAGCACACAACACCCAGTCATCACGAGGCAGAGAAAATCCCTGACCCCGCCGGGAATCGAACCCGGGAACCCGAGCGTGGGAAGCGAGAACGCTACCGCACGACCACGAGATGCGGACTTTGAAGAGCATTTAGAGCACTTAGAGCACATCCGGGAGGTACTATACAGTCTGAGGGACTCATGGCTGGCTGTGAAATCCTCAAAGATAACCTTGGCTAAGAGCCAAGTGTCATTTTTGGACCACTTGGCGTTCGGGGACGGAATTAGCATTGATCAGGAATGCACTAAGGCGTTGAGGAATTTTCTGCAGCCACAAAATAAGATGGAGGTTGCCCGGTTTGTAGGGATGGCTAATTATTTCCGCTGATTTGTACCAAACTTTGTGCAACTTGCAGCTCCGTTAAAACAATGAGAAATTCGTTTGGGCTGAAAGTCAGCAGGCAGCCTTTGAAGGAATTAAAACTGCGTTTGCCAACCCACCGGTTTTTGCAGTATATGACTTTAAGAAAGGATTTGTGGTCCACACTGATGCTTGCAATACTGGTGTGGCGGCAGTTCTTTTGCAGGAAGCACAAGATATCAGAAATCCGTTAGCATTTGGTTCCCGACATCTGCAGGGGCCTGAGTTGAATTGCTAGGTATATGAGTGCGAAGCGTTAGCTGTGTTGTTTACCCTGGAAAATTTCTGTTCTCTCTCGAAGGTCGTGAATTTGACCTAGAGACGACCAATCAGGCCCTTAGTTGGGTCCTAGCTCGTTCTAGGAAGACAGAGCATATGGCGAGACGAGCGGGACGCATTTCCACTTTCCATTTTAAAGTTCGGCAAGTTAAGGGATCTGACAATCATGTTGGTGGCGCCCTTACCAGGATGTTCCAACAGCACGAACTTGATGAGGAAACGCCGGACAGTCACCCCAACTGTTTAATAATTTGAAGAAGTAAACAAGAACATGACCCATTGAGGGGGGGGGGGCGGTCTCAGGTAGGTCTGGGGAAGTTAGAATTTGTCTCTCACAAACCTTGGTTATTCCGGTTTTCCAGTACTTCCATGACTCTCCTGTAGGAGGGCATTTAGGTTCTTATAAAACCTTAGAGAAGGTCATGGAGCAGCTGACCTGGCCGACACTTTATAAAGACATTAGAGTCTTAGTCAAAGAACGCCGAGACTGGAAGAAGGGAAAACCGAGTGACTCCCTGGCGAGGGGATTGCTGCAGTCGGAACGAAAAGATCATCCGTTGGACAAATTGTTTGTCAGTTATCTGGGCCCTCTTCCCCTGACGATGAAAGGAAATTCGTATATTCTCGTGGTGGTGGACGCCTCCTCCACGTTCGTTTGGTTGATACCTAGCCTGGGTGTGACCGCTCTTATCACCATCTCTCATCTTATTAATACATTTAGGTGGTTCGTGCCATCGCGCGCTCTGGTTACGGATAACGCTCCTGGCTTTCTGGTGAGGTCTTTTAAACAATTCGGATTTGGCAAAGGGATAAAACACGTCAGCACCACACATTATTACCATCAGACTTCCTTTGCCGATAGGATTAACCGCAACTTGAAGTCAGCGTTGATTATTTACCCAAGAAGTGGGATACCACATTGCCCTGGTAAAACTTAAGAGTTTAACTCCGCGCGGCATGAAGCATCCCAGGTCACCCCACCTAGCCTAATGCTCGCATATCTCATGAATTCCCCGCTCTCCAGTTTATGGGAGATAAATGATCTTTTACATCCATCTGTCACTCCTGAGGTTCTTAGGGAGAAATGGGGGCGGGTTCGGACAAATATTAGGAAGGCTCACGACCGTCAGGTCTGTCGCTATAACAGAAACAAGCGCCCCTTTCAAGGGAAAATAGGGAATCTTGTCTACATCAGGTACGTTCCTGGGCGGACTTCCCGGGATAAACGCTTAGGGAAGCTTGCCCTGAGTTTCCTAGGTCCATATTCCATTGTCAAAATTTTAACACCGGTCAATCTTTTGGTCAGGGACCCGGGAAAGGGGAAGCTCATAAGGGTTCATCTCACTCATATCAGACTTTCCAGTGGAGTGAGGGGTTCGTGGCCCCAGGGGAGGCTTGTTCAGGTTTGAGAGCGGAGGTTGAGCCGTGGCGCCATTGAGTCAGTAGACCTTTCTGGCGCCACTGGCTCACGTGTAGTATCGATTAGCCCTCTTGCGGCCTCATTCCCAATATCTATGGGGATGAGTTGGTATCTGTGCGTTGTGTCCTTACACGGTCTTTCCTTGTCGATATATATAAACTGGTTTCGCTGGCTCGAGGGGGGAGGAACGAAGTTTGGGGACTGGCGGTAGCGTCGAAACAAGGGGTGGTCACAGGGTCCGAGCGGCATAAGCCACGAGCTGCGCAAGAAGGGCCTGCGTAGAGCGAAGGTAGCGGAGTACTTCACCGGGGTGAGACCGACATCCTGTCGGTTGACTGGCGAAATTCGTGTCGGGCGACCGCTCGTAGCCTGGCTGTCCCTTCTACCTGGCTGTCATCAGCACCACTCAGTAACCGCTGCGACGCACCGTGGATCCATGTAACTGCTTGCTGATAAAGGGGAGTAACATTCTGTAATCCTCGTGGTGATTTGTTTCGTTCTCTGCCTGCCCTCCTTATTATTTTTTGATTTGTACACGACCCTCAGAGTTTTACTAGGTCGGCTCTTTGGTCGTAAATATAGGCAGTCGTATTGTACTAAGACACTAGTTGTCGCTTGAAAATTTGTCCTGTTGTTATATTGTCTTTCCTTTCTGGTTTGTACCCGATCGTTAATGTTCTAATTAAACAGCTCTTGGTCGTAAACACAGCCCGAGCAATTGCACTAAGGCACAGGTTGTCGTTAAACAAAACAGGGACCTTGCGGCTAGATTTAGCTGGTAACCAGTTCAATTCTTTGATGGTAATTGCATTTCGTAGTCATTAGTTATAATCTGAACAATCTGTTGTACTAAGCGGTTCGTTTCTGTGTTCACCATGCACTGGATAGATATGCACCCAGTAGTACAGTTCATAATGAGAGGAAACCTCCGTGGATTACAGTCACTGTACAGAAACTTCTAAAGAAACAGAGATTCCTGCATAACAGGTGTAACATAAAGCTTAGGGGTATAGATAGAGAGATGCTGAATGAACCGCGCTGGGCTGTCAAGAGACCAACGCAGGATGCCCTCAACCTTTACCGCAGCAGAATAGTCTCAAATGATGTTTCACAAAACTCAGAGAAATTCTGGTCGTATGTAAAGGCTGTCAGTGGCTTCAAAGTTAGTGTCCACTCCCTTCATCTACACGAAGGGCAGTAGAAGTGATCCACGAAACAACCGCCCAAAATCCTCGACGTCAATTTGTTGTAGAATGTTCGAACATATTATGAGTTCAAACATAATGAGGTATCTTGAACAGAACGACCTGCTCAATGCAAACCAGCATGGATTCCGAAAACATCGATAATATGAAATCAAACTCTGACTTTTCTCGCATTACGTCCGGAAAGCTTTGGATCAAGGCAGTCAGGTAGATGCAGTATTTGTTGATTTTCGAAAAGCATTTGACTCAGTACCACACCTACGTGTTTTGTCCAAAGTACGATAATATGTGTACCAACTGAAATTCGTGACTGTCTAACATTCTGCGTGGTGTCTGTTTGTTCTATATCGTGTCTCCCTACCACTTTCGCGCAACGACGCTCTGAGCGTGTTTTCTTGGGGAATTGACTAGTTTCAACCTGGGACCTGTTGCTGGTAAGGAGACGCCAGACCACACATGACATGTAGAATTCAGAAGAGTTTAGTGAGACTAGCGATGATATAACCAAATACTTAATGATTTCAGCGTCAGCTCCACTGCACTCCCTGTAAAAGAATCTTAATACTAACTAACTTTAGTGGAAGGGGTTCAAGGCTTTCCTATTTTTAGTTAGCTGGTAAAATAACGTCGAAAAAGCAGTTAAGGTTGCCATTGGAAATTTTATTCTACTCACAAAACATTGTTAATAAATTGCACTATTGATAAAAGGAAATGTTTTAATACAGGATGGTAAAAACCAACTGCGTTCAACAAAAATGTGAACGAATATTCCCTGAATGGGTTTCCAAGTTCTACAATGGATCGAAGGATGACCTATGCCACATCACTATAATCTAGGTTTAAATTAAGTTTCACAAAAGACAAAACTATCAAAATGGTCTACAGTGACCCTCAATTATCTTTAATTTCTTATCTAACTTGTCGTAAATTACAGTGGCTGATGTGGCTTCTCAATAACTATATAACAGAAAAATCATCGCGTTTCAGATTTTTACTTCAAATGGCACATGCGAACACCATGAATTTTAATTGACGATCGACACTAGTATTACGCAAAAAGGGGATGTAACAGATGTGACTTCTGAAGTTCTGAGTGAATCTTTATGCACTGTTATGCGGCATCGCGTGCGTTCATTACCTTGTCGGTGTTCGTCAGGGGGCGGCGCGCAGCACAGCTCCGCTCACCTCGCCGTCTCGGAAGCTACTCTCGCCTAACTTCTCCTTACTACAATTTACCGAAGTTGGTTTAAAAAAACTATCTGGCTGTGTTTTCATCTGACCAATCACGGTCTCAATGTTAACCTTAAGCTCCGCCTACAAAAATTCTGTCTATCAAATGAGAAACAATATACTTTTCGTGATGGGGCAATGTTTTTAAAGTTTGGAACGTAACAGAGACGCGAAAAAGTCTCACGTTAAAACTTGCAGCTGGTGTGGTCCTTGTAGTGCTATCGTAAGATCTATACTGTTCTTCTGGAGGGCTCTATCTTTTAACATGGGCTGGGGGGTGGTCCTGACGTAACAGAGATGCGAAAAAGTCTCACGCTAAAACTTGCAGCTGGGGTGGTCCTAGTGGTTAGCTGGCGACATGGGTGTCCAGTCCGTCCCTTATCGTAGGGCCTTCTAGCTCAACACGGTTCCGCTCTCGGCTTCTCGTTTCTCCCCTCGGAACTGCGTCTGTCTCATGGTGGGAAGGTATGACATGCATTTAGGCATTCTTGTGTTAGTCTGTGGTATTCCATTTGCTCACTCGTTACTCGTATTACTTTGGTTAATTTAATGTCACGATTTATTCGGAGCTATGTGACATACTACTGGATTTGCTTATCATGTCAGGGTTTTCATGGAAGGTGTTGGATTTGCCTGACACCTTACATATTACCACCCTTCGAACTTAATTTTTGCACTGAATTTAGGCAATGATTGAATTGTTGTCTAAGTCAGTCAAAAATTATTCCTTTATCTAAATTTTTTTGCCTACAGTTCAGCCACGTTATTCTGGTTCTATGCTAGTTTGTATTATTAATTTATATTTTTAAATTCTTCCACATTATTGTCAAAAATGACAAGAGAAGAATATTTTTATGCTATTATTAATTTTTAATTATTTTCTTTCTTTATTTAAGTGTGAAGTTTGTTTTTTAAGAAGTTTGTTATCGAAAGTGAGGAGTCTTTCACATCGATTTTCTTAGAAATATTTTTTTTATACATGTAGTAATTAAGTAAAATCTATCCCTAACACATTTTCTAAATATCATGTACAAGTAAAATGTTTTTGTTTCTAGACACTCATTTCAATATTGTTACACTAATAAATAAGAATTATTTCCAAGAATTGCTTTGACAAAGAAATATACATACACATGTATTGAGATATTATCCTAACAAATGGTACAAATGTTAAAAAAAAGGGAAAACATCCAACAAAATTATTTTTCATTCTTTGTTTTTATAAGGAGAAAATAAGTAAAATATAGTTATTCTTTTATTTTTATGAGGAGAAAATAAGCGGCATATAGTTTTAGAGTTTATTATGCCTTACTTTTGTTCTTTATATACTGTCCATTTCAGAACTAATGACTTATTTTTATCGATAGTCTATTTTTACGTAAGTCCATAGTCAATGACTGTTATTTTGTAGTTTATTAGCTGTCTGGTGTGCTTAACTTATTTAGTTTTTCACACGTTTATTTTGCACAATTCCTACATCACATAACTTGATTTCACACATTCACACAATCCTATGAATGTTTAAGCATGAGGTTGGCGAATGTTTTTGCACGAAGGTGGTGGACTTGAGTGAGATGGATGTGGGCAAGTATTTGATATACAGCTTCGTTTGTCGTTCCTTGTTGGCTTTGCAAGTGTGTGTTGCTGTTGTGGAGGTACCATAATGGAATGGAACTGTGAGTGCAGAATCTCGTGGTTTACTGGCTTTGTATGCGTGAAAGTCATCGTTATGTGTCGCTGAAAGCAGTCGATTTTCGTTGTAGTACTTCACAGACGACTAGTTTACAATAGGATAGGGAATTGGGAAGGTATGTCGTCTATTCTTCACCCATCTTCTTTCTTGGTCTCAATCTTGCAAATCTTCTTCCTGCTTTTTCTCTGCTTCTTACTTGCTTCTTGCTTCTTCTCTGGGCAGGACGTGGAAATATTTATTGATAACTAGTCGCTTTGAAGTTCTCCTCTTAGTAACAGTTTGATAAATTGTTTGGGCATGTCATTTTTACTTTGTGGAAGTTTTCTTCAGTTTCGTGCATCAGCGTGCTGTTTAATAGCGGTAGTGTGACTTTTACACATATTTTTTGCCAGTGGTGGCTTGCCCAAGCCGTCTTCTCATCGGGCCGTTTTTTGCTCGCTTCGCCGAGTTGGGCCGCTCGGAGGCCCTTCCGGCGTTCAGCATCCCGTTGCGTCTCTGCAGGTCTCCGCCACTGTGTGGCTCCGTGTTCCATCCCAGCAGGGTTCCACCTAGTGGGCAGATTTATTGCCCACTTTTGATACAAGGGCCTTCTGTTGGTCTCGCTGTCCTTTCCTTTCTCTCAACACTTCTGCCTTGTAGGAATCGTGTCTTGCTAATTACGTCCTCTTCTTTCTTGATACATCTCTCGTTGCAACTAGTGAGTCGTTGCATCTCATCCTTGCTGGAGTTTTTACAATGGTTCTTACAAAAAGTTTTACTTGTAATCATCTAACATATGTCTAGTACCTACATTTTTTATGCCTTCTTAAGAGCTTTACAAATTTCGGCGCCCTTTCCATGTTACAATTCTAAGATATTTTGAGTCTTAATTTCTACAAAAATCCTCAAATTCGTTTTTTTATTTTTTGTGTAGTGTCATGGTGTATAGCATTTTAGTATTTCATGCTGTTAGACTATCTACGCTTTATCCCTTTACCTTAATCTATGCTCCTATTGGTGTTATTTTTGTTTTTGTTTTTATTGAAACTACTTTCTTTTTCCCAACTTCCTCTCTCTTCATTCTTCTTTCTCCTGACGATCTTATCTGCAACATAATCTTGAAATATTGTGCTGATTATTTACCAGTAATAAAATTAGTCTTCAAACTTGTACTGAAAGTGTTTAACACTGCCAGTCTTAGGTAAAAGTACCTCTGCTTTATTTCGTAAAATACCCTCTAATTCTCTTTTACTGTGTTCCGAAATACCTTGAACTTCTTGCAATTTTTCGTCGATTTCTTTATGGACTTCTAACATGAGTTGAGGCGATTCCCCCTTTTGTGCATAACATTCTAATTCTTCATCCTCTTTATCTCGCATCATTCTTAATTGTTTGTTTATAACTGGTATTTCTTCTAATTTTAGCTTTTGCTCAAAGAGAAGTGTGACATTCCCGAATGTTACGCTACCTTTCCCCATATCCATTATTGCTCGTCTCTCATTTAAAAAATCTGCACCTATAATCAAATCTACAGTTAGTTTAGGTATAATCACGAAGTTGGCTTCGATCTTTTGACCTTGACACCAAAGAGTTAACCTGGTTTGTCTCGTAACTTCCGCAGCATTGTTTCTAATAGGACTTCTTACTTTAATCTTAAGTGTTTTCAGAACTGGCAATTCCTCATTGGCATTACACTGCATAAATAAATTTTCTGAGATCGCAGTCAGTTCACTTCCGCTATCAATTACAATATTGACTGGGATATGCTTTACCATGGCCTTCACAATTGGTTGAATTTGAAAGGGTTGGTTCTGTTCTTCTTCTTCTTGCATCAACGAATCCTCCACTGAATCATACATGAGTCTTTTTAGGAATTTCCCTTGTGAATTCGAACTTTCTCTTCTCTATTTCTTCCTTCATTTACGCTTTCTTCAACATCCTCTACTTTTTCTTCATCCTTGTCTATCTTCTCCTTCTTCGTCGCTACTTCCACATAATCGCATCGAAATGCTCTAATTATCGCTTCATAACTTCCTTCATTATATACGTTGGGTTGTGTGCCCACTCGTAACTTATTTTCAACTTCTGTCGACTGTGCTTTATCCTCATTGAATTCGCTTTCCCTGGTTTCCACCTCAAATAGCTCTGCAATACTCATTACTTCGTCCTTTCCTCCTACATTCGTTGTGCATGCCTGTGGTAATTCATCTTCCTCGTCAGTATTCTCCCAATTAATTTCGTCCCAACACGATATTATTATTTTCTTGTCTTCGTTTTCATCTGGTCCCTGCGGATTTGTTTCTTCCTTCTTCTCTTCTCGTGATAAGATTTTTACTTCTCTGTTCAAGGTGCTGCAATTGCCCTGGGTCGACGCGTCATTCTCTTTGGCATGGGCGCTTAGCTGTCAATTCGAACGTTTATCGGGGTTTGGTGGTCTTACCTCCACCTCTTCTATCTGTATTCTCTTTTCTTGTTCAGCTTGTTGATAGTGGTTTCTTTGTTGATAATTTGTCGGTCTATTGGTTCTCCAGTTCCCGTTCCGGTTGTCATTATTCCCTCTGTAATAGTTGTTGCCGTTCCTGGGTGAATTATAGTTGTTGCCATATTCTCTTCTAAATCCATAACCGGTTCTTTGTTGAAATCTATTGTCGTTTCTTGGTGCGAAGTTATCACATGGTTCGTAACTATTGTTTCTTCGTACTATGTCTTGTGGATTCCACTGCTTTTTGCTTTCGGTTTCACGTGCGCTTCGTCTTTTTCTTGCGTCATCTTCCGAAAATATGAACTCTAGTTCCCTTAGAATACCTTTAAATGCTTCGACGTCATTGCCTCCGCGACCTACTAATGATTGCTGGTATTTCAATGGTAGCTTCGTCGCGCATAATTTAATCAACTCCCGTCACTGTATGGTACATCTAATCATTGATTTTTCTTTGCCATTAATTCGAAAAATTTCACGGGACTCTTCTCTCCTGAATTTTCAAAATATGGGTTCTGTAATAATTCGTACTTCAGTCTGTTCTGTGCTTCGCTGGACCAATATCGTGAGAGAAACTTCTCTCTGAAATCTTCTTACGATTGGCATGTCGCTGCAACATTCTACATTGTTTCTGCGACTGTTCCTGACATGTGTGCACATATAAAGTCTAATTTGTGTGCTAGCGTCCAGTGTTCTGGTAATCCTACTCGGAATTGATCAATAAAAGTTCGTGGATGTAATGAGTTTCCTTCTCCAAAGTGTTAAAATTTTCTGACTGTGAGGAAATGATCGTTGTCATACTTCGTCATAGGTCCATATGAAATTCGCGATTCTTCGCCACTTTTGTTTCTGATCATTTCTCCCGTCGTTCTTTCCGGTTGTGGCAGATCCATTGGATATTGTCCACTGTAACTTTCGCCTACCCTTGCGTAGTATCGTTAGAGTGCTACGCAATAATTTTCTTCCATCGGTTGTGAACGTGTAGCTGAATGCATTGCACTGTACTCTTCGCGACCTGGCTTTCCATTGTCAGCTATTGGTTCGGTATCTTGTCTGGCTAATAATCTTGCTGCTTCATTGCACGATCCAAACTGTTTTGAAACATACATTTGTGGTTCCGCATGTGTTTGTGTTGACGTTTGTTCATCAAGAATTTCGAAACGTGTTTGTTGCTGTGCAGGCTGTCTGATTTCACGTATGTTACTTTCCGCCTGTGATTGGAATCGCAAATGCGTAATATCTTCGTTAATTGCTTGTTTTTCCGGTGCTGTTACAGATACGGATGTGGTTGCAGACTCTGTGCGTGTTCGATCCTGTTCACTATGCTCTTCAATGGTTTGCAACAGCTCTGTTCGCAATTTCTGAAATTGTCGCTTCGTTTGCGCTTCTATTTTGGCTATGCGGTTATCATATCTTTTCAGCGCTGCTTTTGTGATACGTTTATGTAACACACTGTTTTCAACAATTTGACGCGCTGTGCATGCAGCTTGTCTAGTAATTACGTTTATTTGTTTCTCTAGTTTCTTAACTTCTCCCTGGGTGTTGTTACGTAATTTTTTGATCTCGTCCTGAGTGTCATTACGCAATGTTTGTACGTCCGCTTATACCTTGTCAATGTCTGTTCTCAATTGATTGTGCCCTGTTACTAAGTTTCCTATCACTTCTCGAGATTCTTTTGCCTCGTCTTCAATATGACTTAGGTGTAACTGAATTTTTTTGTTTTGTTCTTTAATCGCACGCATTTGTCTCGTGGTTTCTGCATTTTGTTTCGTCATTTCTGCATTCAGAATTTTAATTTGGTTCGCTATTTCTTTATTTTGTCTTGTCATGTTTTCCGTCATTAATTGTAATAATTCTGCCAGATTGGTGGGTCCTGTTGCGTTTTCTTCCGACGTCCTACGCTCTGTGTTTTCGCCCAGTTGTTGGTTTGCAACCGATTGCATCGAACTGTGCTGTGACACGTTTCTGCTCGCATTCCTTGTACTCTGTGGTGAGGGAGCTCTGATTACTTGTACTATGGGTTCTACGTATTCAAGACGCAAGTTACAATCCTCATCGACTGTCTCTCTACTTTCCTGCTCCTCTGTCGTATGCTGCCTTACGTTTTCTATGCCTTGACGTACATTATTCTCGTTATGGTGCGTTATATGTCCTATTTCTCGCGATACTGCGTCGTCTGTTGTACTGTCCTCTATTCTCTGTCCATTTTCATGCTGGGTCTCTACCTCAATTCGGTCAAGGTCTCGATCTGCCATTGCTAATCTTTCCGAATCCCTTATTTTCTGTTTTAAAAGCAATTCACGCGCCCTACTTCGAGTCAACATGCGCTCATACGATCTCACGCGTTTCATAAACTTTTTGTTCACACGACTTGACAAACCATTCACTTACTTGTTGGGTCAGAACCAACTAGTCAACGATGTATCCGCCACCTATGCGCTTGCATTGGAGAGAAAATTTAATTCTAACAATATTAAAATTCATAACTTAATTATGCTATTGTCTCTGCCAGAATATCTCACTTTTATTGAATACTTTCTTACTATCTATCGCTGCAGCTACTGTTTTCGTCTATTTATTACGTTCAAAAAAAAATTTTTTTTATTACGAAAATTTTTCAACGGGATATTTTTCTGACCTAGTTAGGCATGTGGTCGACCTTAAATCATAGTATTTTACCATCCTGGCAGGGCCGCCGTTTTCTAACATTTTGCGTGGTGTCTGTTTGTTCTATATCGTGTCTCCCTACCACTTTCGCGCAACGACGCGCTGAGCGTGTTTTTTAGGGAATTGACTAGTTTCAACCTGGGACCTGTTGCTGGTAAGGAGACGCCAGACCACACATGACATATAGAATTCAGAATAGTTCAGTGAGACTAGCGATGATATAACCGAATACTTAATGATTTCAGCGTCAGCTCCACTGCACTCCCTGTAAAAGAGACTATGTGATTGCCGTAAGCTTATTGACACTAGTGCTTACTAATTTAAATTATATATTACAGCACTGAAGATGGTCACTAAGTGACCGAAAATCGATTTTGCGATAATAAACAAAAATATACGACCAATGCTGTCTCTCCTTCCAAGTATACCCATTATCTGGTCGTGGTGCACAGGACACTATGGAGTCGCCAATCAATAGAATCTTAATACTAACTAAATTTAGTGGAAGGGGTTCAAGGCTTTCCTATTTTCAGTTAGCTGGTAAAATAACGTCGAAAAAGCAGTTAAGTTTGCCATTGGAAATTTTATTCTACTCACAAAACATTGTTTATAAATTGCACTGTTGATAAAAAATGGCTCTGAGCAATATGGGACTTAACATCTTAGGTCATCAGTCCCCTAGAACTTAGAACTACTTAAACCTAACTAACCTAAGGACATCACACACATCCATGCCCAAGGCAGGATTCGAACCTGCGACCGTAGCAGTCCGGCGGTTCCGGACTGCAGCGCTAGAACCGCACGACCACCGCGGCCGGCATTGATAACAGGAAATGTTTTAATACAGGATGGTAAAAACCAACTGCGTTCAACAAAAATGTGAACGAATATTCCCTGAATGGGTTTCCAAGTTCTACAATGGATCGAAGGATGACCTATGCCATATCACATCTACAATCTAGGTTTAAATTAAGTTTCACAAAAGACAAAACTATCAAAATGGTCTACAGTGACCCTCAATTATCTTTAATTTCTTATGTAACTTGTCGTAAATTACAGTGGCTGATGTGGCTTCTCAATAACTATATAACAGAAAAATCATCGCGTTTCGGATTTTTACTTCAAGTGGCAAATGTGAACACCATGAGCCTTAATTGACGATCGACACTAGTATTACGCAAAAAGGGGATGTAACAGATGAGACTTCTGCATTTTTGAGTGAAGCTTTTTGCGCTGTTATGCGGTATCGTGTGCGTTCATTACCTTCTCGGTGTTCGTCAGAGGGGGGGGGGGGGGGGGGGGGGGGGGCAGCACAGCTCCGCTCACCTCGCCGTCTCGGAAGCTACTCTCGCCTAACTTCTCCTTACTACAATTTACCGAAGTTGGTTTAGAAAAACTATCTGGCTGTGTTTTCATCTGACCAATCACGGTCTCAATGTTGACCTTAAGCTCCGCCTACAAAAATTCTGTCTATCCAATGAGAAACGTTATACTTTTCGTGGTGGGGCAATGTTTTTAAAGTTTGCAACGTAACAGAGACGCGAAAAAGTCTCATGCTAAAACTTGCGGCTGGGGTGTGGCACATTTTGTGTTATCGTAAGATCTATACTGTTCTTATGGAGGGCTCTAGCTTTTAACATGGGCTGGGGGGGTGGTCATGACGTAACAGAGATGCGAAAAAGTCTCACATTAAAACTTGCAGCTGGGGTGGTCCTAGTGGTTAGCTGGCGAGGTGGGTGTCCTGTCCGTCCCTTATCGTAGGGCCTTCTAGCTTAACACGGTTCTGCCTCGGAACTGCGTCTGTCTGACGGTGAGAAGGTATGACATGCATTTAGGCATTCTTGTGTTAGTCTGTGGTATTCCATTTGCTCACTCGTTACTCGTATTACTTTGGTTAATTTAATGTCACGATTTATTCGGAGCTATGTGACATACTACTGGATTTGCTTATCAAGTCAGGGTTTTCATGGAAGGTGTTGGATTTGCCTGACACCTTACAACTGGATTGAGGACTTTCTGCTTAGGACGGCGCAGCGTGTTATCTTGGATGGAGGGTCATCGTTGGGTGTAGAAGTAACTTTGGGTGTGCTCCATGGAAGTGTGTTGTGTATTAATGACCTTGGAGACAATGTCAGTAGTAAACCTTAGACTTTTTGCAGATGATGTGGTTATCTATAATGAAGCTGCGTAAATATTCAGTCAGATCTTAATAAGGTTTCAAAACGGTGCAAAAATGCGCAACTTGCTTTAAATGTTCTTAAATGCAAAATTTTGCACTTATCAAAACGAAAAAACATACTATCCTGTAAGTATAATATCAATGAATCGGCCGACTCATACGAATACCTGGGTGTAGCATTTTGTAGGATTATCAAATGGAATGATTACCCGATTCATCATTTAAAGCCGATTCTTGAAACTTTGTTTTCAGACATTCCTGGAATAATGTACGTCTACCTTGAAAAGCTTTCAGTTCAGGTCCTTGGTATCGCTGTGACGCTCCCCCAAGGATGAAACAAACCTATCACCATTCCTGCTGCCCTTCTCTGTATACGTTCGCTATGCCGTATCGTCCTATTTGTTGCAGGCCCCACGCTACTGAGCAATATTCTAGAACCGCTCGCACGAGTGGTTTGTAAGGAATCTCCTTTGTAGACTGATTGCATTTCCCCAATATTCTAATAATAAGGCGAAGTCTACCACCTGCTTTAACCAAGACTGAACCTATGTCATCATTCCATTTTGTGGTGTCACCGCCAGACACCACACTTGCTAGGTGGTAGCCTTTAAATCGGCCGCGGTCCGTTGGTATACGTCGGACCCGCGTGTCGCCACTATCAGTGATTGCAGACCGAGCGCCGTCACACGGCAGGTCTAGAGAGACTCCCTAGCACTCTCCCCAGTTGGACAGCCGACTTTGCTAGCGATGGTTCACTGACTACAGACGCTCTCATTTGCAGAGACGACAGTTTAGCATAGCCTTCAGCTACGTCATTTGCTGCGACCTAGAAAGGCGCCATATTCAGTTTCTATTGATATTGATATTGTGAATCATGTACCGTAAAGAGCGACGTTCATCATTAAAGGATTAAAGTTAAGTATCAAACTAATTTACGTCCGCTTTCTGAATTCTCATTCCTTGTCATGTTCCAGACCTCGCGTCAGTATAGTCCTTCCCTCCTCACGCAAGCCTGCGTGAGCTAAAACGCGTGCATTTCGGCCTCTACTAGTAACAGGGTGTTGGCTCGTCTGCCAGCACAACACATTTCATAACCCTACAAAATACTACACCCAGGTATTCGTATGAGTCGGCCGATTCATTGATATTATACTTACAGGATAGTATGTTTTTTCGTTTTGCCAAGTGCAAAACTGTCGAAGGTGTGGTGGAAGTGGGGTGCTGTGCTCCCTTGTGAAATGAAGTTAAAGGTACTGGTACTAAATGCCTTTTTTTCCCTCGCCTTTTGTTTTCTAAGATATTCTGGTTCTTTCTTATTTATTTAATAGAAATATTATCTCAAACGTCATTGTTAATTGTCATAACTAGCGTGTTTGGTGCAAAGGCCAACGACTGGAAGGTTTTCTCAGTGGCGAGAAATCTTAACGAGACTGCCAATCTACGTCTGACACTAAAAGCAAGCTGCGTACTGGACGTTTTTGCTATTTTGAAACTTCTTGTAATATATTGAAAGGGTACTGTAGCCACCTTTCATTGCCAACTCTCGTAGTGGTCAAGTCGGCAAAGAGGTTTCCGCTACTTGTGAGAAATCCACCTGCGTTAGGTTGGTGGCGGAAATGGCATCTTGGGGTTTTCCGGTCCACGCGGAGCGTGGAAGAGGCTGGAGAAGCGGGAGGCAGTCTGCCGCCGGTACGGGAAGCGTACACAGCTGTGCTCCAGTCGAGGAAGGGTGAGTTGGACTGACCGTGTGGCGCGTTGTCGCATAGAGAGGGGAGCTTTTAGCTTTTGGTCTCGAATTTCGTCTTATAAAGATTTATTTGCTGGGTTGCAGCAGGGAATGCAAGGCTTTTGTAGACTTTCAGTTTGATTCCCAATGCAGTCTTGACTTTTATCCGTGAGAGGAACGCAGCACAAAGGAGTTGCATATGTTGAAGTGCCCTCGGTTCAGTGTGAATGTTTATGTGCTTACAACTGTGTGTGTATGCTTCTAATCTTTTCCGGATCCTGGTAATTTTTGAGTATTTGTGAATTTTCTTTGTCTCATGTGACTAAAATTTGGCCACGGTCCATAGAAATTCTCTCCGCGGACCGAGTGGGCACGCGAGTCTGTTATGAAACGTATAGTATTTCACAAGCAATTGTACATAGTTAGCATGCAACAGCAGTCTATAGATGTACTACATCAATGTTTTAAGGAATAAATAATTTTTCCTTCAATCTTATCTAGTGTACCGATGTTACGTCGCCGTTACCTTCGCCATTTACCTTGTAGTTTTCCTTGTTGGCCCATCTATAGCGTTTCCATGTGCGCAGGGGTAGTGATTAGTGTCCCTTTTTTTTATCTGAAACAAATGCTCTGGAATAGATCGTGTTTTCACGAATCTTGCTGCAGGCTGCACTTACGCATGGTGTTCACGCGCTCTTTACTTTACTCAATATTTGATTCACAGGAAGAATGCCTGGATCATATTAATAATTACATCCCATTCTTTATCAATGACTTTACAATGAATGTTCTTTTGTGAGTTTTTCTTATTAATAAATTAAGTAATTTTCCGACTCAGTGCTACCTCTTCTTTGTCGTGTGGCTAGAGTTGGTGGCGACCCTATCTTTTACGTTGATTTCAGTGTCAAATAGCATTTTCTTCTTCAAAGTGCGCATGGCTCTTTTAGCTATCAGGATACATTCAAAGGGCGCTTCATGCTTCTTACACATAGCGTCCTTTTATTCACGCTACTTACACATGGCTTACCCTGCTCACGGATTTCGGTAAACCAGAGATCTTCTGATGCGCAGTGAGGAGTAGTTATTTTCGGTTGGATGTGCTAATTGGTATATTGTCTTTCTGTGATACAGAATTTACGTGAATTTATGATATAGGTGTGCATTTTCTTACATGTTTTATCTTGTATATGTATTACTGTATAGATATTGTGATTTAGTATTCAATTGTGTTACAAGTGTGGGTTGACTCTTGTCCTGTGGCGTGTATCGGTGTCATATAGTAAATCTTGGGTGCTTTGTGGGGACTGTGAGTCCATTAGGAGACTTTGGCATTATTCTTGTTGTATTTTGGAGCACGGAGTAACTATCCTTATAATGGAGACGCGTAGCTGTTCAGGGAGCCGCGATCGGAAAAACCTGCCAGACAATAACCCTGAACAAGAACGAGGTCAAAACGTCGAGTCCGACCAGGAACGAAACGCGGAAAACGCAAGTACAAGTGTTTTCCATCCTGAGCCCGCTGTAGTGATTTCGAATCATTCGATAGATGCAAATTCATTACAGGCTATGCTACGACAATTACTAGACAGTAATAGGAGACATATCGCGGAAGTGAATAAAAAACAAGCAGAAGAAAATAGGAGGCATATTGAGGAAGCGAATAAAAGATTGACTAGTGAAATAGTACAGGGTGTTGGGGAGAAACTGGCGATCATTGACCAACGCATCTCCGCCTTAGAAGAGGGGCACCAAGTCATTAGCAAGCAGGTGATGGAGCAAGAAGAAAGGTTCACTGGGAATATACGTATACTAGCAGAACAATGCCAGAGTGAACAAGCGGCTCTTGAGTCCCGAGTAGGACAAAATTCCGCCAGGGATCTCCGCGCGTTTGCAGAACAATGCCAGAGTGACCACGCGGCTCTTGTGTCCCGAATAGAGGACACTGCGGCTAAGTGCCCGGTCCACCTTAGCGCGCAGGTAGAAACCCTCAGCCAGGTGATAATAGCTCTCGAGCGAGAGCAAGGGCTCACGCAAAGAAAACAAGACACGGCCCACCGAGAGATGCGAGAAGAAATAGCCAGGGATCTCGCAGCAGTAGATCTATTCGGTCCGCTAGTGCGTTCTAGGAACGGATTTGCGTACATTTTTGTGGCAGTAGAGCTGACGTCAAAATTCGTCTGCCTCACTCCGCTGCGTAGGGCCACCGGGAAGGCAGTAGCTGCCGCGTTCGCAAATCACTTCTTACGGGAGGTTGGCACTGTGAAGCGTGTGATTTCGGACAACGGGCCACAATTCAGGTCACATCACTGGGAGCATATGCTTCGGAGAAAGCGAGTGAAACCGATCTTTATCTCCCTTTTCTGCCCTTCAGCAAATCCTTGTGAAAGGTGGATGAAGGAGATTGGAAAATTGTGTAGGTTATACTGCCACCGTGACCACTGGACGTGGGACACGAAACTAGCCGGTTTCCAGAACATATTAAATGAGTTGCCAAATTCCTCGACGACGTTGCCACCGATTCTGGTCCTGAAAAACAAGGAGCCTCCGAGTAAAATAAAAGAGGTGGTTCCCTGGCCAGTAGAACCCAGGTTACGAAGATCTGCAATTTTGGAGCTTGCCCTGAAAAATATAAAGAGTGCCGCCGAGGCTCGGATAAGAACCTACAAAAAGAAGGTGCGGAATATAACTTTTCACGTGGGCCAGAAAGTACTTGTACGCTCGCACAAGCTCTCTAATAAACGGGCTGGGTTGTCAAAGAAGTTCTTCTTCTTATTCAACGGGCCGTACAGAATCAAGCGGATTCCACATCCGAATGCGCTTGAAGTAGAAACACTCCGCTCTCGAAAGTCGAAGGGCCTGCACCACATCTCCAACGTAAAACCTTACATTGAATAAGAAGCAGAAGATCTTGCCCCTCGGAGGTCGGAATGACGTATTGCCCATATGCTTTTTCGCATTCATTCTTTTGTGAGTAAAATTACAGTGCATATTTTTCAATGTTTTGATTCACTCTGGTGTGATTAAAATTAAAGTGTATATTTTCTGTGTATTGTAAAGGGTCCCCCAATATGTGTGTAGTTATTTCTTCTTGTCAGCAGAAAGGAGTAGTGTTGTGCAGTTTCAAAACATCTGAATGTGAATGATTATGAGGCTCATATGAAGCGTTTCCTATTACAGTAAGATGGCTTTCGTTCTTTGATGACTAAAAAGGTATCGGGTGTGTTGGCGTGGCGAGTCAATGGTCGTAAGGTAATTCTTGATGATAAATTACAGTTTTAGTGTTCTTATTCCCCTTAGGTGAGCATGATTCAGTGAGATTTTTCAAATGTACTGCGATGTTAATGAAGCAACTTGGTGACTTGTAGGTGAAGGACTTGTGTATGAAGGGAGATTAATAGTGTTTGATTTTCAGAGTTGCCATCTTATAAGATATTTGGAAAGTGTAACTTGCCGTCACATACTACTAGGTACAGTTGAGGACACCAGGGTGTAAAACCCCAGAAGATGTATATGTAAACAGCTTATAAACTCAAGCAGCTTGATATTTAATAGAGAATCAATGCGACTACCTCCAAGCTAAAATAACATGACGGTAGGTGAGGACCCCTGGGGACATGTGGTGAGTAAGTGTGTAATCATTATGAGTATCTTATGATAGCAGTAAGTTGGGTACTCATGGCCCTGGACAATGGATTTCTTTTGACAGTATTTTTTATGTACTTATAGGACAAAGTGTTTATGTGTTTGCTAATAGGATAGGATGATTTTTATTTTCATTTTTATGCCCACTGACCTTTTGCATTAGTCTGATGCATAGATGTTGAAACATTTACCATTCCAGATGTGACTTGAATGAACCTTCTGTGTCTCATTAATCATAACTTTTATTATGCAATGTCCATAGAAAAGAAGTCTCGGAAATTTTTCACAGATCAGCAAACATGTTCTGCAAACCTTGGAGGAGCAGTCAATGAACAACGATATGGGTATTGGTGTTGAAAGGAATATTTTGTTTATATGTGCGAATTGTAGTCGGGCTATATGGTGATGGTGACTAGTACGAGCTGTGTAGATTGTGTGTGAGAGCGTAGTTAGGAGCAGGTAGAGTTTTGTGTCTGTAGCTAGCAGCGGCGCCAAATCCTATCCAAATCCTGACCAAACCTTGTACAAGATCTACCCTGAACGATTGACAGCAGATGTAATGCTGGAACTATATTTTATAAAAAAGGATTTTTGTTTGTTTGAATATTGGTTATTTAATTTTCTTCATTTTTTTTATTAGTAATGTTAAGAAGGCCCTTTTTGTCAAGTTAATTTTGGGCACTATTCCATGTATTGTTCAGGAGTGAGAAACTCCGAAGATTTTGTGGTAATCCGTACACATGATATTTTGTAACGATCTCTGTGAGCGCAGTTCTTAAGTGGGTGCAAGGCCGCCTAGGGAGCCTCCGCATCAGAAAGCACAGGGCTTGGTCCACCGGCAGGCGTTGCAGAACCCTGGTATCAACGGCGAAGCAGTGGTGCGGCGAGCGGTCACAGCTGTTTCCCCATCAGAGGGGAGGGGATGCTGGTCTTCCCCCAGGCGCAGGCTCACACCGGAGCCCGCAGGCGTGTCACCACGGCAGCGCCAGCTGATGGCCGGCGTTCCACCCCATGCTCTAGTCATCTGACAAGCGAAAGGGAAAGTATGACGCACACCAGGCGAGGCCGCCGATCCCTGAGCGCCGCGAGTCCAGACGGCTGCTGCGGTGAGGTAACGCCCACTGCCCGGAGGGACGTGGGTCCCACCACTGACGCATCAGCTGAGACGGTGCAAAGAGGTGATAAGCGGGTCTCAAGCCCGACACCCGCACGAGGTTACGTCGACCTCGATGCGACGCAGAAGAGCGCGTGTCTCCTCATTGACACGACAGGAGACGGGGGCGTGTGTCGGTAAAACACATTCCTCCACAACACACGGACGACGACGGCCAAGCCGCCTTCTCGATGATGAGGCAGGGCCCACAAGTGGCGATGTCCTGCAAATCTGCAACGTCGAACCATCCCACAGTATGGACGCAGAGGGTGGAAACGGGCACGAGGCAACGTCGCGGGGTGCTGTCTAGGATGAACAACCTGGGTTACAACGGACGTTACAATCAACGCCGCTGCGAACTCCCCAGTTCAGTGTTGTGGTCCCCTAGTAGCTTATCCTCCAAGTCGCCTTTAGAAGAGACGCCCACCCCAGCACCTAAAGAGAATACCCAGTGAAACAACCATGTGGCGAAACTGAAAAATGACAGCGTGTCAACGAGTTGATTTCTGGATGTGTTTTTGTACTCATGTCTTATTTTCCATAGGTGATTATTTACCAGTTATCATACCATTGGGATCATTAATGATTTTGTATCACTGTATTTGATGTGAATATTGTATTTTGCACTTTCACTTGCATGTTTTTATATATGTCAGCACCAGATGATACTGCTTTGGTTCGTGACAATGATTTTGCATCATTGTATTTGTTTATATATATTATGTACCTGTTCACCTATGTCTCTATGTTAACTTTTGATAGTTGGTTAAAGCAATTTTAAAATAATATCTCATGGTTGTGGTCGTAGTAGGTCAGATGACATGATGTTAGCGTAGTATATCACGCTTAATTTAATTTGTTCTGTTTGCTTTGCGGACCGCATGAGGTCACAATTATTGACTAAGGTCAGATAAAGCTCACTTGGATATAAGAGATTAATCAACTCCTTTGTGCTGCTGTTTACTGTTGCAATTGTTACTCGTTAGGGTATGTTTGTTTCGAAGACTGTTGGCGAATCTCCTAGCATGGCGAGAAAATTCGCGGCACAGTCTTCTCCGGGACGTTTGGGGTGATGAAAGGGTACTGTAGCCACCTTTCATTGCCAACTCTCGTAGTGGTCAAGTCGGCAAAGAGGTTTCCGCTACTTGTGAGAAATCCACCTGCGTTAGGTTGGTGGCGGAAATGGCATCTTGGGGTTTTCCGGTCCACGCGGAGCGTGGAAGAGGCTGGAGAAGCGGGAGGCAGTCTGCCGCCGGTACGGGAAGCGTACACAGCTGTGCTCCAGTCGAGGAAGGGTGAGTTGGACTGACCGTGTGGCGCGTTGTCGCATAGAGAGGGGAGCTTTTAGCTTTTGGTCTCGAATTTCGTCTTATAAAGATTTATTTGCTGGGTTGCAGCAGGGAATGCAAGGCTTTTGTAGACTTTCAGTTTGAGTCCCAATGCAGTCTTGACTTTTATCCGTGAGAGGAACGCAGCACAAAGGAGTTGCATATGTTGAAGTGCCCTCGGTTCAGTGTGAATGTTTATGTGCCTACAACTGTGTGTGTATGCTTCTAATCTTTTCCGGATCCTGGTAATTTTTGAGTATTTGTGAATTTTCTTTGTCTCATGTGACTAAAATTTGGCCACGGTCCATAGAAATTCTCTCCGCGGACCGAGTGGGCACGCGAGTCTGTTATGAAACGTATAGTATTTCACAAGCAATTGTACATAGTTAGCATGCAACAGCAGTCTATAGATGTACTACATCAATGTTTTAAGGAATAAATAATTTTTCCTTCAATCTTATCTAGTGTACCGATGTTACGTCGCCGTTACCTTCGCCATTTACCTTGTAGTTTTCCTTGTTGGCCCATCTATAGCGTTTCCATGTGCGCAGGGGTAGTGATTAGTGTCCCTTTTTTTTATCTGAAACAAATGCTCTGGAATAGATCGTGTTTTCACGAATCTTGCTGCAGGCTGCACTTACGCATGGTGTTCACGCGCTCTTTACTTTACTCAATATTTGATTCACAGGAAGAATGCCTGGATCATATTAATAATTACATCCCATTCTTTATCAATGACTTTACAATGAATGTTCTTTTGTGAGTTTTTCTTATTAATAAATTAAGTAATTTTCCGACTCAGTGCTACCTCTTCTTTGTCGTGTGGCTAGAGTTGGTGGCGACCCTATCTTTTACGTTGATTTCAGTGTCAAATAGCATTTTCTTCTTCAAAGTGCGCATGGCTCTTTTAGCTATCAGGATTCATTCAAAGGGCGCTTCATGCTTCTTACACATAGCGTCCTTTTATTCACGCCGCTTACAATATATATATATATATATATATATATATATATATATATATATATATATATATATATATATATATATATATATATACCGAACTCTGGGTTTATGGATCGCTCTCATTTATATCTCGTCTGTAAGTGTTTTTTTCAATGATGGTGAGCTGTTTCGAAAAACTCCTCTTACATTCGAATAAAATTACGAAACGAATCTAGATCACGAAATGCGTGCGATGAATTACGTTATTTCAGAGTGTCGGTAGTCAATGCAACATCGAGAATATGGATATTATACATGTGAAAACTGACATCAGACGCTTTACCTTACCTATATTCAATTTAAAACTGTAAATGTTGTGAAAATTCAATTAAATTAACGAATAATTTCTAGTACTTTGTGTCTCATATCATTGTACAGCATTACGTACTGTTGCTCTACCAATAACTGACTATTAAAGCCTTCGATGGGTTCATAATGTTCTTCGCTCTTCTTCAACAGTCGCTAAGAGAGTGAACGCAACTACCTCAAACGCGTCTATTTTCGAAAAGAAACCTTGTGGTCTGCGAGCCAGCTAAGGCCGACGACAGCCGCTGGAGGGCGCTGAGGGAGCAGATCGCGTCCCGTGTGACGGCGGAGCTCTCCCTCGTGAGGTCGCATGTCTCGTCCGCTTCCACGTCAGCGTGTCTGGATGGCTTGAGTAATACATACATCTACATCTACATACATACTCCGCAATCCACCATACGATGCGTGGCGGAGGGTACCACGTACCACGACTAGCATCTTCTCTCCCTGTTCCACTCCCAAACAGAACTAGGGAAAAATGACTGCCTATACGCCTCTGTACGAGCCCTAATCTCTCTTATCTTTGTGTCTTTCCGCGAAATGTAAGTTGGCGGAAGTTAAATTGTACTGCAGTCAGCCTCAAATACTGGGTCTCTAAATTTCCTCAGTAGCGATTCACGAAAAGAACGCCTCCTTTCCTCCAGAGACTCCCACCCGAGTTCCTGAAGCATTTCCGTAACGCTCGCGTGATCATCAAACCTACCAGTAACAAATCTAGCAGCCCGCTTCTGAATTGCTTCTATGTCCTCCCTCAATCCGACCTGATAGGGATGCAAAACTCTCGAGCAGTACTCAAGAATAGGTCGTATTAATGTTTTATAACCGGTCTCCTTTACAGATGAACCACATCTTCCCAAAATTCTACCAATGAAACGAAGACGACTATCCGCCTTCACCACAACTGCCATTACATGCTTGTCCCACTTCATATCGCTCTGCAATGTTACGCCCAAATATTTAATCGACGTGACTGTGTCAAGCGCTACACTACTAATGGAGTATTCAAACATTACAGGATTCTTTTTCCTATTCATCTGCATTAATTTACATTTATCTATATTTAGAGTTAGCTGCCATTCTTTACACCAATCACAAATCCTGTCCAAGTCATCACTCAACGACGACACCTTCCCGTACACAACAGCATCATCAGCAAACAGCCGCACATTGCTATCCACCCTATCGAAAAGATCATTTATGTAGATAGAAAACAACAGCGGACCTACCACACTTCCCTGGGGCACTCCAGATGATACCCTCTCCTCCGATGAACACTCACCATCGAGGACAACGTACTGGGTTCTATTACTTAAGAAGTCTTCGAGCCACTCACATATTTGGGAACCAATCCCATATTATCGTACCTTAGGAGTCTGCAGTGGGTCACCGAGTCAAACGCTTTCCGGAAGTCAAGCAATATGACATCCGTCTGATACCCTTCATCCATCGTTCGCAAGATATCGTGTGAAAAAAGGCCGAGTTGCGTTTCGCAGGAGCGATGCTTTCTAAAGCCGTGCTGATACATGGACAGCAACTTCTCTGTCTCAAGGAAATTCATTATATTCGAACTGGATATGTTCGAGAATCCTGCAACAAACCGATGTTAAGGATATTAGTCTGTAATTTTGAGGATCTGTCCTTCTACCCTTCCTATATACAGGCGTCATCTGCACTTTTTTCCAGTCGCTCGGGACTTTACGTTGGGCAAGAGATTCGCGATAAATGCAAGCTAAGTAAGGAGCCAATGCAGTAGAGTACTCTCTGTAAAACCGAACTGGAATCCCATCAGGACCTGGCGATTTATTTATTTTCAACCCATTCAGCTGCTTCACAGCCCCAGGGATGTCTATGTCCTTCATACGGGAATCTGTACGAGACTCAGACGGCGGTATGTTTGTACGATCCTCCTGCGTGAAAGATTTCTCAAATGCTAAATTTAAAATTTCAGTTTTCGTTTCGCTGTCTTCCGTTGCCAGGCCAGACTGATCAGTGAGTGACTGGATGGAAGCCTTCGACCTGCTTACCGATTTTACGTAAGACCAGAATTTCCTTGGGTTTTCTGCAAGATCTTTTGCTAAGGTATGACGTTGGTAGTGGTTGAATGCTTTGCGCATCGCTCTTTTTACAGCATCACGAATCTCTACTAACTTTTGCCTGTCCTCATTCTCCCGATCTTTCTTGTATCGCGAGTGCAACTGTCTTTGCTTCCTGAGCATTCTCCGAATTGTGCTGTTAAACCACGGTGGGTCTTTACCGTCCGTAACACACTTTTTCGGCACATACTTGTCCAGTGCGTGGTTTATAGTGTGTTTAAAATTTTGCCCATAATTCTTCCACGTCCATCGTACCGGAAGTAAATGAAGTCGATTCATTTACTAAGTGGGATGCTAACAACTGCTCATCTGCTCTTTCAAGTAAGAATACTCTCCTAGCCTTCTTGACCGACTTTTTAACTTTCGTAACCATAGTCGTAATGACAGCTTCATGATCACTAATCCCTGTCTCAACACTGACACCGTCGATGAGGTCTGGACTGTTCGTGGCTACCAAATCTAAAATATTTTCATTACGCGTTGGCTGTCGAAGTGTGAAACGTAAAGCCTCTGTCTTATTTCAACGTTTTCTATGGCCCTAAACGAGTTACGTTGTGTAATACTGGTGGCACGAAGCGACGTCGAAGGAATTTGGCTATAAATGGAACCACTTTCGACCGATGCGTGGTCGGCGAAGGTCCCACTATTAGCCACACAGCCGCGAGAAACAATGCCAACCTGGCAACCTGGCGCACACGTGGAGAGTGCACGGCTAAAAGCATCCGAGGCATGCGGTGGAAAGGGGGGGGGGGGGCGATTACGACAATGAGACTTGTTTTGTCGGGAAAATGGCCATGACCGCCACCGCCTTCTGGCGTCGCTAACCGAATCCCTCGCTCAGGCTCTCTCTCTCTCTCTCTCTCTCTCTCTCTCTTTCTCTCTCTCCCCTGGGTGACAAACATGCACACTCCTGGGGCTCAGGAATTCGCGTGGTCGGAGTGAGCGCATCAGCAGCACGTGAGCTGCGTCGCTCGTGTTTTTTTTAGCGGCTGTCTGTGCCAACGGCGCTGCCGCGGAGAAATTCTTGCCCAGTTTCCTCCAAATTTCTCTGAAGTACTGGAAACAGAAACGTCATTCACTAGCTTTTACGTGACGCCATACGCAATTATTACAACCAAAAGAATCTGTAGAAACCAGACTGATAAATAGTGTCATTAACCGTGGTAATGGGTACCCGCTAAGTAAATGATGGAATCCTATTTTATCAGATATGAATAAACAATGGTATCTGAATCTACCGGCTCCGAGAAATTATCTTTAACAATATGTCATGTTTCGACGGTATTCGCCACTGGAGGCAATGCAACTCTTCTTGCGCCAGGTGGCAGCAGTAACGGTTGTTCCCTTACGCATCTTGTCTTAGCGCAATCGCTTTCGTGTTTTCGCTGCGTGTAAAGGTTCCGTCATTTACGATTTGAATCAGTTATCGGCGAGAGCGGGTTAGCTTTTGTAACCTGGTAGTGGTGGCCAGGTAGATAGCGGAAATATTGTGTGCAGATGACAGTTTGATCTGGATGAAGACACGACAAGAACTACAAGAATTTGATCTGTTAATACGTGGTTCATGGTGTGGGTTCCTTTAGGCATGTCCTAGTTCATGAACCACGGGCAACGTATGAGTGGCCAAGTAAGTGGTCCCGACAGTCGGGATACCAGTTACTTTGGAAGAAGGCTGGGCATCTCAGACATATTCTGAGGCGTGGTCACCTTTGTGCTCATGCGGCAAAGACTACCACATCCACCGGTTAGTCCCTCAACCGTTAGGGGTAAAACCCAATGGGACTCGGGGCAAGTAAGGCTAGCAACCTGCTTCCCTGGTACTTTAAATATGATGATGGCAACAATCAGAGGAAAATGCCTCGGACCTTTGGAGGTGACGGAGTCCCACCTCTAACTGACAAACCAGGGACTCCTAAGATACGACTTGGCAAACAAATGGTAATGAGATGGGGAGCTATTAATATCAATGGGGGCTACTCTGGGAAGAAGGTAGAGCTGGCAGAGGCTGCAAGATGGGGCTGGACGTTTTAGCTGTTAGTGACATTCGGGTAAGGGGTGAGAAAGAAGAGGAAGTGGGAGAATACAAGGTCTAGCTGTCGGGAGTCAAAGCAGGAATAGCACAATGGGGTGTAGGGCTTTACATCAGGAAAGAAATGGAACCCAGCGTAGTTTCAATAAGGTATGAAACGAACGACTGATGTGGATAGATTTGACAGTGTCTAGCAAGAAAATTAGGATTGTGTCAGTATATTCGCATTGTGAAGGGAGAGATCAAGATAAGATGGATAGTTTTTATGAGGCACTCAGTGATGTAGTTGTTAGAGTAAAGGACAAGGACAGTGTTCTGCTCATGGGTGATTTTAATGCCAGGATTGGAAATCGAACAGAAGGGTATGAAAAGGTTATGGGTAAATTTGGAGAGGATATGGAGGCCAACAGGAACGGGAAACAACTCTTGGATTTCTGTGCCACATTCACCGGTATACTTGGGAAGGCAGGGGAACCAGATCTGTCATTGACTATATAATAACAGATCAGGAATTCAGGAAGGCTGTGAGGGACATACGTGTATTCAGGGGACTCTTTGATGACACTGATCATTATTTAATCTGCAGTGAAATTGGGATTGTGAGGCCGAAAGTGCAGGAGGTCAGGTCCATATGTAGGAGGATAAGAGTGGAGAAACTTCAGGATAAGGAAATCAGGCACAAGTACATAACAGCGATCTCAGAAAGGTACCATTTAGTTGAATGTAGTCAATTACAGTCATTGGAAAAGGAGTGGACAAGGTACAGGGACACAGTACTAGAAGTGGCTAAAGAATGCCTTGGAACAGTAGTGTGTAAAAGTAGGATGAAGCAAACAGCTTGGTGGAATGACACAGTCAAGGCAGCCTGTAAAAGGAAAAAGAAGGCGTTTCAAAAATGGCTACATACTAGAACTCAGGTAGACGGAGAGTTATGTTGAAGAAAGAAACAAAGCCAAACAGATAACTGCAGCATCCAAGAAGAAATCTTGGGAAGACTTTAGAAACAGGTTGGAGACTATGAGTCAAGCTGCTGGAAAACCATTCTGGAGTGTAATTAGCAGTCTTCGAAAGGGGGGTAAGAAGGAAATGACAAGTAATTTGGACAGGTCAGGAAAACTGCTGGTGAATCCTGTGGATGCCTTGGGCAGATGGAGGGAATATTTTGAAGAGTTGCTCAATGTAGGTGAAAATACGATCAGTAATGTTTCAGATTTCGAGGTAGAATGGGATAGGAATGATGATGAAAATAGGATCACATTTGAGGAAGTGGAGAAAATGGTCAATAGATTGCAGTGCAATAAAGCAGCTGGGGTTGATGAAATTAAGTCGGAACTCATCAAATTCAGTGGAATGTCAGGTCTTAAATGGCTACACAGGATAATTGAAATGGCCTGGGAGTCGGGACATGTTCCATCAGACTGGACAAAAGCAGTAATCACACCAATCTTTAAACATGGAAACAGAAAAGATTGTAACAACTACAGAGGTATCTTTTTAATCAGCGTTGTTGGTAAAATCTTCTCAGGTATTGTTGAAAGGAAAGTGCGAGTATTAGTTGAGGATCAACTGGATGAAAATCAGTGTGGGTTTAGGCCTCTTAGAGGTTGTCAGGACCAGATCTTTAGATTACGGCAAATAATGGAGAAATTTTATGAGTGGAACAGGGAATTGTATCTATGCTTTATAGATCTAGAAAAGGCATATGACAGGGTTCCTAGGAGGAAGTTATTGTCTGTTCTACGAGATTATGGAATAGGAGGCAAACTTTTGCAAGCAATTAAAGGTCTTTACATGGATAGTCAGGCAGCAGTTAGAGTTGACGGTAAATTGAGTTCATGGTTCAGAGTAGTTTCAGGGCTAAGACAAGGCTGCAACCTGTCTGCACTGTTGTTCATATTGTTTATGAATCATACGTTGAAAACAATAGACTGGCTGGGTGAGATTAAGATATGTGAACACAAAATAAGCAGTCTTGCATATGCGGATGACTTAGTTGTGATGGCAGATTCGATTGAAAGTTTGCAAAGTAATATTTCAGAGCTAGATCAGAAACGTAAGGACTATGGTATGAAGATTAGCATCTCCAAAACGAAAGTAATGTCAGTGGGAAAGAAATATAAACGGATTGAGTGCCAAATATGAGGAACAAAGAACAGGTGGACGGTTTCAAGTACTTAGGATGCATATTCTCACAGGATGGTAACATAGTGAAATAACTGGAAGCGAGGTGTAGCAAAGCTAATGCAGTGAGCGCTCAGCTACGATCTACTCTCTTCTGCAAGAAGGAAGTCAGTACCAAGACTAAGTTATCTGTGCACCGTTCAATCTTTCGACCAACTTTGTTGTATATGGGAGCGAAAGCTGGGTGGATTCAGGTTACCTTATCGACAAGGTTGAGGTTACGGATATGAAAGTAGCTAGGATGATTGCAGGTACTAGTAGATGGGAACAATGGCAGGAGTGTGTCCACAATGAGGAAATCAAACAAAAACTGGGAATGAACTCTATAGATGTAGCAGTCAGGGCGAACAGGCTTAGATGGTGGGGTCATGTTACACGCATGGGAGAAGCAAGGTTACCCAAGAGACTCATGGGTTCAGCAGTAGAGGGTAGGAGGAGTCGGGGCAGACCAAAGAGAAGGTACCTGCATTCAGTTAAGACTGAACGCTGAAAGGCATAATCATGATGATGATGATGGTGAACACGCCGGGAAACTCTAAATATTCATATTCCAAACCGTATAATGAAAACCATTACTTAAAAATTGTTCATAGTGCCCTTCTTAGACCTGAGGCTAGGTAACATTCGAGGCTGCTCGTTGAATGCAATTTATTTAATTTATGAAAAAATGGATGAACTATTACATTTTAAACTTCATGTTTAAAAAAAACTCAAATTTTATAGTTGATTATCTCAATTCTTACCACTTTCTAATGGATTTGAAAAATTCTAGAGTTTACTACACCTGTAAGAATGGTTCGTATGCTGTGCAAAATTCATCGAAGAAATTCTCTTACTTATGAAGAGAAGTGTACCCATAGCAACAAATGCAGCCAATAGTGAGTGAAAAAATGCCGAAATTTCACATGTAAAAAGAATTTATTTTGCTATGTTTTTGAACTTCCACTGCTATGGCTGTGAATCTTGAATCCTTACTGGTCATGCAGACCAGTAATGATTATGAATTTATGTGTAACAGTATAGACAGTGGAAATTAAAATGTCTTGTGGTGCTTCTCGTGTTCCAAGTCGGCCCGTTTGACGTTCTATCCCCCTTAATAACATGTAGTCTTCGTCCACGCACATAACTATACGAGTCCTGCATATTGTGAATATGAGAAAATGGTGTGAATAGCTCGTGCATTTGAATGATGGGTGCAGAAATTTGATCATTGTTACCTTATCAATAAGTAGTTTCAAACATTACTACTAGTCATTTACGAGAACGTAATGAAAACCATATCTTCCTTCACTGTTGATTTTTGTCTTGGCAGAACCACTCAGTGATCACATGGCGAACCTTGGTAACGCGGGGTACACTTAATTATCGTTGCAGTGCGCCTGTTGTCATTATCAGCAGAGAAGGTGAGCCGGCACATCGATAGCAGCCTTATTCTTCTACTACAAAGAAAATCACAAACATTACATTTCTCGTTCCTGAATTTTAATTCCTTTTCCAAAGAAGTCCATGCTTTTCTTACCACATGCTCAGTGTAGAGGTGGAATAACATCGGGGATACGCTACTACTCCGTCTCTCTCACTTCACGACCTCTGCTTCTCTTTCGGGGCTTTCAACTCTTAGAATTGCGGTCTGGTCGATGTATAAGTTGCAAATAACCTCGTTCTCTCCATTAATCCCTGCTGCTTTCGGAATTCGAAGGATTCTATTCCAGTCAACATTATCAAAGGCGTTCTTTACATCTACAAATGCTGTAAGTGTGGTTTTCCCTTTCTTCAGCTTATATTCTAAGACAAGTCATAGAATCAGTATTGCCTCACGTGTTCCTACATTTCTCCAGAACCCAAACAGACATTTTCGGAAGTCGTCTTCCACCAATTCTTCGATTTTTCCGTAAACGATTTGTGTGATTTTTTGCAACCATGACTTATTAAACTGATAGTTTGATAATATTCACATCTGCCAGAATCTCGAATTATCACATTTTCCTTGACGTCAGCAAGTATATTACCTGCTCAAAAGCAACCGGACAACTATTACTGTACATTAAAATGAGGTGTGACCATCCTTCGCCTTTACAGCGCCTTGCAGTTTTCTGGCAACACGGAAAAGAAGTGTTTGAATCTATGTGGAGGAATAGCGGCCCATAATTCCTCAAGAGCCAAAACCAGAGAAGCCAGTGATGTCAGACACTGTGGTTTGGAGCGAATTTGACGCCGTAACTAATCTCAAATGTTGGGTTCTCGTCAGGACACTGAATGGGACAGTCAATTTAAGAAATGTTTGCCAGTGGAGTTTGTTTAGGCTCTCCGTAACGCTCTCTCGCCGCCTAAACGATCCCGTGACGAAACGTGCCGCTCTTCGTGGGAACTTTTCTATCTCCTCTATCTCCTACCTGATAGGGATCCCACATAGACGAACATGCTCAATAATCGGGTGAACAAGCGCCTTATAAGCCACTCCTTTCGCAGATGAGTTACATTTCCTTAAAATTCTTTCAATGAATCTGTGTGTGGTGTCTGCTTTTCCCATGATCTGTTTTATGTCGCCACTCCACTTAAGGTCGCTCTAGATAGTTACGCCTACATATTTTGCGGCAGACACTGTCTCCAGCCGTTTGTCATCAATAGTGTAACTGTACAGTAGTGGATTTCTTTTCCAGTATATCAGCCATATGTCACATTTATTTACGTTCAGGGTCAACTGCCAGAGCCAGCAAGTCATTCTGCAAATCCTTACTACATTCTGGCGTTGTTACTTTGGTATAGACAATTGCACCATCTGCGAAAAGCCTTAAAGAGCATCCGACGCTTTCTACTAGAACAGCAACGGTCCAATCACACTTCCCTGTCGAACTCCGGCTTTACATCTGTCGATTTGTTCCGTTAAGAGCGACGTACTGAGTAATGTCTGCAAGACAGTCTTGAATCCAGTCGCAAGTCTACTACGATACTCTGTAAGTTCATTTTCATTAAACGACAATGCGGGACGGTGTGCGATGTCTTACTGTCTATGCTGTCTAACGTACCTCCACTTCTTCTACTGGCTATTGATGGCGGAGACGTGCCATGAGTACATACAAGTGGTAATTTGCGCAACGGATATTTTAACACTACAGAAGTCGCCCTGAAACTTATACGTCTCCTAGTAGGAGTACATTATTCTCATTAATTATGTAAATTTTCATGTGATAACCTACCCGTTTCCTAATCTTATCCTGTGGGTACGACAGAATGTCAGGATAAGCCGACAAAATACAGTCCCCCCCTTTTAACGAATAAGTTATAAAATGTACACAAGAGACAAGAAAATACTACGCAGAGACAGGAAAATGCTATGTAATAAAGGATAAATGCCTTGATTTTAATGCATTTATTCATCATTAAAAACAATTTAAAGAAACTAAGTAAGGATTACAAATCTCACGTTCTCCCTGTGTTAATACAGGCCCTTAAACTGTCTGTCTCTGCCCTGTAATGTACTCGTGATCTGTGATTAGGCGCGGAGTAACTGACATCGCCCGTGTACTAAATCGCAAGAAGGAACTACTATCTCAATGAGCAGTGTGAAACCTCAGTGCAGAACGATGTAGAACACGTGATGTACCAATGTACGCACTTTCCCACACGCCGGTGCATAAGCAACTTCACCGTAATGATCAGAATCTATAACCTCCGTGAGATAATAGAAAAATTGTTCTTCACCAAATTCCAGCCGAAGACGTTCGTCGACTGCCGTGGACCTCCAAGACGACCTTGCTGCTCCACGACCTTCAACGACTTTCTCCTTTTTTTCTTCTCTCCTCTTTTCGCTCCTCAAGGTCTTTTCTCCGCCTTACATTTGGGTGGCGAATCATATTTCCGGAAGGCGCTCGTTTTTGAACGCCGACCAGTCGCAGTTTAGAATCCAGATCGAAGTTTCTGGAAGTTCTTTCTATGTCCGTAGGAAAGTACGCGAATACCTGCTCCACGTGTTTTTGGTCGACCAGGCTGCCTTCCTGCCTTCTCACGCTTGCCCGCCAACATGCGTTCCCGTTTTGCAGGTGGTCCAGCTTACGGGCGGGTCCCGGGATTAGCGCCAGAAGCGGCTGTGCTGTCCTGTTGTCCGAAGGAATGTGTGAGCTTCCTGTGTCCTTGCGTTGTACCACGGGGTTCACAGCTCTTCTCGTTCCCCAGTTACCCAACGTGCAGACATTATACAATAAATTAAGTGTGCTACACGACGTCATTCACATACATGTTTTTAATGAACAAACACAAACCTGTCTTTTCTATCAGTGAAGGGGCTTACTTATGTCATACTGGATGTAAGCGCGGTTTCTAAGTTGTAAAATAACGCCACCTTACAATACCTTCCCATTCCCAGCAATTTTGTACTATCCTGAGACGACTCTTATAGTGTTGTCTCATGCAGTACAAAATTATGTTGTGCACTTATCATTTTATCAAATCTATCGACAGCAGAGGGACAGGTAAACACCAACATACCTTTATCCATTCACGAAACATTCTCTCCTGGCATGCGACCAACTTTAATTTATTTTTATTGGCATGGTCATTATTTACTTCTTTCTTCGTGAGTGCCTTGTAGTCCGAATTATTTTTGGTTTGTAGCATGAGTATTACAATGTTGAAGTGCAAAATAACGCATGTCAGCCAAAGAAAAATGTGAAGGAACAATATAATTTATCTAGTTAATTATGACAAACGGTAGTCCCTCTATCCCTCTATTTAATTTAAGCTCTTTTCATGCAATCTCTCATGCTTCCCTAACTGAATCTATAGTAAAACAACATATAAGGAAAAATATATTTGACACATATGGTCGTCCAACAAGAAAATTTCTTATATTAGAAGATGGCAGTCTCATCTTTATAATTTCAACAAATAGAACGCTGTCATTTTATCATTTTAACAGGTTAATATCTGTTACGTATAACAATTTTCTGCGGTAATTGTATCTGGAAGTGTTTCTGTTCCTGGTGAATAAGTCAGTTAGCGTTACATAATTTATAAACGCTATGGATAAGTCCAGTGTTTACTTTTAGTGTACATTCTGTAAATAGAGCCATGGTTGTAATCATATTGCAGACTTTCACGATCTGCATTTAAAAGAAAATTAAAAGTGTTCATTTTCGGATCGACCTTTTGGAGGTTAGAGTAACAAAGGGCACTGCACAACTATTCAATGTGTTCGCTTACAAGAAACACGTAAGAACAAGATTAGTTTGATACATTTTAAATTAATACAGCTTACAAAAAATATTTCAGATAAGCATCTATGAATTTAGCTTGTGGGTGTTGATAAGAGTCTATCAGATGTGGCTACTGTTTGTATGATCCTAACACTGTTCACTGATTGACACTTCATTGACACTATTGATGATAGTTTATTTACAGGAGCACACTGTAATCTGTGTGTGGTGGTATGTGGTATGAACTGACGCGCGTCTCTGCTGAGAATTAATTCTAGTGCGTTTGCAATAAGATCCATGGGCGTTCAGCTTTCTCGTCGATTGGCACTGATCGCGTAGGTATAGTGACGTCTGTGCATGGCATGTCTGTTCACAAGGTGCGCAGCAAGGTAGAGTGTTGCATTGACGGGCAGTCTCATCTGGTGTTCTTCTCCGAGACAGATAATTGTTTGATAGGAAGGTACACAGGTTTTATGTGGCGCAAGTAGTGGATATTAGGAAACGTATAATTTTTCTGCGTTGACTAAGAGTATGTGTAGCTGTCCCTATTTCACTCTTCGTGTATTTCAGCTTCAGCAATTAATTTTAGTGTTGCTAATGTTCTTGCTTCGTGATCTCCTGTCTCTTGTAAACTTTTGTAATTAGGTAAGGAACATAGGTCGTTTTAATTTGACTCTTAGCATTGGTTTAGGTTTGTGCTTCGAAACGCGAGCTTTTGTAGTTGCCTCGGTTTCTCTTGGATGGTCTCAGAAGACACTAAACTCTTGGGTTCGTGACGTAAAAGTCACTCTTTAAGCTTTGGTGGTGCTGCAAGGTAAGGACAATGTTTCTTTTCCAGTACACAAACCTCATCTGTGTAAGGCCTGCCTGTGGTGCCTGTGATCCTACCAGTTTATCTGCCATGTCATCTCCTGTAGAAGCCTTGTTGAACATGCCACTACTCTATAGATCATTAGTGCGGGCCCAGTTGACACCTGTGAGTGCGACGGCGTGTGTCCGCTGTCCCGCCACCTTTTGTCCGTGATGCGCTCGCCAGGAGCCGTTTTACCGTCTGCGTCCACACCAACAGTTCGCCACCCCAGCAGCTGGCTCCTTTTGTCCAGTGTTATCTCGAACAGCACGTCATACTAGCGCCGGTCGTCTGAATACCTGGTTGAACGAATGTCGGAGCCGGCCGGAGTGACCGAGCGGTTCTAGGCGTTACAGTCTGAAACCGCGCGGCCGCTACGGTCGCAGGTCCGAATCCTGCCTCGGGCATGGATGTGTGTGATGTCCTTAGTTAGTTAGGTTTAAGTAGTTCTAAGTTCTAGCTGACTGATAACCTCTGAAGTTAAGTCCCATAGTGCTCAGAGCCATTTGAACCATTTCGAACGTATGTCTGCGAGAGTGGAAGCTGTTATCAAGGCTACAGGTGAGCCAACACCATATTGAATTCCAGCATTAGCGATGGAGGGCGCCAAGGACTCTATGTCATTTTCAGCCTAGTGTCCGGATACTTCTGATCACATTGTGTAGTTCATGAGTACAGTGCTATACTTTACAGGCATATTACGGTTATTAGTGTAGAGGAATGACATTTTGGGGTTACATTTGTTTAGATAACATACAGTAGAGCGTCGATTATCCGAACGTCGGTGAACCGAACGACCGCTTAACCGAACTGTGTACTCTCTCGCACCTGTTACTCTCCCACCCTACCGTTCATCATCCCCCTCAATCCCAAACCAAGTTTCCCACAGTAGTCGCCGCACTGGGCCACCGCTGGCGGAACATTGCTTCTAATGGGGCCTTGACAAGGCGCTGCTGCTGACCGGCCGAGCCGCCAGTCGCTGTGTTTCAACAATCAGCACACTTCTGTCGGCTTGGCACTGGCAGTAGAAGTAGCTGCAGTATCAGAGCTGTTCACAGCAACAGCTGCGGCAGCTTAGAGTTGAGGCGTGCCTCTCCGCGCAGTTTGAAGGATTGCGCGCCCCCAAGAAGAGCTCCTCACGGTGCAAACAGTCACCTTCTGTTCTCTGTTACGACCACTTGTGTGCTGCTTAGAGATGGGGGATCCGCTCCTGAACTGTTTTATAGAGTTGAATCTTTCAAAGGAGTGAACAATCAGTGATTCAGAAAAAAAGAACGGTAGCTCCAAACGTTTCACACAGCAGAGAGAGAGAGAGAGAGAGAGAGAGAGAGAGAGTCGGAGCAGGTCAGCGGGGCCTCTGCTGGTCAGAGCACACTGCACGCCACACAACACAGCCAGCGCCGGCCTCTGCCCTTCTTCTGCCTTGGCTGCCTGCATTGTGCAGTGCCCCATTGGATTTTGTGTTTCACATATGCTGTGCCGTCTCTGTGCTTCCTCTGCCGCGTGCAGTGTCTGGCGCACCTTAGCACCGGACTCCGTCGGCGATCGTTTCAGTCGCACGTCCTGCCCTCTGGGCAGTTGATGCGAGCAACAGGACAGAGAGCCTCCTAGCGGAGAACATAAGAACTACTTGCAACAACCTGTTCGCAAGAGAACGGACGATTTGTCTCGGAGCGGGTGAGTGGTGGCCGTTCACCGCTCCCCCAACCCTCAGAACTCGCCCGCTCAACGCTCACCCCACCGTTCTCGACTCTAGCCAGAGCCTTGAGCAAAGCAACTCAGGTGTCACTCTGGTCTCTGCGGTCTTAGCTCACGCAGCAATACAGCTCGCGGCTCGACCAGCTTGACTCAGCGCCTCTGCATCGGAGTTCGTCTATTCTGGATATTGTTCTTTGTACTAATACCGATATGTATATTACATAATTATGTTATGTATACATCATTTGTTTTTATTTTATTTTTATTTGTTTAAACTGATCAGATGAGGTTCCTGCCGACTCCTCTTACTATAGGATTTTTTATTATGGACACTCGAATTTACACTTTAATTACGAGCGAACCAATAAACGTATCGCAAAATGTGATACACCAATATTTTCCTTGTTTTATTCTGCATAAGGCTATATGCAGCACTTTGGTCTTACAGTCAAATTTACATTTTTTTTCTAATTGTAGTACGGATTTTGCGATTTTGGGCGTCTTCGGAAGGAAATGTTCACTTTAAAAATATATGGCTTGGGATTTATTTGTACGAGGTTAATGAAATTTTAATACATTATAGCCAAATACATTGTTAATGTAAATCTCAAGTTACAACATTTTCCGATCACCCAAAAAACCACAATAGTGCAAAATAAATCGATAATCAAAAACTTTGTCATATCGTGGAAATTTCAATAAACAATACAAAATTCTTACTCATTATCTGTGTTACGTCAAAATAGGATCAAATAAGATCAAAATACAGGTATAGTTCTGGAATAAACCAAGTTTAAAGGGCAATGTGCCTTCCATTTATTTTCTATTGTGAATGAGTGGTGAGTCATGGAAAAGACCTAGTGCATTTCAGGGAGTGAACAGTTCGGATCCGATCTCTGAAAAGAACAGTTTTGCCCATCTCTAGTGCTGCTGCGTGAAGAAGTGAACGTGATGATGCAAAATGCTTGAACGTAAACGTGTTGTTATTCTATGAGGGACAAGTACGAGATTATTACTATATAGTCCTACTGAAGTTGCCTTTGTATGTTACTTTGTAATACTAAAAGAGATGCCTGTTTTTATGAATAAATTTACTGTACAGTACTTCTTTTTGGCAAATAAACATGTGCAATTCGATTATCCGAACAAACCAGTTTTCCGAACACCCATGTCCCCCAGTTACTTCGGATAATCGACGCTCTACTGTATTTACGTGATTAACATTACAAGATTCAAGCGCGAGATAAGCCATTGCAAAAGTGAAATGCTGCTACGTCAATAACCGGTGTAATCGCCAGAATGTTGAATGCGAGCATTCAAACGTGACTGTATTGTGTTGTATTGGTGCTGGTTGTCAGTTTGTGTCATGGAGTTCCATGCCTGTGGCCCTCGGTACGTCAATACAGGAACAGTCAATCCCGTTTGTGAATGACGTTGGAGTTGTCCGGTGATGTAGGATATATGCTCGATTGGAGACAGATTTGGTAGCAAACCAAGAAAAGGCAACATGTACACACACTGTAGAGTATGTTGGGTTTGTAACAGCAGTATGTGGGTGACCGTTATCCTGTTGAAATATACCCCCAGGAATGCTGATCGTGAATGGCAACACGATAGGCCGAATTACAGATTTGCAGTCAAGGTGCGTGGGATAACCACGAGAGTGCGCCTGCTGGCATACGAAGTCGCACCTCAGACTTAAACTCGAGGTGGAGGCAGACTGTACACTGCACACAGACAGGTCGGTTGCAGGCCACTGGCTGGTGTCCTTCTAACCAACGCACGGTCAGCACTGGCACTGCCCAACTAGTTTTCACCAGAAAACGCAACGTACCTCAACCCTGTTCTTCAGTGAGCTCTCGCTTGACGTCATCGAAGTCGCAAATGGCGGTGGTTTGAGGTCAATGGAATGTACGCTACAGGACTTCATGCTCGGAGCTGTCGTTGCAGTAACCGTTTTGTAACAGTTCGATGTGTCACAGTGATGCTAGCTGCTGCTCTTATTGCTGCTGCAGATGCAGTACGATGCTAGAGCCATACTTCGGACACGACGGTGTTCCCTCTCGGTAATGCCTCGTGGACGTCCGGAGCCCAGTGTTGTTGCGATCGTACATTCGCGTGGCCATCGCTAACCGCCACGAGCAGTCACGTACATGGGATACGCTCCTGCCAAGCAATGTGAAGTATCGCAGAGAGATCATCGAACTTCTCGTAGCCCTACTACGCGCCCTCGAAAGTGGCTAGCACACTGGACTCTCATTCGGGAGGGCGACGGTTCAATCCCGCGTCCGGCCATCCTGATTTGGGTTTTCCGTGATTTCCCTAAATCGCTCCAGGCAAATGCCGTGATGGTTCCTTTGAAAGGGCACGGCTGGCTTCCTTCCTCTTCCTTCCCTAATCCGATGAAACCGATGACCTCGCTGTCTGGTCTCCTCCCAATAAAGCAACAACAACGACCTCGCTTGAACTCAGTGAGCTGTTGATAATGGCGTCATTGTCGCCTTAAAGGCATTCTTGACTAACATGACCTCACCACGTCCACTCTCGAAGGCAACTAATGCTCACGACCGTTGCAGTGTGTATTTAAAGCAATTACTTGCAGCCTCATAGTGTCGTACTACAGCCACTCTTACGTGATTGGCGGAGAAATCTGAGCAGACATCATCTTTCAGTACTAGAGACACACCTAGCAACTTTCGTTACTGTCTGGCAACTCGTTCTTGCGGCTGTGATTTTTTTTCCGCCAGAGTATTTCTCTTTCCCGTCGCAGTATTTTTGTCCCAGCGAGAGTGTGACTTCCGCGTCCTTCAGCCTGCTGGCTGGGCGCAGGCGGCGACTGCTTGCGGTAGATAAGGGCTTGTCCTATACTCGGCCGCAGGAGGAAGTGTGCGGCAGCAGGTAACGACGCTCCTGGCAGCCTCCTCCTACCGGGTCGACGGCCCGCGCCACGCGTCACCTGTCAGCCGGCCGTCATTGACGCCTTCTGGCGAGGCCCCCGTCGTCACGGGCCTGCTGCCTGCTCCCTCACGAGGTCAACGGCCTCTCAGCACCAACTACTCGCCGGTTTGAAGGCATCGCGCCCGCGCTTATACATTTAACGTAAACGTCTAGTCTCACACTCACCTGTGTGACAATCTCTCACATCGTCGTTGTAAGACACTGAAGAAAGATCGAAGCCATATAATATCTTTCTAGTTCTCGCTCTTGCAACACCGCAGCAACTACAAAGCGCTACGAAATGACTGATTCAAAGTAACAACATACGAAATAAAATTTTCCACCGTGGGGTGAAAGAAACGCAGTACAATTAATCTTACCGTCCAGGTGCAGTGGTACAATTTTAGCTTATCTGTACGACAAGTGGCTACGACATGCTGTCATCTGTGACACTGTTGCAATAAGTTGCACCTCTGTGGTTAATTCACATTTTCGTTGATCAATAATACAACAATACTTCTCGAACAAGGCGAATCAGTCATGGCGCAACCCGAACTGTCAGTGGGATGACAAGTTCCACCTTATGCAAGACACCTATTTTTCTGTTTCGTTTCACCGATACATGTTTCAGCGCTTTTTATCTATCACTAGTGGGTTTAATTTTTATTTTTAAGTTACATGATGTTATTGTCCATTTATTTTAGTAGCTATTCTGCTACACAATATACAACTTATCATAGTTTTGAAGTTGTGGTGCGCTCTCCTGTGTTGTTGGGAAGTAAACAGGCTTACTTCGTGACCTATGGTCGCTTGGCACTGCACTTTTACGAAATCGTTAATGTGCAGTGCCAAGCTACCATAGGTCACGAAGCAAGCCACTGCACTTCCACGAAATCGTGAAAGTGCAGTGCCAAGCGATCAAAGGTCACGAAGCAAGCCTATTTACTCACCAACAACACAGAAGAACGCACCACAACTTCAAAACTATGACAAGTTGTATATTGTGTAGCAGAATAGCTACCAAAATAAATGGACAATAACATCATTAAAAATGAAACCCACTAATGATAGCACAATAGTGCTGAAACATGTATGTGTGAAAGAACACAGAAAAAAGGTGTCTTGCATACGGTGGTACTTGTCATCCCATTTTCGTAGCAAGCACGGAGACTACAATAAGAACTGCACCACAAGATGATTGAAAGTGTCAGCTTTCCCGTCTGACGCCCATAATCGTCTCTGTGTGTTACTGCAGTACGACATCTACATTTACATGATTACCTAGTAAGTCACAATTAACAGCCTGAAAGAGGGTTCACCGAACCACCTTCAACCCATTTATCCATCGTTCCACACTCTAACAGCACGGGCGAGAAACGAACGCTTAAATATTTCTGTGCGAGTTCTGATTTTTCTTATTTTATCATCATCATCATTCCTCTCCATGTGGTTGGGTCCGGCAAAATATTCTCACACCCTGAGCACGAAGTTATTGAAGTTTCATAAGAGGACCTTGCCGTAACGAAAAACACTTTTGCTTTAATGACTGTCACCCCAGTTCGCGTCTCATATCTGTGGCACTCTCTCCCCTATTTCGCAGCGGTACAGAAGTAGCTGCCTTTCTTTGACTTTTTCGATGTCCCCCGGCTATCCTGCCTAATGCGGACCCAACACCACACAGCAATATTGCAGAAGAGGGCGGACAAGCGTGGTGGGGTACGCGCTGCGGCAGCTGGTATTACGTACCCACGCGTTTTTTTTTTTTTTTTTTTTTTATGGGACTTAACATCTTAGGTCATCAGTCCCCTAGAACTTAGAACTACTTAAACCTAACTAACCTAAGAACATCACACACATCCATGCCCGAGGCAGGATTCGAACCTGCGACCGTAGCAGTCCCGCGGTTCCGGACTGTAGCGCCTATAACCGCACGGCCACCGCGGCCGGCACCACGCGTTTGTTTGACGTGAGTGTGACCCTCCATGACCGACTGGCGTGATCGACACACATTTATGTTCCCATAATTATTTCACGGCACTTCATGCTTCGAAACAGGTCGTGGAATAAATAAAGGAATTACTTGCAAATGGAGCGGATTTTTATTCTGTAAATGTGTTCCCCAGTTGCAGATGTTCTCCTGGTCAAATTTTTTGATTCAATACTAATGGTTCCCCGCAACGCGCTGCTGTGGCTTACTCCCGTAAAACTGAAAAGGAAGAAAAGATGAAGCACATGTATCTAATGTGTATGGGAAGTGAATATGAGTCTCTGCCCATCACTTTCTTCTCCGTCGATCTTCTCCTCTCTCTCTCTCTCTCTCTCTCTCTCTCTCTCTCTCTCTCTCTCTCTCTCTCTCTCCCTCCCCCCATCTCCTCCTGCCCTCTTTCTCTCCCCCATTCTCTGTCCATCACCTCCTTCTCCATGTCCATCATTTCCTCCCCTCTCTATCTCCGTCTCCTCCTGCTTCCTCTCTATGTCCATCTCGTCCTTTCCACTCCCTGTACCGTTTCCTTCCACCCCAATGTCCTACTACTATTCCTCTCGCTCTCTGATACTAAGACTTGTTTACTGTTCTCGCAAGGTCAGATTTTATATTAGTATTCTAATTATAAGCCGATAAGCCTGTTTGCTAAAGACTTCTCACTATCGTATATTTTACGTATAACGTAAACATTGACCTCATATGTAGTCCATACGTTTATTACGTTGATGACTACTATTTTAAATTTTTGGTAACAATGTTACCCTTTGTATATTATATATCTATTTTAGAATTAAATATAGTTTAAAAAGTAGGTATATAAAAACCCAAGCTTATTCACACGCAAAATTGTGTCAAAATTTCGAAGCAATCGGTAAAGATTTTTTCGGACATTTAAGATTTTGGTCAAAGGAAGGTTTACATTTATATTTTTATAATTGTAAAGATTGGTTTGTTCAGAATCTTAAAGATCCTTCAGTTCTTCAGTGATTTCTTTGAAATTTTGATATAACAATATACAGGGTGTAAATTTTAAGTTGACAAACCAGAATGACTCGAAAAATAAGCTTCACACGAAAAATGTGTATAATCCAAAGTTGATTATCATTCGAGGGAGACATCTGCAGGTGCTAAAATTAGCCCGCCAGCCCAGCCCCTGGGGGTGCGGAGAGAGGCAAATTTAAAATTTAAAATGGGAACCCCCATTTTTTATTGCAGAAGCAGATTGAAAGCCTTCTACTTACGTTTCAAATCTAGACTTTAACAATAAATTGGGAAGGTACTGTTAATCAGAACTCAAGGTGGGTTGCAACCTAAATGACAATAGTTTTATTCATCCTCAACATCACAAAGCAACAAAAATGACTAAAGAAACGTCTCACAAACATTTTTATTTGACAAACGCTTTCACTAGCAAGGGGTCTATGGTGCACAAAGTGATCAGTTGGGGATTGACACACTGCACTAACCGCTTTATCTGACTTCATTCCCGTGAATCGGAGTAATGGCACAAAAACTACGCCACCATCAAGCATCTATATTCTACCACTTCAAAAAGAAAAATATGGTTCGAAAGAACAGGGTGCTGAGAAACATACATTGGAGCTCTACGCCGTAGCAGCAAATGCCTTACCTTCCTGCTGGTCAGGGCAGCACACCATGATGTGTTCGGCGAGTGAAATCATGGACGGCCGTAATCTATTACTAATGGTACGCGCCCGAAAAGTGCAAGTACTCGGTCTCGCGTTCGGTTAATTCGGAATGCAGGTACTTTCCTATGAGCCTATGATACCCCAGTGGATTCCAGTGTGCAGGTGGACCCATTTGCTGGTCTGCCAAACCAATCTGACTTCGTGCCACGACTGTGCGTGTCAGAATACGTCAAATGTCTAGACGGCCGACTCAAGACAAATAAGTACACTCAAGCGTCACTCTTTGTGACTGTGATGATATAAGCAGTACCTCTGACGGTTCAGAAGGTGACTGGCACAGGCCCTAAGTCGCAGCCTAGCAAAGGACACAAATCTCACCGTTTATGTAGAAACCTGCAGTTCTTTACTAGCGAAGCGCCGGTACAATAGTGAACTTCTCTTCCCGTCCGCTTTCCTCCTCAGCTCGGTAGCAAAGCACATTTACATGTTAGACTTCCCCAACTTTAACACAAGCCTATCACGAACTGGAGCCTGGCATTCGAAGCTAGGAGAGCGCCATTGCACTGCATACACCGATTTTACAACTCAGAGACTTTAAAGTTAATTGGGAGAAAATTAAAAAAGATTCAGCTTCACGGCCTCTTTCCCATGTGTTTACGCAGTGTCTTTTGCTAACAACGTGAACAAAAAATGGTTCAAATGGCTCTGAGCACTATGGGACTCAACATCTTAGGTCATAAGTCCCCTAGAACGTAGAACTACTTAAACCTAACTAACCTAAGGACATCACACACACCCATGTCCGAGGCAGGATTCGAACCTGCGACCGTAGCTGTCCCGCGGTTCCGGACTGCAGCGCCAGAACCGCTAGACCACCGCAACGTGAACAGGATGGAACCACACCTCTCCATATAAAGTTTGTTATCTCCCCTGCTGCGCCCATTTCTAAGTTTCCAAAGAACTCGCTAAAAGCCTCGTGCTTTCAAAAATATCTTTTGTAACAGAGTCTGGACATCTGGGCGCCAGTGGCCCTGTCCCACCGAAATTCCCAAAATTCTCACAGTTGTTTTGTCGGCTTCCTGCCTATCAAGGGCTGATCCTCTCCTTTATTGCCGGTCTACAGTGCGCTGGCCATTGCAGCAGCGACTTCTTGGCGCTAGTCAGTCTACCTGGACTTAGCTGCTACCTGACCAGCGCCAACCAATGTGCCTTCACAATGAGACCACGGAACTCGGCCGTCCGGAAATGCTTCCACCCAGGTTCCGCAGGAAAAACTCTCTTCCCTCGCCCCACCATTGCCGTGCGCTTTTACTGCTGTTGTTCAAATCGGCACCCTATTCCTTTCAACACTCACTCCTTCCCTAGAGCACGCAGGCAAGAGCATTAACTACTGGCCACCATTTCATCATGATGTATGAAGTCAAATCGCAATAACGGTCATATTCCCTGAGAACAGGATCCGACATAACACCGAATCAGAAGTGATAGTGCCCTGCAATCCCTCAAGATTCTACATAAAAAACTATGTACATTTTGTCAAACATTCGTTTTGATTCTTGGTAGTTTGCGTTGTAATTCAAGAAAATCCATGTTCTCATATTTACGTGGAAAGTGGTTACGGATAAATAAAAAGTAGTTGTTGCGAACGGAGCAAAGCGCCTCTGACAGACTCCAATGTGCATGTGTACACACATTGTAAACCTCTAAACCAGAGTGGCAGACATATCACGTAGACAAACAATGAATATGTGAATATGCATGTGGTACTTGATGCATCTGATAACCGGGCTGGTGTTGCCGCTGGAGAATATATCCTTGTCGACGCCATCCAGATAAAAATGTATTTCGTCATCCGGAGCTGCACCTTCGGGAGTCAGGTCCCCACCTTCCACCACTGCGAGACAAGAGGTCATCCACTGACTCGCCGAACTCCAGCTACTGAAGAAGCCATTCTGCAGGAAAGTACACGTAGCACAGCAAGGCAGTTGCGCGTCTCACAACGAATGGTCGTCAGTGTGCTGCACGAGCGTGGGCTGCACCCTTATCATTATGCTTTCACGTAACACCTGCGTTCTGCAGATCGCCATCAGTGGATGCAATTCTGTGAATAGTTCCAACAACAACAGGAAGCCAACATGACATCGTGAACACAGTAATATGTTTGAAAGAAGAAGCATTCACTTGTGAGGGTCTCTTAAATACGCACAATGCCCACCTCTCGACGTGCAGTAGCCACGCGGTCTACGGCGCCTTGCCACGGTTCGCATGCCTCCCCCCTCCCTTGGAGGTTCAAGTCCTACCTTGGGCATGGATGTGTGTGTTGTCCTTATCGTAAGTTAGTTAGATTAAGTAGTGTGTAAGACTAGGTATCGATGACCTCATCAGTTTGGTCCCATACAAACTTACCACAACTGTCCAGTGCCCTCCATTGGTGTAAGGTTAACATGCACGCCATCCGCGACCGTGGATATCAAGTTCGCTTTCGTATCAGCGTCTGGGCCGGAATATTGGGCGACACGTGTTTGGGCCCCTATATGTTGCCCGACCGGCTGACTGCACAGAGGTATCACGCATTCCTCTCTAACTACCTGCCTCATGATGTGGAAGATGTTCCACTATACGTTCGGCAGAGGATATGTTTCCAAAATGATGGTGCACCTCCACACTCCGGAATTAACGTGCAAAAGTATTTCCAGGGAAATGGCTCGGACGTGGAGGTCCGGCTGTATGGCCACCGCGTTCACCTGACCTAAATCTCCTGGATTTCTTCCTGTGGGGACACCTAAAGGAGCACGTGTACTCTACCAAGGTGACACATCTGGAAGAAATAGTAGCGCGTGTTCATCCTGCTCTTCTTACTGTGGACACATCTTTGTTGCGGAGGGTTCAGAACTGTATGATCCGGCAGGTTGCACAATGTTCTGACGTACAGGGAGGTCGCTTTGAGCATCGTTTGTCCTGAGGACGACGTATTCTGTTTTGAAGGTCATGCGGTCATTACTATGGGCATTATTATTGTCACTGATTGCTAATGAGAGACATCTGAGGGCTCATATTACATGAAGTATAAATGACAAGTAGATGATGTGTTATTGTACTGTGCTACCATCTTTAGCATCTCGAAATTTATATTTATTTTTTGTACTTATTCTGTCCTATGACAGGTCATTTGTTTCAACTGTTTATTTCTTATTTGTGTAACCACGTATTTGTTACGTTCAGCGCTACAAAATGTTGTAAATGTAGGATAAATGTGACCTAAGAACGGTGTATATTACAGTATGAAATGTCAGAATGAAATTAGCAAATAAGAAAATGCGCCCCAACCCAGGGTGGAACCCTCAACCTCCTGCAAGCTAATCCGTAATGCAATCGACTGCACCAAGTGTACAGCATAAGTATCATGTTCTGACATAGTTACCATACGTGTGGTTACTGTGTTATCAGGTTGCCACTCTTTAACGTACTTTTTCTGCCAGATGTACTCGCCGGACGAAATTTTGTGAAAGACACTTTTTTATCGCTGGCATGTGAGAAGTCGCTCTGCGAAGTCCGAGTGCACGAATTTCGCTTGCGTGTACGTATAAGAGGCAAAAATACGTCTTGTCGTACGCGCTACACCAGGCATGAAGTCAACTGCCGTCTAGTTTCTGCGACGTTTGCCCATTGAAGACGTGCTTCTGTGAGCAGTGGGGTTTAAGTGGTAATCGATCCCCAGAGCCCGTTGGATGTGGTTCCCTCCGCAGTGTTCGCTCGGAATCTGCCTAAGCTGGCCTGCATTCGCTGGCAGCAGCGATTCCTGTCAGCTGTGGGGTGACATCCGTCTCCGGTCGCTGTCGGTTACGATATTTCCTGCTGCGCCTCCTTCGTGCCATTTCACATGGCTGCAAGTCACGCACCATTCCTGGTAGACACGTCTGGCAGCCTGCGTCGGTGCAGCAACAAATCGGGTGACTACGCTCGCGGGCTGGTCGCGTGCGCGTACCAACACGACGGCTCCTCTCTCCCATTCTGTCGCTTTTCCACGTCGAACCGTCTTACTACGCTGATTTCATACAACCGACCGGCACTAGGGATGGGAGAAACTGACCGGCTGAAACCGATACCGACATTTAAATTCTGAATAACAGGTATTTACTTGTATTGTCTCGGTCAGGGTATAAAACCGACGTACGAATTTGCCTGGACAGTGGTGCTAAAATTTTTGGTTTCACAAGAAAGTTTATTATAAACGAGTCTGGTAAGGGTGTGTATCGCTTCTGAAAGGTTGATACCGTCGTTGAACGATATTTTATCTGATGAAAGGAGTCAAAATACAAATCGTCACGTTATAGAACGAGAGTTTATGAACAGATCGGACAGTAAATATTCGCCATTGGATTAATTCAGTTTTGAAATTTTAACTATTATCAGGTAGTTGTTCCTGGTAAATGTTACATTTTGCCTACTGCATGACTTGTTCGTATGCATTTTTTGATTTTGGCAGCAAAAGATCAGTTGTATTCAAATTGCTGTTAAAATGTAAAGACATAAAATTGATTAAAGTACAGTTTTTTGATTTGCAAAAGTCAAAGAAAAGGAACACTACCTCTTCATCTCATAGTAGCACTAGCAACCTATGTCCTCAAATACTTGCTGGATGTATGCCAATCACTGTCTCCCTCCACAGTTTCTACCTTATAAAACACCCTCTAACAGAATGGGAGCTACACCTTGATGTCTTAACAGAATCCTATTATCCTGCCCCTTTCTCATGTCAGTGTTTTCCACGTATTCCTCGCCGATTCTTTGAGGAACCTCCTCATTGCTTACTTTAGCGGTCCGCCAAAGGCTTTCTCACAGTCCAGTTTCACTATAATACAATGCTGTGCTCCAAATGTACTTTCTCAGAAATAACGTCTCATATTGAGGCTTAAGTTTGATACTAGTAGATTTCTCTTGGCCAGATATGCCCTTTTTGTGATTACTAGTCTGCTTTATGTGTCCTCTTTGTTCCGCCCGCCATGGATTAATTTGCTGCCTATGTGGCAGAATTCCTTACCTTCATCTAATTCGTGATGTTACGTTCCTTGTCGTTCTCATTTCTGCTACTTCTCTTTACTTCATCTTTTTTCGATTTACCCTCAGTCCATATTCTTTACTCATTAGACTGTTCATTCCATTCAGCAGATATTGTAAAGCTTCTTCACTTTCGCTACGGATATCAATGTCATCTTATGATGGATATCCTTTCACCTTGAATTTTAATTCCTCTCTTGAACCTTTCCTTTATTCCCATCATTGGTTCTTCCATGTATCGATTGAACACTACGGGCGAAAGACTACATCCCTGTCTTACACAGTTTTTAACCCGAGCACTTCGTTCTTGGTCTTCCACTCTTATTTTTCCCTCTTGGTTCCTGTACACGTAGTATATTATCGCTCTTTGCCTACAGCTTACCCTTGTTTTTCTCAGAATTTCAAACGTCAAGCAACATCTTGACATTGTCGAACTGTTTTTCCAGGTCGACAAATCCTATGAAATTGTTCCATTTTTTTTTTTTAGTGTTGCTTCCACTATCAGCAGTAAAGACAGAAGTACATTTCTGATGTCTTTATCTATTCCAAAGCTGAAGTGATCCTAATATAACATATCCTCAGTTTTCCGTTCCATTCTTCTCCATATTATTTTTGTCAACAACCTGAAATCATGAGCCGTTAAGCTGATTGTGCGATAATTCACACACTTTTCAGCTCTTGCAATCTTCGGAATTATGTGGATGGTGTTTTGCAGAAGTCAGTATATCGCCAGACTTACAGTATATACACCAACATGAATAGTCGTTTTGTTGCCACTTCCCCCAATGATTTCTGAAATTCTGATCGATGGTTATCTATCCTTTCAGCGTCATTTGCTGTTAAGTCTTCCAAAGCTCTTTTAAATTTCGTGTCTAATACTCTTCTCTATCGACTCCTGTTTCTTCCTTTATCACGTCATCGGACAAGTCTTCCCCACATAGAGGCCTACAGTGTACTCTTTCCACAATCCGCTTTCTTCTTTGCATTTAACAGTGGATAACCACGCTTTCTTTTAATTTCACCGAAGGTTGTTTCGACTTTCCTATATTCTGATTCTGTGCTTTCCCATTTCTTCACATTTTTCATGCAGCCATTTCATCTTAGCTTCCCTGCACTTACTATTTATTTCATTCCTCAGCGACTTGTATTTCTGTATTCCTGAGGTTCCCGGAACATTTTTTTACTTCCTCCCTTCATCGATCAATTGAAATATTTCTTCTGTTACCCAGGGTTTCTTCGCAGTTACCTTCTTTGTACCTATATCTTCGTTCCCAGCTTCTGTTATCGTCATTTTTAGGGATGTCCATTCCTCTTCAACTGTCTGCCTACTGAGCTATTCCTTATCGCCGTACCTATAGCCTTAGAGAACTTGAAGGGCATCTCGTCATTCCTTAGTACTTCCGTATCCTACTTCTTTGTTCATCGATTATTTATAATTAGTCCCTTAGACTTCTGGCTACTGTTCATCACTACTAAATTGTGATCTGAGTCTATATCTGCTCCTGGGTACACCTTGCAGTCCAGTATCTGATTTCGATATTTCTGCCTGACCATGACCTGTAATCTAACTGAAATCTTCTTCGTGACTCCCAGCCTTTTCCAAGTATACCTCATCCTCTTGTGATTTCTGGACAGAGTAGCGGCTACTGCCAGCTGAAATTTATTCCAGAACTCGTCTTTCCTCTCTGTCATTCCTATTACGAAGCCTGTAATCCTTTCTTCTACTCCTTACACAATCGCATTACATTATCATCTCCATATACGTACTGAATTACCAGTTCAACATCGTTATATATTTTCTGTATCTCTTCGTCTTCAGCTTGCGGCGGCGGCATATATGGGAGGTGCCGGGGCTAGCAGTGTATTTGACACTAAATTCTTCTTGAATCTACACATGCAAATGATGCTCTAAGCCCCCCCTATTCTAACTCCGACTTTTGCTGTTGCACAAGGATAAAAAAAACACGCGAACTGACTCTAATCAACCCTGCCAGTGGAGTAGAAGAGAGTTTGGCACCTGCAATAATTTAATTTGATAAGTAAGTTAAATAAACGAAGGTTTCATTAACATAGTGGGAAATGATGGGTTGCTCTACCGATTAACAGAATGAAAGTTCTGTCCAAAATAACAATATGATTTATTAAGACTAAACACAAAATAATAAAAAAAACACATGAAATATTTATAATACATCAAATTGGCTCAAATTGGAGACTCATACAAACACTGTAAGGTGAAGTTGTCCCTAAACTAGATCGTGAGGTTTAAGACGAAGTGGTATGTGGAGCCAATTCCTTGCCACTCAAATCTCAAGAGAGACACACAGCTAACCCAACAGTAATTGCTGCTACTCAAGACAGAACAAAGTTAGAAAAAGACGAACAGGCGCGCTCTGCCGAGCTCTGATTGACTAGGAAAATCCCTATCTGCCGGTGCTGCGGACATACATTACCAAAATGTCTTCTTGACTGCCAGAACACGATCTGGCGTATCGGCGGCGATGGCTGGTTGCTTCGACATCCTCGACCGAAAGGCGAGAGCCGACTACCCACAAGAGCACCCGTACAGGCCGAACACAGAACATTCCCGCCCCCACGACAGTGGCCGTGGTTAAACGTTCCAATCAGCAACTCGAAAACCGGCGGAAAATTCCACCCCATTGCCGGAGCACTACCATTCCACCAATGGAGATTCTTGGCGCCAATTTCTGCGCTGATTTTGCTACGTCACGGAGCTATGCCCTGAGCAAGCCAATCACAGTTACTATTTTGCAGAAAGCGCGGGAATTTTCCCGCCACAACTGCCTGGGTACACAAGTCATTCCCACGCCTCGCTGGTAGCCCGCCAGAAAGTGTTTTCGCTAAGTTTCTGCGAAGTAACGGAACCTCTAGCCCAGCCGCTAGTTCAGGTCCCGGCGGCCGTGTCTCTTGACAATGTCGGCGTCTGGAAAGCATTCACTCGACTGCCTCACACACGTCGGCTTAACCCGCCTGTCACCGGACCACCCGGGTGACGAGAGACGCTGCGTGGGAAGTCCGCGTGTGAAGGAATAACAACTTTCCGCCGCATGCAATTAGAGAGGAGAATCGTAAGATAGAAATATGAGAGGGGGCTCATGCCACCTCTCATTGCCCCTACGCCATTTTAGATTGTAATTGGTGAGCGGTTGGCTCACTTAGGAGCAAGGTAGTGAGTCAACCGCCCAAGAACAATCTTACAAACTGACTCCACATGCCGCACTCTATAAAAAAATCACTGCATCCAAAAAATGCAGCTCATAGAGGGATGATTATTTATGATGTAGCCAACTTCACTTTCTTAATATGGAACACTAACACTTACATCACACATCCATACCCAGGGAGCCCCTTCCAAACACCGATTCACACAGACATTCACGCTCTAAATATGGCCCGGGCATGTGAGCCAAATATGGAGCAGTTTATTCTTTACAATCAGAGTTGGAGTGCTTCGCAATTAAATGCCCAAGATTTTACAACAATTTGAATCATGAAACTAACCTGAACTCACTCACACATGATGCTATTTAAGTTAACAATCTCTTTGTGAACTTTCAGAATCTAGTTACAACCTCCGATTCATTCTGTCTCCCTGCAGCAAGAATAACCTTTACAAAATGTTCCCTGAACTGATGGTCCATTCACAATGACAGTGGTGGTATCTGTTTCAGTTTATGGGGACTTCAGGCACACTGTTTGCATACACACAACAATAAATACAAAATACAAAAAAAACATGGTGTGGAGAACAATACAGTAATTTGTAATAAGAATTACAGTGTGAAACACAAACACATACAAGGTATAACATACATTACAAAAACAACACTAGAGAAAGAAATTTAAGAAAAAAAACAAGGTTCATGGGGCATCAAGTTGTGCGTGCACATTGCACAATGTTCACGACTGTGCTGAGAATGAGGCACTAAATCACATTGTTAGAAATATTCGAAGCACTTCACAAATTACACATTACTGACATCACATAGGGCTAAACGTCGGGTGTTGTTGCTACGTTGTTGCAACGGCAATAGGGTATGCTGGAGCATCTGCAGTACTCTGTTGAGATTGGACCAAGACCCACGCATATGATGACGGCAGTATGGTAGGAAGACACAGTGATAGGCTCTCCTCACGTCGATTAATTGTCTCTGAGGTCTACTTGTTGGGATACATCACTAGTCTAGGCCTCTTCTCTCGCTGGACAGTACTTTATGTTTCCCAATATTGCAGTTTGACGAGGGATGATGGCACGTGGATTGACTCCACAAGTGTGTGAGGTCATCCATACAGGATCGAACTAGGAGCGACGATTGCTAAAACTGCTCTCTAATAGAGAGGAGAAGTTAGAAATGAGACCATACATTTGTTAGTGTGGCACGATACTGCTTTGTGTATGCAGATCGGCCAATGCTAGTGAGTTGTAAAAACCCAAACAGGTGAGTATATAGCGTCCCTTTCTGTCCTGAGGCACATGGGGCGCAGGTTCTGACACGATATGTGATCTTCTTCGTGTACTCACGACAACGTGGTCTGCCGCAGGGAATCCCTCCAAACGGCTGCCGCGTCCGGAGAGCTAGCAGGCTGTCGCGTGTGTGTCGCGTGTCAGTGTCAACAGCCAGCCTCACTTTCGCTTGTGGCCCGGCGAGGATCCCGCGTAATCCCTCAGGTATACGGCCCGGTGACTGTCAGCTTGTAGGACCGGATGTTCTCGCGCCCTTCACGTCAGGTAGCACGCTGACGCTTTCTTCTTGCAGGTAGCCAATGACCTCCAGCTGGCCTCTGCATTGCCACGATCCCCGTCATCTGCACAATTCTTACAAAAATCTTATGCCTAACTTTTCCCCATGACCTTCTATGTTATAATAAATTTACATCACGATACATTGATGGTCTGTCATTTCAGACACTCTAATTTTAATTTTATAGTTATTTATCTGTAGCTATCATAACAAAAATCATGGAAATAAATTTATCTTGATATTTGTGTAGAGACCGATCTCACTATTGTACATGGTGTGTGACGCTATATTGGATGAAGAACTAAATGTGCTTGCCCGCACTAATATTACTATTAATTATATAGATCGACAGTAGACATGCTCAAGAATTAACTACCATTAGCCAACGATCTACATTCTATGTCCTTTAATTCAATTATGTTGTTATGCAGGTCTAAGTTTTACTGTGCTATAAGGAACATGCAACTATGCTACTTTCGCTCGCCCGTCGTCCCTCCATCTCGGGTCTGTGGTTTGGTGACCTGAAAAATAGCATCTCAACAGGCGCGCGCCACACTTGTGGTAGAAAACCCCCACAATAATAATCTAGTTATTGTTAAATCCTACAATTTAACTTATCCTAGTATATCGTACTTTCCCTTTTATTTATTTATTTATTTTTTATTTATTTATTTTATTTATTTATTTTTTTTGTTTACCTTATACAATACTCTTACATAATTCCTGTTACGCCGAGATGTCTCGCTGCACGCCGCTATTGACGACAGTGATGTGCACGCCGTAAGACATGACCTCCGAGTTTTCATTACGCCTCACTGAAACTCCAGAGACTGGGTTAGCCATGGCTATACAAGACAATAAATTTATAGTTGAACTTAATTTTGTATGTGATGCAGTTTTAGCAATGAAAGCGCACCTTTCCAGAGGCAATGTAATTTGACCAAGCCCGGACTGGTTCCTGTTGAGGATTCCGTCGCCCACCACACATCAGCCACACAGTATGTCACGAATTTCCAAGTATAATTCCTTGGTGATTCATCTGTGACAGTCACAAGCAGCACGCTAAATCCCCAACCAGCACATTGGCATGGTAGGCTTTATGCCCGCATTTCTACCGTCTAGGCCCTAGGGCACCATTGGAGTCAAACACTCACAGGTTCACCCCGACTTGCAAGACAACGATGCTGGCGCATCACTGTAAAAACTATACTGCACATGTTCATCCTCGAAATCACGCAATATACCACACTCTTGCAGTGCACTGACGCGTGCCTGCAAGCATTGGTATGAACGTCTCACGAACTGGTTGTGTCCGCTATGGAGCGTATCACGACTTCTCAGAACGCTTCTAAGAGCACGTTCTTGTATGCGCCCGTTTATGCGACATCTCGTCACTCATCTTTATCCCTTAACATGGACACTAGATAGGAAAGGACAAAAACATTGCTCATGGAAAGGTAGTGCCTCTTATCGCAACGACAGAGGATATCCCGAACATAGACAAAAAGTTAACAGCAGTAAATTCTTATGCGAGAAAACGCAGCGTGTTAATACTTTAACAATCTTAATCTATTAATGCAACGATTATTGTTCCCCGAAGAAAGGTTCATATATTTGCCTATTCTATTATGTACACCACTTAAACTACTATTATTCCACGAACTTCTTTGTGTGAGAGAAGTGGTGGAGTCCTATGGACTAGCGTCAATCCCTTCTTAGACTCCCCCTCCTCTGACGTGCATTAGGATTTGGAGGTCTAATTTCAATCTCCTGGTTCTCCTGTTCTCCTTGATTTCGCTCTCTCCAATTACGGTCGCTTTGCCGTTCGTCATTCCTCCTGTCCCAGATTGCTTGTCTAGATTGAACCTGTTCCCTGACATTCTGGTTTCTGTGTCTCTGGTTTCCATAACCTTGAATAGCGTAACCTTGATTTCCGTAACCCTGGTTTCCTAACTGACCAGTGCGATTATGCGATCTGTTGTCGTCTTCCCTTGCTGGCCCGTGGTATTTGTTATTTTGCGCCTTCTTCCTGTCCTTTGCGTCTTGTTTATCGAAGACTACTTCGAGTTCGCGCAGTAGACTCTTGAATGCATCTATGTCAGATCCACACTTCCCGACAAGTGTCTGTTGATACCTAACTGGCAATTTGGAAAAGCAAAATTTAATGATTTCTCCGTTGCTATATGGACTATCTAAAAACTGGTTCTTCTTGAGTAACTCATCAAAAAATTTGGTTGCGCTCCTATGCCCGGACACTTCCAGTTCAGTACAAAATATTATTTCCTCTTTAATTCTATCTTGCGCTTCCTTTGACCAGTAGGTCCGCAGGAATGCACCAACAAATTCCTGATAAGTCCGACACGTCGCTGCCACGCCCCGCATCTTTTCCGCTGCTTGGCCTTCGATGTGTCCACACATGAATTCTAATTTTGCCTGGGTTGGCCATGACGCTGGTAATGAATTTGTAAACTGCATCACCCAGCTCTTCAGATGCATCGACCCTCCATTTTCTTTGAACTTCTGGAATTTGATTGTGATCAAAATTCTGTCTGATCCTCGCACTGGTGTTGTCACTCGTTTCCGATACTTGCACGTCTGCTGAGTGTCCTGTTCTATCTTGCTGATAACTGTGATGTGCTACGTCTGTATCACAGTGGAGGTGGCATTCAGCATTCACTCTTCTAAGTGGGCTGCAATTATTGGAGCTATTACTCGCTGTTTCTGCGTGTGCATTGTTCGTTCCGCACGCTGTCACTGGACTAGAGCACGGCGGGCTTTTCCTCGGAGACACAATCCTGTGTACTCCATCATTGGTATCCGAACGCGCAGTGCTCGTGTGCCCGTTTCGCTCTAGCTTTGCTATCCGACTCTCTACTTCTTTCATTCGTTTCGTGATGTTCGTAACCGCAATATTACCTTGAGTCTTTAAGGCCGCTAGGGATTTGGAGTGGACTAGTGTCGCACGTCGCAAGCGCCCTGCGAGTTGAGAAGTTACTCTTGCGATTTTCATTGCCCCTGTTGCTGCAGTTTTGGCTTGGCCTGCTACTTTTTGTGCTACCATTGACATTTGTTTTGCTTCTCCACATTCTTTCTTTATTGTTAGTAATTCCCCACGAATTTCCCCTATATGCGAAATTATTGCCTCCGTGTCCTTCTTACGCTGTTCGTCAGCTTCTTCTTTCTCCTTCTTACGTTGTTTCTCAGCTTCTTCCTTCTCTTTCTTACGTTTTTCATCAGCTTCTTCTTTCATTGATCGTAGGAAGCTCAGTATTGGGTTTACGTCATCTTTTTCATCCTCTTCAAGCATGGGCGATGTAACTCTGGACACCTGGGCGCTAGAGCTCTGACGTGACCGAGCTGGCCTCTGTCTACACTCGTTCGTTTGACTATAAACTTCTGCTACCGTCTCGACCTATGTGCCTGTCTCTGTTCCATCCTCCAATTCACTATCATAATCATGGCCGCGACGTTGCTCTAAGATCGCGTCCAAATCACCGTACTCATCAATGACCCTGTCGTCCTGTCCTGCTAAAAATGTGCCCATCTCATCTGCAAACCTATCCCCGTCAGTAACGTGTCTCTTATCCATTACAGTATCCACTTTTGTTTTAGCTTCGCTCACTAAAAGTCGTGCCTTACTTCTCGTGATCATTCATGAGAAACAAAATTTATCTAAAATACACAATAAAAATAATCTACTCCCTGTATTTTTACACATAGACATAAAATTTCAACAACGCTGTTCCAACGCTGTAATTACAAGCACAATTTGATGTGGTACAGAAACCGCACACAAATCCGACAAAGTGCGATGTGGTACGGACACCACATCAACGAAACACAAAAAACAATGAACAAAAAATATATACACTGAAAACAAAAACTGTAATCATGCGCCGCTACTTAAAACTAATCACGGAACTATAAGAAAAAGAACTTGGGTGTTAATCATTAAAAAATTAAGCAAAAAAAATTCTGAGTGTCCCTACTACTAGTAATACTTGCTTATCAGCGATTCACATGAATGATCCTGGCAGGGTCGCCATTTTATGCGAGGTGCCGGGGCTAGCAGTGTATTTGACACTAAATTCTTCTTGAATCTACATATGTAAATGATGCTCTAAGCCCCCCCTATTCTAACTCCGACTTTTGCTGTTGCACAAGGATAAAAAAAAACACGCGAACTGACTCTAATCAACCCTGCCAGTGGAGTAGAAGAGAGTTTAGCACCCGCAATAATTTAATTTGATAAATAAGTTAAATAAACGAAGGTTTCATTAACATAGTGGGAAATGATGGGTTGCTCTACCGATTAACAGAATGAAAGTTCTGTCCAAAATAACAATATGATTTATTAAGACTAAACACAAAATAATAAAAAAACACATGAAATATTTATAATACATCAAATTGGCTCAAATTGGAGACTCATACAAACACTGTAAAGGTGAAGTTGTCCCTAAACTAGATCGTGAGGTTTAAGACGAAGTGGTATGTGGAGCCAATTCCTTGCCACTCAAATCTCAAGAGAGACACACAGCTAACCCAACAGTAATTGCTGCTACTCAAGACAGAACAAAGTTAGAAAAAGACGAACAGGCGCGCTCTGCTGAGCCCTGATTGACTAGGAAAATCCCTATCTGCCGGTGCTGCGGACATACATTACCAAAATGTCTTCTTGACTGCCAGAACACGATCTGGCGTATCGGCGGCGATGGCTGGTTGCTTAGACGTCCTCGACCGAAAGGCGAGAGCGGACTACCCACAAGAGCACCCGTACAGGCCGAACACAGAACATTCCCGCCCCCACGACAGTGGCCGTGGTTAAACGTTGCAATCAGCAACTCGAAAACCGGCGGAAAATTCCACCCCATTGCCGGAGCACTACCATTCCACCAATGGAGATTCTTGGCGCCAATTTCTGCGCTGATTTTGCTACGTCACGGAGCTATGCCCTGAGCAAGCCAATCACAGTTACTATTTTGCAGAAAGCGCGGGAATTTTCCCGCCACAACTGCCTGGGTACACAAGTCATTCCCACGCCTCGCTGGTAGCCCGCCAGAAAGTGTTTTCGCTGTTTCTGTGAAGTAACGGAACCTCTAGCCCAGCCGCTACTTCAGGTCCCGGCGGCCGTGTCTCTTGACAATGTCGGCGTCTGGAAAGCATTCACTCGACTGCCTCACACACGTCGGCTTAACCCTCTCGAGATCAGTGGTGCCCGCCTGTCACCGGACCACCTGGGTGACGAGAGACGCTGCGTGGGAAGTCCGCGTGTGAAGGAATAACAACTTTCCACCGCATGCAATTAGAGAGGAGAATCGTAAGATAGAAATATGAGAGGGGGCTCATGCCACCTCTCATATATACCTGAAAGATAGTTACGGTGATGGTTTGCTGTCGATTCGGATGAGGGCAACTCTGTCACTGACTCTGTTCACAGTAACTCGTTCTCTACCCTGTCTTCCTGTTCATAACAAATCCTGCTCCTGTCTACAGTTTTCTGCTGAAGCTGATATTACTCTACACTTATCTAACCAGAAATCCTTGTCTTCTTTTCATTTCTCTTCACTGGCATCTACTACATGTAGAATGAACAGTAGCATTTTCATTTTCAGATATTTTAGCTTCTCTACCACTTTACCGAGCGAGGTGGCTCAGTGGTTACACACTGGACTCGCATTCGGGAGGACGACGGTTCAATCCCGCGTCCGGCCATCCTGATTTAGGTTTTCCGTGATTTCCCTAAATCACTCCAGGCAAATGCCGGGATGGTTCCTCTAAAAGGGCACGGCCGACTTCTTTCCCCATCCTTCTCTAATCCGATGAGACCGATGACCACGCTGTCTGGTCTCCTTCCCCAAAACCAACCATCTACCACTTTAAAACTTCTTACAATTCCACGCCCAGACTCGTAGAAATTTATCCTTTCGTTGGTTATTCAATCTTTTTCTCATAGTCACTTCCAATTTCTACGAAATAACAAAAGAGAGAGGAAGTTGTGACAAGAGTAATAAATTAGCTGATCTCCTGCCCTCGTGTACGTAATACGTATTCATCTGCTTGCAGTCTTAGAAACGGATAGTTTACGACGAAAAATAGTGTTCTCCACCTCCGTTTTCACGCTATATCACTTAGTAATACTTAAATAGTGGTATCATCCCCGATTACAATGTTATTTTTAACAGAGATTTGAAAAATGAGAATCAGTAGCAGTGCATTTTTGTAACATTCAAAGCATCATTTCTTTTCGAGAAAAGCAGCCGACAGCGAACGGCTTAAGTTCTTTTATTTACCAGTTTTATTTTACATTTTGATTTTACATATCTTGAAACGCATAATGGAAAACTTTGAGGGAGCTTTAGAATTTTCCAACCTTACTGCGTTGTTTACGTTTATTGTTGGAAACAACAGCTACAGGAAATAGAACATTGTTCACTTCAAAAATTGGTTATTATGGTCAGTTGTAACAGAGAGATTAAACTGGAGATGAAATCAACCTCTGGAACCAAAAACCGGTTGTTTTACCAATAACTGCCATCCCTAACTGGTATATGAACTCTACAGCGCTCCGATGCGACCAGTTCTTGTGAAAACTGATGATTACGCCGGCCGGAGTGGCCGAGCGGTTCTAGACGCAACAGTCTGGTACCGCATGACCGCTACGGTCGCAGGTTCGAAACCTGCCTCGGGCATGGATGTGTGTGATGTCTTTAGGTTAGTTAGGTTTAAGCAGTTCTAAGTTCTAGGGGACTGATGACCACAGCAGTTAAGTCCCATAGTACTCAGAGCCATTTGAACCATTTTTTTGATGATGACGATCATACACAGTGAATAGTTTCTACAAGATCAGATAAAAACTTTTATTATGTCTGACCATTTCTTCTGGTGGCTTGTTTTTCATTTTCCACTGGCGTACTGCAGCGTTTGTTATTCACGTACGTAGTTTTTTTTGTGCCGGACTACTCACTAGCTGGTCCCACGGATATCCTGTGAAATTCGTGTCGGGTCTTTGAACAGCTTAGACCATCAAATAATCCACTTTTTTTCTCACTCTGTAGACTGACTCTAAAAAACACCAATCAAACTATTGTGTCAGTGTGAGACATACGATTTTCTGTAAGATGCTTTCGTAAACATCTGTGTTTATTTAAATAAATGCGAGGTGCCTTTTCTTATTACATGTGTTACTTATATAATTGTTTCGACTCGAAAGGCGATGAATCCACAGCCTTCATTGCGGATTCACGTTTACGTGCCACTTCCTACGGGAATCTAAAAATTAACGGACATGGAGGAGATGGACGGGGACAGAGGACAGGTGGCGCATGGTGGGACTGTCAGTCGGCAGGGGAGCGCGCCGAGGTAGTCCGGGTGGCGCAGTGGGTAACACAACTACCAATAAGCAGGACATCCGAAATTCGACTCCCGGTCCGGCACATATTTTCACTCGTCGCGGCTGAATCCGCATAAAGCTGATATCATTAATTTCTTCGTTTTCCTTTCCTTTCCATTCCTTTCTCCCCCTTCCTCTTCACCTTTCATAATCATTCGGTAGTAAATTAGGAAAGGTAGCCAAACACCTTGTGAGAATCCTCGTTACAGCTCTTATTTTATTAGGCCTACAACTTTTATTCCGCCGTTTTTTTTCCGAAGTTCGAGGCTTTATTGTGAAAAACTTACAAAAAATTCGAGGCCTTCGCCGTCGCTGGCCAATATTCTCTCCCATCTTTCGGGCAGCATACGAATCCCATAGAGGAAGAGGTGGGCGCCTTTTAAGGTGATCGAGGAATCAGTTTCAATAAAACATCCTCGATTTATTTTCGTCCCTGAATCATTCATGAAGACTGCACTATTTGTGAATGGTTTACACGTGGTCTCATATTTATACTTGAGACAGAACAAGTTACCACGTACATTCTGGTTATCATGTGCATTCTTCCCCCAACAGAATTATTAGTGAAAATGCGAAATCCCATTAGTAGAAAAATACTGAATTACATGCGTGCTTTTACAGCCAGAAGGTAAATCAGTGTTACCTGGCACTCAACACTTCGTGCTAGCAGCGAGCCAGGAACGGTTGGAGTGGGGTCACAGCCAAGGGGCAGAGGGATTGTCCTCATCTTCCTGCAACGTGTGACTGTCTTGTGAAGCGTTTCCTGTAGACAGCCTCCTCTTCTTTCAACGTCTGGGCTTCTACTTGCGGGAACGCGTGTTTGAATTCTGTGGATCACGAGCAACAGCAGGCACCTCCCTCATCTTTGTTTCAATAGACACGCAGGTGCTCTCCTTCCTCACATGGATGAATTGTAGACGGGGCTGCAGAAACCGGGCCTGGGGTTGGAGGCACATAGGGCGGGGGGATTTGCTTGTATGTAGTCTATCTATCCGAGAAAACAGCTTCCTAGGCACCCTATATTACACGAGTGGGCAAGAACCCACAGATGCACCGACTGAAAAGATCCGTCAAAGCCGGCAATCGAACGGTAGTTCCCTGCTCACTAGGAAATTGCATTATCCACTAAGCCACCTTGGCACAAAGGTTTATATTCCATCTCTATGAGATCACTAAAGTTTCTGAAATTCTGTCATTTCATTTTTAGAAGTGCCTGCACCTGGGTTTAAGGCTGGATTCACCATTTACGTTCCATGCTTAGTTGCTGTTCCAGAACATGGAGGGTCTCCACAAGTGGTGATTCGAAGTAGACTAGGGCAGCAGTGAGCATTTGGATTAAGAAGGGTAAGTGTCCTGTGTTCGATTCCCAGCCTTGGTACAAATTTTCATTTGCCGCTTCAGTCTATACACATAAAAATCAATTTCTTTACTTTGCTTACAGAAATACTGTTGTTAGTAGACGTTAGGACCTCATTAACCTTCGTTGCTGTCGTCTTCATTCCGCAGACCGGTTTGATGCAGCTGCTGTATCCTGTGCAAGCCTCTCCATCTCCGTATAACTACTGCAAACCTAACATCCTTGTATATCTCCATTCAGTATTCACCTCTTGGCCTCCCTCTAAGACTTTTAGCACCCCCCGCCCCCGCGACACACACACACACACACACACACACACACACACACACACACACACACACGCTTCTTTCCAGTACTAATTTGGTGATCCCTTGATGTATTAGAAACTTTCCTATCAACCGATCCCTTAATTTAGTCAGGTTATGCAACAAATTTCTTTTCTCCCCAACTCGGTTCACTAACTCCTCATTAATTATGTGACCTACATACGTAGCCCTCCATGGACACGCACCATAACGCTGGTGGGGAGGTTTGCGTGTCTCAGTGACCCACTGAGCTAAGCCGGTGTGATTTGCGCTCCTGGTAGGGTCACCCATGACAGACAGGTCAGTTGGTGAGATTCCAAAGCATACGCCCCACAGGGGGCTCCCGTTTTGGCGGTATGTGGGTGGCAACCATATGGACCCCTTACTTGTATCAGGCTTCTTCTGTTTTCTTTCCTATTAGCCTCCCTTGGCCAACTCCTGGTTTTTTCGACCGCAACGGTATTAGGTTTCGAAGCCCAAGGAACGATACCCTCCTACTATACTATTCTCGTCTCTAGTATCCTCTCTACTTTCTACTAGCAGAAGGTTCTAAACGATCGTGGAGACGGAAGAGGTCATGCCAGACTGGGCTCGCTTCAGTCCGTTGCAGTTCAGGTTCCTGAAGTTACATGTCTCATACATATGCGCCATGATGAACTGTTCCAGAATCATAGTGTGTAGGTTGCTTCGTCACAATCTGCAATCCACCTCAAACAAAATTACGCAAATGGCAATTTCTCCTGTCACTTTCTTTAAAGCCCAATGACGATGGGATAAGGACGGCGGTAGCAGGCTCTGAGTGAAGCTGGAAGCTACTAGTCTGGACCTGCACGTTGGCGGCAGGTGTGTGATGGTCGCCTCCCTGAGAACACGTGTGACTACTCGAGGATCCGTTCCTGCTTCTGGGACTGGGCAGGCCTATTTAGGATGACCGCTGCCCACCCTGAATGGGGAAGGCTCTAAAAATATGAGCTAAACATCGGAAGTCACACTTGAACCTGGCTGGGAATCCACACCCAGAAGGTTATTCCTTATACTGCGGACGAAAACCAAAGAAGAATGAAATGATAATAGCCATAGGAATGTGGAATGTCGGGACCCTCCTGCACGTGAACAGTGACAGGCCAGAGAGAAAAACCGCTCTTATCAGCCATGAACTAGCTAGGCTAGATATAGATTTAACTGCCTTGAGTGAGACTATACTATCAGGTGAAGGATACGTCAGTGAGGCAATCAGGGTACACCATCTTCTGGAAAGGAAAGGATGCAGGAGAGCCACGCATCCATGGTGTAGGATTTGCTCTAAAAACAAAAGTAGTGGATGCACATCGACTCACACCTGTTTCAATTACTGAAAGGCTCATGACTCTTACAATATCCCTCGATTCAGACAGCTTCATCATCTTCGTCTCTGCATATGCTCCTACCTTAGATAGCGATGAATATTCCTGATACCTGGTAGAGATAAATTAATCCTACTGGACGAACTCAATGCCGGAGTGGTAAGGGACAACCGTTTTTGGAGAGACATCATGGATAAACAAGGGGTCGGAAACTGCAACGCAAATAGGCTGTTAGTTCTTGGTCTATGTGCTGAGCACGAGCTCTTCATCATCAATACGCAATTCCGCCTGCCTGACCACATGGATGCATCAACGCTCCAAACATTGGCATATTATAATGTCATCACTCGACAGCGTGACAAGAAAGACATTTTCATCACAAAAACAGATCGAAACATCACTGATTGCTGGACTGATCATAAACTTTTAGTTAGCCGTCAGAGGTTACCAAAGTATCGCAAGCCACAATTTCACTTCTCAAACCCACCGCGCAGAAAATTCAACATCAACAACCTCCAGAACAAAGACGTTCGCTCACACTTCCAAGACGAGCTGTCAGAACAACTCCACAAATCTCCAGCATTCACAGATGTCGAACAAGAATGGAACGCATTAAAGAACATCATCAAAGGGACTGCAGGAATGTTTTTGGTTTTGTTGCGCGGAAGAGAAGTGACTGGTTTGTTGACAGCAGTGAAGAAATTCAAGCCATCATTAGTGCAAAGCGGGATGCTTACCTATCCCTTACTCAAGATCCGTCCTGCGCAGAAAAGAAACCACACTTTCAAGAGCTCAAGCAGAAATGTCGTAGTAAAATACGAGCAATCAAGAATAAATGGTGGCAACAAAAAGCCTCGGAACTCCAAAATCTTTCCGATGTCAGGAACCTGTGTGGCTTCTATGTTGGAATTAAAGAGCTTTATGGACCCATCCGCTCCTTATCAGGAGCACTGGAGGCTGCTGACACGACCACCATCTTTACTGAAAGTCAGGACATCTTAAATCGTTGAAAAGTGCACTTCAGCTCATTGTTGTACCGTACGTCTATTGCCGCTGGAGACTTTCTCAAACTTGTCCCACAGCGTCCTCCACAACCCTGGATGGTCGATCTTCCAACGGCAAGGCACTCGATAGTATGAAACCAGGAAAGGCTCCTGGACCTGACAAAATCCCATTGCAACTTATTGAGAGTGGCGGCTTGCCTCTAAAAACTAGGCTCTTCTCACTCATACTATTAATGTAGGAAACCGACAACGTACCAGCCGATACAATGAATTCCACAACTGTCACCATCTTCAAGAAAGGCGATAGAAGATGAAGAAATCAAGCCATAATCAGCGAAAAGCGGGATGCTTACCTAGACCTTGCTCAAGATCCGTCCTGCGCAGAAAAGAAAACACACTTTCAGGAGCTCAAGCCCTGTGGTAACTACCGTGAAATGTCCTTGCTCTCTGTCGCTGGTGAAATTTTGGCCAGAATCCTTTTAAATCACTTGCAGATACTTTCAGAGACTGCTTCCTGAGTCTCAATGCGACTTTCGCCCATCAAGAGGGACGATTGACATGATTCGCAGTGCACGACAACTGCAGGAAAAGTGCAGACAACTACAAAAGCCTTTACTATTAGTTTTTTACGACCTAGAAAAGGCCTTTTATACAGTTCCCAGAGAATCCATGTGGATGGTCTTAAAATGTTTCGGCTGCCCTGAACATTTTGTTGACCTGATTGGATATCTCCATGATGACATGACTGGTCAGATCATCTCCCAGAATGAGACATCTACTGAATTCCTAATAACGAGTGGGCTCATGCAAGGATGCGTTCTTCGACCAATGTTATTTGCCTTGTACCTGGCTGCTGTGCTTTATGAGACATCTGTGAACAACGCTGGGGTAGAACTAAAGTACAGGTTCGATGGAGGATTATGTAACCTGGGCAGACTCCACTCAAAAAAGTTCCCAAGTACCACTCGTGTAACACAGCTGGTATGCTGACGACAATGCCTCTCCAGCTCATTCACCTGCAGAGATGCAGCAGTCTGTTAATTGTTTCAGCAAGGCATACAAACGATTTGATCTTTCCATCAATATTCAAAAGACAAATGTCCTCGCACAGCCAGCTCCTGGCTCTTCTCTTCTCGATTTCAGTATATCCATTTCTGATACACCCTTGGAACCAGTGGACCATTTCCTTTATCTAGGAATCATATTGTCATCTAATTTCCAATCTGAAAAAGACGTGGAGAACAGAATACGTGCTGCCCATGTAACACTTGATCGTCCCAAAAAACGCATCTTCCTGAATAAAGACCTAACACTATACACCAAACAGATTGTGAACAAAGCTGTTGTCATCTCAACGCTGCCTTATGGTTGTGAAACCTGGATTTTATACCGCAGGGATCGAAGAATATAGAATGCTTCAGCCAACATGATACATCATGAACGTGAACTGGGATGACTTTACATTGAATACCACCGTTCCTGAGAAAGTGAAAATTAATAGTATAGAAGCTCTCATAATAGGGAAATGGACAGCACAAAGAAGAACAAACAAAAATGGCATAAGACTAGTGGAATTTTGCAGAAACCATGACATGATCTCAAAGTCGACGTATTTTAAGAGAAGACCAAGTAAACTAAAAACTTGGAAACATCCAGACTGGAAAAAAGGAGAATGGCAACTGGACCATGTCTGCATGGATAAGAATTACCACAAGGAAATTTACAATGTGAAAGTACTGAGAGGGACAGATACCGGATCAGATCATTACATGATAAAAATTAAAATTAAATTAACCCCATTAGCAAAGAAAAAATCCCACCAGAAGAAGAAGAGAACCTATGACCCTCATAAACTGATACATTATGAGGATTATGAAGCACAAACCAGGGATATAAAAATAACAGATGATCTGGAAGAAATAATTCCCAAATTGAAACAAAAAGCTGAACAAGTTGCCCCTATAAATCCAAGGAAAAAACACCAGTGGTGGAACGATGAATGTGATGAAGCAGTGTTGGATCGACACCAAGCCTGGTTAAGGCATCAAAATGAAAAAACAGAAAAATCATATTTGGAACTCACAAAACAAAGGAAGACAACACAAAAAATAATAAGGAGAGTTAAACGTCAGTACCAAAAAGATATACTTCTAATGATAGAAACAACTAGTGAAAAAACAAACTCAAGAGACTATTACAAAATATTTGGCAGACAATTACAAAGATATGATCCTCCAACATTAATGTTAAAAGATAAAGATAATAACCTAGCCCATAGCAATAGTAAAAATACAGAAATTCTAGCAGAAACATTTAACAAGTTACTAAATTGTGAAGATCCCCCAGAACTTCTTCAGATAAACACAGAAACCCTAATTAAAACACCAGCAGAAAATATAAATCCACCTACAATTAATGAGGTCTACAGAGCTTTGAAAGAACTCAAAAACTACAAAGCAAGTGGAGAAGATCAAACGTTTGCTGAACTTTGGAAATATGCAGCAGAACCAGTAAAGATAGCATTACACCAATGCATAGTAAAAATCTGGAATGAAGAGAAATTACCAGAAAATTGGACTACTGCTATAATACATCCATTACATAAGAAAGGAGAAAAATCAAATCCAGACAACTATAGAGGAATTTCCCTTTTGGACTGCACGTATAAGATCATGTCAAGAATACTATACAACCGCTGTAAAGATCAACTAGAACTGGAACTGGGAGAATATCAAGGAGGATTTAGATCCTGCAGAAGCTGCCCAGAACAGATAATCACCTTGAAGTTAGTTATGGATGTCTACAAAAGAAGGCAAAAACAACTAGTCATAACCTTTGTAGATTTCAAAAAGGCGTATGATTGCATCCATAGATCTTCAATGATGAAAATATTAAGGAATTTTGGACTTCATCCTAAATTAATAAAAATGATACAGTTAACCTTAACAAACACCAAATCCAAAGTAAAATTTAGAGGAGAAATATCTGAACCATTTACGATTAAAACAGGGTTGAGACAGGGAGATTGTTTATCACCATTGCTATTCAATTGTGCTCTTGAATATGTAATGAGAGAATGGTACAAGGAAAATCCTATGAATATTAAAATTGGAACTAAGAAAGATAAAATAAACCTAAATTGCTTGGGATTTGCTGATGACCTAGCACTACCAGCTAATAATATTCAGGAAGCCACGAAACAAATAACAAGCTTACAAAATATAGCACAAAAATTAGGACTCCAGATATCATTTGAAAAGACTGAAGTAATGGTAACGGATCCACTTGTAATAGATCACATCACAGTGAACAATAGGGAAATTAAAATAGTGAAACAATTTAAATACCTGGGTGAAATTATAACACATAAATTGGACGAGAAACCTGCATGGCGAGCAAGAACTAATAAAATGATAAAAGCTCAAAAACTAACATGGTCTACGTACAATAAAAAATGTCTATCAATTAAAACAAAATTAAAACATTACAAGACGGTGGTTCAACCAGAGGTTACATACGGAAGTGAAACTCTTTTTAAAGTCACCCAGAACAACAGAATTGACAAAATTTTAAAAGTAGAGAGAAGAATTGCTAGAACATGCATAAATAAGAAATATCAAAAAGCTGGGCAATGGCGGATAGTTCCAAATGAAGTGGTATACAGAGAACTGGAACCCATCACTGATACTATACGAAAGAAAAGGATCTCTTTTTGTGGTCACATTCTGAGGACACCAGAAACCAGATTATCAAGGAAAATTATTGAGAAACTCTGGAATTTGAAACAACAAGGAGGATGGCTTAAGGAAATAAGAGAGGATATGGAAGAACTGGAAATAACTCTGGATGATTTGCAGAACAAAACGCCAAATTTAAAGAAGTTGAGGGACACAGAAATAAGATTTAAACCAAAAATTGACAAACGACACACAATGAAAAGGGTATTTACAGATAAGGAACGACGAAAAGCATCGGAACGAATGAAGAGATACTGGGCCACTCGGAAGGGGAAAATACCAAAGAAGAGGACCAGAAATGATTGACTGAAGTGGTCCAATGAGGCCGTAAAAGCAGAAGAAGAAGAAGAAGAAGCTCTCATTATTTGGCACCAATTAAGATGGGTTGGGCATGTTCAGCTAATGAGAGATGACAGACTTCCACGCCAAATGCTGTACAGTAAAGTTAGCGCAGGTAAAATACCGCGAGGTGCCCATCTTAAACGCTATAAGGCTCAGTATTAGAGAAATCTAAAAACGTTGAACATCGATCCGAGTAACTGGTCCATCATAGGAGAAGATCGCAGTCGCTGGCACTCAACTGCCCCAAATGCTCTTCAGAACTTTGAGCGGAAACGTCGAAGACCGGAGAATGACAAACGCCAGAGACGTAGACTCCTCCAGACCCATCCCCGTGCTCCACCTTCCATCACTTGTAATTTGTGAGGCCGAATGTTCCCTCCTGGGACTTGATTACTAAGCCATCAATGACATTTCCATGCCTGAACCGTGACAAAGGAAATCTCAGGAGAGAACTGAAAACTCGGATACGAGTAACAGCCTATGACGTACATAATCTTCAGCATTCTTCTGTAGCACCACATTTCAAAAGCTTATATTCTCTTTTTATCTAAACTGTTTATCTTCCATGTTTCACTTCCATACATGGCTACAGTCCACACAAATGCTTTCCAGAAATACTTCCTGACACTTAAATCATATTCGATGCTAGCAAATTTCACTTCTTGTCGTTGCCAGTCAACATTTTATATCATCTCTACTGTGCCCAAATAGCAAATTTCATCTGCTACTTTGTCTCTCTCCATAACCTAAGTTAGGGACGGGAAAAACCGACTGGCTAAAACAAATATCACTGTTTTAGTTCTGAATAACTGTTTTTTTTCTCTTTTTTGCGGATTGTTTGGTGCGCGTCGTAACAGGTGTTTTTATTTCTTTACTGATAACCAGATAAAGGAACGAAATATCAGTTAGACATAGCAGTAGTGCAAACATTTCTCGTTTATAAACAAACGAACTATCAGTTTAATAAGCCACGGCTGCAAAATTCTCTACAGACGAATGGAAAAACTGGTAGAAACCGACCTCGGGGAAGATCAGTTTGGATTCCGTAGAAATGTTGGAACACGTGAAGCAATACTGACCTTACGACTTATCTTAGAAAATAGATTAAGGAAAGGCAAACCTACGTTTCTAGCATTTATAGACTTAGAGAAAGCTTTTGACAATGTTGACTGGAATACTCTCTTTCAAATTTTGAGGGTGGCAGGGGTAAAATACAGGGAGCGAAAGGCCATATACAATTTATACAGGAACCAAATGGCAGTTATAAGAGTCGAGGGGCATGAAAGGGAAGCAGTGGTTGGGAAAGGAGTGAGACAGGGTTGCAGCCTCTCCCCGATGCTATTCAATCTGTATATTGAGCAAGCAGTAAAGGAAACAAAAGAAAAATTCGGAGGAGGAATTAAAAATCCATGGAGAAGAATTAAAAACTTTTAGGTTCGCCTATGACATTGTAATTCAGTCAGAGACAGCAAAGTACCTGGAAGAGCAGCTGAACGGAATGGACAGTCTCTTGAAAGGAGGATATAAGATGAACATCAACAAAAGCAAAACGAGGATAATGGAATGTAGTCGAATTAAATCGGGTGATGCTGAAGGTACTAGATTAGGAAATGAGACGCTTAAAGTAGCAAATGAGTTTTGTTATTTGAGGAGCAAAGTAACTAATGATGGTCGAAGTAGAGAGGATATAAAACTTTGACTGGCAATGGCAAGGAAGGCGTTTCTGAAGTAGAGAAATTTGTTAACATCGAGTATAGATTTAAGTGTCAGGAAGTCTTTTCTGAAAGTATTTGTACGGAGTGTAGCCATGTATGGAAGTGAAACGTGGACGATAAATAGTTTAGACAAAAAGAGAATAGAAGCTTTCGAAATGTGGTGCTACAGAAGGAAGAAGATTAGATGGGTAGAACATATAGCTAATTAGGAAGTACTGAATAGAATTGGGGAGAAGAGAAATTTGTGGCACAACTTGACTAGAATAAGGGATCGATTGGTAGGACATATTCTGAGACGTCAAGGGATCACCAATTTAGTATTGGAGGGCAGCGCGGAGGGTAAAAGCCGTAGAGGGAGACCAAGAGATGAATAAACAGATTCAGAAGGATGTAGGTTGCAGTAGGTACTGGGAGGTGAAGAAGCTTGCACAGGATAGAGTAGCATGGAGAGTTGCATCAAACCAGTTCTGGACTGAAGACCACAAAAACAAACAAACTTTTTTGAAGAACGAGTAATTTTTATTCATAAAATTTGTATTGAACTAAATATTGCGTTATTACAGAAAATGAGGAAAAGCGATAAGTACCATCTCAATAAGAATGCCGCCAGAAACGAGAAACAAACAATTGCATAAGAACTGACAGGCATCGCTGAGACAATTATGTACCTGTTACGATGTGTCGTGGCACATTTCGTAGTACCGGTGTACACGCCGTGTGCGAGTCTTGCCCTGCCGGGGCTATACGGAAGTTTCTCACTGTCGTCGTCAGACATCAGTGGTCCTACAGATCGGCACCGTCCCTAGTCTGGAAGTATTTCACTAACTGCGGTATCAATGAAGTACAATGCTCCATCTGCTTTTAAGACTTTAAAACAAGGATGGGCCACAACAAAATAGACTTCTTCAAGCTCAGTTTTCATGCTATTCTAAATGACGAAGTACTGGTATGGTCCCCGATTACAATATGATTTTTGCGCAGTGTTTCAAAAATTTACTATTAGTAGGAGTCACCTACTTACCACTGTTCGAGAAAAGCAGCTTTCTTCTATTTGACTGTTTGACTTAATATTTTGATTCTGTGGATCTTGTAACTGAGGGAGTCAAAATTATTCAACGTTTCTTCGATTTCTACGTTTACTACAGGTTCAAATGGCTCTGAGCACTATGGGACTTAACATCTGTCCCCTAGAACTTAGAACTACTTAAACCTAACTAACCTAAGGACATGACACACATCCATGCCCGAGGCAGGATTCGAACCTGCGACTGTAGCGGTCGCGCGGTCCAGACTGAAGCGCCTAGAACCGCACGGCCACAGCAGCCGGCGTTCACTACAGGAAATAATAGAAACAAAGTCGGTTATTTCAGAAACCAATTATTTTGAGTGATTTTAGTAGGTCGGTTTAACTGGCGTTGAAAAGAAGCGAAGTAACCGAGGCGGCCGAGTGGCTGAGCGGTTCTACGCCCTTCAGTCTAGAACTGCGCGACCACTACGGTCGCAGGTTCGAATCCTGCCTCGGGTATGTATGTGTGTGATGTCCTTAGGTTAGTTAGATTTAAGTAGTCCTAAGTTCTAGGGGACTGATGACCTCTGATGTTAAGTCCCATAGTGCTCAGAGCCATTTGAAGCTTTGAAGTAACCGAAAACGTTTGTTTCAGCGATAACCGTTATAGCTAATCTTATTCGATCAGCATCTACTGATTTACTTCGACTACATTGCATTATCCATGTTTTGCTTTCATTGATGTTATATTCTCCTTTCGAGATGCTGTCCACTCCGCTCAACTGCTCTTCCAAGTCATTTGCTGTCTCTGAATTACAATGTCATCGGCAAAGCTCCAAGTAACTTTGTCGTATTTGTCGCGAAGATGGACTGCGAACTGCGCAGCGACAGACGGGTGGCTCCAGGGCGGTTGGGAAATGCGCCGAGTTTAGCTGGGGAGTGGAGAAGGCCAGAAGGGACGGGCTAAGGCCGGAGGTGTGACGGAAACAGCGGGCGTTTGTCGCTGTCAGCCAGGGCGCGCGCCAAACAAGGCGGCAGGTAGCGCCGGCTGCTGGCAGGTGGACAGAGCGGCCGCTCCCTTTGCGCAATGGCCGCCACGTGCGCCGCCCCCGCATTCCGACGCCGGGCCGCGGCTCACACGCCCTGCCCAGGCGGCCGCCGCGGCCGCGCGGTCAGCCGGCTAACGTACGCCAGCCCCACCCAACGTGTCGTCCGACCGTACACAGGGTGTTACAAAAAGGTAAGGCCAAACTTTCAGGAAACAATCCTCACACACAAATAAAGAAAAGATGTGATGTGGACGTCTGTCCGGAAACGCTTAATTTCCATGTTAGAGCTCATTTTAGTATCGTCAGTATGTACTGTACTTCCTCGATTCACCGCCAGTTGGCCCAATTGAAGGAAGGTAACGTTGACTTCGGTGCTTGTGTTGACATGCGACTCATTGCTCTGCAGTACTAGCATCAAGCCCATCAGTACGTAGCATCAACAAAAAAAATGGTTCAAATGGCTCTGAGAACCATGGGACTTAGCATATATGGTCATCAGTCCCCTAGAACTTAGAACTACTTAAACCTAACTAACCTAAGGACATCACACAACACCCAGTCATCACGAGGCAGAGAAAATCCCTGACCCCGCCGGGAATCGAACCCGGGAACCCGGGCGCGGGAAGCGAGAACGCTACCGCACGACCACGAGCTGCGGACGTAGCATCAACAGGTTAGTGTTCATCATGAACGTGGTTTTGCAGTCAGTGGAATGTTTACAAATGCGGAGTTGGCAGATGCCCATTTGATGTATGGATTAGCACGGGGCAATAGCCGTGGCGCGGTACGTTTGTATCGAGACAGATTTCCAGAACGAAGGTGTCCCGACAGGAAGACGTTCGAAGCAATTGATCGGCGTCTTACGGGGCACGGAACATTCCACCCTACGACTCGTAACTGCGGAAGACCTAGAACGACGAGGACACCTGCAGTGGACGAGGCAATTCTTCGGGCAGTTGACGATGACCCTAATGTCAGCGTCAGAGAAGTTGCTGCTGTACAAGATAACGTTCACCACGTCACTGTATGGAGAGTGCTACGGGAGAACCAGTTGTTTCCGTACCACGTACAGCGTGTGCAGGCACTATCAGCAGCTGATTCGCCTCCACGGGTACACTTCTGCGAATGGTTCATCCGACAATGTGTCAATCCTCATTTCAGTGGAAATGTTCTCTTTACGGATGAGCATTCATTCCAACGTGATCAAATTGTAAAATTTCACAATCAACATGTGTGGGCTGACGAGAATCCGCACGCAATTGTACAATCACATCACCAACACAGATTTTCTGTGAACGTTTGGGCAGGCAATGTTGGTGATGTCTTGATTGGGCCCCATGTTCTTCCACCGACGCTCAATGGAGCACGTTATCATGATTTCATACGGTATACTCTGCCTGTGCTGGTAGAACATGTGCCTTTACAAGTACGACACAACATGTCGTTCATGCACGATGGAGCTCCTGCACATTTCAGTCGAAGTGTTCGTACGCTTCTCAACAACAGATTCGGTGACCGATGGATTGGTAGAGGCGGATCAATTCCATGGCCTCCACTCTCTCTGACCTCAACCCTGTTGACTTTCATTTATGGGGGCATGTGAAAGCTCTTGCCTGCGCAACCCCGGTACCAAATGTAGAGACTCTTCGTGCTCCTATTGTGGACGGTTGTAATACAATACGCCATTCTCCAGGGCTGCATCAGCGCGTCAGGGATTCCATGCGACGGAGGATGGATCCATGTATCCTCGTTAACGGAGGACATTTTGAACAATTCCTGTAACAAAGTGCTTGAAGTCACGCTGGTAGGTTCTGTTGCTGTGTTTCCATTCCATGATTAATGTGATTTGAAGAGAAGTAATAAAATGAGCTCTAACATGGAAAGTAAGCGTTTCCGGACACATGTCCACATAACATATTTTCTTTCTTTGTGTGTGAGGAATGTTTCCAGAAAGTTTGGCCGTAACTTTTTGTAACATCCTGTATACCGTGACACCTGTTACTGCACATTAATATGTGCTGTGTGTGCAGCTTCGCCTTCGTTGACGACTCGAACATTCCTAGGGACACTTCCAGTGAGATAAAAACTTTGGAAATTTGTGGTAAGTCCCTATGGGACCAAAATACTGAGGGCATAGGTCGCTAGGCTTACACACTACGTCTACATCTACATGGATACTCTGCAAATCACATTTAAGTACCTGACAGAGGGTTCATCGAACCACCTTCGCCGGCCGTGGTGGTCTAGCGGTTCTGGCGCTGCAGTCCGGAACCGCGGGACTGCTACGGTCGCAGGTTCGAATCCTGACTCGGTCATTGGTGTGTGTGATGTCCTTAGGTTAGTTAGGTTTAAGTAGTTCTAAGTTCTAGGGGACTTATGACCTAAGATGTTGAGTCCCATAGTGCTCAGAGCCATTTGAACCATTTAGCCGTTTGAACCATTTGAACCACCTTCACAATTCTCTGTTATTCCAATCTCGTATAGCGCGCGACAAGAATGAACACCTATATCTTTCTGTACGAGCTCTGATTTCCCTTATTTTATCTTGGTGACCGTTGCTCCCTATGTAAGTCGGTGTCTACAAAATATTTTCGCATTCGGAGGAGAAAGTTGGTGATTGGAATTTCGTGAAAAGATTTCGTTGCAACGAAAAACGCCTTTCTTTTAATGATTTCCAGCCCAAATCCTGTGTCATTTCTGTCACACTCTCTCCCATATTTCGCCATAATACGAAACGTGCTGCCTTTCTTTGAACTTTCTCGATGTACTACGTCAGCCGTATCTGGTAAGGATCCGGCAACGTGGAGCAGTATTCTAAAAGAGGACGGACAAGCGAGTTGAATTTACGGCTTTTAGATTAGACTGATTTATCGTGTAACCGAAGTTTAACGAATTCCTTTTAGCACTCATCTGGATGACCTCACACTTTTCGTTATTTAGGGTCATCTGCCACTTTTCGCACCATTCAGATATTTTTCAAAATCGTTTTGCTGTTTGTTTTGGTCTTCTGATGACTTTATTAGTCGATAAAACAGGGTAATCTGTAAACAACCTAAGACGGCATGCTCACATTGTCTCCCAAATCGTTTATATAGATAAGGAACAGCAAAGGGCCTATAACACTACCTTGGGGAACGCCAGAAATCACTTCTGTTTTACCCGATGACTTTCCGTCAGTTACTATGAACTGTGACCTCTCTGACAGGAAATCACAGATCCAGTCACATAACTGAGACGATATTCCATAAGCACGCAATATCCTTACGAGCCCGTTGTGTGGTACAGTGTCAAAAGCCTTCTGGAAATCCAGAAATACGGAATCGAACTGAAATCCCTTGTCAGTAGCACTCAACATTTCATGTGAATAAAGAGCTGGTTGTGTTTCACATGAACGATGTTTTCTAAACTGTTGTGTTCACTGTTGCAATTCTGACAGTCCAGATTCCTCCACGCTTCGTTGCTAACCGGTGTAGTGGTGTATTTTGGTAGTTATTTGTGTACGTTTGCACTTCTGTGTTTTGGTAGTTCATCCTCCCGCCCTGTGGTTGGAGAATTTCGTGTAGGGAGTTAGTTCCTTGTCTCCCAAGATCTAGTGCTCTATTATTAAGGTTAATTCTAGTTCAGTCTAGTGTTCTGTTAATCCCTGGGTATATGTGTCCGCCATACTATCTGCGCTGTATTTATTCTGAGTTGCTCTGACAGTAGTTGGGGGTTCGAGTCCTGTCACGGAGCTGATAAGTATAATTATAACTACATGACGTTGCACACTGTAGGCCGGTTAGGGCTGTAGGATGAAACAGGCAGTGGAGGCGGCACACGCTCCCAGAGCTGAACGCCCCGCCCCTTTCAAGGAACAAATGCACTCAGGCGCATGACGTCACATTTTTCATTATTTACTGTCAATCGAAACGTTTCACACCATATACGCGTAGATACCCCGAATAAATCATTTGCAATTCTTTTGACTTCCTGATGACTTTACTAGCCGGTAACTGACAGCATATCTGCAAGTAGTGTAAGAGGTCTGCTCAGATTGACTCGTAAGCCTTTCGTATAGATTAGGAACAGCAGATGGCCCAGAACTCTTTGTCGTGAAACGCCAGGTATCACTTCTGCATTTCTCAATAACTTTTCGTCAACTACTACAAACCGCGGTCTTTCTAACACGAAATCACCAATCCAGTTCCAAAACTAAGAAGGTAATCTAGAGCTACGCAATTTGAGTAGAAGCCGCTTGTGAGGAATGGTATCGAAAGCCTTCTGCAAATCTAGAAAGATGGATACAATCAGAGAACCCCTGTCGATAGAATAAAGAGCTAATTTCTAAATCCGTGGTGACTATGCGGCAATAAACCGTTTTCTTCAAGATGACTCGTTGTGTTCCAACACTATATATGTTCCAAAATCCTACTGAAAATTGACATCACTGATACGGGGCCGGAATGCAACGCATTACTCATGTTTCCTTTCTTGGGTACTGGTGTGATCTGTGCCATTTTCCAGTCTTTAGGTACGGATCTCCTCTAGAACGAGCGGTTGGCTCCTTAATAACAGTATCCCAAAAGGTGAACGACCACGTCAGAATATCTGTGTTGTTATATTCCATAGGAGGACTGGTACCACGATAATGTTCTGCAGTAGCAGATTTGCCCGCTTGTTGTAAGCGTGTATGACACTTACGCTCTATACACTGGTCCTCGGCTCTTCTGATGATATGAGCATTGCACGACATGCGACGGCTGCGTGGGGTACAGCAAACACCCGTGTTACGAATACGCGAACCAAGAGCATCCTTGTAAGATCACTAATCTTGGATGGTGGTCGAAAAGCCAGGATACGACCGGTCTTGTTGAAATTTCTTCCTGCGTAAGGCAGAAAGACCATGGACTTACATATCACCTCGTTATTTTCGAAGCACGACGCATGTGCCGTTTGTGTCTCACAACAACCACTCCGGTGAAAGGTGACTTCGAGGCGGGCTAACTCACTCATCTGAAAAAATTTAAGGGTCTGTGAAGATGTGGGCCTTGTCAACAAAGGTACAAATTGTACCTTTTCGCTGAGTTGGGTATGACAACTATGATGAGCCTGAGGGTAGAAATCAGTGGGAAATGGTTTGCTGTGAGCGGCATCTTCCAACGTACCATCATCATAAAATTCACACTTGAAAAAGAAAAAGAAAATCAAATAAATTTTCTAGACATTACAGTTAAAAAAGAAAATGATAAACATACATATAACTTCTTTAGAAAACCAACAGCCACAGAGACAATAATACATTCCACATCCAACCACCCTCACAGCCAGAAACCTGCAGCACTAAGACACATGTTACATAGATTAAACAGAATCCCACTCAGCAAGAGAAACTATTAACAAGAAATGAGTACAATCATAGAAATAGCTAGGAACAACGGGTATGACACACATGTGGTACACAGGCTCAATCAAAAAATAAAAACACAAATAAAAAACAACCACAACATTTCCACAATACAAAAGAACTCACAAGCTGGAAACTTACAAACACACTCAACAAACACACACAATGACAACACCACACAGAAAAGAACCAGATGGTACACCATGACCTACACACATAAACTAACACACACAGTTACAAACATCCTAAAGAGACAGGGCTTCAAAATAGCATACAAGCCTGGGCAAACCCTTCAATCACACCTAAGCCAGCCAGCTACCAAGAGGGACAAATTCCAACAATCAGGAATATACAGGGTGATTCAAAAAGAATACCACAACTTTAAAAATGTGTATTTAATGAAAGAAACATAATATAACCTTCTGTTATACATCATTACAAAGAGTATTTGAAAAGGTTTTTTTTTCACTCAAAAACAAGTTCAGAGATGTTCAATATGGCCCACTCCAGACACACGAGCAATATCAACCCGATACTCCAACTCGTTCCACACTCTCTGTAGCATATCAGGCGTAACAGTTTGGATAGCTGCTGTTATTTCTCGTTTCAAATCATCAATGGTGGCTGGGAGAGGTGGCCGAAACACCATATCCTTAACATATCCCCATAAGAAAAAATCGCAGGGGGTAAGATCAGGGCTTCTTGGAGGCCAGTGATGAAGTGCTCTGTCACGGGCTGCCTGGCGGCCGATCCATCGCCTCGGGTAGTTTTCATAACGGGTAGGTTTCATAACTAACCTTTTTCGTAGGACTCTCCATACAGTTGATTGTGGAATTTGCAGCTCTCTGCTAGCTCTGCGAGTCGATTTTCCTGGGCTGCGAACAAATGCTTGCTGGATGCGTGCTACATTTTCATCACTCGTTCTCGGCCGTCCAGAACTTTTCCCTTTGCACAAACACCCATTCTCTGTAGACTGTTTATACCAACGTTTAATACACCACCTATCAGGAGGTTTAACACCATACTTCGTTCGAAATGCACGCTGAACAACTGTCGTCGATTCACTTCTGCCGTACTCAATAACACAAAAAGCTTTCTGTTGAGCGGTCGCCATCTTAGCATCAACTGACGCTGACGCCTAGTCAACAGCGCCTCAAGCGAACAAATGTACAACTAAATGAAACTTTATAGCTCCCTTAATTCGCCGACAGATAGTGCTTAGCTCTGCCTTTTGTCGTTGCAGAGTTTTAAATTCTAAAGTTGTGGTATTCTTTTTGAATCACCCTGTATAAACTTGAATGTCAAAGTTGTGATGCAGTATACATAGGCATGACATGCAGGAATTTTCAAACAAGATACAAAGAACATGTAAGATGTAGGAAGTATGAAACAAACCATTTCACATTTGCAGAGCATTTAAAACACTACAACCATCATCCTACAAACATGGAACAAGAAATGAAAATAATGAGAATAAGCAACCATGACAAACATCTTATACAAATGCAAGAAAACTTCCACATCCAGAAAGGAAATGATAACATAAAACAAAAAATAATATAAAAAAAGAAAACTCTTCCCCACATCATCTGGAGAGACACACACACACACACACAATCAGCATATATATATGTGAGTGTGTTATATATATATATATATATATATATATATATATATATATATATATATATATATATATATATAACACCAAAATACACATACATACACACACACACACACACAGAACAAAAAAATATATATCACACAAAAAACACTCACACACACACACACACACACACACACACACACACACAAACGCACACACAAATGCATACACGAACAGACCACAGATGGTTCAATAGTTACACTCATAAGTTTGGCAATAACATTCTATCTTTGACAAAAACATTTGACAGTCGGTAACAGAAACCAAAACATTGCTTTAAAACAAGTGTTCAGTGCATAGTGTTGTGGAATGGGGAAAAATCCGCTAATTGGCGTTCATAAGAAGAAGAACAACACCAAAAATGCAACAGGAGCGTAATATGTAGGAAATTGTCCACGCAACCTGTAAGTACAGTTCAAATCATTACTACTTAATAGGAAATACCAACCACCAGAACTGTTTATAACCTATAGGCACAATGACAAAAATGTAAATAAAATAGCTAACATGTGTACATATTCCAGGCCACTGATGCTGCCTTGCAGAAAATAAAGGCGAAACGCGTATGGCACTAAAATTGTGTTTTATTCAGTTGCTGTCAGACGGTCCATAAGTAAAAATTATTAATATACCGTAATATTACACGCAACTGAGGAAGACAGGACTAAAAAAGTTGATGTCAATACAGCTATGTCAAGCATTCCCTGTCAACGAGTACAACAGGTTCAAGAAAATACATCTGAGACTCCATAAGACGATACACAAGAGATACTGAGTTTAATCGATAAAAAGAGAAAACATAATAATGCAGTAAATGAAGCAGGAGAAAGGGAATGCATACATCTAAAAATTGGACTGGCAAGAAGTGCAAAATTGGTTCGAATGGCTCTGAGCTCTATGGGACTCAACACCTGTGGTCATATGTCCCCTAGAACTTAGAACTACTTAAACCTAACCAACCTAAGGACATCACGTCCATGCCCGAGGCAGGATTCGAACCTGCGACCGTAGCAGTCGCTCGGTTCCTGACTGAGCGCCTAGAACCGCTAGACCACCACGGCCGGCAGTGAAAAATTGTTAAGCAGGAATGGCTAGATGACAAATGTAAGTATTTAGAAGCATATATCACTAGGGGAAAAATAGATACTACCTACAGGAAAATTAAAGAGAACCTTAGAGAAAAGAGAACACCTTGCATGAATGTCAGGAGCTCAGATGGAGAATCACTCTTAGGCAATGAAGGGAGAGCTGAAAGGTGGAAAGAGTATACGGAGGGTATGCACAAGAGAGGTAAACTTGGAAGCAATATTTTAGAAATGTAAGAGGACATAGATGTAGATGAGCTAGGAGATAAGATACTGAGTAAAGATTTGACAGAGCATTGAAAGACAGGCCGAAACAAGGCCATGCGAGTAGACAACATTCCATTAAAAATCCTGATAGCCTTGCGAGAGTCAGCCATGACAAAACTCTTCCATCTGGTGAGCAAGCTGTACATCAGGCGAAAAACCCTCAGGCTGCAATAATTTAAGTTCCAAAGAAAGCAGGTGCTGACAGGAGTGAAAATACCCAAATACCGTTTTAATAAGTCATGGTTGCAAAGTACTAACATGAATTCTTCACAGAAGAATGGAGAAAGTGGTTGAAGCCGACCTCGGGGAAGATCAGTTTTTCGGAAAAATGTAGGAACACGCGAAGCAATACTGACTCTACGACTTCTCATAGAAGATAGGTTTAGGAAAGGCAGTAGGGGTAAAATACATGGGGCGAAAGGCTGTCTACAATTTGTACAGAAACAAGATGGCTGCTGTACGAGTCGAGGGGCATGGAAGAGAAGGAAAGGTTGAGAAGGGAGTTAGACAAGGTTGTAGCCTATCAACGATGTTATTCAGTCTTTCCATTGATCAAGCAGTAAAGGAAGTAAGAGAAAAATTTGGAGTAGGAATTAAAGTGCAGGGAGAAGAAATAAAAGATTTGAGGTTTGCTGATGTCAATGCAATTCTTTCACTGACAGCAAGTGACTTGGAAGAGCAGTTGACCGGAATGTACAGTATCTTGAAAGAAGAATGTAAGATGAACATCAACAAAAGCGAAACGAGGATAATGGAATGTAGTCAAGTCATGTGATGCTGAGGGAATTAGATTGGGAAATGAAACCACTGAACGGAGTAGATGAGTTTTGCTATTTGGGCAGCAAAATAACTGATAATGGCCGAAGTAGAGAGGACGTAAAACGTAGACTGGAAATGGCAAGGAAAGCGTTTCTGAAGAACAGAAATTTGTTAACATCGAATACAGATAGAATATAGTTTTAGCTGCAACGTTAATCTCTCTTCTGTATTGCAGGAAATATTCACATCTGAAACAAAGACAGAATGCTGACCACTGATATCGATTGCATATGGATGATCAAAGCTTAATCAAAGCTAGGTTATATCGTTATAGAAATCACTCAATGCAGTAAATGACCAAAGAATTATAGAATAATGTCTGAGACTGAAGGTGGCTCCATGGTAAACGTATTTTTATTATGTCTTGCTATGTCCTATCTATAATTTTTGTTTGTTAAGTAAAATGACTGTCGATCGTTTGCAGCTTTCTCGAACGTATTTAGCAGAAAGTATTTCAGTAAGGATTGCTATGTTGCTCTGTTCACATACTCTAACTCTCACGGAGATGCTGTTGTTATCTATGACTGCAAATTCTGTCTGTGAGGAACAGTTCTGTGCTGCTAGTGTAACTTACATGAGATGAAACTCTATCTCTTATTTTTCTAAAAGAATGCTAACACTATTATTCTGACATATTCGAAATCAATTTAGTTGATGGTTAGCTATTCTGTTTTTCACACAATATGAAACGATGTAAAACAAGGATTATGGCTGGGTGATAATCGCTGAAACGCTGATATGGCTAAACATGGGTTCTACAATAGTGAAGGAAGTTCTTTGCTATCATCGCAATGCAGCTGTTCCTTTTCTATTTTTCTTTTCTTTTTTTTTTTTTTTTTTTTTTCAAGATGGTGGTTGCTATCTTGTGGATTGGAAAAGTAATTGACAATATACAAGTAAAACGTCCGCGGTTGTTCCAGTACGTCGTTCTGTGACTGAACACACTGTAAAATTTGTAAACTAGTTCCGAATGAAACGGTGAGATTGGATAATGCCGTACTGGTAAGTATTGCAGACACAGATTTTTGCATTTTCACCAATGATGACTGCATCACTATGTGCTTAAATGGCAGATCATCTGTTTTATGGATATCACTTTGAACACCTCAAGGTTTTGCCCTTACACTGCTTAAGCCCGTTTTTCACATAGTTCTCAGTTCGACTCAGAGGACAATGACTGTCAGTCGCTACTCGTAACACAGTCCATATAGTGGGGTAAAACTAACAGTCTCTGTTTTGTCCAAAAATAGTACTAAAACTATGTGCTTTACTCGAAGAAATTATTGTGCATTAGCGTTCTCTTGAAGTGATTGCTTCTTATTCTAGGTCGTTCTATGTATTGTCTGATTCTTCTTCTCGGCGTCTTCTGCGATGATCTTGAAATAAATCTTCTTTCTTGCAATTCCTCCTTTCCTCATGGCTCCTCCACTTCTGCAAAATTCTCTTCTGCGTCGAGTTTCAGAATAAATCATCTTCTTCAAATATTGGTAACTTGCTGCAAAAATAGCGGAGCAGTCACTTTCCAGAAGGTTCTGCGATCTTATCGCCTCCCTCTGCTCTCTGTCTCAACATTATGTCCCTGAAATCTGGCACGCTTCTGAACTTTCCTCCGCTACTAAAACTGTTCTGTCTTCCACCAAATGAAGTATCCACTATTTATCAGACGTGCCGCAACCATTCATCTCGATACACACAAGTCCCGTCGTGGATAACTGCTCTTCAACTGTTAATTCTGTACTAATAATTTTTCGTTTTGCAGAAGTAAAACATTTCCTACCAAACTGAAGCTCCTAAAGATACACAGGAATGACATATAATTTCATTGAAAGAATAACATTTCTCTTTGGGGGAGGGGCCTGTACTTCAGTCGTCATGTACCATGGGCTAATCTTATATTTCTAGTCTCTACTCTCTAACTTCACTCTTTTCACACCAAAGATTCCCTACTGTGATAGGAGTATATCCAGCTGCTGTTACAGGAGCAAAGAGCTATTCTTTCAATTTCCTACTCATGGTAGACATTTATCTTAATAACCAGTCTCTGAATTTTCCCACCATTTTATTACTAGGTTATGTTAACCATTTATTGAAGTGGGACGAAAACTGCATCTTGAGCTAGTTGGTGACATTACGTAGTCTCTAATAGACGTTTACAATACGCGAATAGAGATTAACAATATAGAACTCCTACATAGGCTTAAAGTGATAAAAGTAATTTGTTGCTTTTAAATGTTTACTAACACGAATTTTTAGGCCAAATTTATTAACCTGAAAAATTAATTTTATGTGCGTTTACTTGGATGTTCAGTTTATTAGCGCTGTGTTTATTTCCAGTAAAGTCCGTCGATAATGTGTAACCTGTCCACTTACTCTTAGGTGTGGCTCATCGTGCAAGTTCACGTTGTACCTTTAGCCAAACGAGACGTTTCCAAAAACTGTCACAATGATACACGGTTTTAATAAATGTATTATGTACTATGAGTCATTTGGTAGGAAGTAAGACAATTAGTGAAGTAATCAAATAACCACATCAAAAACTCAGTTATAGCATCTGATATGACGGTCAAGAAAACAAAAAAAGAAATCATGCCCAAGGTACATGCCCTTCCTCTACGAAATTATACACATGTTTATCTACATGAAAGAAAGACATAAACTTTAAAAACATAACAAATATTTACAAGTTAATTACACATTCCTGCAAGAGTTAAACCAGAGGAGGTAGGAAATATGCCTATTACAGGAAACACAGCCTCTAGCCTTGATAATGCCCTGAATTCGGTGAGAACGAAAGTCCACAAGTTCCTTGAGGTGTCCCATATACATCAGCATTGAATCAGAGAAGAGTGGCTTCAAATGGCTCTGAGCACTATGCGACTTAACTTCTGAGGTCATCAGTCGCCTAAAACGTAGAACTAATTAAACCTAACTAACCTAAGGACATCACACACATCCATGCCCGAGGCAGGATTCGGACCTGCGACCGGAGCGGTCGCTCGGCTCCAGACTGTAGCGCCTAGAACCGCACGGCCACTCCGGCCGGCTGGAGAAGAGTGGCTCCCCCAGAGCGACGAACCTGCAGGCGACAAATCTAGAAGGACGTCTGATAACACTGCAACAACCTGCTGCAGTTGGACGCCACGTCGCTGAGCCAGTGGAACACGACACTCGCAGACGTTCAGCTATCGAAGTACTAACCAGCCTCCATCTGCGGTGACCTGGCGAAACCCGCCGTCCCCAACATGGCGAGGCCGGTGGCATTGCTTCCATCTCTTCCCTGTCTTCGTTTAATCCTAGCTGTTGGGTAGAGAATGCGTTCGACTACGTTCTGTCTTCTTCATAGATCAGCTACACTTTCCCAGAATTCTTCCAATAAAACATAGATGATCATTCGTCTCCCCTGCTGCTGATCTTACGTGTCTCATTTCATATCGCTCTGCAGTGTTATACCCACATACTGTATTTACTCAACGTGACTGGAAAGAAGAGTCGATAAGTTCCCTCCATTCACTTTAGCGCCTGAGTTTAGAATCACAAGCAAGAAGGAACACAAGAAGCCGCCATAAGCAGTTTTTGTTCTCGCGAGTTTAAATATCACGAGTTGTACATTTATAAGTGTTTTGCAATATGCCAAAATTGTTTGGAGGATATTGTTAATTGTTCAATTACAGAATGTGATGACAGGGAAAACTCAGTATATTTTATGCTTCGTCGGTAGTGCATGACGTTATACCTTGAAATGGAAACAGCTCTTGTACCATACAGGAAATGATATTTGTAAATGAAGTAAGTTTATTTTAAAGTGTTGAAGTTATCCATATCTTGAAGATGAAATTTGTGTTGGTTGCCAGTAGCTTTTATTTTAAAATGTATTTCACTTGTACTAGTTTTTGATAACACTTCTACTTAATTTCAGTCTGAAAATTATCTTGTGTCGTGTTGCCAAACTGTAGATAAACGATTCCAGCTGATGCATTCAGCCGACTATAATGGTTACGTTAATTGGGGGTACTTAGTGAGCGATACCTATGGTTATGCAATGTTGGGCAATATGTTGCCACTGGATTGTGAGAGAGAGAGCGTAAATAAACGGCGGGGGGGGGGGGGGGGGCAGGGGGGCAGCGAGTGCCCTGCGTAGCGTCCCTCATGACGTGGCATAAGGAGACAGCCATTGCTCGACTTCAGAAGGCAATATATACAGGGTGTTACGAAAAGGTACGGCCAAACGTTCAGGAAACATTCCTCACACACAAATAAAGCAAAGATGTTATGTGGACATGTGTCCGGAAACGCTTAATTTCCATGTTAGAGCTCATTTTAGATTCGTCAGTATGTACTGTACTCCTTCGATTCACCGCCAGTTGGCCCAATTGAAGGAAGGTAATGTTGACTTCGGTGCTTGTGTTGACATGCGACTCATTGCTCTACAGTACTAGCATCAAGCACATCAGTACGTAGCATCAACAGGTTTGTGTTCATCAGGAACGTGGTTTTGCAGTCAGTGCAGTGTTTACAAATGCGGAGACAGATTTCCAGAACGAAGGTATCCCAACAGGAAGACGTTCGAAGCAATTAATCGGCGTCTTAGGGAGCCTATGACTCGCGACTGGGGAAGACCTAGACCGACGAGGACACCTGCAATGGACGAGGCAATTCTTCGTGCAGTTGACGATAACCCTAATGTCAGCATCAGAGACGTTGCTGCTGTACAAGGTAACGTTGACCACGTCACTGTATGGAGAGTGCTACGGGAGAACCGGTTGTTTCCGTACCATGTACAGCGTGTGCAGGCACTATCAGCAGCTGATTCGCCTCCACGGGTACACTTCCGGGAATGGTTCATCCAACAATGTGTCAATCCTCATTTCAGTGCAAATGTTCTCTTTACGGATAAGGCTTCATTCCAAAGTGATCAAATTGTAAATTTTCACAATCAACATGCGTGGGCTGACGAGAATCCACACGCAATTGTGCAATCACGTCATCAACACAGATTTTCTGTGAACGTTTGGGCAGGCATTGTTGGCGATATCTTGATTGGGCCCCATGTTCTTCCACCTACGCTCAGTGGAGCACGTTATCATGATTTCATACGGGATACTCTACCTGTGCTGCTAGAACATGTGCCTTTACAAGTACGACACAACATGTGGTTCATGCACGATGGAGCTCCTGCACATTTCAGTCAAAGTGTTCGTACGCTTCTCAACAACAGATTCGGTGACCGAATGATTGGTACTCTTGTCTAGGCAACCCCGGTACCAAATGTAGAGACTCTTCGTGCTCGTATTGTGGACGGCTAACGTAGGACATTTTGAACATTTCCTGTAACAAAGTGTTTGAAGTCACGCTGGTACGTTCTGTTGCTGTGTGTTTCCATTCCATCATTAATGTGAATTGAAGAGAAGTAATAAAATGAGCTCTAACATGGAAAGTAAGCGTTTCCGGACATATGTCCACATAACATATTTTCTTTCTTTGTGTGTGAGGAATATTTCCTGAAAGTTTGGCCGTACCTTTTCGTAACAGCCTGTATAGGCAGCAAAACCACTATATCATATTAACAGAATCTTCCATCGGTTATTGGTAAAACAACATTATAAGAAATGAAAAGCACCAGTTTGCTTTTGTTCTACAATATAATATTGTAGAACAAAAGCAAACTGGCGCTTTTCATTTATCACTATATTTATTATAGACTATATCATGTCAGGTGTAGATCCCACTGGTCACAGTAGAATATGCTTCCACCACCGAACTCGCCGAGTACAGATGACCTATCACCAAACGATTTTGCGATCAGTCTTGCTAACGCAAGGGCAGAGTTGAACGATGGCCAGTCATGTTCCGGCGTGACATCAAGCGCCGGCACGTCAGCCTGAACGAAACAGCAGAGAAGGCTGTGAGACGACGTCAGCCAATAGAACGCTGACGAGGACCTCAGCAGGAGCGGCACCTGTACGAAGAGAATACAAACGCCGCTCCAGCTAGCCTCGGCCACAGCAGAAGAACCGCACTAGAAGACGAGCTGTCATCCTATCTCACTAGTGGTGACTTACGTTTTGCCTGCATGAAAATTGTATGTATCGAACGTAATGGATTATTTGCATGTCGCCAATTGCTTGCGACACCTGTTGTAAAACGGCAAAGTTAAGTATTGTCAATTCAGTTTACTGTTATAAGCTCCATTAATAAGATTTGCTTGAATTGTTGTCCAGCTATCCGTGAAACAGCTTCCCAGGCACACTACAGTGGATGGGTGGGCAGGATCGCACAAGTAATCCGTTGTGTCACAGTGGGATGGCGTATTTCGCGACGAGCGGAGCCTGGTGGGCGTTCCCCACTGTGCTGGCGGCGGACGACAGCAGGGGGCTCGCATGACGGGCGGGTGGGGCTCGCGTGCGCCAGCGTCCACAGTCGAAGAGCTCCTGTTTGCAGTCGATAACTCCCAGTGGCGGCCTTCCCGCTGTGCCACGCAGCACATTTTAACTTTGTTACTAAGGATTCGTATCCCGTCTACCAAAGCCATTTCTGGTGCTATCGATGTTGAGTCCTGCCTAGTCGTCGAATGTGGGTTGCCAAGGAAACCTGCAGTCTCGGATCGCTTGACAACATTCAAACAAATCTTATTAATGAATTTTATTACAAAAGGGAATTTGTATTTACACAGATGTGTCGCAAGCAAAGGGCGACAGACACCTTACTGGTGTGACACTATCTATTACAACAGAGTATGATGAGTCTGCAATATGTGTGGAATCAGGTGACAAGTGTCTTTATCTAATACACACCTCAGTTATGAACGTACACGATCTGGAGACTGTGCTATGCCTTGCATTGGAGAGACTGAGTCATTAGTTGCTAAGCATAGACACCGCATAAAATGAGGTAAACATCTTACGTATGCATAGTGTACATGTTGATGATTTGTAGCAGAACCAAAAGAGAAACAAGTTAAATGTGCATGTGTAAAACCTGGGTATTGTGAGATACCCATTGGCCTGAAGGACATATGCGAGGAATTATTGCATATTAGAGAGCTTTCTTTCGGAAAAATGTACAGGTGCGAAGAAGAAGATAAAGAAAGAATATGATCACTTTTTTTTTAAATACTGCATCCATTGTATGATATTTAAATAAATACTGTATGTATATATACTCTGAAGCTGTGTTTGTGTTTTATTTCATACCTCTCTAATTATAGGCCAAGCATTACATTTATTAATATCATTATTTTCAATGCTACATCTGTAATCATGCAGCAGCAGACAATTGCCTCAAATAAAAAATGAATGATGACGTTACTTCTCATGGGAAAAATATATATAGCTGATTTCTCTGTGGAGCCAATACAGCTCAGTTGGTAAAGTGATGGAGCTATATTGGCTACACATACTATTATCGTCCTTAGTAGCATTTGTGAAATCATATCTACCGAACTGTTCAACAGAGTTATTTACAGTTTCAAAGGTGCAACGAACGAATCCTAAAAGTTATATCTTGAAGGATAGTAAAGGCGAAGAAATTGCAGGTTGCTTCTAGACCGGATGTGGAGAGAGTCATAAGACTCCAGAGAAATAGAACACTAGTCAACTGACTTGGTTCTCCTGCAGCACAAAACAGTTGGATTGATACTAATGGGGTGCACACCCACAACCACCGCAGTAGCGTAACATGCATGCTACGAGACGCATTAGAGGAGGTGGTGGTATTCTAGACAAACTGCCAGTGGAATTACACATTATGGGATATAACTACTGTGGGCCTGTAACAAAGCAATACATGGCACGAGGTGATAAGGGTGTTAATCTGCTCGACTAAGCGTCTGTGGAACACAACATTGCAGACACTGCCAATAAAGGCCCCTCAAGTCGTTACATTACAGATATTACTGTAGTTGATAAGGCTAAGCAGATACACAGAAGAAAGGACATTGGTATAGGTCAACGCACAGCAGCATTTTCTTTTGATAAAACCATGCATGAAAAAATTAATTTCGGTTTAGGAGTGACGAATTTCAAGCGAGTTATGAACGCTGCACGTTGTGCACTAAACAAGAAGAAGAAGGGTGTGGAGCAGAGCTATTTGAAGAACTGTATCCTGACAGCGATGTTTGTATCTTCAAAACGCTCTGAAGCAGAAAGGTGTGAGAAGGAGAAGAAAAGGAGTTTTATGAGTATTTTAGACGTCTGGTGGTATTCTTCCATTCGTCGCCCAGTCAATTCTGCTCTCTTGCCAGTATGGTCCTTTGCTGGTGGTACTGCAACTATTGCTTCAACAGTCAAGAACGCGCAAAACTCCCAAGCGCAGTTAGAAGAGGCAAACGACATAACCACATGATGGAAGCTACAGGTATTGGAAAAGGACTATACTTGAAACTGTACAGGAAAGGGATTGGTCTATTCATAAATAAATGGGCCCATTAGACAAGATCGTCCACTCACAAATACTGATCTTCTTAAAATGTGGAGAACTGGTGAATGTGGTATTATGAAATTAGATGTCGCAGCATTCACTGAGTGTCATGTGCTATGCAAAATGCGGATACCGTCTACTAGTTCATTTGGTGACCTGCAACCGCCAGAAGGATTACAACGTACTTGACTCGCAGAAGACGGGTGTTCTACAATCAGGACTTTAATACACACCTATGGGGACATCTAAGCATCATGTTTCTCTTAACTTTTACAAAAAAGAAGAAGAAGCAGAATATATAAGGGTGAACTTTAAACATTTCTTCATCAGTTGTGGTACATTTTGACTTTAAAAGAACGATCATCTGTATTGCGTGCGAATTACTTCCCGCCTATTGATTTGAACATTGGTGAATGGAGTATTGTATTGATTGGACTGGAGACGTACAACAGCATCCCGCCGACCGCGGTGGCCGTGCTGTTCTAGGTGCTCCAGTCCGGAGCCGCACTGCTGCTACGGTCGCGGGTTCGAATCCTGCCTCGAGCATGGGTGTGTGTGATGTCCTTAGGTTAGTTAGGTTTAAGTAGTTCTAAGTTCTAGGGGACTGTTGACCACAGCAGTTGAGTCCCATAGTGCTCAGAGCCATTTGAACCATTTGAACAGCATCCCGAATATCAGCGAGACTAACAACAAACTACATCTGCATATTAATGGTGAAAGACATTGTGGAAATACACTGAAGAGCCAAAGAAACTGCTGCACCTGGCTAATAACGAGAGCTCGCAGAAGTGCAGCAACACGGCGTGGCATGGACTCGACTATTGTCTGACGTAGTGCTGGAGGGAACTGACACCATTAATCCTGCAGGGCTGTTCATAAATCCATAAGAGTACCAGGGGGTGGAGGTCTCATCTGAACAGCACACTGTTAGGCTTCCCAGATGTGCTCAATGATATTCATGTCTGGGGAGTTTGGTTGGCAGTGGAAGTGTTTCAACTCCGCAGAGTGTTCCTGGAGCCATTCTGTAGCATTATTGGACGTGTGGGGTGTCGCGTTTCCCCACTAGATTGCACAACGGATATGAACGGATGCAGGTGATCAGATAGGATGGTTACGTACGTGTTACGTGTGAGAGTCGTATATAGACGTATGAGCGGCCTCACATTACTCCAACTGCACACGCCCTACACTATTACAGAACCTCCACCAGCTTGAATAGTCTCCTGCTGACATGCAGGGTTCATGGATTCATGAGGTTGTCTCCCTACCTTCACACGTCCATCCGATCGATACGATTAGAAACGAGACTCGTCCGACCAGGCAACATGTTTCCAGTCATCAGACTGTTGACGGTGTCAGGTGAGGCGTTAAGCTTTTTGTCGAGGGTCTTCGTCTCCAAAACCCATGTCGATAATGTTTCGTTGAACTGTTCGCACGCTGACAATTGTTGATGGCCCAGAATTGAAATCTGCAGCAATATGAGGAAGGGTTGCACTTCTGTCACGTTGACAGAATCCGTTCAGTCCTCGTTGGTCCCGTTCTTACAAGATCTTTTTTCCGGCCGCGACGATGTAGGAGATTTGATGTTTTACCGGATTCCTGATATTCACGGTACACTTGTGAGAAAATCCCCACTTCATCGCTACCTAGGAGATCCTGTGTCCCATCGCTCATTCGCCGACTATATCACCACGTTCAATCTCATTTAAATCTTAATAACTTGCCATTGTAGCAGCAGGAACCGATCTAACAACTGCGCCAGACACTTGTTGTCTAATATAGGCGTTGCCGACCGCAGTGCCGTATTCTGCCTGTTTACATACGTCGCTATTTGAATATACATGCCCATACCAGTTCCTTTCGCGCTTCAGTGTAGAACCTTGTGCGTACGGTATTGACGATTTAAACGAAGTCTTAAAACAGGCTGGAAAAGGTATTGAGCTACGTGCAAACATAAGTTCACTTAAATCTGAAATAAGGACTGTAAATGCAACGATTGACCAGAAAGGTTCAATAGGACGCCTACTTGGCTTCACAAAAGGGCAGGTTTTGAAGAACGATCCTTGTAAATTTTACAAGTCAGATCAGATTGTGGACGTACTGCCCGTTAGCGCAATCCGAGTCCCATGTGACATTGCAACGAACTCCTATCTTAACGACAGTCTGACTCATGCTATTTACGGATTCTTCCCCTCAGTTGCAACAGGGTATAAGATTGTTGAGTCTCATACCAATGTAATTTCACTTTCAAGTGACAGTTCAGATACTGGACTATTTTGAGTTGGGTATTGTGGACCAGAATAATCAACTTGCTAGTTTCGTGGTGAGTAAATCATTGAGAAATTACGTCTAAGGCACGATTGGTGTACGATATAAAACCAGTGCACGCAGTCCACAGCAAGACACTTCGCTGCCGAACCGCAAAGTGATAACACGTGTGAACTAGGAGTTTCTTAGATCAGTTGGCTTGAAACGTCGTGATGATGTCATTTCTCAATATAACTAGTCTAGTAAACGATGTTAAGCGAATTATACGTGAGGATTACTTCTCGTGTAAAACTTCAACCACATTTAACAGGAATGATGAACTAAGCATTGTCATCCAGCACCAAGACAGGCTGATGACGCTTCCGTGCTAGGATTTTATGTATTTGGAGGGGTCGTTCAATAAAACCGACAGCAACACTACCGTGGGATCCAGTCTTACACGTAACGCTTTAGTATTCCTGTTTCGAGAGATACGCTATGAACTCAATGGGTCTGAGATCGACTGTACACTCGATGTCGGCATAACATCAACCCTTAAAACATACTTCTCAGCATCAGTCACGGATTTGAATGTTTTAGAAAATGCGGGATGGTTCATAGACAATCCTTCGGATAGAGCAGTTGCAGACTACAACTGACTTACAGCATGCATACCTTTAAAAATGCTTATGGGCTACTTTGAGGACATGAGACACATTATTATGAATGCTAAACAGGAACTCATTCTGGCACTGAGTGCGACGGATAAAAACTCATACGTTCAAGGAGCTCAAGAGGAGAATATGATCAGAATCAGCAAGATAAGGTGGAAAATCCCTCACATCAGTGTGTCAGACGAGGAGCGTTTGAAACTTTTAAAAGTCCTGAATTCCAGTACAGATTTACCACTAACATTAGCAGAAAAATATGGGATATTAAAACCTCTTCGCAGCTAGAGATGCCAACATTCATTATAATTGCGTTTCAGACTGATAGAAGAGGGGAATATAACAAATGATTTTACATTATTCGACAACTGCAAGTTAACTAATGGTAGGGTCTACATGAATTCAGAATTCTACACATATGACAGTCCACAACTGCAGTGGGATGAAAATGATACAGTCTAGCATACGACATGTATGCGAGGTTTCGTGATTCTTACTGTGAAATTGCTGAAGAAGAGGGAGGTGTCTACTCAGTCCATGGAAATTCAAGATTACCGATCATCGTAATACACTGCTCGAAAGAGAACGAGATCATTAAGTATTGACCTTTAGATGTACGAAATGAATTTGAATCTTCAGCAAATTTCTCAGAACACAGTGCCACGTATGCTCTAGCTCTACATGACTATGTGATCAACTAGTACCCGCTCACCGGTGTTGTACAACGAGCTATATAAATAAACAGGTGCTGCACCATGGTTAGAGAATTCAAGGGGCGAACATCACTGCAGACTCTCTGGGTTTCTGTAATGATGAACGTAGACAGTTCATACTTAAAGATGTTGCATTCGTAGCGTACAGAGACATTCTCAAATAGGTACGAAAAGGGGTTACTATACTTTCAACCACCTAGTTTCAACTACCTTCAAAATTAACTGAAATTCTGATTGCCAAATGCCTACCTTTTTGAGATATATGTCCATAAGGTAGTAGCAGGAAATGACACATAATGATACGTGGGCTATAACCTTTCGCTTTGCACCCTTTTATCCATAATTGTACGTTTCATCTTGCGCTACATGATATGGGCACCGAATGCAATGCTCACTGCTTGCCCAGTCAAGTGCTATAGACTAAATCGATGGTTAAGGAGTGTTCATCAAACGATAGTTACATGGTTCATGATAGCTGTTTACTAACTTCGTTTGGAACGAGCAATCACATTTACTATGCCGGTCTGGCTCAATTACATCAACATGGGGCTGCATTCCAAGTGAAGTAGGTGGATCAAACTTATTTAGATTAAGGATGGCGTCACTTCCTGAACTGGAGAGGCACCCAATGTCTTCAAACTAAATGACAGATGAGTCTTCCCAAACGGGATCTGACGGTTGGTATACTTTCGGATACTTTTGAGAGGGTAAATACGTGGTTAAATTCTCTCTCTGATTATAACGCTGATTAGTTGGTAAAGAGACTATTATATCTCAAATACAGAGCATTATAAAGAGGAGGATATTGCTGTTATAACGAGCAGGCAGTGGCATCAAAGTTATAGCGTAAATTGAGAATGTACAGTGAGGTACGTGTTTGGTAATCATTAAAATAGATTGACAGAAGCTGTGAGGTAGTCTGTCATAAATATGGAAAGCAATTGACGGTTATCAACGACATATTCTGTCTCAGCATTCCCGTCTTCGGCAGCAGCAGTGTTATGCAGCGTTTACTCGCTGTGCATACTAAGATGAAATTAACAACTCGGAAGGCATCGCATGACGTATTTCTAAAGCATCAATCACATATGCGCCGCAATAGTGTACTTTGTTGCGAGCGACAGGTCTTGTACCGGATGCAGAGTATGTACGAGAGAGGGGTATTCTTTCTATACAAAACATACTCAATTTACTCTATTTCTATTACCTCATATAAAAATACGTCTTTATCCTCAACCTCACCCTCTCCACTTCATTGTTGGGTCCTGCGGTGATGGTGGTGGCGGTAGCGATGCAGGGCTATGCAATAATGTTTCTCTGAAAAACAGGAATAATGCTGAGACCGTTAGCCAATACCGCATGTAAGCTGTATCAAACATGGTTACCGAGAATCAGGAGGCATCAACTGTGTGATGCATGGCACGGATGTTAACGAGCAGAGAGAGGGATTTATACATACCTGGAAGGCATTAATCACAATACTAAGTTAGGAACATGATACATGACGTCGAATGTTCAACGTAAATGAAAGTAACCAGGATGTGTCACCAGTAAGCATAACACTGCGGGTAAGGTTATCGATAAGAATAAAGATTTATAAAATGCATCCAGCAACAATGTATTTTTTCCTTGGTGACGTTGTTGCTCCCAACTGTGGTGGTGGTGGTGGTTAGTGTTTAACGTCTCGTCGACAGCGAGGTCATTAGAGACGGAGCGCAAGCTCGGGTTAGGGAAGGATTGGGAAGGAAATCGGCCGTGCCCTTTCAAAGGAACCATCCCGGCATTTGCCTGAAACGATTTAGGGAAATCACGGAAAACCTAAATCAGGATGGCCGGAGACGGGATTGAACCGTCGTCCTCCCGAATGCGAGTCCAGTGTGCTAACCACTGCGCCACCTCGCTCGGTGCTCCCAACTGTAAAGTAGGTATTGCCTCCAGCCAAAAGTGAACTAACGTAACCGTTAGATTCCTTTAGGAATGAACTACTGTCGACATAAATGGAAACGACGATGACGTATAATTTGATTGAAATTTGCTGTCAGTAAGCTTAGGGAAAAGAATGATAGAATCAATTCAACTATCGAGGCATGTTGAACAGATGGAATCGAGGCCTCATAAGTCACTAGATGGCTACCAAAATATTAATACATGAACCCGAAAATTGAAGTACAGATTTTTAATATTAATTACACGTGGAGACCACTGGGCGTAATTAATTCAAAACATACTTTGCCATAGACGTTTACAAAGAAAAAAATGTGTGTATGCAGCTGTAAAGAGTCCTAAAGGGATTTAGATGCAGTCATATTCATAACTCTGAATATACCTTCTTCTCTATGACGCAATAAAACTTGAGACTCGGAAATTCCCCTGCCTCGGACTTCGCTAATACTGCCACCGACACCGATCGGATACTGTGGTTAAAATGACACACGAAAGTAACAACAGTCTGTGAAATCGAAACCTAGGGACGTTCGTGTTTGCTTGATTCATTTGCACTGCCAAATGCATACTGGGCAGTTACATTGCATCAGATGTTAGGTCGATGAAGTTTAGCGCTGGAAATCAAAATTTCATAGTAACGGAGGCGTCCAGCTCAGCAAACGTACTCTTTGTTAGCGTCATTTTTTCACTGACTTTTCTGTAGGAGTATTTTGTGCCCATTTACCTACGTTTCCACAGAATTTGAAGTAAGTTCCCAATTTTCAATTTCTTTATTTTCAATAGCCCCGACTTTCTCTGTTATATGGAAAATATATTTGTTTTACGTTCTGCCTCGAAGAAGAAGTCAAATGGGTTGGACTGAAAAACTGAGACCTAAGATGCACAATTTCTGTGTAGATAAAGTAATAGCAATGATGTGGTTGTTGATAATAATAATTCCATTGATGTAAAAAGAGATAAGTTTGAAGGATCAGCTCACGTAACTCCAAATAATTTGCGGGTTGTAACTGGTTCGATGAATTTACAGGGCAGATTCTGTAATGCGTCAGGTTACTCGAGAACTGGCGCATGTAATAAACTACGGCTATTCCACTATAATACAACATTCCCTGAGCAGCTTGCTAAGTGGTCAAGAGCATAGCGACTGGGATCAGTTCACAAATAGAGCAGAGCGCTGATTGCGATAGTTGGACGTATGCAGTGCATTGTCAGTTATCAACCGCGCTGGAGGAACAAAGAGGAAGTTTTACACTATGGGCAGCCAATATCATGGGTGATGACCAGCATGTGTGTGTGTGTGTGTTTGTGTGTGTGTGTGTGTGTGTGTGTGTGTGTGTGTGTGTGTGTGTGTGTGTCTTTGTGTGTGTGCTTTGATTGGGAACTAAAATGCACTGAGAAACGCTTAAGTTCTGATCACTAACTTGGACTGGAACGACCACGCATACATTTGCTGTACTGATCTGACTGTTCATACAAGTTCCGTCCGCGGCACAAACCCCATATCATATAAACAGTGTAATGCATTTACCATCAGCGGACTCCATCTCCTCTTTCCTTTCCACCTCAACCACCACTAACTTGGACTGGAACGACCACGCATACATTTGCTGTACTGATCTGACTGTTCATACAATTTCCGTCCACGACACAAACCCCATATCATATAAACAGTGTAATGCACTTACCATCAGCGGACTCTACCTCCATCTCCTCCTTCCCTTCCACCTCAAACTCTTCCGTTACTTCACTCCATAGCTCCTGATATGCAGATAACATCGAAAAGGATGTGTATATGTAGTTAAATTTATTGAAACACTTGCATGATTCGAAATGCCTAGAAGTATTTTCAACTACATGGAAAGCATGCGAGATGCGAGACCAAGTTCTTTGGTATTAAACACGGTGTTGCTAACACTGAGAGCGCAATGGGGAGTTTACTGTTAAATCAGAGGAGAGTGTGGATTGCGGAAAGACTACATTGAAGGCCGCTAGGAAGACGAAGATTTGTCTGATGTCATAGAAGAAGCAGGAATCGATATAGAAGAGGCAAAGAATCCAGTATAAGGATCAGAATTTAAGAGAGCTTTGGGGGACTTAAGATGAAATTACGTAGAAGGGAGAGATAACATAACATCAGAATTTCTAAAATCGTTGGGAGAAGTGACAACAAATCAAATATTCACGTTGGTCTGTAGAATATTTGAGTCTGACGACAAACCAACTGACTTTCGGAAGAATATCGTCCACACAATTCCGAAGACAGCAGGAGCTGACACGTGCGAGAATTATCGCACAGTCACCTTAACAGCTCATGCGTCCAACTTGCTGACAAGAATAACATACTGAAGAATGGAAAAGGAAAAACTGAGAATGTGTTAGATGAGGATCAGTTTAATTCTAGGAAAGGTAAAGGCACTGGAGGCAATCCCGGCGTTGCGGTTGATAATACAAGCAAGACCAAATAAAAATGAAGACATGTTCACAGGGTTTGTTGACCTGGAAAAAAGTTCGACAATGCAGAATGCTGCAAGATGTTCGAAATTCTGAGAAAATAGGGGTAAGCTATAGGGAGAGGCGGGTAATATACAACATGTACAAGAGCCAGGAGAGAATAATAAGAGTGGACGGATTAAAAAGCGTCTAAGACATGGATGTAGCCTTTCGCGAGCACCGCCCCTCCCCCTCCCCCTCGTTCAACCCGTACACTGAAGAAGCAAGGATGGAGATAAAAGAGGCGGAATTAAAATTTAAGGTGAAAGGATATCAATGATATGATTCGTTGACCACAATGCTATGAAGAACAATTTCATAATCTGCTGCATAGAAGGAACAGTCTAATGAGTACAGAACATGGACTGAGAGTAAATCGAAGAAAAACGAAAATAATAAGTAGTAGAAATGAGAACTGCGAGAAACTTAAAATCAGAATCGATTGTTACAAAGTACATGAAGTTAACGAATTCTACTACCGAGACAGCGAAATAATCAATGACTGACGGAGCAAGGTGGACATCAAAAGCAGACAAGCACGGGCAAAAACGGCATTTATGGGCAAGAGAAGTCTACTAGTATCAAACATAGACCTTATTTGAGGAAGAAATATCTGAGAATGTACGTTTGGAGCAGACCATTCTATGATAGTGAAACAAGGACTGTCGGAAAACATTAATGGAGGAGAATCGAAGCATTTGAGATGAGGTGCTGCAGACGAATGTTGAAAATTAGGTGGAGATCGGCGAGAAAATGAATATGTGGAAAACACCGAAAATGAGAAAGGACAGGATGATAGGACATCTGTTAAGCCATCAGTAAATGAGCTCCGTGGTACTAGAGGGAGCTATAGAGGACCAAAACTCCAGAGGAAGACGGAGATTGAAATTCATGCAGCAAATAATTGACGACATGCATCGCAAAAACAAAACAAAAAAATTGGTTTCAGCATCAAGTACGTGTCTCTCCATTTCTTCATCCCCGATTGCTGGAGGCACTCCACTGCGGACGGCAACAAAACGTTATACCGCTGCACATTATGTATTTGCAATTATATATATATATATATATATATATATATATATATATATATATATATATATATGTTGACTGAAGATGCCTTAACTAGGTTGCATACCTCCATTAAACTCTACCGTATCAGGCATAGTGTCTTCTTTGGCTACACCCATTCACACACACGTGTGGATAAGCATCATGTCGTCATTGAACTGGGCTGGAACAAGATGAAAGAATCACAATCACTTTCTTTCGGACTGCATATGCATGTGGACGAGTAAACACACGGAACGGATACTAATTAAGGATGAAGAGGTACTGACAGCAAATCCTAGTGCTCATGTTGGCTTCAGGGTTATCTCAGATCACAGACTGACCCGTGGTGCAGTTATGCATGGCCGGGGGGGGGGGGGAGGGGGGGGGGGTTCGAGTAGATCCCTATTGGACGAGCTGCCCTAGGATTAACGTATTAGCTGTCTGGTCTGGCTGAGTACGTCCGAATGGCTAACTTATGTAGCTTTGCAATAGACCCTATTCACCAAATCTGAAGTGGTAATACAAAAAGACGAAGCATATGTTGAATTAGATCGGCATGCCTACATGCAGAACGAGAATCTGCGTTTAGTGGTTGCTGCAACGCCTCCTACTTAATTCGTCGTGAGAGGTACTTGTGATTGACGAGCGCTCCACAAGCAATTAATTCGCTCGACCGCAATGTCTGTAATTTACAGAAGCATTGATATGAGTGTTGATCAACAGCGCAAACTGCGTAATTCATCAGCGATGTAGTCTACTTACTTATACCGGGTGAGTCACCTAACGTTACCGCTGGATATATTTCGTAAACCACATCAAATACTGACGAACCGATTCCACAGACCGAACGTGAGGAGAGGGGCTAGTGTAATTGTTTAATACAAACCATACAAAAATGCACGGAAGTATGTTTTTTTAACACAAACCTACGTTTTTTAAAATGGAACCACGTTAGTTTTGTTAGCACATCTGAACATATAAACAAATACGTAAACAGTGCCATTTGTTGCATTGTAAAATGTTAATTACATCCGGAGATATTGTAACCTAAAGCTGACGCTTGAAACCTCCGACGTTCAGTTGCGTGTTGTAACAAACACTTCATTGCAGGGGCCCAAACAGCTGCAACATAGATCGCGTTTCTACAGAATAATCTGCCAACGTTGCTCGAAAATGTCCCACTGGAAACGCGTCGACGAATGTGGTATCAGCATGATGGTGCACCTGCACATTCCGCAATTAACACTAGGCTGACCCTTGACAGGATGTTCGACGGTCGTTTCATAGGACGTGGAGGACGCATAAATTGGCCAGCCCGTTCTCCTGATCTTACACCTCTGGACTTCTTTCTGTGGGGTACGTTAAAGGAGAATGTGTACCGTGGTGTGTCTACAACCCCAGAGGATATGAAACAACGTATTGTGGCAGCCTGCGGCGACATTACACTAGATGTACTGCGGCGTGTACGACATTCATTACGCCAGAGATTGCAATTGTGTGCACTAAATGATGGCCACTACATTCAACATCTATTGGCCTGACATATCTGGACACACTCTATTCCACTCCGTAACTGAAAACGGAAACCACGTGTGTACGTGTACCTCGCCCCTCATGGTAATGTACAGTCGTGGACAAAACGAGCGAGACCCCTCGCCTTTTCGTTATGCTGACCCGCACGGCTTTAAAGTCTGCTACACAGCATAACAGGCAAGGCGACGAAGTGCTACCAACATACTATGCACAGGCGTGAAATTGACAAACTATCTGAACTTTTTTAGACTGTTTTCAATAATTTGTAAGACTATATTAACGCTGATTAGTGTGCTAAATACAACACGTAAATATAAGACAGAACTGAAATAAGAAACGCTAATTGGTTTGAAACGGACCAATAAAAATGAATTTCAACTTATCAAGATAACATAACTGTTTCAGTAAGACAAAGAACCCCAGACCGTTACGAATTAGCAAAATATTATCCGCATTCGGCCGCGAAACGGTCTGTGTCAACGTTCAGACCAGTCATACTGGACTACCATTGCTGACCTACCATGAAAGTATGCAAATTTAGCAACGCGTGAAGATTCATAACGAAATTCACTTAAAAATCATTCAGTGCCACACTTAAGTCAATTCCATTATTGACAGAAGCGGACAAAGGAGGCAGTAACATGTATGAAATTCTACAAGAGTGTCATATTGACATCCACAGGGCGCCGGTACAGAATAAATGTAGCGATAAAACGTATTGGGGGCGCGAGAATTTCTTAAAATTGCTTTACTGATATTCTACCTGCCTCCTTTCACTATGCTAGCAGACAATCCAGGCAAACAGCCCTCTATTATTACCCCAGACATGAACAAGCCGGCAATTTCGCAATGAAAATCTGCAGTTTCTGTTGCCTAGAGCTTTCTGGACTCAAAAACATGAATTTTCTGCCTTTATGTCACCGCTTACGTGACAATCATTCGGGATGTTTATCGAAATAACAAATTACTGTTATTAGAGAGTAAATTTTGTAGGATAATTCTGCACCACCCCAGGAAATAAACGGCTACATAGCTGCCAAACGTATTCTACACTGTTTCGAATTCTCCAGGAGACTCGCCACAGCCAGAAAACGTTCATTAGCCGAAGTGTTTCTTAAGCTAGCTAGCAATGGGAATGTTCGCACTTCTAAAACGCGGTGGCATTAATACTGGGATGTGAATTACCACGTGTATAGGCAAATGTATTCTATTTGCATTCCTGTAAACGTGATTTTGATCGAAAGCGTAGCTACGATTAATATGCTGATCGACTGCAACTAGAATATTTCGAATAAAGAGTAGCGGGTGTTATTTATGTGGCCCCCATCTTCAGTAGCTGTAGTAGCTGATTTCGTTGTTAGGATTTCGTCACTTAAACCGGTAAAAACGGAACCCTACTAGTCTCACTTTCTTGACCGTCTATCGGTCTACCCAACCCTTAAAACCCGTTTACCTCCAGAACGGGTGGACATAATAAGCGGAAATGTATCGCACTTCTTGCGGTAACCGGTCCCTTGGTGGTGTAAAAAAGTGAGCTTCTATGTCAACGCAATCTAAAGATACGACCGTTTATGTAAAGAAAATTTACGCGAAAGGTCAAAAAATGGCTTCAAGAACTATGCGACCTAACTGCTTAGGTCATCAGTCCCTAGACCTAGAACTACTTAAACCTAGCTAGCCTAAGGGCATCACAGACATCTATGCCCGAGGTAGGATTCCAACTTGCGACTGAAGCAGCCGTGCGGTTCGTGACTGAAGCGCCGGGAACCGCTCGGCCACCGCACCCGGCGAAACCCTATTCACCTCATGTATATTGATAATATATACTGTGTAGTGAGGATAAACTGTATTCGCCAGCAACTCAGATCGTTTGATCACGGAAGTTTTACGAAGCTACATTCAAACTTTGTTCGAAGTCGTCTGCAATATCCATTTATAAACACCCTAGGAACGTCGTATGCGATATCCACTTCTGAAGACGCTGGCAGATACTGCAGTACTATAACAAGTAGGTGGGAATTTATTGTTATTGGTCCATGCATGACACATTATTTCAATATCAATTTAACGCGCCTAGGTGTTCGTATATGGCTGAAACTAATGAACAAAAAGTAAATAAACAGCAAACAATTTCGATGTTCAAATCAAATGAAAGTCACATGTCGTAATTACAACATAATTTCGTTGTTATATCTACATGACTACATCAACAGGATTTCTCTGCAATCCGGAATTACGTGCCTGGCAGAAGGTTCGGGTTATTTCTCTACCGTCCCACTCATTAACAGTGTGCGGGGAAAAGGACCACTTAAATCTTTTCTTGCGAGCCATGAATTACATTATTACTATGGTTTCTTCCTGTGTAAGTTCTCTAGGAAATAATGTTTTGGCATTCAGAACAGATGATGGTGATTGAAATTTCGTGAAAAGATCTCGTGGTAACGAAAAACGCGAATGTTTTCATGAATGTTACCCCACCTCGATTATCAAATGTGGGACTCTCTCTCCCCTATTTCGTGACATTGCAAATCGTGCTACCGTTCCTTGGACGTTTTTGCGTGCACAGTCAATCACGTCTGTCAAGGATATTATAGCAGTGGACGGAGAAACGTAGTGTAGGCAGTGTTTTCAGTTGGCCTGTTGCGTATTCTCAGTGTGCGGCCAATAAAACGTGTGTGATGTCCTTAGGTTAGTTAGGTTTAAGTAGTTCTAAGTTCTAGGGGACTAATGACCACAGCAGTTGAGTCCCATAGTGCTCAGAGCACTTTGAACCATTTTTGCAGTGGTCATCTTAACTTGCCGTTTTGAAACAAAGGAAAATATTTTAGCGAAATGTAGCAACTAAGAAGCGGAGTATCCAAACAAACAAACCTTTCCGGTTTAAGTAGTTGCAGTAGGTCTACTACACAGTAACGTAAATTAGGAGCAAAGTCCATAAGTAGATCGTTATCAGGAAAACCAGCCCTCATAATGCAAAGTGCCGCTACAAGAAAGAAAGTTTCCAAACACGTCAATGAGTAGTCGAGGAAAGTGGACGCATTCTGTCTACTGAATCCCAACGCACGCCACTTACGAGGGGACACGCGAAGTGTCACACCCCGATCTTGCTGAAACTTCGCTCAGTGAAAGAGGGGACAAAATAAGCGAACACGTGTCTCGGCTTCTCTGCTTACACTCTAACGCTTCTGAGAAAACGACGGTCAAAGTGTCCAATGCGTTGTTGCTATAGCGGGTAAGGATTCAACTGAAGCGGTGGCTTCGGAACTTTGCGCTGCGAGTTCGAAACCCGGTTTTTCCTTTTTCCCCCCCTCACTCTCTGAATTATCTACGAATGTTTATTCCAATTTATGTTGAAACACTGTTGTCGTTATTCGTCAGTTAATTTACTGTGTAAAGAAATAAGTTAAAAAGGGAACACACAGTGCGTAGTGGGGCGATCACTCTGTTGTAGAAATAATTCAGAAGCCAAGATCGCTGAAATACTGTCTTCTGGATAACCGGTTTCAACACACTAAAGGTGCCATTATCGGATATGATTGTAGATAAACATTTATAAACCATTTGGATATAACGATACATGAGGCAGACCAGATGATTTTAGATCAGCTTGTCTTATTCGTTTATTATTTTTTAATTCATTAATTACTCACAAAGTTAATTGGCGAATAATGACAACATTATTTCAACATAAATTAGAAAAAAACATTCGTAGATAATTCTGATAGAGAGGCAGGAAAAAAAATAAAAAAACCCAATATGGTCTCGAACACGGGTATCAAAGTTAAGAAGGAACGACGGTAGCCACTGAGCCACCGCTTCAATTGCGTTCTCGGCCGCAGAAGGTATCTACACTAGAGCAACAGCGCGTTGATAACTTTGACCGTCGTTTTCTCGGAAACGGTCGAGTGTCTGCAGATAAGCCGAAACACATGTTCGCTTATTTTGTCCTCTCCTTCATTGAGCAAAGTTTCCGGACAAGCAGCCTATGACACTTGGCGAGTTCCCCTCGTTGGTCGAGTCGCTTCTTACGCCCGGCGAGAATTATGTATGCCTCAGAGTAAACTGCGCCACTTGGAAACACGGCGAGCGGGGATAAACACGTTTTCCTTCTTGTAAGGCAACCTTTTATAGCTAAAATTCACGAAGTGTTCTTCAGGTTGCCTCAGATATTTCAGAAATGTTTCTTGCGTTAGGCCTGCCGCATATGCAAAACGTACACATTTCATTTCATGTAATATTTATCAGGATAAGACATGACAAGAGTGGACCAGTCCCTTCTCAGAAAAATTACAGATTCTAAGTTGCTCCACTATGTAATGACACGGGTACGGGCTTGCGATCTCTCGTTTATGCCATCGACTTCCGTGTTACACATACTTGGCCACTGCGTTGTGGCTGCCATCGTGGAGGAGGCAGTCTGTTTCCTGCCAGCGCCGTTTCCGCAGCAGATATTAACCGCGACGAATCATTCAGTCAACGCTAAATGGCCCATCTGGCTGAGGCAGACAAGGACGCTATAATAGCACTTCATGCAGAGGGATTTTCAAATGGCTATATAGCAAGAACTATGGGTCTTCACAAGTCGACGGTAGCCAGGTGGGTCAGACGAAAGGAAGAGAGTGGTAACCTGAATGGGAGGCCTCATGGCTGTCGCCGCCAAACAACAGCAGCTCAGGATCAGCAGATACGCCGTTTCAGTGAGAACCACCCATTTGTCAACGCACGACAAATTCAGCAAACTTTGGGTCTCAGTGTTAGCAGTAAGACCGTGTCACTCGTCGTGTAAGGGAAGGTGGACTGAGAGCAAGAAGCGCTGCTGTGAAAGAGACATTGACTGTTTCCCAAAGAGAAGCTTGCCTTGCTTTTGCTACTGAAAATGGCGACAAACCTCTCCAGTTTTGGAGGCGAGTGATTTTCACGCACGAAAAAGTTTTCTCTACGGCATCAACCGGAAAAGTACTTGTTTACCGGCCTAAAGGTGCTAGGTGTAATCGAAAATAGCCGGCCGGTGTGGCCGTGCGGTTAAAGGCGCTTCAGTCTGGAACCGCGTGACCGCTGCGGTCGCAGGTTCGAATCCTGCCTCGAGCATGGATGTGTGTGATGTCCTTAGGTTAGTTAGGTTTATTTAGTTCTAAGTTCTAGGCGACTGATGACCTCAGAAGTTAAGTCGCATAGTGCTCAGAGCCATTTGAACCATTTTAATCGAAATTATATTTACAATTGGCGAAGGAGTGGCAGGTAGTCGGTAATGGTATGGGCATGGATATCGGCCGAAGGGTGTGCGCTCCTGTGGAAAGTGGAAGGAAGATTCGATACGCGCAATTATATATCAATTCTGGAGAACGTGATGTTGCCTGCTGTGGCAGCAAGATTTGGCGATGATCAGATCATGTTCCAACAAGATCGCTCGCCTATTCATATGGCACATGTGGTTAAGAGGTGGTTCGACGACCATAGTAATATTACTGTAATGGAATGGCCACCTAAAGGAGCTGACCTGAATCCCGTTGAGAATATTTGGGCAGAAATGGTCAGAGTAATACGAGAAAAGGGGCAGTCACCGTCGACTCGCCGACAGCTTTCTGATCTGATTCATGACGCTTGGAATGAGTTACTTGAATCTCCTAGTTATGTGGCTCGAGTTGTGGGCTCAATGCCCAACAGACTTAGAGCTGTTGTGGAAGCCGAAGGAGGCTATACGCGATACTAAGCAGCATCAGCAGAGGTGTGTTTTTTTCAGCTCTTCGCCAATCAGCTGTTTCAAGGTTTTCTTCTCTTTTTTTTTTACTTACAGACGTATATTTTATATAATTTCAAGGAAACGCAGTAAGTGGAATGTGGACTGATTTTTGAGTGCTGCTAAACAGTGCTGCTAAACAGTGCTGCATCATGGGACCCGCTATTTGTCCACATGTGGCTGAACATCAGAGGTGTAAAAAATTTTGAGAGATAACGTGTTTTAGACAAGGATTTGATTTTAACCATTCACACTATGTTTTGACATTCTAATCTTTGATTTCATTTTATTATTATGTATCTTTTCTCCAGTGAAAGTCAACTTTAGTAAGTTTCAAGATATGAAGAATAACTGGATTTTTTTTAATTTGTGGAATAGCGTATTTAACAGTTAATATTTTCAACAAATCTGTAGTTATAGGACATATTAAGAAGCAAGTCAAAAATGGCATTGTGGAAAGATCAGGTTGGTCTCTAAAGGGTAACGACGGTAAAATAGCAAATACGAAACAATGGGTAACAACTATTGTTGATGGTGAGGAGCCATAATCGATATGCCACTTTTCTGTAATTGTATTTCTGAAGTTTATCGTCAGTCCTAGGACTGAAACCGATACTCTGTTTTACGTAAAGAATACAAACTTCAAAATTTATTTAGCAGGGTAGAATATTAAATCACAGTATATAGATCAGGAACCTAATCCAACTGCCTTTAATTTTGTTTCCACGGATGACATTGAGACAGTAAATAACAAGAGAAATAACAAAACTCTCAGATTCAATATAGAGAATTCAGGTATCAAGTGGATTAAAAAGTTTGCTAAGCGAATAATTGCTTTTACAGACTCCTTCATGCCTACGTTTTCTGTCCGACAATGTTTGAACTAGGACTAACAAGGTAAAAAAATTTTCCACAAATTGTCAAATTGGAAGTCGGAGAGCCAGTTACATAAATTACGATGACAACAAACGTTTTTCAAGTAACTGATCACAGGAGGCATCCAACGCATTTATTGTGTGTTACATGCACAGTATGTAAACTGGCAACGCCACCAACACACAATACCACTAACAGGGGAACATCCCCATCGCACCGCCCTCAGATTTAGTTATAAGTTCGCACAGTGGATAGGCCTTGAAAAACTGAACACAGATCAATCGAGAAAACAGGAAGAAGTTGTGTAGAACTATGAAAAAAATCTGCGTTCAGTTTTTCAAGGCCTATCTACTGTGCCAACTTATAACTAAATCTGAGGAAGGTGCGATGGGGAGGTTCCCATGTTAGCTATGAAACAACTGTAACAAAACGGAGCATCCTCGTTATCCATGTGATGGATAAGACTTTTTCAAGGCCTATCTACTGTGCCAACTTATAACTAAATCTGAGGAGGGTGCGATGGGGAGGTTCCCATGTTAGCTATGAAACAACTGTAACAAAACGGAGCATCCTCGTTATCCATGTGATGGATAAGACGACTAATTCGCAACATAAATGTCAATGTAAGCATGTTCTGTTGGAACATGCTGCCTGGACCAAATAACATATATTTCCTACGTCTTCAATGTGAATCATGAAGCAAATGTAATTTAAAGGACATAAAAATATCGAGTGAATGTACTAACGTAATTATGAACCACTCACAAACATAAATCGATGGTCACATAGTTGTCAAAAGTGTTCTACAGTATTGCCATTGTCCACTAGACTAGCAGCATGAAGAAAACGTTCGCTCAGCTGTGCTGAGATATCTTGCACTGACGGAGCTCGCGCTTCGAAGACGTCACAGCATCGTCTGCCACCATTTCATGGGAAACGAAATATCTCAAGTGTACACTCTTAGACACAAAAACTGACCGCCGGCCGACCGCCACAGAGACTAAGTCCGAGTGGTTCACTTAACGTGGCCAATAAAACTGACCGCCCCTGACAACTTTAAGTCCGGCCATCTGCACAATCTGGCAACACTGTTAGATGCGGAAGTGTTAGGAGGAATTGTTGTTTACTTCCGAGATGTTCTCGGATTGTGTGAGCCCATGGTCTAGTGACAGAGCGGTTCCCCTATTTGTGAGCACATTACTCAAGCTATGGCACCGCTGTCCGGACAGTCTGACGAGTTTGTTAATAGAAGAACTAGCACCGCCCTCCCTGTTGCCACCTGTGCCGATACACAAGGTCCCCTCCTCGCTCTTCTACATCGGTGTCTTTTACCTCGAACTCAGTTACGTTCGACTTGCCTTACCAGCGACCCAACTGGCGATGGCAAAGACGGTTTATCGGGTCCTGCAACGTGGACGACCCGATAACGTCGTGGAGAGGAAGCACCCGGACGTCAACTGGCGAGTAGTGTGGAGGACAATTCACCACGTAACACTGGACACTGACGTCACGGCGATGTGGTATATCACTGTCAACGGTAAGCAGGTGACCAGATCAAGGCTACATGCGATCCACGTGGTAGACTCACCCACGTGGACGAGCTGTGGCGTTCAAGACGACGATGAACACCGTCTTAGCTGTGGTGTGGCACTTAGTGAGGCAAATGTCAGCATACTTCCTTCGAGTATCGCCGAATCATATCGACCCCAAGACTATCTTATTACCGGATAAGACGTATTACCCACGCACTAAAACTAATGCAATGACGTGGCTTCGTGGACATGCACTGCATTATTTGTTTCAAGACGGCACTAAGGATACTTTAGACTTTTGGAACTATTTGCAGGAACGACATTGCAAGATCCTTCGTAACCCAAAGTATCGACAGTATTTTTCCAATTTATTTGTGGAGTGCGTTCCACGACCCTCCAAGTAGCTGGAACATCACGGGTAAGAGAAGCCAAAATTACAAGACGATGATAGAACACTACACGGTACAACGTGGGATCTACCTTGGTCATTACGAGAAGTCATACCTGGATGATACAGCAGATGGAGAGTTTCGTCGTGAACCCTCACACTCTGTAGCAGTATATGCCCCATTTCCTCTTTTTGTCCCTGATGTGACAAAGGTTTTCACAGTTTTTGTTTTCCATGCGGTGCAAGATGTAGCACTGGTTAATGGTGGTATGGATTCCACCCTTCAGTTTTGTTTCATGGTTTCCTTCGCCCCGCACTTTGCTTCGTTTCTTTATGCCTTTTTCTACAACTATTAGCATGGTTTTAGTTATGTGCGTCCCCAACTCGACGCAACGAGTGCACTTACTACTTTTCAGTTCGTTACTGTTACAAAAAAAAAGTGGTAATCTTCGTGCATTCTAATCTCATGGTCGCCTGTTCGTGTCCAACTGTTTTTTTTTTTCCACACTTAGGTCTAAAGTTATGAGTATGATTGAGCATCGAAGATAATTCGCTAAACATTCTACCCACCGGCAATAACAAGTATTCCAGAAATAACTCCGCAAGACAGCTCGTGGATGCGTCGCGATCATAACAGCTTACGCTCGAGCGTTTCCTCGCACTGCAGCGGCTACCGGCCACCGGCCAGACGCGACCCGCCGCCGGAAATCCGGGGCCGCCCGTATGAACGCGGCGCCACGCTTTCAGTGTATGTATCAACTGTCATTTTCGAATTTGAAGTTCTACTTATCGACTTGCAGTTAAGCACTGGATTTTGCATACTTGAAAATCATGAAATACAGTTACGCATTGTAAAATTGAGTCGCAAGTGGAAGTAGGTGTAACATCTGCAACACAACGTTTACTTTTGGTATAACAGAGGGGTAAATGCAGAGGAGGCAGCTAGAAAGATTTGAACTGTGTTTGGAGCGAGTGCTTTTGGGAAAAATACGCCAGAAAAAGATATTTGTGTTTTAACAAAGATCGTTCTGGCATGAATGATTTTCCACATTAAGGAAGTCTCGACTACTGATATATGTGATAGATTACCATTTTACCATCATGCGACATTTGCATTCAACAGGCAAAGTTCTGAAGTCTGGTGTAGAAGTACTGCATGCTCTAATTCGAAACAACAAAAATCAACGGAGTGACTATTATCGAACGTCATGAGGTCACTCATCGAGCATTCCTATGCAGTACTGTAACTGGTGACGTGTTATGATGCCTTTATCGTTAACTTCCTAAGAAGAAATGAATGGCTGAGCCCTACAAGAAGACGTAAACTCGAGGAAAGAGTAGTGTGAACATAATATTTTACATCTGATAAATCGAAAAGTGTCTTTTGGGCTACGAATTCTGCCCCTAGGGTGTGTGCAACACAGCTGGAATTTGTTGCCAACAACTGAGACACTTTTCTGTCGCAGTGTAAGAAAATCGAGCAACAAAACTACATCACCTGTGCTACTGCATGATAACGCACTATGTTGATTTGAGAAACAAAACTATCCAGGAGATTGATAGGAAAGTCGTCTCTCAGGCACTTGTATTGATAGGGATGTCCTCTCTCAAGAACTTGTCCCTCTCGTCATATATTTGTAAAATTTTACCTTTCCCGCTCTTGATCGGTCAACCGTGAAGGCAATTCATTTCTAGACGAAAATACTCTTAAAACTACTCTGGTTTAATGACATCGTTAGAACCAGTAGGTTTCTACAGGCGTAGAATTTGTAAACAACTTTAGCATTGTCATATCGTTTTAGATATCGTGAAAGAAAATTCTGCTGCTGATTAATTTCTCTTTGATAATTACTGTTGCGTTTAGTAAACTAATGGAAAACGCAATTAAAATATTCACTGTACTAATACAAATTAAATTCAGCTTACTCCAGAAACATCACGACGGCAGTCTATCTTAATAAAGCATTAAGTTTCTGTGAGACGATTGAGCCTATTTTAACACGAATTAGTAGGATATTACCGACTTTTGACTTCGAAAAGATCTGTATTTATATCATTTCCTGCACCATTCGTAAGTATTATGAAAATGTGACATTTCATAGATAAAATTATGTATTCACAGCAACAACGAAAATGTCGACAGAAAACAAAAGTGGCATTATGAATCTGGCAGTACGGTAAGGTTTTCGCTCTGACACTAAGAGTTACTGAAAGTAGCAAGACGAATTTTGCTCGAGCGTTGTCTTACGAGTCCCTTATTGAGTTTTTATCTGCCTGCTTGTAGCTGTGCTACAAAAGAATTAAAAATCTGGCTTTCAGCAAGTCTCGAAAGACGAACGAAATCAGCTTGCACCTGGTAGCTAAGCATGTTACCTGGGAACCTGTTTTTTCCTAAAGTGGGAAGACATCCTTTTGTGGTTGAATTGTCAAATGCCAGTCAGACGTGTGCCGTTGGTCTAAGCGTTTCGGTGTGTTGAATTTGTACCAATGATTTTTGTACAGGTTATTTCTGTCCCAAATAGAGAGTTGAAGTCTCCCATTAGTATTTTCACGTCATCTTGGTGAATTTTGCTCATAGTATTTTCGAGTGTGTTCCAGAATTTTTCGACATTGTCGGTGTTTTTCTTATTTTCGATGTTGGTGGGGACACGTGCATTGATGAGTGTATATTTTTTACTGGGGCTCTGAATGACCATAGTCATAAGTCGCTTGTTGATGGGCCGGCCGCGGTGGCCGAGCGGTTCTAGGCTCTTCAGTCCGGAATCGCGCGACTGCTACGGTCGCAGGTTCGAATCCAGCCTCGGGCATGAATTTGTGTGATGTCCTTAGGTTAGTTAGGTATAAGTAGTTCTAAGTTCTAGGGGACTGATGACCTCCGCTGTTAAGTCCCATAGTACTCAGAGCCATTGGAACCTTTTGATTGTTGATGTGTGTGATTTCTTTGACAGAGTTGATAGATCTGTGTTCGAGAAACGCAGTGCCGAAGATTGGTACGCCTTTCGCTACCTTTTGTTGTATTTTGCTCTTCAAGATGCAATGGTTTCCCTAATGCAAGGTTTCATTGTCAGTTAGTCGTGGTTCTTGAAGAGCAAGGATGAGAATTTTTTGTTGGTCGATTTCTTTTGTGAGATTATTTAGTTTTCGTGTTTCGATCAAGGTATCGATGTTTACTTTTAAATGCATGTTTTTTGCTTGTAGGGAAATTTACCAGAGATCTTCGATATTCTCTGTCGTGCTAACCTGGACTCCCCAGAATCCGAAAATCCAACTGCCGCCCGTCGACAGCCGGGTTGTGTACCACCTGGGATAAAGTTGACTTTGCTTGTGTTTCATTGGTTGTGCTTGGGTGATACCAGGACCGGACAGGACCAGAGGGTGTTGAAGCATTTGAAAGCAAATATTTTCAGCCAAGCTCATTGAGCTAACAGACGGTGACCAGAGTAGCGGTGATTTTCACTCAGACGTGTCTGGATTTTGGGTTCAACGGATTGAGTAGCCGTTCAGGATTGTGTTAGTATTTGGTTCACCCCTAGTATTTGATTTCCTCGGTACCACCCATATGGGGGAGGGTTTCCCCTATCCGCCACACGCGATTATTATTATTATTATTATTATTATTATTATTATTGTCATTATGTCTCAGCAAATCCGATATGGTGTATCTTCCCACCACTGAAATAGATGTGTATTGTTCGATTCAGTATTTCCATCACATAAATGTGGGTTTTAATTACGTTACATTGCTACTAGTAGACATATTTCTCACTTTTTCTTAGACAGTTGCTACGTGTTACTCCATCATAGGAATTTATGTGCGGAGCATTGTTGCAATACAGACATTCAAATTATCCGATTTCTGTAATTTCATTTCGATACCAGATCGTTCTAATCGGATTCAGCCAGGTAGTCGTAATGTGGATATCCGACTACGACTCTCATCATATGATAGACTGGGTAAACCACATTCTTAATCGGACTGTTGAATATAGATCACTTATCTATGAAAGGGCCTGAATTCTTAAACACTGTGGAAAATAATAATCCAATGTGCTTATTACAAACACGTTATTTCAATATAAATATATGAACTAACGAGATAAGTTTATTTACGGGAGCAGAACAAATGTTAGCCGGCCGAAGTGGCCGTGCGGTTAAAGGCGCTGCAGTCTGGAACCGCAAGACCGCTACGGTCGCAGGTTCGAATCCTGCCTCGGGCATGGATGTTTGTGATGTCCTTAGGTTAGTTAGGTTTAACTAGTTCTAAGTTCTAGGGGACTAATGACCTCAGCAGTTGAGTCCCATAGTGCTCAGAGCCAGAACAAATGTTCAAATGTTCGAATGTGTGTGAAATCGTATGGGACTTACCTGCTAAGGTCATCAGTACCTAAGCTTACACACTACTTAACCTAAATTATCCTAAGGACAAACACACACACCCATGCCCGAGGGAGGACTCGAACCTCCGCCGGGATCAGCCACGCAGCCCATGACTGCAGCGCCCCTGACCGCTCGGCTAATCCCGCGCGGCTACTAAAAGTATACTCGTCCACAAAACCCATGTGGACAATTATCTGATAATCGGTCAAGCTTTGCTTTGTCGCAGCTCTTTAGGATACAAGTCCATTTACTTTCAGGCTCCTCCTTACAATTCTTGCAGTTCAAGGTAATTGAAAAAACTCATCCACTCGACGCCAACTGAGGAACTGACTGGTGCATGTGTTGTTCAACACACAGTAGTTGTCACCCTCACTGGAATCAATGACTGTGTGTGTGTGTGTGTGTGTGTGAGTGAGTTTTCGTGTTCATGCACAATCTGAATCAATACTATTAACATTAGAGAGACAACCGGCAATAAATATTGCATCAAATATGACTGTAAAGTATGTTAATGCGATGGGAAGTTACAAACTGAATTTTCACCCAACCCACGTCCTGCATATTACGTTAAGTAAGATGTATTAACTCCATAGTATCGTTAGCAGAGACAGTGCGCTCTTGTTATCGAGGCCTGCGACAAGCGCAGCGATCAGCAGTGCCCAATGCCGCCGCGATTTGTTTATGTTGGCTGAGCGTGGACACTGCAGCAGGCGCTTCGCCATAAACTGAAAGAATTCACCTTGGCTATGACTGCAGTGAGCGGATATCACTGCCTGCGTGTTCTCATAGTAACCAACGGGAGACTCTACTCACAGGTGCCATGGAGCAATTGTCATCAGAATATTAACCAGTGATGAAATGTCCACTCTATTTTAATCCCAAGAAAATAGGAACCTTCTCACAAAGGAATGTGAGGTGATATCAAAATTTATCCAACATACAAAAATTAACTGCAGGGCTTTCATGTATGCAGTAGTAGCACACAAGGAAATATTATGTCTTGGAAGCGTATATTTAATTTCCTCTTCTCATATTAACGCCCTTGCTTTGGAATGAAGTGAGAAAATTAACACGAAAAACTTAAGTTCCTAAGAAGCATATAAGTCATTTCCTCTTCTCATATCATAGCTTTTGTTTTAGTATGAGGTAAAAAAATAAACAGTTTAGGGTTCTGAAACATAATATGACACCAGATTCTTATCGTAGGCGCTATCGGAAACGCAAAAAGCAGGGAGCTGTCCATTCTTTTGTCCAAAAGTCTCTTTCCTTTCACGCATTACTCACGCTAGGAGATTCTTATTTAAGGACTTGTGGGCATCAAGTTCTTCAGCAGAACAAGCCCTATATTATTGTGCTAATTACGGTGTGGAAAAAATGCAACAAAGACGAGTTCCCCTTGAGCAGTGAGGATATTTGCACATATCTGTATTCAGCAATGACTGCCAGCTGCCACAACACTTCACAGAATCCTTGCGGCAGGCAACATAACTGTGCGTGCACTTCAGACTTCATTCAGTAAGACGTCAGGAGATAGTTGGAAACGTCAAATTAACGTTGCTTTCCGAGTCGTATTCAATCCAGAATGAGGTGTTATTAAGGTAGTTGAACGTTCTAGCAATTACACTTCTATAATTCCCATATGAGTATTCCGATAGCCAAAAGAACCCGTTGGTGTGAAACCATGTGGAACTGCATTAACATCAAACTGCAAGAACTTGAAACAATGCGTGGACTCTTCTCTTTGCTTGGTGACCTATTACTGATATTTAGGATTCTCTCCGTCCTAGGCGTAATGGAAATGGAACTACAGAGGCGCTTTCCGCTATTCTTGACAAACATGAGAAACTTGTAATCACTGCGAGTTACAACTGCGTGACTGTAGCGCCTAGAGCCACTCGGCCACCCTGGCCGGCATACTTGTATACTGACCATTAGTTATTTGACTAAATATGAACTACAATCTCATTCGCATGTGTATGACACTGGTTAGCACCGGCACAAAGGTATGACTAAGGATTGGATGCCGTTGGAGTCCCGTTATTTTGATGGCAAGACAAATGTGCGCAAATCACCTCTATCGCCTCACAAAATATCGAAGGACCGACATCCACACTGCCACAGCGCGTTGAAATACAGCAACGACGGCAGATGAAAGTTTGTGACCGACTGAGCTTCGAATCTAGACCTCCTGCTTACTAGACAGACGTGCTGACCACTGCACTATTTTTTTTTTTTTTTTAGTTTGTGAATACTTTCAGCACCAGGTAGGCGGAGGCAAAGAGGGCAGTGGTGGGAGATCCGAGGCCTGACCACAATGCCTTCCCCTACCTGCCACTGAGCAGCTGCATTATTCCCATGTATTCCATGTTTGCACGCATATATTCCTTTAAATTGTAGAACAATTTTGAAGTAGTAATTAAGGTAAAATAAATTACAGATTGTCGCCTCCAATGGCGTGCGTTCCTTGTGGAACATAACTTATAACAGTGAACAGGGTGACGGAAAAATAAATAACAAACATTCATTCAGAAATATATTCACAATTTAAGTTATTATGCACTGGATGCATATGAGGTCCTTAACGAAGCCATTTATTTTTCAACAAATGGAAGAAGTTTCGGTGCCGGAGGGGCTATGCCAAGTTAGAACAGTTCTGATTTTAGAACCAACGTAAAAGAATATTCCAGGAATGAAAAAAAAAGTGGAAGAATAGTATTCTGCTTCTAATCAATAAAACTGTCCTCCTCTTTGTAGCCCACTCAAAGCAATAGAAAAAAAAATTTAAACCATTCCTTATATTTGTTATTCTTCTTCAGCTTATAATGTTCTTCTGCAATATAAATCATGCACTCTTCTAAGTTCTAAGTTTTGTTTATTCCGACGTAAAACACAAACTGTCCCAGGAGCCACGAATAACTGTTATTCTTTGCGGACGGGTAACATTTTCGGGTTGTAAAGCTTCAGTTATCGGTATATGACTTTCTGCGGTTCTGTTGATAGTGCTAATTTCTTCTTAGTCCAGTTCCAAATTCTGTGTCTATTTTCACATAAGAAGTTGTGCGCTACAGTTTCTACAAGCCCACATTTGTCGCAGTATGGAGATGGTCTGAGTTTGATTTTTCATAATCGTTCCGCTGTGGGTATGGTTTCGTTTACAACGTCGCACCATACGGCACTCTCTAGTTGGTATAATTTTACTGTTGATATTCTTCCAGACGTTCCTCCAGTTTTTTGTAGGTTAATTCACCGGAATTGGTTTGTGTAGACGATGTCTGGTAATATAATCATAGACGGTTCTAGTGTTGGTTTGTGCTGGTGGAAGTCTTATACAGCTCCAATCGCCATAGTACTTTCGGACGTAATCTAGGCTGGCGTGCTACATTAACAGGAGCGTTTCTATCCCCAGGTTCTAACGAGAGGAACAGAAGTTTCGTGATGCTTGTCTTAGTGGCATGTATTAGTTTAAAGGCACGTCTTTAATTCCAAGTCCTCTGTTTTGCCTCTGCAAAGTCGCCGTGTGGAAGAATACTTTGAAAATATTTTGTTTCCACACATACCAAGAGGCTAAAGCTAATTTTTTATGTGCAGTGAAATGCAGTATCGGTAAGACTGCTGCAACATGATAAATTTTGCTAAGTATGTATGTATTTATAAACTGAACTTTCTGCCGTCAGTCTAACGATCGCAAGTCATGGTCCTTCAACAAGGTTCCGATGACATTACGTTTCCGCTCCCAATTGTTCGTGGCCATGCGGTTGGGATTCGCCCTTAACCACAATCCGAGATGGAGACTCTCTTCAGTTACATCTAACCAGTGCGCACCTATTGCACTATTGTAGGAACCGAGACGCAGTATTTTGGATTTAAAATTTTGTAATTTTGTGATATGAACTTATGAGAACAAGCCTCCCGGCCATTATTCCACTCGCTCGCCCCCACACTGTATTCCCGCGTGGGTTCTGACGAAGTCGTGCGTCGAGCACTGAAAATTTTAGATGAGCCGCCGAGACCCAAATAATTATACAGGTTGTTTCAGGAGAAATAGTAAATATTGTAGGAGGTGGTTGTATAGACAAATTGCAGAAGAAATGCCAGATAACATGTGTCCTATTTTTATTTCGTACATACAGCCGGGTTTCAACATTTCCGCTTCGTATGTTGGTCCTTCAGGACCCAGTTGTCTACACTTCCTTGAAAATGATTTCCAGCGTTATTGGAAGAGGTTCATTTGGCTACAGCAATGCCTATGTTGCTCCAGCATGACGGGGCTCTTGCAAATTCTTTGTCTTGCCATCAAAATAACGGGACTCCGACGGCATCCAATCCTTAGTCATACCTTTGTGCCGGCGCTAACCCATGTCATATACATGCGAATGAGATTGTAGTTCATATTTAGTCAAATAACGAATGGTCAGTATACAAGTATGCCGGCCAGGGTGGCCGAGTGGCTCTAGGCGCTACAGTCTGGAACCGCGCGACAGCTACAATCTCAGGTTCGACTCCAGTCTCGGGCATGGATGTGTCTGATGTCCTTAGGTTAGTTAGGTTTAAGTAGTTCTAAGTTCTAGCGGACTGATGACCTCAGACGTTAAGTCCATAGCGCCCAGAGCCATTTGAACATTTTTTGAAGTATACAAGTATTTACAAATAGTAGAAGCAGGATTGCAGCGAACTGATCACTTAACCAAGTGAAACATAAGAGTACCTGTGTAGTGAGTCATTCCAGCTGCATAGCTGAGGGTAATATTTTTTAAGCAAATCATTGCAGAATTAATGTAATACCCACACAATGATCTCTGTAGTCATACTATATCATTAGCAGCCCGCGAATGTAGTACTATGTTCGTTAAATCGGATTACTCAAGCTGAGGCCAAATAGTCAAGCGACGACGCCACAACACTATCTCTACATAAGTAGGTAGTCAGCGCTAAATTATGAGCGCCACCATTAACGTTGCTGTAAGCAGTTTCACAGCATAACACCACCACAACTACTGACAACCTGAAACATTATCATCACGCAGTTGTAACTCGCAGTGATTACAAGTTTCTCATGTTTGTCAAGAATAGCGGAAAGCGCCTCTGAAGTTCCATTTCCATTACGCCTAGGACGGAGAGAATCCTAAATATCAGTAATAGGTCACCAAGCAAAGAGAAGAGTCCACGTATTGTCTCAAGTTCTTGCAGTTTGATGTTAATGCAGTTCCACATGGTTTCACACCAACGGGTTCTTTTGGCTATCGGAATACTCATATGGGAATTATAGAAGTGTAATTGCTAGAACGTTCAACTACCTTAATAACACCTCATTCTGGATTGAATACGACTCGGAAAGCAACGTTAATTTGACGTTTCCAACTATCTCCTGACGTCTTACTGAATGAAGTCTGAAGTGCACGCACAGTTATGTTGCCTGCCGCAAGGATTCTGTGAAGTGTTGTGGCAGCTGGCAGTCATTGCTGAATACAGATATGTGCAAATATCCTCACTGCTCAAGGGGAACTCGTCTTTGTTGCATTTTTTCCACACCGTAATTAGCACAATAATATAGGGCTTGTTCTGCTGAAGAACTTGATGCCCACAAGTCCTTAAATAAGAATCTCCTAGCGTGAGTAATGCGTGAAAGGAAAGAGACTTTTGGACAAAAGAATGGACAGCTCCCTGCTTTTTGCGTTTCCGATAGCGCCTACGATAAGAATCTGGTGTCATATTATGTTTCAGAACCCTAAACTGTTTATTTTTTTACCTCATACTAAAACAAAAGCTATGATATGAGAAGAGGAAATGACTTATATGCTTCTTAGGAACTTAAGTTTTTCGTGTTAATTTTCTCACTTCATTCCAAAGCAAGGGCGTTAATATGAGAAGAGGAAATTAAATATACGCTTCCAAGACATAATATTTCCTTGTGTGCTACTACTGCATACATGAAAGCCCTGCAGTTAATTTTTGTATGTTGGATAAATTTTGATATCACCTCACATTCCTTTGTGAGAAGGTTCCTATTTTCTTGGGATTAAAATAGAGTGGACATTTCATCACTGGTTAATATTCTGATGACAATTGCTCCATGGCACCTGTGAGTAGAGTCTCCCGTTGGTTACTATGAGAACACGCAGGCAGTGATATCCGCTCACTGCAGTCATAGCCAAGGTGAATTCTTTCAGTTTATGGCGAAGCGCCTGCTGCAGTGTCCACGCTCAGCCAACATAAACAAATCGCGGCGGCATTGGGCACTGCTGATCGCTGCGCTTGTCGCAGGCCTCGATAACAAGAGCGCACTGTCTCTGCTAACGATACTATGGAGTTAATACATCTTACTTAACGTAATATGCAGGACGTGGGTTGGGTGAAAATTCAGTTTGTAACTTCCCATCGCATTAACATACTTTACAGTCATATTTGATGCAATATTTATTGCCGGTTGTCTCTCTAATGTTAATAGTATTGATTCAGATTGTGCATGAACACGAAAACTCACTCACACACACACACACACACACACAGTCATTGATTCCAGTGAGGGTGACAACTACTTTGTGTTGAACAACACATGCACCAGTCAGTTCCTCAGTTGGCGTCGAGTGGATGAGTTTTTTCAATTACCTTGAACTGCAAGAATTGTAAGGAGGAGCCTGAAAGTAAATGGACTTGTATCCTAAAGAGCTGCGACAAAGCAAAGCTTGACCGATTATCAGATAATTGTCCACATGGGTTTTGTGGACGAGTATACTTTTAGTAGCCGCGCGGGATTAGCCGAGCGGTCAGGGGCGCTGCAGTCATGGGCTGCGTGGCTGATCCCGGCGGAGGTTCGAGTCCTCCCTCGGGCATGGGTGTGTGTGTTTGTCCTTAGGATAATTTAGGTTAAGTAGTGTGTAAGCTTAGGTACTGATGACCTTAGCAGGTAAGTCCCATACGATTTCACACACATTCGAACATTTGAACATTTGTTCTGCTCCCGTAAATAAACTTATCTCGTTAGTTCATATATTTATATTGAAATAACGTGTTTGTAATAAGCACATTGGATTATTATTTTCCACAGTGTTTAAGAATTCAGGCCCTTTCATAGATAAGTGATCTATATTCAACAGTCCGATTAAGAATGTGGTTTACCCAGTCTATCATATGATGAGAGTCGTAGTCGGATATCCACATTACGACTACCTGGCTGAATCCGATTAGAACGATCTGGTATCGAAATGAAATTACAGAAATCGGATAATTTGAATGTCTGTATTGCAACAATGCTCCGCACATAAATTCCTATGATGGAGTAACACGTAGCAACTGTCTAAGAAAAAGTGAGAAATATGTCTACTAGTAGCAATGTAACGTAATTAAAACCCACATTTATGTGATGGAAATACTGAATCGAACAATACACATCTATTTCAGTGGTGGAAAGATACACCATATCGGATTTGCTGAGACATAATGACAATAATAATAATAATAATAATAATAATAATAATAATCGCGTGTGGCGGATAGGGGAAACCCTCCCCCATATGGGTGGTACCGAGGAAATCAAATACTAGGGGTGAACCAAATACTAACACAATCCTGAACGGCTACTCAATCCGTTGAACCCAAAATCCAGACACGTCTGAGTGAAAATCACCGCTACTCTGGTCACCGTCTGTTAGCTCAATGAGCTTGGCTGAAAATATTTGCTTTCAAATGCTTCAACACCCTCTGGTCCTGTCCGGTCCTGGTATCACCCAAGCACAACCAATGAAACACAAGCAAAGTCAACTTTATCCCAGGTGGTACACAACCCGGCTGTCGACGGGCGGCAGTTGGATTTTCGGATTCTGGGGAGTCCAGGTTAGCACGACAGAGAATATCGAAGATCTCTGGTAAATTTCCCTACAAGCAAAAAACATGCATTTAAAAGTAAACATCGATACCTTGATCGAAACACGAAAACTAAATAATCTCACAAAAGAAATCGACCAACAAAAAATTCTCATCCTTGCTCTTCAAGAACCACGACTAACTGACAATGAAACCTTGCATTAGGGAAACCATTGCATCTTGAAGAGCAAAATACAACAAAAGGTAGCGAAAGGCGTACCAATCTTCGGCACTGCGTTTCTCGAACACAGATCTATCAACTCTGTCAAAGAAATCACACACATCAACAATCAAAAGGTTCCAATGGCTCTGAGTACTATGGGACTTAACAGCGGAGGTCATCAGTCCCCTAGAACTTAGAACTACTTATACCTAACTAACCTAAGGACATCACACAAATTCATGCCCGAGGCTGGATTCGAACCTGCGACCGTAGCAGTCGCGCGATTCCGGACTGAAGAGCCTAGAACCGCTCGGCCACCGCGGCCGGCCCATCAACAAGCGACTTATGACTATGGTCATTCAGAGCCCCAGTAAAAAATATACACTCATCAATGCACGTGTCCCCACCAACATCGAAAATAAGAAAAACACCGACAATGTCGAAAAATTCTGGAACACACTCGAAAATACTATGAGCAAAATTCACCAAGATGACGTGAAAATACTAATGGGAGACTTCAACTCTCTATTTGGGACAGAAATAACCTGTACAAAAATCATTGGTACAAATTCAACACACCGAAACGCTTAGACCAACGGCACACGTCTGACTGGCATTTGACAATTCAACCACAAAAGGATGTCTTCCCACTTTAGGAAAAAACAGGTTCCCAGGTAACATGCTTAGCTACCAGGTGCAAGCTGATTTCGTTCGTCTTTCGAGACTTTCTGAAAGCCAGATTTTTAATTCTTTTGTAGCACAGCTACAAGCAGGCAGATAAAAACTCAATAAGGGACTCGTAAGACAACGCTCGAGCAAAATTCGTCTTGCTACTTTCAGTAACTCTTAGTGTCAGAGCGAAAACCTTACCGTACTGCCAGATTCATAATGCCACTTTTGTTTTCTGTCGACATTTTCGTTGTTGCTGTGAATACATAATTTTATCTATGAAATGTCACATTTTCATAATACTTACGAATGGTGCAGGAAATGATATAAATACAGATCTTTTCGAAGTCAAAAGTCGGTAATATCCTACTAATTCGTGTTAAAATAGGCTCAATCGTCTCACAGAAACTTAATGCTTTATTAAGATAGACTGCCGTCGTGATGTTTCTGGAGTAAGCTGAATTTAATTTGTATTAGTACAGTGAATATTTTAATTGCGTTTTCCATTAGTTTACTAAACGCAACAGTAATTATCAAAGAGAAATTAATCAGCAGCAGAATTTTCTTTCACGATATCTAAAACGATATGACAATGCTAAAGTTGTTTACAAATTCTACGCCTGTAGAAACCTACTGGTTCTAACGATGTCATTAAACCAGAGTAGTTTTAAGAGTATTTTCGTCTAGAAATGAATTGCCTTCACGGTTGACCGATCAAGAGAGGGAAAGGTAAAATTTTACAAATATATGACGAGAGGGACAAGTTCTTGAGAGAGGACATCCCTATCAATACAAGTGCCTGAGAGACGACTTTCCTATCAATCTCCTGGATAGTTTTGTTTCTCAAATCAACATAGTGCGTTATCATGCAGTAGCACAGGTGATGTAGTTTTGTTGCTCGATTTTCTTACACTGCGACAGAAAAGTGTCTCAGTTGTTGGCAACAAATTCCAGCTGTGTTGCACACACCCTAGGGGCAGAATTCGTAGCCCAAAAGACACTTTTCGATTTATCAGATGTAAAATATTATGTTCACACTACTCTTTCCTCGAGTTTACGTCTTCTTGTGGGGCTCAGCCATTCATTTCTTCTTAGGAAGTTAACGATAAAGGCATCATAACACGTCACCAGTTACAGTACTGCATAGGAATGCTCGATGAGTGACCTCATGACGTTCGATAATAGTCACTCCGTTGATTTTTGTTGTTTCGAATTAGAGCATGCAGTACTTCTACACCAGACTTCAGAACTTTGCCTGTTGAATGCAAATGTCGCATGATGGTAAAATGGTAATCTATCACATATATCAGTAGTCGAGACTTCCTTAATGTGGAAAATCATTCATGCCAGAACGATCTTTGTTAAAACACAAATATCTTTTTCTGGCGTATTTTTCCCAAAAGCACTCGCTCCAAACACAGTTCAAATCTTTCTAGCTGCCTCCTCTGCATTTACCCCTCTGTTATACCAAAAGTAAACGTTGTGTTGCAGATGTTACACCTACTTCCACTTGCGACTCAATTTTACAATGCGTAACTGTATTTCATGATTTTCAAGTATGCAAAATCCAGTGCTTAACTGCAAGTCGATAAGTAGAACTTCAAATTCGAAAATGACAGTTGATACATACACTGAAAGCGTGGCGCCGCGTTCATACGGGCGGCCCCGGATTTCCGGCGGCGGGTCGCGTCTGGCCGGTGGCCGGTAGCCGCTGCAGTGCGAGGAAACGCTCGAGCGTAAGCTGTTATGATCGCGACGCATCCACGAGCTGTCTTGCGGAGTTATTTCTGGAATACTTGTTATTGCCGGTGGGTAGAATGTTTAGCGAATTATCTTCGATGCTCAATCATACTCATAACTTTAGACCTAAGTGTGGAAAAAAAAAAACAGTTGGACACGAACAGGCGACCATGAGATTAGAATGCACGAAGATTACCACTTTTTTTTTGTAACAGTAACGAACTGAAAAGTAGTAAGTGCACTCGTTGCGTCGAGTTGGGGACGCACATAACTAAAACCATGCTAATAGTTGTAGAAAAAGGCATAAAGAAACGAAGCAAAGTGCGGGGCGAAGGAAACCATGAAACAAAACTGAAGGGTGGAATCCATACCACCATTAACCAGTGCTACATCTTGCACCGCATGGAAAACAAAAACTGTGAAAACCTTTGTCACATCAGGGACAAAAAGAGGAAATGGGGCATATACTGCTACAGAGTGTGAGGGTTCACGACGAAACTCTCCATCTGCTGTATCATCCAGGTATGACTTCTCGTAATGACCAAGGTAGATCCCACGTTGTACCGTGTAGTGTTCTATCATCGTCTTGTAATTTTGGCTTCTCTTACCCGTGATGTTCCAGCTACTTGGAGGGTCGTGGAACGCACTCCACAAATAAATTGGAAAAATACTGTCGATACTTTGGGTTACGAAGGATCTTGCAATGTCGTTCCTGCAAATAGTTCCAAAAGTCTAAAGTATCCTTAGTGCCGTCTTGAAACAAATAATGCAGTGCATGTCCACGAAGCCACGTCATTGCATTAGTTTTAGTGCGTGGGTAATACGTCTTATCCGGTAATAAGATAGTCTTGGGGTCGATATGATTCGGCGATACTCGAAGGAAGTATGCTGACATTTGCCTCACTAAGTGCCACACCACAGCTAAGACGGTGTTCATCGTCGTCTTGAACGCCACAGCTCGTCCACGTGGGTGAGTCTACCACGTGGATCGCATGTAGCCTTGATCTGGTCACCTGCTTACCGTTGACAGTGATATACCACATCGCCGTGACGTCAGTGTCCAGTGTTACGTGGTGAATTGTCCTCCACACTATTCGCCAGTTGACGTCCGGGTGCTTCCTCTCCACGACGTTATCGGGTCGTCCACGTTGCAGGACCCGATAAACCGTCTTTGCCATCGCCAGTTGGGTCGCTGGTAAGGCAAGTCGAACGTAACTGAGTTCGAGGTAAAAGACACCGATGTAGAAGAGCGAGGAGGGGACCTTGTGTATCGGCACAGGTGGCAACAGGGAGGGCGGTGCTAGTTCTTCTATTAACAAACTCGTCAGACTGTCCGGACAGCGGTGCCATAGCTTGAGTAATGTGCTCACAAATAGGGGAACCGCTCTGTCACTAGACCATGGGCTCACACAATCCGAGAACATCTCGGAAGTAAACAACAATTCCTCCTAACACTTCCGCATCTAACAGTGTTGCCAGATTGTGCAGATGGCCGGACTTAAAGTTGTCAGGGGCGGTCAGTTTTATTGGCCACGTTAAGTGAACCACTCGGACTTAGTCTCTGTGGCGGTCGGCCGGCGGTCAGTTTTTGTGTCTAAGAGTGTACACTTGAGATATTTCGTTTCCCATGAAATGGTGGCAGACGATGCTGTGACGTCTTCGAAGCGCGAGCTCCGTCAGTGCAAGATATCTCAGCACAGCTGAGCGAACGTTTTCTTCATGCTGCTAGTCTAGTGGACAATGGCAATACTGTAGAACACTTTTGACAACTATGTGACCATCGATTTATGTTTGTGAGTGGTTCATAATTACGTTAGTACATTCACTCGATATTTTTATGTCCTTTAAATTACATTTGCTACATGATTCGCAATGAAGATGTAGGAAATGTATGTTATTTGGTCCAGGTAGCATGTTCCAACAGAAACTGATGCTTACATTGACATTTATGTTGCGAATTAGTCGTCTTATCCATCACATGGATAACGAGGATGCTCCGTTTTGCTACAGTTGTTTCATAGCTAACAAGGGAACCTCCCCATCGCACCGTCCTCAGATTTAGTTATAAGTTGGCACAGTGGATAGGCCTTGAAAAACTGAACACAGGTCAATCGAGAAAACGGGAAGAAGTTGTGTGGAACTATGAAAAAAATAAGCAAAATATACAAACTGAGTAGTCCATGCGCAAGCTAGGCAACATCAAGGATAGGGGAGCTCGGGAGCGTTGTGATCCCGTCGTCGTGCGTTGACAAATGGGTGGTTCTCACTGAAACTGCGTATTTGCTGATCCTGAGCTGCTGTTGTTTGGCGGCGACAGCCATGAGGCCTCCCATTCAGGTTACCACTCTCTTCCTTTCGTCTCACCCACCTGGCTACCGTCGACTTGTGAAGACCCATAGTTCTTGCTATATAGCCATTTGAAAATCCCTCTGCATGAAGTGCTATTATAGCGTCCTTGTCTGCCTCAGCCAGATGGGCCATTTAGCGTTGACTGAATGATTCGTCGCGGTTAATATCTGCTGCGGAAACGGCGCTGGCAGGAAACAGACTGCCTCCTCCACGATGGCAGCCACAACGCAGTGGCCAAGTATGTGTAACACGGAAGTCGATGGCATAAACGAGAGATCGCAAGCCCGTACCCGTGTCATTACATAGTGGAGCAACTTAGAATCTGTAATTTTTCTGAGAAGGGACTGGTCCACTCTTGTCATGTCTTATCCTGATAAATATTACATGAAATGAAATGTTTACGTTTTGCATATGCGGCAGGCCTAACGCAAGAAACATTTCTGAAATATCTGAGGCAACCTGAAGAACACTTCGTGAATTTTAGCTATAAAAGGTTGCCTTACAAGAAGGAAAACGTGTTTATCCCCGCTCGCCGTGTTTCCAAGTGGCGCAGTTTACTCTGAGGCATACATAATTCTCGTCGGGCGTGAGAAGCGACTCGACCAACGAGGGGAACTCGCCAAGTGTCATAGGCTGCTTGTACGGAAACTTTGCTCAATGAAGGAGAGGACAAAATAAGCGAACATGTGTTTCGGCTTATCTGCAGACACTCGACCGTTTCCGAGAAAACGACGGTCAAAGTTATCAACGCGCTGTTGCTCTAGTGTAGATACCTTCTGCGGCCGAGAACGCAATTGAAGCGGTGGCTCAGTGGCTACCGTCGTTCCTTCTTAACTTTGATACCCGTGTTCGAGACCATATTGGGTTTTTTTATTTTTTTTCCTGCCTCTCTATCAGAATTATCTACGAATGTTTTTTTCTAATTCATGTTGAAATAATGTTGTCATTATTCGCCAATTAACTTTGTGAGTAATTAATGAATTAAAAAATAATAAACGAATAAGACAAGCTGATCTAAAATCATCTGGTCTGCCTCATGTATCGTTATATCCAAATGGTTTATAAATGTTTATCTACATTCATATCCGATAATGACACCTTTAGTGTGTTGAAACCGGTTATCCAGAAGACAGTATTTCAGCGATCTTGGCTTCTGAATTATTTCTACAACAGAGTGATCGCCCCACTACGCACTGTGTGTTCCCTTTTTAACTTATTTCTTTACACAGTAAATTAACTGACGAATAACGACAACAGTGTTTCAACATAAATTGGAATAAACATTCGTAGATAATTCAGAGAGTGAGGGGGGGAAAAAAGGAAAAACCGAGTTTCGAACTCGCAGCGCAAAGTTCCGAAGCCACCGCTTCAGTTGAATCCTTACCCGCTAAGAGGTATCTACACTATAGCAACAACGCATTGGACACTTTGACCGTCGTTTTCTCAGAAGCGGTAGAGTGTAAGCAGATAAGCCGAGACACGTGTTCGCTTATTTTGTCCCCTCTTTCACTGAGCGAAGTTTCAGCAAGATCGGGGTGTGACACTTCGCGTGTGCCCTCGTAAGTGGCGTGCATTGGGATTCAGTAGACAGAATGCGTCCACTTTCCTCGACTACTCATTGACATGTTTGGAAACTTTCTTTCTTGTAGCGGCACTTTGCATTATGGGGGCTGGTTTTCCTGATAACGATCTACTTATGGACTTTGCTCCTAATTTACGTTACTGTGTAGTAGACCTACTGCAACTACTTAAACCGGAAAGGTTTGTTTGTTTGGATACTCCGCTTCTTAGTTGCTACATTACGCTAAAATATTTTCCTTTGTTTCAAAACAGCAAGTTAAGATGACCACTGCAAAAATGGTTCAAAGGGCTCTGAGCACTATGGGACTCAACTGCTGTAGTCATTAGTCCCCCAGAACGTAGAACTACTTAAACCTAACTAACCTAAGGACATCACACACGTTTTATTGGCCGCACACTGAGAATACGCAACAGGCCAACTGAAAACACTGCCTACACTACGTTTCTCCGTCCACTGCTATAATATCCTTGACAGACGTGATTGACTGTGCACGCAAAAACGTCCAAGGAACGGTAGCACGATTTGCAATGTCACGAAATAGGGGAGAGAGAGTCCCACATTTGATAATCGAGTTGGGGTAACATTCATGAAAACGTACGCGTTTTTCGTTGCCACGAGATCTTTTCACGAAATTTCAATCACCATCATCTGTTCTGAATGCCAAAACATTATTTCCTAGAGAACTTACACAGGAAGAAACCATAGTAATAATGTAATTCATGGCTCGCAAGAAAAGATTTAAGTGGTCCTTTTCCCCGCACACTGTTAATGAGTGGGACGGTAGAGAAATAACCCGAACCTTCTGCCAGGCACGTAAGTCCGGATTGCAGAGAAATCCTGTTGATGTAGTCATGTAGATATAACAACGAAATTATGTTGTAATTACGACATGTGACTTTCATTTGATTTGAACATCGAAATTGTTTGCTGTTTATTTACTTTTTGTTCATTAGTTTCAGCCATATACGAATACCTAGGCGCGTTAAATTGATATTGAAATAATGTGTCATGCATGGACCAATAACAATAAATTCCCACCTACTTGTTATAGTACTGCAGTATCTGCCAGCGTCTTCAGAAGTGGATATCGCATACGACGTTCCTAGGGTGTTTATAAATGGATATTGCAGACGACTTCGAACAAAGTTTGAATGTAGCTTCGTAAAAGTTCCGTGATCAAACGATCTGAGTTGCTGGCGAATACAGTTTATCCTCACTACACAGTGTATATTATCAATATACATGAGGTGAATAGGGTTTCGCCGGGTGCGGTGGCCGAGCGGTTCCCGGCGCTTCAGTCACGAACCGCACGGCTGCTTCAGTCGCAAGTTGGAATCCTACCTCGGGCATAGATGTCTGTGATGCCCTTAGGCTAGCTAGGTTTAAGTAGTTCTAGGTCTAGGGACTGATGACCTAAGCAGTTAGGTCGCATAGTTCTCGAAGCCATTTTTTGACCTTTCGCGTAAATTTTCTTTACATAAACGGTCGTATCTTTAGATTGCGTTGACATAGAAGCTCACTTTTTTACACCACCAAGGGACCGGTTACCGCAAGAAGTGCGATACATTTCCGCTTATTATGTCCACGTAAGCGGTGACATAAAGGCAGAAAATTCATGTTTTTGAGTCCAGAATGCTCTAGGCAACAGAAACTGCAGATTTTCATTGCGAAATTGCCGGCTTGTTGATGTCTGGAGTAATAATAGAGGGCTGTTTGCCTGGATTGTCTGCTAGCATAGTGAAAGGAAGGTCTGGTTTGTTTTCGGTTCTAATCTCTATGGAGGCAGGTAGAATATCAGTAAAGCAATTTTAAGAAATTCTCGCGCCCCCAATACGTTTTATCGCTACCTTTATTCTGTACCGGCGCCCTGTGGATGTCAATATGACACTCTTGTAGAATTTCATACATGTTACTGCCTCCTTTTTCCGCTTCTGTCAATAATGGAATTTACTTAAGTGTGGCACTGAATGATTTTTAAGTGAATTTCGTTATGAATCTTCACGCGTTGCTAAATTTGCACACTTTCATGGTAGGTCAGCAATGGTAATCCAGTATGACTGGTCTGAACGTTGACACAGAACGTTTCGCGGCCGAATGCGGATAATATTTTGCTAATTCGTAACGGTCTGGGGTTCTTTGTCTTACTGAAACAGTTATGTTATCTGGATAAGTTGAAATTCATTTTATTGGTCCGTTTCATACCAATTAGCGTTTCTTATTTCAGTTCTGTCTTATATTTACGTGTTGTATTTAACACACTAATCAGCATTAATACAGTCTTACAAATTATTGAAAACAGTCTAAAAAATTTCAGATAGTTTGTCAATTTCACGCCTGTGCATAGTATGTTGGTAGCACTTCGTCGCCTTGCCTGTTATGCTGTGTAGCAGACTCTAAAGCCGTGCGGATCAGCATAACGAAAAGGCGAGGGGCCTCGCTCGTTTTGTCCACGACTGTACATGTGCGTCAGTGAAAAAGACCAATAAAAAGGTATTAGCATGTGGACGTAATGTGCTGGTACAGTATCTTCTGTACCTAAGGTCCATCACCGTTCCCTTTGGATCCCTACGTAATTCGGTGTTCTCCGATACACACGATCGAACAGCGGAGGAGTGGTACTCAAGCGTCAACTTTAGGTTACAATATCTCCGGATGTATTTAACATTTTACAATGCAACAAACGGCACTGATTATGTATTTGTTTATATGTTCAGATGTGCTAACAAAACTAACGGGGTTCCTTTTAAAAGAACGTAGGTTTCTGTTAAAAAACATACTTCCGTGCATTTTTTTATGGTTTGTATTAACCAATTACACTAGCCCCTCTCCACACGTTCGGTCTGTGAAATCGATTCGTCAGTATTTGATGTGGTTTACGAAATATATCCAGCGGTAATGTTAGGTGACTCACCCTGTATACTCCTACACATAGGAATCTCATTGCACTTTTTCCTGCCGTGAATTTATTTTAGCACTGTAAGTACATGTATAAACGGGGGTGTTAGAGTCCCTTACAGAAATTTGTATGTAAGCGGAAGTGTTTGAGTCACTTACAAAAATACGTATATAAGGCGATAGTCTGTTTCTTACAGTCGGCATACGCAAATTGTGGAAGGGTGCGCCGCAGTCCATTCTTAACGGTGCAAACACATATAGGCCCACAGGATCCAACAATGTGCAGACCACAGGAGAAGCGTCACTTCCAGATGTGGGGCCGCCAGATAAGAAACAAAGAGCACACACTGCGATAGTCCACCGACAATGAGTTCAATGCTTCGCTCGCGGTAAACATTGTTTGTTTGGTGTCTGGTCTAGGTAGACCGGACAGCATGCCATTCTGCACAGGTGACCAGAACAAACAGCTGTCGTTTTGCTGCTGGCCCACAGAGCCATGTGGAAGGTGCGAAGCTGGCCTCTGCGCTGGTCGGTAATAAAGACGGGCAAACGCGATTACTAATCCTTGTATCAACTGTCTGCTTTCTGTGACAACAGCAGTATCTCTCTCTCTCTGTAATAGTCTGTATTTGGGATGTAACAGAGTCTCTTCACCAACAAGTATGCCGGCCGGAGTGGCCGTGCGGTTCTAGGCGCTACGGTCTGGAGCCGAGCGACCGCTACGGTCGCAGGTTCGAATCCTGCCTCGGGCATGGATGTGTGTGATGTCCTAAGGTTAGTTAGGTTTAATTAGACTGATAACCTCAGAAGTTAAGTCGCATAGTGCTCGGAGCCATTTGAACCAGCCAACAAGTATAGCAGCCGTCGGAGACCGTTTCAGAAGACTTATTCACCATTAAGTTTGAAGACATTGGGAGCCTCTCCAGCGCAGGAGATGACGCCATCCTTGGTCTGAATTAGTTTGCTCCACCTATTTCACTAGGAGAGCAGCGCCCTCTTGATGTAATGCGTCCTCGTTCCAGTCGAAGTTAGTAAACAGCTCTTTAAGACTTTTCAGTACATATTATATATCCATCAACCCGCACCGACACATCGATCATTAACCACGCAATTCACTATCGTTTGATGAACACTCCTAAACTATCGAATTCGTCTGATCTAAATGCCAGTTATGGTGGTTCGGAGCTAATTTCTATGGTATGGTAGTTACAGCACTTGATTGGGAATACAGTGTACGTTTCCTTGGTGTCCATATCATGTAGTGAGAGAGCTTGGTGCCACACAAGGCATATGCCACCCAGTCACTTAGGAATATTAGTTAAACTGTATATCTCGTCACCTTGGGATAGCTGTTGGAAACGCTCTACAGTGCCGCAAGATCTTCCATTTTCCATATGTTGTGATGTCTGCTACATTTTTGTCAATAATAAAATCGCCTCTGTGTTTTATTTCTACCATTCTGCATGTTGCAAGAAACTGCATAGTTTACACCATGCGACGTTGAGCTTTCTATGAGAGCCAACGGAATGAAACGTGTATTGATGTCGCTATAGCACCTGACACAGACTTGGAAGTCATTGCAGAAAACCAAAGTGTATGGCGGTGGACAAAACTATAGTCATAAACTGCTTGGTCGTGTTACAGTTGAAAAAAAAATCACTGTGTTAAAGTTGTTATGAACAAACAATACAGGAACCCTGTGTTATGATAAATAGTCTGTTCAATATGGCGTTCTTCCAGTACAGTCGACAACACTTTACGCAAGTATGTGAAATCGATTTCGGCCACTGGCCACTTGCTGCAGTGGTGCGATGTGTTTAAATGTAATATGCTCGATGCCAACATGCAGACGGTATTTTTTTTTCAATAGATAGGAAGACAGATGCGGTAAAATCTTATAGAAGGTTCTATTACAAGAAGTGGTATAAAGTTAAAGTTTGGATGCAGATAGTTCTCTCAAAACTATATCGCTTTGAATCATGAAACTAATACAAATCCGCTGTTTCTATTCTCGTGGAATCATGACTATTTTTAATATTATCGTCACCACTGCGTGTTTAAAAATGATTTTTTTACTATAAGACTTGTGTTATTTCATACTTAAGAACCTCTAATTATAAAGTAAACACCACTTGAATTGTAGCTTACTGTGGACCCTGGAAATAATAGCGTTTTCCCCTGCATATGAGTAGATCGTATGAGACAGGCTGTGATCATCAAACGACTTACAAAACTAGCCAGTGCCGGTTGCCGTGTAAGAGCATAAGAGTGCATGAACAACCCGACTTTTGACACCTTGCGGATTTATTAGTTATTTTTCTTTGAACTACGTTAAACGTAATGTAGATGCGGTGATCTGAAATTCACCACATTAAATCTACCGCGCTGTGCAACATTGCTCCTTTATACTCAGTGAAACTTGGCACACCTTCGCTTGTTCACGTTCCAAGGAGCTTCTGCGCATTCAGTGCTGGCATGACGTAATTGACTTACAGGACAGATTCCACTCTCGCAGGCATACGTTCAATCACGCTCTGGGAGGTTTCTAGGGGAATGGCAGACCATTCTTCACGGAGTGTTGCACTGAGGAGAGGTATCGATGTCGGTCGGTGAGGCCTGGCACGAAATCGGCTTTCCAAAACATCGCAAAGATGTTCTACACTCCTGGAAATTGAAATAAGAACACCGTGAATTCATTGTCCCAGGAAGGGGAAACTTTATTGACACATTCCTGGGGTCAGATACATCACATGATCACACTGACAGAACCACAGGCACATAGGCACAGGCAACAGAGCATGCACAATGTCGGCACTAGTACAGTGTATATCCACCTTTCGCAGCAATGCAGGCTGCTATTCTCACATGGAGACGATCGTAGAGATGCTGGATGTAGTCCTGTGGAACGGCTTGCCATGCCATTTCCACCTGGCGCCTCAGTTGGACCAGCGTTCGTGCTGGACGTGCAGACCGCGTGAGACGACGCTTCATCCAGTCCCAAACATGCTCAATGGGGGACAGATCCGGAGATCTTGCTGGCCAGGGTAGTTGACTTACACCTTCTAGAGCACGTTGGGTGGCACGGGATACATGCGGACGTGCATTGTCCTGTTGGAAAGCACGTTCCCTTGCCGGTCTAGGAATGGTAGAACGATGGGTTCGATGACGGTTTGGATGTACCGTGCACTATTCAGTGTCCCCTCGACGATCACCATTGGTGTACGACCAGTGTAGGAGATCGCTCCCCACACCATGATGCCGGGTGTTGGCCCTGTGTGCCTCGGTCGTATGCAGTCCTGATTGTGGCGCTCACCTGCACGGCGCCAAACACGCATACGACCATCATTGGCACCAAGGCAGAAGCGACTCTCATCGCTGAAGACGACACGTCTCCATTCGTCCCTCCATTCACGCCTGTCGCGACACCACTGGAGGCGGGCTGCACGATGTTGGGGCGTGAGCGGAAGACGGCCTAACGGTGTGCGGGACCGTAGCCCAGCTTCATGGAGACGGTTGCGAATGGTCCTCGCCGATACCCCAGGAGCAACAGTGTCCCTAATTTGCTGGGAAGTGGCGGTGCGGTCCCCTACGGCACTGCGTAGGATCCTACGGTCTTGGCGTGCATCCGTGCGTCGCTGCGGTCCGGTCCCAGGTCGACGGGCACGTGCACCTTCCGCCGACCACTGCCGACAACATCGATGTACTGTGGAGACCTCACGCCCCACGTGTTGAGCAATTCGGCGTTACGTCCACCCGGCCTCCCGCATGCCCACTATACGCCCTCGCTCAAAGTCCGTCAACTGCACATACGGTTCACGTCCACGCTGTCGCGGCATGCTACCAGTGTTAAAGACTGCGATGGAGCTCCGTATGCCACGGCAAACTGGCTGACACTGACGGCGGCGGTGCACAAATGCTGCGCAGCTAGCGCCATTCGACGGCCAACACCGCGGTTCCTGGTGTGTCCGCTGTGCCGTGCGTGTGATCATTGCTTGTACAGCCCTCTCGCAGTGTCCGGAGCAAGTATGGTGGGTCTGACACACCGGTGTCAATGTGTTCTTTTTTCCATTTCCAGGAGTGTATATGGTTCAGGTCAAGCGTCTGTGCAGGCCATTCCATTACAGGGACGTTATTGTCGTGTAACCACTCCGCCACAGGCTGTGCATTATGAACAGGTGCTCGATCGTGTTGAAAGATGAAATCACCATCCCCGGATTCCTCTTAAACAGTGGGAAGCAAGAACGTGCTTAAAACATCAATGTAGGCCTGCGCTGTGATAGTGCCACGCATAATATCAACGGGTGCAAGCCCCTTCCTTAAAAAACACCATAACACCACCACCTCCGAATTTTACTGTTGGAGCTACACACGCTGGCAGATGACGTTCAGCGGGCATTGGCCATACCCACACCCTGCCATCTGATCGCCACATTGTGTACACGTGGTTTGGCATTTACCGATGTGATGTGTGGCTTATGAACAGCCGCTCGACCATGAAATCCAAGTTTTCTCACCTCCCGCCTGTCACTGAACATGCAGTGGATCCTGATACAGTTTGGAATTCCTGTTTGATGGTCTGGATAGACGTCTGCCTATTACAGATTACGACCCTCTTCAACAGTCGGCGGTATCCGTCAGCCAACAGACGAGGTCGGCCTGCGCGCTTTTGTGCTGTACGTGTCCCTTCACATTTCCAGTTAACTATCACATCGGAAACAGTGGCCCATGGGGTGTTCAGGAGTGTGGGAATCTCGCGTACAGACGTATGACACATGTGACACCCAATCACCTGATGAAGTTCGAAGTCCGTGAGTTCCGCGGAGCGCCCCATTCCGTTCTCTCACTATGTCTAATCACTATTGAGGTCGTTGATATAGAGTTCCTGACAGTAGGTGGCAGCACAATGCACCTAATACGAAAAACGTATGTTTTTGGGGATATTCGGATACTTTTGATCACATAGTGTATATCTGAGTATTCACGAATGAATGTCTCTGTGATTTCACTGACATTCACTTAAATTTGGATTGTGGGGTGCGGTGGTCGAAGACAGTGTGCTTTTGATCCTTATTGCTCTCAGATACTCATTTGCATTCTAGCCAAGTGACCTCGTTGGTAGATAGTACTATTTTAATTTAATAATTTCCGCAAACTGAAGTTTGTGATGGAAGCGGTTGTTTATTGTGCAGGAGTCGGCTTTCCTGCGCAACGTCAACACGAACTCTGTTGAACCTGTATTAAGAGCTAACAGAAATGAATATTACCAGGAGAAATTAGTTGCGAACGGAGAGGGCCTCCCAGACCAGAACCATTGTCTCAGAAAGTGACGAAACCAAGTAAGCATGACTACAAGCGATCATTTAACAACGGAGTTTGTAACAAGCGTAAGTTGCCGTGTAGGTGCAACATAAGAATGTCTGACTTTCAACCTGGAGGTTAATTCGTTGACTAATACATAGATTATGGGTCTTGTACACCTACACAAAAATGAGAAAATAAGAGTAGCAAAAGCTTAAACATTATTTCGTTCTTTTTGTAAACTAAACTTAATAATGTGCAAAAGAACAGAAATACACAAAAACAATTGTCCCTCTTTTCAGACAAGTTATGCGTATTATGCGTATTATTATTGTTATTATTACTATTATTACTGACAGCATCTGAAGCTGTATAAATATATCGATGGACACAACTTTGTACAGCAGGTGCTATTAATTTCAGAGGATATGACCAAGTGTTTGCCAAGTACCACCGAGATGGAGCTGACAAACAACAGTCCCTGCGAGCGGCTCACGGCGTAAGAGTGGTCGGAGATCAGTCTCTGGCAAGGACGATCTCCAGTGTTACTGATAGCCTTATTGGCCAGGCTGTCAACAAGTTCATTCCACGGATTCCCGATATGTCCTGGGATAAAAACGGAGAACGTCCACAGTTGCCAAGGGCATAAACAGGTTCCTGGATTACGCTGCCAAAGGATGGCGCAGGAGACGCTGGTCGAGAGGTTGTACGCTGCTTAAGGAGTCACTACTGATGACGAATGACTCACCGGTCAAGGAGCAGTTACGGTGGAGAGTGCGATAGACGGCCACCAATCCTGCAATGAGAGCACTACAGCCAACAGGCAATGAGCGCTGTCCAGTGTGTCCAGCGTGAGCGTCAGCGAAGCCAACAAGACTGCCGACCATTGATCCATCGGTGTAAACTGTCTCTGAGCCCTGGAACTCGCCGACAATAGAGAAAACTCGCTAGTGGATGGCCTCAGGTGGAACTCAGCATTTTAGGCCACGCGATAGGTCCAGATGAAGCTGTGGCCGATTAGTGGACCGTGGTAGTGTCACCTTTGTGGGTGGCGGATCAACATGTTAGGGAAAAGGAGACGGTAATTCCGATGGTGAGACGAATTATTAATGTGGGCGGTGTAATTTGCGAGCAGTAGTAGCTTCCACGAGGAGACCATTCACTGGGCTCGTTCCGAAAGCTACCATCGCGACCTGAACTCCACAGTGACGGGCAGGGTCGAGCAGACATAGCACGAAGGGCGATGCTGAACCAAACACCAGGCTCCGATAGTCAATATACAGAGCTGCAGCGGTGTAGGGCGATCAGCAGCCCCGTCGGTGTGGCCCAGGTATCGAATGATATTAAGATGCTGTTAGTATTCTTCCTTACGCTGACCAAGATGGGGAAGCCAAGTTAAGTGGGCGTCGATGACTATCCTCCAATAGCGAGAAGTGTCCACTACATGAAATAGTTGGTCATCGAGGTAAAGTTCTGGTTGGGGGTGGACAGTACGACGCGACAGAAGTGCATGACGCCACTCTCGGCGGCCGGTAATTGAAAGCCGTGAGTGAGTGCCTACGATAACGCCTCTTGTATTTCGCCCTTCAGCCAGCGTTCAGCCACACCAATAGAAGAGGAGCAGAAGGAAATATAAAAATCGTCAGCATATGGGAGGGGAGATGCTGAGGACCCTACTGCTAGTACTAGACCGTTAACGGCGATTAAAAAGCGTGAGACACTCAGGACAGAACCCTGAAGGCTGCGTAGCTTTGCAATTACACATTCACAGCTAGACTGGTGCAGGAAATTAAGATCGACAGTTGAATCAGTAATTTGACCAGCCTACCAATAATACTGCATTGTCGTGAAATATAGCAACAGGGCAACTTGCAGGGCAGAAATCCCCGTAATTCAGGGCTAGCCACTCTGAAAGAAAATGAATCTCATTGGCTGCCAGCGATTAGTGGAAGGGGGGGGGGGGGGGTGCTGAATAGTTGAAAACTGGGCCACCTACCTACATGAGGCAGACTATAGCAAGGTCATCTGCAGTCTAGTCTATGCGTAACGTTTTGTCGTCAGTCTTGGAAAAGCATTCCGTGTTCATCAAATAAAGCAGTATGTACGGACAGAAATTTGACAGTTTTTCATGAACTGACTGAAGTTTGACAAAGTCTCAAAAGACTGAATAGATGCAGCACTGTTCACGAGCAAGACAGCTGAGGCGTCTGTGCGTGTAGGCGCACGTCAGTCTCATCATTCACACTTAGCTCAGCTGCCAGTCTACTCTCGGTGACGCTAGCGGTTCCGAACGTCATTTTAGTGGGTGTAGTGACTTAATAAATTGGTAGGACACTGGACTTATGAATTTTTTGCGAAGTCGACAGACCTGTAAAAAATTTTCCTTGCCTCTGACAAGAAATACTAAGGATAACAGCAACCGAGATAAGAAAAGCCTAGAATACGAACTTTTGATTCATAAGTATAAGGAGTTCAATCGTGAAGCAACAAAAGAGTTTGTCTCCAAAAATGTCAACTCGTTTCGAACAGTTTACAGCAACGAGAGTGCGAAAATTAAGCATCCCTGACATCTACAGCTGGGACGGAAGAAATTCTTTCCTTGTGGTACTTCGATCTACGTTCCGCCATGAATGTCTAAGAGGGCCTATCACTGAACAAAAGCAGAGTGAGTCATCGTGCGTGGCGTCCGTCATCATCGCAACAAGGTCGCGCAAACCCATCCGATCTCTCTCATACCGGTCGGCCGCAGACAGGTTTGACTCCTGCAGCGTTTTAACGTGCGGACACTCTCTAGAAGTGATCGCTAGATCACAAACTAACACGTCGCAGCTCAACTGCACACAAGGCCTGACAAAGCTCTGTGCCACGGAGAGCAGCTCACAAAACTTCATTGCCGTGCTCGTCCTCACTCGCCCTACAAGCCGGATCTCTCATCTTCTGACTTCCATCTGTTTGACTCAATGAAGGATTAACTCCACGGAAGCAGTACGTGGATGATGATGGGGAGGTTGTTGATGCAGCAAGGCGTTGCTCCGACGTGGACCAGTAGAGTGGCACCGTGCGGGCGTAGAGGGCCTCACAGCGAGGTGGCGCAAGGCTGTCGCAGTGAACAGAGATTACGTTGAGAACTAGAGTGGGGAATAATAAGGTGTATTGGAATGCTGAATAAAGACAACCTGGTTTCCGGAAAAAAAAGTTTCCTTACTCACTGAACGCGCCTCACACATGGAGGCAACGTTTTCGATGGTCATATTGATGTGGAGCAATATGGTTTTGTTTTGTGATCAGTAACAATGTAGAAACATTACAAGAAGTTTCTATTTGTTACTTAAACAATTTAAATCACGTTGTATGTAGCCGTCTACCTGTGAAAAATAACCAGTCTTGTTGCTTTTATTCGTCTGCAGATGTCTGCACTGCCTCGTTAGTGCCGGCGTCATTGTGGATACGGAGACTGGCGTGCGGTGGCAGTGGTGGCTGCCGGCGGACCTCAGCCCGCGCTGCCCGCCGCCCGGACGCAGGCAGAGCGCCGGCAGGCGAGTTCTGAAATACCGGCGCACAGTATTTGCAGCCGGCGGGTGAACGCCTGCGCCCACAGGTGAGACCGGCTCGCACAAATAGGAGACGCCCCTCACCGCAGCAACTAGCGGGAGCTCTGTGTGCCGTATCTCAGTACCTGAAGGAAAAATTTCGCATCGCACTGATGAAAACGACACACAAACCGCTCACGGCAAATCCACTGGATCTGTATTCGTCCGACATACTCGTCAGCCGACAATCGGGAGAGTGTGTCCAAGTAATCTGTACACCACTCACGACCAAATGTCGGTGGACGGACGCGCGTGGGGTAGTCATCAAGTTCCAATAATCATCTCCAGAATGAAAAGTTGTTGACCTTTTCATGTTAGAAGGTCCTGAAATACACGAAAATCCCCGCACCATAATACCGCTCCACGCCATCTGAGTAGCCAAATCAAAATGGCACAGATCATTTGCAGACTGGTCATATGGTTTTAATTGTCATCTCGAAAAAACTAATTTACATAGCAGTTTATCTTTCTTTTTTTACATGTCTGCAGTACAAGTACACAACGAAATCTCCACGCCACAGAACAATACCATGTCGCCACAGAAGCCTAAACCAAATGCCACAGCCCCTTCATACTGTGGATCTTTTATTAATTAATGTTCGTAATTTGAAGTGTAACAACGCTCCAAAAAGTTTTGATGAGTGTTGTAACATTACTGGCACATGGAGCGATAACTCTATTCCTACACTAGCTGAGTAGCCAGCATCTATTTCAATCTTCAGTCAGCTTATCTCCTCCTGCCTCATCTGTCAGTCCATCTGCACCATCCCCCACTGCCTTTCCATCTCCTTCTGCCCCTCTCTCTGTCCATCCCCTGCTCCCCTCTCCCTGAAAATCTGCATCTTCGCATCTGATCCTTTCCACTCTCTTCATCTCCTCCTCCCCCACCCTTCGTCAGTCCCCCCTCCCCCTCTCCCTGTCCATCTCCTTATCCACATCTCTCTCTTCATTTCTTCCCTTTCCATGTGTCCATCTCCTCTCTCTCTCTCTCTGCCGATGCCTTTTCCTCCCCTTCTCTGTCCATATCCCCCCCGTCTATTCATCTCTTCCAACCCCCTCTTCTTGCATGTTCACCTCCGCCCCCTGTCTATGTCCACCTACTCCTCTTTCCTTTCTCTGTCCACTTCCTCCTCTCCCCTCTCTCTATTTCCCCTATATCTCTCCATCTAACGCTCCTATCTGTACCCACCTCCTTCTTCCCCTCACCGTCTGTCCATCACCTCGTCCTCCCTTCTCTCTCCAACTGATCACACTCAGCCCAATACGAGGCTTGTGGTTCTTACCCCTACAGTGTTTCTCTCCATATTCTAACTATCTATCTACCAAATTTGATTGAAACCTTTCCAGTGGTTGAGCATTAGCTCTTTACAGATCATTTTGCCCGCAGACGCACATGTTAAATACATTCAATACATTTCTAATAAATTTCGGTGGTATTTGTACACATATTTCATCTGTACCCCTGTGGAATTTTGCCCAACTGTTCATTTTCATGCAACTCAATGTTTATGACATCATCTTTCCTGAACTATGTGCTCTACAATAATATAATATTGCAGGTACATCCAGTGGTATATGTGGCTACTTTCTGCGAAATGATTTGTGAATAGAGTTAATAGTAAAGAAGTAATAAATTAAAAATCGTGGATGATACAGCAGTTTCTCACGTATTTTGGTGTTTACGAAGTCATATCTCCTGTACTATGAATCTTAGATTGATATATTTTTCTAGTCAAATTCAGCGACATATGTGGATACCGTCTGAATAATATGTTGCTAATAGAGTTAGCAGTAAAGAAGTAATAAATTAAAACATCGTGGATGATACAGCAGTTCCTCACGTATTTCGGTGCTTTCGAAGTCATATCTCGTGCACTATGAATCTTAGATTGATATATTTTTCTAGTCACATTCAGCAACATATGTGGATACCGTCTGAATAATGTGTTGTGAATAGAGTTAGTAATAAAGAAGTAATAAATTAAAACGTCTTGCATGATGCGGCAGTTTTTCATGCACTTTAGTTGTGCGACTGGATTCGTGATTTCCTGTCAGGAAGGTCGCAGTTCGTAGTAATAGACGGCAAATCATCGAGTAAAACTGAAGTGATATCAGGTGTTCCCCAGGGAAGCGTCCTGGGACCTCTGCTGTTCCTGATCTATATAAATGACCTGGATGACAATCTGAGCAGTTCTCTTAGATTGTTCGCAGATGATGCTGTAATTTACCGTCTAGTAAGGTCATCCGAAGACCAGTATCAGTTGCAAAGCGATTTAGAAAAGATTTCTGTATGGTGTGGCAGGTGGCAGTTGACGCTAAATAACGAAAAGTGTGAGGTGATCCACATGAGTTCTAACAGAAATCCGTTGGAATTCGATTACTCTATAAATAGTACAATTCTCAAGGCTGTCAATTCAACTAAGTACCTGGGTGTTATAATTACGAACAACTTCAGTTGGAAAGACCACATAGATAATATTGTGAGGAAGGCCAGCCAAAGGTTGCGTTTCATTGGCAGGACACCTAGAAGATGCAACAAGTCCACTAAAGAGACAGCTTACACTACACTCGTTCGTCCTCTGTTAGAATATTGCTGCGCGGTGTGGGATCCTTACCAGGTGGGATTGACGGAGGACATCGAAAGGGTGAAAAAAAGGGCAGCTCGTTTTGTATTATCACGTAGTAGGGGAGAGAGTGTGGCAGATATGATACGCGAATTGGGATGGAAGTAATTAAAGCAAAGACGTTTTTCGTCGCGGCGAGATCTATTTACGAAATTTCAGTCACCAACTTTCTCTTCCGAATGCGAAAATATTTTGTTGTGCCCAACCTACATAGGTAGGAATGATCAACAAAATAAAATAAAAGAAATCAGAGCTCGAACAGAAAGGTTTAGGTGTTCGTTTTTCCCGCGCGCTGTTCGACAGTGGAATGGTAGAGAGATAGTATGATTGTGGTTCGATGAACCCTCTGCCAAGCACTTAAATGTGAATTGCGAGTACTCATGTAGATGTAGATGTAGATGTAGATGTAGATGTAGATGTAAGACAACATGACTCCTGAACTACAATGATAATTTTGTGTGTGCATTCAGTGGCCGATCTCGATATTGTCTGTGAGACGTGTTGGAAACAGAATTGGTAGGAAGGAAGCAATATATTTAAACGTCTTGCATGATGCGGTAGTTTTTCACGCGTTCAGGGTTTATGAGATCGTATGTCCTGTAGTAAGAGTCGTACAATCATGTAATTCTTCTCGTACCTTCAGTGGTGTATTTGAAAATTGTCTACAAAATTTTTCAGGAATACAATTAATAGTAGAGAAGTAATGAAAGAAAACATCATACCACATGTGACAGTTTAACAGCATGAACAACGAAAAAGTAGTAAGGGATAAACATGTTTGCTTTCACCATTTCGTTGTATTTTGTCAGCGAGAAAAAGTTTCGTAAAGGTTCGAAATTATGTGTAAAGTTTGTTGCAAGTGTCTAAGAGCTCCCATTCTGAAGTAATGGATTACTCTTTTTTTTTTGTCATCAGTCTTCTGGCTGGTTTGATGCGGCCCGCCACGAATTCCCCTCCTGTGCTAAAATCTTGATCTCGGAGTAGCACTTGCAACCTACATCCTCAATTATTTGCTGGATGTATTTCAATCTCTGTCTTCCTCTACAGTCTTTCTTCTCCACAGCTCCCTCTAGTACCATGGCAGTCATTCCCTCATGTCTTAACAGAGGTCCTATCATCCTGTCCCTTCTCCTTATCAGTGTTTTCCACATATTCCTTTCCTCTCCGATTCTGCGTAGAACATCTTCATTCTTTATCTTATCAGTCCACCTAATTTTCAACATTTGTCTGTAGCACCATATCTCAAATGCTTCGATTCTCTTCTGTTCCGGTTTTCCCACAATCCATGTTTCACTACCATACAATGCTATAATCCAGACGTACATTCTCAGAAATTTTTTCCTCAAATTAATGCCGATATTTAATATTAGTAGACTTCTCTCGGCCAGGAATGCGTTTTTTTGTCATAGATAGTCTGCTTTTGATGTCCTCCTTGCACCGTCCGTCATTGGTTATTTTACTGCCTAGGTAGCAGAGTTCCTTAACTTCATCTACTTCGTGAGCATTGATCCTGAAATTAAGTTTCTCGCTGTTCTCATTTCTACTACTTCTCATTACCTTCGTCTTTCTTTGATTTACTTTCAGCCCATATTCTGTACTCATTAGACTGTTCATTCCGTTCAGCAGATCATGTAATGGTCATCACCTTCACTCAGGATAGCAACGTCATCAGCGAATCGTAACACTGATATCCTTTCAGCTTGAATTTTAATTCCACTCCTGAACCTTTCTTTTACTTCCATCATTGCTTTCTCGATGTACAGATTGAACGGTATGGGAGAAAGGCTACATACTTCTCTTACACTCTTTTTAATACGTTCACTTCGTTCTTCGTCGTCCACTCTCATTATTCCCTCTTTGCTGTTGTACATATTGTATATGACCCATCTCTCCCTACAGCTCAGCCCTATTTTTCTCAGAATTTCGAACATCTTGCACCATTTTACATTGTCGAACGCTTTTTGCAGGTCGACAGATCCTATGAACGTGTCTCAAGTTTTCTTTAGTCTTGTTTCCACTATCAACCGCAACGTCAGAATTGCCTCTCTCGTGCCTTTACCTTTCCCAAAGCCAAAGTGATCGTCATCTAGCGCATCCTCAATTTTATTTTAAATTTTTCTGGATATTATTCGTGTAAGCAACTTGGTGCATGAGCTGTTAAGCTGATCGTTCGATAATTCTCGCACTTGTCAGCTCTTGCCGTCTTCGGAATAGGGTGGATGATGCTTTTCCGAAAGTCAGATGGTTTGTCGCCAGACATACATTCTACACACCATAGTGAATAGTTATTTTGTTTCCACTTCCCTTTATGATTTTAGAAAATCTGATGGAATGTTATCTATCCTTTCTGCTTTATTTGACCTTAAGAGCCGGCCGCGGTGGTCTCGCGGTTCTAGGCGCGCAGTCCGGAACCGTGCGACTGCTACGGTCGCAGGTTCGAATCCTGCCTCGGGCATGGATGTGTGTAATGTCCTTAGGTTAGTTAGGTTTAAGTAGTTCTAAGTTATAGGGGACTGATGACCACAGCAGTTGAGTCCCATAGTGCTCAGAGCCATTTGAACCATTTTTTGACCTTAAGACCTCCAAAGCTCTTTTGAATTCGAATACTGGACCTCCTATCTCTTCTAAGTGGAGTCTTGTTTCTTCTTCGATCACATCAGATAAACCTTGGCCCTCATAGACGATTTCAGCGGATAAAATATGGATATTCTCGTGTCGCGGGATACACAGCTTTTTCACCCCCATCTCCACCGCTTTGACAGGTGGGAGGTTCTTATAACCACAGTGATCCTTTCCAACCCCTAAATGATATTTGTACCAGGTTTGATTGAAATTGGGCCAGTTGTTAGTAGGAAATGTATAACATTCATACCTACATATCTAAATACTTTTTACAATTTGCGTTGGTATCATATCTGAGTGGAGCGAAGATACAATAGTTGACGTCGTAAGATGGAGTGAGGTAATAACCAGAGATGCTACAACACGCTATAATAATCGTGGGAAACTGATAAAAATCAGTCGGGTTGTGTTCTGCCTGGCTGCTGCAATAAAAGATGGAGAGATTACCGTCTGGGCTACTCACCAAAATTTATTTTCGTTTATTAACTACTGCTAAGTTAGCACTCGGTCTAGCTTGTAATAATATGGGAGTACCTTTCCGAACTACACTACCATTATGTAACCAATACATCATTTAATTGTCAACTTTTAAAATACATTTAAGCAACCCGAAAGACTTGAATCACTTTGTATGTCATCGACTCCCGGCCGAATGACCGACTAATGCTAAACAAGTCAGTGTTGGTTCAGTTGCCAAGCAGGTAACATGGACGGATTGCAGTGCGCGTCTCACTGTGAGAATCTGGAAGCAGTACAGACTATCACTGAGTTTGCGATAGTGTACAAAATGGTTCAAATGGCTCTGAGCACTATGGGACTTAACATCAGTGGTCATCAGTCCCCTAGAACTTAGAACTACTTAAACCTAACTAACCTAAGGACATCACACACATCCCTGCCCGAGGCAGGATTCGAACCTGCGACCGTAGCGGTCACGCGGTTCCAGACTGAAGCGCCTAGAACCGCACGGCCACACCGGCCGGCCGATAGTGTACACTGAGGTGGCAAAAGTTATGGGATACCTCCTAATATAGGGAAGTCCCCTGTAGTAGTCTTGATCCATGCTGCCTCTACAGCCATCCATAACTACGAAAGTGTTGGCGATTTAGCATTTTGCGTACGTACTGACCTCTCAACTATGTCCCATAAATACTCAGTGGGATCCATATCGTGCGAAAAAATGGTTCAAATGGCTCTGAGCATTGTGGGACTTAACTACTGAGGTCATCAGTCCCCTAGAATTTAGAACTATATGAACCTAACTAACCTAAGGAGATCAGACACATCCATGCCCGAGGCAGGATTCGAACCGGCGACCGTAGCGGTCACGCGGTTCCAAACTGAAGCGCTCGGAACCGCACGGCCACACCGGCCGGCTATATCGTGCGATCTGGACGGCCAAACCATTCGCTCAAATGGTCCATAATGTTCTTAAAACCATTCGCGATCAAGTATGGCCTAGTGAAATGCCACATTGTCATCTATTAACATTCCATCTTAGTCTGGGAACATGAAGTCCCTTAAAGTCTCCAAATTGTCTCCAGGTAGCGGAATGTAACCACATCTAGTCAATGACCGATTCAATTGGACCAGAGGACGCAGCTCATTCCATGTGAACACAGCCCACATCATTACAGAGCCACCACCAGCTTGCGTAGTGCGTTGTTGACAACCTGGGTCCATGGCTTCGCGAAGTCTGCGCCGCACTCGAAACCTACCATCAACTCTAATCACATGAAACAGAATAAAACAGGGACACATCTGACCAGGCCACAGTTACACAGTCGTCTGTGTCCAACCGATATCGTCAGGAGCCCAGGAGAGGGGCTGCAGACGATGTCGTGCTGTTAGCAAAAGCTGCCGTAGCCCATTAATCCTAAATTTCGCCGCAACGGATACGTTCGTCACACGTCCAACATTGATTTCTGAGGATATTTGACGCAGTGTTGCTTGTATATTAGCACTGATAAGTCTACACAAACGCAGCTGCTGTCGGTCTTTAAGTGAAGGCCGTCTGCCACCTCGTTATCCGTGGTGAGAGGTAATGCCTGAAATTTGATATTCTCGGCACACTCTTGACACTGTAGATCTCGGAATACTGAATTCTCTAACGATTTCCGAAATGGAGAGTCCCATACGTCTAGCTCTAACTTCCGTTCCACGTTCAACGTCTGTTAATTCCCATCGTGCGGCAATAATCACTTGGGAAATCTCTTCATATGACTCAGCTGAGCACAAATGATAGCTCCGCCCAATGGACTGTCCTTCCATGCCATGGTGTACATGTTACCACCCCCACCTATACAGGGTGTTACAAAAAGGTACGGCCAAACTTTCAGGAAACATTCCTCACACACAAAGAAAGAAAATATGTTATGTGGACATGTGTCCGGAAACGCTTACTTTCCATGTTAGAGCTCATTTTATTACTTCTCTTCAAATCACATTAATCATGGAATGGAAGCACACAGCAACAGAACGTACCAGCGTGACTTCAAACACTTTGTTACAGGAAATGTTCAAAATGTCCTCCGTTAGCGAGGACACATGCATTCACCCTCCGTCGCATGGAATCCCTGATGCGCTGATGCAGCCCTGCAGAATGGCGTATTGTATTACAGCCGTCCACAACACGAGCACGAAGAGTCTCTACATTTGGTACCGGGGTTGCGTAGACAAGAGCTTTCAAATGCCCCCATAAATGAAAGTCAAGAGGGTTGAGGTCAGGAGAGCGTGGAGGCCATGGAATTGGTCCACCTCTACCAATCCATCGGTTACCGAATCTGTTGTTGAGAAGCGTACGAACACTTCGACTGAAATGTGCAGGAGCTCCATCGTGCATGAACCACATGTTGTGTCGTACTTGTAAAGGCACATGTTTTAGCAGCAGAGGTACAGTATGCCGTATGAAATCATGGCAGTGAATCGAGGAAGTACAGTACATACTGACGAAACTAAAATGAGCTCTAACATGGAAACTAAGCGTTTCCGGACACATGTCCACATAACATCTTTTCTTTATTTGTGTGTGAGGAATGTTTCCTGAAAGTTTGGCCGTACCGATTCGTAACACCCTGTATATATGCATATCGCTATCCATGACTTTTGTCAACAAGTGTAATTTACCCTGTAAAATGTTAATAATATTTGCTACTGAGTTTGAAAGCCTGAAAGAATTGTATTTTGACTAATACGAATGATTTGTAACTTTGCATATGATTGCTTGAGGAGTATACGTTACCACACAACATCGTTGTTCAATATGCTGTATTATCTGAAGAAAATTGGGTAGTGAAACATATCTGGCATCCATGTAATTTGTAGGATTAATTATACCAGTAAGACAGAGCCTTCGCGTGTTTCTTGGTAGTTCCATTATGGCCTCACTGCACAAGGAGGAGACCCGACATCTACGTGTTACCTCTGTACTGCGAGACGACATCACTGGAAGACTCTAGGCTGCCGGACATTTTTGAAACTTTGTCTTTTGGTTCGACACTGCAGGACACAACCAAGACCCTCATATGTCCTACTACTCCAGTACAGGTACAGAGAGTCGCGAGCCGTCTGCGGCAACATACACAAGGGATCCGCACTCAGATTGACGACTAACCGTATTAGTTGGGGTCTGTTTGATTGCAGCCACGCTGTAGTTGATAGAAGTGTAAGCCAACAACGCACCGTCACATTACACAGTCGTTGCGTGGCGAGGCGCCTGCGGTCTGGTCAAACGCATCTGAAGGGCGAAGAAGGAAGAGGCAGGCCATATGTATGTGTAGAACCAGGAATCGCAAGAGATGTGGAGATTACGGGTCTCAGACACAGGCGTATCGCAATCTAGAAGGGAAAAAAGCATCTTTGATCAGTTTTCAGTCACTGGAACATTCTGAATAATTCTGCGACTGCTCGCACACATTCAAAAACTCTGCCGAACAGTTGCAGTTGCGCAAATATTGCAGCTGTGTCACGGCGATCCAGGGGACCTCTTTAGCCGCCTCAGCAGCACGGACGTGGGCTGCATGTACCGCTGTTACCGCGAGACAAAGGAGCAATGTAAACAGAAGGACGCGCAGATTCAGAGCTGCCGAAAAAGTCGAGGATCCAGCAGTCACCGTGCAACGTGATGCTGCGTTTGGTTTACGACTGCCACGGCGTGCTGCTAACACGCTATACTCGGAGGGGGCACACTCACAGCAGCGTGTTTACTAAAGTCTGCTGACTAGTTTGCCGTGGAGTCTCGCGGGCTGTTTCTGCTGCACGACGACGCCTCACCTTCTTCCGCTCAGGACAGCCGCTCCTGCTGCCTTTTAGGTTGTCAAATTTGGCATCGCGCACAGTATTCTCCTGACATCACACACAGTCACTTCTTGTCATGTCCTCGGATGAAGGAAATATTGAGCGGCAGGCGTTTCCAGAGATTTTTGAGGTGGAACGTTTCCTCAACATCGAAAGTGCAGTCTTCTACATGTAATGCCTCTGGCTAGTCAAGCATTGTGCGGAGGGGAGAGGGGGGGGGGGGGGGGAGAGACGACGACACGTGTTGCATTCGAGGCTGACTGTGGACAGATTTAAAGGTCACGGTTTGACTTTTTCGGTGTGATAAGTAAAACTTTATGACTAGCCTTCGTACGCCGTTGAGATGAAATTGGTCGAATGTAGTCGTTCCGAGCAGACTCATGTTTCTGCTTGTGTTTCATTGTGCTTCATATCTAACTACTTATTACGGAATAGGTTGCTTAGACGGGAAAACGTCAAGAGGATTACACGTATAGATAACAGTGGCGCAGTCTCCTTTGTGAGACAAGTGGCCTCCGTAGCACATACGTGTGGCAGTATAGTTCGAGTAGCGCCGTAAGCCAAGCGGTTCAAGGCTACATGTTCCCGCCAAATATTCGTTTTCCCAAGCGCAATCTGGATTTTTGGAGCCATCTGTAGGAGAAAAAGATTATGCGAAATGACGCAAACGTCGTGATCTTAGTGCAAGTTTCTAAAGCCACTAATATGCATTGCAGGTTACATGATGTAACTTTCTTACCAGCGAGAATGTCTAACAGCATCTTCTCAAAAGGTTTTTTACTTTTACATTACAGTCAGACCTTTAGACATTAATCTGACAGTGTATGTAACGTAACTTAATGCTCGCTAGTGGCTGCATGTAACCATTACTTATACTGCATATGAATCTTCTGTGTTGAAAGTATGTAAGTGCATAATTACGTGCATTGTACGCAATCCTCACGAGCAATACACATTCGACCTACCACATGTGATAACTGTGTGTATTGCGTATTGAACTGGGCACCTGGAAACGACGGAGAGGCTTCGTCCCGCCATAGCCCTCAGTGGTTCACAGCCCCATAACAGGCCACAGCAGTCCACCCACCCCATCGCCGCTCCAAACCGAACCCAGGGTTATTGTGCGGTTCGGCCCGCACTGGAACCCCCCCCCCCCCCCCCCCCCCCGGGCACGTCATGCCAGACGAGTGTAACCCCAAATGTTTACGTGGTAGAGAAGTTACGGTGTGCGCGTACGTGGAGACAGTGTTTGCGCAGCCATTTCCGACACAGTGTAACTGTGGTGGAATAAGGGGAACCAGCCCACATTCGCCGACGCAGATGGAAAACTACCTTAGAAAACATCCACAGGCTGGCCGGCACATCGGACATCGACACTAATCCGCCAGGCGGATTCGTGCCGAGGACCAGAAATCCTTCCCGCTCGGGAAGCAGCGCGTTAGAAAGCGCGGCTAGTAGGGCGGGCTGTGATAACTGCACTGCTATGTAAACTCTAGCCGCGCGGGATTAGCCGAGCGGTTAGCGGGCACGGCAGCTCAGCGTGTTCGGTCAGAGGGTTACGTGCCCTCTGTAATAAAAAAACTGAGTTAATCGATCAACAACGAACTTCAATGGATGTCTTACGACGTCCGCCCCGAGCAGATGCAACGAACAAAAGCGAACAAAATGAGATTAAAAAAAAAAAGCGGTCTAAGGCGCTGCTGTCATGCACTGTGCGGCTGGTCCCGGCGGAGGTTCGAGTCCTCCCTTGGGCATGGATGTGTGTGTTTGTCCTTAGGATAATTTAGGTTAAGTAGTGTGTAAGCTTAGGGACTGATGACCTCAGCAGTTAAGTGCCATAAGATATCACACACATTTGAACATTTTTTGTAAACTTTATACGTAATCTCAGTGCTTAAGTTTCCAATGAAAAAAATTACACACCAGTGAACTAAATGGCATTACATTGCGAATACAGCGTGTTCAAAAAAGGTGTCAATACTTTGAGAGGTGGCACTACTCACTGAAACGAGAAAAATAGGTACAATAAACATGGGTCTGGAAATGTATATCTTCTGTGTCCAATAAAGATGGGTCCGGAAATGTATAGTTTCTGCGATGAACAAATGTTTACATGAGATGTTCAACGTGGCGTCCATTCATGACAATGCATCTCTCTGCCCTCCGCCATAAGGAAGTATACCCAGTTCTTGTTGTACGTGCTGGCGCGCATTGCAGACGCCACTCTGTAGTGTCCGCACACCACTGATTGGTGTGGCGTGGACCAATTCCTTCGACTATCCTCATAACCAAAATCGTAGAGGATTGAGGTCTGGGAAACGAGCAGGCCAAGGTAGGCCCCCCGAACAATCCAACGGGTCCTGAAATGTCTGCGTCAGATGTTCGCGCACACTGTGACGAAAGTGTGCTGGAAGCGATCGTGCTTGACCATATTCGTATTCGCCGCAGCAGTGGCCCAGCCTCCAGCAAGGCATGCGATAAGTCGAGATAATGTGCCCCAGTCAACCTTTGTGGCTAGAGTCAGGTACGGTTGCCTATATTTTCATTGAGAATCGATGTTGATGCCCCTGTCCTGAATTGCTTGGACATTTACATCTGCCCCACACGTGCTGGTTATGGAAATTCAGATCAATGCGAAACACTTCTGATCTTGTGGCCTTAGGCCTGAACACGCTGTATATGAAGAATCCCACAGAAAAGAGAGTGAGGCACACCTTCAGCTGCATTCTCACTGAAGATAGCACACGCCCCTCCATGTCAGGCGTGCGAGCTGTGCCTGGCTTTCCACTGTCAGACTTCCGAGGTGCAAGGGTACTTGTGTTCCTCAAACGCTGGAAAACTACGCCTAACGGCATTATCAGAAGGCACTCTGAGCTGCAGATATTTTTCAGCGGGGAGGTCACAGGCTCGCTACTTTCATTTGCCAAACCATAGCAGAATATCATATCCGCCATTTCACTTGTCGAGTAGTAGGCTTCTATTACTAACAAGTGGAGGAAGAAAGAAAAAATGAATGTACTATACCATTTGTACGTACAAACAGCTCAATAACAGTAAACACAGAAGCGAATCCGCATTTGGAAGAAGGTAAAACATCATGATACCTGCCTAGGTTGACAGTGCTGTATAATAAGGCACACAAACACGACGGAAACTAACATAGTCTACAACACCATTTGAACCACACAACTGATGGCAGACCGCGTAATGGTAGGTAGAACGCTGTGAGTAAGACTTCATAATACTCTGACGCCACATTTGACGGAGCGTCAATGCAAGGACTGTGCTAATATCTATAACCAAGCGTCGCGCATCCCTTCCAAAAAATACGCCTCTGTCTCAGAAGGTATGCGTTACCAGACCCACGCTTATGGGACTTATTTTCTTGTTTCGATGAGTACTACCACCTCTCAAAGTATTCAACAGTTTTTTGTATATCCTGTGTGATCTGAGAGGACAATCACTATACTCCAACTGCATAAACAATGGCCAACTCTAGTACTAGTAATTACTTTGGGTTACCTATCCAACAACGGATCAACACCGATGACTTGCAACTGCCTGCCTGAAATAAATGACGCCGCTTTGCCACTATTCAAGTAATCTCGTCATGTGCAGTGCAAGATGTTACGTACTACCTTAATATGTATGTAACAGATGGGACCTGCGAACTGAAATGCGATACCAAAATACGTTTGTCTTAAAACTTTTGAAATCAAGAGACGTGATTGCTTAATGTCAAATAATTTGAAAACTAATTTCACTTCAATTTCGCACCAAATCAAATATGAACATACCTACAGCATTGGACTTTGTTATTAACAAATAATTGAAATTTGGAACTAAGCACTAAATTGACAAAGTTAAGTTTCGACACAATTTTCGTGAAACTTCATTCTGTAAGCAAACATTACGTTCAGTATTTAAAAATGAAAATAGGTAAAGATGATGCATTTCTTCCTGAGTTCATGCATTTACGAGGTAATGAAACAACAGTACCATAAGAGCCAAAGAATGTGGATTTCGAAAATTTGTAAAACAAAACTGAAAATGTTTCCTAAACATGACATCCCACTTTCTTCAAATACAGTACTCGTAGCTGGATGTTAACTTTCTTGATAAATTGCAATTTACAGCTACATAAATCCGGAACTAGGAGTCCGCATCAGCGCACACATTTCTGCCGTACGCGCTTCAAACTTTGTCTCCCTCTCCCTAGCGGGCTGCTTATTCGTCAGCAACGTAAACTTTGGAATCCAGGGAAAGCGCTATGTGTGGTCAATATAGCATACAAAACTCTACTACTCATCAACAAACTTTCAAAATCCGAGCCCTACCAAACAAGAATTTTCCATCATGTTTCTTTCTAATATATAGCAAGGAATATTCAAGAAATTCGTTCGCACTTAAGAAATGGAAGTATTGATTCATGAATATATAAGGAAACAGTAAAAATTACGTAAAGCCGGGCATTCAGCGATTACAAAACAGAACAAAAATAATTGTGTGTTGAAACAGTAGGCATATGTAACATAATTAGTAACTGTGAGTGGTGGTAAAGCAATATGAACATCTAAAGAGCTTTAACATCACTAGTAACTGAAAACATAAGCAAGGAAGCTCTGTTTACGAGGAAATTAAAAATACAGACTCGGAGAGCAAATATCCTACATATAATTGTGTAGTGTAGACATCATCACATGTACAAAAGACAATGTGGTACATGGAACAAGAGAAAAAAATTGTATGTCTTGAGCAAAAAGCTGGAACAACAGAAAGAAATTGTACGTCTTGAGCAAAAAAGTAATCTGAATAACTAACTATGTATTAGGAGATATTAAATGTCTCTAAAAATGTAAACCCTTTTGCTAAAGAAAGGGAGAAAAATACATGTGGAGATGAAAATTTTTAACTAGCTACAAAATGTCACACACAGTACACTTCTTTTATAGAGGACACACTGTTAGTTGATTATGTAGTAACGACTTGTAGAAAGGTACATACTTGTGGACTAAGTGGAGACTCAGCGAGCACAGTAAAGTGATCATTTTCTCCGCTGATAACCTGAAGATAATTTGAAGCAGCGTTGATAAGGGTAGACTCAAGGAGGACAAAATGTTGCTGCCATTTATCCACTGACAACCCAAAGGTTCAGCATTGGCAGAATACCAGTAGTGGCAGCTCTTCATCATCCACTGTCGTTAAAACATCGTGTAGCCCATTTTCCATGAAAAGACAGGCACTGAGAGTTTGGCAAAACAAAAGTGTAGTAATATATATATAATAGGACACTTGACATGGTGCATGACTAAGCGTATTTTGTCCTCCGCTAAATGAAGCAGAACTGGACATCAAGCTTCAGTGTTCACACTATCCATAAACGAGCTCCTCTCATGGTGTACATATATATCTTTACAGTACTGAGTGCCTCCAGCAATTGCCCAGAATATGTACAACATGAATCAGTAGAAATTAAATACTATGTTAACCACATCCAGGTTACAATAGAAGATCAATTAGATAAATATATATACGGTTCTACACACATAGAATATGTTGCATATAAATGTGTAATATCTCTGAGCATCTTATACAGTGAAATCTCAAGTTTAGTATATCTTAGCCAATGAAGGTAGTGATGACATCAAGTTAGTGTCTATGTATAGTAAAATGTATCTAATACAGTGAAATCTGGAGTGTGTACCTAAGTTACACAATAAGGCCATCGAATGACATGAACATTGCATAAGTATAACAAAAGATGTCCTATTCGCTCTCTGTATTATGCTGAGATATCAGTTATTATGAATAACCACAAAAGAGACAAAAAAGAATTATATATATATATATATATATATATATATATATATATATATATATATATATATATATTGGACACGACATCTTGGTAGATGATTGTTGCAGTGTTCTGCGTGTTTATGGGTTGCATTTTTTCATATGACTTGTCACGCCAATCGCAGCACGGCATCTGTTGCCGCAATTGTCACAAGTGTATCTGGCTGCTGAGGCAGGAGCAGTGGTAGCATTGCGAAGCTTTTTCTGCCTTAATCTGTCTAACAAGCCTTCATCACGCTTCGACATTGCAGATGATATATCATCACTCCACTCTAGTCTCATGCTAGCCCGTGCCTCCCATCTGTTTGTGTCGATTCCAAAGCTCTCCATATTTCGTTTACAGGAGTCCTTGAACCTCAATACAGGACGTCCTACAGGTCTTTTCGCTATAGAGATCTATCCAAACATCACCTCGCGTGGTAATCTGTCGGGATCCATACGGTGGACGTGTCCCAGCCAGCGGAGTCATCTCTGCTTCAGGATAGCTGAAATACTGTTGCAGTTAGTTTTAGATAGCACTGCTTCGTTGGTCACTCGGTCCTTCCACGTTACTCCGAGGATGGATCTCAGGCACCGCATGTGGAAAGCATTAAGGCGATGTTCTTGTTTGGCATAGGTAGTCCATGTTTCTGATGCATACAAAAGAATGCTGAGGACGCAAGTTTGATATACAAGAATTTTGGTGTTCAAAGAGAGTTTGTTGTTTTTCCAAACACGTGTAGACAGTTTGCCAAAAGTTGTCGCAGCTCTTCCAATGCGAGCATCAATTTCCTTGTCAACAGACATGTTTGATTCTATAGTAGATCCAAGATAGCAGAAGTTATCTACGACTTGCAGAGTAGTGCCATCTAGTGTGATATTCGGGTTTGTGTTAGTACCCTGAACCATAATTACGGTCTTACTGCTGTTTACACTCATCGAGAATAGGTGGCATGCGTGACTAAATCTTGATACTAGCTCTTGCAGCTCTTCTGCGGAGTTCGCAACCATTGCAGCATCATCAGCATACAGGAGTTCACGAGCGACTATCTCGTAGCGCTTTGCCTTACTCTTCAGAAGACTGACATTGAAAAGCCTTCCATCTTTCCTAGTATGCAGATGTACTCCAACATTGCAATTCTCGAAAGCCACTTGGAGCAGACCCGAGAGGAAAATTCCAAAATGTGTAGGTGCCAACACACAGCCTTGTCTTACGCCACAGTTCATACTGAATGGTTTAGATGCACTGCCATCGAAGATTACAGAGCCACGCATATTGTCGTGAAAAGATCTTACTAAAGACAGCAAAGTTGGGGGACATCCAATATTTTCCAATATGCTGTTGAGTCCCTCCCTGCTGACGGTGTCAAAGGCTTTGTTGAGGTCAACAAAAGCCACATATAATGGCACTCTGTGTTCGCGGCACTTCTCTTGTAGTTGGCGCAAGGTGAATATCGTGTCACTTGTGGATCTTCCAGTTTGAAATCCACACTGACTCAGGGTAGATCCGACCAGCCAAGGTTTCCAGTCTCTTCTGGAGCTTAATGCTTATGGAAATGGAAAGGTGAACATCATAGTATAGGTAGCTACTGAGTGTGCAGACTATAATTGCAAATATTATCATTGAAGAGAAAAGTCACACAGGTGTCAGTCACATGTACATGTTCTTTACCTTAGTACAATAACATTTTAATACTTAAATGTAATATAATGTTATAACAGTAAAAGAATAAAATTAGATCATGTATCCTTAATCAATTACAGTACAGTACTTGCAGACTCGCAGGTGAAGCTTAATGGTAAATACTGATCAAAATAATATTCCATGAATCATTTTCATTATTAGTACCTTTTCAAAGCTCTATATGAATTAAAGTACTCGAGAGAAAATATCGATCTTGAAAGCTACACAGCCGGCCGGAGTGGCCGTGCGGTTCTAGGCGCTACAGTCTGGAGCCGAGCGACCGCTACGGTCGCAGGTTCGAATCCTGCCTCGGGCATGGATGTGTGTGATGTCCTTAACTTAGTTAGGTTTAATTAGTTCTAAGTTCTAGCCGACTGATGACCTCAGAAGTTGAGTCGCATAGTGCTCAGAGCCATTTGAACCATTTTTTGAAAGCTACAATTATGTATGTCGCAACTATTACACGAACACTATACTGGGAATGCCAGAACAACCCTTGCATTTACTACTTTCATTGTACCTGAAAGAATCATTCCAATTTACCCATCTATGTTCCACAATGTTCTGTTTCATTGCTGAAGAAGACTACCTCTCGCCAAACTTCATCAACTCTTACACTCTGCTCTCCATTTTTTATCAGTATTCTTCCTCATAAAATAATAATCGTACCGTTCAAATCATAACACATTCTCTCAATACTGTTATCCAGGTCATAACACATATCTAATAAAACTCTTATTTTCATATTTCATAATTCTGTAACAGTTGTTTTCAACACACATTCCCAACCTTCTTTTCACATCTGCCAGTAATAGATGCACAATAAAATTCATACCTCTCTATTCATATGCTTAAAAAATCCTTTGTCCTCCAAATTACTTTTAGTGTCCTACTTTATACATCAAACTTCTGTAATTTTTCACAAATCCTTCACACTGCATTATACCATCTTTCCTCATTACTTCTTATTCAGGTGCCATCAGAATACAGCAGAAACGAAATAACAATGTTTTCAATATTATTGCAATAAGCTTGCAGATTAAAAGTATGATTATATGGCCATAAATATGTAGTTTATTCTTTGTTATTACAGTGGATATAATGTAAATCCATAGCAAACCTTCATCTATTTCCGTATACAAACGTATACTACATGTCACAATTGATCAGAACACAATACGGTACAGAATAAAGCTTCTTAACTCATAGTAACAGCATTTTAATCATCATATCTGAAATACCACAATACAACTTATACTTCATAAGCACGTCATTAAAATATAGAGAAAATCCCTGCATTGCATTGTCACAGCATATACAGACCTACTTCAACATAACATCAATATACCCAAGATCAGCTCTCATATTTCAACACGCTCATTCTACTGCCTCGAATTTAGAAAACCTTCTGTCTCAGTATGAAGCACATTGTAAACGATTCGTTATATGAAGTGCTACGTTAGACTAAGAATAATCACAAAGATAAATGAAATTACAATGAAATACAGACCATTAGCTGCTTACAGGCGTTGATAAATGTCAATGGGGACAGTTAAAAAAGTGCGCCTCGACGGGACCTGGGATCCGCTGCTTACGTGACAGACACCTTATACGCCTGAGCCAGTGACAACACTGTCCACTGCAAATTAATGTATTTGCTAGCTAGCGTCTTTGATTCGTAATTAAAACGCCTACGGTCGCGGATTCGAATCACGCCGCTGTTTAAATTTTGATTAATAAACAGCATTGGCGGCCGAAGACTTCCAGCGTAAGAAGTCACCCTCATGCCGCCAACGGGCTTGTCAAAGAATTCGGAAGAGCGGCCAGAAGTTCAGGGCACTCTCTTGTCCTAGGGGTGGGAATCTGCCCCTGAAGGCGAAGGGATTAACAAAGATCGACGGCATGAGGATGCGTAAGGAAATGGAAACCACTGCATTATAGACACGTAACGCGTATCCATAGGAGATGTGGCCTGTAATTGAAAAAGTGTCATAATGATCTCGCCTTTGGCAAAAGATTCCGGAATCGTCCCCCATTCGGATATCCAGGAGGGGACTCCCAAGAGGGAGGTTACCACGAGAAAAAGATTGAATAATCAACGAAAGGATAACGTTCTACCAGTCGCGGCGTGGAATGTCAGGGACTTAAGCGTGGTAGGGAAACTATAAAATCTGAAAAGGGAAATGCGAAGGCTCAATCGAGATATGGTAGTAGCCACTGAAGTGAAGTGGAAAGAAGACAAAGATTTCAGGTCATATGAATATAGGATAACATCAACAGCAGCAGAAAATGGTATAACTGGAGTAGGGTTCATTGTAGTGGACTGTTAAGGCAGCCAGTCCACAGGGAAGTAGCCGAAAGGGCACGCGTCAACTCACGCCGTCTGGCGTTAAGTCTGGAACAGGATTCGTAATGAATGTGATAAAGAAAAGAACGTAGCTACTAGAACACTTAACTTTTATATCGTCCTTTGGTATACAGCATTCTTGATGATACAAGTGAGACTATCTTGAGATACATGCAATGGTACAAATGGCGCCTTGCTACGTCGTAGCCATTAACTTAGCTGAAGGCTATTCTAACTGTCTCTCGGCAAATGAGAGAAAGGCTTCGATCAGTGTAGTCGCTAGCAATGTCGTCGTACAACTGAAGCGAGTGCTAGTATGTCTCTCGAGACCTGCCTTGTGGTGGCGCTCGGTCTGCGATCCTGACAGTGGCGACACGCGGGTCCGACATGTACTAATGGACCGCGGCCGATTTAAGCTACCACCTAGCAAGTGTGGTGTCTGGCGGTGACACCACATTCATTATGAATAGGAAGGTAGGGCAAAGAGTGTGTTTGCTGTGAACAGTTCAGTGATAGCTTTATTCTTATCAGAATCGACAGCAAACCAACACCGACAACGGTAGTTCAGGTATACATGCCAACGTCGCAAGCTGAAGGTAAAGACATAGAGAAAGTGTATGACGATACTGAAAGGGTAATACAGTATTTAAATGGAGATGAAATTCTAATAGCCATGGGGGACTGGGGTGCAGTTGCAGGGAAAGGAGTGGAAGAAAAGGTTACAGCAGAATACGGGCCTGGGACAAGGAATGAGAGAGGAGAAAGATTAATTGAGTCCTGTAATAAACTTCAGCTAGTAATAGAGATTACTCTAGCGAATACACAAGAAGAGGAGGTACGGTACAATTGGAAACGGCTGGGTGATGAGAGAATCTGTTGAAGAGGAATGGACATCCATAAAAAGAACAGAAGCTGGGAAGGAAAACATAGGTACAAAGGAGGTAACTTCTAAGACATAATGGGTAACAGAAGAAAGGAGGGAGTACAAAAATGTTCCGGGAGACTCAGGAATACAGAAATACAAGTCGCTGAGGAATGAAATAAATAGGAAGTGCAGGGAAACTAAGACGAAATGCCTGCATGAAAAATGTGCAGAAATCGAAAAAGAACTGATAGCCGCAAGGAATGACTCAGCATACAGGAAAGTCTAAACAACCTTCGGGGACATTAAAAGCAACGGACATAACATTAAGAATGCAACGGGAATTCCTCTGTTAAATGCAAATAGTTGGAATGGCTCTGAGCACTATGGGACCTAACATCTCAGGTCATCAGTCCCTTAGAACTTAGAACTACTTAAACCTAGCTAACCTAAGGACATCACACACACATCCATGCCCGAGGCAGGATTCGAACCTGCGACCGTAGCGGCCGCTCGGTTCCAGACTAAAGCGCCGAGAACCGTGTTAAACGCAGACGAGAGGACGGATAGATGGAAGAATACATTGAAAGCCTGTATGAGGGGGAAGATTTGTCTGATCTGATAGAAGAAGGAACAGGAGTCGATTTAGAAGAGATAGGGGACATGCTATTAGAATCAGAATTTAAAAGAGCATTGGAGGACTTAAGATCAAATAAGGTAGAAGTGATAGAAATCATAAAATCATTATTTCTAAAATCGTTGGGTAAAGTGGCAACAAAACGACTATTCACGTTGTTGTGTAGAATGTATGAGTCTGGCGACATACCATCTGACTTTCGGAATAGCAGGAGCTGACAAATGCTAGAATTATCACACAATCAGCTTAACAGCTCATACATCCAAGGTGCTGACAAAAATAATATACTGAAAACTGAGGATGCGCTAGACGACGATCAGTTTGGCTTTAGGAAAAGTAAAGAGACGAGAGAGGCAATTCTGACGTTGCGGTTAATAATGGAACCAAGACTAAAGAAAAATCGAGACACGTTCATAGGATTCGTCGACCTGGAAAAAGCGTTCGACACTGTAAAATGGGGAAGATGCTCGAAATTCTGAGAAAAATAGAGGTAAGCTATAGGGAGAGACGGGTTGTATACACTACGTACAATAGCCAAGAGAGAATAATAAGAGTGGACGACCAAGAATGAAGTCTTTCGCCCCTACTGTGCAATCTGTACATGGAGGAAGCAATGATGGAAATAAAAGAAAGGTTCAGGAGTGGAAGTAAAATTCAAGGTGAAAGGATATCAATGATAGGATTCGCTGATGACATTGCTATCCTTAGTGAAAGTGAAGAAGAATTACATGATCTGCTGAATGGAATGAACAGTACAGAGTATGGATTGAAAGTAAATCGAAGAAAGGCGAAGGTAACGAGAAGTAGTAGTAATGAGAACAGAGAGAAACTTAACATCAGGATAAATGGTCACGAAGTAGATGAAGTTAAGTAATTCTGTTACCTACACAGTAAAATAAGGAATGACGGACGGAGCAAGGGGTAGAGCTTAAGGAGACTCGCAAATGGCAAAAAGGACATTTCTGGCCAAGAGAAGTCTACTAATATCAAATATCAGCCTTAATTTGAGGAAGAAATTTCTGAGACTGTGCGTCTGGAGTACAGCATTGTATGGAAGTGAAACATAGACTGTGGGAAAACCGGAACAGAAGAGAATTGAAGCATTTCAGATGTGTTGCTACAGACGAATGTTCAAAATTAGGTGGACTGGTAAAGTAAGGAATGAGGAGGTTCTGTGCAGAATTGGAGAGGAAAGGAATATGTGGAAAACACTGATAAGGAGAAGGGACAGGATGGTAGGACATCTGTTAAGACATGAGGGAATGACTTCCATGTTACTAGAGGGAGCCGTAGAAGGCAAGAACTGTAGAAGAAGACAGAGATTGGAATACGTCAAACAAATAATAGAGGAGGTAGGTTGCAAGTGTTACTCTGAGATGAAGGGGTTGGCACAGGAAAGGAATTCATGGTGGGACACGTCAAACCAATCAGAAGACTGATGACCAAAAAGAAAAAAAAAAAAGGAAAAGTACGACACCTGCCACTCCTGACTACACACTGTGGAGTACTGAAGATCTCGAAACAGTCTGTGACTTCGTGTGGCGTAAGGTGCAATGCACATGCGACAAAAATTTAAAGCTTCTCTATGAATCTGTGAATCATGGAGGCGGGTTTCACTTTAAAGAAAATCACTTTTGAGAAATGAAACTCTGATTATCGAGCAAAAGACTCTAAGAATTACAAAATTCTCTCATTACACAAATTACAAATATAGCTTTATTATTCCTCCAAAATCTTCTCCATCAGTACAAATGACGAGGAAGATAGCATGACATAAGAAGACTGTAACAATTAAAAACTTCTCTCATTCCAAAAATTACAAATATGCCTTTATTATTCCTAAAAAATCTTCTCCATCAGTACAAATGACGAGGAAGTACTAAATGAATTTTATCTCCATGATACAGTATTCCGCATAGCTTCTCCCAGATTCTCAACAACAGATCTCATTTCCTGAAAAACTCAGCTGCTCACTACTATGCCTCAAATAAGAATGTCCTAGCGCTGCTCAGAAGACTGGCCAGCAACTCAACCACAGATAAAACTAACTTATTCATCACTCCTGCAATGCATTCATTCATCTTTGTCCCAGTGCAGTAAATACAATTATAATTTACAATAGCAGAAAACATAAGAACCTTACGACTGTATTTTGTGTAAGTGAATATACTGCCGTGTCTTCTGGTTTGACCTAATTGTTACTGCTATCCGTCTCCGACGCCGCACACATCTCTTGACAAATTTGTACGGACGCAGGTTCAATTACGAATGATATTTCATCTTGCACTTGGTTCGTTTTCTCATTACCTATTTCACTGTGCACTACATTTTGATCGACTACTGCGTCCACACTTTCACTTATTACTAGAGAAGTTACTAACTGGCTCACTCCATATTCTCATTGCATATAACTTCCAGAGCTATTACTGTATCAGTCTTTTCACTTTCAGCAGGAGAGGTTTCTGATTTGCCTGCGTTCATTAGCTGATAACTATGGTCTATGTTTTCATTATATACTACATCTTGACCTATCCATGTATCAACAGTTTCGGTCTCTACTGGATTGGTTTCTAATTTGTTTATAGTTACTACCTGACAACTCCACTTTAGGTTCGCAGATCTTGGCTAGTCACTATACATTGTTTCACTACTCTCAAAACTTTTCCTATTTCCTAGCTACTCAGTAAAATCCATTCCCTATTCCTTAACACTCTGATGTCCGCCCCCGGTAACTGAGTGTTTAGCGCGACAGACTGTCAATACAAAGGGCCCGGGTTCGATTCCTGGCTGGGTCGGAGATTTTCTCCACTCAGGGACTGGGTGTTGTGTTGTCCTAATCATCATCATTTCATCCCCATCGACGCGCAAGTCGCCGAAGTGGCGTCAAATCGACGGTCTACCCGACGGGGGGCCCTCGTCACACGACATTTCAACACTTATAATTTCCATTAGAGTCCACATGCACCGTTTTATTCTTCTTCTTAATACACTCTTTAATCTCGTAAATGACGTTGCTCTCTTCCTACATCTTAGTAACTTTCTCTTCCTGTCCTTTATTACTCTCTTCTTGACATCGATTACACTGCTCAATCAGTCTTTCACTAGCAACTACCCAAGTATTTGTTGTAGTGATCGGTTCTCCTAAATCCTAGAGGCTAGAATTCTGGCGGCAGGAATTTTTTTTCGTGATATTTGGCTGGCAAAACGTGTATAACATCGCTGCAATGTCACGGACTGAAACTCAAAGCTCTCCACAGTGTCACTTTGACTGAAGGGATGCGCCACTGTTGTTGGTTAGTGGTTCTTTCGATGGAACCGATAAATTAGATGGGCCACTTGGTCCTACATGACAATACAAAAAGAGGAACTAAATTCGGACAATATTATCTCCTACTCCATTCATTTCGCTGTACTAGTTTTCTACTAAACAATGAAGTGGGCGCCAGGTATTCCTACAAAAGATTTACAAGTCGAAAATCCATGAAACAGGGCCCCCTAAAATTTGAGTCTGCCACTCTGGAGAAAGTCTAATGAAAATGAATGTAGCACACTGTCTTGAGCAGCAGTTGCGGATGCACTCTGCACCTTAGGACCGTGCCTCGGTCTTGTCTTTGCTGTATGCGCGTTTCTGTTGCTTATAAAACAGTTCCCGTTGTCAACCTCAAATCTCTCGAGCTACTGGGTATACTGCACTATCAGTGTTACACCCATAAAATAGATGCCAATGTGAGGCTTGTAAGTAAAGGCCATCATACGATCCGAATGGCTCGAATGCTGATTTATGCTATTCTATACTGTATTTACTGCAACTAACAACTAGGCTAATAGCTGTAAACTGAGCCGTGGCTGGCTCATGCTATGCGGTGGATTAAACCTTCATTGCGATTCTGTCTTTACTCTCCCGCGGTTATCGCGATTATGCTGTTATCCTCTCTTTCCGCGGATGGCAGCAGCAATGTGTAACAATATTCGCACCTTGTGCTATCTTTGACCTGGCGCTTATAGTTTCCGGCTGGGCGGTGTGCGACGAGTCGGTCGGTTGGCGTGGAGCAGCGAGGAATTTTCGGCGGGGCGTAGTTTGTCCGGGGCCCGCTGGCGGTCTCTACGCGGTGTCGGAGAGTGTGGCGCTGTTCCCAATGATACGAGGTCCGTGGCTCACCGACCCTGGACACGAAAGTTGAGTTTTGATTTAACCCACCACCAAGTCAAAACTGTTCACATTGTGTCGTTTGGAGTTCGTTGTACGCTATTGGGATATTCCCTCGAACAACAACATGGTTTTCAAGTTGGAAAATTCTAGCCACCCTCCGGTAGAGTTTTACTGTATTTGGTTATTTGAATTGAAGTGCAACAGCGGAATCTTCTGCTTTGTGGCCGTCAACGTTCCGGTTACCTGCCCTGGCCGTTGACGTAAATTTCAGGCCGTGTAGTTTCCTCATCGTGTTGTTGCTGTCCAGCACGGTGTGTACTTTGACAGCTCCGTGTTTGATTGGTTGCGGGCGCCAATATCTTCTTCATTGTTCCGGTGAACTCCATGTTGTGCCCTGGTCGGGTGAAGTAGAAGTTATCAAAAATGGTTCAAATGGCTCTGAGTACTATGGGACTTAACTTCTCAGGTCATCAGTCCCCTAGAACTTAGAACTACTTAAACCTAACTAACCTAAGAACATCACACACATCCATGCCCGAGGCAGGATTCGAACCTGCGACTGTAGTGGTCGCGCGGTTCCAGACTGTAGCGCCTAGAACCGCTCGGCCACTCCGGCCGGCGAAGTGGAAGTTACATTGTTATCTGTCGATTGGGTTGTCGTCGGATCGTGAATGGTTGGCCCGACTGCCTGACTCACCTAAGCGAGCGTTAATGTTTGAATTACAGGCCGACCCTCGAACATGTGAGCGCGTTTGTTTGTACTGCCCTATATATTTTTTTTTTAATTTGTTCTCGCAGTTTGTGCTTGTAGGGCTTCTAGCCGATTTTCGTTTTAAATTAGAGTTTTTTTCCTCTTAAGGCCTTCAGCCTAGTTTAAAGTACTGTTTCACGTAAGATCTTTGGTATTTAAAAAAATGAATGTTTTGGAGTTTTAAGTGTTAGGCCTTCAGCCTATTTGAATTTAACTTGTTTACTTCAACCTAACTAAAGAACTGTTTTAAGACAAGGCTTGTCTTTTAAATTTCTGATTATGCTTGAGTTTTAAGTTATTGGCCTTCAACCGTTCTTAAATTAAAGTGGCTTTCAGCCGGTAATTAAGTCCCAAAGATTAAAGCTATGTGTTTAAAAAAAATTTGGGCTCTTGTAATGTTTGATCAAATAATAAAGTTGTATGTTTGAGTGTAACTGACAGCCCCTTATTTTGACCCCTTTGCACAATTTATACTATCTGTCCTGTCCTGCGGGTTAAGTAGAGCGTCTCATAAATCAAGTCTTGATTCCGTTCAAGAACCGAATTGAGTTATATTTAGCTCTGCACTTGAATGTTTAACGATTGTACATCTTTTGCAAAACAGAAGCACTTTTAGAGGTATCTTCCAGAGACGAACGGAAGTCGTTGTTGTACGCTACAAAATATAATACCCATGCAGTGCCAAGTAACTATGCAGCTCATAACTTTCCGTATTAAAGACATGGAAATTATAAGAGATGCTGGAAGTGATCCCCTTGAAATCGAAGACACAGTTGCACACGTTTCTGCGTGTTTTTGAAGATGTTGTACAGTATATCGGGAGTGATGTGCAGAATGTGACGTGTGAGTGCAGCCTGGAGTTCTTGTATGGTGTACAGACTGCCTTCATAGGCCTTTCCCTTCACCATACACCTTATAAAGTAGTATGGTGGAGCCAAGTCGGGCGAATGCGGAGGCCAGAGTCCTCGATAGATGATGCGGCCACCGAAGATGTCCTTTAAAATGTACATCGCCATGGTGGCGGTAAGTGCAGTCGCCCATCCTGCTGGAACCAAGCATTCCCAATTTCGTCCTCATTCATTTCACCTTGGAAGGGCTGCAGAATGCAGGTGCAGTACCGTTCTGAATTTATGATGTCCTGAAAGAAGATAGGCCCAATGACGCGTTTACGAGTCACGGCGCACCAAACACCAACCTTTTGATCATGCAGTGGACACACCTTAAATTCATACGGATTCTCCGCAGTAAACACACGACTATTCTGGCTATTCACGTAATCGTAGACGTGAAACCATGCCTCATCCGTGAAAAACATAGTGTCAAGAATCCTCTTACTATTGTCCTGCAGGAGGACAGAAACCAGTTGCAAAAGTTTACACGCGCTGGCCGATAGGTGTTTCTCAGTTCATGCACGACCGATATTTTGTACGGATACAGGGTCAGTGACTTCCAGAGAATCTTGTGGGCGGAATCCACGGATACGTGGGCCTGCTGAGCTAGCCGTCTAACAGATTGCTTGGGACTTTGCAGCATCATGTCTTGCACTTCCGCCACCTTCTCATGGGATATGCATGTGGATGCCCTGCTGATTTTGGACCATTATGAAAGCTTCCGGTCTTTCGAAACTTGGTGATTAGGTTCCGTGCTGCATTGCGGTTAGGCATTTTCAGTCCTGTGAACTGAATGAACAAATGCAGCTTCTACTGCTGAGGTATACTTGTCTCCATTGAGGAACACGTGCTCCACCAGAAACACAGTGTTCAGTCGCCAGCATGATGACCTGGTCCACAATGATGTCACACGTGTTACTCGTTTTTGAGACTCTTAATATTGTTGAGATTATACCGAAATCTAGTGATTGTCTTCCGTGGTCTGCCTTCTCAAAAGCCTTGGCTAAGTCACGGAAGAAGTGTATCGGCCCTAATCGTGTTTCAACATTTTCCACCTTCCAGCAACAGGAAGGAATACATTGTCGGCCTCCTTAAACCAATTACTAAAAGTCGACGGTTTGTCTGTATGGTACGCACAGAGCCGTCTCATTGATTATATTCTATACAGGGTGAACGTTAATCAAACCGACAAACAAGATCCCAGGAACATTTGTCCTGAAAAGTATCATTGCCACGGGAGATGGTACTGACGGGTGAAAGTCCCTGTGACCACGTGCCGTGTTTTCCTTGTTGCCTGTAGGCTGTGTGATTGACGCAGCGTACTATAAGCAGCAGAATGGTCTGGTGTTCATGTCGCAAACAGGCTGAGATGGTGTTCGTGTACGGCCAGGCAGACAGAAACGGTCGAGAGGCAGAACCCACGGCCCGACGCCTCGCTGCACGTTCGTCTCCCTGAAAGCACCCGCGATTACACAAAAGCTCAAAAAGGGCTTGAAACGTTGTGCGAAGTGCTTGGTGTCTGTAGGGGCACTTGGTTCGGTATAGGCGTGCAGCTTCCCGACCGTTCCCGTCTGCTTGGCCCTACGTAAACAGCATCTCCGCTTGTTCCCGACACATTCTTCCGGTTACAGTACGCTGCGTCAGTCAAACAGCGTGCAATACACAAGGAACACACGACATGTGGTCAGAGGAATTGTCATGCGTCAGCGCCATATATCGTGGCAACGACGCATTTCCGGACACATGTTCATCGGACCTGTTTTCCTCCATTTCCAGTCTGGAATGCGTCCCTGTAGTTCGTCGGTTTTATTAATGGTTTTCATAAGCGCCCACAACAGTTATACGATTTTTAAAGAGAAGGTATGAAAAACTCTATTACAGAGATCGCCTAAACTCTATTTTATTTTATTGGTCCTGTGCACAACAAATAACTTACTTGGTCTTTCTGCTGCCACTGCTTGATCTGCTGCATTCCGTTATTTAACAAAAACATAAAAAAACCTATTATTCATGCTGAGTGCAATGCATGTTCTGTATGGCGGCTCCTGCTGTTGCTGCGGCTGCTGCTGCTTACTACAACTACATATAATTCAAGAGAAAGGGTTTGGTCAAATCTAAACTCGATAAATGATAACCCAAACAGAAAAACTATATTCTGAAAGCAATTCTTTCTCATTCAATTAACAAAACGCTAGAAGCTCTTTGAACAATCGCTTCGTTAGTAAATCTGCCTCCAGTAGCATTAAAGCAATATTACAAATTAATCAAACTCTTGAGACAGTCTGAAATACTTCTCAATTGAATTCATAGTGAAACAGTTCCCTGACGATTACAAAAGAAATCAATGACAAAAATCAATACTTAATCTAACAATTGTTTCCCCTTAAGAATTCAACTCCTATCATTATCAAAATTACCGTCTGCTGCTACGCACATACACAAACCCTTCTCTTTAAATTAATAAGCGCGCTGAAAATTATAAAAAATATCAACTAAATACCAAATCCTGTGTCGCTGCTGGCGGACACGGCAGTACGGCAGCTCGGCGACGACCCTCGCCCAACACACGTGCGCACCACAGCAGGCGGGCTCCTACTCTGGCTTCAAAACTGCCACTGGTTAATCCGTGCGCTGCGAGGCGCGACAACAATATCTTAGATTCCAGAGCTTGTGTATGCACGCTGTAGCCAAACTTTACATCCTTTCCTGATGGACTCTACTTGTACAAATGGTTGAAATGCCTCTGAGCACTATGGGACTTAAAACCTAAGGTCAGCAGTACCCTAGAACTTAGAACTACTCAAACCTAGCTAATCTAAGGACATCACACATATCCCTGCTCGAAGCAGGATTCGAACCTGCGACCGTAGCGGTCGCGCGGTTCCAGACTGAATCGCCTAGAACCGCTCGGCCATAGCGACCGGCTCTACTTGTACCAACAGCCTGCAAACTCGGGCCGGCCGGTGTGGCCGTGCGGTATGGATGTGTGCCTCGGGCATGATGTGTGTGATGTCCTTAGGTTAGTGAGGTTTAAGTAGTTCTAAGTTCTAGGGGACTGATGACCTCAGCAAACTCGGCAGCACCCAGAACCATCTTTTCCTTTCCATACGCTTGTAGTTCGTTGTTGTAGTTTAACATGTCTGTGTAGTTAAATACAGTGAATAGAAGGCTGCCCTGTAGATAATTGTCTCTCGTCTCTTCTGTCGTTTCGTAATAACCGACAAGGGGACACTATGACATTGGGGTAACGCATTTACTCCAAACTTTTCGGGGTGGTCCATTTATAGTGACGAGGCCAAGTATCTCACGATATAAGCGTCAAACGAAAAAACTACAAAGAACTCAACTTGTCCAGCTTGAAGGGGGAAACCAGATGGCGATGTGGTTGGCCCGTTAGATGGTGCTGCCATAGGTCAAACGGATATCAACTGCGTTTTTTTAAAATGGAACCCCCATTTTTATTACAAATTCGTGTAGTACGTAAAGAAATATGAATGTTTTAGTTGGACCACTTTTTTCGCTTTGTGGTAGATGGCGCTGTTATCGTCAGAAACATATGGCTCACAATTTTAAACAAACAGCCGGCCGGAGTGACCGAGCGGTTCTGGGCGCTACAGTCTGGAACCGCGCGACCGCTACGGTGTGTGATGTCCTTAGGTTGGTCAGGTTTAAGTAGTTCTAAGTTCCAGGTGACTGATGACCTCGGAAGTTAAGTCCCATAGTGCTCAGAGCCATTTGAACCCTGTTTTAGACCAACAGTTGGTAACAGGTAGGTTTTTTAGATTAAAATACAGAGCGTAGGTACGTTTGAACATTTTATTCCGGTTGGTCCAATGTGATAGATGTACCTTTGTGAACTTATCACTTCTGAGAACGCATGCTGTTACAGAGTGATTACCTGTAAATACCACATTAATGCAGTAAATGCTCAAAATGATGTCCGTCAACCTCAATGCAGTTGGCAGTATGTGTAACGACATTCCCCTCAACAGTGAGTAGTTCCCCTTACGTAATGTTCGCACATGCATTGACAATGTGCTGACGCATGTTGTCAGGCGTTGTCGGTGGATCACCATAGCAAATATCCTTCAAATTTCCCCATAGAAAGAAATCCTGGAACGTCAGATCCGGTGAACGGGCGGACCATGGTACGGTGCTTCGACGACCAATCCACCTGTCATGAAATACGCTATTCAATACCTCTTCAACCACACGCGATCTATGTGCCGGGCATCCACCATGTTGTAAGTACATCGCCATTCTCCCATGCCGATGAGGTAACATCGGTAGAACATTACATCGGAAATCAGCGTACATTGCACCATTTAGATTGCCATCGATAAAATGGTGGCCAATTATCCTTCCTCGGATAATGCCACACCATACATTAACCCGCCAAGGTCGTTGATGTTCCACTAGTCACAGCCATCGTGGATTTCCCGTTGCCCAGTAGTGCATATTATGCCGGTTTACGTAGTCGCTGTTGGCGAATGACGCTTCGTCGCTAAATAGAACGCGTGCAAAAAATCTGTCAGCATCCCGTAATTTCTCTTGTGCCCAGTGGCAGAACTGTACACGACGTTCAAAGTCGTCGCCACGCAATTCCTGGTGCGTAGAAATATGGTACGGGTGCAATCGATGTTGATGTGGCATTCCCAATAGCGACGTTTCTGAGATTCCCGATTCACGTGCCGTTTGTCTGCTACTAATGTGCGGATTAGCCGCGACAGCAGCAAAAACACCTGTATGGGCATCATCATTTGTTGCAGGTCGTGATTGACGTTTCACTTGTGGCTGAAAACTTCCTGTTTCCTTAAATAACGTAACTATCCGGCGAACGGTCCGGACACTTGGATGGTGTCGTCCAGGATACCGAGCAGTATACATAGCACACGGCCGTTGGGCATTTTGATCACAATAGCCATACATCATCACGATATCGACCTTTTCCGCAATTTGTAAACGGTCCATTTTAACACGGGTAATGTATCACGAAGCAAATACCGTCCTCACTGGCAAATGTTACGTGATACCGCGTACTAATACGTTTGTGACTATTACCGCCCCATCTATCACAAAGCGAAAAAAGTGGTCTAACTAAAACATTCATATTTCTTTATGTACTACACGAAATGTACTAAAAATGGGGGTTCTTATTTGAAAAAAACGCAGTTGATATGCATTTGACCTATGGCAGCGTCATCTAGCGGGCCAACCATAGCGCCATCTGGTTTTCCCCTTCAGGCTAGACGAGTTTCGTTCTTTGTAGTATTTTCTTTTGATGCTTATTTCGTGAGAGATTTGTCCCGGTCACTATCAGTGGACCACCATGTATATTGTGAACCAGCATCGGGAGGGAGGGACACTCGGTACTCTAAAAATACATATGTACGCCTTGAGAGTAACTGATGTATGCAGAGTATGAAGCTTGACGTCCAGTTATGGTTTGTTTAATAGAGGACCAGATACGAAAAGTCAGTCGCACTGGTTGTTGACATGTTCCATGTGACCTTTCGCGAAATATTTGAAATATATCTTTAACCGTATAGCATTTCAGGTTTTTCAGTATTTTCGTGATGCTCTTCGATAGTTTTAATAAACAAGTAAAATCACTCGCGTTTCTTTTTATACGTTCGCCATTAGTTCTATTTCGTACGGATACCAGACACTGGTGCAATATTGTAGGACGCATTGCACTCGTGTTTCTATTTTCGCAGTGCCCTGCTACCTGCTTAACTAGCTACTGACTTTAAGTTAAAATTTCATTTCATGTGACTTATGAACTCATACTTCATCTATTCACTTTATCTCTTAGAACCTGATATTTCAGTTACTGTCAGCCTTTTTTCCCCAGTTTTTCGCTGTATCGATATCCAAAGAATTTTTACGTGTTGTTTCGGGATATTTCACCAAAATTATTTACGTTTACTTCCACTATATTTGCCGATTCTGTAATTTATCTTTCGTGTTACACATGCAATATCCATCCCACGTTCGTCCCCTCCCTCATTCCTTCTATCTCCACACACACACAGGCACACTGCGCCGTAGCAGAGTGGCGAGCAGGCCGAGCCGTTGTCTCAGGAGGCGAATCTGTCGCGGCGGGTGCCATAATTAGACGCCTACGTGACGTGGCAAACAATTTTAGCGTCGCCCCGCAGCCCGTGTGATTTCTCTCTCTCTCTGTGTGTGTGTGTGTGTGAGGGCACACAAGCGCCTCCACTCCGTGTAATTAAATCTGCGCGGCGAGTCACGTGCAGATGAGGCGCCTGCTCTCCTGCGCGGTAGCCGCAGGCGGCTCACGCCGTACTACTGCGTTTCAGTTAACGGTCACGGTGCCGTAAGAGGGAAATGATTCAGTAGCCTTGGATAATAGTCTCTCTGTACTCTAAGGGCATTTTCGTCGGTGCAGCTGTTGAGCATCTGTTTTGTGTTCCTTCCAGAAGGTGTCAGATTCGTTTAACAGAGAAGCCCTCCGTTCTGTGAATAGTTTATTGCGTTGAAATTCCACTGCTGTCAGTCGACACTGCCGATTGTGAATTTTCTACTTCAACAACATCGGGACTTTTATTCTTCTGCACCACGAACACTTTCGCCTAACTGGTACTCCACTATTCTCATGCCTGTGAAACATCCGAATCAAAATATCATTTCTACACAATTTTCAGTGTTTTTAATTAACATAAAAGGTCATCCTTACAGATGGAGAATGGCGTGAGTACATGCTGCGCGTGTAACATTAACGGACTTTTCAGAGCTCGCCCGGAAGTTGCGTACGCTTGTCGCCACCTTGCAGGCTTTGAGAGACGTAGCGTCACGTGACACAGACGGCTGGTTGTGTGTAGCGCAGTGAGCGCAGAACGACGCGCAGGCGGCTGTACTCTGGAGAACAGAGTGCCGAGCGGCCACGAGAGGAGGTCGCGGACCAAACAGCTGACAGCTGGCCAGAGCGCCGCCGTGAACTGCAGTTCTGCTGGCTGGGCTGACATCTCGAGTTCTCACGCGTCCGTTACTGCTGGCACCTCACTGCACACAACATTGCCTCCTGTGCTGCAGAACCAGAGTCGGCTGGGACATTTAATGGCGTTCTGTGCTGTTCCGCGACGAGTCTCTTTTGTTTCTGGCGGTCGGAACGACGTCAGCGAGTCTGTAGACGAGCTGGTGAAAAGCCACAATGTGAGGTGGCTTAATTATTCGTGTAGCGCCACTGTACATATTTTTATTCATACTTTTATACTCCGATAGATCTCCACAGGTCCGTTAACAAAATGAATGGGTAATGAATACTCTTTTCATAATTCGTATTACTACTTGCAAGATGGGTATGTTACTCCACATATTGCCTACAGACAAGCTACAAGCTACTGCTGTTTGCAAGAAGCTGTATTTTTATCGTTTATCTGGCGCAACAGCCCTGTGGAGAGACACCGGAGGGAAGCAAGCAACCAACCGGCGGCTGGTGTCTTCCGTTGGAAGTGATAGACAAAGTGTCTCAACGGCTGTCCGAGGACGTGGCTAGAAAGACGATTAGTTTCTGCCCTTGACCCTGTCTAAAAAGAACATGAAATAAAAATCTCCCTCTTGCAGACGCTCTGTCGAAACCTTGAAATTGCGCTCGGGCAGTGATTGCAATCTTGACAAAACTTGGCTATAGATTACTATCGTTGGTGCATGATTTATAGCGTTACCAAAACTAGAGAGAGGTTAGAATCTTGGTAAAGACACACACTTTGTCTTCTGCATCCAAATACGACCGTCTTGCTACAGTCTATCGGGTCTCACATGTGGAGTGCCGCATACGGCCGGCGCTCACGCAGTCACGAGTAATGATGAGATTCGGGCAGCGATGCTTCTCCCTGGTATAATTTAGGAAGCGGGGCAATTGTTTGACTTTCTGAAGTTAGTTGTTTTGGTGTCCATCACTATAATATTATGTTTGTCGTCTTCTAAAATTCTTTTTAATGTTGCGAAAATATCACCGTGGACTTCCTTACCTACATTTCAATTTTACATGCAGGAAGCCGACTCTAGGGAACACCAGTGCCTCTCAAGATGATATAAAACATGAAGGAAATTCCTCCCAGATTCGCTCAACTTCAGTAAAAATAATACTGTTATTAAGTCTTCTCTTACTCAGAATTACATATAATATAAAACACTCGTAGCACTTCATACTCCGAGCAGTACATCTTAACCATCTTTCTACATACGAGAGAGAGTGAAACAAAATCATGTAAAAAAGAGTGAATGATGTTTTTTGTTCATTTGTCTGCCCTTACTGCGCATTCATAATTAATGTCTTTGCCGACGCTTAAGCTCGGTCTTTGGTTCTATCTTTGTCGCTGTTTCATTTGTTAATAAATTGTAACATTACCATATCTGGGGGTCTTTCACCATGTACCTTCACAAACCATAACCACCCTGCCTCACAACAAGAAGCAGCGATTCTCGAGACACCCACTTCTGACTTCCTTGTGTCTGTGGGTGTGTGTGATGGGGCGGGGGCGGGGGGGGGGGGGGGAGGAGGGTCAGGAAGGGGGGCTATACGATATGACAACAGAGCTGAGGGAAGAGTGAATTGTCTACTGTATGAGGCGGTATGTTGTCATAGAAAGCCTTCATGATGGGGTATCAGATACAATATTGCAGCATCATAAACCAAACCCGATACAGTATCGCATTCGGGAGGACGACGGTTCAATCCCGGATCCGGTCATCCTGATTTAGGTTTTCCGTGATTTTCCTAAATCACTCCAGGCAAATTCTGGGATGGTTCCTCTAAAAGGGCACGGCCGACTTCCTTCCCCATCCTTCCCTAATCCGATGAGACCGATGACCACGCTGTCTGGTCTCCTTCCCCAAACAACCAACCAACCAGCCGATACAGTAGTTCACAAACTGCCTATTGGCTTCTGTCTCGGGTTCTTCGGCCGACGTTCACCTGATGATTTGACTGACGTTTCGCTAAGATGAGTGGCTGGCATTGTCAAAGCTTCACCCTCCATTACCGGTGGTGAACTGGAGCCGAGCTCGCGGCCGCAGACTATATGTACCTGGCGCGCCAACGTCCGAGGGCTTCTACGCGCTCATTTCCGGTGCGGTTCTCCTCTTGCTACCTGCGACGATCGTTTGCTGCAGCACAGGAAGCCAGGATCCGTTTACCTTATGGCTTTCTTCTTTCTTGTTGAACACGTGTTTTTGTATTTCTACAGCTTCTCTGAAGAAGCGGGTATGATAGTGCTTTTCTACAGCCAGAAATTCCATGTTGGCGAATGTTATTTACTCGGCAGAATGGCTGAAAGCCGCGCCTACACAACTTGAATAACTTTTCTAGGTATGGTAAAGGCTGTCGAGTGGGAAATGTAATGCAGTGTACTGTTATGGAGGACAGATGGGGCCCGCATACACTGTAGCGCACAACACCATGAGCTGCGACGACTGCTGCCTGCGTCGCTCACTGGTGACAAATAACACAACTATCTCTTTCTATCTGGATTGAACTTCGCCAATCAAACTCTCCCTACACCTTGATGAAATCAAGGACTCCTATCTGCCCCTAGAGTAACTGTTGGTTTGGTACACCAGTCAGATAACCAGTCCACCACGATGCCACTTAGTATGCGCTCGCAGGCATTTAACTAGTACCCTGTCCGTGTTCACACCGCACAATAAGTGTGGTGGCCGACACAGTGAACAATACTTAATCGCGAGCGACTCAATAAAGAGCATCACTCCAATTCGCTAACCACAGAGGTGCTATCCCTGTGTAGTACTGAGGAGAGACTTCGTTCCTCGCTCTTTGCGTACACGTACGAGCGCTCTCGCTCTTGATACGTGTTCCCACTCCAAGAGCGACAACGGAACGGTCCCTTTTACTGGAAAAATTGCAAGGGTGTACCATTCGCTGTCTTCCCTCACTCCTGTGGCTCTTTGAATCGGAAATATTCCGCCAATCAGCGTTGCTCTTTTAAATGGGAGAATGATGTTCCGTTTAAGTCGACCAACGCGGAAATATGTAGCATCTCCTTTAGGCGTATACTGTACTCTTGTGAGAACTCCGTAACTACGCAGTCGGTCCGTCAAAAAATGCGTCTTCTGGGCGCTCCCACACAATGTAGCGGAATTTCTTTTTAAGTCGAACACGGTTGTCGTTATCCCTTCGCTCTGGCAAAAGCTGTCCTCTCTCTGGGTGGTCGCTCTGGTCGAAGTAGGTGTGTGTTGACTCACCCCTCTGAAGGGACGAGCCTCCCAGCGGGCTGGTTGCCTCTTTAGAACGAAAATTCCTGTTGCCGTCATGTTGTGTACGCCAACCTCGACTTTTTGAACTTCGGTGCGCACTTGCGATATACTTATTAGATTTGCATATCGCTTACATGAATTCATACAAAATTCACTCTACCCCTCTACATCTACATCCATACTCCGCAAGCCACCTGACAGTGTGTGTCGGAGGGTACTTTGAGTACCTGTATCGGTTCTCCCTTCTATTCCAGTCTCGTATTGTTCGTGGAAAGAAAGATTGTCGGTATGCCTCTGTGTGGGCTCTAATCTCTCTGATTTCATCCTCATGGTCTCTTCTTGAGATATACGTAAGAGGGAGCAATATACTGTTTGACTCCTCGGTGGAGGTATGTTCTCGAAACTTCAACAAAAGCCTGTACCGAACTACTGAGTGTCTCTCTTGCAGAGTCTTCCACTGGGGCTTACGTATCATCTCCGTAAGGCTTTCGTGATTACTAAATGATCCTGTAACGAAGTTTGCTGCTCTCTGTTGGATCTTCTCTATCTCTTCTATCAAGCCTATCTGGTACAGATCCCACACCAGTGAGCAGTATTCAAACAGTGGGCGAACAAGTGTATTGTAAACTTTCTTTGTTTTCTGATTCCATTTCCTTTGGATTCTTCCAGTGAATCTCAGTCTGGCATCTGCTTTACTGACGATTAATTTTATATGGTCATTCCATTTTAAATCACTCCTTAGGGCTACTCCCAGATAATTTATGGAATTAACTGCTTCCAGTTTCTGACCTGCTATAATGTAGCTAAATGATAAAGGATCTTCCTTTCTATGTATTCGCAGCACATTACACTTGTCTACATTGAGATTCAGTTGCCATTCCCTGCACCATGCGTCAATTCGTTGCAGACCCTCCTTCATTTCAGTACAATTTTCCATTGTTACAACCTCTCGATATATTACAGCATCATCTACAAAAAGCCTCATTGAACTTCCGATGTTATCCACAAGGTCATTTATGTGTATTGTGAATAGCAACGGTCCTACGACACTCCCCTGCGGCACACCTGAAACCACTCTTACTTGGGAAGTCTTTTCTCCATTGAGAATGACATGCTCCATTCTGTTATCTAGGAACTCTTCAATCCAACCACACAATTGGTCTGATAGTCCATATGCTATTACTTTGTTCATTAAACGACTGTGGGGGACGGTATCAAACGCCTTGTGGAAATCAAGAAACACGGCATCTACCTGGGAACCCGTGTCTATGGCCCTCTGAGTCTCGTGGACGAATAGCGCGAGCTGGGTTTCACACGATCGCCTTTTTCGAAACCCATGCTGATTCCTACAGAGTAGACTTCTAGGCTCCAGACAAGTCATTCTACTCGAACAAAATATGTGTTCCAAAATTCTACAACTGATCGACGTTATATAGGTCTATAGTTCTGCACATCTGTTCGATGTCCCTTCTTGGGAACGGGGATGACCTGTGCCCTTTTCCAATCTTTTGGAACTCTACACTCTTCTAGAGACCTACGGTACGTCGCTGCAAGAAGGGGGGCAAGTTCCTCCGCGTACTCTGTGTAAAATCGAACTGATATCCCATCAGGTCCAGCGGCCTTTCCTCTTTTGAGCGATTTTAATTATTTTTCTATCTGTCATCTTTTTCAATAGCTACCATTTTGTCATTTGTGCGACAATCCAGAGAAGGAACTGCAGTGCAGTCTTCCTCTGTGAAACAGCTTTGGAAAAAGACATTTAGTATTTCGGCCTTTAGTCTGTCATCCTCTGTTTCAGTACCATTTTGGCCACAGACTGTCGGGACATTTTGTTTTGATCCACATACCGCTTTGACATAATACCAAAATTTCTTAGAATTTTCTGCCAAGTCAGTACACAGAACTTTACTTTCGAATTCATTGAACGCCTCTCCCATAGCCCTCCTCACACTACATTTCGCTTCGTGTAATTTATCGAGTTTGGGTTCGAATGAAGCGTCTTGATGTACAGAATACGATTGTGAGGACGGAATATGTAAGAAATGAAGATGAGGAAGCCATGCCACCTTACACTGTGTTAACCGCTATGCCAGGATAGTGTAATGGATAGCACATGTGCTTGGTACACGGGACACCTGGGTTCAAGTCCGAGCCTTGGCACAAATATTAATTGATTACTTCAGCTTCTATCCTCAAAGCATTTGTACTTGTTAGTCCATTGACTTTTGCAGATATGAAGATGGTGTCTGTTCTTTCAGACATGTCCAAAAGGACAGATGTTCATTTCCTTTCTTTTTCCTTTTTAGGTCATGTCCGGAAGAACAGACACCCTAGGTGAACTCGAAGAATGTAATTAGAATGAAATCCGGACCTTTAGCTACTTACAGCCATTGATCAGTATCACCGGATTCAGTTAAGAATGTTTGCCCCAAACGGGACCTCCTGCTTACATGGCAGACGCTCTATCCGTCTGAGCCATCAAGGACAGTGCGACTGCAGGGACAGATCTCTGGCACGCTCCCCGTGAGACGCACGTTTCCAACTTGCTGTCCGCACACTTCATTTGTAACGCCCCTGCCCACTATACGCATTACTCGCGGCAGTCAATCTACCGATTCCAGTAAGAGTTCGGGCAATGTGAGTGCATCCGCACTGAAGATCGTTGGCCGGTAAGCCTTATCTTATGAAGATGGTATCTGCTCTTTCGGACAAGATGAGAATGTAAGCGTTTGAAGTGTGATGTTACAGAACAATATAGAAAACTATGTCGACTGATGGCGTAAGAAATTCCGATGAATTTCTGAGGGAGACTAGAAGAAGTGATAGGATAATGAGGGATGTCCTATGACATGAAGGACAAGTTTTCGTGGTACTATAGACAGCCATAGAGGGTAAAAACTGTGGGGAAGACAGAGTATGTAATACGTCCAAGAAATAAGCCGTAACGTTATGTGTAAGTGCTGCTGTGGGATGAAGAAATCGTGGCACCCAGCTCCAAAGCTGTATGCAATAACTGTAGCAAATCAATGTTACTTAAACCGATGACTCAATTTCCTGCAGAAATTGTGAATATTCAGTAGAATGTGAATTTAATTTTTGTAATGTTTTAAAAATGTGAAAACGATTTACAACTTACTCTTGTTCTTCCTACTCTTCGAACTTCCACGTTAGAATATCATATATATTTTGTTAGCGTAATTTTAAGATGAAACAACAATGATATGCTTAAAATGCAGTATGTTTTATTTAGCAGAGGTATACTTAATAACATGCTCCACTAATCGATAGACTTTTATGTACTTTCCAGAATGGTTGGAAGTGGTTGCTTTGGTGACGCAACGATCGTGCGCCATAAGCGCTGTAAGTAGGCTGTTCATGTGTTTGTATGTTGGCAGCTCTATGTCGCGCTTTGCATTAATAACTCTGACAGCACTGTGCGCACTCTATAAGACACTCTCTGTGGCTGGTCGGACTGGCAGTTGGAGGTGAACAGCGAACAGTGATGGACGTTGGGAGTGAGAAGTCCGCAGTGATGCAGGTTAGAGGTTAATAATTAGCAATGTTCGAGGTTTGGAGTATTAGCACGAACGGACGGTCTGAATGTGTGTCCGTCATGGAGATTTATTACTGATGATTACATAATTTTTTTGAACTGGTTGTCACTTCATGAAGGTAAAATGTACTAAATACATTGTTTGCTCTGCAACAAAATCTTTCCTTTGCTAACCACACGCCCATTAGTAGTTAGAGTCTACAGCAGTTAGAATCTCTTATTTACCTGGTAGTATTGGCGCTTGTATCTCTGTAGTTCGTGTCATGAAGATTTTCTGTGAGGTAGTTGACTTATGATATGTATGGGTTATTGTTAGGATTTCTTCTAATTCAGGGCCATTCGATTGCGTTAATTTTAAAGCAGTCAGATCGCATTATCCTTCAATACTGTGGGTAATTAATGAATAGGAGAAGTTTGAGTTCTGTTTGTCAGGCAAATTATGAAGGTCAGAAATTAAATGATAGAGACAAGCAAAGTGACAGTATAGTCAATTTTACTCAGCAGTTTAAGTAAAAAATCATTTAATAAAGAAGTTTCAGCGAGTTATCATTTCCAAATTACGGCGTACATCATTCGAACCTGCAATTTATAGTTTTAAAAAATTACTATCATAACCACTATTTTCATGCACAGCTGAGGTTTTGCATTAACCGTAGCAACTACACAGGGTTGCATAACCAAGGTAACTGTTTTCCAGCCTCGATCTCTGGCAATGATAAATGCATCATTAAAACGAGCAAAGTTATTTTGTGGTACTAAAGGTGAAATTACGCCATTTCAATGAATTTAGCAGCAAATCATTTGCTTTTCTTGTCGTTTATGTGTTGCGTCCCTCTTTGATAGATATTTAACTTTCAAGCATTTAACCTTTAAACCTCGTATTGTAACTCGTTGTACAAAACATAGCCCAAAAATGTTTTCCACGCAACCCCAGATTAAATTTACGGTTGACACCAAACCAAATGGACAAATTCCCTTGACATAGATATAACTAAACATAACTGCGACCACGCATTCTGGATCTATGGAATAATGAATCGCACGTGTCGATCGTTCCAATTTTTTACTGTTTCATCGTCAGTTCTGATGCCGCATCGTAGGCGCACGCTCGTAGGTTGGCACTACGAGAGTGGACGAACTACGCCGGCCACAGCGCCCTCCAGCCGACGCCGTGGAGCTCAACCAGCGCCGCTCGACTTTCAATCCATTTCATGAAGTCGAGACGGCCGGGAAACATTGCTTCAGCTTAGCTTGCTATAGAGACTTTGTGTCAGTTACGACGGGTCGACAACGTCGCACCTACGTGCCCATCTGTACCAAGGTACGTATTCAGTTGTGTACTTTGTTTTGGACTATAGTAAAACCACTTTTACTTTACTTGCAGTACCGAAAGCTTTTCCTCACCTGCTCCTACTCGCTTCCTACTTTCGGCCTATGTTACAGATTTCAGGAGCAGACCCACTGTGGTGTGCGTACTGTAAGACCTTCAGTACACACACCATCAGATTATTTGACTTTCGCTCTAACGAAGTAGGCGAGTGTCAGCAGTATGTCTCGTGGTCTTATCGTGGCGTGTTTATCTTCTGCCGTTAGATCAGACGATAGAAATGCCACTTGCACGCTTAGAGTAGCAGACCAACGGTGACCAACTTTAAACAGAACTTGATTAATTTTCACACACATTTATTAAAATAATAACAAGCATAAAAATTACTTAACTTGGTTCTGGATGCTATTTACAGTTGACAATCTGAAGTTCCTTTGATATTGGTACATTAATCTTATTCTCACATACATCTCTGATACTTGACAAAAGTGTCTATACATTTATCTTCATGGCTATGTACAGGAATATGGTAGTCTTATTAGGTGCAGGCTGAAACTTGACTATAGACTGGCACAGACAAATGTAGAACTCGTACAGACTGGTACAGACTAATGCAGACTGGTACAGACTGACGCAGACTCTGTAATCGGAGGACTGTACACTCGTTACAAAACCTTGCGCATTCATGTATCACTGCACGAGTGTGATCTGCGAGGCGAAAAGGTTCTACATTAGCAGCAGTCTCACTGACTGCGTTACATATTAATACGCGGATCGGCGGAAGCAGAATTTGGTCCGTCTCTAAGACAGCGCCATCTCGCAGTGCGGAGACGGACGAGCGCTGCGCCTGCGCTGTTGTGCTTAGCGGGGCGCGCTCTAGTGGGAAAGTTGTGTACGCGCTGACTACGCGGAACTATGTACACAACACCCATGCACCTTCTTCCAGGCTGGATACGAAAGTAATGCCGACGACGGTGCTGCTTTTTCTCCTCTTAACTAGTTTTTTTTTTATTTTTATTTTTTTATCTTATTGTGATAGCCCAGTGTGGCTGCATGTATCAGTGCTCCCACCTTTCACTATAAGACATATTGTTTAAACGATGGCTGCGCCACAGGAACAGGCTTCACCGTCCGATATTGTACGGTTTCAGGCTCAGCAAATTACGCAGCTGCTTGCTGCTGTAAATGGACTGGTCACACTACAAACTGCAGCTACTTCGGCGCCTCCGACGCCATCGCCTGTACCGCCGACGGCGCCTCTGGCGTCATCATTTCGTGCCTTCAATCCGGACGCTGAACGTCGGTTAGAGGCACACTTCGCTGCATACGGCATACCAGGTACAGAGCGGCTTGCCTTTTGTGGTGTCACCGCTAGACACCACACTTGCTAGGTGGTAACTTAAATCGGCCGCGGTCCTGTAGTACATGTCGGACCCGCGTGTCGCCACTGTGGGATCGCAAACCTAGCGCCACCACAAGGCAGGTCTCGAGAGACTGAGGAGACCTCGTCCCCAGTTGTACGGACAACATAGCTAGCGATTGGACGTGCTAAGCCTTGCTCTCATTTGCCGAGAGATAGACAGTAGAATAGCCCTCTGCTAAGTTAAATGGCGACCACCTAGCAAGGCGCCATTTGTATCAGTGCCAATAGCTTACGAGTATGCAGGAGAGATGTATTCCAACAAGAGAATAAAGTTAAGTATTAAAAAGGCTACGTATTTTTCTTTAGTGCATTTATAAGTCTCATGTTCCAGAATTCACGCCCGTCTGCGTTAGCCTTGCGTGCCCTATCGGCTACAGCGTTGTCTCTGGGCTGTATGGTCTAGACACAACATTATTGGCGACGAGAAAAAGAGTTTGTATTAATTCGTTTGTGTCATGGCTTCGCCACAATCTCCGGATGTACTGTCCGAATTTTTTCGCTTGCAGAATCAGCAGTCGCAGGCGTTATTGGATGCCCTGGGACAGCTCGTCCAGGGTCAACGTGTGCTGCAACACGATGCGGCAGCCGCCGCTTCATCGCTACCGCAGCCACAACACGCCATTGCACCGCCCTTCCGTCATTTTGACTCCTCCTTGGAGTCCTGGCCGGAATGGTCCCGCCAGTTCAGCTTTCATCTAGCCGCCTACAGAATTCAAGGTAATGAGCGGCAGCCGTTTTTGCTTTCTTGTGTCGGTGTGTGCACCTACCGTGTGATAGTGAAGTTGTTTCCCCGGCGCGACGTAGCAACTCTGTCCTACGAAGAAATTTTGTCGGCGTTAGATGCCTATTTCAAAGAAACAGTAAATGTTGTTGCAAAACGGTATACGTTCTTTCGTACAACACGTACGGCCGGTCAGACTAATAGGGAGTGGGTTGCGACATTGCAAGGACTTACTAGGGAGTGTGCGTTTGAATGTGAATGTGGCCTCCCTTATTCAGATACTATGGTGCGTGATGCAATTGCACAGAACGTTTCTGATGTTCGCATACGGGAACAGATTTTGAAACTAGTAAATCCCTCCCTTCAACAAGTGATAGACATATTGGATAGGCAAGACACACTTGACTCTGCTCAGGACTCATTTGAAACTTCGCCAGCAGTGTGTCACATTAACCGGCCCGCCGGGCCCGCTGCACGGGACGCTACGCGGCCCTCGCGCCCGTCACAGCGGCGGCAGCCTACCTTGCAAACACGTGCGCCGCGTAAGCAAGCAACTGTAGTGAAATCATGCCCGCGGTGTGCAGCTAGACATTCGTGTGAAAATTGCCCGTCACGCCAAGCTATTTGCTTTTACTGTCAAAAGAAAGGACATGTTCAAAGTGTTTGCCAGAAAAAGCTTAGATCAGACAATCACAATAATTCCAGGCCCTTTGCTTCGCGCCGGAATCGAACCCAGGACAATCAGGCTCGTGGACCTTCGCCCATGGACATTCATGTAGTTCATTCCCACCCGTCCAGTGACACTTTAGCTAACGGTGACTGTGTTCGTCCCACAAACAGTGTGCGTCGACGTCGCCGAAAATCCCGTGAAGTCGCAAGTGCTTCTGTACCTGTATCAGTTCAAATTGCACGTGACAGTCGCTCTTGTCGTCAGCAGGACAATAAACTTTTTGTGGACTTAGACTTTGAAGGCAAAGTGATACCCTTCCAGCTCGATACCGGAGCTGCAGTTTCATTGCTCAATCACGACACGTACAAACAACTGGGCAAACCGCCATTGCGTGCCGCAAATGTTAAGTTACATAGTTACTCTGGACAGCATATACCTGTGTTAGGACAGTGCAGCCTTCTTGCCACATACATGGGACAGACAAAACTTGTATCATTTTACGTTCTTCGTTCTACTTCTGCAGTGAACTTGTTTGGTTTAGATTTATTTCAATTGTTTAATATGTCTATAGTAAATCAGGTCCTATCAGTGGATCAGACTGTGCCTTCCGCCAGTGTTTCTAGTCTTTGTGAAGAATTTGCAGACATTTTTGCACCGGGCCTTGGTTGCGCTAAGAACTATGAAGCGCATTTGGAACTGCAAGAAAACGCGCAACCGAAATTTTTCAGAGCGCGCAATGTTCCCCACGCATTGCGTGATGAGGTCGCCAGAACATTAGCCGATTTAGAATCTCAAGGTGTAACTGAACGTGTGCAGGCTTCTCTCTGGGCCTCACCCTTAGTAATTTTGCCAAAACCTTCCGGTAAACTGACTTTGTGTGGACTTCAAGGCAACAGTGAATCCACAACTTGTGACTGCCACTTTTCCTTTGCCCCGCCCGGAAGATCTTTTTGACAAACTGTGCCCGGGAAAATATTTTTCCAAATTGGACCTAGCAGATGCGTACTTGCAAATACCTGTGGACGAAGAATCCCAGCGCGTCTTAGTGGTTAACACGCATCTTGGCTTGTATCGCTTCAAAAGACTACCGTTCGGGTGTGCATCCGCCCCTGCTTTGTTTCAGCAATATTTACAAACTGTGTGTGCGTCGGTCCCTACTGCTGCGAACTATCTGGACGATATTGTGATCTCAGGCAAGACAGAAGCCGAACATTTGCACAATCTCCGAACATTATTTCAGGTTTTGCGTCAGAATGGTCTTCGCTTGAGGAAGGACAAATGTGTGTTTTTTGCTCGTGACTTACCCTACCTGGGGCATGTCATAAATGCCCAAGGTATACATCCGAGTCCAGAGCACCTCCGTGCCATACAGGATTTACCTGCACCGCGGAACTTGAAACAGCTACAGAGTGTGTTGGGTAAAATTACTTATTATGCAAAGTTTGTGCCGCGCGCTTCTTCCATTTCAGCTCCGCTTCATCGCTTACGCCGTAAAGGTGTTCCGTTCGTCTGGACGACGGAATGCGACCGCGCCTTTCGCCAGTTGAAATCGGCGTTACTTTCAAATACGTGCCTTACGCCATTCGATCCCCGAAAACCTCTTTTGTTGATGGTAGATGCCTCGGATTTCGGGATCGGTGCTGTGCTTGCGCACAAAGATGGTTCGCATGATCGCCCTACTGCCTTTGCGTCCAAATTGCTCTCATCTGCGCAAAGAAATTATTCCCAGATAGAGAAAGAAGCTTTAGCTCTCGTGTTTGGTGTTACAAAGTTTCATGATTTCTTGTATGGTCGTCACTTTACAATCATCACGGACCACAAACCTTTGACATCGCTTTTTCATCCGAACAAGCCTGTACCTCCACGTACAGCGCAGAAATTCATTCGCTGGTCTCTTTTTCTCTCGCAGTACCGCTACAATATCTTGTATCGGTCCACTGCTAAGCACGGAAACGCTGATGCGTTGTCCCGTTTGCCTGTTGCTGAGGATAAAGCATTCGATTCTTCCGAACTTGCTTGCATGTTCATTGATTCGGAAACCGATGACGTGGTCGAATCGTTTCCGATTGATTTTCGTCGTGTAGCTACAGCCACAGCTGCTGACCCTGTCCTTGCTACTGTTTTGCGTTTTGTTGCTACGCAATGGCCCTTGTCAAAGTCACGCTGGTCCATTCTGGAATGCTCGATGGTTGGTTGTGGTCGATGCTTTCAGTAATTTTCCTTTTGTTGTCCGGATGTCTTCCACGACGTCTTCTGCCACAATCCAAGCCTTGTCTGCTATCTTTTGCATTGAAGGTCTTCCGCAGACTATTGTTTCCGACAATGGCCCACAATTCATGTCCGCAGAATTTCAGTCCTTCTGCGAGGCCAATGGTATTCAACATCTGACATCCGCGCCGTGTTCGCCTCAGTCAAACGGTGCCGCTGAACGATTGGTCCGGACTTTCAAGTCACAGATGTTGAAATTGAAAGAGTCGCATTCTCGGGAGGACGCTTTGTTGCTCTTTTTGTCTTCGTATCGCTCTCAGCCCCGCGATGGTCGCTCGCCGGCTGAATTGCTCCATGGTCGTTCTCATCGCAACTTGATGTCTTTGCTGCATCCGCCACATCGGGTTCCTGTGCAGCGGCAGACTCCTGCTTTTGCTCCTGGCGACGTTGTCTATTATCGCACCTATCGCGGTTCACGGCGTTGGCTCGCAGGGCGCATTCTTCGCTGCCTCGGCCGCGCGATGTATTTGGTTTTGGGGGCCTCTGGTGAGGTGCGTCGGCATCTCAATCAGCTGCGCCTCTGTCGTCGCCTGGGTTCTGCCGCTCCCCGTCTGCTTTCAGCGACAAAGCCGTCCGGTCAGCGCCTTGGGGACCCATCTACTGGCTCGTCTCATCCCCAGGTGTTACCGACGCTGCCTTCCCTTTTGCCTCATGGCGTCGCGCCGCCGCCGCAGCCGCCGCCGGCGCCGCCCGCAGTGGACGCTTCGCTGCAACCGCCCGGCGCCTCCCAGGGTCACGCGCCGCCGCTCGCTTCCCGTGACCAGCCGTCCTCCGCCATGGACCTCTTGCCCGCTCCGGACCAGATGTCGTCATCGCGCGTCGGATTCCCCGACGCAATGGAGGTCGACCCTTCGGCCCCTCCTGTCTCATTACGTGCGCATACACCGCATGTTGACGTGCACCCTGGACTAGGTTTTCAGGCGTTTCCTAGCTCCCCTCGGACCGAATGGCCGGGTGCGGGTGGCACAGCCTCGCCTGTTGTTAGGCTCCCCACCTCATCGCATACGTCAACATGCGGTCCTCCCCACGGCGGGCGGAAGCCTTATCTCACGACCGTTCGCAGATTTGCGGGGGAGGAATGTGGTGTCACCGCTAGACACCACACTTGCTAGGTGGTAACTTAAATCGGCCGCGGTCCTGTAGTACATGTCGGACCCGCGTGTCGCCACTGTGGGATCGCAAACCTAGCGCCACCACAAGGCAGGTCTCGAGAGACTGAGGAGACCTCGTCCCCAGTTGTACGGACAACATAGCTAGCGATTGGACGTGCTAAGCCTTGCTCTCATTTGCCGAGAGATAGACAGTAGAATAGCCCTCTGCTAAGTTAAATGGAGACCACCTAGCAAGGCGCCATTTGTATCAGTGCCAATAGCTTACGAGTATGCAGGAGAGATGTATTCCAACAAGAGAATAAAGTTAAGTATTAAAAAGGCTACGTATTTTTCTTTAGTGCATTTATAAGTCTCATGTTCCAGACTTCACGCCCGTCTGCGTTAGCCTTGCGTGCCCTATCGGCTACACCATTGTGTCTGGGCTGTATGGTCTAGACACAACACCTTTTTCATTGTCAACGCAGGTGTTCACCGTGTGCTTGAAAAATTGTTTCCCACCACCCGCCCAGAAACAAAACTTACGACGAAGTGACTAACGCATTGAACTCGCACTTCCATGACAGTGTAAATGTGCTAGCTGCACGCTTTCGTCTCCGGTGTGGTCCTACTCAGTCCAATAAATCTTGGTTGGCGGACCTTCAGGAACTAACATCTGATTGTGACTTTAACTGCTCCTGTGGACGCTCATATGAGGATATCATGATTAGAGACGCTATTGCGCAGAATGTGGCGGACCATAAGCGAGCACATCTTACGATTTAAAAGTCCGTCTTTGCAGGAAGTAGTGGACTTGTTAGACAGACAAGATACGTAGATATGTCTACGTCCGCGTTCGACGTGACTCCGGGTGTGTGTACTGTTAGCGAGGCAGAACACGTGCCCTCCCGCCCTGCCCCAACACAGCGAGCCACGCCTCGCTGCTCGCGCGCAAGTACAAAAGTTTCCAACCTGGTACCCACCAAGAAACTGAAATCTTGTCTGATCTGCTTTCGTGCCAACCCACAGGATACTTGCCCATCCTGCCAAGCACAGTTTTATTTTTGTAATAAAAAAGGACATGTGCGAGCTCTGTGTAGTAAGAGAAACTGTAGTTCACAACCTGTCTCCCTTTCGCGTGATTTGCATGGGCGTCATTACAACGGCAACTACCGTGATAATGATTCACATCATCAGCCTATGGACGTTAATGCCATTTATTCACAGCCTTCTGCTTCCCATGCTTCTACAGGTCGACGCGTGAATAGACAAGCTCTGCCAGATACTTCCCCTCGCATTCAGCGCGATGCGAGCAAACGTTTTGTGACTTTGAACATTTGTGGACGTTCTGTTCGCATTCAGCTGGGCACTGGTGCATCTGTTTCTTTACTGAACAGATCAACATATGACTTGCTTGGTTCGCCCCTGCTTCGTTGTTCGCATTCCACGCTGACTGCACTTACTGGACAGGAAATCTCAGTGTTCGGAATGCGTAGTTTGCAAGCCACATATGGTGCAACGACACGTACAATGTCTTCCATGTGCTCTGCTCTACTGATGCACGGACGCATTTGAACTTTTTGGCCTCTCAATCCAGGACAATGTACTTTGCATGAACGTTACTGACCACGCAGATATTGTTGGTGCACTGTGCGATGATTTTTCTGAACTCTTTTCCGATGGACTTGGTTGTGCTACAGACTTTGCAGCGCATGTTGTAGTTAAAGACAATGCCATGCCTATTTTCCAGCGCGCATTCCTGGTACCGCACGCACTGCGTGACACCGTAGATGCAGAACTTAAGCATTTGCAAGACAGTGGTGTCACTGAACCTGTTTCTGCTTCGCAATGGGCTTCACCTATAGTGTGTGTGAAAAAAACCAAACAGTCGTCTTTGTATTTGTGCTGACTTTAAGTGTACCATAAATCCCCAGACAGGGGTCGCTACGTTTCCCTATACCACGTCCTGAAGACATTTTTGATAAACTTGGTGTGGGAAATTATTTCCCACGATTCACTTGCGGGACGCATACTTTCAAATTCTGCTCGGCGATCAGTAGCAGCGCTATTTTGTGATCAACACCCACCTTGGCTTGTTCAAGTTTGGCCGCCTTCCGTTCGGTTGTGCTTCGGCTCCTGCTACTGTTCAGTCTCACGTGCTGCAGTTGTGTGCCATCGTCCCTGGTTGTTCCACTTATCTGGACGATATTGTCGTATCAGGTCGCACCCCTGACGAGCATTTTCAGAATTTGCATGCCTTACTTACTGTCTTTTTGCAGGCAGGACTAAATTGTAACAGAGATAAGTGCAAATTTTTTCAAACTGAGATTCAGTATTTAGGACATATGATTAACAGACTGGGTATCCACCTCTCGCCATCACGTCTCCGTGCGATTAGAGACTTGCCAGCACCCAGGAACTTGAAAGAACTTCAGTCGGCGTTGGGCAAAATTACATATTATGTATGGTTTATACCAAATGCAGCGCAGATTGCAGCGCCTTTGCATCGCTTTAGGCGTAAGAACGTTCCTTTTGTTTGGTCTTTGCAACGTGATGCTGCTTCTCACAAGCTCAAATATGCTTCGTCAAGTGATCGCTGTTCGATTCCTTTCGATCCCTCCAAACCAGTTGTTTCGGCTGTTGATGCATCTTCTCACGGCATCAGAGCGGTTCTCTCGCACTGCATCAACTCTGTCGATCGCCCGATGATTTTTGCGTGTAAGTTACTCAATTCTGCCCAACGAAACTATTCTCAAATCGAGAAATAAGCTTTAGCTATTGTGTATGGAGCGACAAATTTTGGTGATTTTTTGTACGGTCGCAAGTTCTATTTGGTCACCGACAATAAGCCTTTGACTTCGTTGTTTCACCCGTCAAAGCCAGTTCCAGCTCGTACTGCACAAAAGTTGCAACGTTGGTCTTTGTTTTTGTCTAACTACAATTACGAAACTTTGTTTCGGCCTACGGCCCATCATGGCAATACCGATGCTTTGTCTCGCCTCCCTATCGGTTCTGACAACGAGTTTGATTTTTCTGACTTATCATGCATGTCTATTCACTCACAGTGAAATAATATTGATTTTGCAGGTTCTTTCTGGGAAACCCGCTGGTTGATAGTTATTTAGGTGTTGCATGGTGGCTTAATTATATAATGAAAATAATGTTAGTAGCTGTGTGTCCGGTTACGAAGTCTCGTAACCGGTTGGCCCTGACTAGTATTAGTACGCGATCTGACTGCATAAAATAACAATAAAGAATGAAAGGAAATTTCCGTTAACACAATTGATTAATTAAGTCCCCTGCAACTATAAAAGCTACGAATCAACAAAGCACAAGTGTAACTGTTCTGTGTGTGGTAGTGTGGTTCAACGTACATGTATTGGCACTGTTCTTCCTCAATACGACAAGAAATTTTAAACACCATTTACAATGAACTAATTGAAAAACCACAAACACTATAATTGCACATAGAAACCAGAATTACAAGTCTAATAAATGAACACGAGCCAGATGCTTTGTTGACTGAACCTGTGACCAAGAGGCATTATTATTAAGGATATTTGAAGTAAAAAATTTTTTGTTACCTCCATATATATTGACGAAAAATACACTGTGATCATTGCAACATCTTCCATATATACATTACATCAAGCGAACAACATCTACTCTCTCGCCCAACAGAACAATAACTGCACACGACAAACTCTCAACTAGTACTGCTCTCGACATCCACTCAACAAGCACTGCCCCCGGCAACCTCTGAACTACAACTGCCCTCGACATTCTCTGAACAACTACTGCGCCAGTGGAGGCGGCGGAATAATACACTTTGGAGCAATCTCTGGCGCTGTGACCCAGTGTAGCCACCTCTCAGTGTACATCAACTTCCCTTTTGTTGTGCCTATGTCTTCTACTACATCTGCCAGTACTATTCGAACTTTGACATCTATGTTTTTCATTGAGGGCCTCCCTGAATTTATTTTCTCGGACAATGGTTTCCAATTTGTGTCCTCCAAGTTTGAAGCATTCTGTGCTGCTAATGGCATTGACCATCTGACCTCAGACCCGTTCCACCCCAACGGCGAGGCTGAACGCTTTGTGCATATGTTTAAGTTGCAGATGAACAAGTTGTGCGCAAAGAACTTTCGCGAAACGCGCTATGGACTTTCCTTGCTTCCTATAGCTCCCAGCCATGTGGCGCCCATTCCCCAGCGGAGCTACTACATGGCCGTGCCCATCGGTCGCTCTTGCATCTATTGCACCCGCAGCTGCACGCTCCAGCTGCTTCGCCTCGTTCTGGCTTGCGGCCGCATGCTTTGGTGTTCTATCGTGTTTTCTCTTGCAGGTACTGCTGGGAGCAGGGGCGCATTCTTCACCAGCTTGGCCGCGCCTTGTTTTTAATTTCTGGTGCCTCCGGCACTGTCAAGCGACACCAGAACCAGATCCGTTTGTGCCATCCTCGGTTTCTTCTGCTGGTTTTTTCCGGCAGAATTGGATGCCTCGCAGCTTCTGCCGCCTCGGCCTACGACTCCACTGACCCCTGCCACCGCCGCCGGTCCGGTCTGCTGCGCCAGGCGAGCACCTGTCGCCGCCGCCACAGCCCCACCTCCGGCCACAGCCCCACCTCCGGCCACTGCCGTCGCCACCGCCGCCGTGTTCCTGCGCAGTCGCACAACTGATGGACACTGAGGCTGCCATCACGCCACCACCGTCGTCGCCATCGCCTGTGGAGGTTGTTGCTCCACCTCCTCATTCTGAGCATACCCAGTGGTGGTGGTGTGTCCCGGGCAGGTTTTCAATGGGGTGTTTTCACCGCACCCTCGCAAGCAATTCAGAACGCAGGTGGGCAGCACGTCCCAGCAGTTCCGCTGTGTGTCCCCTCAGATGTGTCGCTCCTGGGGCCCTCCACCCGCCATCCGAAGCCCTATTCCATGACGGTGCACCGTTTCAGGGGGAAGGGATGTGGTATCGATAGTTCCAATGCCACAGTGTAGGTCATATGTTGGCACTACAAGTGTGGATGAACTACGCCGACCACAGCATTCTCTAGCCAACGCTGTGGAGCTCAACGAGCGCTGCTCTACTTTCACCCCATTTCATCAAGTGCAGATGGCTGGAAAACATCGCTTCAACTTAGCTCGCTATACAGACTTTGTATACGTTATGACAGGTCTATGACATCGCACCTACGTGCCCATCTGTACCAAGTTATGTATCCAGTTGTGTACTTTGTTTTGGTCTATAGTAAAACCACTTTTACTTTACTTGCAGTACCAAAAGCTTTACCTCATTTACTCCTACTCGCTTCCTACTTTCGGCCTACGCTACAGATTTCAGAAGCAGACCCATGTGCCGCCTTCCAGGCAGAACACAAAAAGCTAAATCTTTAAATTCTTTGTGCACGGTGTAGTAATGTCGTTCCATAGCAAATTTACTGGACTGATCGATTATGCAAATGATTATCCCATACTAATAATGATAATTCTTATCGTTATCTTCTCTTGTTTTTAAAGGCTTGTGACGACATATCGCTAGACCACTTCTTTTGTGCAAACAGCCACTGAACCTGAGAAGAGCAAACAGAGCTGACACCACAATTCTGCCGAACTGTAGAAAGTCGAGTGGACCGAAAAATGCCTCACTGCAACGCTAAATGAACGAAATGTCGCGGTGTCTGGAAAGTTCTGAGAAAAGCCGAGACAACTTGAGCCTCGGCCGGCACATGGTGCTAAAGTGCGGTTTGGCACTCCTTGGCTGATCATGTTGTTAATAGTTAACTTTTACAGTTTACGACCTGTAATTGGTATTTTAAGGGCGCCGCTACCTCCGAACATTGCAATTTTTATATCATCTTTCAATATAGACTCCCTGCTGTTGTTCTTTTATATAACGACTACGCCCATATGGATCAATGGATCACTACTGTTTTCCTCAGCAACTTTGTCACTAACTTTACAGTCGTAATAAATCTATTTTCCTGTTTTATAGATTTATTGACTATTTTGCTTATATTTTAAGATCTGACGACGACTACAGAGCCAAAGGTTGTCAGAAATTTTAATAAATTAATACGTGACTAAGTCACATATATTTATAATTCCCGTTAGACAGGTCATCGATCTGCTCTGTAGGTCCAAGTAGCCTCAGATTACCAACAAAAAAAAAAGTTCAAATGTGTGTGAACTCTTATGGGACTATACTGCTAAGGTCATCAGTCCCTAAGCTTACACACTACTTAACCTAAATTATCCTAAGGACAAACACACACACACACCCATGCCCGAGGAATGACTCGAACCTCCGCCGGGACCAGCCGCACAGTCCATGACTGCAGCACCCTAGACCGCTCGGCTAATCCCGCGCGACTCTCAGATTCCAACTCCATTACATTTCCTCTTCTGCAGATCTGGACGGTAACCCTGGTATTTCATTCCACTGCGCCTTCATTCATTTCATCCCCGTCCATCCAGCTGTTTCATTGGAGCACATTTAAGTCATTTCATATACTTCCTTTGAGAAAACAATGGTCCTCTATCGATTTCGTTTCGCCACATACCCCATAACGAAAACCATAAAAGTAATTTTCGGAAACCATAGGTACAAACATTATGGATAATATGGATAATCGAGGTGTGCTCAGATAGACTCTTGATTAAAATGAATGAATGCTTGCCATGAGCTGGATATCCGATCTTGGAGTGCCAGTCTCGTCCATTTCTTCAACTGCCACTACACACTCTCACACATAAATATGGACTAGGGGGCGCTCATTGTTTCATACACAATGGTCAGCGCACCATTAGGAACAGAGAAATAGAGGACGGTGACTATTTATCCATTTATCCATTTAGATATTTATGCCACTTTTGCAATATTACGGGCAGATACTAAATTCATAACATGAAGAAAACGTCAATGTAAACCCTTCTTCAAATGACGTTTCAAATTCCGGCATTGCAATAGCTTTCGGGCCTTGCAGTTTTCCACGTCGTGTCACTGAAGCCCCCTTTTAACTGCACGCCAGCTTGGCCGTCCTCAGGTGCGGTCATTCACAGGCGCAGTTCTGTCCACCCGAGGAATACTGGCGCCACAAGTGCCCTTTAATCCGTCAGCGCAAGCTTAATTGGAGGACTTTGCACGGGGCGCCTTTGCTGTCCCTGGGATGAGAAATGTTTCAAGAAGAAGTAGGGAGAACAAAGAGCAGAACGGCACGGAATGCACTGCATTAATCATCTGGCGTAAGTCAAGCTAATTCAAACTCTCACTTATAGTTTTAATTAACTGTTTTATTGATTTTTGATGTTTTTTATTCCTTCTTGGTAACTACACAGAAGTTAATTATATTTCAGAATGATTCTTTGACTCTGCCGCGTAGGAAGCGCTGTTTTAAGGCCTCCTGAGAACCGAAAGTGTTTGCCGTATCAAGACTCGAGCCCGATAACCTCTCAGGAAGTTTGAAGACACCACATCCTACGCTTAAGAGTGCAACCTACGTTCTGGAAATAATCGTATAGCTGTGGCTGCGAGATGTGAAGATGGTTCGTGAATCGTGTCTCAGTGGCTCAGTCGATAAGAACTCTGCTCCCTATAGTCAAAAGTTTCGGGTTCGACTTCCAGTCCGGAAAACAATCATAATATATCAGGAAGTTAACTGCATTTTTCATTTGGTTCAAAATGGCTGAGCACTATGGTACTCAACATCAGAGGTCATCAGTCCCCTAGAACTTAATCTACTTGAACCTAACTAACCTAAGGACATCACACACATCCATGCCCGAGGCAGGATTCTAACCTGCGACCGTAGCGGTAGCGCGGTTCCAGACTGAAGCGCCTAGAACCGCTCGGCCACTCCGGTCGGCAATTTTCATTTGGTCCGGTGAAGGAATACTATGTGTCTAATTAAAAAAGTTCATTTTCACATCGCCATTCATGATTTTATCTTCCCTGAATTATTACTGCAAGACAATATCTGCCAGATGCATTTGTAGTCTATCACATGCCAGTGTTTGGAGGAGGATTTTCTGCTGCCATATACCAAGTGCCATTTGAGTCACCAGCGAGATATGAGAGCATGGCGACCTAGACTCGTGTTAGAGGAATTACCGCTTCTTTCTTTCTACGGGACCGGGTGAGAATTGGTTGGCCTTATTTATGTTTGGCTGTCGGCGTCTAGTCTCAGAGACAGAAGCCAAACTTCCCACCGTTTTGAAAATCACCTCCGTTGACTGGCTCTGCCGAATCCCGCGCAAATTCTTCTGGAACTTTTTGGAACATTTTGTTCGGAAAGAGGCTAGGACATATTGACACCCTCGCTTTTTTGGCAGCTCTGGTTGGCTCCGGTGTGTACACGTTGTATCAGATTCACGCTCCTGCACAGAAAACATTCCTAGAGCTGGGGGTCCGGAAGAGGTTTGTGAAATGTTCCGATGGAACATAGTATTAGCTTTTAAGTTGGCCTGATATTTTATAAGTTAGGTCACATTCAAACTCGTCGGTCTCAGATGTAGGGAGTGATTCATTCTGCTTATTTTACTTCGCGTGAGCAAGTTAAAGTGGAACTTTAAGTTTGCGTTATTATGCGCCTCTGTATTATAGTGCGGTGGCTTATTGCCTGGAAGTTCTTTCTCGTAATCTTCAGATGCGGTTGAGAGGGTACAGCACCAAACCCGTTTGCTTTAAAGGCAATGCCACACAAGTTTTGTGATAGTTCTTCCGATGGTACCGGACGCCACATGGTCGATAACGACTCCAGTTTCAGCTGAAACCTGCTTGGTTGGAGAAATCTCTGGCCTATAAATTGACTGAATCTCTATATTCATGGTAAAAAGTAACTTATTCACCGCTCTGTAACACTTACTGTCGTTTGGGATGATGAGGTCGGCTTTTACTAACTACAATTTCCATCGCAGCGCCACTTGAATGAGTAGCCTTAGATTCACCCTAGTAGACCAGTATCTCAAACTTATGAAGAGATTCTTCGTGCTGAATTCCTACGCTAAATTAATAAGATCCATCTCTTCTTTCAGTGTACATTATGGAATGATGAAAACCAGTTTAGTGTCCTACTCGTTAGTAAACTTCGTAACAACCGACCAGTTTTCTTAATGGAGCCACATTGTCATTTAAGGTCTTTCCGTATCCTTGTCTGATCTCCGAAAACATCGAAGATAACGGTCAGTCGTGGCAAGTAAATGGATCGTAGCTGCATGGTTGTACCGGATCCTACAGTTTCCACTGAGGTTTTTAGCTGTTCAGTAGAACTTTGGGTTAAATCAGTCAGTATACGCAGGGCCTACATGTGTTACTTTAAGAATTCAAGATCGCGGATCACTCCTGCACATGCAGTGAACTACTTATCCGCCCAAGAGGTGCTCCTCCCTTTCTTAGTGGTGAATCTGCTGGAAATTGCAAATGTAAATATCGATGAGAGGCAGACAGCAATTGAATGTGTCATCTTCCTTAACGTCTACAGACATCCCAAAGAATGCAGCCGACGCTACGCCAAGAGCAGACACAATGCATCAATTTCAGACATTTGCTTCACATCCGAATGAGTTAGTGGAAACGTTTCTTCAGTTGACGTTCATGCAGGTACGAGCGCTGCACTTCGATTCTGCAAACCGCTAGGCTAAACCTGCGGTGTGGGGCCTACTAGGGGAACTTTCGTGATATGTAATCGGCAAATATTGAATTGTAGAGAGACTTCCGACTTAACAGCTGATAATGCACCATTTTACATGTTATTTAATTCCATAAAAAAGTTCTAAACAATTCTTTAGGGAAATCAGTACAATTTATTATCACTATAAACATATTCAAGGTGTTAACTAACATGTGGAAAGTCTCTAGGGAACGGACAGACGGCTTTATAACAAGCAAAATCGCACATATACAGAGTGAATAATCTAAAACTTGCACCACAGATATTGCGGAAATTGATGTGCGGTTTTCACAGAATGGGCTGGTAGTCAAGGGATCGCACTGTTAGCCAATAAACAGATTGCAATAATACTTATAAATATTTTTCTGCAAACGTACACTTTGTTAATACAACAATGCCTACCGACATTAACAAACTAACAGTAGGGAAATTACATGAAGAGCCAAAAAAACTGGTACACCTGCCTAAAATCGCGTAGAGGCCCGGCGAGCACGCAGAAGTGCCACAACACGACGTGGAATGGACTCGACTAGTGTCTGAAGTAGAGCTAGAGGAAATTGTTACCATGTAAGTAGCCTGTTTGTATGTTGGCAGCGGTATGTAGCGCTCTGCATTAATAACTCTGACGGCGCTGTGCCTAATGTGAAAGAGACACTCTGTGGCTGAACAGCCAGCAGTGATGGAAGCTGGGAGTGAGTAGTCGGCAGTGATGGAGGTCAGAGGTTAGCAGGGTTGGAGGTTTGCAGTATTAGCGCGAGCGGACGGTCTGAATGTGTGTCGGTCATGGAGATTTATTACTGATGATTATATAATTTTTTTAAAGTGGTTGCCACTTGATTAAGGTAAAATCTGCTAAATACATTGTTTGTTCTGCAACAAAATCTTTCCCTTGCTAACCACATGCCTATTAGCAGTAGCCTTCAGTAGTGAGAATCTATTATTTAGCTGGCAGTATTTGCGTTTGTATCGATGTAGTTCGTGTCATGAAGATTTTCTGTGAGGTAAGTGGCCTATGATATGTGTGGGTTATTGTTAGGATTTCTTCTAATTCAGGGCCATTCTTTTGTATTAATTATTTCAAGTCAGGTTATCATTTCTGAACAGTCAGATTACATTGCGTGAGGATATTGTGGGTCAGTGTTGAGATGATAAAGAATAGTAAAGAGACAGTATAGTCAATTTCACTGAGCAATACAAGCAGAAAAATTAAAGAAGTTTCACCTTCCGACCATTATCCGAGGATACCTCGCTGGAATCTTCTAATTTTCTCGTAGTGTGAATAATATCGCAGCCGCATTTGCAACTAATTATTTATTATTTTCAGTGCTATTTTAATGTGTCTTCTTATTTTTTGCTTTTCAGTTGTTTTGTTTCTGTGATATCGTGTGAAATAGCAAGATAGAAATGGTGTTCCGAAAGGATAGGTTAAACACGGTTGGCGGTGGCGTGTTTGTTGCTGTCAGGAGATTCACTTGCGCGAAGTTGCAGTAGATACTTCCTGTGAGTTAGTGTGGGCAGAGGTCATGGTTGGCAACCGGAATAAAATAATAATTGGATCCTTTTACCGACCTCCCAATTCAGATGATACAGTTGCTGAAAGGTTCAAAGAAAACTTGAGTTTGATTTCAAACACGTACCCGACTCATACGATGATAATTGCTGGTAACTTCAATTTACCCTCGATATGTTGGCGAAAATACATGTTTAATTCCGGAGGCAGCCTACACATAAAATATCATCCGAAATTGTGCTAAACACGTTCTCTGAAAATTATTTGGAGCAGTTAGTTCATGAGCCCACGCGAGTAGTAAACGGTTGTGAAAACACACTTGACCTCCTGAGTTAATAACGAGCATCAAAACAGATTCAGGGATTAATGAACACAGGGCTGTCGTAGCAAGATTGAATACTGTAATCCCCAAATCCTCGGAAAATAAGCGAAAAATATACCTATTGAAGAAAGCTGATAAAAATTCACTTGACGCCTTCCTGAGAGACAATCTCCACTCATTCCAAATTAATAATATAAGTGTAGACCAGATGTGGCTTACATTCAAAGAAATAGTATCGGCAGCAGTTCAGAGATTTATACCAAATAAATTAACAAAGGATGGAGCTGATCCTCCTTGGTACACAAAACGGGTTAGAACACTGTTGCAGAAACAACGAAACAAACATGCCAAATTTAAACAGACGCAAAATCCCCAAGATTGGCGATCTTGTACAGAACATCCAAAGAGATTTTGGTCGTATGTGAAGTATGTTAGCGGCAAGAAACAATCAATGCCTTCTCTGCACGATAGCAATGGAGATACTATCGAAGACAGTGCTGCCAAAGTAGAGTTACTGAACACAGCCCTCCGAAATGCCTTCTCAAAAGAAGACGAAGTTAATATTCTAGAATTCGAATCGAGAACAGCTGCCAACATGAGTAATGTTGAAGTAAATATCCTCGGAGTAGTGAAGCAACTTAAATCAATAAAAGCAAATCTTCTGGTCCAGACTGTATAGCAGTTAGGTTCCTTTCGGAGTATGCTAATGCATTAGCTTCATACTTAACAATCATATACAACCGTTCGCTAGACGAAAGATCCGTACCCAAAGACTGGAAAGTTGCACAGGTCACACCAATATTCAAGAAAGGTAGTAGGAGTAATCCACTAAATTACAGGCCCATATCGTTAACGTCGATATACAGCAGGATTTGAGAACATATATTGTGTTCTAACGTAATGAATTACCTCGAAGAAAACTGTCTATTGACACACAGTCAACATGGGTTTAGAAAACATCGTTCTTGTGAAACACATGTAGCTCTTTATTTACATGAAGTGCTGAGTGCTATTGACGAGGGATTACAGATCGATTCCGTATTTATGGATTTCCAGAAGGCTTTTGACACTGTACCACACAAGCGGCTCGTAGTGAAATTGCGTGTTTATGGAATATCGTCTGTTATGTGACTGGATCTGTGATTTCCTGTCAGAGTGGTCGCAGATCGTAGTAACTGACGGAAAGTCATCGAGTAAAACAGAAATGATTTCTGGCGTTCCGCAAGGTAGTGTTATAGGCCCTTTACTGTTCCTTATCTGTATAAACAATTTGGGACACAATCTGAGCAGCCGTCTTCGGTTGTTGGCAGATGACGCTGTCGTTAATCGACTAATAAAGTCATCAGAAGGTCAAAACAAAACGCTAAACGATTTAGGAAAGATATCTGAATGGTGTGAAAAGTGGCAGTTGACCCTAAATAACTAAAAGTGTGAGGTCATCCACGTGAGTGCTAAAAGGAACTCGTGAAACTTCGGTTACACGATAAATCAGTCTAATCTAAAAGCCGTAAATTCAACTAAATACCTAGGTATTACAATTACGAACAACTTAAATTGGAAGGAACACATAGCAAATGTTGTGGGAAGGCTAACCAAAGACTGTGTTTTATTGGCAGGACACTTAGAAAATGTAAAAGACCTACTAAGTTGACTGCCTACACTACGCTCGTCCGTCCTCTTTTACAATACTGCTGCGCGGTGTGGGATCCTTACCAGATAGGACTGAGGGAGTACATCGATAAAGTTCAAAGAAAGGCAGCACGTTTTGTATTACCGCGTGATATGGGAGAGAGTGTCACAGAAATGATACAGGACATCATTAGAAGAAAGGCGGTTTTCGTTGCGACGGAATCTTCTCACTAAATTCCAATCACCAACTTTCTCCTCCGAATGTGAAAATATTTTGTTGACACCGACTTACATAGGGAGGAACGATCACCAAGATAAAATAAGGGAAATCAGAGCTCGTACGGAAAGATATAGGTGTTCATTCTTTCCGCGCGCTATACGAGATTGGAATAATAGAGAATTGTGAAGGTGGTTCGATGAACCCTCTGCCAGGCACTTAAATGTGATTTGCAGAGTATCCACGTAGATGTATATGTGTGTGAAAAGCGTAATACTAGGCTGAAAGCAAATTGAGAAATTACAGTGAAGGTGAAATTAGCGTGTTACTATCACCTTGTAACGAAGTGATAAATCTTCAAGACAGTAATTTGATAAATGTGTATAGGGGAGAGATCAGGCAGTAAATAACGGTGTAGAAATGGAAACAATCAGTGAACAGAGAAGTATTGTCGATCGATTGATCGATCAGTAATTATTCGCCTCAGAAATGCGGAATAACAAAACGAAATCTTGCAAATTCCATAGATTTAGGTTTTGTGTCATTACCCGTTTCTCAATTTACTCAAGACGCACTTTCTGTTTCTCTTAATATAAGTATTGCCGGTGTGAATGCATTGCCGAAAAGCGCATTGGGACGTGTTTGTCACTCATGCATTGTTATTGATATTAATTCAGAAAGCTTATCAAATGGGACAATGGCTCCAAAAATTTAACACAATTGAAAAACTAGTTGAACAAACACGTGAAGATTTAATTGCTGAGACATCCTAAAGCGAATCGAAACATTAAAAGGTTTCTGAAGATGTAAAAACACAAATTTGTGAACGTTTTCAGCCTATCGTTTCGCGACTCACACACTTTACAGAATCATGAAGCTGACATAAAAGGACGGTATATTATTGCTCACGAAAATCACGACACCTTGCAGGCCAAAACTAACTCAGTTGCATCTACCGATACGGTTACGGAACTTGTAAAAGATCAGGAAAACTTAAAGCAGACAGTAGATACTCTAAAATTTGGTTCAGAAAAACAGACTAAGGAAATTAACATATTGTCGGAAAAAGTAACCGAATTTTTGGATCAGTTAACAAATTTATCTACGAAGGTAGATGATGATCTGAATGATACAAGACCGTAGCCTTTAATAATACAGAGGAGTACGAAGAAATCAGGAACTTTAATCAAAATCAGAATCAAATTAATACACGACACAAATTAGAAATGCGGGAAGTAAAAGATCACACGTGATAGAAGAACTACACACTTCAGAGGATACTCGCGTCCCGACACAGGAAGAGGGGTTTAGAAATACTGAAAAGTTACAAATTAATAACATAGGGTATTTTGGAGATTTTGAAAGGAGTTGGCAAGGTTCAGTGAATCTTGAGATGGAACAGCCGACACGACGTAACAATGACCGATTTGCGACTCGGCGTCACGATGACTGCACTATAAGTTCATCAAAATGCGTAAATTCAGAACATTCAAGAATTGTAGAAATGATATACACCCACAGGCTTGGCTTCATCAATTTTCTTATTGCTTTCCTCCTAATTGGTCATTAAAGTACAAAAAATATTACAGAATTTTATACCACATTTCTTGTGTAAAACCGATTATTGAGAAACAATTTGCTTTCTGGCTTAGTCTTTGCCATTAAACATTTCACTTTGTTACTATTACGCTTTATCACTTTCGCATGCAGCGAAAAACCTATGAAACATATTAAGACAGTAATTTGACGAGTCCACCTTCATAGGGAACAGACGACAGTCTCATGGTGTGTACATTTTGTTTGTTCATTGCGCGATTACTTCACGACCTTAAAGTCCACAGTTTTGCAACATATTCTTTTAATGAGGTTTTACTGCAACATTTTGGTTTATTTGAAAAGAAATTTTGTAGTTAAAGCACATTCTGAGAGGTCACGGACGACATAGTACTTGGTTTGTTTGACAGGTGCACGATTATACTATGATGTTACTTATGAGTGACACAATTTTCATTATCGCTTTTATGCTGAACCTGTTTCATGTGTGCACAGTTTTTCTACGTTCTTCTGGAAAGTAAAACATGTTTTGGTAATGACGTTCGTGGGATAGCTACTGTGAGACATTATTTTTTTGTAACACAATATGTTACAATATAGTACTTTCAAGGTCATGGCAATGAGCGTAATAACTACAACATCAATGCACATAAGCACTTAACTTTCGTATACGACAAAGGTAAGTACATTTATTTTCGGAGAACTTTGCTTATGGACGACTATAGTTACGACACTGGGTACATTTTTACCGTTAAGCAATGACAGAAATTATCTTACAGTAAGAAGCACAGTATAGCGTTACATGAGACGCATTTTTGAGTGCTTAGCTTTTGTAATTGGAACACTTTTAGGAATATTTTTTTAACTACTATGATACAGAGAAGGTTTTCGGTGATAAATTTCATTCCGTAGTTTAATCTGTAACATCTGAGGGTATAATTACATCAGTCCTCATGGGGGTACGCCTACTTTGTGTACCATGCGTGTGGCAAGCGCAAGGAGCCCTATCCAATATGATATTTGCTTAAACAGTTTTACATATCAGTTCCATATTTCTCTAACACTGAATTACACAGCTATCTTATAATTTAACTGAGACAGATAAACATTTCTTTTACTACATCACTGACGTATGTCTAGGTAATTACGCAGTTGGATTACCTTACATTTGTGAAATTGTACCTTGTCCGCATTTTGTGAACTGATCACATATATTTTTGGAACCATTGTATTACTGTGAGAGATTATTTTTGAAGTACGTTTAAGGTAGATGACACTACTGAAACGAGCTGAGAGAATTTTTTTAGAGGTTTTGAGAATATTGAAGGAAGATATGACGATTTTGAGATTTGATTGATGTGTTATGATGATATTATTACGACCACGATGAGTCTTATGACGTTGAGACATATTTATGATCAATAAGATGATGATCTATGAGGAATGTGATTATGCTATATGTTCATTATGATTAAGTATTGAAGAAGTATTGACGAATACATGTATGAGCTGCTCGGGGAAACAAAATGGTAAGCGCCAAAATCACAGTTTCGAGATACAGCGCATCTAAAGTTTCAATTGATCTGCAAATCTGAATAATTTTTTTTGAACAGTCCTTTTATTCTGTAGTGATTCTAACATCTATCTTCTACTATACAGACATAAATGAAATTCAGAACTGACTAAAACAAATGAAATATACAAAAATTATTACTTTACCATAAACCATTAACAAGGCATAGTGATAGAACATTACATATTAAATTTTACAGTAAGTTCAAATGGCTCTGAGCACTATGCGACTTAACTTCAGAGGTCATCAGTCGCCTAGAACTTAGAACTAATTAAACCTAACTAACCTAAGGACATCACACACATCCATGCCCGAGGCAGGATTCGAACCTGCGACCGTAGCGGTCGCTCGGTTCCAGACTGTAGCGCCTAGAACCGCAAAACTGCAAAATCATTCATCACTCTCATTACTAATGTCTTTTTCATCTAAAACTGTTGGCTTTAGTGACAGGAAACATCCATTGTGCACAGGAGGTATGTAATTTAGGAGCGACAGGACGTCAGCAACTTTCTTCTTTTCAATAAGCCTTTGCCCATTGTATTCAGCTCAAAGCGTAGGAACTGGTCCTTGCCTTCCACGTTTCCTGAAGTTTATTTCATGCCAAATGTCATGACAAACTGTCTCGCTGATGAATAGAGATGATGGATATTCGGAGGTCCCCTTCCACCTACATACTTTCCTTAGGTTGACATCTTGACCATCAACCGTCTTCTTTCTGAAGACAAACGCTTCTTTAGAGTGTCGTATTTGATAGAAATCCTTTCTTTTCATATCATATACAAGCAATGGATTCTTCTTAGCCGACTTCTTCATGATCTCGCACCACTGATCTGGACTGTACACACCTTGTACTTGTCGGCGAACGTAATTTTCATTTGTACTTCAGGAACATAATGGTATGTACACGCACTTACCATTATGTTCTTGAAACGTACTAAAGATAGTATGGCCGTACAGTTAAAGGCGCTGCAGTCTGGAACCGCAGGACCGCTACGGTCGCAGGTTCGAATCCTGCCTCGGGCATGGATGTTTGTGATGTCCTTAGGTTAGTTAGGTTTAACTAGTTCTAAGTTCTAGGGGACTAATGACCTCAGCAGTTGAGTCCCATAGTGCTCAGAGCCATTTGAACCATTTAAAGATAGTACATTTACAAAATAACATACCTCTGAGTCATCTGAATCGTTAGGAATGTATTCTGGATCCCTCTCGAAGATATTAGTATCATTGGAAGTATATTCCTCGTCTTCTGCCACGTTCACTGTTGCCATAATCTCGGAGATGTTTTTACATGCCTGACATCTGTTGATTGAATTTGGAACTACAAGTAAGTTTACTGCATTGTGCATCCCACAGATGGTGTCATTAGCCATCTACCGCAAAATACACGGCATTGGCGCTTACCATTGTTCCCCCGAGCAGCTCATATGTGTAATAAGGCTAGGGGTTAGGGACTCTGGTTTGTGAAACAATGTTGGACACCGAGAATCGTACATACTTTAAGAGTTATGAAAGGTGAGTATATACGTGAATGTGAGTACCTCAGTGCTGACGGGAAGTCTTGGACACTGTTATAATGAGATTTCGTTTCTAGATACTTCTCCTGTAACTTTCAACCTGTGAATTTTTTTTATTTTGTGTGGAAACCTTGTAGCTCAAACTGTTCTCATAAATATATCGGTAAGAGGTGTATGTGACCTTGACGTAATGATGTGCTGCACCCAGCTGCATGCCAGCCGCTTTGAAATATTCCCATTGTTGTGTGGGCTTTCAACTTTCTTCATGCTGCTTCAGCAACTTTGAAGCTCGCCGCACTCCCGCAAGCGCTCACACAGCTACACAATGTACCACAAGCAAGACACGCTATTACTTGGAAACATATTATTATACTCTGGAGCTCGTACTTGGTGCTACTTACTGAAATGCTTATGAAGAGAAATATTCTTATGTCTACACACCTGATTACGACTACTATCTTTCTATGAAAGTTGAGAAAATTCTTTTACTGACTTATGAAATGCCATATGGCTGGTAAATGATATTTTTATGCCTTGATTGTACATATTTTATTTGACATTTGTTTTCTAGCTGCGCTGTAGCATTGGCTTCATAAAATAAAAATTTAATGCATATGCTAATGTAAATACTTCCTGTTAGCACATCCATTACATAATGATTTTATGATCGACATTCTTAAAAAAGGAGCAGTAGGAAAGGAAAGAAGCATAAGAAGTAGCTAGTAACAGGAATTTCATACAACAGGCACAAGAAGAAGTGACTAGTAACAGAAATTGCATACATAATCTTCTTTTCAAGAACTTGGTATTTTTTTTGGTAGAATAAGTTATTATGGTGCACCACTCTCGTGTTAATCTGTGACATAGGCATAAAGATGTGAACAGACATTGCTGTCTTTACTGTAATATCTTTTTTCTGTTTGTGGTTTCTCATGTTTAGGTATAAGATATTGCATTTGCTGCTGCTACCTGTCAGGCATTGTCCTACTGACTTTTACCTTGTATTACTCTGATAAGCCAGTTTTACCAATTATTTATTTTTCTTGTTTGCTGCATATTGCTCATATTAGTTGTAATGTTGCATTTTTTTTACTAATTTACATATACTGATACTTTGCCAATTTACATTTTTTGTCGTTGATGTTTGTGTTAGTTGTTTTGTGTGCTGCATTGCCTCGTTCTCTAGTTTACATATCTGAGCTCAGTAGATCTAAGTTAGTTTAAGTGGGGGCTGTGCTACAGACATGGAAGTAACTCCAGGCGTTCCAGAAGGAAAAGAACCCTTGCTTTACATGTTTTGCTAATGACCTTGTAGACAAGAGTAATATAAAATAAGAGGCGTTGCAGGTAACGCAGTTGTCTGTAGTCAGGTTCTATCTGAAAAAAAGGTGCACAAGAATTCAGGTAGTCTCAATAACGTTTCAGATTGGTACAGAAGTCGGTAACTTGCTACCTTGTTTCAAATATTCAGAAATGTAAAACTGTGCACGTCTCGAAACGCAAAACCGTAGATTCCTGTGACTACAGTGTCAACGAGCCACAACAATATTCTTTCAACCCATACAATTGCATACGTTATATGAATTCGTGGTTGTTTCGAACTTTCGGAAAGAACAGACACGAAGCATTCATGTAATTGACTCGCCTGAATGCACAATGAATCCACGTACAATACATTCCACCTCCTGCGGGAATTTGAAAGTAGTGAGCATAGAGGTCAAGAACGGGAGCTACAGATAGGTGGCGCCGAGTGGAACGTGGCTGACAGGCGTCCCTACACAGTCCACGTAACTGCGATAAACACTGCATCCGGATGGTGCAGTGGCTAATCCAGCTGCACAGTAAGCAGCAGATACCGGGTTCGAATCGCAGTCCGCCACAAACTTCTGCTCGTCTTCTCTGATTCGGCATCATTCAGCTGACATCATTAGTTCCTTGTCTTTCGTTTTCTTTCTCCCCCTCCACCTTTAATTTACAGAAAATGTGTAGGTGTATCTTTTTGTGGGGAGGATGAATGAATGAATGGATGGATGGATGGATAGATATGTTGGTATGGGCACATGACAGCAAGATCTTCAGCGCCCTCGCGAAAACAGTGTAAGACCAGTGGCGGTAAAATACACTAAATGCGAGCATAAAACAGCACATAAAATAAAGGAAACAAAAGTTGGAGAACTACGGAAGCACGGAACGAAGTATTACGCCAACATTAAAAAATTAACTAAACAGGAAGAAAGTGGTACAAGAAACTAAAACAATATAGCAGATGGATGTGGCTGGCTGACCTCAAGAATAAAAAAGGAGGAGCCAGCCACTGTGCAACACACTAAAATCCCCAGACTAAAAGCTTGGGCCAGAGTCCAGATGCATCACAAAACTTTAAAAACTTAGTCACTTTCGTCTCATCAACAGCTAAAAGAAAAGGCAGATTCCAATCAATATTTACTTCTGCCGTTGCATCCTGGTATGAAATGCACTAGTTAAAATATGGCCTACAGACATTTTGAAGCTACAAGCATCACAGAACTGGGCATCCTTTTGCTGTAGGAAAATGCCATGTGTAAGAGCGTGTGAGTGTGTAGGTTTTATTTTGTCAAGTTGCGCAATGGATTGAACCAAAAAGTACCCTTTGGCTCCTGCAAGAACCAATTTCCACCTCACACTACTACAGAAGCTAGACAGACGTTCCTAATGTACCAACAAGAACTGCTTGAAAAACATTCAGCAACAAATATCGTCTGGAGTCGTCTGTTGTAAGGAAAAGACACAAAAATATTCTATATTCTTACATAATTGGTGGGATACTTGGGTACTGGAGTATTGCTAGTTAGTGTAAGAAAAACATTAAACGAACGAAAATTATTATTTACTGCAAAAAAATTCTGAGAAATCAAATGAAACTTTTTCTTACAAAAAATTAATAAATTTCCGGGTTCTTTTCGGAACAGTAGTTTGCCTCTTATGGATAGGAATGCTATTATTTTACAAATTATGGAAAGGTTCTTTCCTCCATTTTCTTTAAGAATGTTATCTACTTGGCAGAATGGCTGAGAGCCGCACCTACACAACTTGAATAACTTTTGTAGGTACGGTCAATGCTGTCGAGTGAGAAATGTAGTGTAGTGTACTGTTAGGGAGGACAGATGGGGCTCGCATACCCTGTAGTGCACAATACCGTGAGCTGAGGCGACTGCTGCCTGCAGTGCTTGCTGCTTGCAAATAACACTACTATATCTTTCTATATGGATCTACCTTCGCCAATCAAACTCTCCCTATGCCTTGATGAAGTCATGGACTTCTATCTTCCCCTAGTCTAACTATTGGCGTGGTACACTGGTCAGATAACCGGTCCACTGCGATGCCACTCAATACTCGCTCGCAGGCGTTTAACTAGTACTCTCTCCGTGTTCACACCATACAATAAGTGTGGCAGCGACACAGTGAACAACGCTTAATCGTGAGCGGCTCAATATACAGTGTCACTCCGATTCGCTAACGACAGAGGTGCTCTCCCAGTGAAGTACTGACGAGAGACTTTGTTCCTCGCTCTTTGTGTACATGTACGAGTGCACTCGCTCTAGTTACGTGTTCCCGCTCCAAGAGCAACAATGGAACGGGCCCTTTTTCTGGAATAGTTGCAAGGGTATATCATTCGCTGTCTTCCCTCACTCCTCTGACTCTTTGCATCAGAAATATTCCGCCAATCAGTTTTTCTCTTTTAAATGGGAGAATTACGTTTCTTTTAAGTCGACCAATAAGGAAATATGTAGCATCTCCTTTAGACGTGTACTGTCCTCCTGTGAGAACTCCGTAACTACGCAGTTGGTCTGTCAAAAAATACGTCTTCTGGGCACTACCACGCAATGTAGCGGAATTTGCTTTTAAGTCGAACACAGGTGTCGTTATCCTTCACAAAAGCTGTCCTCTCTCTGGGCGGTCGCTTTGGCCGAATTATGTATGTTGTTGGCCCAGCCCTCTGAAGGGACAGTCTTCCCAGTGGGCTGGTTTCCTCTTTAGAACAAAAATTCCTGTGGCTGACATTCGACATTTTCAACCTTGGTGTGCACTTGCGATTTACTTATTAGATTTGCATATCGCTTACATGAATTCATACAAAATTGACTCTACCTTATCGAGTTTGGGTTCGAATGAAGCGTCTTGATGTGCAGAATACGATAGTGAGGACGGAATATGTAAGAAATGAAGGTCACTTCATCCCTCCCGAGCAACTGGCAGGAGTAACGCCAACGCCAGATAATTGACTTTACCAACCACAGCTTATTGTCTGTTACTGCCAGCCATTCCTCATCCCACAATTGCATGACATTCCTGTTTAGTGCAGAAAGGACAGCCTGCAGAGGAACAGAACATTGTGCCACGCTTGTCCTCTGCGGGCCTTCCTGGCAGCCTGATAGGCCTGCTCATTTTCCTGTATCCCTCCATGGCCTGACACCCGGCAGAATGATACCTGCTTCCTCTGTCGTTGGAGCAAATATAGTTGGCCATACATTTAAGCGCCAAAAAAAAAACTGGTATAGGCATACGTATTCAAATACAGAGATATCTAAGCAGGCAAAATACGTCGCTGTGGTCGGCAACGTCTATAAAGACAACAAGTGTGTGACGCAGTTCTTAGATCGGTTACTGCTGCTACAATGGCAAGTTATCAAGATTTAAGTGAGTTTGAACGTGGTGTTATAGTCAGTGCAGGATCTATGAGAAACAGCATCTCCGAGTCAGCGAAGAAGTGGTGATTTTACCATACCATGATCAGGAATCCGGTGAAACATCAAATCTACGCCATCGCTGCGGCCGGAAAAAGATCCTGCAAGAACGGAACCAACAACGAGTGCAGAGGATCGTTCAACGTGACAGAAGTGCAACCATTCCCCAAACTGTTGCAGGTTTCAATGTCGACCCGAAGACTCACTCGTGTACCCTTGATGACTGCAGGACACAAAGCTTTACGCCTCGCCTGGACCTGTCAACACCAACACGTCACCTGGTCTTCCGAGTTTCATTTTAAATTGTATCCAGCGGATGGAAGCGAGCGGGTAAGGAGACTACCTCATGAATACATGGACCCTGTACGTCAGCAGGGGACTGTTCAAGCTGGTACAGGCTCTGTAATGGTGTAGGGCGTGTGCAGTCGGAGTGATATGGGACCCCTGATACATCCAGATATGACTCTGATAGCTGAAACGTACGTAAGAGATGAACATTACTCACGATAACTTATATGCCTTGCAATGTGCTGTTCAGAAGACATCACCACGCCCTCGTACTCTTACGGATTTATGGGCAGCCCTGCATGATTCATGGTGTCAGTTTCCTCCAGCACTGCTTCAGACATTAGTCGATTCTATGCCACGTCGTGTTTCGGCACTTCTGCGTGCTCGCTGGGGTCTACACATTATTAGGCAGGCGTGCCAGTTTCTTTGGCTCTTCAGTGTATATCAGTTGGGCCAACTCAGCTGGATTAAGATTCTGGAACAATTGTAAGGTAGTAAGGGAAGTGGAGCAGATGAGAAACTGTTTGCTCTGAATACGTCTTATCTGCTCCAGTGCCTTCAGGTTCGCATGTAACTCCGCTGAGACAACGGTATACTCGTCACGAAGGCGAATCCTGGTGACATGGTCAGGGAACACGACAGGGAGCCGAGGGAATTTCCTTGTTTGCAGCCGTGAGTGTACATTACTGTGAAACCGTGATGAGTATCTAAAATGCTGGAAACAGGCTGAAATGTAATATCTGGCATACTATCTTTCCTAAAATTAGTCAAGACTAAAATTAGTCTGGGTATCCGGAGGAACCAAGGTGGAAATCTGCTCCAAACGTGATGAAAAACATTAAGACCGGCCACACAAATCTCTAAAAGGCAATCCTGTGTGCGAGTCTCATAGGACCGTCTTGTCCGTTGCCAGTTACGAAAAAGCCTTTCCACTGGAGACTGAGCAACAGAATTATGTGCGGGTGTGTGTGGTGTTTACAGTGTTTCATATGCCTGGTGCACTGTAAGAAGCCGTCGCCTCGTGGAAAGTGGCGGCTTACCAACCTCTGCATAGAGGTCTGGTGTGGGGCTAGTTCTGAACGTCCTATGGCCAACCGAATCCCTTCATGGTGCGCCACATACAACATCTTTCAATAAAAGGGTCTCGCAGACTCGTACATCGTACACACATAATCTAGCCGAGATCGCTCAAAATGGTTCAAATGGCTCTGAGCACTATGGGACTTAACGTCTATGGTCATCAGTCCCCTAGAACTTAGAACTACTTAAACCTAACTAACTTAAGGACATTATACGACACCTACTCATCACGAGGCAGAGAAAATCCCTGACCCCGCCGGGAATCGAACCCGGGAACCCGGGCGTGGGAAGCGAGAACGCTACCGCACGACCACGAGCTGCGGACGAGATCGCTCAAATGCTCTGTAAAACCGCAGAAGACAAATCCTGTCTGCTCCCCATGTACTGTGGCAAAGACACTTTATAGTACTTAGAGCCTTAAAGCACCATTTTTTCAGATCCTCAAGTTGCGGCAACTGAGCCGTGGTAAAAATTGCCGTTTTGAAGAACGCGCAGATGCGCTTAGTGTGTAGCAGTTGCCCTCCGTTTCTGGCGGTGGCGCCACTGTGGCAATCGTAGCTTTGGTGCCTCCCTCTGGTGGGAAAGAGGAAAGGTTGCCTGTTCACGTGCATTTAAGGGGCGCTATGGGCTCGCCAGTGGGTCAGTCGGGTCGGTCTGGGGTCAGTCAGTGGTCATTCTGGGTCGGTCTCTCGTCCTCATTTGTTAGGGAGTTAGTGACTGTCTGTCGTCCGGAGTGCTAGTATGCCTTTCATTCGGATCAATCTTTAAAGCCGGATAAATGAGAGTCTTTCCACTCCGCCAATAAGAGAACACAGCGAGTGGTCGCCCTGTCGGGGCTTAGTTCCTGCATCTGAGTCTGCGCGTTAGGCCGCGAGTCTGCTCGAGTTTGCTCAGGCAATGATCATTGGCGGTTCGATCGATCGGTTGGTCGGTCGCGCACTGAGACACAAGATGATTTGCCCGTCTTGAGCGTCGGCGCATGTGAGGTCGCCATGTGAGCCCAGTGGGCCGCGGCGTATAGCGAGCGGTAGTGGCTTCGCGGTCGACACGAGAGCAACCCACGACATCAGTCTGGTCGGTGCGAGCTGCGACGCCGTGGTGTAACTGGTTCTCCGAGCGCTTCTGGGCCCCTTCAGTTACCATCTTGTGGAGCTTGCTCGGTCATTTCCTGGTGCAGGGATGTCGTTTTGCCAGTGGGCATGTTTCCTCTGCATGGTTGGGTCAGAGCCAGTATTTCCGCCGTCGTGTGTCTGTAAGTGAGTGCGAGACGCGCCACCAGTTCAGTCGCGACGGAGGAGCAGTCGAGGACGGACCAGAAGGTAGTCGGTCGGTTGCTGCAGACCAGGAATGACGGGAGATCGGCGCGCCTTCCTGCGTCCGTTGAAGCGGCTGGCGGCCGACGGTTCGGGAGAGCGATTTGGGGGTGCTGCGCCAGGTCTTCTCGAGAAATCGCAGTTTATTAGAAGTTAAGTGATTCGTGATGTGTGATTTACTCTTGTTAAATTTTACTTGTTTTCTTGGTCAGTCTTTCGTCCCCAGCTTCCTCGTCTGTCTCTCGTCCGCATTTGTTAGGCAGTCAGTGTCTCTGTGTCGTTCGGAGCTGCCTCTGTCATGTTTGTCGGATTTGGTGTGGTAACGAATTTATTGCTTGGAGTGTAACGGACTAATTCCTGAAATATGTTTTGATCTTGCCTATCATCTTGAGAGGAGGTATCTGTGTACTGTAGAGCATGTAAACTTGTTTGGCCAACCTTGTATAGTTTCATATAAGATTGCATTTCATGGGCTTTTATTTAAATGGTCATTTCAGTATATAAAGTTTCCACCCTTCTACCGTAAGACTTTTCTTAGAAGTTAAAATCAAGTTGCACCTTCGGTGGCAAAATTAATATTTTAATTTTAGTGTTTTGTACAATTTCCATTTCCATCCTACAGGGTGCATAGTTTGTGTGCTTGTGTGAATTTTTAAAACTTTTAGTTTAAAGTAATCTGGTGTGTTGCAGATTTCCACCAGTGTAGTCTGTCAGAGGCTTCTGTGAGCGGTCGTGACTACGGCCGTGTGAAAAGGGAGCGGCAAGGTTCTCAGCCCGAAAGCTCATACACTCAAAAATTGGTTTCTTTCTGCCTCTGAATAAATTGTAACTTCATATTTAGAGGGTGCTTTCTGATTATAATTTTAAATCTGTTTCTTTCAAAGAAGGCTTTAGGCACCGTTAAAGTGCATAAATTCTCATTTGTTAAAAGCAATTTGATTATGATTTCATCAGTTACTCCCTGGCAACTACTTCCCCGTTTACATAGTGTGATTAAACGTGTTAATGTTCTTGATGAATCGTTAGTAAATAAAACAAAATTTTAAGAATATTCTTTGAAATTAAATCCACGGTTCAGCAACCTTGTAAATTTACAGTCAAATATGAGACCCAGAAATATCACTGTGTCTTTGAAATTAAGAACGGTGTCGCTCATCCTTAACTCAGGAAAGATTAAAATGGAAGGAGAACGGTTAGAAAGAACACACACAGACGTCTAGGCTGAAAACCACTCTTCTGTGCCCATTGCTCTGACGTGTATCGTCGCAAGGCTTGAAGAAGAGCAAAACACAGAGAAGATAAACATTACAGGACAGGACTTGCCACTACTGACGAAATGCTATTAATAGTTATGGCAAAGACGGTCACACTTAAAACGCTACCTTGGGGGACACTGTTCTCCCGCTCGAAGCAATCATACAGGGCGTCACCGACAAGGATCGAAAATACCGTGGCAAGAAAAAGGAGCGAATGAAAAAGGGAAGAGAACCACGAAAATCCCATTCGTGAAGCTGCAAGAGGATAACATGCCTCCAGGTAGTACCGTAGGCCTCCCTGATACCTAGAGGGTAATGCCGCCGCAGGAAAGCCTGCTGTACGGTCGCCTCCCGGAGTGTCAGCGTATCATAGGTGGAGTGGTACCTTCTGAACTTTCACTGAAGTTTCCTGGATTCTAAGATTCAGACAAGGCGGCGGTTGACCATCCGCTCCAAGGTCTTTCCCGCACAGCTGGTGACGGCAACACTACTTTAATTACTCGGGCATGTACGGTCTGTCCCAGGGTTTGAAAGAGGAATTAAAATTGCCTCACGCAACGTGTCGGGAAAGTGATCTGACGCTAAAATGGCATTCAAAAGTGCGAGGAGAATATCTTTCTTTCGTATTGTGAGGTGCCGCAGTATATTTTAATAGATTCTGTAGTGCCCTGATGATGTGCCACGAGCCACAGACAATGCAGAATCGAGCTCCCACATGGAAATTTCGCAGTTGTAATCTTCATCAGAGGTGGACCGGAAGCCCAAACTGGTCCTCTCAGCAACCGCTCTATGGCACTGGAAACCTGGATCACGACTGACGATTGCAGTAACTGTGGCAAACTTGGCCGCCATCGTCTGGGCAATGTCTCTCCGATTTTTTTGTAGAGTGCTATTCCCCGCTGCAAGAGCCATGCACATCTCCCTTCTCTACCAGAAATTCTCCTGATGGTTTCCCATACAACAGAGCTCTTTGCGGAACGATTAACGGTGTTCAGAAACTGTTGCTACGTCCTCCTCTTGCTCTCTCAAATAATACGGCGACATTTCGCCCTCGCCACCTGATAGGCCGCAAGTGACTGACACGTGAACCTACACAGAGCTGCACACCTGGTCCCGATTGCAGAGCAGCATTCGTCACTACACGAAGCGACAGGCTGCCACTGCAGTTGTCACATGAACTGTGGAATGGATGCTGCAGCGGAGCGGTGGATCATTTTGATAATATGATCCACCCATTCCTCAACATTGACGTGATGTTCAAACTGGATTAGCTGCCTGCAGAGCGTCCAATGTGCTCTACTGAGCACCCATCGTGGCAGTTTTCTTTCGGGTTGCACTTTATTTGGCAGCTGAATCCAGATCGAGAAGTTATCACTTCCGTGCAATTCTTCGACCACTTCCCATTGTCCCATGTGAGCAAGAGCGAGAGATCGATGGCAGAGAACGACAGCTGCAAAGCAGAAGTGCATGCCCTATCCTGTATTTAACACATACACACACGATGACACGAGAAGCCTCTCAGTTGTTTTACCACTGGTACAGATATTTGCAGAGCCCAAAGTACATGAAGCGGTGGGTAAGTTGCGTAAGAAGATGGTTTGCAGCCTCTTCATCGAGCGCACCATGTGTCGGCAGGTAAAAAGAACATATTGTCAACGGATGACGCACGTGCACTGATATGGCAACTGCTTGTAAAATCGGTGTAAGAGAGAGGCGAAGAGTGGTACTCGATACTGCCGAAAATGCCTACTCCACCTCCATCTCTAGCTCTCAGTTCGTCCATTTTGTGGAGTACATAGCCTCGTAGCTCAGGGTTGTACCATTACTTGAAACTGGTCTCCTGGAGACACAGACACGGTGCTCTATCCTGAGGTAGTAGGCGAAGTTCCTCCACGTGCGTCCTGAACCCCTGCAAGTTCCACTGAAGTGTGGGTGCCGTCTATCATGGGGTAGCACCTCCGTCCTGCCTCACTGCCAGCACCGGAAGACTGCAGCGGGTGTAGGTTCAGTCGTGCGGGAGGTCATTGCCCCACACATAACTCATACTCCATTTCTTGGGGAAGAGTCTGCTAGAATCACGTCGACATGATCCGACGGTTTACTGCTTGATTCTACCTGCTGTTGTTGCTTTATAGTAGGGTTTTGAATGTTTTGAGGGTTTTGCTGGAGCTGGAGTAGGATTGGTAATGGCCGTGCTGGGGTTCTGAACAGCCTCAACCGTTAGAGATGCCTAGGGCTAGCCCATGTTGGCCACTGCACATTTGTTTGCTCTTCTGGGGGGGCTACAGACCCTGGAACATTTGGTGCCTTGCAAGTGCACTGGCACATGCTGGTGTTAATACCGACACTCACCAGCACCGTTCGTGTAGAGGCATCAGCTTTTGGGATAGGCTTCTGAAGCATTGATGCGAAAGATGTAGCAAATGTGCAAACATGGGAAGCTGCATGGACTTGCAGAGCTTTTTGGTCTCACCACATTGAAAACTCTATTTTTCTTTTTATTTCCTATACTTTGCGTTCCTCTAGAAAGATTCTGCAGTCCCTACTCCAAACAGGGTGGTACCCAGAGTAGTTGATACATTTTGCAGGAGTCAAGCAACCAACACCATCATGAGTGGCCTTATCACAGGTGCCACACATCACTTCTCCTTTACACTCTAGGACTGTAGGAACAAAATGCTGGCATTGGGTTTGGGACATACGGCCGTACGGTTAATCAAAGAAAACCTGCCTTGACGTGATCTGGGAATTAGGGGTGTTCAAGGTAAGAATGAAGGAGACAGAATTCACTAATTTCCACCCATCCTGTTTGTAATGTTCTGAACAACGATAATTCCCTCCAGAGACAATCCACTACTCAGTTCTTTGATAGATATTATCAACTAGATCCGTACATGGTACAACACCTTTGCTGAAGTTCAAGGTGCTGTGGAGCTCTTTGTCGATGGCATATTTAGCACTCTGTAGGCGTCCCATTTCGCAACCGCTTTACAGATTTTAGAGTCCTGGCAATTCCTTCTAAGCCCTTCTGGATGTAGAAAGGCGAGACTTTCTGGAAACTTCCTTCTTCCTTTTTTTATTACTAAAACACATACTGATTACTATCCGTCCGCAGCTCGTGGTCTAGTGGTTAGCATTGTGTCCTCTGAATCACGGAGACCCGGGTTAGATCCCCGGCCGGCTAGGACATTTTCTCTGCCTGTGGACTGGGTGTTTGTGTTGTCCTCATCATCATCATTATCGTCATTTCTGACTGTGGCTAGACTGGACTATGTAAAAAGAAACTGGACTGTGGAAAAATTGAGACTTTGTAAGGGCGCTGATGACCGCGTAGTTGAGCGCCCCACAAACCAAAGATCATCATGATTACTAGCCTCTGTTCTGTTGCTCTTTACTCTTATGTACTGCTTTACTCTCGCATTTGGAGGGCTGGCTATCCGAGCCTTCTTATTAGATTGCGTTAGCACCTTTCAGCGGCCAACCCTTTCCACTGGGAGGAGGAAAAGAAAATTTAGGAGGATCTATTTAGGTCCCAGGAGCAGCTAGGGAAAGAGTCCACTCATAGAGAGCCACGTGTGCCTGAGTAAGCCATATACAACTGAGGTACGGCAGGTTCTCCAGAAGTGGCCCACTAACAACTTTTCCACCTCAACAGTCATGCACCTCATCAGAGCACAGCAGGCCAAGAAAGTGAGCTTTCTTTTAATTTTTTTGTATAGAGATTTGTACCATTCTCGATGTCCATGCGGTGAAGCCAAACTCGCCGTTCCTTATGACACACAACTTCCCGCCGCCGCAATGCACGGCGGTCGCTGGAGTAGCCCCAGAGCGTAGGATGACTGGGGACTGAGCCCCCAGCTCAGGACCCCAGTGTCGCCGGGCCGTTACCCGGCAAACGAATGCCGAGCCCCTAAGGGCTGTGGGGATGAGGAATCGAATTGGCACATGGGCTCAGTCGCAGGTAAATCAGATGACAGACAGCGGCTCACTGATAGGGACCTGGAAAAATGTACTCAGTTTACAAAGCTTGCTAAATGCTCTTGTGAACAATCTTAGAATATTTCTTTGTAAACAGCAACAGAGGCCTGTAACGTGGAATAGTGAAATCATACAGGAATTTATACAGACAAGGGCAGCTCCAGTGGTCAGAGGTTTTTTCGTTTTGTGGAGTTGTCACGGTAACAACTGAAAGCTGTCAATTTGCAGCCACTTCCAGACAGACGTCAGCTATCCCGCGGAAGTTACGAGAAACAGTACTAACAAGAAGACCTATTCAAGTCGTACACTCATTGGCTTTTAATAAGGCCTCGAAATAAATGTGCAGTGGTTTCTATTGAACGTTACAACGATGTACTCATATTTGTTGAAGTTTTTTTTCGAAATCCCCTTCCACAACGTTTGACTAACAGCGAACCGTGTAGCAGCGTTACTACTAAATTCAGTCATATATGATAAGGTGCTATTAGAACTACTGACGGCCTTGGGAGAGCCAGTCCTGACAAAACTCTACCATCTGGTGAGCAAGATGCATGGAGACAGGCAAAATACCCTCAGACTTCAAGAAGAATATAATAATTCCAATCCCAAAGAAAGCAGATACTGACAGATGTGAAACTTACCGAACTATCAGCTTAATAAGTCACAACTGCAAAATACTAACGCCAATTCCTTACAGACTAATGGAAAAACTGGTAGAAACCGACATCGCGGCAGATCAGTTTGGATTCCGTAGAAATATTGGAACACGTGAGGCAATACTGATTCTACGACTTATCTTAAGAGATAGATTAAGGAAAGGCAAACCTACGTTTCTAGAATTTGTAGACTTAGAGAAAGCTTTTGACAATGTTGACTGGAGTACTCTCTTTCAAATTCTGAAGGTGGCAGGGGTAAAATACAGGGAGCGAAAGGCTATTTACAATTTGTACAGAAACCAGATGGCAGTTACAACAGTCGAGGCACATGAAAGGGAAGCAGTGGTTGGGAAGGGAATGAGACAGGGTTGTAGCCTCCCCCCGATGTTGAGCAAGCAGTGAAGGAGACAACAGAAAACCCTGAGTAGGTATTAAAATCCATCGAGAAGAAATAAAAACTTTGAGGTTCGCCGATGGCATTGTAATTCTGTCAGACACATCAAAGGACTTGGAATAGCAGTTGAACGGAATGGACAGTGTCTTGAAAGGAGGATATAAGATGAACATCAACAAAAGCAAAACGAGAATAATGGAATGTAGTCGAATTAAGTCGGGTGATGCTGAGGGAATTAGATTAGGAAATGAGACACTTAAAGTAGCGAAGGAGTTTTGCTATTTGGCGAGCAAAATAACTGATGATTGTCGAAGTAGAGAGGATATAAAATGTAGACTGGCAATCGCAAGGAACGCGTTTCTGAAGGAGAGAAATTTGTTAATATCGAGTACAGATTTAAGTGTCAGGAAGTCGTTTCTGAAAGTAATTGTATGGAGTGTAGCCATGTATGGAAGTGAAACATTGACGATAAATAGTTTAGAGAAGCATAGAATAGAAGCTTTCGAAATTTGGTGCTACAGAAGAATGCTGAACATTAGATGGATAGGTATTGAATTGAAGTGGGAAGGAGTTTGTGGCACAACTTGACTAGAAGAAGGGATCGGTTGGTAGAACATGTTCTGAGGCATCAATGGATCACCAATTTAGTGTTGGAGGGCAGCGCGCTGGGTAAAAATTGTAGAGGCGGACCAAGAGATGAATACACTAAACAGATTCAGAAGGATTTAGTTGCAGTAGGTACTGGGAGATGAAGAAGCTTGCACAGGATAGAGTAGCATGGAGAGCTGCATCAAACCAGTCTCAGGATTGAAGACCACAACAACAACAACCATGTCTCCATATGGCTGTACACACTCCCGATATGCGTCTGTTTCAATTACAGTCGTCATGTTGGATTGTTTAGTAAGTCTTTCCAAGACGAATATATTCTAAATATCTGTTCTAAATATATATTCTACACATATAGTTCTATATGTATGTTTTGTTTTAGTTTTGTGAAAGATAAAATATTTGGTGTTGTATTTGTGTTTTCTTCTTACTTTTTGTGTATTGTTTATTTACGACTTTTATATAATTATGATGCATTTGAAATTGTTTGTACATTATTATTGGAAAATTATTGTACATTTGAACGAAAATGAGGAAGCGCAGAATTGTTGGGGTCAAAAAATACTGAATGATAGGTGATTTCGAAAAAAATTCTTCGATAAATGCAGGTAGTCCGTTGTAAAGTACATTAAAAATCATAGAACTTTCATCTGACTTTTTATATAATTCCCGTTTGATCGGTATTCATACATAAATATTAAACTCAATTCTTTTTTCAAGCGGACGTTTCATCCCCTTCACAGCCGCATTGACATATGTGTCTCTTGTTTTGCTCTACAGTACAACATACTCAGAGCCGATTCAGATCGAGGTTTATCACTTGTGTAGATTTAATTGTAAGCGAGGAGAGTAGCAATATTGAACAAGTCCTTACGGAAATCTCCTGCAGGGAACACGAAGGCAAGATGGAACTAATTGCGACGCACTCTACGGTATCTTGAGCAGTCATTCTTCCTATGCTCCATACGTGATCGTAACGCAATAGTTGAAAATTCTGCCATGCACTTCACTGTGGTTCGCAGAGTGTAGCTGTAGATGTCTCAGTTGAGCAAGACTAAAGTACCGCCGGTCAGGCTGAGATTCTTCAGAAGCGGGTGTCGTGGGGAAGAGGTGGAGAGCGACACTTGGCGCAGCCACCCAGTCGGCGCCCTTGGCCGCTCTGCGTCGTGCCAAGTGTTTATCCCCCTTGTTGGTCCGCTCCGCTCGCAGCTGCTTATTTTTGAGGCAGGCACGAGAGAGAGAGAGAGAGAGAAGTAGTAGGGGGAGAGGAGGGCTGACTCAGAAGGAGTCGACGTCCGCGGAGAGGCGTCGCACCTTCCCGGCCCGCATCTGGAAGCGCTCAGGCATCACGAGGCGTCCTACAGCAGAGCCAGCAGGAATAAAAGCGGCGGTCTCACGCTTCCCAAGCTCGCCTCAGGTGCTCGAAGTCTGCTGAAAGTTCTCAGTAGATGGAAAGGAGCAAGCACAAAGGCTGCTGTATGAGCAACCAACCGATTACCCCCATTGGTCCCCCACCACTATCTTACACCAATATTACTTTGATATACACACCACAGCTGTCACCAGTCTATCTAGAGACAAGACACAAATGTTCGTTTTTCACTACTTACACTGCAGCTGCCTGCCAACAGCTTTGCAGCACGTTAAGCCGGCTTCACACACGCAACGAAAATGACGACACAGGTAGTGGCATACTGTAGTTGCGTGTTTCAACTCCAAATTTTCGGTAGGACAACTTCAGAGACGCAACTTCTGTCATGCCACAAAAAGACCAATCTGGTTGTACTTTCTTACACCACTTCCCTTCCTCCACTGCCCTCTGGTGGTTGTACTCCGAATCTAAAGCGTTCCGTCGCAGTTATCGTGGAGTAATTGCTGCTGTACACAATTCGATTTCAGTTTGCTTTCTTTTATTACTGGAAAAGGTCAAAACTGTGGTCTGCGGTACACTTTCGCAGCTTCTGGAAGAGTAACAACGTATGTTTAATTTTCTGTAACAGAGTATGTGTGTGCGCAAACGAATGACGTTGGCCTGTTATCCAGTCTCGAAATATTTGTGGATGAATAAACAAATAAACTTAATCTGTAACAAAAAAAAACGAGTCGTATGAACTCTGTGATTTGAGAGACCACGCACTGTATCAATTGTCGACTATATGCGGGAAATAGCCCCAAGTGTGGCACGGCAGCTGTTAAACTAAAAATTAGTTATTCAAAACTCCTAGATCAACGAATACCATAAGATTGTAAAATGCTGGAACAGTGGCAATGTGTGCAGATGATATTTTCATGCCAGTTCTTATAGCCTCATAAAAATTACTTGATAGTTGACAGTTCACGCGCTGGGGCCGGTTTCCTCCAATCAGAGCGCTCAACGTAACGCCCGAACCGTTCGCCGTTGCCAGACTGCCACAACAGCAAGTCAGTTCACTTCCAGTTCCCTGTCAGATGTTCCTTCTCGATGTGTTTGGATCCCGAATCTTGGGTGCAGCGCTCACAACACTCACACGTAATGATGCTAACGAAATACACGCGTTTCACACACGACACTGTCTAAACGCTACTTGCCACTACTGCACAAGACGCGATTCAGTGTCAGATATGCAGTTACGGTCACACAGATCGGTTTACGTTACAACAGTTTCACACAACATTGCCTGAAACTGACTTTTTGAAGGCTGCAATTCGTCACTGTGACCGACTGCTCAGAGACAAAAGTACAACATGTTGGCTCAGTGTTGTACTGTAGCGCCATGGTTGGCACATAAACCTGCCCTGCCGAAAATCGAGGTTCGAATCTCATCAAATATGAGTTTTTTATTCTTAAATTTTATCAAGAGAGTTTGATTATCATTTTCAATCAATTAATTGGTTCATATGTAATTTTTTTGTTTCTGATACATTGTCACGTCATTTTCATGATCCTATTTCCTTTTTTATTTTCTTTTATTTTTCTACCTATAATTCTTTTTTCGTGGGGAGTCTGCCTGTGGCCTGTGTCGTCTATATTGTGAAAGCAAGTGCAAACAAGGATTGCTCATCGGTTACTAACGCTGCAGCTCGTGTAGTCAGTGAGAGGATAGTTTTAGGTAACCGATGATAGAACAAATTACTGTTTACTTTTAGAGCTTAAACTGAACTTTTCCTGTCTTGAGAGTTGCTCGTACAGGTCAGCTTTAACAAACGCGAAAAAAGCAATCGTGATTTTAGTTCTGCCGTAGATTATTGATCACCATTTTCTCGAATACGTTATACAATACGTAGATTAGGAAAAGAGATTAAATTCAGGACTACAAAACGCGTCTCCTGCCGCAGTTCAGTCGCGGTCATTTAAAAACAGATGTCCATTATCTCGCATTTCCGAGGCCACTTAGAACATTGCTTCGTATTACACAATAACAGTGTTAACAGTATTCAATGTCTGTGAATCACTATAATCGAGCGGTAGCCGGCAGCCGATGTGGGAACTAGACGTAAACTATCAAGTAACGGACTATGGTTTGCCATAGCAGGCGGCATTTTCTTTTTTGAGTGTTATTTCTTTTGTAAACCTGTTTGTGGCCCCTGTTTTATAGCTGAGGGAAATTTATTTTTTGATCTAATATTTGGATTTGGGTTTCGTCCTCCTTGTGTTTAACTCTTGTCAGAGCTCTACCGCGATATCTTGCACTGCATATTAATACTGGCTCGTACGATTTCAGTTGACGCCGCAATGACAGCTTTTGTCGCGTCCTTTGTGAATGACAGGTCATGGTGCTACTACAGAAAGCCACGGGCTGCGGAGTCACGTTAGCTGCGCGAGTGACCAAGTACTGCGGCAGGTGCAATGTCGAGGAGACTTTCTCAACAGAAACATTCTTCATTATTAGCCGCCTCTCATACAGCTCTCCTTCATGGTAACCCAGGTGTAGTGGGCAGTGAGCGATGTGTGCCGAGGCGGCTGAATGTCGCAGCAGCACGGCTTGCCACAGACTGCACGGAATGCCAGGTGGTGGCACCCAGGGGGGAGGCCTCCCCCCATCGGATCCAGTTCGAAGCCTGAAATCGCCAGGAGAAGTTGACGGCTCGCATAAAGGCCGCTTCGCCCGCTGGTGACGCGGTTCGACGTAGATATGGTAGGCTAGCCGCACATTCGACCGGTGACGCGCGTGGAGACTGCGCGGGTCGAACGCACGCCACAAGGGGTGGCTGACGGAGGAGCACTTACAGCCGCCGCGGCCGGCCGAGGACAAGCCCACCACCTCGCAGTAGGCTGTAGCAGTCCAGCTCACCATAGATAGCAGGACGCCGGACTGCAGCACCATTACTACAGCGTACACCTGCACAGTTATCTCCGTGGATGCCCGATGTACTTGCTGGTTGCCAAGGGCTGCCTGAGGCTGGTGCTTGTTCTGTTGATGGTGCGAATAGAGCGGTCTACTACCTGTCCAATCTCTGGAACAGTTCTGAAGCGACTGCCAAGAAGTGGTTCCTTCAGCTTCGGAGTCAAATCAGTCACAAGGTTCAAATGGCTCTGAGCACTATGGCGCTTAAGATCTCAGGTCATCAGTCCCCCTAGAACTTAGAACTACTACAACCTAACTAACCTAAGGACATCACACACATCCATGCCCGAGGCAGGATTTGAACCTGCGACCGTAGCGGTCGCGCGGTTCCAGACCGAAGAGCCTGGAACCGCTCGTCCACAGCGGCCGGCTTGAATACTGTTCATTAAAGACAGGACAGCAGGTCGACTCACCAGATCTACGTACAAATGTTCTGTCAGTACGTGTGGGATAACCACGAGAGTGCTCCTCGCGTTGTCCAGCACGTAGACAGGTATGTTGCAGGCCCTTAACTGACCTCCTTATTATCAGTACACTGTCATCACTGTCACAGAAGCAGAACCAACTTTCATCAAAAAACACAACATACCTGCACCCTGCCCTCCAATGAGCTCTGGCTTTACACCACTGAAGTCGCCAATGGCGGAGGTTTGGGGTCAGTGGATCGCACGCTACAAGCCATCTGACCCGGAGCTACCTTTGAAGTAACCGATTTGTGACAACTGCTTGTGCCGCTATGGTGCCAGTTGCTGCTCAAATTGCTGCTGCAGATGCTGTAGGAAGCTACAGAGCCCCGACAGATTGTCTTCCCCCTCGGTAGGGCCACGTGGCCATTCGCTGCCCGGTCTTTTTGCTACGGTACATCACTGTGGCCTCCGCTGCCAGCTGTCATGCGCACTGGCTACATGCCTGCCAAGTCTTGCTGCATATCGCAGAAGGAACATCCACCTTCTCGTAGTCCTATTACTGGAGCTCGTTCAAACTCATTGAAGTGCTGATAATGGCTTATTCGCCGTCTCACAGGCATTCTCGATTAACATCAACTCACCACGTCCAATCTCAAGGGTAATTATAGATCACGACCGATACAGCATGTATTTAAAGCAAACGTTATTCGCAGTGGCGCTACTAGAGCCTCTCGTATTCGACTGGCGCTAAATTTGCACAGACGTCATCTTTCAGATGCACAAACACGCCTACCAACTTTTATTTACGTCGCACAACTCCCTCACGGTGTTGCGAATTTTTTCTGTCAGTGTACATAGTTACTTTCACGCCCACAGAGTCTTATCGCAATGCCAACACTGATTTCTGCCAGACAGTAACTAATACACACAAGACATATCTTTCAAATTGCTCCAGGAGTACCGATGCTATGCACACATGTCATCACCTATTCCATTTATTCTTAACTTTAAGGAAACATATTTGAAACAAATCAGATTTCTTGCTGGTACCATAGACAAATGTTAGCTGTATTTACAACAGATTTGCGTCGAACTATATACAGTGGAGTCAATTCACAGGCAGTCTAATTAATAAACTGAGAATGATATTTTTCTCATTTATAAGATTTTCTCATTGAGTTGAATTAAAAAGTCTATCTTATAAATGTTCTACCAATAAAATCCAAGCTTTGATACGCCTTCCCCATGCTATCTATGTGATCATTCTGATTCAAGTTGTTCATAATTGCAGTTCCTAGGTATTTAGTTGAATCGACTACCTTCAAATCTGTATTATTTATCTCGAAATAGAATGGTTTTTTTAGTACTCATCTGGAAGATCTCACACTTTTTATTGTTCAGGGACACCGTAGAGTTACCTTGTGTAAATCATTTCGTAAGTTTTACTGATCTAGTGGTGACTTTACTAGACCTGGGTAGGTAGCCTTCAATCCATTGACGTTATGTTACTGTTGCAGATAGAAGGATGTAAGCATACAACTACAGTTGTATGTCTGAGCGTGTGTACTTTCACGTCCTATTGTATTAATAAATAACTTTCTGTGGAAAATTAGTTAATGGACTCTTTATTCAGCAAAATTGAGCAATGAAACAATACATAATGACATTTTGCAGAGGGATCTTTAAAAAGTCCTAATTTTTTCACCCTCGTCCCCTACATTAATTATAGCGCATATATAACATATATAGCTACTTACAAAGTGAGATAGAAGAAGAAAAGAGAAAACAATGAGAAAAAATAAAAAATGGTTTACAACGTGTATGACACGTTGGACAAAACCGTTGACAAAGGAAATGTGTAATGTCTTCTGCATTAGATTTGTGTCCACAACGGAAATTATCGTGTACACAAATCTACTGAGAACTTAAGAGAGTTATCATGTTTTTAGAGGGCATTCGTTAGTTTCTTACAAATGTCTTTATTACTTTGATCTGCACAGATTTTGAACGTTGTTCCCTTATCTAGAAAATAATACTTTTTATTATAGAGTTTACAGCATTTCCACGTATGTTATCGCCGCAGATACAGTAAATTTTGCGTTGGAGAACTCCACCGAGTGGACTGACGTCGGAAACTTACTGCTAGCTATGCAACCTGCTACTCTAAGATGCTGGTTTGGTCAACGACTACCCAGGGCTTCAAAGTGGCAAAAAACTTAATCCATATCGCTGTGCAGCTATTAAACGGCGTTAAGAGCAACGTACTCTTGTCCAAGAGGCACTAAAAAGTTATTTCATTTACGTATCACATATAAACTTCATATCACCAAATGGAATTCTCCGATATTTTTCATGCTGTGTCGACAAACAAATTGTATTTTTGTGTTTCAATACTGACTTTTTTATTGGAATCTTCATATTAGGGCTAAGGCCGTGAAGAATTCTTAGTTACGAATTAATTGTTACAGTATAATTACATTTATAATTCCTAGTTCCGAATAATCATTAAAAACTTAAATAATTTATTTCCATGAAAAAGGAAGGTTTCTTTGCAGCTTTTGTTGCTAAACTATTGCATTGTATTTAAACTAATCTGCATTATGTTTTTACTATTAATAGAAAAACGTAATTTTTATTCAAAGAGGGTCTCTAAAATAAAATTATCATTGAGAAAACGTTGCTGAAGTTTCGTGTGTAACTAATGTCTCTTGTGACATGTGAAGAGGAGGTGCTTCAGATAGTGGGGCCTAAGATGGTGAAAGAGTTTGCCGAAATTACACACCATTAAGATAATTGTCTGAATAAAGCAAAATTACTCACGAGTTTGTATCGATCGTATTATGTAGTGCGTAATACTACAATGTAAATACCTGTTTACGATTCATTTTAAATACGGTATAGCATGTTTTCAGGTATTACACAATGACGATTAAAAATCTGGGAAACTCTAGAGGGCGAAATTCGTATCATTTTGCAACAAGGAACCTACATCCGGAAGTGTGGGATCAGATTACTACAATAGTGGGAGTTGTTTGATACTTATAACCTACCTCTATACCACTACTCTGCAGTTCACAGTTAATGCTTGGCAGAAGGTTCACATAACCACGTTTGGATAATTTATCGACTATTCTATACTCGAACGATGTTCATTTCCGTATATATAATTGGTCGTCAACAAAATATTTTCATACTCGAAGTAGAAAGTAGGCAACTAAACTTTTTCTGAAAAGATTTTGCTGCAACGAGAAACCCCTATGCTTTAGTGACTGTCACCCTAGCCCGCATAATACATGCGTGACATCTCTATTTCGTGTTGATACAAAACGGGCCCCCCTTCTTTGAACTTTTTCAGTGTTCTCTGTTAGTTCTATGTGATAAGGTCCGGTACTGTGCAGCAGTACTGCAGCAAAGGACGGACAAGCCTAGTGTAGGCAGTCCTTTTAGTGGCACTGTTCTATCTTAGAAGCGTTCAGCCAATAAAATCCAAACTTTGATTCGCCTTTCCCACTTTATGTATGTGATCACTCCAGTTTAAGTTGTTCGTAATTATAATCCCTAGGTAAAGGTTTCTATATACCGCTACGAGTCTTAGGTTAGTTAGGTTTAAGTAGTTCTAAGTTCTAGGGGACTGATGACCTCAGATGTTAAGTCCCATAGTGCTCAGAGCTATTTTATTTTTGTTTTGCAGTACCTCGCAAACACCGGTCACTAACCTAAAATCACTGCAGTTATGAAACTGAAGGCTCAATTTATGACCAATATGTGGCAGAGAAATGGAGCACTTTGCATACATCTTCATCTGTCTACAGGAGGGTGTGGAAATAGGTTTTCCATCGATGGATATGATTCATCACACATCCCTTGGGAGCCCTTCGTTGTATGGAGACATGTCCTGTGAACGATTGCAGGTAGATAGCGCTCTAAGTCACACACAGAACACGCAGTTACGTGTAACTCGATCGCAGATTATTAAAAAAAATGGTTTAAATGCCTCTGAGAACTATGGGACTTAACATCTGAGGTCATCAGTCCCCTAGAACTTAGAGCTACTTAAACCTAACTAAGGACACCACACACATCCATGCCCGAGGCAGGATTCGAACCTGCGACCGTAGCAGTCGCGCGGTTCCGGACTGAAGCGTCTAGAACCGCTCGCCCACAACGGCCGGCGCAGATTATACCACACAACTTGTGCACCTGTTGTACCCTGACAGAACAATGAAAAAAATGGTTAAATGCGTCATAAATGACCTGCAACAACATCTCCCCTATCTAGAATGCATCGTCTACCTACAGTTAAATCATACCTCATTACAACCCGTCTCAACCGAGCAGTCCATCTGCTGTGTATCATCTTTTAATTCAGATGCAAGCCAATATAGAACCAGGTGGTTCTCTTTTCCAGGAAAGCATGAAAGATACCAGTCAACTTGCTTGTATCACTATTACCTCACTAGACACACAGCAGAATGTTGTTAAAAAAAGCCATACAAGAACTGTGTAAGGAATTTGTTAGCTGAAACCACATGGTTGTGATTGGTATAGAGTACAGAGAAGCCCATTGTAAATACTGTTTGTAAACATTTAAAACACCTAAACAGTCCGACATGGGGTCAAACATGAAATAGATTGTGTAGTTGTATATTGCAGCCCCCATCTGATAATACAATGCTCTTTCGCTAAGGTGGCTGCCAATAACTTTGGGGACACACCTGGGCTTCTGATCTGACATATATAAATTTATTACTTTACTTTTAGTGGTCCTCCATGTTAAACATTCTATTCCTGCCGCCTTATCATTGTGGACGAAAACTGACTGCTTCCCTGACCCCAAGCGCTTCCATGTCAACTTTTTCTTATGTTCCTATTACTGTCGCATATTCATTCCCACGTACAAGAATTCTCCTGCACCAAGCAAAAGACATGCAAGTAATCCCTCATTCACACTCAATTTTCCACCTTTTCCCCTCAATCTAAAAGTCTTTTCTGTCAATTTTCGTAATTTTGTCGATTTTCTGTCACCTCTACCCAAGCAAACATGATATCACTTGCCACCACGTATTCTAGAATTGGCTGTAAATATAATACACTTGTCAACGCCTAGCACAAATGCACTTTTTCTGGTCGGACAGTATAGTACAGCACTGTACTGGAGTACATTCTGTCACCACCAACCACATATTCTACAGTTGCAGTGCATTTTCTCTGCTTTCTTGATGTCTGTATCTGTGTGCGTGTCATATGTGTGTATGTTACTGTTCAGGTGTGGATCTTCCATATGTTACTTGAAGGTGGATCAACCACATGTTACTTCTGGACTTGTGTTCTAGGTCCAAAGGTGGATGCACCACCTGCAGGATGATCATTTTATGGGACTGATGTGAGCTTAGTATAATTTCTGAACCATAACTGGATGTGAACAGTGGGCACTATACACCTCCAGAAAGCTCTATTTTGCATGTATCACAAAGAATCTATGTGTTTCTTTGGTGTAGAAGTTTGTCACTGTAGTGAGTGGGACAGAAAGCTTATAGGGTGGATGTATGTCAGATGAAGGACATATATGTCCTGCATTGGAGTGTTAAGAGTGTTGCACTCAGTAGGACTAATATTTTGGAAACCAAATGGCATTCATATTTTAATGTGTTTAAGGGCAGAACCATGTAGCCTTTTGTCAATGCCTTCTTGGTACTGAGCCAGACACTAGAACAATACTTTAGAATTGATAGCACATTTAATTTATGTAAAATGCTTCGACCTCCTTCCTGCTGGAGCTCCAGCTTGCATAAACCACATGTTTCGTCTTAACCATCTGTTAAATCATCACAACAGTCTCATGTCTACTATATACTGATAAGGGGGTAACCTCTTCAACAAGCGAGCATCTGGAGAGACCTTGTGCGGTTTCATGGGCGCTATGAGAAAGACTGGTGCAGAATATTCTTTGCTGTACAGCGCTTATGGACTAATCTCGCTGTGTTTCTTCAGGAGACATGTAATGTAGTGGTTAAAGTACCCTCGTACTTCTGGTCAGCTGCAACTTAAATTGATGACCGTGTTCCAGGGAGCGCTGGTCAAAGACAATATGGGGAGTTTTTACAGCCTCCAACTTTATCCTTAGACTACAAAAATGCTCTGTCACTCACATCCAGTTAGGAAAAGATGAGCAATGTAATGTAAATTACATACTATGATTAATGTGCTAAGAACATGTAGATAACCTAACTGCATCAGTATAGGATTCTGTCTCATATACTTCGTGTATATGTTCAAAAATTAACTATGAATAGATGTACTGCACAGTCATCTATCCACATCTGCAATCTAGTATATGATACCTGCATTGTAGTGGAAGCATGGTTTAGCAATTATATAGAAACAGGGAAGCAAGCTACTGTGTCACTGGTCAGCACTTAAATTATAGGAAGCTGGTAAATTTGCTAAAACTGACGACACTATCAACAGTGGTGCTTATTACAATACACTATGTCTTTTTCCATCCCATCTATCTACTGGTACATGTGGATTACCACATGATGATTGACTGATACCACTTGTATGACATATATAGATTGTTGGTGGGAGCAACATCTTCTGGGGATGGCCAGCACTTAAACAGTGATTGTGTACATGGCTGCAACATAAGGAATCAATGCTCATGGTCTCTTTGACCGCATCACTGTGAAAGAAGAGATAAAGTGTAGAGGTCATAACCTATGGGCAGCTGTTTGGAAATGCTCCACAATGACACAAAATCTTCCATTTTCTATATGTTGTGATGTCGTCTGCATTTTTGTCAATAAGAACCACCACCTCTGTCTTTTGTTTCAACCATCCTGTGTGTTTTGGGAGCAGCATAGTATACATCATGCGATGTCCAGCTTTCTGTGAGACACAAGGGATCGAAACATGTTAATGTCGCTTTTGCACTTGACACAGAGCTCGACGGCATGGTGGAAAAAAAAGGATGGCAGTGTAAAAAGCTGTATTCATACACTGGTGCAAAGCTTGGATGTGTTACAGCAGGAACTGCTTATGAAAGAACACATAGCACTCTCCGACTTCTGCTCAGTTCTGGGTTAAACTGGAACGATCACATGGACAAAGTTGCAGAGAGGGCGTGGCAGAGACCGAGGAACAAGTATAAGATGCAGAGGGACTATCTAAAATCAAGAAGTGCTGTCCAAAATTGTGTTGGAGTTTTGCTGTATGGGGTCCTTAATAGATAGGTTCCAAAAAGAAGTTGACTTGCTTTGAGATACGAGAGTGTCATGAATATGATTCACTAATGTGTTGTAACCATTAAAAGACATATCCATAGGATCCAATGCAAATACGTAGTTGAATGGAGAGACTTGATCTCGAAATGCAGACGGCATTTCTACTAGAGAGCATAAAAGCATACTGAAAAAATTGTGTACAGGTCATAGGATTTTGTACACTTCTTACAACTTCAATCTAGTGTTGTATTTTTTAAGCGATTCCTCACATAGCACACTATTTAATGTGCGTGACCATTCTCAGTCAATCATCTTCCTCCCTCGCAGAAGCTCTGTTGCATTTTCTACATGATATGAAGGTAGAATGCATTACAAATATTGGTTGTTAGCGGAGAAGATATCTAGTAGTGGCAGAATGGAGTTGCAAATTTCGAAATTCAGAGGTGTGGTTTTATTATGAGCTTACACTGCTGGCGACGTGCACCCACATTTGCGGTCTGTTAATACACATCTCGCGACCACCACCTATATTCAGTCTCGTGGTATTTGTGAGGGAGGCCACCTCATTCGAAAGCAATACCACACCTCAATTTATAAAGCACGTATAGTTCTTTAACATGGATATCATTAGCAATACTTGTGTGTGCCTGTATAACCAAGACTGCTTTCTATGCAGGGTGTTAGTAACATGGTCGTCCTCAACGTATTTTTAACGGCTGGTCACTTATAAGACGATAACGTCTCTCTTCCTAAGACACATGGGTTCCACTCACAAGAAAAACAAATGAGGTATGTCCAGCCATGGTGCAATACTGTTTGGTGCCTCTAGCATTCAGTTGTTTGCGAAGTTCTATGATTAATAGAGGATGTGCGATAGACTCCCTGTGATCAGCAGCTTATAAAGCTTGTGTTGGGTTGTAAAGTTAATCTGGTCATTGTCCTTACATCTGCAAGCAGAGTGACTGCATTCAGTCATTAGAGGGTATTGATTTGATGCGGAAGACTGCGATTTCAGTGAACCAATAACCTTGAGGGGGATGTAGGATTTTACATAGAAAACTACGCCCACATACCCATCAGGAGGAGGTATTCCCAATACTTTGGTCATTGTCGAATATCATCAGACTGGGGCTGCAATCGTTATATACAATTGTAATTACAGTAACAAATATGCGGCTTGTTTCCTATGACGACACCATTTGCCGTATTGGGGCGCGTGGCGGAGGTAGCCTGTGGCTGGAACGAATGGGTATTTCCGGGTTAAGCCTGTCATGAGCCAAAGAAAAGTTCTGGCTGGCTGGCTAGTCGGTTCATACCCACATCTGTAGGGGCAAGTCCCAGTGGCAGCGCACTCTGGACATCTGAATAGCAAACTAACATTCAGCCACATAGGCTGTCTCCACGATCGCGTGTGTTGCATGTATTCTTCACAGAAAATTGAGCGATTCATTACCCATCACTGATAAGTGTTGACGCTGGACGTATTGATAATATCCAAATTCCTACCGCTCTAATCATTCCCGGATGCCCTTCATAGGCAGTGGTGGTGCATTCCGGCATACACACGTGTACACTGTGACAACTAGCCCAGTAGACACTGGACTCGCATTCGGGAGGACGACGGTTCAATCCCGCGTCCGGCCATCCTGATTTAGGTTTTCCGTGATTTCCCTAAATCGCTCCAGGCAAATGCCGGGATGGTTCCTTTGCAAGGGCACGGCCGATTTCCTTCCCCATCCTTCCCTAAACCGATGAGACCGATGACCTCGCTGTCTGGTCTCCTTCCCCAAACAACCCAACCCAACCCAACCAACTAGCCCTGTGCAATCAATCCTCCATCGCTTATGGCGCATCCAAACATTGGTTTTTCTTTGCCATAGCTTCGAAATCTTACAGGGATCCTCTCTCTGGAATCCTCGAAATATGGATTTTGCAGTAGTTCATACTTCACTCTATTTTACACTTCACTCGACCAATACCGGGAGAGAAACGTATCTCTGAAATATTCTATGATCGTCATGTCCTGTAGCTGCTACGTTTTTCATCGTTTCTGTTATTGTTCCAGACATATGGGCACACGTAAAGCCTAGTTTGAGTGCTAATATCCAATGTTCTGGTAGTCCTACTCTGAACTGATCAATGAAGGTTCGTGGATGCAGTGAGTTTCCTTCACGGAAATGCTGAAACTTCCTTAAAGTGAGGAAATGATCATTTTCGTACCTCGTTATGGTACCGTACGAATTTCGAGGGTCCTCGCCGCTTCTGTTTGCTATCATTTCACGTGTCATTCTTTAGAGTTGTGATAAATTCATTGGCTATTGCCCACTATAACTTTCGTCTAGTCTTGCATTTCACTGTAATGGAACGCAATGATTTCATTCCGTTGGCTCTGTGCAATGGCGGTACGCATTCAGCTATAACCTTTGCGCTCTTACATTTCCCTATCATGTATTGGCCTGGTGTCTTGCCTGGCTAATCTTGCCGCGTCATCATGTGGTCGGAATTGTTCCGAAAAGTAACCCGGAGGTACCCGATGTCTTCGTGGTGCCGCCTGCTCTTCGTGGCTGTGGCATTGCAGGTGATCGGCTGTCGCATAACTTGTTCTCTGCCTGTGATTAATTGTATTTGCGTGATATCTTTCTTTTCACTCCCTGTGAAACGTATTACTGTTCTGGGGGCGTTATTGACTCGGAAGCTGTTACGGATTCAGAGCTTCTTTGATCTTGATCATTCGCTCTTGAATAATTTTTCGAATTGATTCTTCTTTTTTGGCTTCTATTCTCACGATGTGAGTATCTTGCCTCTTGGGAAACACTTTCATGATGCGTTTTTGCAACACACTATCTTCAACTATTTGTCATGCTGTGCCAGTGCTTGGCGTGTAGTTGCATTAATCTGTTTGGCTATCTTTGCAGTTTCACTGTGGGTATCGTCACATAATGGTTTGTCGTCATCACACAATGTTTTGGCGCCATCACGTAGTGTTTTCAGTTCACCCAGAGTGTCGTCACGCGATATTTTTATTTCAGTCCGGGTGTCATACCGCAATGTCTGCACGTCCACTTGGACCCTGTCAGTACCTGTTAATAATTGGGTATGACCTACTACTAAATTTTCGATCACATCTCAGGATTCTTTTGCCTCTTCCTCAATGTGACGTAATTGTTCTTTGGCCTGTATGTTTTGTTTTGTAATTTCATGCAGTTGTTTCGTTCTTTCTGCGTTCTGCTCACGTATCTGTTGTTGCAGTTCTTTCACTGCTCCTGCAGTCTGCTCACATATTTATTGTTTTATCTCTCTGATTTGTATCGTTATGGTTCACGTTGGCTGCTGGAGGATTTCCGACAAATTAACTGGTCACGCTATCATTCTTCCAAGACTCTTCATTCTGTTTTCACATTCACGTGTCTGTCCGTAACTGACTGCAGTGAACCATATGGTCACACATTTCGTCTTGTATTGCCTGTAATCGGTTGTGAGGAAGGTCTTCTTACACGTACTATGGGTGCTATGTATGCAAGACGTTCCCCATCTTCTTGCACCTCTGCAATATGTTGGACGCCGCTTACAGCGCCTTGTTGCTCGGTATTTACGTGCTGCTGCATCCTCTGTTCTATTTCTCGCAGCGTTGTGTCGTCTGTTGTCCTGAGGTTCCCGTATGTGATCTTCCTGGGTGTCACTCTCAATTCAGTCAGGGTCTTGGTCTGCCATTGCTAATCTCTCCGATTCCACTCTTTGCAATTTTAACTGACGCACCATACTTCTCATAATCATGCAATCACACGATCTTACTTGCTTCATAAAATTATTACCTTCACCATTTCTCTACTGTTCCTAATTCCCTTGACCATAACAAGACTGTACGACCATCACTTACCAACTGGGACACAACTAACTTATCCACACTGTGTCAGCCACCTGTGTGCCTGCAAGAAAAAGCTAACAATGGCATTACAACTATACTTGGTGCATTGCACATCTCTGTCTCCCTCCTGACTTGCAAATAGCGACTGATGTCTACATCGCGACAATGTCTACATTGCTTGATACAACACAAAAAATTTATTATGAACATTTTTAAGAGCATAATTTTCTGGTCTACTAATTACGCATGGTCGTCCACCTTGCCATAGCATTTTGCCATTCTGGCAGGGTCGCCATTATCTGACAAGTGAGAGATTGGTTCTGTTCTAACTTCCTACCGCAGTTGCACAAGGATGGTCTGTGAGTGTTTTAGGAATTTGTATTGAGCCTACAGCCTGCAAGATAGGAAGACACCAGGTCACTATGCAGAGTTCAAAAGAGAGCAGCTGTATGGACAGTGATGTAACCAGACAATGGTCTCAATGTCGGTTCCACTATACTCCTGCAAAGGAAAGGATATCCCTAACAGAAGTAACTATATGTCAGCAAAAAATGAAAATCTTAGATATTCTTTATTAAAGTTTATTTTTGCTCTAAGAATGACTTCATAATATCATAATTTTAATATGTACAGAGCGTTAAAATATTGATATTGGGTGTTCACAACTGTGAAGCGAAGTTCCTAACTGTTCTGAGTTTCTGTAACAGTTCTGAGTGTCAACTGAATATCACTTGCTGGTGTAGTGCGAGCGCGTGTGTTCACCTTTCGTTGTCAGGGTTAGTGGCTGCTGTCAGCATGATCTGTGAACCTGAGAATCTATTACAAATATCTCCTGACTATTAAACATCAGTCTGATACATTTCCTACGTCTTTGATGAAGCCGAGACTACTACTTGTTCCTTAGGTAAGATAGCTGGCACGGCATATGCTGTTTGGCTGGAATAGTGTGTACCTCATTGCCCTCAAATCATTCACAAGCGTTAACTGTCAGTGCTCGGAGCAATTCTCGATACTAGGAGACTGCAGTTCAACTCCTTTAGAGTCGTAACGAAGCAATGAATAAGTGTTCACATAATTACTCTCGCCATCGTCTCAGCACAGTGTGAGTATCCTTGCTCAAACACTCTACGTTTCTGTGTCTCCCTTTGCCTATAGCAAAGCTGGTGGCCAGGTGTTTTCTTTCTGGCCAGTCAGAACATTCGTACTTGTTATAACTCCACCCACTAGAGCTTCTGTAGCCTGTTACAGGCGTCGTTTCTTTTGTTGGGCAAGGTTTAACTTCTGCAGTGTGATATTGAGACCAACAGTTTTTTTCTTTCATGCGGGTTTTTACGCAGGTGGCGACAGTGAGTCACCAGTGTTTTGAGTTGGAATTCTCTGGACATTTATCTGCCATCTCCAGCTGTTCTCCTGTAGAAAGGCTTTCGTTAAAAGCAGGGACAAGGGCAGCTTTTGTCGGCAGCCTACACAGTGGCTCTGGGATCTCATTGTGTCCACTGGATGTCCCACTGTGAAGGTTTTCGGCGTAGCATCGGGATGGGCGTTGCTGTCATAAAATTCTCCTTCCCTCAGGACTGTGTCTCATTGCTCGGGTCTGCAAAATTACTTGCATGCATTTACTAGTGTGAGTGTTGGTGGTTTATATTCACGAAATGCTGGCTTGATTATTCGCTTTGTCTATCAATAATTTCCACAGTTTCACATAACTATGCCATCTGACGTATCCATTCAACTGGGGTTATTTCAGGAATTCGATGTAAGGTGTGTTATTTGATTGAGACCTACAATGGTAACAATGAAAATCTGTTAACTGAACTTAATAATTATACTAATGGTTGTGTAAAGGTGTTCACTAAATTGTCAGAGCTTAGAAAACATAAATCTTACAACATTTCAAAAGTTGAAATTTTACCAACTAAACTTGGTGAAAAAGATTTATTACTTTCAGATGATAAATATAAAATTACTCTTCCAGAGCGTTATGCTAAAACCTTCACAAATGGTGATGATAAATCAAATAAAATTTTATTTATTGAGGTGAAAAACAAAATTAAAATCGTCTGATTCACCTTATTGAATTTGAATAAATTTTATAGGTTATTTTATTTTTATTTTTTTAATTAAATGAAAATTCCGTTTTGTGGGTATAGTTGAATTTCTTTGGTTGGGGGATACCGCGAAATTAGAGTCTCGATTTCTGTCCTGAAATTTTTAATCCAATCTGCTCTTTGCACCAGACTGAGCTTAAATATAGTGCTCCCCCGATTTGACTTCTCTCGATTTCTTTCTTTTGGGAGCACTCAAAGATGCAACCCCGACAGACGATATGTGTCGCCGATTCACCAGTGCGTGTCATACCATACCATCCACTGTAAATTACATGTATTCGTCGTTCTTCCGAACGCCGATTGCAAATGCGCCTTTCAGCCCTTGGTCAACAGTTTGAACACATGATTAAATAAAGGATAAAGCTATTTTTTTGAAAGACAAAATCTATGTTATATGATGTCGGTGGTTACCAAATCATTGTAAGTAAATTATTTATTTCACTTACGTGTGTACGAAATGGCATTGCAATGTCAAATAAATCGACAGTGTGTATTGAACGTCCACAGAGCCACTACAGGAAAAGATAGGTCAAATATTCCTTCTGACATTTAGATATGTAATACAGTAGTTGCTTTTTGCGGCGTATAAGAGCTCTTTATTCTTGAAGAATGTCCAGATGACTTCTGTTTCAGCGCTTTGTGATACACTAGATCCTAACCTATGTCAAATTTCCATCCACAACATTCTTAGATGAACTTGCACCTAGATCGTAAGTTGGTTCAAGGGGAAATAGAGATTTATTTTTGTAGCGCCAGTTTACCCTACGGTATACAGCTAAGCAGCCTCGTCCGAGACGCCTACCTGGCAGTGTTTGCACCGCAGATGCCGTTTCCAGCCACCGTGCTCTCACATTCTTGGACTTTCTCGAATGTTTTGAAAGGGTACAGTACCGCCCAACATTGAAAATAGGTACGAAATACTTCATCATTTTTGTCAGAACAACACATTTTTTGTGTAAAAATAACTCAATTTCAATTAATACAGCGAAGCCGGATACCAGTGTGGGAAAGAATGACAATTTATTTATTTAATTGATCACATGTGCACTCCCACAAAGTAAATCCCTACATCCAGTTTGGTGAGATCTGTGAAATGAATGAATGTATGGTCGTCTGCTAACCGCAGATAGTGAATGTGGATATATGATCATCTTTGAGTCGATCCTTTGGCCACCTTTGGTGGGACCAAAGAGATGAAAGGTACCAGAGCTTTGAGCGCCTGAAATGTGGTTGACCAATACGGTAGCAAGGTGCTTCCCCCACCTCGACAGAGATGGGAGACGACCTGGAGAACGGCCATGTTTCAGCACTCTGCCGCTGGATCTTCTGCTGTTAAGACCTGTTTTAGTTGTGCTCAGTAATGAAGAAAGACTGGAGGCATGGTATGCATGTGGAATATTTAAGAGTAGTTTGAATTAATAATTTCTCTTTCTCAGGAACTTTTGTGGGGAGAATTAAATGTCAGGCAGGTAATATTAAGGGGATTGTAGTAATCTTCGGAAGTGACCAACGGTCACAATGAAACCACGTGTAGTTATAAGTTGAGATACTTCCGTGTGCTTAAGTTAATCTGAATTACTAGCGTGTGTACAATAAATTGAAATATTTAAGAAATAGCGTGTGTATCATAAGTTGAAATATTTAAGAAATTACGTGCGCAGGGCTTGAAATTAGAGACGAGTGCTTCCACGTGGTGAGTACTGTGTGAGTCTCAATCTGTGTATGAGACAAAGGATAAAGAGAAGTACTCGTCCATGGTATCAGTTGAGGACTCGCGTGTGTGCTTAATATTAAACTGCATGATATGATTCCGTGTGACGCTAGATTTAAACTCTGAGAGAGAATCAAGGTGAGTCGGCCGTCTATCCAGCAACGCCACTTGGCTTGCATTGCACAGGAAGACGTGCATTTATCTCCAGAGTTCACAGTAGGAAAGTAGAATTACAAAGTGGGGCAGTGTCGTGTGAAACTGGGATAAATATTGATTGAAGTCGGAAAGCTGAAAGTGATAATGTTGTAACCATTCTTCATGTAGTATTTCATATTGTTGTGTGGTGTATGTCATGTAATTTGGGTATGTGTGGTTTGCATGGGGGAGTAGCAAGGTAGTTTCAAAAGATTTGTGGGTTATGCTTGTTCCTTCTGTACCGCTCGGTCTGGAGGAAAGTTTCGTGATGATGATTGTGAAAGTCGAAGCGTGAGATATAATAAAACATCCACCATCCTATCCAGAAAGTGCACTGTAGCCTTAAATAAATTACGAGACCATAATATAGAGATTCACTAATGTAAAGCCATGCCCACTGGGCGGAATTTCTCATGTGATATTGTTGTAGGTTATATAATTTGTGTGTTTAGGAATAAATAAGATAGTGAAAAGAAATAGATTGGCGGCCTTTTCCTTCGAATTTTATGTTATCATAATGTCCCAAATTTATAATGTGTGCGCCACTCATATTCATTGCGATGGCCACGTGTTAATAAAAGCCGTTAAATAAAAGACAAAAAGAAAATGTGGTATTGCCAGTGCGTAGTGTACAGTCAGAGTTCTGTAAATCACTGATAGTCAGATATGTGTTTCCGTTGCGTAGTAATCATATAGGAGGATAACTTGTAACTAAGTGTGAGTACTAGAGTTCATGTTACTCGTCAAATAAGAAAGAATCCACTCGCTTGGCTGACCACTAATCTTGCAGGCCTGACTGCTTGATGCCACAGTATGAGTAAGGTACGTGGGTGCCTCTCATAATTTCGACCCTGCCAGGATTTTGTTTTTGCCAGGATTCCTTTGCCAGGATATTTTTTTGCCAGGATATTGTGCCAGGATTCCATTTTTGCCACGATAATTTTGTTACCAGGATATTTTTTCCAGGATATTTTGCTGTTAAGATTTTTTTATGGAATGTATTGTGATAGCGCTAAGAAGTAAAATTTTTTTTTCTGTTTGCAATTTCTTTCTGGATTGGTGAGGATCTTTTATTTTTTTTATGTAATTAATTGCTATATAGTCCAAGGCTGGAAGATCGTGGTATAATTTTTTTTGCGTAATGTCCGTAGTAACTAGGTCGCAGTCGAAAAGCATAGCCACCATGGAGAATAGTGATTCTAGGGCGAACGTAGCAGTGCAGCAGGAAGTAGCTGTTGACCATGGGTTAACGAGCGAGAAAGACAAACACTCGAAAGGGGTTGAATTGTTCGGTGGACCGCTGCAAGGGGATCCTTTATGCGGCGGGCTTTGTCCACAAACGCGGGCTTTTCCCGACGACGCGGGCTCGGGACTAGGTCAGGTATTCAGTGAAAGTGAAGCTACCCTTAGTGAAGCTACCGTTTCTCAGGCGAACGAGGTGAGCGCGTCGACGGTAGCAATTGACAGTGTGCTACCGCAGTTTTTACAGAGGATGGATGAAAGATTAGAAGATATGGATAGAGATAATAAGGAGAGAGAGAGGGAGAATAAGGAAAGATTTGATAGAGATAATAAGGAGAGAGATAGGGAGAATAAGGAAAGAGATAGGGAGAGAGATAGGGAGAATAAGGAAAGATTTGAAGCAACTAAGGAAAAATTGGAGGCAATGGATAAGGGAAATAAAGAGGCAATGAGGAAGCTACACACAGTTATCGATGAGCGTCTGTCCGCAGTTAATAATCGGATAGATGAGGGGGAGAAGAATCTGGGTGCGGTGAAGCAAGTTTGTGATGCCGTGAAAGAAAAAACCAATAATTTGGAGGTACGAATAAGTGCAATAGATAGCGATATTACAGAACAGAGGGGCGTGTGGCCAGATGAGCGAATCAAAGAGATAGTGGAGGACTTACTTGCAGATAAAACAGGGGCATTAGACAGCGTGGAAGCTCAAGTCACACGGCAGGAAATGGCGCTAAATAAACACAGGGACGAAGTTGCGGAGGTAGTGACCAGAATGAATACGATTAGCGCAGATGTAGAAAAGATCAGTATAAGAGGCGAAACGGGCTCTGACAGTACGCAGCGAGAGGTTTATGCCGACCAGGAAGAGATACAATCACTATTACAGTTTAAAGAGGCACAATTAGAAACAAATAGGAAACATAGGGAAGAACTAGCACAGTTGCAATTAGCGTGCAGAAGCGAAGGTGAAACACCACCAGGTAGACTGCAGAGGGAGAGTGAGATAAATTCAGAAAACGAAAATAGGCAGAAAGAGGAAGACGAACTCAGAGAGTTGGAAGAACGGCTGTGTCGGATAAAACAGGTGGCAAACCCAACTGGGTATAGTCCAAGGTCGGAAAACATAAATGCGGAAGAAGAATGTAGGAGGCACTTCGTGTCGGTACAAACGTACACTTGCTTTCCGGATCCTGATAATTACCAACATCCATGCCTGTGGCTGTCTCAATTTCAAGATTCATCACCTTCATCATGGGGACCGCTCCTCAAAATGAAGTTTGTGTGTAACCATTTGAGGGACGAGGCTAGAGCGAAAATGCAGGAAGTTATTAAAGACTGTAGTAGCTACAAGATGTTTTGTGACAAGTTTTTAAATGAATTCTGGTCGAAAAGTAAGCAGGACCAGGTTAAGCAAAGCATATTGATGATGCCAAATTGTAGCGAAGGTGGTATAAGAGATCCAGTGTCGTGCTATAAGGAAATGCTGAGAAGAAACAGGTATTTGGATGTGCCATACGAAACTGGGGAGCTCATTAGGATCTGTATAACGAAGTTGCCAGTGAGATTGCGCAGAGATATAGTGATAGCAGGCAGAGGCTTGAACGATTCTGCGTCATTTCAGCACTTCTTACAGGAACTGGGTAATGAGAGCAACATTGTGAACGGCGACATGACTCATAGGTCAGACAGAGTTGAGGATAGGAACGGTAGAAACTATCAGAATGACAGGAGAGCATGGAATCAGAGGAATGACGGAAATGGAAGATGGCGAGGAAATAGGGGGCAGAATTCATGGGGATATCGACCAGCAAACCGGGAAAATAGAAGATGGGACAGAGATGGGAGAAGAAGGGAAAATGAAAATGATGGGCGAAGAGAGGATAGGCAGTTATTGGGTTCACGACAGGACAATCATTGTCACAATGACGGATGGACAAGAAGGTGACTACTTGATAGACGGGTACAAACCAGGACTATTAATGATGTAAATATTAGGTATATCGATTACGGAAAACTAAGGGAGAATCTGTTAGAGGAGGTAGGAGATGTGGGGAGTGAAGTCCACCCAATAATTAGCGTAGAAATAAATAATATAATCGTACCTTGTGTCATCGACACAGGCAGTGTAATGAGTGTTTTGAGGGAAGATGTGTTTAAGTGTTGTAGTCTTACAAAACCATGGCCAACGTTGCCATTGCAAAGGACAACAGTGAGAGGGGCAGTTACAGGAAAGGGAATTGAGGTGAAGTTACAAGCGCAGGTAGACTTTGTGTGCCAGGCGAAGAGGTTTAGTACAGTGTTCATGATTGTGTCATCTCTCACTGTTGAATGGATATTAGGCGTTAATTTTTTGAACCAATATAAAGCAGTCGTTAACATGAGAAATGGTTCGATGGAGTTGAAACGAGATTCGGAGGAAATTACATTAAGATTCGACGATTGCTTACATGGTAAAGATAACGCACACTTAGCATTATGTCTGGCGGTAAAGTCCGGTAGACAGGCACAGAATACGGGGTTCGAACAAGAGAAGAAGGAAATTCATAAATGTTTGGAGGAGGAGATCAGGGAGAAAATCTGGCATTTACGAGGGACCACGGTCTACGGGGAATTGCAGAAAATTTTATACGAGAATAGAAAGGTATTTAAACATGCTGCGGGTGCAATAAGAAATTTTGTGTATAGATTCAAGGTCAAGCCACATAAACAGTTTCGGGCCCAAGTGTACCCGATACCTGTTGTGTACAAAGAAAGAGTGGAAGCTGAGATCGAAAGAATGCTACAACAAGGGATTATCGAACCAGCATCCAGTCCGTACAACAGCCCTTTAGTTTGTGTTGAAAAAAGGGATGGGTCAATTAGGTTAGTTTTGGACGCAAGAAGGATTAATAAGATAATAGAGCCAGAGACAGATCGGACGCTGACACTTGACGAATTGCTACAAAAGTTCCACGGGATCAAAGTTCTCAGCTCAGTTGATTTGAGAATGAGTTTCTGGCAGGTGGAGTTAGACAGGGGGTGTAGAAAAACACTGCTTTCTTGTGCTATGGAATTGGGACCCTGTCGCACAGGAAGAGTATGAGGCGTTAAAGAAGGCACTGCTATCGGCACCTCTTCTCGGGTATCCAGACCTAGGGAAAGAGTTTTGTATGGCCACGGACAGTTCCCGTAGTGGACTTGGGGTAACATTGTTCCAAGAGCAAGAGCAAGGAGGAGAAGTAATACAACAACCTATTGCATTTGCGAGCCGAGTTCTTAGCAAAGCTGAGAGAAATTACACGGTAACTGAGCTTGAAGCTTTGGCAATAGTATGGGGTTTTAGTAAGTTTAGATACTATTTGTATGGAAGGCATACTAAAATCTATACTGACCACAAGTCACTACAGTTTCTGATGTCGGCCAAACTTAACCATAGACGACTCGCTAGGTGGGCACTCTATTTACAGGAGTTTCAGTTTTCGGTCATGTATATTCCTGGGCCACAGAATATAGTGGCAGATGCGTTGTCAAGGAACCCAGTAGGTCATGGTCAATGCTTTGATGAGGAGGTAAACGAGAACAGATATGATATATTGTATATGCAGGGCGTGCCGTTCGAGAAATACATAGGGGCGGTACTCACAAATATCGCGAAAGAGCAGGATAAAGACGCGTCATGGAGAATGGTGAAGGACAGAGTTAGAGCGAACTTAGATGCCAATATAGCACGTTTTTATACAATTCGGAACGGGGTCCTTTTCTACCGTAGAAATCCGAACACACAGGACTGGGTGTTGTGTATACCGAATGAAATAGTCAACAAGCTGATCTGGTACACGCACCTAAGTTACGGGCATTACGGGGCAAGGAAATGCTGTAAGAAGTTAAGGGAATCAGTTTATTTCATTAGTATGGAGAGGAGGATCAAGAACGTGCTTGGTAGTTGCAAATTGTGCCAGAAGGCAAAATCGTTAACTATCTCATGCAAAGCACCGCTTTTTCCGATAGTGCCAGGTATACTGAGGGAATTCGGAGCAACAGATTTGTTTGGCCCGCTACCTAAGTCAGTGCAGGGATATAGATATGTTTTAGTAGCAGTGGAATTGGTGTCAAAGTATGTGACTTTTACCGCATTGAAACGTGCGACGGGAAGGACAGTAGCAGCAGCTATCGTTAAAAAACTTTTTGCGAGAAGTAGGAACTGTAGAAAAGTTCATAGCTGACAATGGACCGCAATATAGATCCAGACAATGGCTAACCACACTGAAGAGAAGAAGGATAAAACCGGTGTTCATATCCCGATACCATGCTGCAAGTAACCCCAGTGAAAGAGTGGTAAAAGAACTGGGAAAATTGTGTAAGATCTATTGTCATAGGCAACATAGAAGTTGGAGTATTTTTCTCAAAGATTTTCAGGACATCCTCAATGAGCTACCACATGGAGCAACTGGTTTATCACCAATTACGGTACTAAAGAATGAACCACCACCAGACCGAGTCAGGGAGCTGGTATATTTTCCGCGATCAGGAAAGCAGAGGCACACAGAAATTGTCAAGGTTGCGATAGAGCGTATTAAGAAAGCAGCTAAGGATAGGCAGGAGAAGCAGAAAGGAAAGATCCGTAAGATCGAATTGGCAGTAGGAGACAAGGTTCTAATAAAAACTCATCGATTATCGAAGAAGCACAGATTCCTAACTAGCAAATTTTTTACTGTGTATAGTGGACCATTCAGAGTGAGGCGGATTGTCCATGAAAATGCTGTACTGATTGAGACGATCAAGGGAAAACAGTCTCGTGGGCTTCATCACATTTCTAACATCAAATTATGGAAAAGTTAAGGATAGATCTAAAGTAGGCAATTTATGGTAGATAGTCAGTGTATTTATTTGTGGTGTGTAACGTTGTGCAGGGTCAAATCGAACATAAGAATTTTCAGGCGGGATGTCAGGAAGTATGACGGAATAGACTGGTCGAATGAGTCATGAACAGGAGTCGACAGAGTGGTGTATGTACGTATTTTTTGTCATATGAAAAAGGATCAAGCAGAAACGACGTGATGACTAATGAGTGGATAAAGATGGTAGATAGAAAAGCGACGTGATAAATAGAAGTGGATGAAGGTGACATATAAGGATAGAAGCGACGTGAAGCAGTGTGATTAATAAAGAGAGAGTCGACGTGATGAAACAGTGGGAAATAAAGGTGAGTAGAATTGAATAATGTGGAGATGTCTTAGATGTATGTTACAGAGAGGCCTGTGTATGCTGCAATAGAGATTGATGCCAATGGCGAAGGAAGACCAGGATATGATGGAGTAATGGACGGACGGAGAGCCGAAAGACGAATGAAGAGATGAGGACAACTGCACAATGTGAAAGGACATAAAAATTCTTAGCATAACATTTGCTATTTGGCAAAAATAATATTTTTTGTTGTTGTTGAAGCCTGGTACCAGTATAACTAATCAAAACGGTACCAATAATGTGTACTGTTATTTTGCAGGTTGAATAATTTGTGTATTTTTTGTTCTTAGATGAAATGTCGCTATTCTAAAGTGATATTTAGCAGGAGCATTGATCAGTAAAGGGAATGCAGAGGTAAGCCGATGGAGAGAGGTGCCAGAGTAAAAGGACGAATTCGGAGACGGGAATGCTATCTCCGAAACAGCTTCATGTGTTATGTGGTTGAGTATAAGGGAGCAAAGGTATGGTATGTTGTCGTGAGTGTGATGGTGTTATGAGTATAAGGGAGCAAAGGTATGGTATGTTGTCGTGAGTGTGGTGGTGTTAAGGTTAGCTGACTGCTAGACCTATTCTGTTAGTGTATCAATGGATTGAATGAGAGGGAAAATTTGATGTCTGGTGAGTGAGAGTCGTAGAGTAGTGTGATCAATGCGCGCACTCCTGTAAAGGGGATGCTAACGATCCATAACTAAAACATTATTGTGTATTGTTTGATTTGGATTAACCTCGATGGCAGGTCAGGATCTGACATCATGTGGATGGTTCATATATGTCCTAGAAATGTTGTTATATATAATAAAATGTAAAATATGTAAAGAGATACTGATTTCAGTCTGTCACAAGCACAAAGGTGCATTGTATGTTGTAGATTTAGAGTCACGAGTTTCTAAAATGTTTATTGTGTTACGATGTTAAAGTAGTTTAATATTTAATAACATGTGGTAGGTAATAGTGAGCTGTGTAGATTATTTTCTCGTTTTTTGTTAGAACACCTTCAAGGGGTTATAATTTCAGTCTGTCACAAGCACAAAAGTTCACTGTATATTGTAGTTTTAGAATAAACAGTTTCTAATATTTTCACTGTGATAGGATGTTAGAGTAGCCTTCTATTTGATATTGTAATTATGAGCAGTATAGATTGCTTATTATTCCTTTTGTTTTTTTTACACTTTCATGTTTTGTATGAGGGACGACAGGTACAATGAATGGCACGAGTGTGGGCTGTCTATAGAAAAGGGATGGATACACACGCTATTTCTTAAATATTTCAACTTATTGTACACACGCTAGTAATTCAGATTAACTTAAGCACACGGAAGTATCTCAACTTATAGCTACACGTGGTTTCATTGTGACCGTTGGTCACTTCCGAAGATTACTACAATCCCCTTAATATTACCTGCCTGACATTTAATTCTCCCCACAAAAGTTCCTGAGAAAGAGAAATTATTAATTCAAACTACTCTTAAATATTCCACATGCATACCATGCCTCCAGTCTTTAGTCATTACTGAGCACAACTAAAACAGGTCTTAACAGCAGAAGATCCAGCGGCAGAGTGCTGAAACATGGCCGTTCTCCAGGTCGTCTCCCATCTCTGTCGAGGTGGGGGAAGCACCTTGCTACCGTATTGGTCAACCACATTTCAGGCGCTCAAAGCTCTGGTACCTTTCATCTCTTTGGTCCCACCAAAGGTGGCCAAAGGATCGACTCAAAGATGATCATATATCCACATTCACTATCTGCGGTTAGCAGACGACCATACATTCATTCATTTCACAGATCTCACCAAACTGGATGTAGGGATTTACTTTGTGGGAGTGCACATGTGATCAATTAAATAAATAAATTGTCATTCTTTCCCACACTGGTATCCGGCTTCGCTGTATTAATTGAAATTGAGTTATTTTTACACAAAAAATGTGTTGTTCTGACAAAAATGATGAAGTATTTCGTACCTATTTTCAATGTTGGGCGGTACTGTACCCTTTCAGTTTTTACGGCAAGTTTCAAGGTCAACACCAACATATGCTATATCACTGTAATTTTCCTCTGAAAAGCAGTCGAATTTAGTCATTAAAAGTATACAGTTACATTTAAAAAAACGTGCCTGTTTCAATATCTCCGTTGATACCAGCGCTAAACACATTAACCAAACAAAAAAAAAGATGTGTGTCCTTCGACGCTCTAAAATTTGCCGAAAACCGTGTTACTGTATGTGTAATCGTTCACCAAATAAAAGGAGTGCTATTTCTCACGCGATTCATCCTGTATAATCGAAGGCGTCAAGCTATAAAGACGGAAGAAAGTAAACAGAAAAAGGAGCCATATTAGAACTTGTCCCCATACAAAAAGATTTATTGCTGAAGTCATATTGGGCTAATGTAAAGACACAATAGAACGCAAGAAAAGCTGATAAAGCTACTAAGGTCAACAAGAACAGAGTAACTAGTTTCGTGTAAATAAATTGATAATAATTACCGCACTCACTGCATTGTGACTCGTGTTAGCCTCAATTTCTGTTAGTAATCGAAATTTTTCCGTAAACAGAACTATAGATGAATATCTTTTATAGTCGATATGCATCAAGTTGAGAGCTTGGACGATCCTTATATGTATCCCATCAACGGCGTCCAAGCAATTAGGGGAAATTAGTTCAAATTTCTGGGCAATTGATTTCCATTTATTCTTATCTGGAACAAGAATGCATTCCAATCGTAATCTAGATTTCACAACGATCCTCTCTCGCGATCTTTCTTATAATCTAAATCGCGAGGGAATGGGTGTAACGCAAATTTGAGAAAGTATAACCACTTGTTAAATACCTAAAACTGAACAACAAATCAACTAGATTAAAATATTGTAACGAAAGTTGTTACAGGAAACAACAAAAGAGAAGTTGACAGTTCTTGTGATTAGTGACATACATATTTTTTTTAAGGTAAACACGTTCTGAAGAGGTGGACGAAATTCAGCAACTTGTACCGAAAATCAAATGGCAAAACTAATACGAAATCGGGAGCAGAAGTTTCAAAAAACAAAACCTACATTTACGCATTTCCGTCGGAGTTCCTGGACACTATATTACAAAATATTGATGGTAATAATAGTAGTGTTGCAAATGTAACTGTTGAAAATAATGAGACTCTCGTACAATCAGTTCCAAGAGTACCACATCATTCAAATCACCAACATACAGAAAATGGATAATTGGATTCTGTTGAACTGGAAAGTGTTATAGCCCTGAAGCAAACACCAAATCGACATCTTTTATTTTTCAAATAATTATTCCCTTCTCGTGAAGATTTCAAAGAACTTGGCATTTTTTTTTTCAAATGGAGGTGCTGTAATCTGTAAAGACAATCAGATAGCGGAACCATCCTCTTCGTCCTACATCCGATACACGATATGCCTGTCCATCTAGTACTCGACTGATAGTCTCTCCATCTGGTACTCTGCCGACGGTCCCCAGTCGGTGTCAATATGTACAACGCCAGCCAAATCCGCAACACACTGCTTCAGACTACCAGAAGCCAATTCAATCACAAGTGTTCGATGTTCAACTCTGCCAGGACGCACACAACCTTGGTCTGGACTTTCTCCACAGTTATTCTACCGACGGACGCCCAGAAAATGCGTTTCGCAATTAGTCAAACATCATCGGACGATAGTTTTCCTTGCATTAATTCAACCTATTGTTTGAATTTTTTAATTCAAATAAGAAAGAGATTCCTTAAAAATTGTGTTGTTGCATTGTCTTACCTTAGAACTATGGACAACATCTGAATCGGTTAAACACTTTCCCTCATAATTGTATGTTGGCGTTGAAGATGGTCCTTTACCTACCAATTCATCATATGAATTGATTGACATCCGGAAGTAATTAAAAGATTTTTCTTCGTGCTCTCATTGCTTCGGGAAAATGGTGTAGAGTGCTCCAAGTCCCTGCTGTAAAGTCATGATAGATTACTGCCAATGAATTATAATATTTTCTGGTCGGCAAGACTCACCGGAGGAGAAACACCCCTCTGAAGATGTCCAGCGCAGCTCTGGACGAAACGTTAGGAGCTGAAGAGTTTCATGGACCACGACCTTACATCCCGGAAGGTTTACCAGAAGATATGTCATCCGGTCGTGAAAGCTTTCATACTAATTATAATATTCCTCCGTTTTATTTTACTTCTGTAAAGAAACAACGTGGCAACAACTTAACTCCTCTTCATGATCACTACTGAGCCTGTGTACAGAAGGCAACAGAAAACCTAATATGAAGTGCGTATGTGAGAAAGGGTTTAATTTGTTTTCTATTGCACCTGAAAACGAACCGAATCGAATAGAACCACATACGTATGAAACAGGTCTAACACTAATACGCCCTGAAACGCGTTGCTAAGCAACTTACATACACTTGCATGTGCTTCATTCATCAACGTGCATGCAATTGTCATAGCAGTTTGGCTTCGTGCTCGGTTGTTAGAAAAAAAAATAATAATACACATTGTGCAATTACTGCTACTCAAGCTGAGACAGCACATTTAAGAGATGTTCAGTCATTATTTTCTGCTGTCGGAATCAACATATATAACTATTCACGCCAAATATTTCGAATTTCCTTTCTTACTATGCGGTGCTGAGTGTCTATAAAATTACGAGACGTCTCCAAGAACTGTAATGAGATCAATCATTATCTGCACTCATTACGTACGTAGCTGATAATTTCCTTCACTTAACCTTAGAGATCGAAAAATATATTTCGAGCTTCGGCAGTGTTGGAGTGGCACAGTCACATATTTACGTGTTAATAACAACTTCTTTATTACTTTTGTTTGTATTTGCACAAAATAAAGCGTTGTTTTGTTACGTCACCACACGGTAAGCTGATAATTACATTTGAAGCCAACTTTGATTCGCTAATTTCCGCTAGTTAAAGTTTTTCATACTCTACTGCGATAAAATCTTGGATTCAAGTTTACACAACGCGGATTTTGGATGATCTCGTGTTATTTTCTATGTTAATCTAAGATCAAACGCTTTATACAGTCGGCCCTTTATGTTCGGCAGTTCGATGCATAATTGAGATCGCAAATTTTCCCAGTCGATTTTTTCTAGTATTTTTGAGAAGTGGATCGAACTGCTAAAGGAACCTGGTTTACGAGCACATTTACGAAGGAAATCAGAAACGGCCGATGTCTTCACGTAGCCCTTGCGAGGTTCCAGAGGCACAGAGCGGCGGCAGCCTCAGCAGAAAGCTGAGCCAGGAAGAGAACCAGGCTGGGGTCCGGGTCGCAGACTCGCTTTTGTCTGCGACATCTTGTCTTCAAGCGAGATAAAATGTGGGTGACGTTTCCTTATAGTAATGAATCTCGTTGCAACACTTTTCCTCGAAACGACAACTATGCAGAGCGTATGTCGGATACCGCAGAGCGGCAGTTTTGTAAACAGCAGAGATAAGCGCGCGTCGCCAGCCCAGGGGCAGCCGAGGCCGAGACCACGTGGCATCGTAAACAGCTGACAGGCGTAACGCGATCGCGTCCCACAACTTCCGAGAAACAGACCACGCGGCAGCCGCAGTCTCGTCATGTTTATATATATTTGTGAAACGTGAAGATCAGATCTCAAATGACGATCAAACCAAGCAAGTAGATGCAACTCTCAAAAAATCTCTGAAAATGAGCTTTCAAGTTTTGAGGTTTTCCGAATGTATTAGTAATATGAAGTAAAACCGCATTTTCGCTGAGCAGTGTAGCTCTGCGGTGCAGCGTTCGTTTGGTGCATAAGCGGTTCTGGTTCGATTCCCGGCCAGTGCAAATTTTTAAACAAAGGTGCATTATCTACGAGCATTTCCGTAAAGCGTAAAATACATACAGGTGGCAAAGAAACCGGTAGCGCTCGAGACTGGTATACGTTAATTCGAGTACCGTTTCGGTCTTCATTTTTCACTTCAGTTCAATTTAAATATAAAATACATCTAATATAAGCCAATTAACACATATCTAATTACAATCTCTGTGAAATATGAACGTCTTTTTATTTCTAATTACATATCACAAGCAAAAATGCAGTTTTCATCGCAAATGCGTGTTCTTAATTAGACATTTTCTATAAAAGATCGTTAATAATGCGAAAAAACATTACAATTGAATTTTTTTTCGTGTTAATATATTTTAGCCTTCGCGGAAATCCGTTTTATTTAAAAATTTACCACAGCCAGTAGTTGAATCTGAACCGCCAACGTGGTGAGCAAATATTCTACCACAGCGTCATGTTGCCTGTCAATAAACAGATATTGCTGCAGGCTAATAAAGATGATCCGAGAAACTTCAAAGACGATTTTCTCAAGACGGTTCGAGGGATGCATCAGACTGCTGCGAGGGAGACTGATATTTGAATTCTGAGCTTCATTTGCCCTAAATATAATTAGGAACATCCAGTTGGCGTGTGGTCTGAATGCCACTGTTGACCGAGGAGGGAGAAGGAGAGAGAGCTTACAGCTCCCCCTCCCCTCCTCCTCTCCCGAGCAAGCAGACTCCACAATGCAGTTAAGACTCCGAGTCTGATACGGAACTCAGAAGTGTTGTATACAGTAGTTGATACGCTAGCAACGAAAGTAGCAAGTACATACCAACACTAAGAAGACATGGCGAGTAAGTGTTGTCTGGGGAAGTCTCTGATCGAGCACATACGGAACGCTTATCACTAAAAGGACTACAGTTGGATCAGACTCACACACTGACAGAGACAAGACATAATACTAAAACCAACCCATTCCAACTACAGGAAAATTAGCAGTTTGACGAAACGTTACTTACAGGTCAAGAGCTTTTACATACATGGCCAATACTCTACTGGTAGAAGCTGTAGTTTTGTTTAAATCAGTTTTTTACGCTCAGATGTACAGCTTGCTACTGCCGTGTTTAACTGATTGTTTCTGCATGAGTCCGCCATGTCACGATATGTATTGGCTACATAACATGCTCGGGCTTCAGTTTCCAGTAAATTCGCAAGTTTGCACGATAAATTGTTTCGATGCAGATGACGTGCGTTTTCGAAGCGTGACTTAATAGTGTGGGATCCCGCCCACTCATCTCCTATTGGGTGCCCAGGAAGCTGTTTCCTCGGATAGCTAGACAACATACAAGCAAATCACATTCCTGAAGTTTATTACAGTAATTGAATTGACATGCGTTTCTACAATGACGTGTCACAAGCAACTGGCAACTTGACAATAGCACAGGCCAACGAATGTTCCTTTACTTTGATAGCTGATCTTTATAGATTTTTATGAGCTGAATCCAAATCTAGCCTTAAGTTTTTGAAACAGCCATAGTTATCGAGCAATAAGCTTTTTATTATGTAGTATAAAAATGCTATGCTATACGGTAAACGGGGAAATTAATGAAGCGCTTTGTTACAACATGAGCATGGTTTGTATTTATAGTACGCTAGTTCAAACAATGATATGTGTTAATAGAGGTTTCTCTTGTCGTCTGGAATTGGTTTGTATTTTCTTTCTCTTTTTTCTTGAAGCTTCTTGTGTAGCTTTTCCTACGATGAGTCGCTTACTGATCTTCACGTGACCAACAGTAGCCCCCCACCATGTTGGTGTTCCAGCGGCCTTGGTAGCGTTTTTCCATCACTTTAATGTCCTGGTGAAAACGCTCTCCTTGCTCCTCACTAACATCTCCCATATTGTCCGAGAAGTAATCATGGTGACTGTTCAAATAGTGAACTTTCAGGCTCATTAAGCATCCTGAAGTTTTAAACTTTTTTGCAGCTATAATAGAAACATATTCTGGGTCTTTTTCATGTCCTAAGAACTTCGTAACGACTTACTTGACTGATACCCATGCTTCTTTCTCATTTAACGTCATCGTGGATTCAAAGTTAACATCAAACATCAATTTTCTAATGTCAGGTCCGACAAATACGCCTTATTTTAGTTTAGCTTCTGAAAGGTGTGGAAACTTTTGGCAGAGATACTTAAAACATGTCCATCTTTAGGCAAAGCCTTTACAAACTGTTTCATTAGGCCTAACTTTATATGTAGAGGTGGTAGGAGCTTTTGTTTTTGGGTCTACAAGGTTTTTGCGTAGAATGTTCTTCTCATCAGGTTTTAAAGGCTCCCTCACAGGCCAGTTCTTTCTGCACCAATGTTGATCCCTAACCCTACTGTCCCATTCACACTAGAAATATGGAAATTTGGTAAAACCACCTTGTTGAGCAAGGAGCATGTATGTTACTTTTAGATCACCACATATCATCCAACCATGAGCAGAATAGCCTATTTTATTTAGCACTATTTATAGGTTTTCATAGCTTTCTTTAATATGTACAGAATGTCCAACAGGTATAGATGCATACATGTTACCATTGTGTAATAAAACAGCCATTAAACTAGTTGTGGATGAATCAACAAACAGCCTCCAGTCTTTCTTTTTGTATTCAAACCAAACTCATTGATCAGACCGGGAATGTCTGAGCAGTACACTAAATCACTTTCTTGTTGAAAAAGCTTGGAAAATTGCTGCTCTCTCTTTCTATACATGTATATGCTGGTTCCATCAACAAGTTCTTTTCTTTTAATCTTGAGCCAAGCAAATCAGCTTCTTCTTTCGTTAAGCCCAGATCCCTAAGCAAATCGTTAAGCTCGGTCTGAGTACTCAACTTGGGCTCTAGACTTTCTGTATTACAATGGAATTCATCATCAACTGCTTCATCTAAATCACATTGCACATCAGAAAATACTTCTGTTGGGACCGAATTTAAATCATCTTGTGGTTCAGGAGCCGGCAAATCTACACCATGCCCTACTGGTCGGATAGCGGACGGAAGGTTAGGGTAGCTTATTACCTTCTTGTTTTTCGAATTATGACCAGGAACTGCTAAAGGAGCAATCATCGGAATGATTTCTTGGTTCCCTCCATCTCATAGGAACAGCAAATCTAAAGGCTTTTGTCTCGCTTTTGGACCATCATCTCAGATATTCAACACACACATAACATACCTTATACAGCCCCCATGGTTTATCTTGATCACCAAGTTTAGATCCAAAGTATGATGGATAAACATTTTTCACAAAGTCTGTAAAGTTCTTTTGGTGATTTTAATCACAAATTCACCGCAAATATAACAAAAACTGTCAGCAGAGCTTTTACAACCACGATTAGACATTGTACTGAGCACATGTACAGGAAACGGGAAAGTGTGGTTAGGGTGACAGTAAACATAACAGCATCTGTTAACACAAAAATGGAATCGACTTTTTTTTGCCAGCAAATGTTTCTAAGCAGTGCTACCAATGTCATCTATATTCATTATACCTCCTTTTTAAATTATTTTAACCATATAAAAGCTGTTAAATTGTTTAAAAATCGCTTAATTTAATAAATTTGACTGTAAAATTTGAAGAAATGGTGGGTGATACAGTTGTTTAAATATCATATTTGGATTTCACACCCTAAAAAACATAGAAATAAGGTATTTCCTGCAAAAAAGTTTTTCCACCGTTGGCCTGTGTAATCAGTGTCCTTCGCTATACACAGTTTGCACACAAGTAAATAATAGTAACCACAGGTGACGGCTCGTCCTCTAGTGCGTCTCCCGGTGCCCGACTTCCAGTCCGGCCAAGGCTGGCAGGAGCGGCGCCTCTGTTCTCCTCGTGGTGCGGTCCTAGTCTAGTCAGCTGACGTCGCCTCACAGCCTTCTCTGCGGTTACGTTTCGGGCCGACGTGGCGGCCCTTGATGTTACACCGCAACAGGAACTGTTACAGAGACCCAGGTTTTCAGTTTTTGCACTGCATGTTTAACTGTTATGTAAGTCCAAGTCCGGACATGGCTTCGTCTGATTTTTACCTGATTTTGGTTCCCTGAAGGCCCGTCTCTATAAATACGGCAAGAAAATGTCTTTACTATAATGCAATATTTGTCGACTGCTCAGTCTGTTCTCCATGAACCATATACAACACAGATCACAGCCACTCATCAGAAACAATTAAATGTAATTAGGATAAAAAATAATGATTAATTCAGTAAGTGGAGCCATAAAATAACCGTTTCGCCCATCTCAGCGAAGTTGAAAAACATGTTCGTTACCGACTCATATGAATTAATTCTGTTACATACTTGGGACCTATCAGCTGCTCTGAAACTACACTACAGGCCATTAAAATTGCTACGCCACGAAGATGACGTGCTACAGACGCGAAATTTAACCGACAGGAAGAAGATTCTGTGATATGCAAATGATTAGCTTTTCAGAGCATTCACGCAATGTTGGCGCCAGTGGCGACACCAGCAACGTGAGGACATGAGGAAAGTTTCCAACCGATTTCACATACACAAACAGCAGTTGACCGGCGTTGCCTGGTGAAATGTTGTTGTGATGACTCGTGTAAGGAGGAGGAATGCGTACCATCACGTTTTCAACTTGTAGCCTATAGCTTTTGCGGTTTATCGTATATCGACATTGCTGCTCACGTTGGTACAGATCCAGTGACTGTTGGCAGAATATGGAGTGGGTGGGTTCAGGAGGGTAATACGGAAGGCCATGCTGGATCCCAACGGCCTCTTATCAATAGCAGACGAGATAACAGGCATCTTATCCGCATGGCTGTAACGGATCGTGCAGCCCACGCCTCAATCCCTGAGTCAACAGATGGGGAATTTTGCAAGACAACAACCATCTGCACGAACAGTTCGACGACGTTTGTAGCAGCATGGACTATCTGCTCGCAGACCATGACTGCGGTTACCATTGACGCTGCATCACAGACAGGAGCGCCTGCGATGGTGTACTCAACGACGAACCTGCGTGCACGAATGGCAAAACGTCATTTTTTCGGATGAATCCAGGTTCTGTTTACAGCATCATGATGATCGCATCAGTGTTTGGCGACATCGCGGTGAACGCACATTGGAAGCGAGACTCGTCATCGCCATACTAGCGTATCACCCGGCGTGACGGTATGGGGTGCCATTGGTTACACGTCTCGGTCACCTCTTGTTCGCATTGACGGCTCTTTGAACAGTGGACGTTACGTTTCAGATGTGTTGCGACCCGTGGCTCTACCCTTGATTCGATCCCTGCGAAACCCTACATTTCAGCAGGATAATGCACTACCGCATGTTGCACGTCCTGTACGGGCCTTTCTGGATACAGAAAATGTTCGATTGCTGCCCCGGCCAGCACATTCTCCAGATCTCTCACCAATTGAAAACGTCTGGTCAATGGTGGCCGAGCAACTGGCTCGTCACAATACGGCAGTCACTACTCTTGATGAACTGTGGTATCGTGTTGAAACTGCACGGGCAGCTGTAGCTGTACACGCCATCCAACCTCTGTTTGACTCAATGCCCAGGCGTGTCAAGGCCGTTATTACGGCCAGAGGTGGTTGTTCTGGGTACCGATTTCTCAGGATCTATGCACCCAAATTGCGTGAAAATGTAATCACAAGTCAGTTCTAGTACAATATATTTGTCCAATGAATACCCGTTAATCATCTGCATTTCTTCTTGGTGTAGCAATTTTAATGGCCAGTAGTGTAGTTTCACCTCCTTAATAGAAAGAGAAATTTGTGTTAAGTTTAATGTATGGTAGGTGTGGGGGGGGGGGGGGGGGAGGGGGTAAGGCCCGCGTGGGGTAAAAACTCACACCGAGTTTCTGAACAGAGTGCCATCGGTTCAAGAGTTGAGCAACAGCTGGCGGGTCCGTGTCGTCCTAACATAATGTTCCATGAAAGTTGCTCCCGGCAAGTCGCTCCAGAGGTGAGAAGATAAGTTTGCTACTTACATGTAATTTTTCTAATGTTTTACTTGAACATTTTATAATGTAGGGTTTGAAAGGAAGTATCAACGAATTACTAGTTGTCACTGTAGCATTTAAGCTTCACTTTCACTTGGAAATAATTGTTCCGGTTGGGGCCCAGAACCGACCGTGGCGCATTTATTAGAAAATGGCGAAATGGGAGAAATTCCGGCAGGCGTTTCGTGATACGTCCCCTCAGCTCCAAGAGTGGAAATTCTTCGTTGATAACCCCTGCAAAGATGACATTCAACACATACTGCGTGAGATTCGCTCTCTCTAAGATATAATTCCGCTGTTTAAAATATTTGGGGAAACTTTCTGACGAAGCATTGAAATCTGGGCCTCTAACGTCGACACCCAGTAACGCACGAATGGAAGAGGAATTCATCGGAAAAGAAAAGCTTGCTACTGAGAGGAGAATACATCGCACAGAAAGAAAAGTTCCTGTCATAGAAAGAAAGAAGCTAGATTTCATTACATCAGCGGCAAAGAATGGAAGAAAACCGATAGACAACAAGTTGATTATTCTTCAGAGTCTGACTCAGATTTGTTATTTCTTGGCAGTAGCTCAGATATAGATATGGACTTACTGTTTGGCGAGAAATACCCGAAGAAGAACAAGAGCCTGGGACTTCAAGGAAGTATCAGTGGACCTAACAAAATATACAATTTTCTAGAGAGCTTAGCCTCAATAGTTGAACTCACTCAACTTATCCTACTAATTCTCCATCCGTGGATAAAGAAGTTTTGTATGCATGATGTTGAAATTTACGTGATATTTCAGTTCAGTATTCTGTTGGGTAACAATGCGATTATTAATTTTTTTTTTGCAGTCATCCACTGTTATCTACATTTATCTCAAATCTTCCACCCCCTCAACCCTCCCCCCTCCCCCCCCCCCCCCACCGAATGGACCATGGACTTTACGCTGGTGGGGTGGCTTGCGTGCCTCAGGGGTACAGATAGCCGTATCGTAGGTACAACCTTAGCGGAGGGGTATCTGTTGAGAGGCAAGACAAACTTTTGGTTCCGGAAGAGGGCAGCAGCCTTTCCAGTAGTTGCAGAGGCAAAAGTCTGGATGTCTGACTGATCTGGTCTTGTAACATTAACCAAAGCGGCCTCGATGTGCTGGTACTGAGAACTGCTGAAAGCAAACTACAGATGTAATTTTTCCAGAGCTCAAGCAGCTCTACTGTATGGTTAAATGGTTATAACATCCAATTAGATAAAATAGTCCCCATTCGGATCTACGGAAGGTGACTACTCAGGAGCATGGCGTAATCAGCAGAAACAAAACTGGCATTCTACGAATCGAAGCGTGAAATGTTAGATCCCTTAATGGGGCTGGTAGGTTAGAAAATTTAAAAAGGGAAATGGATAGGTTGAAGTTCGATGTAACAGCAATTAGTGAAGTTCGGTAGCAGAAGGAACGGGAGTTCTGGTGAAGTGAATACAGAGTCAAATAGAGGCAATGCTGGAATGGTTATAATAACGAGTAAGACAAGAGGAATGTGAGTAAGTTACTATAAGCAACATAGTGAACGCTTTATCGTAGCGAAGATGTTCACGAAGAACACGCCTACCACAGCATTACAAGTTTATATGGCGACTAAGTCTGCGGATGATGAAGAGATTGAAGAAACGTATGATGAGATAAAATACAGTTACAGGAAGCGAAAATTTAATAGTGATGGAGGACTGGCATTCGATAGTAGGAAAAGATAGAGAAGGGAAAATAGTAGGTGAATATGGACTGGGGGGAAGGAATGAAAGAGGAAGCCGCTTGATAGAATTTTACACAGAACATGACTTAATCATCGCTAACACTTGGTTTAAGAATCATGAAAGAAGGTTGTACACACAGAACAGACCAGGAGACACCGGAAGATTTCAGATTGTATAATGGTAAGACAGGCACTACGGAACCAGAGTTTAAATTGTAGGACGTTTGCAGGGGCAGATTAAGACTCTGACCGCGATTTATTGGTTATGAACTGTAGATTAAAACTAAAAGACTAGTAAAAAAGGTAGGAATTTAAGGAGATGGGATCTGGACAAACTGCAAGAACCAGAGGTTGCAGAGAGTTTCTGAGAGAGCATTAGGGAACGACTGACAAGAAGAGGGGAAAGGAACACAGCAGAAGAATAATGGATAGCTTTGAGAGATGAAATTGTGAAGGCAGCAGTGGATCAAGTAGGTAAAAGACGATGGCTAGAAGAAATCCTTGGGTGACACAAGAGATACTGAATTTAATCGATGAAAGGAGAAACTATAAAAATGCAGTGAATGAAGCAGGTGAAAGATAATACAAACGAATAAAAAATGAGATTGATTGGAAGTGTAAAATAACTAATCAGGAATGGCCGGGGGACACGTGTAAGGATTTAAAAGCACATACCACTAGGGGAAAAATAGATGCCAGCTTCAGAAAAGTTAAAGAGACCTTTGGATAAAAGTGAGCCACCTGTACTAATATCAGTTACTAATTCTGATGGAAAACCAGCCCTAAGCAAAGAAGGAAAAGCAGGAAGGTGAAAGGATTATATAAGTTTCTATACAACGGAGATTTACTTGGAGGTAACATTATAGAAACTGAAGAGGACGCAGATAAAGATGAGATGGGAGACATAATACTGTGTGAAGAATTTGAAAGAGCGTTTAAAACTCGAAAGAAGGCCCCGTTAGCAGACAACGTTCTGTTAGAACTATTGCTAGCCTTGGGAGAGCCAGCCATGACAAAACTCCTCCATTTGGTGAGAAAGATGTATGACACAGACCAGATACCCTCAGACGTCAAGAAGAATAAAATAATTCCAATTCCATAGACAGCAGATGCCAACAGGTGTGAAAATTACCGCACTGTCAGTTTAGGAAGTTACGGTTGCAAAAGACTAACTTCTTTATAAATGAATGGAAAAACTTGGAGAAGGTCAGACTGGATTCCGGAGAAATGTGGGAACACTCGAGGCTGTACTAACCCTACAACTTCTCATAGAAGATAAGTTAAGAAAATGCAAGCCTACATTTATAGCATTTGTAGACTTAAGGATACCTTTCGAAAATGTTGACTGGAATACTCTCTTTCAAATTCAAAAAGTGACAGGGGTACATTACAGAAAGCGGAAACTCTATTTACAATTTGTACAGGAACCAGATGGCAGTTACAAGAGTCGAGGGGCATGGCAGGGAACCAGTGTTTGAAAATGGAGTGAGGCAGGTTTGTAGCCAATTCAAGATGTAAAGAAACAAAAAAGAAATTTGGGGTAGGAACTAAAGACCAGGGAGAAAAAATTAAACTTTGAGGTTTGGTAGTGGCATTGTAATTCTGTCAGAGACAGCAAAGGACTTGGAAGAGCAGTTGAACGGAATAGACTGTGTCTTGAAAGGAAAATATAAGATGAACATGAACAAAATCAAAACAAAGGTAATGGAATGTAGTCGAATTAAACCAGGGGATGCTAAGGGAATTAGATTAGGATATGAGACACTTAAAGTAGTAGACGGGTTTTGCTATTTGGGGAGCAAAATAAGTGATGATGGTCGAAGTAGAGAGGATATAAAATGTAGACTGGCAATAGCAAGAAAACCGGTTCTAAAAAAAAGAAATTTGTTAACATCAAATATATATTTAAGTGTTAGGAAGTCTTTTCTGAAGATATTTGTGTGGAGTGTTCCCATGTATGGAAGTGAAACATTAACAATAAACAGTTTAGACAAAAAGAGAATAGAAGTTTTTGAAATGTGCTGCTACAGAAAACTGATGAAGATGGGTCAATCACGTAACTAACGAGAAGATAGTGAATAGAATTGGGGTAATGAAAAATCTGTGACACAACGTGACCAAAAGAAGGGATCGATTGATAGGATGACACATTCAGAGACATCTGGGTGTCACCAGTTTAGTACTGGAGGGAAGTACTGGGGGTAAAAATCGTAGAAGTAGGCCAAGAGATGAATACACTAAGCAGGTTCAGAAGGATGTAGATTGCAGTAGGTACTGGGAGATGAAGAAGCTTGCACAGGATAGAGTAGCATGGAGAGCTGCATCAGACCAGTCTCAGGACTGAAGACCACAACAACAACATCTCCAGTGGGACAACGAAACGAATTGCACTGCGGGCCTTTACTCCATTTTTTGGGGTAAAACCTAGCAGTTTTTGTTTTAGTTAAATTGTGAATTTCTCTGCAATTAATAACGAGGCAGAGCTGGTATTTGAATAAGTAATAGGTAACAATCCATCCTATAACTTCAATTTAAAATCGCGGAAAATGGATTCGTGATTGCCTACAATATTAGAAAAACTATAAATTGCGGGACTTTAACCACACCTACGCTACTTGTGAGTCTGGAACTGAAGACAACGTCTTAAACAGTACATTGTAAATCTCAAATATTACTTAAGACGAAACAAAACTATTCTGCTCACACGCGTTATGTAAAGTAGAGGCTTTCTGTAATGAGTAGAAAAGTCATGTTGATTTTACATCGACACATCTTCCAGCTTAAAATACAGTGTAATTGTCACAACGCTACACATCTGCGCATCTAAACCGCACACAACAGTACGCTGCATGCCGCAGAGTACTTCGACCTAGTTTTGTGGACTTTCTTTGTCATTCGATTCGCTTATTGTGCGAGGGAGAAGTGGCTGCTCATTCCCTCCAATGTCTCTGACCTTATTCTCTTTGTGGAATACCGGGTCATTGAATTCACTCAAGAGGGTAATGTTTCTTTTAAGTTTCTCGACCGTTTCTATGGGCAACAGCGGCCAGTTCTGACTGTAGCAGCGCGTGCCTTGCGCTCGCACCAGCCAGAGGCTTCACAGGGGGCACCGCCCTCTCCTAGAGCCCTTCCGACAGGTCCATGTCTTCTATTAATGGTGGCGTCGCGCCGGTCCACTTCATATCGCTTCTTAGCGTCACCCCTCAATAATTACGCGAATACTTACGCCAAAAATGTTGTCGTAATCGGGTGCCACATCGCTTTTTCTCTTTCTTAGAGGCATTACTTTACATTTACTGACGTGTAAAGAGAGCTGCCGTTTATTACATCAGGTGTAAATATTGTATAGTTCTTTGTCAGTTACCTCACGATCGCTCAATGAGGATACTTTCATGTAGATGACGCTACCACCGTGCAATCTGTAGTGCTACTTAACCTATCTGAGAAGTGAGCTAGGCATTTTGAGAACATTTGCTGTTATATCAGCCTTCTCTGGGCATCCATATGTTACGAGCGTGCCTGAAAAGTAATTCTCCCGAATAGTTTATGTGAAAACTCTTGCAGCTGTTTGAATAAACCCAACGTTATTAACATTCTACTTGTTTATACTTCATGTCTACTTACAGGGTGTTTCAAAAATGACCGGTATATTTGAAACGGCAATAAAAACTAAACGAGCAGCGATAGAAATACACCGTTTGTTGCAATATGCTTGGGACAACAGTACATTTTCAGGCGGACAAACTTTCGAAATTACAGTAGTTACAATTTTCAACAACAGATGGCGCTGCAAGTGATGTGAAAGATATAGACGACAACGCAGTCTGTGGGTGCGCCATTCTGTACGTCGTCTTTCTGCTGTAAGCGTGTGCTGTTCACAACGTGCAAGTGTGCTGTAGACAACATGGTTTATTCCTTAGAACAGAGGATTTTTCTGGTGTTGGAATTCCACCGCCTAGAACACAGTGTTGTTGCAACAAGACGAAGTTTTCAACGGAGGTTTAATGTAACCAAAGGACCGAAAAGCGATACAATAAAGGATCTGTTTGAAAAATTTCAACGGACTGGGAACGTGACGGATGAACGTGCTGGAAAGGTAGGGCGACCGCGTACGGCAACCTCAGAGGGCAACGCGCAGCTAGTGCAGCAGGTGATCCAACAGCGGCCTCGGGTTTCCGTTCGCCGTGTTACAGCTGCGGTCCAAATGACGCCAACGTCCACGTATCGTCTCATGCGCCAGAGTTTACACCTCTATCCATACAAAATTCAAACGCGGCAACCCCTCAGCGCCGCTACCATTGCTGCACGAGAGACATTCGCTAACGATATAGTGCACAGGATTGATGACGGCGATATGCATGTGGGCAGCATTTGGTTTACTGACGAAGCTTATTTTTACCTGGACGGCTTCGTCAATAAACAGAACTGGCGCATATGGGGAACCGAAAAGCCCCATGTTGCAGTCCCATCGTCCCTGCATCCTCAAAAAGTACTGGTCTGGGCCGCCATTTCTTCCAAAGGAATCATTGGCCCATTTTGCAGATCCGAAACGGTTACTGCATCACGCTATCTGGACATTCTTCGTGAATCTGTGGCGGTACAAACTGCCTTAGACGACACTGCGAACACCTCGTGGTTTATGCAAGATGGTGCCCGGCCACATCGCACGGCCGACGTCTTTAATTTCCTGAATGAATATTTCGATGATCGTGTGATTGCTTTGGGCTATCCGAAACATACAGGAGGCGGCGTGGATTGGCCTCCCTATTCGCCAGACATGAACCCCTGTGACTTCTTTCTGTGGGGACACTTGAAAGACCAGGTGAACCGCCAGAATCCAGAAACAATTGAACAGCTGAAGCAGTACATCTCATCTGCATGTGAAGCCATTCCGCCAGACACGTTGTCAAAGGTTTCGGGTAATTTCATTCAGAGACTACGCCATACTATTGCTACGCATGGTGGATATGTGGAAAATATCGTACTATAGAGTTTCCCAGACCGCAGCGCCATCTGTTGTTGACAATTGTAACTACTGTAATTTCGAAAGTTTGTCTGCCTGAAAATGTACTGTTGTCCCAAGCAAACGGTGTATTTCTATCGCTGCTCGTTTAGTTTTTATTGCCGTTTCAAATATACCGGTCATTTTTGAAACACCCTATATTTGTTTGTCGGCAGTCAACCTAGCGACAAAAGACAGCAGTTTGTTGATACTGTCACTGTAAAATGTTTGATTTTGTTGACGGAGCTACAACATTTCCACTACTTACACCACTTCATCACTATGAAAGTGAAGTCCTCGAAGGTGTTCTTTAAGTTTTGGAAGCAGATGAATATCGGATGATCGATAACTGAGAGCCGGAGGGGCCGGATTGTTGCAGTTCTCGCAGCGTTCGTGTGAGGTCTGGCATGCCATAGTGAACGAAAGGGCTGCCCATGGGTCGACGAACTCATCGAGTTCGAAGCTCGATTACAGCAGGCTGTTTCTCGCGGACCTTCGTAGCTACGCTACACACTTTCGTATCACACGCACCAATTCGGAGCCTTCTAGTGACAGACGACTGCAAATACGTGGACTATCCACAAAGTACATCAGGTTTTGGAATTAAAAATAAATAAAGTATTGGAATTTTTTTATTATATACAGATGAAAGCCACACTTAAATACTACTTTTCTACATAGTTGCCATTTAAATTAAGGCACTTTTCGTAGCGATGGACGAGTTTGGAAATTCCTTCGTCGTAAAATTCGGCCGCCTGCGCCTTCAACCACGTAATGACTGTCTTTTGAGACAGAAAAGGTGTGATTTTTGTGGATTTCCTGGAAAGAGGCACTACAATAAACTCTCAAAGGTATTGCCAAACTCTGCACAACCTCAGAAGAGCAATACAAAACAAGCGCAGGGGAAAGTTGGGCTCAAAGATCTTGCTGATTCACGACAACGCCCGGGCCCACACGGCAAATGCCACTCGTGAAGTTCTCGAATCTTTTAAGTGGGAGTTGTTTCCTCATCCGCCGTACAGTCTCGACCCGGCACCGAGTGACTTCCACTTATTCCCATCAATGAAGAAGTGGTTGGCTATGCAGCGTTTTGATGACGACGCACAGCTTCAAGAAGAGGTAACCACGTGGTTGAAGGCGCAGGTGGCCGAATTTTACGACGAAGGAATGTCCAAGCTCGTCCATCGCTACGATAAGTGCCTTAATTTAAATGGAAACTATGTAGAAAAGTAGTATTTAAGTGTGGCATTCATCTGTATATAATAGAAAAAATTTCCAATTATTTATTTTTAATTCCAAAACGTAATGTACTTTGTGGATAGCCATCGTATTTATTAACGATGAAAGATGTAGAATACTAATAGAGTTTACTTTATTCAAAAAGCTTTAAAACTGAAGTTAAAATCTTCTGGGTTATTAGGCCGCGTCATGTTTCTTCTAAAATGTTCGACGTTTCGATCTCTCTGCTGGGATCTTCCTCAGGATCTTGGTGTCCACTACTGCTAGAACACTGTCAGAGACGAGTGTCGCGTCCACTTATAAAGGAGGAGTTTTCTGGCGTTCTTGCTGGAGTAGAGATAGTATCGGTTAAAATTCATACGGCTACCATTGGTGGGCCATAGTCATAGGCTAATGCAGAAGAAGGGGCGTTGGTAGCTCATCTCCTGTGGATACCATTGGCGGTCATCGTTATTGGACAGAAAGTCACTATTCCACACTTATGCTGGAGAAGGGTTATTGGTTGGAATGCCTGCTACCGCTATTGGTTGGTCGTCATCAGTGGCTAGATTCGAAACGGACAGAGCAAGAGAGGGGGAATGTTTACCCAAAATATTATTGTCCGCCGAGATGACTTGAAGCGGGTTGTTTACACCGCGACCGCGTATATACTTCCTTGATGGCGGGGAGCCACGATACCGGAAGCCTATAGCCGTCCTCTCCATTGAAATTAGATGAATTCTTAGAAATTTCAACCGCTTCTCGGACCTTTCTTCTATAAATGTTTGTTTCCTTAGCCAGTACACGTGTTGTTGTTGTTGTTGTGGTCTTCAGTCCTGAGACTGGTTTGATGCAGCTCTCCATGCTACTCTATCCTGTGCAAACTTCTTCATCTCCCAGTACCTACTGCAACCTACATCCTTCTGAATCTGCTTAGTGTATGCATCTCTTGGTCTCCCCCTACGATTTTTACCCTCCACGCTGCCCTCCAATACTAAATTGGTGATCCCTTGATGCCTCAGAACATGTCCTACCAACCGATCCCTTCTTCTGGTCAAGTTGTGCCACAAACTCCTCTTCTCCCCAATCCTATTCAGTACCTCCTCATTAGTTATGTGATCTACCCATCTAATCTTCAGCATTCTTCTGTAGCACCACATTTCGAAAGCTTCTATTCTCTTCTTGTCCAAACTATTTATCGTCCATGTTTCACTTCCATACATGGCTACACTCCATACAAATACTTTCAGAAAAGACTTCCTGACACTTAAATCTATACTCGATGTTAACAAATTTCTCTTCTTCAGAAACGCTTTCCTTGCCATTGCCAGTCTACATTTTATATCCTCTCTACTTCGACCATCATCAGTTATTTTGCTCCCCAAATAGCAAAACTCCTTTACTACTTTAAGTGTCTCATTTCCTAATCTAATACCTTCAACATCACCCGACTTAATTCGACCACATTCCATTATCCTCGTTTTGCTTTTGTTGATGTTCATCTTATACCCTCCTTTCAAGACACTGTCCATTCCGTTCAACTGCTCTTCCAAGTCCTTTGCTCTCTCTGACAGAATTACAATGTCATCGGCGAACCTCAAAGTTTTTATTTCTTCTCCATGGATTTTAATACCTACTCCGAATTTTTCTTTTGTTTCCTTTACTGCTTGCTCGATATACAGATTGAATAACATCGGAGAGAGGCTACAACCCTGTCTTACTCCCTTCCCAACCACTGCTTCCCTTTCATGCCCCTCGACTCTTATAACTGCCATCTGGTTTCTGTACAAATTGTAAATAGCCTTTCGCTCCCTGTATTTTACCCCTGCCACCTTTAGAATTTGAAAGAGAGTATTCCAGTCAACATTGTCAAAAGCTTTCTCTAAGTCTACAAATGCTAGAAACGTAGGTTTGCCTTTCCTTAATCTTTCTTCTAAGATAAGTCGTAAGGTCAGTATTGCCTCACGTGTTCCAGTATTTCTACGGAATCCAAACTGATCTTCCCCGAGGTCGGCTTCTACTAGTTTTTCCATTCGTCTGTAAAGAATTCGTGTTAGTATTTTGCAGCTGTGGCTTATTAAACTGATTGTCCGGTAATTCTCACATCTGTCAACACCTGCTTTCTTTGGAATTGGAATTATTATATTCTTCTTGAAGTCTGAGGGTATTTCGCCTGTTTCATACATCTTGCTTACCAGATGGTAGAGTTTCGTCAGGGCTGGCTCTCCCAAAGCCGTCAGTAGTTCCAATGGAATGTTGTCTACTCCGGGGGCCTTGTTTCGACTCAGGTCTTTCAGTGCTCTGTCAAATTCTTCACGCAGTATCGTATCTCCCATTTCATCTTCATCTACATCCTCTTCCATTTCCATAATATTGTCCTCAAGTACATCGCCCTTGTATAGACCCTCTATATACTCCTTCCACCTTTCTGCTTTCCCTTCTTTGCTTAGAACTGGGTTTCCATCTGAGCTCTTGATGTTCATACAAGTGGTTCTCTTATCTCCAAAGGTCTCTTTAATTTTCCTGTAGGCAGTATCTATCTTACCCCTAGTGAGATAAGCCTCTACATCCTTACATTTGTCCTCTAGCCATCCCTGCTTAGCCATTTTGCACTTCCTGTCGATCTCATTTTTGAGACGTTTGTATTCCTTTTTGCCTGCTTCATTTACTGCATTTTTATATTTTCTCCTTTCATCAATTAAATTCAATATTTCTTCTGTTACCCAAGGATTTCTACTAGCCCTCGTCTTTTTACCTACTTGATCCTCTGCTGCCTTCACTACTTCATCCCTCAAAGCTACCCATTCTTCTTCTACTGTATTTCTTTCCCCCATTCCCGTCAATTGTTCCCTTATGCTCTCCCTGAAACTCTGTACAACCTCTGGTTCTTTCAGTTTATCCAGGTCCCATCTCCTTAAATTCCCACCTTTTTGCAGTTTCTTCAGTTTTAATCTACAGGTCATAACCAATAGATTGTGGTCAGAGTCCACATCTGCCCCTGGAAATGTCTTACAATTTAAAACCTGGTTCCTAAATCTCTGTCTTACCATTATATAATCTATCTGATACCTTTTAGTATCTCCAGGGTTCTTCCATGTATACAACCTTCTATCATGATTCTTAAACCAAGTATTAGCTATGATTAAGTTGTGCTCTGTGCAAAATTCTACCAGGCGGCTTCCTCTTTCATTTCTTAGCCCCAATCCATATTCACCTACTACGTTTCCTTCTCTCCCTTTCCCTACACTCGAATTCCAGTCACCCATCACTATTAAATTTTCGTCTCCCTTCACTATCTGAATAATTTCTTTTATTTCATCATACATTTCTTCAATTTCTTCGTCATCTGCAGAGCTAGTTGGCATATAAACTTGTACTACTGTAGTAGGTGTGGGCTTCGTATCAGCCGGCCGAAGTGGCCGTGCGGTTAAAGGCGCTGCAGTCTGGAACCGCAAGACCGCTACGGTCGCAGGTTCGAATCCTGCCTCGGGCATGGATGTTTGTGATGTCCTTAGGTTAGTTAGGTTTAACTAGTTCTAAGTTCTAGGGGACTAATGACCTCAGCAGTTGAGTCCCATAGTGCTCAGAGCCATTTGAACCATTTGAGCTTCGTATCTATCTTGGCCACAATAATGCGTTCACTAAGCTGTTTGTAGTAGCTTACCCGCGTTCCTATTTTCCTATTCATTATTAAACCTACTCCTGCATTACCCCTATTTGACTTTGTGTTTATAACCCTGTAGTCACCTGACCAGAAGTCTTGTTCCTCCTTCCACCGAACTTCACTAATTCCCACTATATCTAACTTTAACCTATCCATTTCCCTTTTCAAATTTTCTAACCTACCTGCCCGATTAAGGGACCTGACATTCCACGCTCCGATCCGTAGAACGCCAGTTTTCTTTCTCCTGATAACGACATCCTCTTGAGTAGTCCCCGCCCGGAGATCCGAATGGGGGACTATTTTACCTCCGGAATATTTTACCCAAGAGGACGCCATCATCATTTAATCATACAGTAAAGCTGCATGCCCTCGGGAAAAATTACGGCCGTAGTTTCCCATTGCTTTCAGCCGTTCGCAGTACCAGCACAGCAAGGCCGTTTTGGTTATTGTTACAAGGCCAGATCAGTCAATCATCCAGACTGTTGCCCTTGCAACTACTGAAAAGGCTGCTGCCCCTCTTCAGGAACCACACGTTTGTCTGGCCTCTCAACAGATACCCCTCCGTTGTGGTTGTACCTACGGTACGGCTATCTTATTAAAATCGATGTCAGAGCCACAGTTCTCGCGATGTTCCACTACTGCCGATTTTGCACTTTGTTTTAGCCACATGTGCCGTTCGTGTTCATTATTGCGTTATTTAACAGTTCTTCCCGTGTCGCCTACACAGGGTGTTACAAAAAGGTACGGCCAAACTTTTAGGAAACACTCCTCACACACAAACAAAGAAAAGATGTTATGTGGACATCGGAAACGCTTAATTTCCATGTTAGAGCTCATTTTAGTTTCGTCAGTATGTACTGTACTTCCTCGATTCACCGCCAGTTGGCCCAATTGAACCTCCAAGGTGAATTTTATTTTGGGGTGAATTCCGTTTAAGAAATTGTGGAACGCATGAAGTTCTTCTCCGGCTTGTGGTCATGTAACAAATGTATCGTCCACATAGCGGAGCCGGCGAGAAGGCTTCAAAGGAGCACTACGTAAGGCCTGTTGCTCAAAATGTTCCATAAAAACGTCAGCTGCAGCTGGTGAAAAGGGTGAGCCCATAGCAAGGCCGTCAGCCTGTTCATAGAATTCACCATTGTATTTAAAATAGCTCGGACGAAGCCATAGTTCGATTAAGTCACAAACATCTGGAGCAACATTCTCTCTTATGATCTCCATTGTATCTGATACTGGGACGTTAGTAAGGACGATCCCAGCAGAGGGGTCAAAACGTCTAACAATCTTCTTCTTCATGTGCCGTCTCCTCTAAGAAGGTTGGCTGTCATCATGGCAATTTCTGATCTTGATTTGGCCGATCTAAGGAGTTCTGACGTTGAACAGTTGTACCAATTTTTTAAATTGTCAATCCAGGATGTCCGTCTTCTACCCCTCGTTCTCTTCCCACAAATTTTCCCTTCTAGTATTATTCGCAATATTTTGTAATTTACTCCCCTAATAACATGGCCTAAATATTGTAGCTTCCTTACTTTAATAGTTTTAATTAATTCTTTTTCCTTTCCCATTCTTCTTAGGACATCTTGATTAGTAATCCTCGACACCCAACTAATTCTAAGTATTCTTCTATATGCCCACAGTTCAAAAGCTTCTAAACTGTTCATGTCCTTCTTTTTCAATGTCCACGCTTCCATTCCGTATAATAATTTTGAGAATACATAGCATCTTAGCAACCTCATTTTTGTGTTTAAACAAATGTCTCTCGAACAGAATGCATTTTTCATCTTATTAAAGATACTTCTGGCCTGTCCTATTCTCGATTTAATTTCTTCTGAGCTTTCAATCTCCTCATTTACAATTGTTCCGAGATATTTAAATTTACGTACTTGATCGACTCTTTCCCTATTGCTTGTAAGATTTTCTTGTTGGTGTGTTTTAGATATCACCATGAACTTAGTCTTGCTTACGTTAAGAGTCAAGCCAAATTCTTCACTTTTTTCTGCGACTTTGTCAAGAAGTAATTGTAGATCTTTGAGGTTTCCAGCTAGTAGTACAGTGTCATCAGCAAACCTAACATTGTTAATGTTTAGCCCATTCACTTTAATGCCAGCTATTTCATCTGATAGAGCTGCCTGGATTATGTCTTCTGAATACATATTAAACAATAAGGGTGAGAGAACGCAACCTTGTCTCACACCCCTCTTTATTTCTATATCATTCGATAATTCATTTTCTACCTTCACGGTTGCGGTTTGATTGTAGTAGAGGTTGTATATAATGCGGATGTCTTTCTTATCAAGTGTTTTCTTTTCTAACAATTCTATGAGATGATCATGACGAACTTTGTCAAATGCTTTATTATAATCCAGAAAGCACACATATAGTGGCTGGTTAACCTCCATACATCGTTGCGCTAATATGTTAAAAGCAAACAATGCTTCTCTTGTACCGAGGGAACTTCTATAACCGAATTGTGTTTCACTTATACCTTCTTCTACTTTTTTGTATATTCGTTGGTGTATAACTTTTAGAAATATCTTTAAGGTGTGACTCATTAAGCTTATTGTACGGTGATCATTACAAGTTTTGGCATTAGCCTTTTTGGGTAATGTAACAAAGGTAGATGTCAACCAATCCCTAGGAATAATTCCCGAATTATAAATATCATTAAACAATTGTACAAATATATCTATATGGTCTATTCCTATGAGTTTCAGGATGTCATTTGGTATCTTATCCGGTCCAGGGGCTTTTCCTGTCTTCGATTTGTTGATAACATGTAATATTTCTTCTTTCGATATGCTTGGTCCTCGTTCTCCAATCATGTTATCATAAAATTTTTGATCTTTTCTTGTGTCTTCAAATAGTTCTTTGACATATTCTGTCCACCTGTCCAGTTTACCTTTAACATCAGGAATTTTTTTGTCATTTTTATCTAACAATAAACTTGTACTTTTCTTTTTATTAAGTCCAGCTAAATCTTTAACTTTTTTGTGTAAGTTGAAACTATCATGTCTTGTTTCATAACTCTCAATTTCAGAGCATTGTTCCTTGTACCATTCTCCTTTTGCTCGCCGTGTTTCTTTTCGTATTTCTGCATGTAATCTTTTATACTCACTTTCATCTCTATTTTTAAGTATTCTTCTTTGTTCCATCAATTGTAATATCCACTTCTTTTTCATGTTGTCGTGTTTGGTCACCATTGTGTTTTTACATGCATTATTTAATGTGTCTTTTATAAGTTCCCATTTGCCATCAATAGCTTCTGTTTGATTATTCTTTATCCTAACTAATTCCTTATTAATCTCTTCAGAAGTCTTTTGTTTAGTCAAGGGGTCTCTTAGAATAGTTGTATTTATGTAGTCCTTCTTTTGTTTCTTTTGTATGGCTTTCAGTTTCACACGGAACTTTGCTACTAAAAGGTTATGATCAGAAAATATATCAGCTCCCGGATATGTTTTCACACCATGAATAGAATTTTTGTACCTCTTGTTTATAAATATGAAATCAATTTGATTTCTGCAAACTTCTTCATTACAGTCTCTTGGTGATTTCCAAGTATAAAGTCTTCGTTTAGGGAGTTTAAAAAATGTGTTTGTAATAGACAGATTGTTTTCCTGGCAAAATTGTGACAGCAAATCTCCTCTTTCATTTCTTGTTCCTAAACCAAAAGGTCCAATAAGATCACCTTCACTTCCTTCACCTATTTTGGCATTAAAATCTCCCATGATGATAATAATGTCTCTGCTTTTTGAGGTTCCTATTGCTTGTGTTAATTCTTCATAAAATTTTCCTATTTCTTCTTGGTCTTTGTCGGCTGTTGGAGCATAGATTTGGATTAAATTAATATTTGTTTGTTTCGTTTGTAAATGTAGACTGATTACTCTATCTGAGATTGGTAAAATGCTTTTGACAGATTTACTAGCATACTCATCTAAAATTATTCCTACCCCATTCCTGTGCTGGCTATCAGAATTTCCCGAGTAATATACTTTCATGTTTTCAATGGTCATTTCTCCTGAGTCAGGCCATCTTGTTTCACTTACACCCAAAATATTAATTTTTAGACGTTTCATTTCTTGTATAACATTATTTACTTTGCCTGGTTGGTATAATGATCTTACATTCCAAGTTGCTATTGTTGCATTATTTTTGTATTTACTTGTGGCATTGTTCAAGGCTCTCCCTCCCAGAGACCCGAGTGGGGGAGTTGAAACTCCGGATAATTTGACATTGAACTCTGCCATGATGAGTTTTCCTGGGGATATCCATTGGATCTTTAATGCTGTGGTTTCCCGTTGCCTTCAGCATCCTATGCCGTTGACCACCCTTGGTGATTCTTCCGTCTTTAGGAGTGATTTCTCGCTCCAAGCACAAGAGGGTGCCCTTGCTCTACCAGCTCATCCGCCCTCTAGAAGGTCGTTGGCTTAGTAGAGGGTTCTCCTTATCCCGGGAGAAACTCGGTCGCCAGAGCCTCGTTAGCGTAGCAGGGGATACCACGTGCCGGAGAGGTTGACATTTGTGTGGGAGAGGCTATTGGTGACGCATCCCACACCTTACCCCCCGTCTAACAATGACGCGGCCTAATAACCCAGAAGATTTTAACTTCAGTGACAACGGCCACGAAAGCCTGCAGACTTTCATAGCTTTAAAACTGTTCACATAAAAATGCGGAGGCATTATTTATCAGCACGGCCTCTTAATTTCGTTTCTGTTAATTCTGTTAATTTCGTTCACTGTAACATACTCGGTTCCATCAGTCAGATATTCGTGGAAGCAGTCAGTGCGATCGTATCTCGGTTGGCGACAGAGTGTAGATGACGTGGTACAGCGTTGATGCCTTCCAGAATTTCTAGGAAGCTGGAACTACTTCTTGACCTGCATATTTTGTTTTTAATAGCATAAGTCAGTTGTATCGTCACTGAGGAGGGCTGAGCTGACGTCTAGGCAAATGGAAGGTCGAATGGCTCACACGGAATGCAGCGTTCTGCCGTAGGAAGTGTCGAGTCGGCTCATTTCTTCGGTAAAGACGGACAGGGCGGTCGTGTCCCACGAGTTTCGCCTTCTCCTCCAGCGTCCGGAGAGTGGGGGGTCACACCAGTGCAGAGCTGCGGCCGCGCGTCTTGTGGAACAGTCGCTCGCGAGGCGTGGCAGAGCGCAAACCTCTGTGTTCCGTCTCTGCAGCAGAGCACGAGTTTGCAGGTAGGAGCGCCGAGCCAGCACCTCTGTGACGCGCTGCCTTCCTTGTTACAGAGCAGATGCTTATGAGATGAGAATTGATGAAGCGAAGTGTGGTAGAACTTAGTACTGGAGAACGGTGCGCAGCTGGCAGTGGCGAGTCATGAATTTTGAGGCCATCTCAGCTGGTGGGAGGGGCTGTAGGCTAGGCTCGCGGCCCCGTGTCAGCTGCCCTCCCGTTTCGCTTCCTCACGTCGCGGCAATACAGAGCCACTCGTGGAAATTAAAGGCCGAGTTTGTTGTTGGCGTTCTTTTCAAGTGTGAGACGGCGCAGGCGTGAATGCCTTCACGGATTAGGCCGTCCTGTTGGCAACGGGGTGAAGATTTTGAACCGCTAAGGAAACGAGAACAAATTTTCCGCTCCTGAAAAGGTGCCGCTTTTTTTACGGCAATGTGTCTCTGCGAGTCGCTCTGATTTGCTCTTCAAGAGAAATGTGTTCGTTCGCCAGAAGATGGCGAGCCAAAAACTGGTCGAAACGTAGATCCGAAACGAACGTACAGTATCAGTCGGTTGACATCACAACACGAATCTACCAGTCGCAGTTTCTTAGTTTCTAAAACTCATATTTTTCACTCAGCGTATAAACATCCTTTTCGAACCATAAATGTCGTGTAGTTCATAAATGACCGGATCACGCTGGACTGCAGAAGCGCAGCTTCTCAGGCGCTCGTCGCTGGCCGTCTTAGGCTGTGAGTGTCACCGTGACGTCCACGAAGGCGGTAACAATTTCTCAAACGATTCCGATTGAAACATTCTGTTTTTTTTTTTTTTTTTTTTTTTTTTTTTTTTTTTTTTTTTTTTTTTTGGTCATCAGTCTACTGACTGGTTTGATGCGGCCCGCCACAAATTCCTTTCCTGTGCTAACCTCTTCATCTCAGAGTAGCACTTGCAACCTACGTCCTCAATTATTTGCTTGACGTATTTCAATCTATGTCTTCCTCTTAGTTTTTGCCCTCCACAGCTCCCTCTAGTACCATGGAAGCCATTCCCTCATGTCTTAGCAGATTTCCTATCATCCTGTCCCTTCTCCTTATCAGTGTTTTCCACATATTCCTTTCCTCTCCGATTCTGCGTAGAACCTCCTCATTCCTTACCTTATCACTCCACCTAATTTTCAACATTCGTCTATAGCACCACATCTCAAATGCTTCGATTCTCTTCTGTTCCGGTTTTCCCACAGTCCATGTTTCACTACCATACAATGCTGTACTCCAGACGTACATCCTCAGAAATTTCTTCCTCAAATTAAGGCCGGTATTTGATATTAGTAGACTTCTCTCGGCCAGAAATGCCTTTTTTGCCATAGCGAGTCTGCTTTTGATGTCCTCCTTGCTCCGTCCGTCATTTGTTATTTTACTGCCTAGGTAGCAGAATTCCTTAACTTCATTGACTTCGTGACCATCAATCCTGATGTTAAGTTTCTCGCTGTTCTCATTTCTACTACTTCTCATTACCTTCGTCTTTCACCGATTTACTCTCAAACCATACTGTGTACTCATTAGACTGTTCATTCCGTTCACCAGATCATTTAATTCTTCTTCACTTTCACTCAGGATAGCAATGTCATCAGCGAATCGTATCATTGATATCCTTTCATCTTGTATTTTAATTCCACTCCTGAACCTTTCTTTTATTTCCATCATTGCTTCCTCGATGTACAGATTGAAGAGTAGGGGCGAAAGGCTACAGCCTTGTCTTACACCCTTCTTAATACGAGCACTTCGTTCTTGATCTTCCACTCTTATTATTCCCTCTTGGCTGTTGTGCATTTGTATATGACCCGTCTCTCCCTATAGCTTACCCCTACTTTTTTCAGAATCTCGAACAACTTGCACCATTTTATATTGTCGAACGCTTTTTCCAGGTCGACAAATCCTATGAAAGTGTCTTGATTTTTCTTTAGCCTTGCTTTCATTATTAGCCGTAACGTCAGAATTGCCTCTCTCGTCCCTTTACTTTTCCTAAAGCCGAACTGATCGTCTCCTAGCGCATTCTCAATTTTCTTTTCCATTCTTCTGTATATTATTCTAGTAAGCAGCTTCGATGCATGAGCTGCTAAGCTGATTGTGCGATAATTCTCGCACTTGTCAGCTCTTGCCGTCTTCGGAATTGTGTGGATGATACTTTTCCGAAAGTCAGATGGTATATCGCCAGACTCATATATTCGACACACCAACGTGAATAGTCGTTTTGTTGCCACTTCCCCCAATGATTTTAGAAATTCTAATGGAATGTTATCTATCCCTTCTGTCTTATTTGACCGTAAGACATGGCGGCTGCAGTGTAACACGTGTTAAGTTCGGCTCGCGAAATTTAGTCGAATTCGAAGGTGTTCTCGCAGGTGGTGTTGTCTAGTACAAGTGGAAATCGTGTAAACAACAGTGTTCTGTGCAGTAGTGCTATTTTTTTTTCTGTGCTCCGCCAATATCTTCGAGAAAATGGTAAACAGAAGGGTCAACAACAGCGCGTCCAGCAGCGGGGAAGCAGCAGGTGCGGCGGGCCCGCTCTTGGCGGAAGGTGCGGCCGCGGCTCCCGGCATAGCGGAGCTGGTCCGCTCTGAGGTAAACGCTGCGCTTCGCGATAAAAACAATCTCGATCTGATAGCAGGCACTATATCAGATACTGTAACGGCAGTAGTATTGGCCAAAATGCGTGAAACTGTTGAGGCCAATACTGCCGAAATTACAGCACTAAAAAAGTCTGTGTCTGAATACGAGAAAAAGGCACGAGAGTTGGAAGTGAAACTATCTGCCGCAACTGACGAACTAGAACAGTACCAAAGGCGAAATAGTCTACGACTGTTTGGAGTAGTAGAAAATAAAGAAGAAGACACGGACAACCTGCTTATACAGGTTGCGCGTGAAAAATTAGGCGTAGAAGTGACCAAGGCAGACATTGACAGGAGCCATCGGGTGGGACGAAAACTACCAGGTGCCACCAAACCCCGTCCAATAATAATTAAATTTATCTCGTACCGAAAAAGGGCAGAGATCTTTACCCAGAAGAAGAAGTTAGCAAGGACAGGGCTTACAATAAGGGAAGATCTGACACACGAACGGCTAAAGCTTTTAAACAGTGCCATATCCCATTTCGGTCTTCAGAATGTGTGGACTCAGGATGGCAGAGTAATCATTAAGACAGCAGCTGGAAAGAAGACAGTCACAAACATGACAGAACTGAATAGTATTAAGTGAAGCTACTCGAGCCAAAAGTGCAAACTTAACACCATTTGCAAATTGTAACAGCCCTATACTCAGATATAGTCTTGTAATTTTATTAATTTTTTAATTATACCCATATTTGTACCTTCAACTAATTGTTTTTGTAACTGTATTAACTTTTCACTATTTTTTTTTGTGTCTGTAGCTCTAACCATTACTTAATTTTAGTTACTGCTAATACTTTTTTCATTTTCTCAGTTTATTCTCTTCCGTTCTGAATTAGTTCTATTGCAATTATTAGTCTCTCCTTTAGTTCATTAATCACCCATCTCTTCGGTTTAAATTGTTCATAACAAAAATCACTATCAGTATCACTTTAGCAAATTTCAATCTAATTGTAGCTTCCTACGATAATCACTACCAGCATCACTTTAGTAAATTTCAATTTAATTCTAGCTTCCTACGATTATTAATTATTAAGCTTACTTCTCTCTGCTGGCAGCATCGGCCTCTTAAATCACTCCCTTTTCCCTTATTTCCACCCTAAGCTGTTTCAAATACGCTAATTACATTTCTCCTCGTACGACAGAGGATACACAGTGACACACAGCCGTCACTGTTTTGGTCATATTCTCCTTGCACCGAATACCACTAATCCATTTTCTATACTCCCGCAACCTCAGGAAATCTCTAGCAGTCGCCTTTCTTTCGGCACTCGCGGTGTCACACACAGGGCGCGCAAAATCTCGGACACCCCTGTGTTATGTCACTTGGCGGAAGCAGCGGCCAGTGCCCCTCGCGGCAGGTAGTGCCTAACAAAGGGACAAACCAGTCTGCCACCCTACTTCAGGCTGCTCAGCGGAACGCGTCAGAGCTTTTAGCAGCTCACTGCAACATTCAGTCTTTACCTGCACATTACGAAGAACTTAGCCTCCTCTTCAACCAACTAAACTACCACGTAATCCTCTTATCCGAAACGTAGTTGAAACCACACATATCCTCTGCATCTATTCATCTCCCAGGGTACACATTTCTTAGGGCAGACAGATCAAAAAAGCGAGGTGGCGGCGTCGGCGCGTATATACGAACAGATCTCAAAGCGAAAGTCTTATGTACGTCAAATCCTGCTGAAGAAAAAGAGGCTGAATCCATGTTCATTGAAATAAATATACAAAGTCGGAAATTCTTGACTGGCGTCGTGTACAAGCCGCCAAAAATAAGCTCAATGAGTTCCTTCCAGTCGGAATTACATTCACTTCAGTGTCAATACGAACATGTCATCGTAATGGGTGACTTGAACATAGACCTGCTAAGAGACACTCCCTCCGCAATAAACCTAAGAAGACTGTTTAGTTGCAATAGCATGAACATTCTTCCATTACAACCTACACACCATACGGCGCACAGTCATACTCTTATAGACGTAATCGCAACGAAACAGACTGACAAAGTAAGAGATGTTGGTCAAACATCGGCCCCTGGCCTCTCAGCACATGATGTAATATTCCTGGCCTACTCTGTGCAGCCCCCAAGGATCAAATCGCGTTACATAACTTGTAGGAACATGAAACGTATTGACCTTGACGCTCTAACAGCCGATTGCTCAGAAATCTCATGGCATCAAATAATCAGAAAACCCACAATCGACGGCAAAATTAATGAACTTGGTGATAAACTCACTGCCCTCTATGACAAACATGCACCTGTACGCACAATCCGTGTAAGAAAATCTCCTGCTCCATGGCTGACAGCTGAATTACGTCAAATGATGACTAATAGGGATGCTGCCCACAGGCGTTTCAAGGCAGATCCGAAACCCGAGCGTTTCGAAGAATATAGAAAGCTACGGAACAGAGTGAAACAATGCATTCGCAATGCTAAAATCAGGCACGCTCGCTCCCTTGTATGCAGCGATCTGACGCCCACGACTCTATGGAAGAATCTCCGTAGCTTGGGGGTCGGAAAGGCAAAATCGGAAACCACTTTTCATGTGTCAGCTAACGAATTAAATGAATTCTTCTCTGCACCTCTGAATACCAGCACAGCTGATAATTACCGTCCACAAGAATCCCTAAACAGGATAACTAACAACGATACCTTCCATCTAGAACATGTAACAACAAATACGGCAAGAAAAGCAATAATGAGAATCTCTTCTGATGCAATAGGCAACGACAGTATCGGTATAACCATGATTAAGAATGTTGCCGATATCTTAGTGCCTGTCTTAACTGACATATTTAATTTTTCCCTCGTGAACGGAATATATCCCACTGCATGGAAAAGAAGCCTAATTCGACCCATCCCTAAGATCGAAAACCCGCAACTGCCTAGTGATTACCGACCAATTAGCATACTGCCTGCTGTTTCCAAAGCACTTGAATATATTGTTCATGACCAAATCACTGAACACTTGCATGAATTCAGCCTATATGACAAATTTCAATCCGGTTTCCGTAAACATCACAGCACAAACACTGCTCTAATTAAAGTAACTGATGACCTGAAATATGCCATCGACAATCGAAAGGCAACAATATTGACGCTACTGGACTTCAGCAAAGCTTTTGACACTGTTAACTTTGACATAATGCTCAGAAAAATGCAACAGCTTAATTTCTCTGAAAGTGCAATGAGATGGTTTGAAAGCTACTTAAAAGACAGACAGCAATGTGTTGTCTGCGTAAATGAAAAATCTTCCTGGAAACATGTTTCCTCGGGAGTGCCACAAGGATCAGTCTTAGGACCACTTTTGTTTTCTTTATATGTCAATGATATTTCATCGGTTCTGTCCTCCTGTAAATATCATTTCTATGCCGACGACCTCCAGCTCTACCTAAGCGTCAGACCTGAAGATGTAAACACTGCAATCGCTCAGATGAATGATGATCTGTCTTCAGTAGTGACATGGGCGAAAAACCTGGGGCTTAAACTAAATGCAAAAAAGACGCAAGTAATCTTAATAGCCCATCAGAAATTAATAAGTTCAGATTTCCGCGAACGGCTACCTCCTATTCTGCTCGACGGTACTCCAATACCATATCAGAAAACAGTGAAGAACTTGGGTGTAACTTTGGATGAGCATCTCAACTGGGCGGAGAATACAGTCGCAGTGTGCCGAAAGACGTCTGCTTGTCTCTATGCTCTCAAAAAGTTTCGGAACATATTTCCACAGGACTTGAAACGCCAGCTCGTGCAAGCACTCGTTCTACCGAACCTCCACTATTGTGATGTGATTCAACAAGGCATGAGCAGTGAAAACAAAAGACGGCTAGAGCTAACCATGAATGCCTGTGTGCGTTACACCTGCAACATTCGCCGATACGATCATGTTAGTGCCTCATACTCCCAGCTAGGGTGGCTGCGGCCGGACAAATTGCGCGACTACCACACTCTATGTCTACTCCACCGACTCCTCGAGGCGCAAACACCCCAGTACCTTGCTTCAGAGATTAAAAACTTGTCATGTCATCATAATCGAAACACGAGGTCACTCTTATTTGGTATCCTAACTGTGCCCACTCACAAAACAAAAACTTTTGCAAACTCCTTCTCAGTTGCCGCTGTCCGCCTCTGGAACAAACTGCCCCTTACCTTGCGCAAAATTCAATCTCCTGCTGCTTTTAAGAAGAAGTTGAAGCATTTCCTACTATCATCCTCATAAAGTTCTCCACAAAATTAATGTACAAGGACAATCCCCTCATCTGTCAAATAGCAAAGCTAGCGTCTCCTATGTTGCTCCTGAGATGCCTTACTCTTCATCTATCTCTATTAGCCACGCAATATTCTTTTCCTTTATATTTCCTTAATTATGTTTCATCATGTCTTTCTATTCTTCTCCTCCCTTCACCATGAGTCTCCCTCATACTCCCTGCTGCCAGCACTCCTATCTCAAATCTGTCTGTTCAATAATGTCTAATTATAACAGTACTTGTGATCTAAGAATATAAACTCTATATGTATGTATTTTTCCAGGTGTACCTTTCAAATTGTTTATTTCACTTTTTGTACTAGATGTAGTTTAACATGCCTACTAAAACATATGAATGTAAAATAAGTAGAATGCCTGGTTAGATGTAAGAGAGGGCCTGATGGCCCTAATCTTGCCAGGTTAAATAAATCAATAAATAAATAAATAAGTCCTCCAAAGCTCTTTTAAATTCCGATTCTAATACTGGATCCCCTATCTCTTCTAAATCGACTCCTGTTTCTTCTTCTATCACATCAGACAAATCTTCACCCTCATAGAGGCTTTTAATGTATTCTTTCCACCTATCTGCTCTCTCCTCTGCATTTAACAGTGGATTTCCCGTTGCACTCTTAATGTTACCACCGTTGCTTTTAATGTCACCAAAGGTTGTTTTCACTTTCCTGTATGCTTAGTCTGTCCTTCCGACAATCATATCTTTTTCGATGTCTTCACATTTTTCCTGCAGGCATTTCGTCTTAGCTTCCCTGCATTTCCTATTTATTTCATTCCTCAGAGACTTGTATTTCTGTATTCCTGATTTTCCCGGAACATGTTTGTACTTCCTCCTTTCATCAATCAACTGAAGTATTTCTTCTGTTACCCATGGTTTCTTCGCAGCTACCTGCTTTGTACCTATGTTTTCCTTCCCAACTTCTGTGATGGCCCTTTTTAGAGATGTCCATTCTTCTTCAACTGCACTGCCTACTGCGCTATTCCTTATTGCTGTATCTATAGCGTTAGAGAACTTCAAACGTATCTCGTCATTCCCTAGTACTTCCGTATCCCACTTCTTTGCGTATTGATTCTTCCTGACTAATGTCTTTAACTTCAGCCTACTCTTCATCACTACTATATTGTGATCTGAGTCTATATCTGCTCCTGGGTACGCCTTACAATTCAGTATCTGATTGCGGAATCTCTGTCTGACCATGATGTAATCTAATTGAAATCTTGCCGTATCTCCCGGCCTTTTCCAAGTATACCTCCTCCTCTTGTGATTCTTGAACAGGGTATTCGCTATTACTAGCTGAAACTTGTTACAGATCTCAATTAGTCTTTCTCCTCTTTCATTCCTTGTCCCAAGCCCATATTCTCCTGTAACCTTTTCTTCTACTCCTTCCCCTACAACTGCATTCCAGTCGCCTATGACTATTGGATTTTCGTCCCTCTTTACATACTGCATTACCCTTTCAATATTCTCATACACTTTCTCTATCTGTTCATCTTCAGCTTGCGACGTCGGCATGTATACCTGAACTATCGTTGTCGGTGTTGGTCTGCTGTCGATTCTGATTAGAACAACCCGGTCACTGAACTGTTCACAGTAACACACCCTCTGCCCTACCTTCCTATTCATACCGAATCCTACACCTGTTATACCATTTTCTGCTGCTTTTGATATTACCCGATACTCATCTGACCAGAAATCCTTGTCTTCCTTCCACTTCACTTCACTGACCCCTACTATATCTAGATTGAGCCTTTGCATTTCCCTTTTTATATTTTCTAGTTTCCCTACCACGTTCTAGCTTCTGACATTCCACGCCCCGACTCGTAGAACGTTATCCTTTCGTTGATTATTCAATCTTTTTCTCATGGTAACCTGCCCCGTGGCAGTCCCCTCCCGGAGATCCGAATGGGGGACTATTCCGGAATCTTTTGCCAATTCTGTACAAAATGAGAAAGAAAATATAGTTCCCTGTCTTATTGTCTCGCTATCTGACAATGAAATAGTTTTGTTTTCGTCATTGCACATTGTTATTTGCTGCTGGGAGTTTAGGTGGTCCATCGTACTTAACGTGTAAGTTTCGCTGGTACGTCCAAATTACTTAAACTTTTCCAATCTAGAGTAAACACTCTCAAAGCTGCAGTCATGGGGCATCGCATATTCATTGCCACACTTACCTGGACGACACGTATCCGTCTCCTCCTGTGGAATGTGCGAACTTTATTCATCGAAGTGTAATATTTGTTGCCGGCAGTAATATCTTGACTTCAGTTTAAATAGAGGAAAAGCACACTCGAATTTTATAGCTTTCAATATTTGCTGTGTTTAATCAGATAGGAAAAAGCTACTTTGTTATTGTTTCAGTGCAATCAAAACAAACACGTCTGAAATGTATGACTGACTTTCATTGATGCCATTTGCTTGGAATCTACTTGGATGTTACCAATTGATGGATCACTCATAATTTTCCTCCTGTGTAAAAGACGTTACTCCACGTTTACAAAACAAAGTAGGACTAAGAGTACTCCTGATGAAGTTCATTGCATTCTTTGAAACAACCCTTGGCTGAATAAAATTACGTCGCAAAGGCAAGTTTTTATCAAACTATATGTGGCAAAAGTAATTGAGCTACAACCATGTTTACACTTTGACAACCATAGCAGCAGCAGCAGCGCAACACTGACCACCTGTTTGCGTAACTGCGAACGATTGGCAAGGCTGACTTGGCACATGAAAGCTATGGGGTGGTCCAGTTCGCTGACCGCTATGATATATAGCTAGTACAGGTGGTTACCTCGAGTCCCTGTCGCTTGCGGTTTGCAATGTGCCCAGTGCGAGAGGCAGAATATATTAACCGCGGTTCGACGACCATCCTAGAAAACTCCTAGGAAAGAAAAGAGAGGCACACTGCGAAGTTACGCGTAGCCCAAAACGAAACCAAAAGCAGCTTAAGGATGGGCAGGCGTGAAGCGAAAATATATTCGAAACTAAAATGATCTGTCCACTTGACATAATAACGTAGGAAGTTTGATATTATGTTAAAGCGTATGCGTACGGAACGACTACATAAAATGAATTGTGAATGAGGCAGAAGCCTGACTGAGGTTCACAGGAAGAATGCCTAGAAAATACAGTCCATCAACAAAGAAAGTGGCTTACGGAACACTCGTTCGACGAGTTCTTGAATATTGCTCGTCAGTCAGGGATTCGTGCCATATAGGATTGAAGATGGGATTGATAGAGGGTATAGAGAAGATCGAAAGAAGTGGAGCGTGTTTTGTTACAGGTTCATTTCGTAGGCGTAAAAGAATCAGACAAATGCTGTGGCAACTCCAGATGTTGACGCTGTAGGAGAGGCGTTCTACATCACGGTGTGCTTTACCATTAGACGTTCCGGGAGCGTGAGTTCCTGGAAGAGTCAACAGATGTACAGGGTGTTTGAAAATGAATATACAGATTTTAAGGCTTTGTACCATTTATTACATTCAACTTACAGTTTTAAATAATAGGTCAAAAGAAAAACCAACTCAAACAGTTTTTCTTGAAGAGTTCAGTGTGAGCACATTCGTCACATATCGAGCTGATAGGCGATTTCTTTCCAAACCGGGATATGACATACAAAACATTCAATTCACATTATGTGTGTACACCTTTCAACTGTGGTGAAATGTCCATTCATCACTGAAGACTACACAATACAGAAAATATTTATCGTCATGCAGCAGCATTTCGTTTGTAAAGATGGCACGTAAACCGTAGTCTGTAGGTATTAAAGCTTCGACAAGGACGTAGTTGTGAGCGTCTTCTTAAACGTCTGCACACAGATGTTACTGGAACTGCTAATTCACGACTAGACTTCGGAACTGATTTCTTGGGACGACGCGTAAGAGACTGTCACTCCCTCAACACGTTCTTCAGTCACTCTTGGTCGTTCCATACTCTTCCCTTTGCGCACAGCTGTACAAACGAAACTGTTTGAGTTGCTCTTTCATTTGATGTGTTATTTATAATTGTAAATTGAATGTAATAAATGCTACGATACCTTAAAACCTGTATATCCATTTCGAAATAACAGCTATTGTCCCCTCCTGTGTAAATCTCGATGAAGTCCGTGAAGATAAAATCAGAGATTCGTGCCCGGACGAAGGCTTCCCACCGATAGTCCTTTGCGCGAACCATTCGCGATTGCAACAGGAAAAATGGGCAATGATATTGGTACACGAAGTACCCTCTGCCACAATCCGTTGGGTGGCTTGCGGAATATAGATGCAGATATGAACATCAAGAAAAGCAAAACGAGCGTAATGAAATGTAGCTGAATTAAATCAGGTAATGCTGAGAGGATTAGATTAGGAAATGAGACACTTAAAGTGGTAGATGAGTTTTGCTATTTGGCGTGCAAAATAACTGATGGTCGAAATAGGATATAAAATGCAGCCTGCAATGGCAAGAAAAGCGTTTCTGAAGAAATTTGTTAACATCGAGTATAAATTCAAGTGTCAGGAAGTCTTTTCTAAAAGTATTTGTATGGAGTGTGGCCATGTATGGAAGTGAAACGTGGACGATAAATAGTTTAGACAAGAAGAGAAGAATCTTTCGAAATGTGGTGCTCCAGAAGAATGCTGAAGATTAGATGGGTAGATCACGTAACTAATGAGGAGGTACTGAACAGAATTAGGGAGAAGAGGAATTTGTGGCACAATTTGACTAGAAGAAAGGATCGGTAGATAGACAAGTTCTGAGGCATCAAGGGTGCACCAGTTTAGTATTGGAGGGAAATGTGTAAGCTAAAAACCGTAGAGGGAGACCAAGAGATGAATACACTAAGCGGATTCAGAAGGACGTAGGTTGCAGTAGTTATTCGGAGATGAAGAGGCTTGCACTAGATAGAGCAGCATGGAGAGCTGCATTAAACCAGACTCTGGAATGAAGACCACAACAACAACATGTAGATATAGATACAAGTTGGCGTTTTTTGACAGACGCTGCTGTAGATGCTGTTGCTGCAAGCATGGAAGTTGTGAGATAATAATGTTAGCACTGCGAAACAGCGGTTTGTCAACAGGAAGCGGTCAGCGTGTCGACAGACGCCGCGACTTCCCCTTGGTGCTGACGCAGTTCGGCCAGACACGTAGGAGACTGGTTGAGCGGTGTGTGGAGGGGGGGGGCGGAGGTACAAGAGCTGTGGCGAGGCTGTTGCTACGGCGGAGCGGGCGCAAGTGCTCCCCGTCACCGTATAGTGCAGTGAAGAGAGGAGGTGTGGGTGGTTATTCATTTATTTCGTACAACTCGCTGCCTCATAATATTTATTTCGTAGTGATTCATAAATAAAGGTTTAATTTTTAAACAAGATGTTTGATGAAATGGCCTAATACAATGAGTTACGACTGACCGCATGAGAGTGTCCAGTTACAACAGTACATTGCCGTACTCCTTTTCCCTTATTTGAAAGTAGTGGAGCATAAGAAAGGTGTACGCCACATAAAGTTTTCTGGTCAAACAAAGTTCCCATTTCTTTTGACAAAGGGTTTAATTTTTTGTGTGTAGGGCTGATATGATATTCAAAATTGTATGAATTGTCATTCTGGTATAGTTTTACTAAAAGCGGTTAAGCATTCATTAGTTGCCTCGCGTTCTCGTGAGTTCGCTCCAGGGTAAACGCCAGGCCGCGGGTGCAAGCGAATTGTTGTGAACAGATGGACAGTGGAAAGCTGTCAGCGGATGCTCTTTCTGCTGTGTTAGCCTCCATTCGCTCCGGTCTGAAGTAGGTCTAATGGAAATAACGCGTAACTAGTGATGCACAATTTCGCAATGATGCGAAAATTAAAATGAATGTGTGAATATATATTTGTACATATATCTGTAAGGTTTGAACAGATTCTAATCTGCCTGATTACTATATGAACAAAAACTGGTATAGGCAAACACTTACTTGGGGGCAGGGTGCAGGGTGGGGTTTACAATATAGAAAACGACCTACATTTGTGTCGAATCGTCAAACATTTACAAAATCATACTCTTCTAACACCACGTGTAACTTTTAAGACATGTGAAGTAAATGAACTGTTACCTTTTGCGATGTATACAGTTTACCTTTCATACGATATCTTGTGCGCTATGATAGCTGAAACTGTTTGTTTAGTTATTAATTTTCTACTTCAATTCATGGGGAGTCTGTGGCCATTTGCGTTTTGGCCATCTTGTATCGGGCATACATAGCAAGTAACTATATTAGGCCGGCCGGAGTGGCCGAGCGGTTCTGGGCACTACAGTCTGGAACCGCGCGACCGCTACGGTCGCTGGTTCGAATCCTACCTCGGGCATGGATGTGTGTGATGTCCTTAGGTTAGTTAGGTTTCAGTAGTTCTAAGTTCTAGGGGACTGATGACCTCAGCAGTTGTCGCATAGTGCTCAGAGCTATTTGAACCATTTGACTATACTAGAGTGGTCCCTTTCTTTCTGTGCAGTCTAAAATTGTACTATTGACGTCCATGATCGCTCTGATAGTCAGTTGTAACATGAGTAAGCGTGGAAAAGCCACAAATGCGTCTTGAAATATCCATCTCGACAGCCGACAGGAGGTCTTTCAGTCTGTAAGCTACCACAACCCCACAACCTCGCTCCATAGGTTGTGACACTTTCGACAGTGAACTGATAGATGGTATGTTGTGTTCTGCATGTTATATTGCTTTTCCAGAGGATACAATTTAGTTGTTTTGCGGCTCGCTTGGTCAGGCCACTTTTATTATTTATATCATTCAAACTTCTCCTATTTGACGGCAGTGTCACGCCCTGGTATTTGAAGCTAGGACGCCCTGCAACAGTACCATCAACCACTTGTACGTCATCAACGGTATTTTCTCCCACCTTCAGGTACTCTGTTTTAGCACTTTCTCACAATTAATCAGATGTAAATAGGATTACGGTAACTCAGCTGCTTCGGAAAAATTTGTGGTTAATATTTAAGCAGAACCAGTTAGCATATATTGGCCACAGCGAATCTTGTTATGTAACGTAATCAAAGTTAGGTTGAAACATTAATTTTACTAGTTAATTTCATATATAACGTGTAGTAATGAAATTATTTGCGTAATTATATTTATTCATAAACTTACAGGTTGTTCGACAGTGCGCACATTTTATCAAAATATCTCGAGGGAAAATATTTTTTCTTGGCTCAGTACTTCCGTCCTTTCATTATGGTCCTCAGAAGCATCAGCTTTTCCATCTGCCTTTTTATGACAGTAGCCACAGCGACAAACTTCAGTGAGCGAAATTCCTTTAAAGGTAAAAATTTTACTTTTTTCTTTTATAATTCTGTGTATAATCATGAATAACAATGTTACAGCCAGGCGTGAAATGCATGTTCCGTTTTTCCACTGATATTTGTATTAATTTCCTTTTCAGGATCTGATCCGGAAGTGACGGTCTACCGTTTCAAAACCGGTAATCTAGGTACGTAGCCTATTATTTGTTCCATTATTCCTTAGCACACGTAGTGGTTCAAGAACTGCAGTCGCAGCTGTCCCATCTCATCGTGGTTGTCTTATTTCTTGATTTAATAACTGCCTCGAGTCACAGTCTAATCATGTGACTCTTATGAATGATCTCTGTAACATCATTGCTTTTTGGTATTATATACTCTAGTAGTTGGAATGCTATTTATTTATCCATTGTATACATGCTCCATAGGTCATTGCACGGATAATTGTAGCACGGCTGTGGAATGTATCACTACCATTTTGACAAACAAATGCTTGTTCAGTGTAGATCACTATAACATATGAACAGTAAAAAGTAAGAACGCAAGTAAGTAAGAAACGAATCGATAATAATTAAACAAGCTGCTGCTTTAAAAACACAATACTGATGTACAAGCAATGGCAAACTCTCCTGGCATTATCTACACAATGTTATCATAATAAACTCCTTATATTCACAGTACATATGTAACCAATCAAAAAGTATGAAGCTAATAATGTCAGTCACTTATTTTGTATTTGTCTTTTACAAAATCATGAGTAGAGTACCAGGAGCTACCGAACAGAAACTGTTAGGGTCGTGTTTAGAAAACGGTTTCCTGTTTCTTATGCATTCAAAATCAATGCGAAGTTGGTTCAAACTCATGACAGAATTGTTTCCTTTCATCAACTTTCAGCTTTCAACAGCATTGTATCCTTTCATGAACTGCAGAACTTTCAGTCCTTGCCGGAGGCCATTACTACAGCTCATGTGAACACTTACTGCGATATACAATATAGAGTTGGTTAGAACTATCCGCAAGAGAAAATCTGTGAAATGTGGAGCAGTGGTAAATGTTCACAACTAGACAATTTAATGGGGAAGGACCTTGCACTAATTTTACAAATGGTTCTACTCATTCTTCTCTGGGTAATAAATATAATTTGAGAAAGAGCCGAGTTCGCATAAAAATTAGCGACTTATCTCGTAATGGAACGTATACAAGTAAAAAAGGAAGCTTTATGACTCCCTGGTCAATAACGAGAGAAATTCATTAAAAAACACCCCTCGAGTTACCTCTTCACAGTATCAACTATGTTAGATTTCCATTTTAGTTGTTTGTTGTTGTTGTGGTCTTCAGTCCTGAGACTCCATGCTACTCTATCCTGTGCAAGCTTCTTCATCTCCCAGTAACTACTGCAGCCTACATCCTTCTGAATCTGCTTAGTGTATTCATCTCTTGGTCTCTACGATTTTTACCCACCACGCTGCCCTCCAATACTAAATAGGTGATCCCTCGATGTCTCAGAACATGGCCTGCCAACCGATCCCTTCTTCTAGTCAAGTTGTGCCACAAACTCCTCTTCTCCCCAATTCTATTCAATACCTCCTAATTAGTTATGTGATCTACCCATCTAATCTTCAGCATTCTTCTGTAGCACCACATTTCGAAAGCTTCTATTCTCTTCTTGTCCAAACTAGTTACCGTCCATGTTTCACTTCCATACATGGCTACACTCCATACATATACTTTCAGAAACGACATCCTGACATTTAAATCTATACTCGATGTTAACAAATTTTTCTTCTTCATAAACGCTTTCCTTGCAATTGCCAGTCTACATTTTATATCCTCTCTACTTCGACCATCATCAGTTATTTTGCTCCCCAAATAGCAAAACTTCTTCACTACTTTAAGTGTGTCATTTCCTAATCTAATTCCCTCAGCATCACCCGACTTAATTCGACTACATTCCATTATCCTCGTTTTGCTTTTGTTGATGTTCATCTTATACCCTCCTTTCAAGACACTGTCCATTCCGTTCAACAGCTCTTCCAAGTCCTTTGCTGTCTCTGACAGAATTACAATGTCATCGGCGAACCTCAAAGTTTTTATTTCTTCTCCATGGATTTTAATACCTACTCCGAACTTTTCAGTAAAGCTGCATGCCCTCGGGAAAAATTACGGCTGTAGTTTCCCCTTGCTTTCAGCCTTTCGCATTACCAGAACAGAAAGGCCATTTTGGTTAGTGTTACAAGGCCAGATCAGTTAATCATCCAGACTGTTGCCCCTGCAACTACTGAAAAGGCTGCTGCCCCTCTTCAGGAACCACACGTTTGTCTGGCCTCTCAACAGATAGCCCTCCGTTGTGGTTGCACTTACGGTACGGCTATCTGTATCGTTGAGGCACGCAAGCCTCCCCACCACCGTCAAGGTCCATGGTTGTAATGAGAGTAGACACCTACGAATTTTGTGCTATGTACCTCCTGTAACAGTTCATTACTGTACATAGATATAAATTACATTTTATGGCTGAAGGGCAATTGAATGTAATTGGCCTTAGATAGGTTGGCTCATAGGGGGTTTATGGTAAACATGAGGCAAACAGGGAAAGGAAGTTATTAGTCTGTAGCTGACACAATTTTAGTCATCCTGTTGGCGTCGCCGGAAGTCATTAATTTAAGCTACACTTACCTCCCGTTACCTTGTTGTTACCATACACTGGAGACGAAAGGGAACACAGGAAGGAACCTAAAAGTATGCAAAACACTAACGTGATGCCACAGACAATAGCTGTCAGTAGGACAGGATTTCAGCTGACTATCTGACGAGCTATTGATGGTATAGTGATCAGCGTTTGCTAATAGGAGATCGTGATAAACACAAGGGCTTCGGTCAAACCACAGACTATACTTACTGACAAATATTTTTAGTTTAGGTGCTCTGTCATAATTTTAATGACTGCAACATTCTTCTGAAAGGGAAATTATTTTCTTTTAATGACTACGTAGCCTTCAAGATATTTGCCCCTTTCTTATGAATAAATTATTCTAATAATTTCTAAAAGACAGGAAGGTGACGTTTGTGGCATCCTGTTATGGTCTGTCATTGTTTTGTGTATGTTGTCTTTTCTTGAAGAAATCATAGAATGACATATTTCATTCTGTGTGAATTGCTGCAAGAAAGACGTGACTCAATACCAGTACTGTACATATTTCCCTTGATTAGGTTTTCAACAGCTTATTTGATATACTATCATCTCAAATTATGTGTATTTCTTAAAGGTGTGATGGTTCAAAAATGGTTCAAATGGCTCTGAGCACTATGGGACTCAACATCTGAGGTCAAAAGTCCCCTAGAACTTAGAACTACTTAAACCTAACCAACCTAAGGACATCACACACATCCATGACCGAGGCAGGATTCGAACGTGCGCCCCTAGCGGTCGCGCAGTTCCAGACTGAAGCGCATAGAACCGCTCGGCCACAGCGGCCGGCTGTCATGGTTCTGTCGTGTTAACTGATGGTTACAGACGATTGAGTAATTTCTTGATCGACGTAGGTAATTAGTTGCTAGAGGACACATACTGCAAGGTGCAGTTCCAGTGGTATATGAGGAGTCTCGCATGCCCCCTTTTCATAAGGACTGGTTTGATGCGACGCACCACGACTTCCCATCCTGTGCCGGTCTATTGATCTGAGAGCAGCACTTTTTCCCTACGTCCTCAATTATAAGTATTAACTCGATATGTTCCAGCGTCTGTCTTCCCTTACAGCTTTTGCCCTCTACCCTTTCTCTGGTACCACAGAAGTTATTCCCCGATGTCTGAACACATGTCCGTCATCCAGTTGTTTCATTTATTATTTTCCACATATTCCTTTCCTCGTTTTTTCTGTGGAGAAACTAAAAAAATTCTTATTATGTCAATCCACACCAATTTCAATATCATCCTATAGTACTACGTCTCCAACGCTTTGATTTTTTTCTTCTCCTATTTCTCCATGATCGATGATTAATTTTCATGCAACGCTGTGCTCGAGACATTAATTCTTAGGTATTGCTTCCAAATTAAGGCTTACGTTTGATACTAATTAACTTCCTTAAGCAAGAAACGCCCTGTTTGCCTCTGCTAGTCTCCTTCATATATCCTCCTCATTTCGTCCTTCATGAGTAATTTTGCTTCCAAGAAAGCAGTATCCCTTTACTTTGTATATTTCGTTGTCCCCGGTTTTTATCTTAATTTTGCGACTAATTTCACTTCTGCTACACCTTATTACGTTCGTCTTTCTTAGGTTTACTCTTAGTATATAATCTGTATTCATTCAGCACTTCATTTCATTCAACAAACCTTATAATTATTCCTGACTTTCATTGATAGCAATTCATCTGTTAATTTTATTACTGATGTCCTTTCACTCTGATTTTATATGTACTCCTAAGCCTTCCTTTTATTTCAGTAACTGGTTTTTAAATGTACAGAATGAAGAGTACGGGAGCAATTACACCAAAGCCTTACACCGTCCGTAAAGTGAGCTCTTTTCTATTTGTCTTCCTTACTTAATGGTCCGTCTTGGTTCTTGTACAATACTTTTTATAGGCCTACGAACCCTGTAAAAGCCTCTTGATTCTTCTTATCTCTCTCTTGCATTACCAAGTACATTGCAGCACTTGCCTCTTTAATGTTTCCTGTGGGCTAACAGACCGTCATGTAACTCCATCACTATTTGTCTCTGCCGCTCTTATGTATGTTATCCTTGTGAGAAACTTGGATGCCTGATATATTAAAATGATTATACAATAGTTGTCGCATTTAACTGCTCTTTCTGTCTTCATGATTGTGTTGATGATATTTTACCAAAAGTTTTATCGAATGCCTGTAGTCTTATAGATTCTATACACACATTGGAAGAGTCGATTGTCTGCCACTTTCCCAATGATTCCGGATAAATGTCATTTGAACGTTCTACCCGATTGGTTTACAAGCCAGTTTGCTGACGATTTCGGTAAAAACTTTTCATGGTAGCTCAGTCTCTGCCCTATCTTCCTCTCAATAACCTACTACCGTTACACCATTATCTGCTCCTGTTGATAGTATCCTATATTCATATGAATAAAACTCCTCATCATCCTTCCATTGCACATTGCTGATGCCCACTGTACAAGGTGTCTCAAACCTTTTGGATCTAATTGAAACAGGTAATTATTACAGGTTCACAACAGATTATGTTGAGATAGGGCACCAACGTTCCGAAATGCATATTTATTATGGGTATATCTATATCCCAACATGACGGGTTTGTTTTCCTGCTCATCCCCCTTAACGGACATTTTTGTACATTAAGAGTTAGCTGCCACTCATCACACCAACTAGAAATTTTGTCTGGGTCATCTTGTATCAACCTACCGTCAATTGTCTTCGACACCTTCCTGCACACCAAAACTTCATCAGCGAACAACCACACATTGCTGGCCACCCTGTCTATCAGATAAGTTATGTATGTGGAAAACAGCAACAGTCTTATCACACTTTCCTGGAGCACGCCTTATGTTACCCCTGTCTGCCATAAACACTCGCTGTCGAGGACGGCATACTGGGCATACATGAGCTCATAACAGCAGCATAGCTCATAGTAATTGTTCGAAGTGACGTCCACGAGTCTCAATGCATGCATGGCAATGGCGTACGAAGTTCTATTGCACTCTCTCAGAGATGCCTGGTGTCCGTTTTTGCTAAGGGACAGACAGCTTGGACCTTAGGAAGCAGGTTTGCGGGGGCTTCACACGCCGAAATCTTGACGTAAATCCCGAGAAAAAAGTCCAGAGCCAAGAGTTACAGTGACTGTACTGGCCGTGGGGCAGGACTGCAGCTGCCAATCCAGTTTTGAGGGTGTGTGTTGTTCATGCGCTTACGGAAACTGACAACGAAGTGGGCTTATGCACTGTCGGGCTGAAACAACATCCTTTCGTAGGCAACAAGGAGTCCAGTCTCTAACAACTGTGGGAGCACATCTCGCAGGAACAGCAGGTGATGTGGATCAGTCAAACAGGGAAGCAAGTTGCTAGTAGATGATCTTGCACAATGGCCACCCATACATAGACAGAGAATTGTTGCTGCTAGCCACCAGTCTGTGTGGAATGGGGATTGTTATCACTCCAGACTTTCTGTGACATGCATTGACTTGGCGATTGTCGTTCGAAGAAGTATTATTAGCTATGTTGTTGTTATGTGGTGTATGATGTGTTTATCCATACCACAATAAATGGGAAGTGCCTGCCATTGGTTCCCTATCTCAATATAATAATCGGTTATGGGCATCTGTTTCAATTTGACCCAAAAGTTTTGACTCACCCACTGTCTACAATGAGCCTTGGCATTACCCTTTACAGATTTTCGAGCATCAGTATCACACTCAGACTTCTCACACTCCACTCTCTGATCCTTACAATGTTACCATTTTCTTGGTTGCGGTATTCAGTTTTTTCCTTATCATCGCCATCCCCCTTGTACTCTTCTTGTAGAGACAGGAAATCCAAAATCGTTTTTCAACGGAAATGTTAACATGACATCTTTGACGTTTATAGGCCATATGTTCCGTGGAAACACATATGTGTCTTTGATGCAGTAGTTCCCCCTGCCTTCTGCATCCTCCTGCTAATCATCTTAGTTGGTTGTGTTTAGGTTTGGCGCACCTGATGTTCCTAAACATAGGGCTGGTAAGACCCACCAGTCCACTGTAACTGAAAGTTCTCTTCCGTCCTTATTTCAGCGATTAGACTTTGATGCACTGGTGGAATGTTACGTGGCAAAATGAACAGCAATATTGTCTTCCCTTTCTGAATAGCTTGGATTTTAGAAGCCCCCAGATATGAACGGTACATAGCATCATTTCACTTTTACAAAGTACAGTAGCAGTGGAGGGTTCTACACTGTCTAGATCACTCCACACTTAAAATAATGTGTTCTTTTAATAACATGACTGCTTCCTTGTGTGATGACTTTTGTGTGTCACTTACGTCAATAATTCTGATCACAGCAAGCATACAATAATTGTGATAGCGCTTTTGTGTTTTAATTAGTTTCCTAATTTTCACTTGTCCGAGAATCACTTATTACGGCTTGTACATACAAAAGCCCTCCCCCCCATGAACCATGGACCTTGCCGTTGGTGGGGAGGCTTGCGTGCCTCAGCGATACAGATAGCCGTACCGTAGGTACAACCACAACGGAGGGGTATCTGTTGAGAGGCCAGACAAACGTGTGGTTCCTGAAGAGGGGCAGCAGCCTTTTCAGTAGTTGCAAGGGCAACAGTCTGGATGATTGACTGATCTGGCCTTGTAACAATAACCAAAACGGCCTTGATGTGCTGGTACTGCGAACGGCTGAAAGCAAGGGGAAACTACGGCCGTAATTTTTCCCGAGGGCATGCAGCGTTACTGTATGATTAAATGATGATGGCGTCCTCTTGGGTAAAATATTCCGGAGGTAAAATAGTCCCCCATTCGGATCTCCGGGCGGGGACTACTCAAGAGGATGTCGTTATCAGGAGAAAGAAAACTGGCGTTCTACGGATCGGAGCGTGGAATGTCAGGTCCCTTAATCGGGCAGGTAGGTTAAAAAATTCGAAAAGGGAAATGGATAGGATAAAGTTAGATATAGTGGGAATTAGTGAACTTCGGTGGCAGGAGGAACAAGACTTCTGGTCAGGTGAATACAGGGTTATAAATACAAAATCAAATAGGGGTAAGGCAGGAGTAGGTTTAATAATGAATAAAAAGATAGGAGTGCGGGTAAGCTACTACAAACAGCATAGTGAACGCATTATTGTGGCCAAGATAGACACGAAGCCCACGCCTACTACAGTAGTACAAGTTTATAAGTCAACTACACTCCTGGAAATGGAAAAAAGAACACATTGACACCGGTGTGTCAGACCCACCATACTTGCTCCGGACACTGCGAGAGGGCTGCACAAGCAGTGATCACACGCACGGCACAGCGGACACACCAGGAACCGCGGTGTTGGCCGTCGAATGGCGCTAGCTGCGCAGCATTTGTGCACCGCCGCCGTCAGTGTCAGCCAGTTTGCCGTGGCATACGGAGCTCCATCGCAGTCTTTAACACTGGTAGCATGCCGCGACAGCGTGGACGTGAACCGTATGTGCAGTTGACGGACTTTGAGCGAGGGCGTATAGTGGGCATGCGGGAGGCCGGGTGGACGTACCGCCGAATTGCTCAACACGTGGGGCGTGAGGTCTCCACAGTACATCGATGTTGTCGCCAGTGGTCGGCGGAAGGTGCACGTGCCCGTCGACCTGGGACCGGACCGCAGCGACGCACGGATGCACGCCAAGACGGTAGGATCCTACGCAGTGCTGTAGGGGACCGCACCGCCACTTCCCAGCAAATTAGGGACACTGTTGCTCCTGGGGTATCGGCGAGGACCATTCGCAACCGTCTCCATGAAGCTGGGCTACGGTCCCGCACACCGTTAGGCCGTCTTCCGCTCACGCCCCAACATCGTGCAGCCCGCCTCCAGTGGTGTCGCGACAGGCGTGAATGGAGGGACGAATGGAGACGTGTCGTCTTCAGCGATGAGAGTCGCTTCTGCCTTGGTGCCAATGATGGTCGTATGCGTGTTTGGCGCCGTGCAGGTGAGCGCCACAATCAGGACTGCATACGACCGAGGCACACAGGGCCAACACCCGGCATCATGGTGTGGGGAGCGATCTCCTACACTGGCCGTACACCACTGGTGATCGTCGAGGGGACACTGAATAGTGCACGGTACATCCAAACCGTCATCGAACCCATCGTTCTACCATTCCTAGACCGGCAAGGGAACTTGCTGTTCCAACAGGACAATGCACGTCCGCATGTATCCCGTGCCACCCAACGTGCTCTAGAAGGTGTAAGTCAACTACCCTGGCCAGCAAGATCTCCGGATCTGTCCCCCACTGAGCATGTTTGGGACTGGATGAAGCGTCGTCTCACGCGGTCTGCACGTCCAGCACGAACGCTGGTCCAACTGAGGCGCCAGGTGGAAATGGCATGGCAAGCCGTTCCACAGGACTACATCCAGCATCTCTATGATCGTCTCCATGGGAGAATAGCAGCCTGCATTGCTGCGAAAGGTGGATTTACACTGTACTAGTGCCGACATTGTGCATGCTCTGTTGCCTGTGTCTATGTGCCTGTGGTTCTGTCAGTGTGATCATGTGATGTATCTGACCCCAGGAATGTGTCAATAAAGTTTCCCCTTCCTGGGACAATGAATTCACGGTGTTCTTATTTCAATTTCCAGGAGTGTAGCTCAGCAGATGATGAAGAAATTGATGAAATGCATAATGAGATAAAAGAATTATTCAGGTAGTGAAGGGAGACGAAAATTTAATAGTCATGGGTGACTGGAATTCGAGTGTAGGAAAAGGGAGAGAAGGAAACGTAGAAGGTGAATATGGATTGGGGCTAAGAAATGAAAGAGAAAGCCGCCTGGTAGAATTTTGCACAGAGCACAACTTAATCATAGCTAACACTTGGTTTAAGAATCATGATAGAAGGTTGTATGCATGGAAGAACCCTGGAGATACTAAAAGATATCAGATAGATTATATAATGGTAAGACAGAGATTTAGGAACCAGGTTTTAAATTGTAAGACATTTCCAGGGGCAGATGTGAACTCTGACCACAATCCATTAGTTATGACCTGTAGATTAAAACTGAAGAAACTGCAAAAAGGTGGGAATTTAAGGAGATGGGACCTGGATAAACTGACTAAACCAGAGGTTGTAGAGAGTTTCAGGGAGAGCATAAGGGAACAATTGACAGGAATGGGGGAAAGAAATACAGTAGAAGAAGAATGGGTAGCTCTGAGGGATGAAGTAGTGAAGGCAGCAGAGGATCAAGTAGGTAAAAAGACGAGGGCTAGTAGAAATCCTTGGGTAACAGAAGAAATATTGAATTTAATTGATGAAACGAGACAATATAAAAATGCAGTAAATGAAGCAGGCAAAAAGGAATACAAACGTCTCAAAAATGAGATCGACCGGAAGTGCAAAATGGCTAAGCAGGGATGGCTAGAGGACAAATGTAAGGATGTAGAGGCTTATTTCACTAGGAGTAAGATAGATACTGCCTACAGGAAAGTTAAAGAGACCTTTGGAGATAAGAGAACCACTTGTATGAACATCAAGAGCTCAGATGGAAACCCATTTCTAAGCAAAGAAGGGAAAGCAGAAAGGTGGAAGGAGTATACAGAGGGTCTATACAAGGGCGATGTACTTGAGGACAATATTATGGAAATGGAAGAGGATGTAGATGAAGATGAAATGGGAGATACGATACTGCGTGAAGAGTTTGACAGAGCACTGAAAGACCTGTGTCGAAACAAGGCCCCCGGAGTAGACAACATTCCATTGGAACTACTGACGGCCTTGGGAGAGCCAGTCCTGACAAAACTCTACCATCTGGTGAGTAAGATGTATGAAACAACCGAAATACCCTCAGACTTCAAGAAGAATATAATAATTCCAATCCCAAAGAAAGCAGGTGTTGACAGATGTGAGAATTACCGAACAATCAGTTTAATAAGCCACAGCTGCAGAATACTAACACGAATTCTTTACAGGCGAATGGAATAACTAGTAGAAGCCGACCTCGGGGAAGATCAGTTTGGATTCCGTAGAAATACTGGAACATGTGAGGCAATACTGACCTTACGACTTAACTTAGAAGAAAAATTAAGGAAAGGCAAACCTACGTTTCTAGCATTTGTAGATTTAGAGAAAGCTTTTGACAATGTTGACTGGAATACTCTCTTTCAAATTCTAAAGGTGGCAGGGGTAAAATACAGGGAGCGAAAGGCTATTTACAATTTGTACAGAAACCAGATGGCAGTTATAAGAGTCGAGGGACATGAAAGGGAAGCAGTGGTTTGGAAGGGAGTAAGACAGGGTTGTAGCCTCTCCCCGATGTTATTCAATCTGTATATTGATCAAGCAGTAAAGGAAACAAAAGAAAAATTCGGAATAGGTATTAAAATCCATGGAGAAGAAATAAAAACCTTGAGGTTCGCCGATGACATTGTAATTCTGTCGGAGACAGCAAAGGACTTGGAAGAGCAGTTGAACGGAATAGATGGTGTCTTGAAGGGAGGATATAAGATGAACATCAACAAAAGCAAAACGAGGATAATGGAATGTAGTCGAATTAAGTCGGGTGATGTTGAGGGTATTAGATTAGGAAATGAGACACTTAAAGTAGTAAAGGAGTTTTGCTATTTGGGAAGCAAAATAACTGATGATGGTAGTAGTAGAGAGGATATAAAATGTAGACTGGCAATGGCAAGGAAAGCGTTTCTGAAGAAGAGAAATTTCTTAACATCGAATATAGATTTAAGTGTCAGGAAGTCATTTCTGAAAGTATTTGTATGGAGTGTAGCCATGTATGGAAGTGAAACATGGACGGTAAACAGTTTGGACAAGAAGAGAATAGAAGCTGTCGAAATGCGGTGCTACAGAAGAATGTTGAAGATTAGGTGGGTAGATCACATAACTAATGAGGAGGTACTGAATAGGATTGGGGAGAAGAGGAGTTTGTGGCACAACCTGACCAGAAGGAGGGATCGGTTGGTAGGACATGTTCTGAGGCATCAAGGGATCACCAATTTAGTATTGTAGGGCAGCGTGGAGGGTAAAAATCGTAGGGGGAGACCAAGAGATGAATACACTAAGCAGATTCAGAAGGATGTAGGTTGCAGTAGGTACTGGGAGATGAAGAAGCTTACACAGGATAGAGTAGCATGGAGAGCTGCATCAAACCAGTCTCAGGACTGAAGACCACAACAACAACAACATACAAAAGAACGTTTGTGGTGCTGTTGGGCTCATTTGTATTTCATTTCTAGCAAATAAGATTCGAGCTCAGTTGAATTCAGTTGTACTATTTGAATACATTAGTCAAGAGAAAAGCTATTATCTTGAACGTAACATCGCTCATACAGTGAAAAGTAGGAAAAAAACTTTTATTATTTATATGTGTTTAAAATAGTATTAAAAGTTTGCAAACAATTTTACGTCGGTGTACATGTCATTTACAAATGTATCTCGGTGTACACTTCAGTTGTGGTTCAATGGACAAATTATAGAAATGGGTAATGCCAAGTTGCGTACCATTCTAAGCTTACATTTTTAAATTAAAAATTAAAATTTTGTTCTGAAAACAAGTTGGAAAGTTTGTTGTGGGGCTCTTTCCATAGTGGCCAGCGCACCTGAGATTGGTGATTTACAGTATATTCGCTACCTACACAGTTAAGTCACTTCACTACGCCTGCGTCCTGGATGTATGCCAGTCTATACTTGATGCAGCGTGTACTCCAGATGTCATTATACGCGGAACTCTCATTACTCGTTGTGCTACCTTCTGCTTAATCCAAAGTAAATGATTTGTCCACCTCTTAATGGTAGAGCGTGACGTGGTGAAGGTGATAATGGGAATTGTAGAAGGTAACTTTTTGTGGTGCCAACTTTATGGTCTCTAGTCGTTGTGCCGGCCGAAGTGGCCGTGCGGTTAAAGGCGCTGCAGTCTGGAACCGCAAGACCGCTACGGTCGCAGGTTCGAATCCTGCCTCGGGCATGGATGTTTGTGATGTCCTTAGGTTAGTTAGGTTTAACTAGTTCTAAGTTCTAGGGGACTAATGACCTCAGCAGTTGAGTCCCATAGTGCTCAGAGCCATTTGAACCATCTAGTCGTTGTATTACTCATTTCTTACAGCAGGGAGATGATAATCACGTAAACACTTAATGTTAAAATTGTCTAAAAGCATTACCTGCAGTCTTCAGTCTGTCTGTTGAGACTTTATTAACACCTGGTAAAGCCGGCCGCTGTGACCGAGCGGTTCTAGCCGCTTCAGTTGGGAACCGCGTGACCGCTACGGTCGCAGGTTCGAACCCTGCCTTGGGTATGGATGTGTGCGATGTCCTTAGGTTGCTTAGGTTTAAGTAGTTCTAAGTTCTAGGGGACTGATGACCTCAGATGTTAAGTACCATAGTGCTCACAGCCATTTGAACCATTTTTTGAACCTGGAAAAATGCTGTCTGTAATACTTTCCTATTTTGATTAATAAGGCACTGCAGTGTGCTTCCAATAATTCTGTTACAATTTCTTTGTACTGATAATTTAATAACTCATAATTGATATTTGAATCAAACTTTAACTAGATAATTAGTATATTGCTTCCCCTAGGGGAAAAAGAAATTCATAACTGTGGAATACTTAGTGGAGGAATATTAATTTGTATCCTACATTCTAAATTTTGTGCAGTTTTCAATTTAGGTAAACTGTACTTCCACGCTTCTCAAAACAGAAGGAAAAAAGAAATTTTATTCTTTTAATTATTAGCGTTTTGAAACAGGAAACTGGGAATATTTAGCAATTTGTTAATTTGTGTATGTACCCAAAATCTTCTTTAGAAGTCAATTTTTCGTCCTAATAATTTATAACGATGACAAGTTTCAGGTAAAAATATTTAATAAACTGTTCGGTAATGTGGTTCGCTGAGTAGGCAAGCACTATATTATTATTCGTGCAAAATTTTGTTTTTGAAGCTTTAATATAGTATGAGATAAAGATACATACGTATGCAAAGCAACGATTATGGGAAATTGAAAGATTTTCATGCCATTTCCTTCTCAATGATTAAATGTTAAAATATACCAGCTCCATAATCTTGTTGATCCTGAGTGTCCTTTTCATCATCTTTAGTTGTGTTTCTTTTATTTGTTATTCTGGCCTCCTTTGTCATGCTTTTAGCAGCTCTTTCACGGTGCAGTGCTGCGCTTGAAAACGCAAGTTTAAACATCTGACCTGAATTTAACAAGATGTTGCTGTTGTAAATAGTGAAAGTAATTGCAAACTTTCAGAGTTGCTAAATGTAAATTCTGAAATAGTGAAAAATCCCTTACGTTTAGTGAGGATGTATCTACATCTACATCGATATTCCGCACTCCACCTTGTGGCACATGGCGGAGGGTACCCTATACCACTATTACTCATCTCCGTTCCTGTTCCACACGGAAACAGAACGAAAGAAAAACGACTATCTATATGCATGCGTCCGTATGTTCCCCAGTTTCTCGTATCTTACCTTTGTGGTCCTTACACGCTATGTATGTTGGAGACAACAGAATATTTCGGTGAGTCAGCTTCAGTTGCCGGTTCTCAGTGGTGTTCCTTGGAAAGAACGTCGCCTTCTCGTCAGGAATTCCCGTTTAAGTTCTCCGCAACACTTGCGTGTTGTTGGAACGTATCAGTTAGAAATCTAGCCCACCTAGAATTGTTTCGATGTCTCCCTTTAACCCGACCTCGTGCAGATCCCAGACACTCGGGCAGTACTCAAGAATAGGTCGCACTAGCGCAGGAACGGGTTTAGGTGGGAAGGGAGAGGAGGCGGGCAAACCGGGATCGCCAAAGAAGAAAAAAACCTTGTTTCACGAACCTCTTACCAACCAGAGCATATTGGTCTATCGATTTTTCATACGACTTTGAAACGCATCCCTGTTGGTTTTTGAACTTTTTTGAACATGTAAGTTCATTTCTGAATGCGTGCATAGTGTAAGTGATGTATCTGCCAGGGGAATCCCCGTGGCATCAAGAGGTAAAAAACTTTCGTGCAGACAAAAGACGACGCGGCTATACTAACGGGGCCGAATAAAAAACCGAACGGGTGAATGTCAATCAATGTTAATGTTGTTGATTGAGTGTGCGAATGATAAGTGTTGTCATAATTATTAACGAAATCCGTAGATTCAGACTACCACAGTGGAAATAAACGACTAACAGGAATAACAGGTAAAAAAGATTACATATTATCTTCTCGGCGATATCCAGCAAAATGAAATTTTGGCAGAAAATTTTTGCCGGATTGCTACATTACTGAGGGACAGTTGTACAGTGTCCGGTTAGCAGCCGCGTAAGTTCTATTCTCGGAATTTCACGGAAAACGCATTGTACGAATACGTAATGACGCCTAACCGGAGAATAAACGCAGGACAAATTAACTGGTGATTCCGGCAGGGTTAGCGAAGTTAACCGGAGAATAAGTTATGACAGTGACAGGAATAGCTACAGGTCTAATGATGGCAAGATTGTTTGTTAGAACGTGGGAGGAGAAGAGACGGGAACACAACACAAATTATATGGAAGAATATGACACTTCCAAATTTATATAAACATTTCGTACTGCTACCACTTTTAGACCTCTGAGAAACTGGAAGATATGAATGAAATGTGAAACTATTACCTAGCATAAACTTTTTGCCTGTGATAAGCTTAATACGTATTTGATACTGGGACTTCATGAATTATGTTCTGTCGTGTTATTTAGGTACACGAGCTAGATAAAAATGAATATTTGTGGCAAGATAGTCTCGCTTATTTGGCATGTGTTATAACTGCTGAAATATTAGAAAGGGCTATTTCCTTTTATGTAGCAGACAGTGACAAAATGAACGTAATCAAATCGAGAAACTACACCACCCTTGGGTATTATTCGAATTAACGGATTATTCACCATTAGACAACGACGTTTTGTCACACAAAAGAGAAGGTTATCAGCTACTAATCAAAAACAGTGCAAATGTTCCGCAGAGTTCTTATTCTGCCGGTCGCAAGTAATCCCACCCAGTGTTAACTGCGAGTTCTTTTTCACGGGGTAAGATGTCAAACCGGCCTACTGCGATCAGAAAAGACACCACAGGACTTCCTAATTTCCAGTGTCCTGAGTACAAGTTCATCGTGTTCATTACAAAATATACACGTTTGAATTTCATAGAGCGAAATATTGTGACGTGCGATAGAAGAATGCTGTGTGAAGAGGCGTGGTACTAAACCAAAGTTCTCGAGCTCACATTATTCTTGGGGAAGAGAGTTGGCTGAAACTGGATGTTGAAACTGCAACGTAACCTTCCAGTACTGGTGGTGGTATAAGTCCACCTAAGTAGGCAGATTATCGTCGCTTTGACCTGTCCTACCGCTCCTGCAAGCTACCGTCTGCAGTGAATGGTTTCTTAAATCCGTGGGTCCACGAAATTCCTGGCCCCTGCCAGTTATTGCTGGGTATTAATAATTTCTAGCGGAAGGTTTTAACGAACCGGTAGAAATTTGAACGCAACGGATAACGCTTTTTTTGAACCACTACACAAGGCACCTACACAGGGCTTAATAGGCAGTACATAGCTTTTATTTGCTTTCATGACCCAGAATTCGACTGTGGTACTGACTGCCACCTATTCTTTATGGTGGAAGGAGTAAATAATCAGTCGAGGGTAGAGATTAATTGATATTTATTCAGTACCGATGGTATTTCAACAACTAGTCGTGTTTATCTTACAATGTACATCATCAAAACCGGTCTCTAGCTAATATGGTTCAGTTTCGCCACGTAATTATGGAATGGGACAGAGGAGCGCAGACCTGGCTTCAATGTAATTCTATACAACCGCACAATTATACCTAAACCCTCGGTTATTACATTCAGTTACAATAGATTACTCAGAACAAGTTCCGCAAAGACAATACAAGCAGAACTAGGTCAGGATGGAAGAGTATTTCGCAAATATTTATCAAATCAGTGGGCATTAAAATCCCATACTTTTCCTAGTGGCACGTGTATTTTACTTAACGCACAACATCGCCAACAAATCAACTCGCTACGGGGGTGCACAAGAAACATCAATGCTGTTCAACCCACATGGCCAAATTTCAGTAGCCAACAGAAACCCAGAAAAATATGGACCCACACGATTATTCCTTCCCTATTTTACACTCGCTCACTATCGTATGATTATTCATCGTGTACAACATATTTTCAGACCGAAACTACAATTTATCAATGCGGCGGTTGCTCCAACGGACCATGTAGCGCGAAACCAAGTTCACAAAGAAAACATATGGAAAATAAATAACAAACCCCAAAATCTTATTGTGAATGGAAGAGCAGATTAAAATTCATTGAATGAGTGAATTTCCGTTAAGCACTGAGCAATAACGTGACCGTGAGCTTAAAGCACATGGTGCGTTGCCTGAACAAGGCACTAACGCAAGGTCTACTGAAATTCGAGTAAATTAAGAAAATCAATTCCCTTATGGGGTTCAGTGGTAATTTCGCGCCTGATTTCAACATCTGGACTTCATTACAGAGCAGATTTCAGACCATCTAATACCTATGTTAACATTATCAAAACGAGAGCTCCTCTCCATGTGTGTCCAGCACCACGACCCACGAACAAGTGCTCTTCCAACCGAATTCGCCTAACCGTTCCGCTTACAAACGTGGTGAGGGTGGCGCGCCAACCTGACAGAGCCAATACGCGCGTCTACGTGTCATCTTTGCCCTGACCTGCAAACTTGGTCTCTGCTAAGCTTGTTCACGCTTTGGGGGTTGGTACGACCCTACCCCAGAACGACCATTCATGCAGTGTTACAATCTGTGCCTAAAGCTTTCTGCTAGTTCACACACTCACTCATTTATACCGTCCAGGCCGCACAAAGGAAAGGAAAATGGGAAACGTGGTACACAACAGAAAAAAATTCAATAAATAACCCTGTTTAGTCAATTCTCTTCTTTTGGACACCAGCGGAGGTATTACCTGCAAGAGAAGAAACTCTTGCTAATAATTTCTGCGTGCTAGCAATTTATTAAAACATTGGACCGGTACAACAAGTTCCGTTTCAAAACCTCTGAGATATTTAGCGAATCGTATCATGTAAATAGTTAAAACAAATTAGAGGCCATAGGAGGGGGAATGTTCATTGCAGTAGAAGAAAATTTTGTTGCTATTGAGGTGGAAGTTGAGTGTGACATTGAAGTCATCTGGTCGCGTATAACAGGTCTACGTGAAACAACTGTTGAATGTTTCTACCGGTCACCCGACTCTGCTGTGACAGTTCTAGAGTCATCCAAAGGAACTTACGGTCAATAGCGCGTAAATGCCCAAATCATGCAATACTAGTTGGAAGCGACTTTAACCTGTCGATTATAGACTGGAATATCCATGGATTCATTGCGGTGGGTACAGCCACACAGTCATACTTCTGAACACGTTTTCTGAAATTTGTCTTGAGCAGCTCGCTCGTCAGCCCACACGCAATGGAAATTTCTTAGAGCTTGTAGCTGCAGATAGGCCGGACCTTATCGACAATGTCAGGGCCAGGTCTTATCGACAATGTCAGTGAAGAAACGGGAATTACCGATCGTGATGTCATTATAGCAACTATGATTACGAAAGTTAATAAATCAGTCAACAAGGCTAGGAGAGTGTTTCTGCTAGTTAGAGCAGACAAGCAGTTATTAGAATCTCACTTACACAGTAAACTGGCATCACTTAGTTCCAGTAAGATGAATATAGACGAATTACGGGCAAAGATTAAGCAGATTGTGAGTCGTGGTCTGGAGAGTGACGTGCATAGTAAGTGGATAAAGGATGGAAACGGCCCAGCATGGCGGGTGCTGAGAAAGCAGAGCCTGTTGCGCTCTCGCTTCAGAGGGGAACACACAAATGAGATCTATACAACAGCTACCACCGTCACACATCAGCAAAAAATCTGGCAGAGAACCCGAGAAAATTCTGGTCTTACAAAAAATGCGTAATCGGGTCTAAGGTTTCCATTCAGTCCCTTGTTGACCAGTCCGGCGTGGCGGTTGAAGATAGCAGAACGAAAGCCCAAGTTTTAGATTTCAGATTCAAGAAATCGTTCACTCAGGAGAATCGTAAAAACGTACCTTCATTTGCCAATCGGACAGATTCTCGTATTATCGACACAGTAATAAGCATACCTGGCTCAGAGAAACAACTGAAAGATTTGAATGCAAATAAATCGCCAGGTCCAGATGGAATCCCAGTTCGATTTTACAAAGAGTACTCTACGGCAAAGGCCCATTCCATAGCTTGCATTTATCGTGAATCTTTTCCCAAGCACAAAGTCCCAAGCGACTGGAAGAAAGTGCACATTACTCAACTATTCAAGTAGGGTAAAAGAACGGATCCGCAAAATTACAGACCAATATCCCTAATTTCTGTTTGCTGTAGAATCCTTGAACATACTCCCATATTCTCAGTTCGGATATAATAAACTTTCTTGAGACAAAGAAGCTTATGTCAACGAATCAATATGGTTTTAGAAACCTTCGTTCGTGTGAAAGTCAGTTTGCCCTTTTCTCACACGATATACTGCGAACAGTGGATGAAGGGCAACAGGCAGATTCCATATTTACAGTTTTTCCAAAAGTTTTCGACACGGTACCTGACTGCACATTGTTAACGAAGGTAAGTGAATATGGAATAAACTCCCAGATATGTGACTGGCTGGAAGACTTCTTAAGTGTTAGAACTCAATACGTTTTCCTCGACGGCGAGTGTTCATCGGATACCGGATTAACATCAAGAGTGCCCCACGGAAGTGTGATAGGACCACTGTTATTCTCTGTATACATAAATGACTTGGCGGACAGGGCGGGCAGTAATCTGCGGTTGTTCGCTGATGAATCCGTGGTGTACGCTAAGGTGTCGAAGTTGGTGTGATGAATGGCAGCTAGCCCTAAATGTGAATAAATGTTCGTTAATGCGGATGAGTAGGAAGATAAAACCTTTAATGTTCCGATACAATATTACTAGTGTCCTGCTTGCTACAGTCAGGTCATAAATATCTGGACATAACATTGCACAGTGATATCAGGTGGAACGAACATGTAAGAACTGTGGTAGGGAAGGTGAGTAGTCGACTTCAGTTTGTTGGGAGAATTTTAGGAAAGAATGGTTCATCTGTGAAGGAGACCGCTTATATGACGCTGGTGCGACCTATTCTTGAGTACTACTCGAATGTTTGGGATCTGTATCAGGTCGAATTGAAGGAAGACATCGAAGCCTCTGCCAGGCACTTAAATGTGATATGCAAAGTATCCATCCAGATGTAGATGAAGCAATCCACCGGTAGGTTCGAAAATCATGTAAGTGTTACGGATATGCTTTGGAAACTCAGATGGGAATCCCTGGTGTAAAGGCGACGTACTGTTCGAGAAACACTACTGAGAAAGTTTAGAGAACCGGCATTTAAAGCTGACTGCCGAACTGTTCTACTGCCGCCAACATAAACTGCGCGTAATGACCTCGAAGATAAGATTCGAGAAATTACTGCTTATATGGAGGCATATAGACAGTCATTTTTCCCTTGCTCTATTTGCGAGTGGAACACGAAAGGAAATGACAAGTAGTGCTACAGGGTTCCCTCCGCCACGCACCGTACGTTGGCTTGCGGAGTATGTGTGTAGATGTAGATGTAGAAATTACATGTCTTACATTTCTTCGAACAATATGTTTTATATATCAAACTCTTCAGAAAGATGGGCGCTACAAAATCAACATATTTTCGAAAAATCGATTGTTTTTTTTAAATTTTGACGTCCTATCTCAAACACTCGACGGTGAGGGGGTGGGGGGAGCCCCATTATCTTCTTCCCCGTTTCGGAAATATCGTTCATCCAGGGCTGCACCAGTGACCTATACGCGATGTTCGAACTGGAAATCTGTTAAGGGATTCTGGAGCAAGCCCATGTTGGGATACTAGACTGTAATTTTGTGGGTCCCTTCTTTCGCCGTCCTTATACACACGAGTCACCTGCGCTTTTTTCCAGTCGTTGGGACTCTGTGCTGGGCGAGAGATTCACGATAAATGCAGGCTGGGTAAGGGGGCCAACGCCGTAGAGCACTGATTGTAAAATTGAACTGGGATTCCATCTAGACTCACTGATTTATCTGCTTTCAAATCGTTCCGTTGTTTCTCTACGCCAGGGAAGCTTATTAGTATGTTGTGCACACGGGAGTCTGTCCGATGGTCAAATGAGAGCATTTTTGCACGATTCCCCCGTGTGAATGAAGTTTTTGAACGTGAAATTTAGAACTTCGGCTGTCGTTTTGCTACCTTCAGCCGCCATACCAGACTGGTCAACAAGAGGCTGAATGGAAGCCTTAGACCCATTAAGCGACTTGAAGTGGAACGATCATGTGTGGACTGTGATAAGAAAGGCGAATAATCGGATTTTGGTTTATTGGGAGAGTTCTAGGAAAGTGCAGTTCATGTGTAAAGGATACCGCATATGGGACGCTAGTTCGACCTACTCGTAAGTACTGCTCGAGTTTTGAGGATCCGTATTAGGTCACATTTTAATCGAGACGGGCTGCTAAATTTGTAACTGGGGGCTTCGAACAACACACAAGTGTTACGGAGGTGCTTCGGGCACTCAAATGTTAATCCCTGCAGGGAAGGCGACGTTCTTTTCGAGGAACACTGTTGACAAAATTTAGAGAACCGACATTTGAAGCTGATTGCAGAACGATTCTATTGCCTCCAAGATACATTTCGCTTAAGCACCACAAAGATAAGAGAAATTAGCAACATCTTGTTGGCTATAGGGAAGACGTTTCAACTTGAGTTTTGAAGCCTGGCGAGCGTTTAGGCCTAATTTCACTTCGCTGTGGTGTAACAGTTTTTTCATCTCTACTATTTCCAAAAAATTTGCGACCTTTTACGATATAAAGTGATTGAAATACGCAGTCACAGCAGCTCGCTGCTCCTTTTGTCACAATGCTAATTCAGAGTGTAGCCATGTTTTGGAATTTACGTTTCGGAAAATGTGTTACAAATGGTGTGTAGTACCATATTGTACAAATACATCTATAAAAATTCCTGAAAATTTATTTTTGAGTGTTACAGGGAATGAGAAGACGCATAAAATATAGTTGCACTGTACTGGCAAATTGCATCACGTAGGCACAAGTCCACTAACTTATTAAAAATCTGCTGCGCTGTGAGGTTAACATTAACATACGTCTGACATATGCTTTCCCACTGTTGCAATGAAAAATAGCGTCATTCAACGAAATAAAACTCCTAGTGAAAATTGTCCTTTTTACCTAACTAAACCTCGGTTATTCGGCAGCACAGATGTTAGAGGGATAGGCCGTCCAATTTTATAACAAGATGTCCACAGATCGCTGGTTCGAATCTAATCATAAAGAAGATTTTAACTTATTTTTAAAACGACTCGTCAGTCCTCTCATATGAGAACCAAATAACAATTACGAAGCTTTAGCATACCGATCAGGAATAGAATATTATTGTGTTTTCTTTGCTGTTTACATGCGCTTGCATTTGCAATCGCTGTTCACACACGTCACGTACAGAGAGATATTTTCTAGTTTATGTGACCACACACGTTTTACTATATTAGAAACAATATTTTTATCTTCGTACTGTCCATCTAGAATCCTCATCGTTTAAACATTTGCAGTTTAACGTTTTACATAAAGATGAAGTAAGTCTGCTTCACATCTTAACGTTAGCTTACACTCACAAGCATCACAGCCGTTTTCTTTGTGTGACCTCCTCGTTCTACGCTCTTTATATCTCTCCGTATAACCTCATCGTCGCAAAAATTGTACTGTGGGCTTATGGTAATAGCTTCACTGCTAGCAATGCTTTCCAAAAAGGTGAAATGTTTGTTCGCAAAATAAATGCATTTCTCAGACTAAGACTAATGTGAAGCTGTATATAATACCTCCCACAATCGAATAACTGCTCCAATCAGCTCTTCCTAACGCTATTTTCGTATCTCGTGCAAACCTTATTAAAAATACATGATCTTTCGGAATCGAACACGTGATCTCTTCATCTAGAGTCCGATGCGCTATCCGTTGCGCGACTGGAAAACTCCTGAGTCTCGCGTATCTGCTGAGTGTCTTTTAGAAAGGAAACCAACACTGAGTTTAGCCAGGAATAATTTTATTGTGTTTTGCCCCCCCCCCCCACTTTTGCCACTAATAGTCAACAATGTAGTTGTAATATATGGATCCATTTGCAAAAGTTCTACAATTCATTTAGTCTTGAGCGAGTTTAGTCATGTTGCAGAGAACAGGGAAAAGAGATTGTGGTCTGCACCTAGCGCCTTACTCTGACCTCTGACGTAGGTCTTTCTATTCCATGTCATATTCTTTTCGCACTATCACATTTCCCACGTCATCATCAGTGACTTTTTCTTCCTTTCCATGTTACTGTCTTCACTTCTCTTTCTTTTATGCAGTTATCTTATATATTCTGCCTCCTGTACTCGTTCCTTCTTTGTTTGGTACAGACTTTCTCTCTGAGCTCCTTGTGTTCATAAAGCTGCTTCTGTTTCCTTTGAAGGTTTAATTCCCTATGTACGGCATCTGCTTTGTAGGGCAACTGGAAGTCGGTATTTATGGCGATAAAAGAGACAATATTCCAACACCTACTGTACGGAAACAAGATGGAAAGAGTTTTTCAGGAGATGTGGGAACATTTGCTGGGATATTCGTGGCCTACGGATCCATTTGGAAGAGCTGTTCACCGATTTGCATATAATTTGGTAATTGGTGATTAATGACTCCTTATCTAGGGAAAATGAGATCATTGCAGCACTTGTGAGATCACTGCAGTTGTTGTTTATGTTGGATAGCTTATCTGTTATGCCGCATTCACGAACTACAGGAAATGTAGTGATAGGAAAGTAAGACTTAATGGGCCTGGCGGGCACTTACATATGCAAGTGTTTTCTAAATGTGCATCATTAATAACGGAACATTTTATGCTTGCTACTGTCAAGTTATGCATCTTGCACATAGCCTGCTTCATAAACTGAGACAGCTCGACAATCAGAAATGTTAAACAAGGTAAGTATCAGTTCCAGTGACTAAAAGAAACTTGACAAGAGTGTTTCGTAACGTGAGTTCCAGATGAAAGTATGTTACATGGAGCCAGAGTGCAAATATTTCAACCTTCTGATAGTCTCGTTCGTAATGGAAACCTATCAGCTGAGTATTATCAGTAGGGTATGTCAGTGAATGTTTGGCCAGTAAAACACTGATGGCTCTAACGTCAAAGATAACACACAGAGAGCGTGATCTTTTGTTACATGGATCAAGGCTCAATAGCAGGACATTCCTTAAAAGAAAATCGAAACCATTAACATTGATTATTGGTAGACAGCACATCATACTACCTACAAGAGCCTTATATATGGTTCATATGTGGAAAGGAAGGTTGTGATGTCATTGTCGTTTGCACCTCTTAGTTATATGACACAGTTTAGAGAAAAGATAATTAGCGTACTTCTGAGCTAGAGAATCATACGATGCAAGATGTATTTCTTACACAAGAGTTACGACAGCTTTTAGTCGTCTTGTAGCGTAATCAAATTGACATTATAGAGCGCAAGGAAGATGGTGCGAAATTAAACACTTATTACATCAGTAATTTATGAGAAAACAACCAATCACGCCAGTGACATTTTTAAATAGTGAAAGGAAACACTTACTCATCTTATATCACGACTAAGTTAACCGGGAGGCACGTGGTCGAGTTCATGCGGATAGTGGAGTGAAATCAGAAAATTAAAGCGATATTTTAAAGGAAAACGATGAGCAAACACTGGTATCCTTAAACGCAGGAAGCGGTAGTATAAAAAAATTTAATCGTCTTATAGCACGACGAAACTGTTTTATAGCGACGGTGTTCAATGTAGAAAGAAAATGGAATGAAATCATATCGTGGAACCGGAAATTCACAGAAAAATAATTGGCCAAACATTGCTTAGTACATGAAGAAAACGAGAATCTCATTAAAATATTAGATAACCCTCTGACTTTCTCCTACTGTTTTCTTTTGTTTTTTTTTTACCTTTGTTACCAATCCAGACGAAATAAAGATTTTAAAGCTTCTCAAACTTCTGTGCCCACAGACTCGTGTTTGCAAACGCAGAAAGAAAGGCATACTGCAGAGTTCCGTTGTAAAAGACCTCTAAGAGATGAACTCGCCTACGATTACCAGAGTGGTAGAACAAGATGAATGGGAAACATGCGTACAAGTCCACTAAAAGCTACTCGCTCCACCAGTTATACAAAATCGATTTTACAATGGGTAGCGTGTGAGTTGTTTCAACAGATGTTTGTATTTTATGTGCTCCTGCGTTTTCGGTGTACGGGTGCGCACACATTACATAACTGAATACAACAAGTGACATTTTTGTACATACATGACATAAAAATTCAATTTAATTGTGAAATTACAATTGCAGGTCGATGTTAGATGAGAGGTTTGTTGTTGTTGCTGTGGTCTTCAGTCCTGAGACTGGTTTGATGCAGCTCTTCATGCTACTCTATCCTGTGCAAGCTTCTTCACCTCCCAGTACCTACTGCACCCTACATCCTTCTGGATCTGCTTAGTGTATTCATCTCTTGGCCAACCTCTACGATTTTTACCCTCCACGCTGCCCTCCAATACTAAATTGGTGATCCCTCAATGTCTCAGAACACGTCCGACCAACCGATCCCTTCTTCTAGTCAAGTTGTGCCACAAACTCCTCTTCTCCCCAATTCTATTCAATACCTCCTCATTAGTTATGTGATCCACCCATCTAATCTTCAGCATTCTTCTGTAGCACCACATTTCGAAAGCTTCTATTCTCTTCTTGTCTAAACTATTTATCGTCCATGTTTCACTTCCATACATGGCTACACTCCATACAAATACTTTCAGAAACGACATCCTGACATTTAAATCTACACCCGATGTTGACAAATTTTTCTTCTTCAGAAACGCTTTCCTCGCCATTGCCAGTCTACATTTTATACCCTCTCTACTTCGACCATCATCAGTTATTTTGCTCCCCAAATAGCAAAACTTTAAGTGTCTCATTTCCTAATCTAATTCCCTCAGCATCACCCGACTTAACTCGACTACATTCCATTATCCTCGTCCAAGTCCTTTGCTGTCTCTGACAGAATTACAATGTCATCGGCGAACCTCAAAGTTTTTATTTCTTCTCCATGGATTTTAGTACCTACTCCGAATTTTTCTTTTGTTTCCTTCATTGCTTGCTCATAATACAGATTGAATAACATCGGGGAGAGGCTACAACCCTGTCTCACTCCCTTCCCAACCACTGCTTCCCTTGCATGTCCCTCGACTCCTATAACTGCCATCTGGTTCTTGTACAAATTGTAAATAGCCTTTCGCTCGCTGTCTTTTATCCCTGCCACTTTCAGAATTTGAAAGAGAATATTCCAGTCAACATTGTCAAAAGCTTTCTCTAAGTCTACAAATGCTAGAAACGTAGGTTTGCCTTTCCTTAATCTTTCTTCTAATATAAGTCGTAGGGTCAGTATTGCCTCACGTGTTCCAACATTTCTACGGAATCCAAACTGATATTCCCCGAGGTCGGTTTCTATCAGTTTTTCCATTCTTCTGTAAAGAATTCGCGTTAGTATTTTGCAGCTGTGACTTATTAAACTGATAGTTCGGTAATTTTCACACCTGTCAACACCTGCTTTCTTTGGGATTGGAATTATTATATTCTTCTTGAAGTCTGAGGATATTTCGCCTGTCTCATACATCTTGCTCACCAGATGGTAGAGTTTTGTCAGGACTGGCTTTCCCAAGGCTGTCAGTAGTTCTAATGGAATGTTGTCTACTCCTGGGGCCTTGTTTCGACTCAGGTCTTTCAGTGCTCTGTCAAACTCTTCACGCAGTATCATATCTCCCATTTCATCTTCATCTACATCCTCTTCCATTTGCATAATATTTTCCTCAAGTACGTCGCCCTTGTATAGACCCTCTATATACTCCTTCCACCTTTCTGCTTTCCCTTCTTTGCTTAGAACTGGGTTTCCTTCAAAGCTCTTGATATTCATGCAAGTGGTTCTCCTTTCTCCAAAGGTCTCTTTAATTTTCCTGTAAGCAGTATCTATCTTACCCCTAGTGAGATAAGCCTCTACATCCTTACATTTGTCCTCCAGCCATCCCCGCTAAGCTATTTTGCACTTCCTGTCGATCTCATTTTTGAGGCGTCTGTATTCCTTTTTGCCTGCTTCATTTACTGCATTTTTATATTTTCTATTTTCATCAATTAAATTCAATATTTCTTCTGTTATCCAAGGGTTTCTAATAGCCCTCGTCTTTTTACCTATTTGATTCTCTGCTGCCTTCACTATTTCATCCCTCAAAGCTACCCATTCTTCTTCTACTGTATTTCTTTCCCCCATTCCTGTCAATTGTTCCCTTATGCTCTCCCTGAAACTCTCTACAACCTCTGGTTTAGTCAGTTTATCCAGGTCCCATCTCCTTAAATTCCCACCTTTTTGCAGTTTCTTCGGTTTTAATCTACAGTTCATAACCAATAGATTGTGGTCAGAGTCCACATCTGCCCTGGAAATGCCTTACACTTTAAAACCTGGTTCCGAAATCTCTGTCTTACCATTATATAATCTGATACCTTTTATTATCTCCAGGATTCTTCCATGTACACAACCTTCTTTTATGATTCTTGAACCAAGTGTTAGCTAGGATTAAGTTATGCTCTGCGCAAAATTCTACCAGGCGGCTTCCTCTTTCATTCCTTCCCCCCAATCCATATTCACCTACTATGTTTCCTTCTCTCCCTTTTCCTACTGACGAATTCCAGTCACCCATGACTATTAAATTTTCGTCTCGCTTCACTACCTGAATAATTTCTTTTATCTCATCATACGTTTGTTCAATTTCTTCGACATCTGCAGAGCTAGTAGGCATATAAACTTGTACTACTGTAGTAGGCATGGGCTTCGTGTCTATCTTGGCCACTATAATACGTTCACTATGCTGTTTGTAGTAGCTTAACCGCACTCCTATTTTTTTTATTAATTATTAAACCTACTCCTGCATTACGCCTATTTGATTTTGTATTTATAACCCTGTAGTCACCTGACCAGAAGTCTTGTTCCTCCTGCCACCGAACTTCACTAATTCCCACTATATCTAACTTTAACCTATGCATTTCCCTATTTAAATTTTCTAACCTACCTGCCCGATTAAGGGATCTGACATTCCACGCTCCGATCCGTAGAATGCCAGTTTTCTTTCTCCTGATAACGACGTCCTTTTGAATAGTCTCCGCCCGGAGATCCGAATGGGGGACTATTTTACCTCCGGAATATTTTACCCAAGAGGACGCCATCATCATTTAATCATACAGTATAGCTGCATGCCCTCGGGAAAAATTACGGCTGTAGTTTCCCCTTGCTTTGAGCCGTTCGCAGTACCACAACAGCAAGGCCGTTTTGGTTAATGTTACAAGGCCAGATCAGTCAATCATCCAGACTGTTGCCCCTGCAACTACTGAAAAGGCTGCTGCCCCTCTTCAGGAACCACACGTTTGTCTGGCCTCTCAACAGATACCCTTCCGTTGTGGTTGCACCTACGGTACGGCTGTCTGTATCGTTGAGGCACGCAAGCCGCCCCACCAACGGCAAGGTCCATGGTTCATGGGTCATGGGGGAGGGGGGGGGGGTGATGAGAGGATAGCACAATGATTTTCTTTTCTTTTTCCAAGTTACTTTGTAATTGTCACCAAAAATCATTATTTTGGGCGTCAGATCATTTATTTCACTCAAACGACAAGCAATTGGTCGATCTACACGCCAAGCACGAAAGGAAAGGTCGTCAGGATGTCACTAACAGACGAGCAATGGGAGGCTAGAGTGAAAACCCTTCAAGTACGCGATGCTCCAACGCTGTATTTTGGAACAAACGTGCAATGAGAAGCAAGACTGGATAGTTCTCTAATATACATTCCTCGATCCAGACAAATATTCGACATTGATTTACATGCTGTCCCATTGCATTAAGATGCTAATTTTGACTACACCCTCATTCCTAATGAGAGTACTGGAATAATGGATCCACTATGCGTGAATTACATTGCCCACAAATTTAGGAATGAATCACAAGGAATGTGCTGCTTGGGTGGATCAATGAAACTGCCAGAATTACTGTACATTCACCAGCCAAACCATTTTCGATGATGGTATCAGGTGACACTAGTCATTCGAAACATTTTTTGGCAAAAATAGAACACACCCGTATCATGTTTGCAAATGACATAATTTGGTGCAACAAATTCCGTGATAAATAATTACTTGATTACTTAAAAAGTGTATGGGCAAAATTTATCATTTTACAGAATCTCTACTGCCTATTGTAGAACGCAACTTCATGTCGTATGAAACAGTGATGAACAAATCGATCGACGTTGTCGATTAACTACGGCCACTATTTGAGAAATTCCCACTGCATTACAAACTTTATTCGATCAACAAAACAAATTAATTCGATTGTTCAGAACTGCCCATGAACTACAAAGTTGTAACTACAGTAGACAAAACACATGTCAGCAAACACGAAAGATACTTCAATGCACCAACAATTGGTAAGGTGGCAGTGGTTACAACTTGTGAAACATTTAACCAGGGTGATAGAATTCTTCGTGGAAGAAATGCTGAGGTTCAGCGATTGTCCAGAATTCCTTGCTCATACAACGGATCGCGAGATCCCTTTTTATGTTGGCAAAGAGAAGGTGGATACCATTTCAGCATCAAACTGAGAAATCCATAAGCGGATTAAGAAGCGAAAAGGAATTTAATATCCATATCAATCGAGGATATTTGAAAACGCTAAAAGTAGCATTTTAAAACATCTACAACTGTTACGTCAGTACATTATGGATATGTATGCGACTATCGAGACTGATAAACTCCTCAGCATTCGAATAAATCAAACCAAGTTGCGTTACATGGAGTACACTCATTTCTTTAGTGCAGTTGTTTATGACAGTAGTATCAATCGCATCGAATAGTCTAAAACAGTCGTACTACTGGTTGCATTACATGCATGAATATACACAAGATATAATGACATATGACCGCCCAGTCTTTTGTTACATTCACATGCAATCCCGTATGGCATGAAATAAACGAACTTCTGTTAACTGGACAATCATCATCGGATCGTCGTAATATTTCTGTACCTGTGTTGAAACAAAAATTGAAACCTTTAATGAATTTCACTGAGAACCATTATGTTTTTTTAGACACACGTTGTTGGATGTATTGCACTGAATGGTGAAAAAGAGCATTGCTAGCTGCACACATTTTAACCTGGTTAATCGATAAAGTCGCACCACATCAAACTGTCGAATCGTCTCAGCAGAAATACCAGTTGCTGACATTGATCCAGTCTTATTTGAAGTTGTCATCGACGTCCATGTGGCTTATTCAACACTTTACCATGCAATCCAATATTAATGGACCAAACGAAATCCAATGCATTTAACTGCAGTGGTGGGTGGCTATCTACTCTTCTATACACGATAAACTGAAGATGGTGAAAAATCCATCACTTTAAAAGTACTGAGCAATGATGTTAAGGACAATAATGGTTATGATGAACCGCATTCACAGTTACTCTCGAAAACTCACAAATCACACAATAGTATCGAGTAGTGCAGTTTAATGAAATGCATTAAACACATGATCAAACATTTCAAAACCTGAAGAGTTATGGCAGGGAAAACGCAACAAGCGACTAGTAGTAACTGGGACAACTAATAGTTGTTTATTTGACAGCTCACTTCTAAAATGGACGGTACTTGTGCTTTATAACAGACAATACACGTATGCTCTCACTTATGATAACTGTTAATCAACCTACGTAGACTGTTGTCCTTCCGAGAATTGAGAACTCTTGCCAGGAATTAAATCGTCTTCAGAATTATGCACATTGAGGCACGTCACTCGCTGAAGCACTGAACTGCCCAGCCACCCCATATACGTACATTACTTATGACGTGCCTCCCGTCATAACCAAACGATTTCTGAGAAGAATACAAAGAATACTTGAGGGAAGACATACTACATCGTTTGCGTGTTACGAATAAAAATCCCGTGATGACTGGGTGTTGTGTGCTGTCCTTAAGTTTAAGTAGTTCTAAGTTCTAGGGGACTGATGACATTAGATGTTAAGTCCCATAGTGCTCAGAGCCATTTGAACCAATAAAAATCCGGATATTCAGTTAATACCAATGCGCCACTGGTTTTGACTGAGGACGTATCTTTGGCAACTACTAGCAAAATAGTTGGGAAGGCTGCACTGAATCAATCTGCAAACGACGTTTTTATCGTGATTTGCAACGAAAAACACTTCCTGATGTCGACAAGTTGCGTAAATTTGCTCAAACTAATCTTCCGAAACAGGCACCAGAACAAATCATTTCTTATGCTAGAACTATCTGTGAAACCCGGCTTCGTTCAAGGAGTTGATATGAGATTGTATGGTAGTTGGAATAGAAGAATAAACTTGAAATTATAAGAGGTAAAATTTTTTTTTGCAAACATAAACTATTCACAATATTTGTTTATTAACAACATTTCTCTTTTAGCTATCCGGGATATATATATTTCAAATTTCGTACTGCTCAGCAAGCTACGTATAGTTGACCGTGAGAGAAGCAGGGGTCTTCGTTGAGGTTGATACCGCAATATTTTAAAGTTAGTGCTTGCTCTTTGTTAATTGTAAAACTGTAAGGTAATCTGGTTGGAAATTGCAGTAATTTAAATTGGAATGGTAGTGCAGTAGAGATCAGTGGCATTTTGGGGGCAAGTAGTGTGTGTCCTTCGTACTTTCCAGTCATAAGTTCTGCCTCGAAGATGTTATTCAATAGCTGTTTGACGATCATCATTATTCCATTACATAGTTTTGATGAGCTGAGATTTCTGAGAGGTATGATCGGAGATCCAATTTTAAGTCAATGACAGTGTAATGGAAAGAGATTAGAAATTCTGTAGGGAAGTTCACACTTTCTTCAACTTTTACCATCGTGTCGATTGATTTGTACATTCTCTGTTCTTTTGAATATTAAAGTTTATATCGTCAACGATATTTTTTTAAATTGCCAAAATTGGCCTTTTCAGTAGGCAGCCCGGATTTTTACAGTCATGAACAACATTTGAATAAATTTGGCCGATGAGTTAGCCGTCTTTCGATCAACTGTCATATTTTTTTTTAGTCACAGTATTTGCGTGTATGGCCAGCGGTGTGATTTTTGTTAAGCGTGCTGTTATCTCGTCTGCTGGTGTTGACTTGGGGATAAGTGAAGGTGTTTGTCGAAAATCTCCTGAGTAGAGCTCCTCAAAAATGGTTCAAATGGCTCTGAGCACTATGGGACTCAACTGCTGAGGTCATTAGTCCCCTAGAACTTAGAACTAGTTAAACCTAACTAACCTAAGGACATCACAAACATCCATGCCCGAGGCAGGATTCGAACCTGCGACCTTAGCGGTCTTGCGGTTCCAGACTGTAGCGCCTTTAACCGCACGGCCACTTCGGCCGGCTAGTAGAGCTCCTCCTTTCACTTCAGAGTTTCCTCGCAAGTCTTGTAATGTTGTCTCCATGGCGTCGAGTCATTTTCTGTGTACCATTGTGCATTCGTCCCACAAGATAATTCTAGCTTGCTTTAGAAGTTCGCCCCGTCCAGATGCTCTTGAGATTTTACATACCGGGAATTGATCTTCGGCTGAATTCAGCGGTAGTTGTAGGGCGGAATGGGCCGTTCGTCCTCCTCCCATACGCATGGGTACAATGTCGGATGATGCCAGTGCAAGTTAGATATGTTATTTAGCACGTATTTCCGCCAGCAACCGACTTATTGGAAACATTTTTGCGCTGCCGTCTATTATGTCCAAGTAAATAATTCCCCCAGTGTTGTCGCCGATGCGGTCCATAATAACGTTGTAAATCTCCTTTTTATTGTCACTGAAGAGTGGTTTGTTGTGAGCAATGTATTGAAGTAGGTCGTTGACGTCGTAACTTTTTTACCTTTGTAGTTTCGAAGTTAAGCACACTGATAGCATCTTTTCGTGGTGCTTGAAATTGTTGGTTGTTTATTAGTAAATATTTATCTTCTAGGCGAATAAGTGTTTCATAGAATATATCGTTGTTGAATTCAGTTCAGGATGAGCTTGTCGGATTTGGTATAGTATGCCAACAGTCATACTCTCTTTGGAGTCCCGTAGCTGTTTTGGATTCGATGGGTTACATGTTGCTACAATTATGACGAATAAGTTTCTCATTTATTCATCTGAGGCTGTGAGTGAGACTCCTTGTAGAGTCAGTTCACAGTGGTTCTCTGTACCTCTGGCATAAGCAACCGTCAACAGTCTTGAGATCTGTAAAACTTGTTAGTCCCCGTAACTCGTGTAGCAACATCCGGAGGTAGAACCATTCGGCGTTGTTCGGATGTACGGTGTATACTTGGCCTAGTGCGCCCGTTTCTATTATTCACGGATGATCTTCTACTGGTATTCCTTGATTTAGTCGTTGTAAGATTTTCTTGTTGTCCTCCACGTATAATACTGTAGATAGGGACGTCGACATATAGTAATGTTTTTGTGAGTGGATCCGTTTGGCAGAGCTGGTAATATGCTGTCAATGCTGTTTCTGAGATGGCTCCGATTGCTGTTTTTATGGCGGCATCTTATGTGAAGTAAACTCTCTGTCCATTCTCCAAATGTACTGCTAGATGTTGCACAGATGGTTCGCGTTTGTATATGGGAAAACCGAAAATCCGCCACATTGTTTCGTTACTGTTGATGTATCTTCTCATTTGGTACGTGAATTTTGCTGTTCGCTGTCCTGGCAAGTCACTGCCTTTGCTCACATACTTACAGGTATTTGATGGATTTCACTGAATTGCAGTATTCTACGTTTATGTGTGCTAGAAACATTTTGGAAAGTGGTATGTTCTATGGTACTGCTCACTGACACCTGTTTCCGGTTCGTCGCTGCTTCGTATTCGTATTTTTGTTGTGAAGCCACCGTTTTTGGGTGATAGTCTTCAGTATTTGGGATAACTATCAACTCCGGTTTGTGTCATCCAAGCACGGTTTTGAGTGCTTTTTAGTACATTGTCCATTACTGCTACACGGGAAAATGGATTTAAATGGCCCGTATGGTCCGTGAACCATGATTTTCACTACTCTGTCGTACAGTTTCGGATCTTCTTGTGGACTGGATTCAGCTTGGATGATTTTGTCGATATCCGTGGTATTATTTCTGTCGTGTAGCCATATGAGATCGTGTGAGCCAGTCCTCGTTTTTGCCATTCGATTGCGTACATCCACATCTAACGGTTGCAAAGATGTGGTATTTTGTGATGACTCCAATAAATCTCACTTGTTGTTGTCTGAAAACTCAGGCTATTATATCGTGTCGATGCATGGGGGCTAACACGTATCTTAGTTGCTATTTGATTTCTGGCCACAGGGAGTTGCATGTGAGTTTTGTCCACATTTTCTAATGTCGGTCTTCGTATCTTGAGTGTATTTGTGCATGGGTCTCGGACTCCCTATGCATGATGGGGGTAAGATTACCTTTATTCCAATGTCGCAAATCTATCATTTATGATTGCGTCTCGAAGGTGGCTGTGTTCTTCCGTGGGTAGCTCCGTTCCACTTCTGCTTTGGATACATGTCTTCCAGGAACTGCTGGAGTAAACGGCGAGTCTTGAGAATCTAATTTAAGTTTCATTGTCTCCGATCATTAACCGGTAAGCACAGAACTCCTTGGAAGTGACTTAACTGTTTGTTTCTACGCCTGTTTAACGTTCGATTTGTTTCAAATTAAAATGATACACGTTCTCTCCGTGCAGAGATATTAATGGATATTGTAGGGCGTCATATGAACGGTGGGTCTCTGCAATGCGTTGTAGTCCTGTTCTTCGTTTTACAATTACGTCGCGGCTTGTAGTTTCATTGTCCACAACTGCAATGGTGACTTCGTCTACCTAAAGTGCGTTAAGTCGACATTCGTGCTGTAGGTGTGGTCTTTCGCCGGTTCGAATTATAAGTTTATAGTCATCAGATATCATTCGGCCCAGCGTTGTCTTGAATACGTGAATAAGTTGATTCTATTCGTGTAAGATCCTCTACACATCTCGAACTACTTCTTGTCTCAATCCACTAATAGTTGTACATCGTTGATCATTTTCTGCTTCTTATTTTGCTATGAAATATACTTGCAGAAATTCGTGATCTTTGTTTTGTAGCAGTAGTAATGAACCCATGTTATGATAGATTTGTCCTTGGATGGCAAAAACATAATCGATTTCATCTCTCTTACCGTTGATCGAAGTGAGACTCCAAAAAGTCATTTAGAAGCAGGCGTCGTAGGGTTTTATATTTTGAAGAAAGTGTTTGGCTCTAGAGTTTTTCTGCCCCAGTGGTGCTAATTGAATTTTTCCATCCATGAAGAGACTACTGTTGTTTCTGTACTGAATTTTTTTCGCTTTGCAAAACTGGCAGATGTAATCCATTTTTCCGATTACGACGTGTTTGTGTTTGTTATATTCTTTCGTTGGACCGTTCTGGAATGCTTCCTTTGTTAGGTTGTACCGTTTACTTGTCCTCTACCACGCTTCTCGTAGCGTGATATTTTCATGGCTGGCTTGAGTTTGCAGTCTTTTATTGCAAGATTGTGTCTCAATTCTTGATTTTTCAGTCCTTCCATTCCGTTGTTCTTCGCTTTCTCTGCTTCTTGCGGTGCTCATTCTCGTTCTCTGGGAACTTAAAACGTGCTTTCTATTTTGCTTCAGAACTGTCAAAATCTCCTGCTCTTTTACTTTTCGGAGTTGTCTAAAATATAAATCCAGTCAATCTTTTACCAATAAATACACTAAGTAAATTTTATACACTTTTCATACTTTATATTCGATTTATATTCAGTCACTATATCACTTTGAGTACTCACACTTCACTGTTTGTTTTCATTCACTCACTGCACTACTTTTTCGTTTCCTGCTTTCGTCACTAGTAAGGAGCTGACGTTAGAACCTCCGGTGGAATCTTTCTGAATGTTACAGACTACTCCCGAAATTACAGAACATCCTGGATCATTGTGGAATATTTCGGACATTTTGGAATGTTATGGAATTCTCCTGAATATTCTAGAATGTCTGAAACGTTCTCGAATACTCTCGAATTTTCGGTAATGTTGTAGAAATTTCTAGAGGGCGAAACTTCCCAGCTCTTATATCTTCAAAAGCACGCCCGTCAGGTAAAAACGGGAACCCTCTTCATGGATGGGGGATAGAGGGCTACCATACCATACAACTGCCTTGATCGTACCGGGTCTATGTTAGCGGCACGCACATTATACACCTACTTTTATAATATATATTTCTTATACATGCAATTGCAGGCCCAAGAGGTGGATTCTATTTCCTATACGCGCCCAGAGGCATTTTACTCTCATTTGGTAACCACACAAACACCAGAAAATATTGAACTGGCAATCGTATCATCTGGAAGTGGGAAACTCTTTTGGACGATGGCCAAACTGCGTATTCAGACTGAAGTGGCTGTTGAATATGAAAATCGTTTACATTTGTACACAATACCAAAAAAAATTCTGTAACGGGTAATGTACGCCAGCTCATTACATGGGACTAATGCACTACAGTGGAGAAAAAAAACAATTACAAGCTCTTTATCCTAAACTCAGAGAGTTGAGTGGAAATGAACAGCTGTTCAGTGATGCACTCCTTTTTTTTTTGTGGTGATTGTTGACAAACTCACAGCCACAGATGAACCGAAAGCATTTCCCAAATCGTCGGTTGTATAGGGGCACGTACAGAAATTGTGTTTGAAGATCAATAAATGTTTACAACTGTTATTACAGCCACTGAACGTTTTGCATAACCTTTCGAATGTTGGGACTGGGAAATGGCAATGGATAAATCCACATAGTTTGTCACATTTTCAATAATTTTCTGCAGTATCGGAGCAGACACAGACGAATCGACTTACTAAGAATTACAAATAATAACATGTGGCTCACCACACGTGCTATTTTAGCAGCCAAAAACTTCAATGCCAGTGTCGACTGTTTCAAAATTGGAAACGAAATACCGCGCGAAGTGACAGTGCATCTGTTTATTGTTAATGTAGTTAATCAAGACGAAGCTCTCTGATAAAGAACCGAATTCTTGAATTTACTAGATATTTAAAGCCCGCCACCACAAGTTCTAACGCTCAAAATTAGCGTGCCTGTTATTCTCCTTGCAAGCACAAATCAACCAAGACATTGCTATGGTACTAGGTTTTTTCTTGAGAAAATGTTGATGGATATTACCTAAGCTACAATTTTAAATGGAGTATTTACAGGAGAAGATTTACTGTTGCCACATGTCCCATTGATTTCGACAGATATGCCACTCAAACTCAAACGCATGTTATTTGTGATGTGACTCGCATTTGCAGTGACTATCAATAAAACAAACAGTTATAGTTGCTACAAGTACGCAGAATAAATTTGGCAAATCCATCCTTCTCTCATGGACATCAGTATGTTGCCTTCTTGTGCATCGAAAACTTCCTGATTTATTCTTGTACGCACGATTTGTTCGTATATGCACAAGATGGAATAAAACAAGAAAAAAATTGAAAAACAAATCTTTCTTCTTCAATGGCATTAAGATGTAGGCTTCATACTCGACGTAACTAGAAAATCGAATCTGAATTAATTGTTGCAAAAAACTACTATTTTGGTGCATGCATGTCCAACAGTACATAAGAAAGGAATACAACAAAACAGTTCTATAAAAGGTGTGTGTGTCTGTTCACAGTCAGGCATATGATAAGAGCATTCAATAAATAAATACTACAAACTCTATGTGTACATGTGTACGAAGAGATACATAAAACGAAATATTTGACACTAAAAATATGTCAACCAATCTATGTGTGGCTGCAAGCAAATGTTTGAAAGGAAACATTTAGCCAATAAGCAAGGCATAAAAAAAAAAATACGCATATGTGTGTAAACAATGACATGATGAAAAAGCCTTTAACTCTGAAGCACTGTAAAATATGTATGTATATACTGTATGTCCAGGCATCTAACTGAAAACATTTAGCATTTATACCATAAAAATAGTTACCGGTTGTGGACATTCTTATGGCTCCCTTCTAAATAAGTGCCCCTGTTTGCGTTAGGCACCCATCAGTAACATTCCTCATGTGTTTGTAAAGCTTCCAGATAAGTTATAAGTGACTGATTTATTCCTACTTCCTTCAGTTCCTCAAGCTTCATTTTGTCCCTTTACATTATGAAACACTTTCCGTATACCGACAGAAGCTTCTTATATTTATAAATTGATTTCCGTATGTTTCTCTCTAAATTATTTTAAATCTGATTTTTCTGCTGCGATTCTTTAATTTTTTACTGAACCCAGATTCATTTTCTGAGAACGTGGCGTCAACTGCTTGAAGACAGCGAAGATTATTATTTTATGATGTATTAATATCTAGGTTAAACGCCTAGTAATTTTCGCGAATGAAGATATTCTTCTCTTTAAGTTTTTCACATTATCTGCATCAGGTTTTGTTGTTTCCCGCATTATTTGGAGGCAGTTCAGACTTCAGTTTCATAAAGAAAACCACAACGACTGGTGTTAGTGGACAAAAAGTAATTGAAGGATCAGCTTTAGCATCTATTGTGGACATCCTAGATACTGAGTGTGAACTGGAACTAAGATTTTCTTTAGCGACAGTTCGAGGTTGCAACTGAAAACTTGTGTCAATGGAATCACTTAGTTTTGAGTACCACTTCCAATGCTGTGGTAGCGTAACATCAGCTACAGAACGATAGCACATATGTTAGTAGAAGGAAACATATTCTGTAAGGTTGGCTCTGACATATCGTCCTAATGGTTCAAATGGCTCTGAACACTATGGGACTTAACATCTGTGGTCATCAGTCCCCTAGAACTTAGAACTACTTAAACCTAACTAACCTAAGGACATCACACACATCCATGCCCGAGGCAGGATTCGAACCTGCGACCGTAGCGGTCACGCGGTTCTAGACTGAAGCGCATAGAACCGCACGGCCACACCATAGCGTCCTACTCATGGTTGGGTGTTGTCATATTGGACTATGGCAGGAAGTTTGAGGATGAGAGGTCTGACTATACTTGTTACTTCGAGTTAGTGATTCCCAGAAAGGCTCCCCAGGCTTTAGTAGCAGATGACTGATCCACTGTGTGAACCAGTTCTTGCGTAGCAGCATGCAATACTTGCCGTTAATGGCAGTATGAAAGAGATTCTAGTCTTAAAATACCGTCGTTTTCTTAAATAACAATAAATCAAGTGGCCAGTTTATTGAATAAAGTATTACTATCTTGTCGCCATATTCGTGTTATGCTAGATTTCCAGTTCGAGTGGCTTCCTGAACACACAAGTGTAGAAAGAAATTAGAAAACTGAGAGAACTGAGGTCTCCACTGCTTCTAGGGTTTGTTGTAGAAATTAAATGTGCTTAAGGAAATAGGGATTTTCTAAATTGGGGTTATTTCAGATTTACAGCTATTCACCTGTGGCATCATTGTGACACAATGTTGCAACTAACATACGATGGACAAAATTTACCAATTGCTACTTCATACTGACCTGCTTGTGCCTCATACAAGCATACAGGATGGGTCAGGAGGAAATATAAAAGCTTGAGGGGTAAGAGTATTGGTGATTCTGGACAAAAAGATTCAAATTAACGTACGCTCTTTTCTTAAGCATATCAAAAACACACCTGTCTGAGAATTACAGATGTCAGTCTCTTCTTCACCAGCACTCTCATACGAATAGAACCAAGGTTTCATGGGGATATGTAGTGTTGTCATTACTGATCACTTCAATGCACACACCACTTGCTCACGGCATGGTGACGAGTGCTGCAAGTGTAAATATTGGCTACCCTGTGTCTCAGTACTATAGTGGTGGCACCAGTGTGCTGCAGTGTTGTTATGCGTGCAGCCAAAACCGTACAGGGCAGTGTAATTAAATGCCAAGGTCGTCACATATGAAGAGTACAGTGACATGATCCTTGCCTATGGATTTTGCAATTAGAATTCCAGAGCCACTGTTCATGAATACGAATGATGATCTTACTCCATTTGTAGGGTTGGATTAAGAATGAGTTTTACACCAGGACGTGCGAAGTGGACACAAAGGAGAAATGCCTTGATCGTATTTTAAATACACGTGCTCAAGTAACGGACAGTATGAATGAGCTCAAAGCAGCTGTATATTAGGGCTGAAAAATGCATTGGAGATGATGGTGGACTTTATGAACGACTTTTGTGAGAAAATGTACATGATTAAACGAAACATCAAATCACAATGTTTCAATTACTATCCCCTGCAATTTGTCCTGTTGTCATTATTTGCGTTAGTTTCTTCGGAAACTATTAAGAATATGTTCATATGACTGTTAAGAATATATTCATATGACATTCTTTGTTCAGAGTCACTGATACTATTATCCCTCGAAGTATTTATCGTTCCTCCTGAGTCACCATGTAGAAGGTACTGTGTCCAGGGTAAAGGGCTACTGAGTGACTCCGTGTTTCAGAATCTTCTACAGTGGAACGCGGTCAGGAGGTCAACGAGACCACAGCTGTGTTCCTGCAGACGCCGTCAGAAGCTAGGTAAGTGCGAAATACGTCATTCGTCTGTGTTGCCTGGCTCTGCGTGTGTATATATCCAAGGCAACAATGTTTGCTACTTTCCTTACATGTTTCTGTGCTGTAAGGCACACCACTGTTGATCGCCGTTTTCCAATAACTCACGATGCTTTCATTGACTTCTAATAACAGGTTCACTGAATCTCTAAATTAAACTCTGTTTCCTAGCATGGAAAGTAGCTAGCAAATGACTGGGAACTTATAAGTCTTATCTCCACGATCTTCAGTTCCACCACACTGCGAGCCATCTAATTATCTCTGTATGTCTATCTTTTTAGCGATTGTTGCGGGGCTCGGCTGTTCGGTAGAGGATGTCAAATTAAACATCTTTCAGCCGTAAAAAAAAAAAAGGTTCAAATGGCTCTGAGAACCATGGGACTTAACATCTGAAGTCATCAGTCCCCTAGAACTTAGAACAACTTAAACCTAACTAAGGACATCACACACATCTATGCCCGAGGGAGGATTCGAACCTGTGACAGTAGCATTGGCGCGGTTCCGGACAAGTGCCTAGAATCGCTCGGTCACAGCGGCCGGCTTTTCAGCCGTTATTTTTCAACCTCATTTTATAGGGCAACCCGTTCTAGCATTTTACTACGCCACATTCAGGCCCCTGACAGACTTGTAGGAATAATCTATATCATTTGTGATCAAAACAGTGACCACTTCAAAACTCACCTGCCGAGTCGACAGTATTGCTGGGCCCTGTTTCGATCACAAGCGAGGCGGATTATTCCAACACGTCTCTCAGGGACCTGAAAATGGCGTAGTAAAACGCTGAAACTGGTTGCCACATAAAATAATGTTGAAACGTGTGGTAGCGTTCTCGTTTCCCGCGCCCGGGTTCCCGAGTTCGATTCCCGGCGGGGTCAGGGATTTTCTCTGCCTTGTGATGACTGGGTGTTGTGCGATGTCCTTAGGTTAGTTAGGTTTAAGTCGTTCTAAGTTCTAGGGGACTGATGACCATAGATGTTAAGTCCCATAGTGCTCAGAGCCATTTGAACCATTTTTTAAGGTTGAAATATGACAGCTGAAAGGTGTTTGACATCCTCCGTCTAATCATGTTCATTTACTGAGCAGCTCCCAATAGGCGTTTTTTGCTGGACACTCGGAACGTGTAGGCCTCAACCGCGGCCCACTCTGGCGTGCAGAATCCAGTCGCATTACTGAGAGCGGCGGCGCCGCTCGACGCCACTGCCTGTGACGTGTGTCAGCGACCCGGCCAGTCGGGCCTACAGACAGCACCGCTTTCCGTCCCTGTACGCTCCAGTTGACCAGAGCTCGCCCGTACTCCTGCAACAAGCGAGCTAGCTAATGTGCTTACCGCACTTTCTGCGAACTCTGCATTCGCCCGTACCGCAGCGAAATCGGCGCCATCGAACTTCGGACCTCCGTCTAGGCAGCACGCAGCACGCCGTCTGCCCCAGACTCGTCAAGCATCTGTGTGGGCCGAGCTGAACCGCTCCCCGCGCAGACGGGAGGAGACGAGCAGCTACCCCGCCCGGTGCCGCACACACGAGGTGAGGAGGTCGCGACGCCCATCACCTCGGCTGTGCCTACTGAAAGGCTCCCAAAAAGTCTGTCCAGATAGGAAAGTCACCAGTGTGGCGTTCCTCCTATCAGCAGGTGTGTGTACATATGTTCGAAGCACTCTCTCTGCTCACACATTGCTAATCCTTAACGTTCACGACAGTATTAAACTCTTTAGATCAAGTGAAACTACCCTGTACTTTGAACTTTTCGTAATACACATCTCCATATAATGTTCTTATCATTAAAGTCCATGGTGGGGAGGCTAGCGTGATTCAACGATACAGATAGCCGTACCGTAGGTGCAACCACAACGGAGGGGTATCTGTTGAGAGGCCAGACAAACGTGTGGTTCCTGAAGAGGGGCAGCAGCCTTTTCAGTAGTTGCAGGGGCAACAGTCTGGATGATTGACTGATCTGGCCTTGTAACATTAACCAAAACGGCCTTGCTGTTGTGGTACTGCGAACGGCTCAAAGCAAGGGGAAACTACAGCCGTAATTTTTTCCGGGGGCATGCACCTTTACTGTATGGTTAAATGATGATGGCGTCCTCTTGGGTAAAATATTCCGGAGGTAAAATAGTCCCTCATTCGGATCTCCGGGCGGGGACTATTCAAAAGGACGTCGTTATCAGGAGAAAGAAAACTGGCATTCTACGGATCGGAGCGTGGAATGTCAGATCCCTTAATCGGGCAGGTAGGTCAGAAAATTTAAAAAGGGAAATGGATAGGTTAAAGTTAGATATAGTGGGAATTAGTGAAGTTCGGTGGCAGGAGGAACAAGACTTCTGGTCAGGTGAACACAGGGTTATAAATACAAAATCAAATAGGGGTAATGCAGGAGTAGGTTTAAAAATGAATAAAAAAATAGGAGTGCGGTTAAGCTACTACAAACAGCATAGTGAACGTATTATAGTGGCCAAGATAGACACGAAGCCCATGCCTACTACAGTAGTACAAGTTTATATGCCAACTAGCTCTGCAGATGACGAAGAAATTGAACAAACGTATGATGAGATAAAGGAAATTATTCAGGTAGTGAAGCGAGACGAAAATTTAATAGTCATGGGTGACTGGAATTCGTCAGTAGGAAAAGGGAGAGAAGGAAACATAGTAGGTGAATATGGATTGGGGCTAAGAAATGAAAGAGGAAGCCGCCTGGTAGAATTTTGCGCAGGGCATAACTAAATCATAGCTAACACTTGGTTCAAGAATCATGAAAGAAGGTTGTATACATGGAAGAATCCTGGAGATACTAAAAGGTGTCAGATAGATTATATAATGGTAAGACAGAGATTTAGGATCCAGGTCTTAAACTGTAGGACATTTCCAGGGGCAGATGTGGACTCTGACCACAATCTATTGGTTATGAAGTGTAGATTAAAACTGAAGAAATTGCAAAAAGGTGGGAATTTAAGGAGATGGGACCTGGATAAACTGACTAAACCAGAAGTTATAGAGAGTTTCAGGGACAGCATAAGGGAACAAATGACAGAAATGGGGGAAAGAAATACAGTAGAAGACGAATGGGTAGCTCTGAGGGATGAAGTAGTGAAGGCAGCAGAGGATCAAGTAGGTAAAAAGACGAGGGCTAGTAGAAATCCTTGGGTAACAAAAGAAATATTGAATTTAATTGATGAAAGGAGAAAATATAAAAATGCAGTAAATGAAGCAGGCAAAAAGGAATACAAACATCTCAAAAATGAGATCGACAGGAAGTGCAAAATGGCTAAACAGGCATGGCTAGAGGGGAAATGTAAGGATGTAGAGGCTTATCTCACTAGGGGTAAGATGGATACAGCCTACAGGAACATTAAAGAGACCTTTGGAGAAAAGAGAGCCACTTGTATGAATATCAAGAGCTCAGATGGAACCCAGTTCTAAGCAAAGAGGGAAAAGCAGAAAGGTGGAAGGAGTATAGAGAGGGTCTATACAAGGGCGATGTACTTGAGGACAATGTTATGGATATGGAAGACGATGTAAGTGAAGATGAAATGGGAGATACGATACTGCGTGAAGAGTTTGACAGAGCACTGAAAGACCTGAGTCGAAACAAGGCCCCGGGAGTAGACAACATTCCATTAGAACTACTGACAGCCTTGGGAAAGCCAGTCCTGACAAAACTCTACCATCTGGTGAGCAAGATGAATGAAACAGGCGAAATATCCTCATACTTCAAGAAGAATATAATAATTTCAATCCCAAAGAAAGCAGGTGTTGACAGATGTGAAAATTACCGAACTATCAGTTTAATAAGTCACAGCTGCAAAATACTAACGCGAATTCTTTACAGACGAATGGAAAAACTAGTAGAAGCCGAACTCGGGGAAGATCAGTTTGGATTCCGTAGAAATGTTGGAACACGTGAGGCAATACTGACCTTACCACTTATGTTAGAAGAAAGATTAAGGAAAGGCAAACCTACGTCTCTAGCATTTGTAGACTTAGAGAAAGCTTTTGACAATGTTGCCTGGAATACTCTGTTTCAAATTCTAAAGGTGGCAGGGGTAAAATACAGGGAGCGAAAGGCTATTTACTATTTGTACAGAAACCAGATGGCAGTTACAAGAGTCGAGGGGCATGAAAGGAAGGCAGTGGTTGGGAAGGGAGTGAGACAGGGTTGTAGCCTCTCCCAGATGTTATTCAATCTGTATATTGAGCAAGCAGTAAAGGAAACAAAAGAAAAATTCGGAGTAGGTATTAAAATCAATGGAGAAGAAATAAAAACTTTGAGGTTCGCCGATGACATGGTAATTCTGTCAGAGACAGCAAAGGACTTGGAAGAGCAGCTGAACGGAATGGACAGTGTCTTGAAAGGAGGGTATAAGATGAACATTAACAAAAGCAAAACGAGGATAATGGAATGTAGTCGAATTAAGTCGGGTGATGGTGAGGGAATTAGTTTAGGAAATGAGACACTTAAAGTAGTAAAGGAGTTTTGCTATTTTGGGAGCAGAATAACTGATGATGGTCGAAGTAGAGAGGATATAAAATGTAGACTGGCAATTGCAAGGAAAGCCTTTCTGAAGAAGAGAAATTTCTTAACATCGAGTATAGTTTTAAGTGTCAGGAAGTCGTTTCTGAAAGTATTTGTATGGAGTGTAGCCATGAATGGAAGTGAAAGATGGACAATAAATAGTTTGGACAAGAAGAGAATAGAAGCTTTCGATATGTGGTGCTACAGAAGAATGTTGAAGATTAGGTGGGTAGATCATGTAACGAATGAGGAGCTATTGAATAGGATTGGGGAGAAGAGAAGTTTGTGGCACAACTTGACTAGAAGAAGGGATCGGTTGGTAGGACATGTCCCGAGGCATCAAGGGATCACAAATTTAGCATTGGAGGGCAGCTTGGAGGGTAAAAATCGTAGAGGGAGACAAAGAGATGAATACACTAAGCAGATTCAGAAGGATGTAGGCTGCAGTACGTACTAGGAGATGAAGCAGCTTTCACAGGATAGAGTAGCATGGAGAGCTGCATCAAACCAGTCTCAGGACTGAAGACGACAACAACAACAACAATATGTGTGCGGTCGACCCCAGAGCGCGACTGCCCGCTGCGAGGCGCTGCCTTGCGTCCCGCCCCCGCCCCCCCCCTCCCCCCCCACGCCACTTTCCGCAGACCACGGCCGCCCCCGCGTCGCAGCCGCGCCGGCCGCAGCTGCCTGCTGCACACTCTCTCTTGACGATGCTGCCGTCTGTCCCGTGCAGAGAGTTACATCACTACAAGGGCGTGTTCACCACACGTATAGCTCGACTTATAGCGGCGTTAATGAAGTATTACAGTAAAATATATATTGTTGCTTTAGTGAATTATTTTAGTAAAGGAGAGGTTTTAGTCGTCGGGATAGGTCATTCATCCTATAAACGTTGACGATAGACTGGCACGGATATAAGTGATTCTCTTCATCCTTCTGCGGGTTCATAGTGTAAATTACGTTCACATCAGGACAAAAATGCGCACTAAGTGCACCTATACTGCAAAGATCCTATAAAACTAAATACTTCCCCAGAGATAGTGAATATAATTGTATGCTGGAGGCATTTCTGTTTTCAGTGATGGTTCTCTATCTTCCAAATTAATTGTAGACGGAAACAATCTGGAAATGACTTTTGATGCACTTCAGCTGCCGAAAGCCTTGACAATATACATAAATAATAAATTATAATCTAAGTCTACAGCGACCATCAAAAGGAAAAGCTCAAGGAATAATAAGCAGGAAGCGAAAAACTAAATAATATGCCAATGGAGGGTGAGGTGAGGGTAGTACTTAATCTTGGAGCTGGTATGCATGCAGACTGCGGTTCCTTGGGGGGTAGGCCACTGAGCTCTTCTCAAAATCTATTTTTACGTTAAGGCAAACAGTACATGCATTGGTACGTGAGCAATACAGGAAGAGGCACACTTGAGTAAAACATTTATTTCTAGTAGAAAACTAAACATAAATACTGTTGAAACTTCCTGGCACATTAAAACTGTGTGCCGGACCAAGACTCGAACTCGGGAGCGTTGCCTTTCGTGGGCAAGTGCTCTACCAACTGAGCTACCCAAGCACTGTTAATTCTAGACATCAGCTACAATTAAAGCTCTTGTGTTAGAAAATAGAAATAGTTTCGATTAAATATGTATGTACATCGAAGTAGTCTCAAGCAAAATGAGAATAATTACTATTTTCCTAAAAAGGATTTAGGTCCAATAATTCCAGAGAACAGTTTCAATTATATCTACACATAGACATCCCATATTATTGTCGATAAATTTTTTCTTTATCCCCAAACGGCCACGGACGTGCAACAGTAAAATGAACAACATAAAGAATGTTAAACAGGCCAATAATTTCAGAAAAATACAAGTAATTTTATAGAGAGAACGACGGTGACTAACTGGAGCTATCGGTGTATAAATAAGCAAATTTTAATTTGCAAATAACAGATTTCAGCTCTCAGCTATCAGATCTAGATTTCAGATAGAAACTAGCTATTCTCAATGCACTATCATTTTTTATCAATGCATGTAATGCATTCAAGTATTTAATGAACTGTGGATGAAGCCCGACGAACAGGCATTACGTCCGACCAACAAGCATTACATGCATTGATCAAAAATGATCAATGAACTGTGGATGAAGCCCGACCAACAAGCATTACATGCATTGATCAAAAATGATCAATGAATTGTGGATGAAGCCCGACCAACAGGCATTACATGCGTTGATAAAAAATGATCAATGAACTGTGGATGAAGCCCGACCAACAGGCATTACATGCATTGATCAAAAATGATCAATGAACTGTGGATGAAGCCCGACCAACAGGCATTACATGCACTGATCGAAAATAATAGTGCATTTAGAATGGCTAGTTTCTAGCGGAAATCTAGATCTGCCAATAAAATTTCAAAGAGACGACTGATAGCTGAAATGTATTATTTACAAGTCAATATAACAGTCGCTGCTTGCAACAGCCTCTGAATGGAGCGTAACCTGATGAAGCAAATTTTAATTAAGCAAGGACGGTCATGACTGATCAATAAGACCAGTTAACTTAAAGCAAGCAGCCGTTATCAAGCAAAAACTATTTAAATGAGAGTTGTTAAGTAACACGCCTCTGACCTGCGAGTGTCGATCGCACAGTTTAACGGATTGAAGACTAGAGAACCCTTTAAGCAACGATAGGCGGTATAAACTGCCAGTTAAACAAATCAGGAAGTACATAATTGTTGCGGCTTTCGTGGCCACTTGTTGAGAAACTGCCTGTTGGTTTCTCTCTCGGGTTCTTGGCCCGACGTTTGTCTGATGATTTTTCTGACGTCTCACCTGCACAAGTGGCTGGCATTGTGAAAGCTTCACCATCCAGTGCTGGTGGTGGACTGGAGGCGAACTCGTGGCCGCACGTTATATGTACTTGCCACGCCAACGTCCGAAGGCTTCTCTGTGGTTATTCCCGGTGAGATCCTCCTCTTGCTACCTGCAACGATCTTTCGCTGCAGCATGGGAATACAGGATCCGTTTGCCATGAGGCTCTCTTCTTTCTTGTAGAAGCTTTTCTGATGTTTGTGCACTTCTGTGGTTTCTCTGAACAAGCGGGTGTGACAGCTCTTCTCTACAGGCAGGACTTCCGTGTCGTCAAATTTTACTATACAGCCGGCCTCAAACGGCGCGTGCCCTACCACGGCCGATTTCTCCACCTGCGTCAATCTGCAATGTCGCTTATGTTCTGTGATTCTGATATTGATTGGTCGTCCATTGGTTCTAACATAAACTTTTCCGCATCTGCATGGTACGCCGTATATTCCCGACATTGCAAGTCGGTCGCTTTTCTCCTTTGCCTATCTGAGACACTGTTTGGTCTTCTTTGACGGTTTATAAATAGTCCTTCCGCCGTGCTTGCGCAATATACGGCCGATTCTGCACTTCACTCTGGAAATGCATGACAGAGAAGCCGTACCCGACGTTTCTTTTTCCGATGCGTCACTTCGCCGACTGTTTGATTCTGTTACACTTCTAATATAACTTGTGGAGTACCCTTTGCTCCTCAAAACACTTTCCAAGTGTTGCATTTCGCGTCTGAGGTGTTGTGGCCCACATATTCGTCTTGCTCAGGTTACGATCATATTAATCACGCCTCTTTTCTTGCTCGGGTGGTGATATGACAGTTAGTGCACGTATCGGTCCGTGTGTGTCGGTTTTTAGTACCCGCTGTGCCCCAGGTTTTCACCATTTCTTGTGACCAGCACATCTAGAAATGTTAGTTGTTTGTCCTTTCCTACCTCCATGGCAAATTTTGTGTTGGCATGGAGGCTGTTCAGGACTTCCTGTCACCGTGCTATTCCTAAGCGCATGAGGTCTGAGGCCAACCACACGGAAGTTCTGGCTCTAGAGAGGAGCTACCACACCCGGTTGCTAAGAGAAGCTATAGAAATACACAAGGAAAGGTAAACGGATTCTGGATTCCCGTGCTGCAGTGAACGATCGTTGCAGGCAGCAAGAGCGAAACCGGACCGGAAATGACCGTGGAGAAGCCCCTGGACGTTGGCGCGCCACGACCTCGCCTCGAGTCCACCATCAGCAATGGAGGGTGACAATTCCAGACACTCGTACTGGTCATACGTCACAACAATCATGAAACGTCGGACAAAGAACCCAAGACAAAAGCCAGCAGGCTTTCAAATCAGAATGTGTCAAGTACAATTTACTTTCTGAACAAACGACCGTAATAACCCATCGAAGAACATTTGCTGCTACAGTTAAATGTAAAGCGCCTGTAGTAAACCAAGGGAGTGTTAGAATATTTAAAGTCACATTTTTTGAGGAACTCGGCCGCGAATAATCAAAGGAAAACAATTACAAACACAGTCGACACAAGTTCTGGAATTCTGTTTAAGCAAGGAACAACAGACTTGATAATATAGAACAACCTCACGAAAAGACATATGAGCTTGTTATACAGTTACCCCGTTGTACTAAACCATGGCACGCCAAACGTTCAGTCAGCCTACACACAGTGAATGGCGCCATTTTGTTGTAACCTCCTGCAGCTGCCTGTGTCTCAGCACACTGTGCAAGTAATTTCAGGAAACGGCAAAATCGCACACAACACTATAACAGACAGAGAAATGCGATTAGTTTCAGCATAAATTACGTCGCACGATTGTCACACGTTGGCCTTAATGAAATATAACTGTACACATCTGTGTTAAAAATATATCTTCAAAATTTCAGCAGTTAAGTCGAGCGTGGGACAACCGGGCACACACTTGCCACCACGCTCGCCCCCACTGCCCAAACCGAATCTGTAAGTCTTAAGCACAGAGTAAAGTTATGGTGAGCTGGACAAAGATCGAGGAACTCAATTATAAAGTTCGGGAATGCTCACTGTAGTTCCACAGGCAATGTGTAATCGAAGCCAAATTGCAGGCTGTATCACGACTCGGGAGCAGGCGAGGCTGCAGTGCCAGGAGCGTGGCACCGACACGCAGACTCCCTGCTCTCTGCCGCTGCGGGCGTGAGCGCGACACGACACGTGTTGCCAGCACGGCCCTCCACGGCGTGCGCCACCTGCAGCAGTCCACGTGGTCTCTGGGTTACAAATACGGTGCCTCTGCTCTCGTACTGCCTTTGCAGTCATACGGAAAACGAAGCACTGTGAACAGCACTGAAAGGAACCCCTTGAGTGCGAGCTCACAAAAGGCCAATGATGTTTGCAGCATTCAACGTCTCACATATTGTCTACCGTGCAGCCAAAATACTGCCTGGTAATGGCAACAGGATGCGGGACTGGAGGTATGCAACGGTGAGCACAGCACGAGGCCACGGAACGAAGCTGAACTGCTTAGCAGGCGGCTAACTCCCACCAGTGGTCAGTGCTAGTGCTGCTGATACCAAGCGTGAGAGACTGCAGGGCACTCTCACTTCTGTTTCGGTGTAGGGAATACGATCTACTGCGATTTGACCTCATACATTGTGATGAAATGGTGGGCAGCAGTTTATGGTCTTGTCTGCATGCTCTACGGAAAGAAATACAGTAAGCTTTACCTGCGTTCAAAGGAACAGGGTGCCGATTTGTACGACTGCAGTAAAATCACGGCATTGGTGGGCCTACAACGCGCGTTTTCTCTGGGGAACGGTGAGGAGACATTTCTAGACGGCCGTGTGCAGCGGTCGCATTGTGCAAAACACATTTAGGTTTTCGCTAGCATGAGACAGACATCCATATCTACAGCCTAGCGGCGAAAAGTCGCTGACAGCGCACTGTAGGCCCTGTTAGGCGGCAATCCGCCAAAAGAAATGTAAACGTTCTTCAAATGTCCGTGGGACAGGGGAACTGGCGCCCAGATGTCCAGACTCTGTTTCAAAACATGTTTTTGTCAATGTACAAAGCTGTTTGCATGTTTATGGCCATTCTCTGCAAACTTTGAAATGGACGCAACAGGGGACATAACTAGCTGTTTGTGGAGGGCTGTGCTTTCACCCTGTGTTGTGTTGGCAAAAGACATGGCAAACGCTTGGGAAAGAGGCTGCAAAGCTGAATTTTTTTCTGTTTTCTACCAATTAACTTTAAAGTTTCTGATTGGCCAAATCGGTTTGCAGTGCAAAGACCATTCTCCGAGCTTAGAATGGCGGGCTCCAGCTCGTGATTGGCTTGTGCGAAAGTGGGGAAAGTCAGGAAAGAGAAATTTGCTTTTGGAACTGAGCTGAGGAGGAAACAGAGAGAGTAAGAAGAGGCACTCTAGTACAAGTCTCTTGTACTGGCGCTTCACTAGTAAAGAACTGCAGGTCTCTACCTAAATGGTGAGACTTGTGTACTTTGCTCGGTTGTGACTTAGAGCCATCAGAGGTACTGCTTATATCATCACAGTCACCACAAGTGACACATGCGTGCACTTATTTGTCTTGAGTCGGCCGTCAAAACATTTGACGTATTCCGACACGCACAGTCATGGCATGGAGTCAAATTGGTTTGGCATACCAGCAAACGGGTCCACCTGCACACTGAAATCCATCAAGGTTTCAGAGACTCTTAGGGAAGTACCTGCGTGAGACTGCGTACTTGCATTTTTCGGGAACGCGCATTTAATAACAGATTGCCGCCGCCTATGACTTCAGTCGCCGAATGCATCGTGGTGTGCCGCCTTGACCAGTAGGCTGGTAAAGTATTCGCTGCTGCGACATAGGGCTATACTATTTCTCAGCATCCTGTTCTTTCGAACCATATTTTTCCTTTTTTTTTTTGTATGGTAGAATATAGATCCTTGGTGGTGGCGTAGTTTGATGCCATAACCTGGATTCACGTGTATGAAGTGAGAGAAAGCGAGTAGTGTTCTGGTTAGTGTCGTTTGTCGATCCCCAGCAGATCACTTTGTCCACCATAGATCCCGTTTTAATAAGGCTTTTGTTAAATAAATATTTTTTGTAAGACGTTTCTTTAATAATTTTGTTGTCTTGTCATGTTTAAGATCAATAAATTGATTGTGAATTGGGCTACAACTTCTCCCGGAGTTCTGATGAATAGTTCATTCACATTTTTATGGCAGTCTAGATCAGAAACATAAGGAGTAGCTTTTTCACTTAGTGTTTTCTGCGTGGATCTTTTACTTCATTAACAGTAATCATCTTTCAAGCAAACCAATGGCAATGATAAGTAAGGCAAACATTGTGTTTTATCTACAACAACAATTGTCGAAGTTAACATTTCGTCAGAATGGAACCTAAGGAATTTCGCAGAGTGAGAAAGAAATGGCAGATGAAATATTAGCATTTTTGCGAGATGAGTCAGTGGTATGTGGTGTCGTATACGCTCGACTGGGTGGACAGCGTACATAAGGACTACAATGATGACAATACATGCTTAACAGGTGAAAGTGATATTGAAACAGATGTCGAGCCGTGTATTTCATCATCCTTGTTGGACAGGAAGCCACAAACCACGTCTACAGTGAAATGTAGTAAAAGAAAAATATTGTCCAAGGAGCGGGTGCTAAACATAATTACATACGTGGAAGATCACCCGCAGCATAGTAAAAAAACGATTATGAACAGATTTCGATTAAGCCGGCATCAATATGATTGTGTAGTGCATAATAAAAGATACGGATATTCAAGGGAGCACAAGGAGCCGTGTTACAAAAACTTGTGGTTGCACGTTTCGAGATGCTCGATAAAATTTACAGGATATGCATGATAGTAATCTACTACGTTACGCACATCAAACTGCACGCGACATAAATTACAGTGATTTCAAGGGGAGCAGTGGATGGTTGCATAATTTCAAAGAGTGCTACAGAATTGTAAGACGTAAGATAACGACATTTCTAACGATGCGTCATCTTGACGATGCACAGCAAACTGCGGAATAGGCCCGAAACTTTGTAGATGAGATAAACATACTTATTCCATTGTTCAGTAAAGAATTTGTTTTCAACGCCGACGTATCGGTATTTGAAGGGGAAATGCATATGAGAGGACCACGGAAATAAGAGGCACCAAGAGAGTTGTCTAAATCAACTGACATCACTGCCTTAACACAGTCGTATACGATTTTTCCGACTGTTAATCTGGGTGGTAAATTGGTTGGAAAATTATTTATTATGTTGCCAGAAGTAGGAGGTCCTCTGGCCGCTACGTTTCTTTCTCGTGTGCTTCATCTTGCAAGGGCCGTAGGGAATATTTACTCCACAGTAAGCAAGAGTGAGAAAATGGGAGTAAGCGCGTTAAAAATGTGGTATGAGCAGTGCTTTTGGCCAGTAACTGGTAAAAATAACTTGCTTTTGCTTAAGGTCAGAACCTACAACGGATCAAAAATTATGTGCATGCATCAGATATGTTTTGGAGTGTGTGTTAAGAAGCTATGTGAGTTTTAAATATTTTTTCTTTAACTGGCTCTTTTGGACACTTCTGTGTGTAGTGAACACTTACAATTTGAACGACATTGGGACTGAAAGGCGGGTTTCTTGCTTACCACGAGCAGTCGCCTTAACCAGCAGGATACTTCACCACATGTCCTGACCTGGCTCAAACTTCCGAGGAGGCCGTTGTAAGTCCACAGCCTGGGTACACCCCTACAAGTTGACGTCACAGCCTACCCCAGTAACCACACACACGAAAAACAGAATCTGTTCCTGCTATAGGTAACACTACAGAATTCCCCACCTTTCAACAGGCAAACACACTGGTCACCTATGATTGTCCTAAGAAAATACAGCGTTCCCTTAACTCGGCCATCCAGGGAGGTTCTTGCAGTGGAATTGATGGTAAAGCAATTAAAGTACTTACTCCAAAAAAGTACAGAAACAATGAGAGTACGTGGCAGGCTAAATGTCGTACATCAGTGATCCTAAGCAGTTTGCATCAGGTTACCGCGACGGTCAAGCGTGTGTATGCCAACGAGCACAGTTGCTCCATACTAAACTCGCCAGTTCTACAGCGTAGGATTCGAGTCGCATTTATACGAGTTTTTAAATCTGTAGACATCACTCTGACATGTGCCAGTACTCTCTGCTTTTTAAAAACTATGTTGGAACATTGCTGGTAGGCTGCATTTCAACTGGTGTGCACCCGAGAGGCAATCACAGGTGCGCCGCTTCCTCCAGGGCCACACCTAGTAAAGCACAGTGGAGGAAAAACCAACTTGTTGGCTGATGAACACTATCAGTCGTTCACCTCTTCATACAATATGGAGGATATAAACTACTTTAAACAGTTTCAGAACACTAAGACCCATTTTGAATATATGAAATGAATGATTTTTCAGTCGAAAGAGCCACGTTAGGTCATCTACATGCACATATATATATACGGAAGAAGAAAGTGAGTACTTGATCAATTGAACGAAGTTGATTTACAAGTTGTAAAATCTCACTTAGCTGAATAAGGAAATGAATTACTTTTTGATAGAGTTTAGGTTATAAAGCAGTTCTGATGTTGTCTGTTAGTGACAGAGGCTGTCCCATGCAAATGACGTCGTGTATTTCTCAGTGTGCACACCAGTGGTGTGGAGTCCACAATTTTTTCAGGAAATCTGTAATTACTTGGAACAGTATTTCGAATGGTAATCGCGCTAAGTTGGTGAGACATTAATTTACCCTTATTTACTTGAAGGTTTTGTTGTTGCCTTCAGACACATCACAGCAACAATTTAGATTAAAATTATGTATGACTGTGTGTGTTTGTGTGACTCATTGCATGTCTGCATGTTGGTTGTCATACAAGGACGTTTACTGGAGCAAGTGTCCATGTGGGCATGTGACAATAATTGTATTCATGCATAGAGGTGTGGCTATTCAGTTAGTGTCATTGCCATGTTTGAAATATTTTGATTAAATGTCGTTATGGTAATAAGATGCTTTGTCGATCAAGACCGTATGTATGTACTTGCAAATAATTGGACTCAATTTTTTTACTGCCATGGCAGAAAATCTTGTTTGATTATCTGTAGATGTGACTACTTTCTGTATTATGTTTGTAAGCATCAAAAGGGATTGCTGCGCACAGAAAACTAGTGTTGACTGCAGGATGCGTTTCTTTCAGTGGACGTCAGTGACTGCTTAATAACAGCTTCCTGAGTTAAAAGGAATTCAGTGTCAAGAATCAATGTGATAAAATGTAATGAGTCGATTTCTTGAAGTGACTTACAGAGGTTCAAATGGTTCAAATGGCTCTGAGCACTATGGGACTTAACATCTGAGGTCATCTGTCCCCTGACTTACACAGGACGATACTTCTGTACGTCTTTACCATAATACACACAGACCTTCTCATTTTACTGTATCATAGAAAGGAGATAATTGCAGATTCGCTATTTGTCACTGGGCAACATTCTTTTTCTTTTAACGTTGGTCTCTGTGTGGCTTTTGTGGTAAAACTCTTAATCAGGTGTGTATGTGTGTGTTTGGAGGAAAGTGTAACTATTCCGCTGTTTTGTGCAGGAACCTTTCTCAAGAGGAGAAGAACAGAAGACTGATCCAGGCGGCTAAGGAGGGAGCAATTGGGGACCTGCGGGCGCTACTCGCGTCGGGGGCGGATGTGAGGGCGAGGGACAGCGACTTGGACTGGACCGCGTTGCACTGGGCAGCATTCTGGGGACACGTGGAGGTTGTGAGGTGCCTGGTTGGGGCCGGGGCGGAGGTAGACGCGAGGAACGACTACGAGGCTACCCCTCTGCACTTTGCTGCAGGAAGTGATCGCGTAGCTGTGGTGAGGGTGCTGACGGCGTCTTCTGCCGACCCCAACGCTAAGGACGACGAAGAGCAGACGCCGCTGCACTGGGCGGCGGAGCGTGGCTACGCAGACACGGTGAGGGCACTGCTGGAGGCTGGGGCCGACAGGGAGGCCAGGGACGTCCGCGGGAGCAGCCCACTGGACCTCGCCAGGGCCAACGACCACCAGCAGCTGGTAGACGTCCTGGGATCTAGCTAGGACGTCTGTGGAGTAAGAGAAATAAAGCTTGCTGCGTGAATTTTTCAGATAATTTATTCTGCAACCACTTTGTGTACCCATCATTGAATAGCACATAGAACAACTCAGTAACATTACAAGAATAGCAACAGACAGAGATATCTACAGACTAATGTAAGTAACCGGAACTTTCTTTTGTGTAAAGTGAACAGATGTCTAAAAGCATTCAATTACTAATAAACAGCAGTTCCTACATATTTTACTGAAAAGTACTCAGTAGTTGCATTTTGTTGCAGTGTGAAACTACCACATACACATTAGCGCCTTATAAGCTTTACTGTTAGACTGAATCTTTAATTAATATCTAAAACTGAAATAACTTCTGCATGCAGATAGTGCAATAATTTGTGTTTTTAGTTACCATCTAGCATTATTAGGAATGCCCACAGCGCATTACTACCGACTGCAGCCTGAATTTAGTACAGATGTGTTTAATTACAGTGTAAGACTGGCAGCAATATTACCACCGTGTTCTCGCATTATCATCTGGAACCATATTGTCAGTTTATATGTAAGTAAGAATAATGTTACAACAGCTTCAAATACTATGATGCAGAATGCTGGAGTTATAATACGTACATATTACCTTGTATCAGGTGACATAGGTCTTCACTCTGTCTACTTTTCCTTCCTGCCACGTGTGACTCTACACATGAACCTGCTCTGAAGTAATTAGAACTGATGGCTCTCATGGTACTTAAAATAAACGGCTATGCACACAGAAAGAATTTTTCAGTTTGTCTAAATGAATAATAAAGCGTTGGATCAGCAGTTTCAGTCGACAAAGAGACTGCTGACAACCAGTTACTACTACCCCATAAGCAGTGATAGAACGGCTATGTAATTTAATCTTGTAATAGAAAATTTAGGTCCAAAATTCCGAGCTAGTCAACCATTCTCTGCAAAGAAGTGTGTGCCCTCTTTCCATTTTGTTTACAGTAAAACAGTTAAAGCAGAACCTTAATCAGTAATACAGTCAGAAGCAAAAGACAGCACATCCAAAAAATAACATTTCTATCTTCATTATATTGTCATGTCTACTTTTCATCGTCAAACTACAACCATCGAAGGATTTGAGGTTGCATTTCAAGCAGGAAACAGATTGTCAATATGATCACAGCAAGAGAACAACATAGGTTCCATAACACTGCACACAAACTGTCGCACATATCAGGGAGAATCATACAGGTAAGGCGATAATGAATTGCGTGAGATTATAGGAAATAAAATGTTCTAATTTCGCTCATGATCAAATAAATGATTATTATTAACAGAATGTCTAACAAGAGTGTTACTGTTTCGTTAATTAATTGAATTGTTGATACCTTAACTACTGCAAATTATATGGAAGCAATAACAGGTGCAGACAGTATGCCTTTCATTCTCCAGAATCTCAATACAGCCAAACAACTTCTGCCAATTACATAGTCAGTCATCAGCTGCTGATTAAAATGTCGATGAGGGGCTTTCAAATAAAAAGATAATTCCAAGCTGTTTTGATGTATAAAACTCTGCTTTTGTGTGCACAATGCAGAGTTAATATGTTACTAGTATAGCTAATACATATTTGACATGTCTTGTTGTACTTATTGAATGAATGCTTCTAACAGAACGAATTCCTCCATACTAACTGATATGACCTTTAAAACATTCATAGTGTGAAATCCAAATCCGTTTTCTCACATGGCACTCTCAATACAAAGGACCAAGTCTATCAAGGAGATGCAATATTGTTTGACTTGAATAAACCATTTGACACAGTACAACATTTACAAGTATTAACTAAATAATTGATGAGGCAATAATCCACAACTGAGGAACATATTAATGGAGGAAAATCCGCTGAAGTTTCAAGTACTTTGTTTTTATTTCACAATTGGACTTGGATGCCTGACGCCCCATCTTCAGGTGAACCCAAATCACTTAAGAAGTCATAAATGAACGGTGGTCGGGTCAGTCAACAGGTATCAAAGCCACACTGAACAACACACGTGTGTAGGAGCTTCAGTGGGCTGGCCATCTGCACAGATGAGAAGAAAGTCAAGGTGGGAGCCATGGCTGCCATTCCTATGCTTCCATTCATTGTCAACATGGGTTTGGTCCCTTGTGGATGCCTGGCTCCACTACCACACATTTATGATTTCTTAATTATTTAGCACCATCTGAAGACAGAGCTTTAGACTTTCAAGGCCGATGGTGAAACAAAAAAATAATTACTTACAAATGAAGTGTATTTTTATTCCATTAATAGTTACTAACTGAAGTAAGCTAGTGTAGGGTACCATACAAATTTATCACTGTACAGAGGTTCTCTTGATAGGGAGGAAGCAGCATCTTATTTTGGATGGTGATTCATCAACAGATATAGAAGTAACTAATAGATACCGCGATAATGAATAGCTCAGAAGACAGTCAAAGATGAATAGAACAGCAGTTGAACGAAAAACATTGGTACAAGAAGGCAATTGCGGAGAAATCATGGGTAATAGAAGCAATACGTAGGTTGATCGACGGAAGTACAAAAGTGTTCAGGGAAATTCAGTAATATAGCAATACAAATGAAATAAATGGGACGTGCAGGAAAAAATATGATTGTTGGAAAGACTGTCACCCTAGACAGAAATGTCAAAACAACCGTGTTTGAAATTAAAAGTAAGAGCGCAATAGAAATTCCACTGTTAAATGCAAAGGAGAGAGAGGCTAGGTGGACGGAGTACATAAAAACCTCAGTCAGAAGCAGCACTTGTTTGATGATGTGACGGAAGAAGAAACAAGAGTCGACAAGGGGATATGGGATCCAGTATTAGAAGAGTATTCAGAAGAGCTTAGGATGACTTAGGAGCAAATAAAGCAGAAGGGATGGATAATATCTACAACCTTTGGTGGAAGTGGCAACGAAACCACTCTTGGTGTTGGTGTGTTGAATATATGAGACTGGAGATACACCATCAGACCTTCGGAAAACCGCATCCAAACAATTCCGAAGATAGCAAGCGCCGACTATTGCGAGCATTATCGTATTGTCAGCTTAACATGTCGTGCATCCAACTTCCTCACAAGAGTAATATACGCAAGAGTGGAGAAAACAACTGAGGATCTATTAGATGACGATCATTCTTGAGTTCAGGAGAGGTAGAGGCACGAGAGAGGCAGTTACGACATTGTGGTTGGTAATGGAAGTAAGATTGAAGAAAAATTAAGACAAGTTCACAGGGATTGTCCACCTGGAAAAAGTGTTAGACAGTGTGAATTGGTGCAAGATGTTCGAAAATCTTAGAAAAATAGCGGTAAGCTGTAGGGAAAGATGAGATTAAACAATACGTACAAGTATCGGAAGGAAACAATAAGACTGGAAGACCAAGAATGAAGTGCTCGGATTAAAATTGGTACTAGGCAGAGATGTTGTCTTTCATCCCTGCTGTTCAATACATACGTCAGAGTATCAATGACGGAAATAAACGGGAGGTTCTTGAGTGTGATGAAAATACAGGGTAGAAGGATATCAACGATAAGATTCACTGATGACATTTCTGTCCTCAGTGAAAGTGAAGAAGAATTATAGGATCTACTGAATGGGGCGAACAGCTTAATTAGTGCAGAACATGGATTAAAAATTTCGGAACCTGCCACTACCTGGTCGGCCGCACTTCGACATACGCGCCGGCAGGCACGACGCCACGTTTCCCACAGCCGTCACAGCAGCACGGTGGCGCTGCCACCGACGATTCCGCCGGTGCCAGTGAGACGGAAGCAAGCATCCCCTCTTCAGATGTTCAGCAGCGGGCGTACTTAAGCTCGAACATTCGTGCTCTAGCCCCATTTGTGTGTTCGCCAGTTGAATAATATCTACAGAATTTCGTACTTGCCAGGGCTTGAAATCTCCTGAACGATATTGTATTGGAGAATAACATATTTATAAATCATTTAAACATACTGTTAGCGATTGACGCTACAAATACCGCAACAAAGTTATGTATAATTTTACTATTTGATGTTACATTTAGATTAAATTAATGTATGAATTCTTTGTTGATAAAAAGCATGCTCTAGTCGCTCCTGTACCCACTAAAGAATAATACAGCGTGCAAGGAAATACATAACGAAAGGAAATCGATGAAAGATGAATTTAATGAGAAGTAGCAGAAGGGAGAACAGGAAGAAACTTAACATAAGGATTGGTGATCACAAAGTAGATGAAGTTAAGGAATTCTGCTCCCTAGGCAGGAAAATAACCAAGGACAGACAGAGCTAGTACGACGTCAAAGGACACTAGAACTGGTAAAAAGGTCGTTCCTAGGTAAGAAATGTCCGTTAGTATGAGACACATGTCTTAATTTTAGGAAGAAATTTATGAGGATGTACGTTTGAAGCACAGCACTGTATGATAGTGAGACATATACTGTGAGAAAACCGGAAAAGAAAACCGGAGCATTTAAGATGTGGCGCTACAGAACAATGTTGGAAATTAGTTGGAATAGTAAGGTAAGGAATGAGGAGGTTCTCCTCAAAATTGGCGAGGAAAGGAGTATATGGAAAACAGTAGCAAGGAGAACGGACGGAATGGTAGGACACCTGTTAAGACATCGGAGAATAAATTCCACGGCACCAGAATGGATTGTCGAGTGTAAAAACTGTGGAGAGTGACAGAGATTGGAATATAACCATCAAGTAATTGAGGAGGTAGGTTGCAATTGCTCGCTGAGATGAAAGGGTCGCACAGGAGAGAAATTCATGGCAGGCCACATCTTTTTTTAACTGAGCGTGACTGAGATTCTATAAATTCTGTGTTAAATCGTTTTTGTGTCTATGTATGAGGAAGCTGGTAGTGGTTTGGAGATAATTAGCTCAGCAACTTCGCTATCAAGCGATCGCAAAACTTAGTGATAGTTTGCAATTTCGTTGCTAATTTTTGCGGTAGTAAATTGGCTCCACTTGCAAAAATTCTATCCTTACGTTTTGCCGTTAGAAAGGTGGTACTTTAACTTCCAAAAGAGACGTTTCCGTACCAGTGGCGTTCAATGGTAAGTTTGTCCTAAGAAAATATTACTGCTGTTACATTCGAATGACTGGAATGCCTCTTGTGTGTTCACAATCACACCAGTTGCAGATCCTAGTAAAAATGATTAGTTATTTAGCAATAGAAAGAACACTACAATGAATGCACACATCTAGTATTTGGTGTGTTACACTGGAAACAATGAATAGATAAACAAAAGACTAATAACTTCAATGTGTATCTATAATTTTCACAAAGTTTACATTTCACTGTGTCTGTACCCACTACACCATCAACAGAAAACACATTTGAAGGTTGCGTACATGCGAAATAGTGATTAAACTTTTAGAACGACACTTAAAAAAGGGGACGTATTTGATTTGGAAGACTGGAACACTTGACGTTGCAGACTGTGCGTACACTGATCCCGAAGAAACTAAAAGAAAAAACCCTGGATCTATTTCAACCAAATTTGGGACAGAAACGGCAGGCACCACGAGTATCAGCTCTGTCGGATTTCTAGACTTAAGCTGTGTATCTAATATGGAAGTATCAGAAAGACGTAAGAGTCGATGAGAAACTACGACAAAGTTAAATGCGCAGGTGTTAGAAATTTTTCTCTGAAACTAGACAAGTCAATTAATGTCTGACCACTTTAGGTGACTGGGGTTTAGATATTGCTCACACTATAAGCACAAAAGAGTTTGCTACTACTGATAATTCGATTAGTCGTTTCAAAACATCGCATAAATTTATGGAAATAACACGATCGAGAAATGGGTGGGAAACATAAGTGATTCAAACTGAAGTAGTCGAAGCTTTGCTTGCAAACATAATATTGCTAGATTTAGTGAATCTTGTGTATACAATGCAGTTCAGTAGGATTTTGAAAAAGAAATGCAAGCTAAATGATGATCTCATTGAAACAGAAGAAACATACAGAGGCCGTAGTCCGATTAGATGGTACATTTTCACGTATGCCTTATGTTTGTCTTCAAGAACAGATCTAGAATTTTGTACAATATGTGAAAAGATCGAAGTTTTGGTCAGACAATGTTCCGGTAATCGACCGAAAAAAATTGTGAAATAAAAACGTAACGTTTCTGACGCGTCACGCTTTTCTTCCATTTTTGAGAAGAAACACATTCTCCTTCTAGACTGTGGTCAGATCGCAAAAATTCTGCGTCATTAACAGCCACATTTCGAACTCATCCACAAGAGAATAAGAGGTACTTGGGATTTCACCTGGTACAACTAATGTTTTCAGCTCTGAAACAGAGAACTTGCTTTCAGTGGAAGACAGGTTACAGGACACTGACTGAAATCTGGCCGATGTCGACAAGTTGGAGTCACTAACACACAACCAGTATGCCTCTCTGCCGTTTGAAACTCTAATTAGGCATGCAACTCCTCCAGTAATACGTGTGTTAAGCCGAATTCTTTCCTAACTACGGCAGAGTTTTGTCAAAAATGGCTATCGGTGACTCACAGGGCAATTATAGAGCACAAAAAGAATTATGATCATAGCGTGACAACGACACACTGCAAGGAGGCGGTCTTCGAGCCTCGATTTACATAAGCACTTTGGTAGCTGACTCAACCTGAACATTACCTGAGGTTGGTATGCTCCCAACGAATTCAGCTGTCTAATGCAAATTAAAGTTACGCTAGGAATAATGTCGTAGGTAGCCCTCTCAGATGAACATATGGATGCCGATCTTGGACCATCATTTAAGTAAAATGAAGGGGGCAGGGAACGCCACCTTACATGTCAGTGACAAACTATCCACTGTGATTAAGATAGAAAATTATATGGAACAGGAATGGAAGCAAAGAATAAAAGACTACTGAAACATAATAAGCAGACTTTACTCGTATCAGAAAATAAGTATTAAAACGTTGGAAAAAATGTGTTTGTTGTTGTGTAAGGTTTATAGAAAGCATTAAAAGTTTCTGGAAACAGAGCAAGGAACAATGGCGTCGGACAGCTATTCGTAGAACTAGTTTTGGTCATATAATTCTGTCAACCAACCAGACGAATTTCCGGCGGGTATTTTATAGCGAATTATGTACGTACACTGATCAGCCAGAACATTATGAACGTCTAACTAATAACCAGTATGTTCACCTTTGGCACGCATAACAGCGGCGACATGTCGTGGTATGGAAACACTGAGGCCTTGTTGGGTGGCTGCAGGGACTTGACAGCACATCTGCACACGCAAGCCACCCAGTTCCCGTAAATTCTCCGGAGGGGGCGATGGGCTTTGACGCAACATTTAATGGCATCAATCACATTTCAGATGTGTTCGATCAGGTTCAGATCTGGCGAGTTAAGGGACCAGGATATCAACTGGATCTCGCCACGGTGTTCCTCCTGGCCTTCTTACACGGCGCTTTACCTTGTCTAAAAACACCAATGCTGTCGGGAAACATGATCGTCGTCTACATTCAGTGTACGATAGTCCTTGGCCGTCGCGATGCCTTGCATGAGCGCCACTGCTCCCATGGATGTCCAAGTGAACCTTTCCAGAGCATAATGGAGCTGCCGCCAGTTTGTCTCCGTCCTGCTGTACCGGTGTCAAGGAGTCGTTCCCCTGGAAGACGACGGATTCTCACCCTCCCATCGGGATGACGAAGAAGGCATTTGGATTCATCAGACCATGCAACGCTCTGCCACTACGCCAACGTTCAGTGCCTATTGTGACGTGCCGTTTCAGTGGTAGTTGCTGATGCTACTGTGTTTACTGTGTTAAAATTGGCACATGTATGGGATATCGGCTGCAGAGGCCAATCATTAGGAGTGTTCGGTGCAGTGTGTGTTCAGACACACTTTTACTCTTCCCAGCATTAAAGTCTGATGTTAGGTCCGCCACAGTTCGAATGCTCACTGATACTACACGCACTGTGTATGTCTGACGTGCAGTCACTCCACACCGTGTGACGTTGCTATCGCCCGGATGCCTTTATTTACATAGTAGATCGGAGGTGATAACGATCTGGCTGATCAGTTTACACCGCATGTGAACCACACCACAATAGCAATGGTCTGCAGGGGAAGAGGGGTTTGCAACTTGACTATTGGCGTATTGTATACCTAATTTTACTCTGGTTTCCTTCAGATGAAATATCACTCCTTTTTTGACATGCAGTCAACACTTCTCGGACACGACACGCACTGTGTGGGGACGGCCTCATATACCCAGACTTAGACAAGTCACAGGGTGAGCGGTAGCTACCTTCACGTGTTACTGTGTTTACTGTGCCACAGGCGGACCAGCTGCAGTTTGACGTCAAATATGACGTCAGCAGGATGGGGCACCATCTCACTGTCGCAAAAATCTATCAATCTGCAGATGATGACAAACTGTTTTATATTCCAGGCAAATGCAGCTGTTGAAAGGCCTGATACTAGGAAGAACTCCGATTACAGCTGGTACATTGTTGTTTATTAAAACAGGACCGGTTTCGTGGCTTTAAGCAGCGTCATCAGGTGAACAACGTTTAAAGATCATAGGCTTACCAATCGCTCCTAGTCAAAATTTACTATTCAGAGAGTATCTCAATACTCGCTCGCCATAGTATTGCCGATATTCTCTGAATAGTAAATTTTGACTAGGAACAATGGGTAAGCCTATTGCCTTTTAACGGTGTTCACCTGATGATGCGGCTTAAAGCCACGAAACCGGTCCTGTTTTAATAAACACAGCAGTAAGCGGAATCTTCCTAACATCATGGCTCTGAGCACTATGGGACTCAACATCTGAAGTCATCAATCCCCTAGAGCTTAGAACTACTTAAACCTAACTTACCTAAGGATATCACACACATCCATGCCCAAGACAGGATTCGAACCTGCGACCGTAGCGGTCGCGCGGTTCCAGACTGAAGCGCCTAGAACCACTCGGCCACATCGGCCGGCCCTACATCATGTCCAGATGGTGAGTTTGCGGGTAGGCGGACTGGAAAAGATTGTGTGATTCAATGGCTGTCAAATCTGGTTTCGCAGGACAGAGTGGATCAGGTTGTGGAAAGGGGCCCAAGTCAGTTGGTGCTAGTTGCACAAACATACAAACTTCATTTGCTAAAAACACTTGATCACACATGCCCTTAAAAGAATTCAAAAACAATATAGTTGAAGGCCAGAACACAAGTTATTAAAATTGCGTTAAGGAATACACACGGCTGAAGGCCTTAGTTACAAAGTAGAGGAACTGAGGGCTTAAGGCTTGAATAACAAGAACTTCAGTTAGGAAATTTTAAAAGGTTTAAACAAAGAACTATCAAATTGTAATTTAAGTAGGCTGAAGGCCCAATCTTAAAATATTTCATATAATGTTCGGCTGAAGGCCACATACTGATCATTAAAACTAAATTAATTCACAGCTGAAGGCATTCCACAGTACTTGAGACAAAAGAAAATCACAATCCCAAGCAACAGAACAGTGGTGCTCAGAAGTGTTCCAAGGGTCGGCCTGGGGAAGAAATTCTAGCAACAGATTAGGTGAGAGAGGCAGCCAAGCATAACACTAAATAATCGGGTGGCAGTACGACCTAGGGAGAGCTGAAGAACCAACCAACAACTTAATCAATTCCCCTCCACCCAACCAACGGTACGACAACCGAAAATATCAGCGAGGACGAAGATCGCAGCAGCACTATGTCTTGATAATTGGCATCTAAACACAGTCAAGGCACAATAACCACTCAAAGAAGAAGAAAAAGAAGGAGAACAACATCAAGCTGTCGAACTACACTCCGTGCCGGACAGCATCAACACGGCAAGAAAAACATACTGCCAGAAAACTACACTAACGACCAGGGCAGGTAACTGGAACATTATTGGCCACAAGGCAGAAAATACCACTGGTGCACTTCACTAATAAGTTACAATCATTTCAATAGTTAAACACCACACAGGAAGAAGGCTGCAAAATTTGTCCGACTCCAGCACACAATACGTTGCTGCTTGCGGGAACAGCCCAGGAAATAACTGGCAATGAATGAAGAGATGTCACAGTAGTTGAGGTTTCGTAACAGGTTAACCTATTACTCAACTCCAGTATCCAGGTTTGGTGGGCGACGAACTTTGCAGCTCTCGCAGCTAGTGCCTCACAACTCCGACCGCGCATGCATGCCGCCAGCAGCCCCGGCCTGACCACAGACCGCAGAGACTTCCTCGCTGCTCTGTCACAACCGACCGACTACCCACACACAACACCACACGGAAAATATAGAGGTCACACCAAAGATGGTACAACAGTACTAGTATCGATAAACGCTGCTGCTGCCACCGACAGGGACAAGTGAGCAACTCGTTCAGGGAGTAACTGAGGGAGCAATAAGGCGCCACTCGACGGCGAGAAAACGCCAAAGGAGAAAACGGCATCAGCGCGAGCCGGCCACAGCTCAGGCTGCTACAGTCACCTAACCTCACACCACTGAGTTCCCTACAATGGCGTTTTGTACAGCGTTGCATCATGCATACCGATCCAAGGGCAGACCTTCACGACCTGGAGACACGCACCTTGACACTCAGATTGGACTTTTATCTGCAGTGAAAATTAAATCTACAGGTTTAGAAAGTAATAGATAACTCACCAAGAAGTGCCACGACGTATAGCACTGGTCCACACTGCTAGATTTCCAGATCAGTGTCGACAATCACATTGTAGCAGGTACAGTATCTCTGTATTTGGAGCACCTGACATACAGTCATGATAGTAAACATATGGACCGTACCTGAGTCACATCTTTGCTCACATTTGGAACAGCAGGGAGCAGGTTTGTGGACCTCTTCTCTCTTCTTGACGGAGGAACACTGGTTTCTGGTGATAATATCTTGTTCCTACTGAATAAGGTGCAACATATTCACTTCGGTGAAGTCATCTGGGCTGATTCCAGTGCCACAGACGGAATTGTATACACTGAGATAAATAAAGTCATGGGATAGTGAGATGCACGGCGGTAGTAATGCATAGAGTAGGTATAGAAATGCAATGTATTGGGGGAGCTATCATTAATACTGAAATGGTTCATGTGAAAATGTTTCTGACGTGATTTTCTCCGCACGACGGGAATAAACTGACTTTGAACGCGGAATGGTACTTGAAGTTAGACGCATGGGACACACCATTTTGGAAACAGTTGGGGAATTAAATCCACATTGCCAAGAGTGTGGCAAAAATACCAAATATCAGGCATTTCCTCTCAGCGTGGTCAACGCGGTGGCTAACAGCTTTCACTTAACGGCCGAGAGCAGCGGTGTATGCACAGCGTTGTTAGTGCTAACAGACAAGCAATACTGCATTAAATAACCGCAGAAGACAATGTGGGAGGTACGACGAACGTATCCGTTATGATAGTGCGACGAGATTTGGCTTTAACGGAAAACGGCAGCACATGATCGACGTGAGTGCCTTTGCTAACAGCACGAAATCGCCTACAGCGGTTCTCGTGGGCTTGGACGTTGTAAAACCGTGGCCTGGTCAGGTGAGTTCCGATTTCAGCTAGTAAGACCTGATGACAGACAGCACGAACCTATAGATGGAATTTTTCAACAAGGCACTGTGCAAGCTGGTGGTGGCTCCATTAATTGTGTGGGCTGGTTTACTAAGAAGGGACCGGGTACTCTGGTCCAACTAAACTATTCGTAGACTTCATGTTCCCAAACAGCAATTTCAGTGGGCCACAGTTGTTTGCAATTGATGTGAAGAAAATTCTGAACAACTGGAGTGAATGAAAAAATGGTTCAAATGGCTCTGAGCACTGTGTGACTTAACTTCTGAGGTCATCAGTCCCCTAGAACTTAGAACTACTTAAACCGAACTAATCTAAGGACATCACACACATCCATGCCCGAGGCAGGATTCGAACCTGCGACCGTAGCGGTCGCGCGGTTCCAGACTGTAGCGCCTAGAACCACTCGGCGACTCCGACCGGCTGTCTATAACAGAAGTTCTACTTGCAAAGAGAACCACAGCTCAGAATGACGTCAAATTTGAACAGCATATTATTGATTCAGGGGGAAATGTCATGGAACAAAAAATAATTTAACGAAGATTTACCAACAGACGGCACCGTAAGTGTGTTAATGTAAATGCGGTCGGCTACAAACAACACATGAACCGCAATATTACACCATTCGTAGTGTTCAATGTTCATGACTGCACAATTTCGGTAGTCAACAATTGCGGTAGCCTTAGGTAAGCCCATTCACCACGGCACGGTTGTACCACATTGTAAAAACCTGTTAATTGTCCTGAGGCCAAAACTCGCATAAGAATAAATAAAGACATTGTTTTTTACTATTCTGGAACCAAAAACAGCATAAAAAGCAAAATGACATAGATCTGTAACTGACATGGGGACAAGAATCTCATAAAAATCAAAAAGAGATCAACTTATAACTGTGGTGAGACTGGCGCAATCCGATATCGAGAAACATCTTGTTCCACAACAACCCAGAATGTCTCGGGCGCGGTTTGTGCAATGCTTGTGTTCAATGCAGTTATGTTCGTAACTGAAACACTGGAGACAACGAATTTCATATAATGTCACAACCAGAAGTGACACGGATTATGATCAGGTGTCTGGTCGGCCAGGCTGTAGGGAAATGACGGCTGATAATTCCAGCACTTATGCAATGCCTCTCCAGCAGCCGCTTCACTGGGCGTGCAGCGTGCGGAGGAGCGCCAACTTGCGTAAAAGTGATCCTACCTGCGCATCCATGCTGTTGAACGGCTGGAATAACATTTCTGCGCAAAAGTCTCTCAAAGCGTTTACGACTGACGATACAGGCAAGAGGACACACAGGACTCATCTCCTCGAAAAAGTACAGCTCTACGATATAAGATGTCGTCAACCTCCAGCACAACACAGCTACCTCATGCCGTTATACCTTATACCGTTCGATGCGCGTGCGGATTTTCCGTTGCCCACATTCTACAGTTCTGAGTAGTGATATGTTCTTGGAGAAGGAAATGGCTTTCGTCTGTTCATAGAATGGTCCATGGCCATTCATTACCCGCTTCCAAGTGAGCAATAAATAAGAGGGCGAACGTTTGTTTTGCTGGCAGATCAACGTAAGCTATTGCAGAAGATGGGTGATTTTGTATGGATAGCAATTCAGGATGTTTAATAGGATTTTATGCAGCTTGCTAGAAGGCATTTCCAACATTCGTGCAATTCCTCGTGTAGTGCCTGTTTGTACATCGCCGCTCGTGTTATGACCACGTCTTTCACAGACGCCGGATAACTGCTTTCCTCCGTGTTTCACATTGCACGTCAAGGGAACCTGGAGTTTTGTAATCATGTTCTCCAGGCGCTTAGCGACATCACACCAACGTCTTTTGTCACACCCTTGAGTGTCCCGAACTTGTGCAGGGGTGCTGGCGCACAGTCAGCCAACAGAGCTTTACTGGTAGCGTGCGATGCTTCACCTTTATTTACGGACATCCTGTGGTTCATAGAAAAACGTATCGCTCAAATAGTTCGGTGGCCATAAACTCTGCTAATTACTTGTTCACTTCATAACATTCACCACATTGTCTACGTGTACACGGCACAAGCCAGCTTACGGTATGTGGCGTAGGGTACTTCTTGTACCATTACTTTTCCCCCTTCCCCTTTATTGTTCCAGTCGCGAATGGTTCATGCGAAGAATGATTGTCGGTCGACCTTGCTGTTACTCGCAGTTTCTTGAATTTTCTACTTCTACATCTTCATGACTACTCTGCAATTCACAGTGCTTGGCAGAGGGATCATCGAACCACTATCATACTGTCTCCCTACCATTCCACTCGCGAACAGCGCGCGAGAAAAACGAACACCTAAACCTTTCTGTTCGAGCTCTGATTTCTCTTATTTTACTTTGATGATCATTCCTACCTATTTAGGTTGAGCTCAACAAAATACACTCCTGGAAATTGAAATAAGAACACCGTGAATTCATTGTCCCAGGAAGGGGGAACTTTATTGACACATTCCTGGGATCAGATACATCACATGATCACACTGACAGAACTACAGGCACATAGACACAGGCAACAGAGCATGCACAATGTCGGCACTAGTACAGTGTATATCCACCTTTCGCAGCAATGCAGGCTGCTATTCTCCCATGGAGACGATCGTAGAGATGCTGGATGTAGTCCTGTAGAACGGCTTGCCATGCCATTTCCACCTGGCGCCTCAGCTGGACCAGCGTTCGTGCTGGACGTGCAGACCGCGTGAGACGACGCTTCAACCAGTCCCAAACATGCTCAATGGGGGACAGATCCGGAGATCTTGCTGGCCTGGGTAGTTGACTTACACCTTCTAGAGCACGTTGGGTGGCACGGGATACATGCGGACGTGCATTGTCCTGTTGGAACTGCACGTTCCCTTGCCGGTCTAGGAATGGTAGAACGATGGGTTCGATGACGGTTTGGATGTACCGTGCACTATTCAGTGTCCCCTCGACCAGTGGTGTACGGCCAGTGTAGGAGATCGCTCCCCACACCATGATGCCGGGTGTTGGCCCTGTGTGCCTCGGTCGTATGCAGTCCTGATTGTGGCGCTCACCTGCACGGCGCCAAACACGCATACGACCATCATTGGCACCAAGGCAGAAGCGACTCTCATCGCTGAAGACGACACGTCTCCATTCGTCCCTCCATTCACGCCTGTCGCGACACCACTGGAGGCGGGCTGCACGATGTTGGGGCGTGAGCGGAAGACGACCTAACGGTGTGTGGGACCGTAGCCCAGCTTCATGGAGACGGTTGCGAATGGTCCTCGCCGATACCCCAGGAGCAACTGTGTCCCTAATTTGCTGGGAAGTGGCGGTGCGGTCCCCTACGGCACTGCGTAGGATCCTACGGTCTTGGCGTGCATCCGTGCGTCGCTGCGGTCCGGTCCCAGGTCGACGGGCACGTGCACCTTCCGCCGACCACTGGCGACAACATCGATGTACTGTGGAGACCTCACGCCCCACGTGTTGAGCAATTCGGCGGTACGTCCACCCGGCCTCCCACATGCCCACTATGCGCCCTCGCTCAAAGTCCGTCAACTGCACATACGGTTCACGTCCACGCTGTCGCGGCATGCTACCAGTGTTAAAGACTGCGATGGAGCTCCGTATGCCACGGCAAACTGGCTGACACTGACGGCGGCGGTGCACAAATGCTGCGCAGCTAGCGCCATTCGACGGCCAACACCGCGGTTCCTGGTGTGTCCGCTGTGCCGTGCGTGTGATCATTGCTTGTACAGCCCTCTCGCAGTGTCCGGAGCAAGTATGGTGGGTCTGACACACCGGTGTCAATGTGTTCTTTTTTCCATTTCCAGGAGTGTATTTTCGCACTCGGAAGAGAAAGTTGGAGTCTGAAATTTCGTAAATAGGTCTCGCCGCGACGAAAAACGTCTTTGCTTTAATGACTTCCATCCCAACTCGCGTATCATATCTGCCACCCTCTCTCCCCTATTACGTGATAATACAAAACGAGCTGCCCTTTTTAGAACTCTTTCGATGTCCTCCGTCAATCCCACCTGGTAAGGATCCCACACCGCGCAGCAATATTCTCACAGAGGACGAACGAGTGTAGTGTAAGCTGTCTCTTTAGTGGACTTGTTGCATCTTCTAAGTGTCCTGCCAATGAAACGCAACCATTTGCTCGCCTTCCCCACATTATCTATGTGGTCTTTCCAACTGAAGTTGTTCGTAATTTTAACACCCAGGTACTTAGTTGAATTGACAGCCTTGAGAATTGTACTATTTATCGAGCAATCGAATTCCAACGTGTTTCTTTTGGAACTCATGTGGATCACCTCACACTTTTCGTTATTTAGCATCAACTGCCACCTGCCACACCATACAACAATCTTTTCTAAATCGCTTTGCAACTGATACTGGTCTTCGGATGACCTTACTAGACGGTAAATTACAGCATCATCTGCGAACAACCTAAGAGAACTGCTCAGATTGTCACCCAGGTCATTTATATAGATCAGGAACAGCAGATGTCCTAGGACGCTTCCCTGTGGAACACCTGATATCACTTCACTTTTACTCGATGATTTACCGTCTATTACTACGAACTGCGACCTTCCTGACAGGAAATCACGAATCCAGTCGCACGACTGAGACGATACCCCATAGGCCTGCAGCTTGATTAGAAGTCGCTTGTGAGGAACGGTGTCAAAAGCTTTCCGGAAATCCAGAACTACGGAATCAACTTGAGATCCCCTGTCGATAGCGGCCATTACTTCGTGTGAATAAAGAGCTAGCTGCGTTGCACAAGAACGATGTTTTCTGAAACCATGCTGATTACGTATCAATAGATTGTTCCCTTCGAGGTGATTCATAATGTTTGAATACAGTATATGCTCCAAAACCCTACTGCACACCGACGTCAATGATATAGGTCTGCAGTTCGATGGATTACTCCTACTACCCTTCTTAAACACTGGTGCGACCTGCGCAATTTTCCTATCTGTAGGTACAGATCTATCGGTGAGCGAGCGGTTGTATGTGATTGCTAAGTAGGGAGCTATTGTATCAGCGTAATCTGAAAGGAACCTAATCGGTATACAATCTGGACCTGAAGACTTGCCCGTATAAATCGATTTGAGTTGCTTCGCAACCCCTAAGGTATCTACTTCTAAGAAACTCATTAAAGGCACCTCGCATTGAAGTTCGTGCCAAATTTCGTGCGTCTGTAAATTTTAGCCAATCTTCGGGATTTCGCGGATTTTCTCATCGTGTTGTTTCTGCGAGACGTGTGTAGAAGGAAGTAATACGATTGGCGGCTCTTCTCGGAATTTCGACAGTAAATCTGTGAGTGATGGACGGTGCCTGTGCCACTGGAGTCCGTTGAGCGCCGCCTGAACGACCCCATGACCTAACGCACCGCTCCTCTTTATATCTTCTCTGCCCCTTCTACTGACCCGACCTCGTCAGGCGTTCTAGACTGATGAGCAACACTTAAGCATACGTCGAACAAATGTTTCGTAAGGCACGTATTTCGTAGATAAGTTACACTTACTACTTAATATTCTTCCTATAAATCTCAGTCTGCCATCTGCTTTTCTTACTACTTGTTTTGTGTGGTCATTCCATTTGAGGTCCTTCCGGATGGTTACTGCTATAATTCTGCACTATAAATTAGCGTATAGTGCACCCAAATATTATTACCCGTTGTGGATGTATCTGGGGTAGGAGCTCTCACCTTTCTCGCTCTGTAGACAGATTGTAAACTAAAGTCACTCCACATCATCTCAACAAGAATACTGCAAACGACCTACGGGACTGGCTGACTGAGGGATCGTATTAGGGAGATGTGCAGAGTGTTCCACAATTCCTCAGGGACTTCCAGAAGCAGTAGAGTGGACTTACCAGAAAAACTTTTGACGAGGAACAATGTCCCGGAATGTACCTTTTGAAAATAAGCTTGAAGGCAGGATCACCTGGTGCTCCAAAAACTGCATAAAAGTTGTCGGTGACATCCAAATATTACTCTTAAAATTGGAAGTAGTGTCAGCCCTATATGCAATGTTGAGTAAATGTGTTCGATCTGCACACACAGACTAACGCATGATCAGTGTTGTATGAATCTGTAGGACATGTATTCCGCCTTGTTGCCTGCTGTATATAAGTTTTATTCATAAAATACTTAGTGAATGTTACTGGTAATAACATGTTGGACTCGAGTAATACACTGACGGAAAAAGAATCGCAACATCAAGAAAGAATCGTGCGACACAAACGGAGATTGGTACGCGTGTTTCTACATTTGAGAAAATATGTCTGTTCGAATTTGGCACCAGTCACACGAGACTCGGGCAAGTAGTACGACGGTGACGATACAAACAATCTTTGCTTTAAACACATGCTGTGACGGTCGTGAGCGTTAGGGATCTCTGAGATTGGACGTTGTATGTTGATATCAGGAAAGAATGCTTTTAAGGAGACAAAGATGACATCAGAAGCTCGTTGAGTTTAAACAAGACTGTGTAATAGGGCTACGAGAAGCTGCATGTTCCTCCGGAGATACTGCAGAAAGATGGTTGCTGGCAGCGGTGGTCACGAGAATATACGATGGCAAGAAGACCGGGCTCCAGACGGCCACGTGGTATTAATGAGAGGGGAGACATCCATGTTCGAGGTATGAATCTGTCGTATCGTACTGCATCTGCAGCAGCGATTAGAGCAGCAGGGACAAAAGGAACTGTTACCCATTGTTTATTTCAAGGACTGCCCTTAAGTGTACATCCCAGCCACCCCAAACCACCGACATTTGCGCCTTCAGTGGTGTCAAACGAGAGCTCGGCGAATTGCAAGTTGGAGGTCTGTTGCGTTTCTGAAGAAAGCTAGTGAAAGCAATCTCGGAATTATTACACACACGTTAACTCCAAATTTGTGTTACAAACTGGTGATGCGACTGTTGTACTGCCATTCATTTCACAGGCCAACGAAATTTTTTTTTGAAAGTCTTTCTTCAGTTTGATAGCTGATCATAGATTTTTATGAGCTGATTGCAAATCTACCCTTAGTTTTTTTGTATCACCAGTAGTTTTCGAGCAATATGCTTTTTATTATATAGTATAAAATCCTATGCTATACGGTAAAGGAGGAAATTAATGAAACACTTTGTTACACTATAAGCATGGATTGTATTTACAGTAAGCTACTCAAAGAAAGTTCAAATGTGTGTGTATTCCTAAGGGACCAAACTGCTAAGATCATCGCTCCCTAGATTTACACACTAATTAAACTTATGCTAACAAGAACACACACACCCGTGCCCGACTGAGGACTCGAACCTCCGAAGGATGGGGCCGCGCAGTCCGTGACATGATGTCTCAAACCACGCGGCCACTCCGCGCTGCTAAGCTACTTAAAACACTGATATGTGTTAATAGAGGTTTCACTTGTCAGCTGGAATTGGTTTGTATTTCCTTTCTCTTTTTTCTTTGAAGCTTCTTGTGTAGCTTTTTCTACGATGAGTCGCTTGCTGAACTTCTCGGTGAAGTGACCAACAGTTGTCCTCCACCATGTTGGTGTTCCAGCGGACTTGGTGGGGTTTTCCATCACTTTACCGTCCTGGTGAAAACGCTCTCCTTGCTCCTCACTAACATCTCCCATATTGTCCGGGAAGTAATCAAGTTGACTGTTCATAAAGTGAACTTTCAGGCTCATTAAACATCCTAAAGTTTTAAACTTCTTTAACATTGTAGCTATAATAGAAACATATTTTGGCTCGTTTTCATGTCCTGAAAACTTCGTAACGACTTGCTTGACTGATACCCATGCTTCTTTCTCATTAACGTCATCGTGGATTCAATGTTAACGTGAAAGATCAATTTTCTAATTTTAGGTCCGACAAAGACGCCTTTTCTTAGTTTAGCTTCTGAAAGGTATGGAAACATTTGGCAAAGATACTTAAAACGTAGTCTATCTTTAGGCAAAGCCTTTACAAACTGTTTCATTAGGCCTAACTTTATATGTAGAAGTGGTAGGAGTACGTTTTTTGGACTTACAAGGTTTTAGCGTAGAAAGTTCTTCTCACCAGGTTTTATAGACTCCCTCCCAGGCCAGTTAATTCTGCACCAGTGTTGATCCCTAGGCCTACTATCCCATTCACACAAGAATAACGGAAATTAGGTAAAGCCACCTTGCTGACCAAGGAGCATGAATGTTACTTTTAGATCGCCACATATCATCCAGCTATGAGCAGAATAGCCTATTTTATTCAGCACTATTCCTAGGTTTTATACGTTTCTTTCATATGCGTAGAATGTCCAACAGGTATAGATGCATACACGTTACCATTGTGTAATAAAACAGCCTTTAAACTAGTTTTTGATGAATCAATAAACAGCCTCCAGTCTTCCTTGTTGTATTCAATACCAAACTCATTCATCTGACGGGAATGTCTGAGTAGTACACTAAATCACCTTCTTCTTGAAAAAGACCGAGCGAGGTGGCGCAGTGGTTAGACACTGGACTCGCATTCGGAAGGACGACGGTTCAATCCCGCGTCCGGCCATCCTGATTTATGTTTTCCGTGATTTCCCTAAATCGCTCCAGGCAAATTCCGGGATGGTTCCTTTCAAAGGGCACGGCCGAATTCGTTCCCTGTCCTTCCCTAATCCGATGAGACCGATGACCTCGCTGTCTGGTCTCCTTCCCCAAAAACAACCAACAATCTTGAAAAAGTTTGGAAAATTACTGCTCTCTCTTTCTATGCATGTACATGCTGGTTCCAACTGCCAATAAGTTCATTTCTCTTAATCTAGAGCCAAGCAATTCAGATTTTTCTTTCGTTAAACCCAGATCCCTAACCAAATCGTTAAGCTTGGTCTGAGTAAACAATTTGGGCTCTAGACTTTCTGTATTACAATGGAATTCATTATCATCTGGTTCATCTAAATCAGATTGTACATCAGAAAATTCTTCTGCTGGAATAACATTTATGTCATCTGGTGGTTCAGGAACCGGCAAATCTATACCGTGCCCTACTGGTCAGATGGCGGACGGAAGGTTAGTGTAGCTTATTACCTTCTTGTTTTTCGAGTTATGACCAGTAATATCAACACTGCAAAAGTAGCTATCATCGGAAATTTCTTGGCTCCCTCCATATCATAGGAACAGCAAATCTAGGCTTTTATCTCCTTTTTGGACCATTTTCTCAGATCTTCAACACACACATAACATACCTAATGTGGCGCCCAAGATTTATCTTGATCACCAAATTTAGATCCAAAGTATGACAAACCATTTTCATCAAGTCTATAATGTTTCTTTGGTGTTTATTGATCACAAATTCACCGCAAATATAACGAAAACTGTCAGCAGAGTTTTTACAAACACTATTAGACATTGTACTGAGCACATGTACAGGAAACGGGAAAGTGAGGTTAGGTTGGCAGCAAACAAAACACCATCCCTTAACACAAAAATAGAATCGACATTTTCATGCCAGCAGATATGTTTCAGAAGTACTACCAACGTCATCTACATTCATTACACATTCTTTTTAAATTATGTTAACTATATAAAAGCTCCCTGAATGACATTTTCACTCGGCAGCAGAATGTGCGCTGATATGAAACTTCCTGACAGATTAAAACTGTGTTCCGGACCGAGACTCGAACTCGGGACCTTTGCCTTCTGCGGGCAAATGCTCTACCAACTGAGCTACCCGTGTACAACTCACGACCCGTCCTTACTTCCACGATAACGTTTTGGAATAACATGTGTACTTGAGTTGTTGTTTGTGTATGTGCAAGACGTAAAGATACTGTTTTCGGTTGTAAACAGCTCCAACTGTTTAGTGCATACCACTGACTGTGGAATGAAACAGAAAATATGGTTACGTATTTTCGTGTTGAATACTGAGACGAAAAGCATCAACTGTGTATGTACGAACTACTGATAGCCCCGTGATTGAAGTGACTATGTAGACAATTGTGGTGAAGTGTACCTGGCTACTATAAAAAGAACGGTCAAGAAACAACTGGAAGGGCACAAAGGCAATTGCAGAAGAGGGGAGTCGACTGATCACTGTCGCGGAACATGATTTGCAGCCAAGAGATTACCATATTCATTTTGTTAGAAGTATTGACAGCTACAAGCGAATACCATGAAAGATTCTAGGGAGTTCATAGAGATTGTAATGTACCCCAGGAATATCAGCAGGATGGAAGACAGTGTGAAACTGAATGACAGCTGGATTCAGTTGCTGAAGATGTGCAACAGTGTTAAACCAAGAGGGTGATAGCAACAGCGGATGACGGCAGGCGGCAACGGCCAATTGCGTTCGTGTGCAGTCACGCCACTGCGCCGAACAAGGCAGAAGTGGAATTTCCTACAGTCATTAGCGGGCCGCGGTGAGAATTAGACTTTCAAAGTAGCTACGATCACCCCGTGAAAATGCCCTCTGCAGATGGACTCGAAATCTTGGGTTCTAATGTGAAATCCATTCGACCATGGAATAATAGCCTGCAAGATTTAACTAATTTTCTTGTGGACCTGATTGCTGCTGCTCTATTTACTTCTGACTTATTTTTCTGCCACCTGAATGTGTCTATTGTATTCACTTATCGATTATTTTTTTGGCTACTGATCACTATTACCCTCTTTAATTACTGATTATTTTTCTGGTGCTTTTTTTCCTACTGCTCTATTAACTTCTGTCTATTTTTTCCGGTCCCTATTTGCTGTTGCTCAATTCAATTCCAGCTGTTTTTTCTAGCACCTAGTTTCCTCTTCTGTAATCACTTCTGGCTTATTTCTCTCGTACCTGATTGATGCTGCTCTATTCACTTGTTGACTATTTTTCTGGTATCTGATTGCTACTACACTATTTACTTATTGTTTTATTTCTGCTAACTGACTGCTGCCGCGTTATTCACATCCGGCTCATTTTTCTGTTGCCTTATTGCTCCTGCTCTTTTCGCTTACTGATCTATTTTGCAGGTATGGGATTGGAACAGCTATATTCACTTCAGGCTTCTTTTCTTGGTTCCTCTATTCCCGTCTAGCTTTTTTTTCTGGTACAAGGCTTCTACTGCTGGTTTCACTTCTGTTTTATCGTTGTGGTACGAGAATGAAGCTGCTCTACTCACGTCTGATTTACTTTTCTGATACCTGATTGCTGCTGCTCTATACACCTTATGCTAACTAAATGCTGGTGCTCTACTCACTATAGGCTTATTAATCTGGCATATGACTGCTGTTGCTGTATTCCTGTCTGGCTTAATTTCATCTGGTACAAGATTTCTGCTGCACAATTCGCTTCCAGCTTATTTTTCTGGTTCATGACTGCTGCTGTTCTATTCAGTTTCAGCTAGATTTACAGGTACCTACCTGGCGAAGCTCTGTGAATTTCTGGATTTTTACTCTCGTACGTGGTTGCTGCTGCTCAGTTCAGTTCTTACTCAATTCCCTGCTACCTTATTGCACCTGCTCAATTAAATTCTGATTTATTTTTCTTGTAGCTGGCTGCTGCTACTCTGTTCCCTCCTGGCTACTTTCTCTCGCACCTGATTGCTGCTGCTCTATTCACTTCTGGCTTAATTTTCTGCTAACTGATCGCAGGTACTGTATCCTCCTCTGGTTTATTTTGCTGGTAACCCATTGCTCCAGTTCTATTTACCACTGGCTCTTTTCCTTGTACCTAGTTGCTGGTGCTCTGTGAACTTCTACTTTTTTAGTTCTGGCATCTCTTTTGTTGCTTTTCTGTTTAGCTGAAGCTTATTTTTCTGGTACCGAATATCTGCTGCGCTATTCACTTCTGTTTTCTTTTTCTGGTGCCTGATTTCTGCTGCTCTATTCCTTTCTGGCACCTGTCTATACAGCTTTGTCTTATTTTTCTGCTGCCTTATTGAGGTGCAGTATTCTCCACTAGCTTATTTTTCTGACAAGTAATTGCTCCTGTTCTGTTCACGTCTGGCTTATTTTCTTGCTACCTGTTTGCTGCTGCTGTGCGAAGGTCTGTTTTTTTGTCGTGTTGTAGACTGTAAACTTTCACGGCTGCCAATGTCACATTTAATGAAATATTCCGTGCTATTATGCATGTATAATGAATTTCACATCCGATTCACCCCCTACGTCGGTGCTGACTGCAGCATAATTGCACTTCCGGGTGGTTCAGCACAGTGACGTGATGACACATGTTTTGAATACCCGGCCACAATTTGCCGTTGTTTACTACCGTCCTCCGCTGTTGCTATCACCCGATGATTCAAGACTGGTACACATCTTCTTCACCAACAGAACGCAACTGTCATTCAGTCTCACGCCTTGCTCTTTCTTCTTCCGTCTGCTTTCTCCTCCATGGTAAACTGAATCTTCGGATTGATCCCATTGAGATCTTTGTGAGAAGACTTAGTCCCTCTCTGCCATGCCGCAAGAAAGCAATCGTATCATCCACGTACAAGAGCCAAATGTTCGACTTTTCGTTTGGAGTTTCCAATGTCTGCTCCTTGAATTTTTACACAATGAAATTCGCAATAACTGGGCTTGAGGGGATTCGCATAGCTACACCGTACATCTTGTCATAGAACTCATCATTCCATTTGAAATACGTGGTTGTGAGGCTATTTTTAAACAGTTGTTCAATATCTGGAGGAAAAGTCCGATTCGGGTGTTGCAACACTTCACTGAACGGAACCATGGTGAAAAGCGATACCACATCAAAACTGTTATGTCCTCCGGCTGGACCAATATGCCGTTTGATATACAGGTAAAATGTGCCGAATTCTTGATGTACGAATTCGGTCGGCCCACATACGGTCGTAATAATGTTGTCAAGAACTACACAGTCGAATAGGTAGACGAACCAATACCACTCACAATAGGCCATGGGGAACATGTTATTTGTGCACCTTTGGCATTCAGAAAGGTCTGTTAAATTCTGTTGGGCTAGCACTAACGCTATACCGATTACTGAATTCTAAGAACACATCAGTCATTTCAATGGGAAAGAGGAGGGGGGAAATTGACTGGTATCTGGATCCTGGTGCTGGAGTCTCCCGCCAGGGGGTGGTAGCAGCAGCGGACGGCGGCAGTCGATAACGACCACTTGAGCTCGGGTATTCAAGACATGTGACGTCACGCCACTGCACGGAAGCACGCCGAAGCACAGTTTTGCTGCAGTGGGTAATTAAAATGTCCTCTGCAGGTGGGAACGATACGTTTTGTATTAATGTAACATCCATTATACCTCTGAACGATAGCCCGGGACATTTTACCAACATTTTTGTGGTCTCTGATTGTTAGTGCTCTATTCAATTATGTGTCATTTTTCTGCTATCTAATTGCTGGTGCTCTATTTTCCTAGTACCTGATTGCTGGTCCTCTGTGGTCTTCTGTGTTCTGGCACCCTTCATGTTGTTGCTCTATTCAGTGTGAGTGCTAAGTGTGAAATTACGTCAATCACAGCGTCACCTCCTCCTCCTCCTCCTCTCTTCTTTTCTTCCTTATTAATTCTTTTTTTTTTTAATTTTGCAAAACTTCAGGTCTATCTTTGTTTGTTTCAGCCAACTGGTCTTCAAATTTTACTAACATTAATGATTGTAAAATGTTTCTTATTCGGGCTGTTTTCATCCGTCTTGCATAAGTTTCCGCAAAATTGTCGGCTTTTTTTGCTAATTTTATGTTTAATTTGTCTTTTCGTAGGGTTCCTCTTTAGGGTCTTCTAATCCCACTTCCGTCTATAACAAGAGCACAATGGATTTTTGTAAGTATTTCCATTCATGTTCCTCGACGTCGTGACTTTTAATCATTCACTACTACTCTGGGTTCTGCTTCATATAAGGACTCTGTGAAAACAACCGTGTCATATATGGGATACTGTTCTTTTGTTGTAGTGACTCTACGTCAGCTTATCGTTTTTAGTTGCTAAACTCAATGATAACAGGGGGAGCAAATCACAAATAAACATACAAGACGCCAATGAAAGTTCTTTTAAGCATTTCGAGGGAGATCACAATATATTTCGAAAAACATCTCAAATCCCATGAAGTTAAAATACATGTGGCTTTGCTCCAGAAAGCCAATAACGACACAACAAAAACGTAAGTTCAAAATGGATATTCGAAATTTAAGGAGCGAACTTCAACAGACTGTCCTCTCCTAGACAGTGGCAAACGACTCTTCCAACAGACAGCGTCATATTGAAGCGCCGCTGTAACGACAGACAGGAAAAGAACTTTGTAACTGCCGTCACTTAAGTGAGCTCGCAAGATTCAAACCTGACTACACGTGGGAAGGTGATTCATGTGACAAAAACAGCGTTTATCTCTAACAATTTGTGCCACTGCGAGTAGTAAGTATAGTACCTAAACTATCTTCTTGTAACACTGTGGAAATGAAACTTATCACACCGCCTTTGAGTGTTATTCTGATTATCAGTGCCTAGTATGAATACAGTACCTATCCTGACCTGGAACGGGAAAGCGTTCTACAAAGTATGTGCAACGACATTGTCTACTATGCTGTGGAGTTGTCCGACTGCTCATTTTGTTTCCTGTTGTGATACTGATGTATTGAGATCTTGAGAATGTTCCGTTACAGTTCAAAAATGGTTCAAATGGCTCTAAGGACTATGGAACTTAACATCGGAGGTCATGTCCCCTAGAACTACTTAAACCTAACTAACCTAAGGACATCACAAACAGCCATGCCCGAGGCAGGATTCGAAACTGCGACAGTAGCAACTGCGTGGTTCCGGACTGAAGCGCCTAGAACCGCTCGGCCACAGCGGCCGGCTTTCGTCACAGTTCCAGATAACGTTGTGTAACACGCTCCTAGCGTGAATGATAACGTCAACTTTCGAAGGGTTTCAATACAATGGCGGACTTAATACTCTGATTTTAGATATTAATGTGCCATACAGGCATTCAACATTTCTGTCCCCATGACAATGAGCTGTTATACGAAATGTTTCAGAAATAAGTACAGAAGTTGTGTGGGATGATGGTTGGATATTGGCGATCTTTTTAAGTTTACGAGCATGGGGTCGCTGAGGCGTATTTATGACTGTGGGCGACCTCAGAAAGACATCGGTCCTCCTGATGGTGCGATAACTGGTGGTACATACCCGTAAGTTTGGATGTCTAATGTCTTTCGTTTCCACTGGTACCCGCGGCCTAACTAGTTCCCTTTGTGCTGATTCGGTGATGTATACCTGAAGTGAGCTGTCATTTGGTGCAACACTTGACGGCGAATTACGTTGAGGTGAAAGCGAAATACACAAAGATAAGGTACAATGGAACAATGGTATGCACATGCAAATGTAAAAAGATTGTTTACTCTGTGTTATCGTGCGTAGGACGTGGAACGTTTCACGTTGAATGAAGTTCCAGACTTGCATTTGGCCTTTGGTGCTGCAGGGAACTGTGGAAGGAGACCGGCGTCTGCACACAAAACGATATTCAAACAGACGAATACCAGGTCAGAGAACGTCTGCTACTGTAGATCATCGCCTCCATGAAAGGGGCACCGTAGAGGGAGGTTTCCACGCTCGAGGTCGACCACAGAGTGTACGCAATCCTGGTTTCGTGGAACGAGTACTACAAATGTTCGACAACAATCCTTCAGATAGCATAAGCTCCGTTGCTCATGCTCTAAATGCTAGTTCTACCAGTGTTTGGAAAACTTCGGCTTCATGATCATCGAGTATTTACTGCAGTAATCACCGTGTACAGCGATGTCTCCTCTTGCCGTTGTGTGGCACACAAACTATCAGTGACCCCATGATGGTATACTTAAAATGATTGCATATAGCCAACCTACAACCCCACAAAAGTTCTGTACTTATTTCTGAAACGTCCGGTACATTCTTCATTCGTTTGTCAAGTGCTTTCGTAACAAAGATTTCATTATATTTGTGAGAAGGGGGGAAGCCTATTCTGCCATAAAATAATAATGGGCCTTGTACGTCTCACCCGGAAATGGAGATGGGTCTGATAAATAAGATGGCCTTGTTACTGTTCTACAAGCGCGTCCATCGATGTTGCTTCCATTTTTACCTGTGTCTACTGTACAAATAACCAGCCTGCGTCTGCAATGCCTAACAATTCTAATGAAGCCGGCCGGTGTGACTGAGCGGTTGTGGGCGCTTCAGTCCGCAGCCGCGCGACTGCTACGGTCGCAGGTTCGAATCCTGCCTCCGACATGGATGTGTGTGGTATCCTTAGGTTAGTTAGGTTTAAGTAGTTCTAAGTTCTAGGGGACTGGTGACCTCAGATGTTACGTCTCATAGTGCTCAGAGCCATTAGAACCAATACTACTGAAAAACTCTTTGTGGTTCACAAAGGCAGATCACGAGCGCCGTGGCACCTCTGTTATTCTTACATGTTTCCAATCGACACTATAGACATGAGCTGCAGAAAATAGAATCGGTTTGTCATCTCCTCCCATCTAGCTACAGAAGGCGCAGGCATGTATTCAGGTTGCAGGTTCAGCAATAAAACCTGTGATGTTTCGTGACTAAACTGTGGAATGGCGATTCAGAGAATAGAATAAGAGTACTTTCAACAAAAATCCAGCACCTTAGTACTTGCAAAACAACGGAAGCTGCATTGAGTTTATTTTGCGCTCCGTATATGGAGCAACATACCATGATTGAGAGCTGATGTTTCTTTGAAACGTTTTAAAACAAATACTTGCTTCGCAAACACAAATTATTTTCTTCTCAGCTCATCTTGAGGATATTAATATTCTCTCTTTCGGACAAATAGGATGCATCCGATTCGTTGTTTTTCTCTGAAACTTATCCTTTACTTTCTCTACGGCGGTACAGAATCAGTTTTGAATTTTCGTATAAAAAGTCTGGAAGCATTCGGAATATATGTGCAGCTCTCTTATAACGTCGAATATTTCTTATTTCTTGCCTTTTCCGACGATAACGGATTTATCTAATATCTTCTCCGCTGCTGAATATTGGCGAGTTGCAAAAGATGTAGTGCGCCACATTCTTCGACACACTCAGGTGCATTCGCCACGTCGCTTCTCCCTCCGCGCCGCTTTTGCCATTGCTCGCGCCTTACATCCCCACTTCATAACTCTATACCACAGTCTGCGTTTCTGATTTTGTAACGAAACTGACGCACACGAACAAATACAGCAGTTTCTGCCATTCCAACATTTCGAGGTGCTAATTTAAATTTGTCACAAATGTAAGCAGAAGAAATGCTTTTCTTCGTAAGACTTTCGCGCCATATCGTTCCGATGAACAGCTATAGAGTCATAATATCAACGGAAAATAATCTCTAAATTTGTTTGTAGGAGAATGTGTAGTCTTCTGCCCTTTTCATACCGGACTATTTAGACACGTCAAGAGGAGCTCGTGTTAACGTCAGGATTGCGACGACAGCAATCCTGTACATGTGTGCCACAACTGACTGACTGATGTGCATTTTCAGAGACAGTTCGACTGTTCAGCCTCGCATTGGAGGCTGAAAATGGAGACTGAAAGGGTTCATAGGCTGCACATTTCTGATAGTAAGACGTGTCCTAGCGCTTCGATGTTGAACTTCATGTGAAAAACATTTCCCTTGTTTCTACCAAAAAAAGAAGCAGATACTGTGCAGGGCGTACCGACTCTTATCTCCGACTAAGCGGGTTTTATCACAAACAGGCACCTGGCAATCAGCACTCGAAGTAAACGATAAGCTGATACGCGACTGCACGCTATCGGAATTCCACGAACGTCAAAGCTGTCCAGGAACTTTCCGTTCTGCGTCCTTCGGGTGCAATGAGGACTGGATGGGAGGCAGTGAGCGCCGTTTGGCAAAGTTTCAGACACCGAGCAGCCAGAGCACAGTGCCTGCAGCAACTGCGGCCGCCTGTGCAGTACGTTGCGGGGGCGGGTTGCGGAGCAATGGGCAGGAACACCGTGTCCCGGGGAGCAGGCGCCGCTGCCGGATTCTGAATACGTGTCTGAACAAATTATTCAGCGATTGTCATCGCCTTCCATCACACACGACGTTTTGGCTAACAGTAGATACATACGAACAGATACCGTAGATCTTCTTCCATTATGAAAGTGTTCTAGATATTGACTCTAAGTTTGGAGTAGTTCTTACGAGAAAAACATACATTGTACCTTCTAACACATTTGTACGGCTCAGAGAACTTTTGACTTATGCAGCCCATTACGTTACAGTGGGCTTCATGTGATCCACCAGAAGCTGTGGTCTGGCATATGAAGATAGCAAAACGAAAGCCAAGGTTTTAAATTTCACGTTGAAGAAATCGTTCAGACAGGAGAATCGCACAAATATACCATCGTTTGACCATTGAATGGACGACCGTATGGACGACATAGGAAAAAGTATCCCTGGCGTAGAGAAACAATTGTAAAAGATGAAGACAAATAAATCGCCAAGTGCGAATGGAACCCTAATTCGGTTATTCAAAGACTACTCTACGGCACTGGGACCTTACTTAGCTTGCATTTATCGCGAAACTCTCACCTAGCGCAAAGTCCCAAGCGACAAGAAAAAAGCGCAGTTCGCTTCCGTGTAAGGAGGGAGAAAACGGAAATATTACAGACCAATACTCCTAAAATCGGTTTGCTGCAGAGTCCTTCAACATATTCTCAGTTCGGATATAATAAATTTTCTTGATCCCGACAAGTTTATGTCCACGAATCAGCTTGGTTTCAGAAAGTATCACTCGTGCAAAACTCAGTTTGCCCTTTTCTCACATGATATACTGTGAACTGTGGATGAAGGGCAGCAGACAGCTTCCATGTTTCTAGATTTCCGGAAAGTGTTCGACACGGCGCCCCATTGCAGCATTAGTAGTGTCCAGATCCATACAGTCACGTTGTTTAAATATCTGGGCGTGACTATGAAATGTAATGTAATATGAGGATCGTGGTACGAAAGGAAAGTGGTCCACTTCGGCCTATTGGGAGAATTCTAGGAAAGGGTGGTTCCTATGTAAAGGAGGCCGGATATAGAACGCAAGTACGACCTATTGTTGAGTCCTGCTCCAGTGTTTCGGATCCGTACCAGGTCAGCTTAAAGGAAGACACTGAAGCAGTTCAGTGGTGGACTGCTAGATTTGTTACCGGTACCTCTGCCTCGTGATGACTGGGTGTTGTGTGATGTCCTTAGGTTAGTTAGGTTTAAGTAGTTCTAAGTTCTAGGGGACTGATGACCATAGATGTTAAGTCCCATAGTGCTCAGAGCCATTTGAACCATTTTTGTTACCGGTACGTACGAACTACTTGCAAGTGCTACGGAGCTGCTTCGGGAACTCAAATATGAAGCCCTGGAGGGAAGACGATATTCTTAGAGCTGCTACAAATATTTAATTCTAGTCTTGATTCGCCTCGGAAAACATCATACGTCAATATGCTTACATGTTGTTGTTGTTGTGGTCTTCAGTCCAGAGAATGGTTTGATGCAGCTCTCCATGCTACTCTATCCTGTGCAAGCTGCTTCATCTCCCAGTAACTACTGCAACCTACATCTTTCTGAATCTGCTTAGTGTATTCATCTCTTGGTCTCCCTCCAAAACTTTTATCCTCCACGCAGCCCTCCAATACTAAATTGGTGATCCCTTGATGCCTCAGAACATGTCCTATCAACCGATCCCTTCTTCTAGTCAAGTTGTGCCACAAACTCCTCTTCTCCTCAATTCTATTCAGTACCTCCTCATTAGTTATGTGATCCACCCATCTAATCTCAGCATTCTTCTGTAGCACCTCATTTCAAAAGCTTCTATTCTCTTCTTGTCCAAACTAGTTATCGTCCATGTTTCACTTCCATACATCGCTACACTTGTAACTCTACGCTACTGCGCACGATACTTATTAAAGCCTCTACAATGGTAAGTTGACGGGCTTCACCTTATAAGAAAGGATTTTGGGGTAGATATTGACCACGTGTACCCGAATGGAGGCAAAATCAGACTTTCACCCACTCAGTAACAACAATGATGCGTCAAGCAAGTCTGAAGTGCAACTACACGTTAGGACGGACAAGAAACGACACAGCAGATGCTACCAAATTGTTAATAATACGGTCGCCAGCCTAATTAGGCATTAACTGAGTTTCTTCCCAGTACAAGTTGATGTATGTTCATACAAAACACCACGTAATAGCACTGCATAATAAGGTAAATTTTAGAACCAGAAAATCTACTGAACTAATGATTTCACTTTCTGTACTAATGTGAACAAGCCATAAATACACAACAATACACTATAATGTTTACTACAAACTTCGTACTGTCTATTGATCTTATTAAAATCGGGCATAGGTTACCCTAGAAATAGCACTTTCGAAACATACATACAATGTCAATTTTGAAAAAGGTAAAACACTAATAAATTTTGGTTTTATATTGACTTTAACTTTGCTAGTCAAATCAGTTCAGTACACTTCAGAATTTAAATGAATAGAAAAGAAAAAGGGGGGGGGGCTGAAACTGTTATGTTCACTGTACTGAGATTTTAATTTATCGAAATCGTTAAGCACTCAAGGTTTCCAATACATGAGTTACTACTCTTTTTGTCTTATTTCTTGCTTATTTAACTATTTGTCTCAAATTAATTAAACTTCATTACTAAACCAATTTCAACATTATCTTCCAACTTTGCCAGACTTATATATTCATTAACAACAAAGTTCTTTAAGAATCATTCTAACATAGATAGGTCTGCAGGTAAGTATTATTAACATAAACTTTAAATCTTCATTTCGGGACACTCGGATTGCACAACATGTGGAAAGGACCCTGTCTAGGTTAGTGATGAGGATAATTAAATGATAGGACAGTTCTGGTAAAAGTTAAGTTGTTATTGAACAGTAAGGAACAAAAGTAACACTGGTCCACACGAATACAGTACTAAAAGTTTCAACCTGTTCGTGTCGATGCGGCGGTTGGCGGGCGGCGAGATGGCGAGGCGCAAAGCACACATACAATCACAGCTATGGCTCTTGATGTATCGGCACTTTGCTTCTTCTTACCGTCGCAATACTTTTCCCCATTAGTGCCTATGGAATATAGCCATGCTGTATAGTCGTCGGAAACGGCACATCCGAGGCTCAATGAAATCACGTTTTCCAGGAGAGCCTCTTCGATCCAGAGCGTGTTTCTCAGACCGATGCCCAACTCCGACTACTACTGCTGAGCCCGTTGTGCCGTGCAGCGCCCGTGTGCATTTTCCCGCGCTCGCCTGCCATCCACCTTTTACCGCTCCCCTACAGACAGGGTATTCACCAAAGGTTTTACATTCTACATATCCTAATACATTGCCTACGTATGGACCAGACGCCCAATTACAACTTTAACATCTTACAACAGTTTCAACATTTCTTACATTTCCATTTTGTTATAATATTGCTTGCAATTTGACATAAACATTAATATTCACATCGAAAATTGTTTACAGTTTCTTTAACATAATGACATGAAAAGAAAAAGAAATGAAATCAGAACATCGATTACACTAATTTAACGAAAATCAGAAGAAAAAGATTATTATATGTACAGTTGTTGTTGTTACACATGCCCCTGTTTCCAGTAAATTTCACTAAGTGCAAATTTGATGGGAACACTAATTTTTATATTTATACAGTGGTTCTGAATCTTTGTGTGAATTTCCCATCCAAAAAAATTTATACCACAAGCTTCCCTTCACTCACATTATATGGGTCTACACTTTTTAACATATCAAGAACATTTACTTATCATTTACTTAAGTGCCTTTGGCACAGTCCAATCTCCTATCACAACATTATTTAAATAGCAAATTACTTAATTTTACTAAATTTCTCAAAGAAATAATTTCAAAATCTGGAACACAAACATTTAACTACAAAAGCAAATGCAAATATCTATATACACTATAAAACAATTTGTTGCTGCTGGCATTGAATGGCAGTTCATTTCCTTGCTTACTAATAAACACACAATAATATTTAGAAAAATCACTACATATATTTGCTGCCTATTATTCAGATTTGGGCAGTCCATTTCGCATCATTTTACCACATCACCTGTACCACACTTACAATTCTCCATTGACTATTTATCTGCCCTCATTGGTGTTTGGCAGTCCTTTATATTATGACTCATATACTGCCGACTTTGATTTTTGACAGTCCCATCTTTTAATTGACTTGCAGCATTTACCCATGTTTTTCATCCCTTTTCTCCATACATCTTTACATTTACAGTACATTTGGTAATCTGAAACTCACATAAGTACATTAGCACACTGTCATTGGTATACATACATTTACAAAGATTAATTACATTTGGAATAAATTAGTTTCAGCATAAGATACACCATATTTAATGCAAATTGCTCTCTGAGAGTACTTTGGTCACTCACTCCTAGGAACATACAGTTTCAGGTCCACAACATTTCTTACACCTAAAGGTCTCTTGGATTTTGGGTAGATCAGGTAGTAAGCATTATCGTGTGGAATGTTCTGTACTATATACGGTCCATTATAAATGTATTTAAATTTGGAAATTTCATGGTTCAGTTCACTAGACTTTTCGTGGGATTTTAAAAGAACATAATCCCCAATTTTAAATTTTGAAACTTTCAGATTATTATCATGTCTTTTAGATCTAGATTCAGCTTTTGCTTTGCCCTTTTTCTGACTAATTCTTTCTTTTGACTCATCCCCAGGCTTGTACAAGGTGGAAACTCTAGTTTTTCCTCAATTAAACTTTTACTTCTGCTGCCTAACAAAATTTCTTCCGGTGGGAACCCAGTAGATTCATGATTTAAGGTGTTCATGACATTCTCAAAATCCGATATAAATCTGCCCCAGACTCTAATTCATGCCCCTTCCTGTTTTTTCCGCAACGCACCTGGGTCGACCGTGACATCGCCCCAAAATACGTTCATGACCTGTGAACCATTTATATCTGGCGGCTTTTTCGGTTTCTGGAGTTCAAAGTCTTTGCTTACTTGAACCCTTTGCAAAATAAACACTGAGTCGTCCGGTGGCTCCTTCTTTCTGTGTTCAGTCTCAACATCTGGATTTTGTTTTGAAACTTCGTCATCATTAGGTACAATATCGCAGTTAGCTGTATTCCCATTATTTTCACTAGTACCGAAATACTCGTCATCTGAACTATCGTCCGAATCTGACCATTCTGGATCGCTTTCAGGTTCTGACATAAAAGCTTTTCTGAGACAGGCATTCATTGCTTCTTCTGCATTTTCGTCAGGCTTTGATTTTAAATCAGTATCTTCTTTTGACAAAACGGCCTCATTATCAGCTTTACTCACATCCACTGTTACTTCATATTTAGTGTAATCCTCGTGGCCTTCAATTACTTTTAGGTAATTATCTGCCCCTTCTCCACGGTGTCTTTCGGTAGCAGCTTGTACTGTTGGCGGATCATTAACAGAAGTTACTTCCTCGTCAATGCTTAGGATTTCATCCTCCAATTCCTTTCTATCTTTAACCTTCGACCTATCGGTAGCACGCGTACTTTGCACGACGCTATTTACTCTCTCCTCTTTAAACTCGGGCCACGTCACCTTATCGACGTCCCTACTATCTCTTTTTCACTAATTAACTTCCTTGCTTCATACTCCTTCTTAAAATCCTCCCACTCACATTGCTTGAGGCCCTTGTACAGATCGTCGATCTGCACACGCCAATTACTTACTTCCGCTAATTCATTCTCGCCTTTTACTTTATTGCTAACACTGCTAACCGCACCTCTCTGTGTATCCACAGTTTCATCTATTATTTCCTTCGCCACGGAATTACCACTCGTAATGTATTCACCAGCTCTTACGGCAATGTTCGTATCTAATGCTGCCTCATCGCTAGCGGCTTCTCTCTGAACAGCTCTTCTGCTAGGCTGGGCCGTTGCCCTCTGATGCTCCACTCGCCTATTAACAAGTATCTGCGCGGCAAAGATGACTCATTCGCGCTCGCACCTGACGCTTGTTTCGCAACAACACGTTGCGTCGTTCCACGCCTGTCTCTAACCTGTCTCATAACTTTACTGTCGGTCCGGTAACATTTCTTAAATCGGGGCCGGTATATACTGTCCGCTTCCGTTTGGCCCGCAACGTTCGCGGAAATCAGTTTCCCGCGTCGTTATTATTTTGCGCGGTGTACCCTCTACCGCGACCTGGATAACTTCCTCTTCCTCTTCCTCTACCTCTACCTCTACCTCTCTGTATCATATTGACGCGAAACCCATCGCCGTCATTCCTCTCGTCATTATTACGGTTATTCCTGTTACTAAAATTTTGATGATTGGCACGACTTTCGCGCCAGTGGTCTTCGTCTTCGACCCTTTCGAGAAACGCTTGGAAGCTGCGATGATTGCTTCCCACGTATCTCTTCGAATCTTCTGGAAGCTTTTTATATAGCTCCCATATGATTTCCGAATCGGATCTTCTCCCTCTTAAGTGTGTCAACTTCCGGTACCAATATTCGCAGAAATCTTTCAAAGAATTCCTGCCCCTGTTATCATGAAGCTTGGCCATGATAAACTCGCGCCATAAATGATCCTGTTTTTGTCCGGACCAATATTCTTCCGTAAACTTTTGCTTAAATTCTTCGAACATTCGTGCGGTATTCAAATTAATTCCCCAGCGCTTAGCATCACCTGCTAAGGCGCTAATTACTACGTTTATCTTTTCCTGATCAGACAAGTGTTCAGGAAATATCCTCTCGCAATTTTTGATGAAATCTAACGGATGCCATCCGTTATGTTTCTTGGCGGGATCGAAGCGTTCCTCACCTTCTAACAGCTTCGTAAGTGGTGTGCCACTACAGACAACACCAGGTCTATCTTTAATTTTACTCTCAAGATCGAAAATTTTGCCTTGAATTTTCGAAGTATTTTGTTCACATTTTTGTACACATCCGGTAACTTTCTCACCTAAATCTCTTTCAGTGTCTGAAACTGCCTTTTTCAATTGTGAGATTCCGTGTTGACATTCGTTTACGATCTCAGTTTTAAGACCGAAAACTTTTTCGTCTACTTTTGTTTCAACCAGAGGCTCTACTTTCTCTTAGATGTTGAGGATTTCAACATCAAGTCTACTGTTAATGTTGTCAATTTCCCCCTGCATAGTATCCATATTCTTGTTAATTGAGTCAATTTCAAATTTCATAGTATTTACTACAGAGCTTAAATTACCCACTTTTTGTTCTACCTGTTCTATTTGTTTACTAATTTTAATTCCTTGTTCTTCGACCTGTGCTTTAAGCTGCCCAACGTGTGTTTTAAGCTGCTCGTTCTGTGTTTTGAACTGATAACTTTGTGTTTTAAGCTGCTCGTCAACGTGTGTTTTAAGCTGCTCGTTCTGTGTTTTGAGGTGCTCTGCAACGTGTGTTTTAAGCTGAATATTCTGTCCCGCAATTTGTTTGGTTAATTGTTCAAATAAATCGTTCATGCTTAAAATTTTCGCACTGTTTTGTTCTACGGAATCTGTGTGTTCTGATCCTACTTCAAAAGTTTCTTTCGGTTCTTTCTTTATCTGTGGAGAATCAAATATGTCAGTGGATTCATTCACATACCCACTATCATCTACAAAGTCACCCTCTACTTCTTGTTTTATCCCTTGCTGTGTTCGAGGGACTCTCGACATTTTAATCTGTTCGTTAACGTGTTCGTGATATTGTATGTACGCCAATTGTCTTCCGCTAACGCCATCTGTTATCTGGCTGTGTACACTCCTGTCATTGCCATGCGCATCTTCCATTATGCTCGGCACATCTACCGTGTCTACACTCCTGTCCATACTGAATGCAAATTACACCCCACTCCACCGTACTTGACGTTCACTGCTATTTACTTTACTGAATATTATTGCAATTCGTGCCACTGAACATCCACTGTTCGGTATTCACGTTAATTTGTGACCGACAACAACTGGATGTCCTGTCACCGGGAAGCCACTTGTAACACTTCGCTACTGCGCACAATACTTATTAAAGCCTGTACTATGGTAAGTTGACTCACCCTCGACCGTCGCCTCTCCTGGACTCCCCACCTCCGGACAATCCAAGCCAAGGCACGCTCCCGACTCAGTCTCCTCAAGCTCCTCTCCGGCCGTACGTGGGGTCTGGACACCTCCACCATCCTCCACACCTATAAATCCCTCATCCACCCTATCCTTTGTTATGCCCATCCGGCTTGGATCTCCGCCTCCCCTACCTTTTATAAATCCCTCCAAATCCTTGAACGCCATGCTCTCCGCCTCGCCTTTCGCATCCGTCTCCCCTCCCCTACGCGGATCCTGTATGATCTCATCCCCTTCCCCCACCTCCTCCTTTTCCTTGAAAGGATACGGATCCTGTACACCTCCCGTAAACTCGATCCTCCTCACCCGCTCGTCTCCCCGATCCTCTCCCACCCCCGCCCGCTGCCGCGCCTGTATTCCCACGTCCCACCCGGTCTCCATCTCTCCACCCTCCTTACCCTCTCCCAAGGTGGCTTCCGCCAGCTCCCCCTCCCTGATGATGTCCTCCACCCCTCCATCTACCCCTCCTATCAACTTTGACCCTGCCCCCCCACTTCCGATGTCCTTTCCTTTAGGCACCCTCCCTCCCTTCTCTTTCCTTTTCCTCCGTCCCCTCCCTCCACCCCTCTTCCCCCGGGCTTCCCCTTCCCCCCTCCCCCTCTCTCCCGTGCCCCTGGCATCTCTGCTCTGCTCTGCTCTCCCCTCTCCCTCTCCCCCTCCCCTTCCTCCTCCTCCTCCCTTGGCAGGTCCCCGGACTCCCACACGCTCAGTGAACATTCGCGCGCCGGAGATCATCGCCATCAGTGTCTCGTGTGTGTGCCTTCGTCTGTTGTAGTGTTCTTTCGTCGTCACGCCTCATCTGTTCACGTGTGCCGTCGCCGTCGTCCGTCTTCTGTGCGCCGTGTCAACGAGTGTTAATGTATTTTCGTCCAGCGTGAACGGCTTCGTGTTTATTGTTTTTGTATCTACATTCTTTGCCCGCCATTTTTTTGTATTGTCTGTGTCACCTATATATCGTATTATTGTACCCCTTAAGGCTGAAGAGCAGCGTATTATGCTGCTGCCAGCCCGCCTTGTATGAGGTGCTTAAAATTACAATATAGAAAAAAAAATGGTAAGTTGACGGGCTTCACCTTATAAGAAAGGATTTTGGGGTAGATATTGACCGCGTGTACCCGAATGAAGGCAAAATCAGACTTTCACCCACTTAGTAACAACAATGATGCGTCAAGCAAGTCTGAAGTGCAACTACACGTTAGGACGGACAAGAAACGACACAGCAGATGCTACCAAATTGTTAATAATACGGTCGCCAACCTAATTAGGCATTAACTGAGTTTCTTCCCAGTACAAGTTGATGTATGTTCATACAAAACACCACGTAATAGCACTGCATAATAAGGTAAATTTTAGAACCAGAAAATCTACTGAACTAATGATTTCACTTTCTGTACTAATGTGAACAAGCCATAAATACACAACAATACACTATAATGTTTACTACAAACTTCATACTGTCTATTGATCTTATTAAAATCGGGCATAGGTTACCCTAGAAATAGCACTTTCGAAACATACATACAATGTCAATTTTGAAAAAGGTAAAACACTAATAAATTTTGGTTTTATATTGACTTTAACTTTGCTAGTCAAATCAGTTCAGTACACTTCAGAATTTAAATGAATAGAAAAGAAAAAGGGGGGGGGGCTGAAACTGTTATGTTCACTGTACTGAGATTTTAATTTATCGAAATCGTTAAGCACTCAAGATTTCCAATACATGAGTTACTACTCTTTTTGTCTTATTTCTTGCTTATTTAACTATTTGTCTCAAATTAATTAAACTTCATTACTAAACCAATTTCAACATTATCTTCCAACTTTGCCAGACCTATACATTCATTAACAACAAAGTTCTTTAAGAATCATTCTAACATAGATAGGTCTGCAGGTAAGTATTATTAACATAAACTTTAAATCTTCATTACGGGACACTCGGATTGCACAACATGTGGAAAGGACCCTGTCTAGGTTAGTGATGAGGATAATTAAATGATAGGACAGTTCTGGTAAAAGTTAAGTTGTTATTGAACAGTAAGGAACAAAAGTAACACTGGTCCACACGAATACAGTACTAAAAGTTTCAACCTGTTCGTGTCGATGCGGCGGTTGGCGGGCGGCGAGATGGCGAGGCGCAAAGCACACATACAATCACAGCTATGGCTCTTGATGCTTCTTCTTAGCGTCGCAATACTTTTCCCTTTAGTGCCTATGGAATATATCCATGCTGTATAGTCGTCGGAAACGGCACATCCGAGGCTCAATGAAATCACGTTTTCCAGGAGAGCCTCTTCGATCCAGAGCGTGTTTCTCAGACCGATGCCCAACTCCGACTACTACTGCTGAGCCCGTTGTGCCGTGCAGCGCCCGTGTGCATTTTCCCGCGCTCGCCTGCCATCCACCTTTTACCGCTCCCCTACAGACAGGGTATTCACCAAAGGTTTTACATTCTACATATCCTAATACATTGCCTACGTATGGACCAGACGCCCAATTACAACTTTAACATCTTACAACAGTTTCAACATTTCTTACATTTCCATTTTGTTATAATATTGCTTGCAATTTGACATAAACATTAATATTCACATCGAAAATTGTTTACAGTTTCTTTAACATAATGACATGAAAAGAAAAAGAAATGAAATCAGAACATCGATTACACTAATTTAACGAAAATCAGAAGAAAAAGATTATTATATGTACAGTTGTTGTTGTTACACACTCCATACAAATACTTTCAGAAACGACTTCCTGACACTTAAATCTATACTCGATGTTAACAAATATCTCTTCTTCAGAATCACTTTCCTTGCCATTGCCAGTCTACATTTTATATCCTCTCTACTTCGACCATCATCAGTTATTTTGCTCCCCATATAGTAAAACTCTTTTACTACTTTAAGTGTCTCATTTCCGAATCTAATTCCCTCAGCATCACCCGACTTATTCGACTACATTCCACTATCCTCGTTTTGTTTTTGTTGATTTTCATCTTATATCCTCCTTTCAAGACACTATCCATTCCGTTCAACTGCTCTTCCAATTCCTTTGCTGTCTCTGACAGAACTACAATGTCATCGGCGAACCTTAAAGTTTTTATTTCTTCTCCATGGATTTTAATACCTACTGCGAATTTTTCTTTTGTTTCCTTTACTGCTTGCTCAATATACAGATTGAATAACATCGGGGAGAGGCTACAACCCTGTGTCCCTCGACTCTTATAACTGCCATCTGGTTTCTGTACAAATTGTAAATAGCCTTTCGCTCCCTGTATTTTACCCCTGCCACCTTCAGAATTTGAACGTGAGTATTCCAGTCAACATTGTCAAAAGCTTTCTCTAAGTCTACAAATGCTAGAAACGTAGGTTTGCATTTTCTTAATCTAGCTTCTAAGATAAGTCTTACGGTCAGTATTGCGTCACGTGTTCCGATATTTCTACGGAATCCAAACTGATCTTCCCCGAGGTCGGCTTCTACCAGTTTTTCCATTCGTCTGTAAAGAATTAGCATTAGTATTTTGCAGCCGTGTCTAATTAAACTGATAGTTCGGTAATTTTCGCATCTGTCAACATTGGAATTATTATATTCTTCTTGAAGTTGAGGGTATATCGCCTGTCTCATATATCTTGCTCACCAGATGGTAGAGGTTTGTCAGGACTAGCCCTCCCAAGGCTGTCAGTAGTTCTAATGGAATGTTGTCTACTCCCGGGGCCTTGTTCCGACTCAGGTCTTTCAGTGCTCTGTCAAACTCTTCAAGCAGTATCATATCTCCCATTTCATCTTTATCTACATCCTCTTCCATTTCGATAATATTGTCCTCAAGATTATCGCCCTTGTATAGACCCTCTATATACTCCATCCACCTTTCTGCTTTCCCTTATTTGCTTAGAACTGGGTTTCCATCTGAACTCTTGATATTCATACAAGCGGTTCACTTTTCTCGAAAGGTCTCTTTTTCCTGTAGGCAGTATCTATCTTACCCCTAGTGAGATAAGCCTCTACATACTTACATTTGTCCTCTAGCCATCGCTGCTTAGCCATTTTGCACTTCCTGTCGATCTCATTTTTGAGACGTTAGTATTCCTTCTTGGCTGCTTCATTTACTGCATTTTTATATTTTTTTCTTTCATCAGCTAACTTCAATATTTCTTCTGTTACCCAAGGATTTCTAGTAGCCCTCATCTTTTTACCTACTTTATCCTCTGCTGCCTTCACTAGTTCATCCCTCAAAGCTACCCATTCTTCTTCTACAGTATTTATTTCCCCCATTCGTGTCCGTTGTTCCCTCATGCTCTCCCTGAAACTCGGTACAACCTCTGGTTTAGTCAGTTTATCCAGGTCCCATCTCCTTAAATTCCCACCTGTTTTCAATTTCTTCAGTTTAAAAAAAAATGGCTCTGAGCACTATGGGACTTAACATCTATGGTCATCAGTCCCCTAGAACTTAGAAGTACTTAAACCTAACTAACCTAAGGACACCACACACATCCATGCCTGAGGCAGGAATCGAACCTGCGACCGTAGCTGTCGCGCGGCTCCAGACTGTAGCGCCTAGAACCGCTTGGCCACTGCGGCCGGCCGCACATTGCAGTTTTGTAGCTATTGCAAATTGCCATTCTTTCTGCCTGTGTATTACTAACAGTTTCACCTACATTTTTCACATCTTTCTTCATGTTAATAAGTACCTCAGTTGGAAAACCTGTTTATTATTAACTTTTTCTAACTTCTGGTTATTTCTTTCCATTTGCTCACTCTGTTTCTTAAGTTATACTGGCAGTGTTTTCAGACTGTGTTTTCATAAGTTTTTCATTTTGTGCCCGAATTTTTTCGCTTAAAATGGAAGTATTCTTGTCTTGTGCTTTCAGCTGTGTATGCATACTGTATAGTAATCCATACAATGCATTTTGTAGACTATTGTCAACCATCTTGTCCTCCTCCTGTGAATCTTCTTCTTTCTTAATCTGAGATGGACTTACAGCATAGAAGTCTCATCCCCCAAATCAATATTTTCTACTTGCTTTTCCATTAGCAAAATCGATTCCTCTCTGTTCTGCTCCTGATCACTGTTTACAGAAGTGTCATCACCCTTATCCTTCTGCTTTACGGCTTTATACTGCGTATACTTATCTTAACTCATTTTTAATAATTGCTTAAACCACATACATAATCTTCCCCCATGAACCATGGACCTTGCCGTTGGTGAGGAGGCTTGCGTGCCTCAGCGATACAGATGGCCGTACCGTAGGTGCCACCACAACGGAGGGGTATCTGTTGAGAGGCCAGACAAACATGTGGTTCCTGAAGAGGGGCAGCAGCCTTTTCAGTAGTTGCAGGGGCAACAGTCTGGATGATTGACTGATCTGGCCTTGTAACATTAGCCAAAACGGCCTTGCTGTGCTGGTACTGCGAACGGCTGAAAGCAAGGGGAAACTACAGCCGTAATTTTTCCCGAGGACATGCAGCTTTACTGTATGATTAAATGATGATGTAGTCCTCTTGGGTAAAATATTCCGGAGGTAAAATAGTCCCCCATTCGGATCTCCGGGCGGGGACTACTCAAGAGGACGTCGTTATCAGGAGAAAGAAAACTGGCATTCTACGGATCGGAGCGTGGAATGTCAGATCCCTTAATCGGGCAGGTAGGTTAGAAAATTTAAAAACGGAAATGGATAGGTTAAAGTTAGATATAGTGGGAATTAGTGAAGTTCGGTGGCAGGAGGAACAAGACTTTTGGTCAGGTGATTACAGGGTTATAAATACAAAATCAAATAGGGGTAATGCAGGAGTAGGTTTAATAATGAATAAAAAAATAGGAGTGCGAGTTAGCTACTACAAACAGCATAGTGAACGTATTATTGTGGCCAAGATAGACACAAAGCCCATGCCTACTACAGTAGTACAAGTTTATATGCCAACTAGCTCTGCAGATGATGAAGAAATTGATGAAATGTATGACGAGATAAAAGAAATTATTCAGGTAGTGAAGGGAGACGAAAATTTAATAGTCATGGGTGACTGGAATTCGTCAGTAGGAAAAGGGAGAGAAGGAAACGTAGTTCAAAAAATGGTTCAAATGGCTCTGAGCACTATGCGACTTAACTTCTGAGGTCATCAGTCGCCTAGAACTTAGAACTAATTAAACCTAACTAACCTAAGGACATCACACACATCCATGCCCGAGGCAGGATTCGAACCTGCGACCGTAGCGGTCACGCGGTTCCAGACTGAAGCGCCTTTAACCGCACGGCCAAGGAAACGTAGTAGGTGAATATGGATTGGGGGGAAGAAATGAAAGAGGAAGCCGCCTTGTAGAATTTTGCACAGAGCATAACTTAATCATAGCTAACACTTGGTTCAAGAATCATAAAAGAAGGTTGTATACCTGGAAGAATCCTGGAGATACTAATAGGTATCAGATAGATTATATAATGGTAAAAAAGAGATTTAGGAACCAGGTTTTAAATTGTAAGACATTTCCATGGGCAGATGTGGATTCTGACCACAATCTATTGGTTATGAACTGCAGATTGAAACTGAAGAAACTGCAAAAAGGTGGGAATTTAAGGAGATGGGACCTGGATAAACTGAAAGAACCAGAGGTTGTAGAGAGTTTCAGGGAGAGCATAAGGGAACAATTGACAGGAATGGGGGAAAGAAATACAGTAGAAGAAGAATGGGTAGCTCTGAGGGATGAAGTAGTGAAGGCAGCAGAGGATCAAGTAGGTAAAAAGACGAGGGCTAATAGAAATCCTTGGGTAACAGAAGAAATATTGAATTTAATTGATGAAAGGAGAAAATATAAAAATGCAGTAAATGAAGCAGGCAAAAGGGAATACAAACGTCTCAAAAATGAGATCGACAGAAAGTGCAAAATGGCTAAGCAGGGATGGCTAGAGAACAAATGGAAGGATGTAGAGGCTTGTCTCACTAGGGGTAAGATAGATACTGCCTACAGGAAAATTAAAGAGACCTTTGGAGAGAAGAGAACCACTTGTATGAATATCAAGAGCTCAGATGGCAACCCAGTTCTAAGCAAAGAAAGGAAGGCAGAAAGGTGGAAGGAGTATATAGAGGGTTTATACAAGGGCGATGTACTTGAGGACAATATTATGGAAATAGAAGAGGATGTAGATGAAGATGAAATGGGAGATAAGATACTGCGTGAAGAGTTTGACAGAGCACTGAAAGACCTGAGTCGAAACAAGGCCCCGGGAGTAGACAACATTCCATTAGAACTACTGATGGCCTTGGGAGAGCCAGTCATGACAAAACTCTACCATCTGGTGAGCAAGATGTATGAGACAGGCGAAATAACCACAGACTTCAAGAAGAATATAATAATTCCAATACCAAAGAAAGCAGGTGTTGACAGATGTGAGAATTACCGAACTATCAGTTTAATAAGTCACAGCTGCAAAATACTAACGCGAATTCTTTACAGACGAATGGAAAAACTGGTAGAAGCGGACCTCGGGGAAGATCAGTTTGGATTCCGTAGAAATGTTGGAACACGTGAGGCAATACTAACCTTACGACTTATCTTAGAAGAAAGATTAAGAAAAGGCAAACCTACGTTTCTAGCATTTGTAGACTTAGAGAAAGCTTTTGACAACGTTAACTGGAATACTCTCTTTCAAATTCTGAAGGTGGCAGGGGTAAAATACAGGGAGCGGAAGGCTATTTACAATTTGTACAGAAACCAGATGGCAGTTACAAGAGTCGAGGGGCATGAAAGGAAGGCAGTGGTTGGGAAGGGAGTGAGACAGGGTTGTAGCCTCTCCCCGATGTTATTCAATCTGTATATTGAGCAAGCAGTAAAGGAAACAAAAGAAAAATTCGGAGAAGGTATTAAAATTCATGGAGAAGAAGTAAAAACTTTGAGGTTCGCCGATGACATTGTAATTCTGTCAGAGACAGCAAAGGACTTGGAAGAGCAGTTGAACGGAATGGACAGTGTCTTGAAAGGAGGATATAAGATGAACATAAACAAAAGCAAAACGAGGATAATGGAATGTAGTCAAATTAAATCGGGTGATGCTGAGGGGATTAGATTAGGAAATGAGACACTTAAAGTAGTAAAGGAGTTTTGCTATTTGGGGAGTAAAATAACTGATGATGGTCGAAGTAAAGAGGATATAAAATGTAGACTGGCAATGGCAAGGAAATCGTTTCTGAAGAAGAGAAATTTGTTAACATCGAGTATAGATTTAAGTGTCAGGAAGTCGTTTCTGAAAGTATTTGTATGGAGTGTAGCCATGTATGGAAGTGAAACATGGACGATAACCAGTTTGGACAAGAAGAGAATAGAAGCTTTCGAAATGTGGTGCTACAGAAGAATGCTGAAGATAAGGTGGGTAGATCACGTAACTAATGAGGAGGTATTGAATAGGATTGGGGAGAAGAGAAGTTTGTGGCACAACTTGACTAGAAGAAGGGATCGGTTGTTAGGACATGTTCTGAGGCATCACGGGATCACAAATTTAGCATTGGAGGGCAGCGTGGAGGGTAAAAATCGTAGAGGGAGACCAAGAGATGAATACACTAAGCAGATTCAGAAGGTACTAGGAGATGAAGAAGCTTGCACAGGGTAGAGTAGCATGGAGAGCTGCATCAAACCAGTCTCAGGACTGAAGACCACAACAACAACATACATAATAATTTATACTGCTGTTCCTTTCTCCTAACCACTTTAACAAATTCTTCCTCCTGAGACCTTAATACGTCTTCCAAAAGAATCATACCTATCTGTAAAATGTGTAACTGTATTTACTTATTGTGGTGTGCGTATTGTAAGACCTTCGGTACACACACCATCAGATTATTTGACTTGTTCCTCTAACGAAGTACACGAGTGTCAGCAATATGTCTCGTGGTCTTATCATGGCGTGTTTATCTTCTGCTGTTAGGTCAGACAATAGAAATGCCACTTGCACGCTTAGAGCAGCAGACTGACGGTGACCAACTTTAAACAGAACTTGATTAACTTCCACACACATTTATTAAAATAGTAACAAGCATAAACCTTACGTAACTTGATTCTGGATGCTATTTACAATTGACAATCTGAAGTTCCTTTGGTCTTGGTACGTTAATCTTATTCTCACATATCTCTGATACTTGACAAAGTTTCTATACATTTCTCTTCATGGCTATGTACAGGAATATGATAATCTTATTAGGTGCAGACTGAAACTTGACTATAGACTGGTACAGACTAATGCAGACTGGTACAGACTGGTGCAGACAAATGCAGACTGACTAATCGGAGGTCTGTACACTCGTTATAATACCTCGCGCATTCAGGTATCACTGTGCGAGTGTGATCCGTGAGGAGAAAAGGTTCTACGTTAGCAGCAATCTCATTGGCTGCATTACATATTAATACGCGGATCGGCGGAAGCAGAATTTGGTCCGTCTCTAAGGCAGTGCCATCTCGTAGTGCGGAGATGGACGAGCGCTGCGCCTGCGCTGTTGTGCTTAGTGGGGCGCGCTCTACTGGGAAAGTTGTGTACGCGCTGACTACGCGGAACTATGTACACAACACTTATGGACTTTTAACTACTGTAAAAAGTTTTGTCATCAGGCGCCACGTATACCCCCTATTGCTATTACTAGAATTTAGTATGCTTTTACGTAAATAACAGAAAACCCTGTCTCCATGATGCCACGTATAACCGTCTTACTAAATGTGATTTAGTTTCCAAATAAAGTAGACTACGGGAGGATAATCCTGCTAATACGGAAAGCTAATCAATAGAGTTATCCTTTTTACAGGATTTGACTGTGTGTTTTGTCTGATGGGTAAGTAAATTAGACTATTCATTTCTTATCCAGTGGTTAGAAAGAAACGCAGTATGAATAATACTATATTGAAGCTAGGACAACTCAGATCAAAGTTCATCTAGTGTTGTAAAATAAGAACTAACGTTAGCCAGTCTATCCTGGCAAGAAAACAGTAAAGTATTGGAAAAACAGAAGTATGAATTTTGCCTATTTTTTGCTACTGTTTAAGTTGCTTTCTCAAATAAATATTACTCCACGTAAACAACGTTTGTGCATACAAGGGAATTTCTTTTTGACAACGACACCCTTATACATAACGTTTTTAAAAGAGAAAAAGACCACTAGATAACTTCAAGGAAGCAGGGAGCTAAGAAATTTCGGCGGGCGGGGGGGGGGGGGGGCACCTTTCGAAAAGCACTACCTATAACCAAGCAACTTAAATACTAAAAATGCTTAAATACTAAACTGCGCACTTTTTATACTGAAGATTTCACTTCAAGAAAACTTCTTTGTTACTGGAATTCACTTTCAAAAGCTATTACTCTCATTGTTTACACAAAAACAATTTAAATGATGCCTCTTTATATTAATTTGGCACTTCATATGTCTGTAAAACACGATACTCCGATTAATAAAACATCGGTAGGGAACCCTCAATAGGTGTATGATTAGGATGAAATAACAGGGTGAACCAGTATCTTTTGAAGTTCAAGAATGATTATTCATTAATCAAACACAGTTTAAATTAATACTTCACGCAGTACAGAATTAGAATACAAAAAGTCTTTATCTGGTGGCTGTAGGCTTGGGTGTGGCGAATAATTATAACGGCTGCACTAACCACAGTACAACCTGCAAGTTTCTTGATGTATGGGCTCAGTTTGTCTTCTTGGCGTCGTTCAGTTTTACATACAGTAGCTATGCCGTAAGCCATTACTTATTTCCCGCGCTTGCTCTAGGTAGCGCGCCAATTCGCCATTGCCGCCTTTTCGACTACCCAGAGCCACTTCCGTTCCAAACAAAAGCACACTGGCTTTTGCTTGACACCTATTTCATACAGTGTCCCTAAGCGTGACCTTTTCTTACAATTGTCAAATTTACATCAACATGAACAACCGGCTGACAAAGGCAATGCTACAGTTGTTGTCTCCCATAAGGACTACACTGATAAGATGCACAGCCTGCCAAATGACGATTCCTACCGGAAGATCAGCGTTGACCCTACAAAGAAGGTGGACAACAAGACGAGGTCGCTTCTCCAGGACGCAGATTTACCGGAGGGTGACGCTAAGAAATTGTTACCCCAAGGTCCGGTACCGTCTAGACTATATGGACTCCAGAAGGTTCATAAAGAGGCGGTACCATTACGCCCCATTGTCAGCAACATCAGGGCACCTACATATTTGTTGGCCAAATACCTGACGGGAATATTAAGTCCTTATGTGGGTAAATGCCCTCATCACATCCGTAATTCCGTGGATTTTGCTAAACGCCTTGATAGCTTCATGTTGGGTGAGTCAGATATCATGGTGAGTTTTGACGTCGTTTCCTTGTTCACGAGGGTACCCCTGCGAGAGTCACTAGAATTGATTAGTCAGAAGTTTGACGAGAAGACCACTGAACTTTTTAGGCATGTCTTGACTTCCACGTATTTTCTTTTTAATGGAGAATAATACGAACAAACGGAGGGAGTCGCCATGGGTAGCCCACTCTCACCGGTGGTGGCGAATTTGTACATGGAGAACTTCGAGGAGGAAGCCCTTTCGTCATCCGAATGGAAACCTACTTGCTTTTTCCGTTACGTGGACGACACGTTCGTCATCTGGCCACATGGTATGGATAAACTCCTTGACTTCCTTACACATCTAAACTCCATACACCCCAACATCAAATTAACTATGGAGACTGAAACGGAGGGTAAACTACCTTTCCTTGACGTCTTGGTCAAGAGAAGGCCTGACGGCACCCTAGGCCATGGGGTGTATCGGAAGACAACGCACACTGATCTGTATTTGCACGCAGACAGCTGCCACCACCCTTCACAGAGGAATGGGGTGCTTAAAACTCTAGTACATAGGGCGCGCACTATCTCTGACGCAGAGAGTCTACCCCAGGAATTGGAACATGTGAGAACTGTATTTCGAAAAAATGGGTACTCAGAGTGGCAGATTCAACGTGCTCTCCGCCCAACCACTACAGCACAACCTGTGGAGATGGATGAAATCACGAGGGAGGAGGTAGGCACTGCGTTTATCCCATATAGAGGCGCACTCTCGGGGAAAATCGCCCGCATTTTGAAGAAACACCGGGTCGGAACTGTGTTTTGTCCTCCAAATAAAACTCGTGCACTGGTGGGGAGCGCCAAAGATGACCTCGGTTTGAGGAAGGCCGGCGTGTACCAGATTCCGTGTCAATGTGGCAAGTCGTATATTGGTCAGACGATGCGTACCGTCGAGGATCGATGATCGATGTATCTGAGCAAGTCGGCGGTCGCTGAACATTGTTTGTCGGAAAATGACGCTATGGAGTATGAACGCACGAGGATTCTGGTACAGACGTCGAGATACTGGGACAGCGTTGTTAGAGAGGCCATCGAAATTCGCACCAATGACGACCTCATAAACCGTGACTGTGGCTATAATCTTAGCAAGGCTTGGGAACCAGCGATTGGGTTAATCAAGACTAAATCGAGCAAATGTATAGTTGTGACGACCACGGCGGACAGAGCCATCACACCGACGTCATCTCAGACGCCGTCGCAATCTGTTCCACCGCGCAACCGTGGCGCGGGGCGCGGACGGCGGAGTGAGCGCGCCGCGGGCGGAGGGTATTTAAATCGGCCGCCGCCGCGACCGAACCCAGTTCTCCCTGAGCAGCCATAGTGTACGGATCTCGGTGCCGGCACGTTCACAGGAGCTCAGTCCGTCAGTTCGCCTGATGATGGCGACATGTATGATCGCCGAAATATTGTGCCCGTTGGACACTGTAGACCGGCAGTACACCCGTGGATATTTTGAATATATACACAAGCAATTTTAAATACAAAATGCCATCAGAAAATATTTTAACGTAATAAACAATTTATATAGTATTTTAAATACATTACTGACATACAGTGCAAAGAACTTCAACCTCCAGTACAGTACACTTTACTTTACACATACAGAAAATAGGGTACCAATATGCGAAAATTTTAAAGCAAAAATTTATAAAAAATATAGATGAAGCATTACGGATTTATGAACAGCCCTGCAGGTTTCATGGTGTCAGTTCCTTCCAGCACTACTTGAGACATTAGTCGAGTCCATGCCACGTCGTGTTGCAGCACTTCTGCGTGCTCGCGGGGGCCCTATACGATATTAGTCAGGTGTACCAGTTTCTTTGGCTCTTCAGTGTTATTTTACTATTTGAGGAGCGTATACTTGGAGTTCCTCCCTTAAATTTTTTCGCCTTACAGTATTTACGTAGTTTATCCGTTCTCCCGATCACTGTGCTTGGATGTTCATTACATTTTATAGTCATGCCTCATTTTTTAAGACACCTTCTTGCGCATCCTGTATTTGAAGATGTCTTCAATGATTGTGCCGCGACCTGACTTTCTAAGCGAAGTTTATTTATTACTTCTGTAGTCTGTTCATCACTACTATTGCTATCCGATCTTTTTCGTGTTTTTCTGTATGTTTGCTTTGTTGCCGATCTGTCTCCGTAAAATTTTAACGTTGCTCTTCTATTACATTATTTCTTCTTTGTTGGGAATTTTGTTGTAACACTGCTAGGCATGCTTCTCCTTCTTGATCAATTTCGTCGTTCCGCACTATCTTCTGTCTTTTCGACACTATGTGGGGTCGCTAAAATTGCTTTTACGTTTGGGTATTTTGCTCCAATACGTTTTCACGGTCTTTGTTATTGCACATACGTATTAATTAATTCTCCTTTAAATGTGGAATTGGAACTAAATCGCAGTTTTCATGAGCACTTTTTTCTTTGTTATTTTCTTCCTGCGATTATTATAAACAATATTGAGACGCGTTAGGCACAGATTGCACCGCATAATCGTTTTTTCCTTGACTGATGACGGGCATTAGCATTAATGGCCTGCTCTAGCGTAAGTCAACAGCTGATCTAACAAAATAGGGTTTCGTATGTCTAATTCCAAATGTTCCTCGTCGAAATTTGGTAGCCAGGGGTGATTTCTCTTCGTGCGAAATGATTAAGTTACTTTAATTATATTAAGAACAGTGTAGCATAATTAAATTAGTTTAATGCAGGAAATAACTCAGTCAGCTGAAAATTGAGTCCAAGTGCATTTCGAAGTTACTGGTAGGTGTGCTTGTCGAGAACTGACGGAGGAATTAGACAAACTCGCAATACTGCTTGTAGTATTAGACCTTTCCCATATACACTCACCCAAGCACATTTGCAGAACTGTTTATAACGGTTAACTACGAGGCTCAATAAATCAGGAAACTCAATTCTTTTGTTGACGTCAGAAAGAGTTTGATTAGTTGTTGCATCAGGAATTATTTTCAGCAGTTCGTCGGGCATCTCGAGCGAAAACTGAGTAGTAGATAAACACTGTTCAAAGTGCAACTTTTGCAAGACAGCGGCGGTCAGCGGGTGTAGTCGCTTAGAACGATCAAAGTGTTGGCAGTCTAAAAAGCTGTTCTCTGTGCCGCCTGCTAATACTTTCGTCTGAACCAGTACTTCAGCCAATCCACAGTAAGCTATGAATTTTTCTATTGCTTTAAAAATGCTATCTGTTTGCGGAACCCGCCGAATGTACGAAAATATTATTAAATTTAGGCTCTTCACTTTCTTGAACATGCATAGCCGTTTCGGCTCTGCTCAAATCATGTTACGATAATCGCTTCTTCTACACATTCTTCAGCTATTCCTTGGGTCATGGCAAGTGTTTCGTTTAAATCAGCATAAGACATTAGAGAAGAATGTATTGGAGGCTAGTAGACAACTTTTTGAATTCCACTACAGAACAGAATCAATTATCGAAAAAGACATTTCCCTAAAAAATCTTTATCAGTGGCTACTTCCGTAGCTCTTCTGCAGAAGCAGATTACGCTGTTAAAAGAATCAGTAGTAAGCATCTGCATGCTTGCTGTCATTTCAGAGTAATATGGTCGGATTCTTCGTGAAAGTTCAATAACCCATTACTTGCCAAAACTTTATTAGTTAATTTTTTTCAACTTTTTTTACATTAATGTTAACCCTGAGTAATAAATGAAAGAAAAAGCTGCTCTGAAAAATTTCGCTGTATTAGTACAAAAACCAAATGCTGTCCTATTTTGGGACATTGGCAAAATTAGCTGACAAAAAAACAATAATCCAGAATGAGATTTTCACTCTGCAGCGGAGTGTGCGCTGATATGAAACTTCCTGGCAGATTAAAACTGTGTGCCCGACCGAGACTCGAACTCGGGACCTTTGCCTTTCGCGGGCAAGTGCTCTACCAACTGAGCTACCGAAGCACGACTCACGGCCGGTACTCACAGCTTTACTTCTGCCAGTACCTCGTCTCCTACCTTCCAAACTTTACAGAAGCTCTCCTGCGAAACTTGCAGAACTAGCAGGAGAGCTTCTGTAAAGTTTGGAAGGTAGGAGACGAGGTACTGGCAGAAGTAAAGCTGTGAGTACCGACCGTGAGTCGTGCTTCGGTAGCTCAGTTGGTAGAGCACTTGCCCGCGAAAGGCAAAGGTCCCGAGTTCGAGTCTCGGTCGGGCACACAGTTTTAATCTGCCAGGAAGTTTCAAAAAAACAATAATGTTTACAATGCAGAAAACTATAATATAAATCGTGAACAAAGTACAAACGCCGTTTGCAATAGTTTTTAGTATCTGTTCAGTATGAAGTGAAACAAAATACTCTTCACGTACACCAACATTGCACCTTTCACACATTTTGTTGTTTTTTTCTTGCAATGTGCACATCTCTTCTGCATTTTACTTGGCACGGTAAAGTGTTTTCCAGGATCTAGTCGTACATCTATGCTCACCCGTTCTCTCTGTGGTGTTCTGCATTTCGGTGTTGATCCTGTTTTCTTTGCAACATACATCATCACTGTTCTCCTTCAGGCATTCAGAAGTAAGACCTTCTCATTTGGTATGTGCGACGTTTAGCTACTACGCAGATATCATTCATCTGGGTGAATAATGACTACAACACTTCTTTGATCTTATCATCGTGCTATCAAGTGATATCCGGTTGTCGTACAGAGGAATACTACCCGTATGAACACTGTACTGTTCAGTGAGATGCGGCTTTGTAACACATATTTCCTTTTTATTTGCCTGTTAGCATCTTTTAACATAACTTAAAGGAGTAATAGTACCGTAATTTGTGACTACGCATATTGGTTTGTTGTCCCTTCATTTCACTAGCAAAACTTCATTACCTATGTCAAACATGTAGTCATAGAATTCTCATTAATTTCCCTTCTCCATTTTTTGGTATCAACCAAGGGACATGCTTTAGCTACCATCGCTCTTATTGTGAATAGGGCTCATGCACCACTTTTCATTTCATGTCCTAATGCTTTTCTTCGCTAAGTTTCGGGCGGTAAATCGATAACAGTGGCGTCAGTCCTGCTGCTTTTAATTTCTAAAGTACCTGTTTTATCTTGTGCAATATAGCCATCGTACAGTGAATTTTCTTCACTGTCTTCTTCATCTGTTATTTCATCTGCATAGGGTGGAATGATCACCAATTATAAGTCATCAGCTTAAACTTCACTCACTTCATAGCTCTCCATTTGTGCTAGAGCTTCTGCTAGTGTAAGTCAATGCAGCAAGTTTTTATTTTAGTTTAATTCTAAAATGCGAAAAGGATTATTTCAGTCTGCTACCTAATTCTGGGGAAAATATCAGTGTAAAGAAAGTAGATCTCAGCAATGTAAGTACTAATTTTTCTATGAAATGTGTGTACGATAATACGGTACATCAACAAACGAGTGATAATATAGCATTATTGTGACATATAACATAAATTGATATTGAAATTACTTCAGGAAACCTGGATTATTCTGACTGTTACATGGACAGACAACTAAATCAAGATTGATTATTGTACGGAAACTACCAGCAGGCATACAGTGCAGTTAAGTTCGAAGATAGGAAACAGGCCAATTAATTCCTTTCCCAAAAGAGGCTAGTTAGAAATAAATATTTATTTTCAATATTCAGGCATTATAGCAGTCAGTTCAGTCTTTTAAGTACAACAGTCAAAAAGTTTCGTTGATTACGTAGAGGTAAATAAAATATTTGTGTCCCAAAAAAGGGACAGTGGTAAATAATCGATTAAAGCGTCGTCTTTTCCGTTAAGAAAGTCCATATTCTCTCCTTTGCCAGCAAGTGGCAGAGCTGAAGAAGTCGTGGCTTTAGTTTCTTCAGGATCACCGTTTTCCGCATGGGGAAACATAGATTATTTGAAGTGTTTTGCGCGTTCCACCTTTTCCTGAAGTCATATCAACGAAGCGATCAAAATTATCAGACGCTACGTGAGTGCTCCGTTCACTTACAGTGTCGATATCGGCAGGCATTATCTTACTGCTCTATAGGTCATTTCCGTCGCCATCTCTTCAGCGAAATTATACTGTATGCCACTATCTGTAGCACATCGTGAATACATGCCGAGAATTCACCAAAGACTTTAAAGCCAAAGCGAGGGTTAAATTTATCTCTGGTTTACATTTACCTTTTGTAACAGTATAAATCATATCGCTGCACAACGACGTCATTTTCACTGCGATCTCGTTACAAATTGTTGTCTGTGCCCAAATTCAAGTGATTTCTCGCGGATCTCGCATTCTCCATGAATCATCAACAGTTAAATGACTCGGTAACAATTTTAAATCCGTAGTTCTTATGCATTCCACAAATAAGAAGCTACACCTTTGAATTTATTACCTGATTGTGTCTCGAAATATTTGGCGTTATTGGCCATTACAGATACGTCGACGTCTGCCTTGTAAACAATTTTTTATTTTTTTTACAGCATGGTCCAACAGATGCTTCTATTCTCAGATGGTCGCCATATAACTTTTCGCTGTTTTTTACGAGTCGTCAGGTCGCAGTTTTGTTATTTCTTCGGAGTTTATTTTATCCTCTCCGAAATCAAATATTAGAGCTTTGAATCCGGAGAACAACTGCGTAAGGGCCGTAACTTCAGCATTTTCAATTATTTCTCTGTCAATAAAACCTATACGGCTCTCGTAAGGAAATGTATGTTGCTGTCTACTCTCTTGCCAAATAGATTGTTTATGTTTCTCGGTTTTCCGCTTCTTCCTTTGCGGATAAGCAGTGAAACATGTCTAATGATAGCTAATACTTTGATTACTAAGTTTTGCAATTACATCAGAATAATTTAAACTCTCCATAGTCATCTTCTTCCCCCACGAACCATGGACCTTGCCGTTGGTGGGGAGGCTTACGTGCCTCAGCGATACAGATGGCCGTACCGTAGGTGCAACCACAACGGAGGGGTATCTGTTGAGAGGCCAGACAAACATGTGGTTCCTGAAGAGGGGCAGCAGCCTTTTCAGTAGTTGCAGGGGCAACAGTCTGGATGATTGACTGATCTGGCCTTGTAACATTAACCAAAACGGCCTTGATGTGCTGGTACTGCGAACGGCTGAAAGCAAGGGGAAACTACAGCCGAAATTTTTCCCGAGGACATGCAGCTTTTCTGTATGATTAAATGATGATGGCGTCCTCTTGGGTAAAATATTCCGGAGGTAAAATAGTCCCCCATTCGGATCTCCGGGCGGGGACTACTCAAGAGGACGTCGTTATCAGGAGAAAGAAAACTGGCATTCTACGGATCGGAGCGTGGAATGTCAGATCCCTTAATCGAGCAGGTAGGTTAGAAAATTTAAAAACGGAAATGGATAGGTTAAAGTTAGATATAGTGGGAATTAGTGAAGTTCGGTGGCAGGAGGAACAAGACTTTTGGTCAGGTGATTACAGGGTTATAAATACAAAATCAAATAGGGGTAATGCAGGAGTAGGTTTAATAATGAATAAAAAATAGGAGTGCGGGTTAGCTACTACAAACAGCATAGTGAACGTATTATTGTGGCCAAGATAGACACAAAGCCCATGCCTACTACAATAGTACAAGTTTATATGCCAACTAGCTCTGCAGATGATGAAGAAATTGATGAAATGTATGACGAGATAGAAGAAATTATTCAGGTAGTGAAGGGAGACGAAAATTTAATAGTCATGGGTGACTGGAATTCGTCAGTAGGAAAAGGGAGAGAAGGAAACGTAGTAGGTGAATATGGATTGGGGGGAAGAAATGAAAGAGGAAGCCGCCTTGTAGAATTTTGCACAGAGCATAACTTAATCATAGCTAACACTTGGTTCAAGAATCATAAAAGAAGGTTGTATACCTGGAAGAATCCTGGAGATACTAATAGGTATCAGATAGATTATATAATGGTAAGACAGAGATTTAGGAACCAGGTTTTAAATTGTAAGACATTTCCAGGGGCAGATGTGGATTCTGACCACAATCTACTGGTTATGAACTGCAGATTGAAACTGAAGAAACTGCAAAAAGGTGGGAATTTAAGGAGATGGGACCTGGATAAACTGAAAGAACCAGAGGTTGTAGAGAGTTTCAGGGAGAGCATAAGGGAACAATTGACAGGAATGGTGGAAAGAAATACAGTAGAAGAAGAATGGGTAGCTCTGAGGGATGAAGTAGTGAAGGCAGCAGAGGATCAAGTAGGTAAAAAGACGAGGGCTAATAGAAATCCTTGGGTAACAGAAGAAATATTGAATTTAATTGATAAAAGGAGAAAATATAAAAATGCAGTAAATGAAGCAGGCAAAAGGGAATACAAACGTCTCAAAAATGAGATCGACAGAAAGTGCAAAATGGCTAAGCAGGGATGGTTAGAGAACAAATGTAAGGATGTAGAGGCTTGTCTCACTAGGGGTAAGATAGATACTGCCTACAGGAAAATTAAAGAGACCTTTGGAGAGAAGAGAACCACTTGTATGAATATCAAGAGCTCAGATGGCAACCCAGTTCTAAGCAAAGAAGGGAAGGCAGAAAGGTGGAAGGAGTATATAGAGGGTTTATAAAAGGGCGATGTACTTGAGGACAATATTATGGAAATGGAAGAGGATGTAGATGAAATGGGAGATAAGATACTGCGTGAAGAGTTTGACAGAGCACTGAATGACCTGAGTCTAAACAAGGCCCCGGGAGTAGACAACATTCCATTAGAACTACTGATGGCCTTGGGAGTGCCATTCCTGACAAAACTCTACCATCTGGTGAGCAAGATGTATGAGACAGGCGAAATACCCACAGACTTCAAGAAGAATATAATAATTCCAATACCAAAGAAAGCAGGTGTTGACAGATGTGAAAATTACCGAACTATCAGTTTAATAAGTCACAGCTGCAAAATACTAACGCGAATTCTTTACAGACGAATGGAAAAACTGGTAGAAGCGGACCTCGGGGAAGATCAGTTTGGATTCCGTAGAAATGTTGGAACACGTGAGGCAATACTAACCTTACGACTTATCTTAGAAGAAAGATTAAGAAAAGGCAAACCTACGTTTCTAGCATTTGTAGACTTAGAGAAAGCTTTTGACAACGTTAACTGGAATACTCTCTTTCAAATTCTGAAGGTGGCAGGGGTAAAATACAGGGAGCGAAAGGCTATTTACAATTTGTACAGAAACCAGATGGCAGTTATAAGAGTCGAGGGGCATGAAATGGAAGCAGTGGTTGGGAAAGGAGTGAGACAGGGTTGTAGCCTCTCCGCGATGTTATTCAATCTGTATATTGAGCAAGCTGTAAAGGAAACAAAAGAAAAATTAGGAGTAGGTATTAATATTCATGGAGAAGAAGTAAAAACTTTGAGGTTCGCCGATGACATTGTAATTCTGTCAGAGACAGCAAAGGACTTGGAAGAGCAGTTGAACGGAATGGACAGTGTCTTGAAAGGAGGATATAAGATGAACATCAACAAAAGCAAAACGAGGATAATGGAATGTAGTCAAATTAAGTCGGGTGATGCTGAGGGGATTAGATTAGGAAATGAGACACTTAAAGTAGTAAAGGAGTTTTGCTATTTAGGGAGTAAAATAACTGATGATGGTCGAAGTAGAGAGGATATAAAATGTAGACTGGCAATGGCAAGGAAATCGTTTCTGAAGAAGAGAAATTTGTTAACATCGAGTATAGATTTAAGTGTCAGGAAGTCGTTTCTAAAAATATTTGTATGGAGTGTAGCCATGTATGGAAGTGAAACATGGACGATAACCAGTTTGGACAAGAAGAGAATAGAAGCTTTCGAAATGTGGTGCTACAGAAGAATGCTGAAGATAAGGTGGGTAGATCACGTAACTAATGAGGAGGTATTGAATAGGATTGGGGAGAAGAGAAGTTTGTGGCACAACTTGACTAGAAGAAGGGATCGGTTGGTAGGACATGTTTTGAGGCATCAAGGGATCACAAATTTAGCATTGGAGGGCAGCGTGGAGGGTAAAAATCGTAGAGGGAGACCAAGAGATCAATACACTAAGCAGATTCAGAAGGATGTAAGTTGCAGTAGGTACTGGGAGATGAAGAAGCTTGCACAGGATAGAGTAGCATGGAGAGCTGCATCAAACCAGTCTCAGGACTGAAGACCACAACAACAACAACATAGTCATCTTTATTTGTATCAGTTTTTCTGACTAAGTAAATATAAGACGACCTCTGTATTTTCCACTTGTGTTTTGCTTGTGACCACAAAACAGGCGACCGTGTTTGCGTGGGAACTTGATGGCTTTGGTGGAGGAGCTGCAGTTGATGAATCCCGAGTCTGCGTCTATTCAAATTATGTGCTGTTGACGATACGCTGAATGATGAGTCTTCAAATTGCACCATGCCTCTCGTCAATCGAATGAGGGATAGCTGATGTTAATCGTGGTTCCTGGAATAAATAACATGTTGAAGAATTTAATTACAAAATTTAGTTTCATGGAATTTCAGTGAATAAAAAGCCAATGAAATGTGATATGTGTCCTCGGAGTCTTTCGTGATGGCATGCTTCAATAAAATCTTCTCAGTTTACAACGGATTACAACCCACGACACTTTAAATAAAATACTCGAGCTTTCGATCGCTGTATCCCTCAGCGTCATTGGGAGCTTAATCACTGACTGCCGGACACGGCACGGTTCCTGCCTGTAGACGAGGGTCACTTCAAAAGAAATGCACACTATTTTTTTAAATCCATCTTTTATTCTACATGTTTGAAAGTTTTACAGTGTGTAGATACATCCTATAGGAACAATATTTTCATTTCTCCACATAATTTCTATCCCTCTCAACTGCCTTACACCATCTTGGAACCATCGCCTGTATATCAGCACAGTAAAATTCTGGGCCAACCTGTTGGAGCCACTGTTTGGCAGCGTGCACAAGGGAGTCATCATCTTCAAAACTTGTTCCACGGAGAGAGTCTTTCAGTTCCCCAAAGAGATGATAGTCACATGGAGCCAGGTCAGGACTGTAAGGCGAGTGTTTCAGTGTTGTCCATCCGAGTTTTGTGATCACTTCCATGGCTTTTTGACTGAGATGTGGCCATGCATTGTCGTGCAACAGCAAAACATCCTGCTTTTGCCGATGTGCTCGAACACGGCTCGACTCAGTCGTGCTTGAAGTTTCTTCAGTGTCGTCACATATTCATCAGAATTTATGGTGGTTCCACTTGGCATGAAGTCCACAAGCAAGAGTCCTTCTGAATCGAAAAACACCGTAGCCATAACTTTTCCAGCAGAAGGTGTGGTTTTGATTTTTTTTCTAGGGTGAATTTGCATGATGCCACTCCATTGATTGCCCCTTCGTCTCTGGTAAAAAATTATGGAGCCATGTTTCATCACCTCTCACAATTCTTCCAAGAAACTCATCTCCACCATTCTCGTACTGTTCCAAAAGTTCGCTGCATACCGTTTTTCTTGTTTCTTTGTGAGCGACTGTCAACATCCTGGGAACCAATCTGGCCCAACTTTTTTTAACGCCAACACTTTCAGTATTCTGCAAACACTTCCTTCCCCTATCCCAACGTAGCACGGCAATTCGTTCACTGTGGTGCGTGTGTCAGCACTCACCATTTCGTTAACTCTTTGCACATTGTCTGGAGTGTGTGCAGTACGAGACCTGCCGCTGCGTGGACAATCCTCAATATTGCCGTGTCCGCTTTCATCAAGTAACCTTCTTGCTGTACTGTACTGCGATTGACAGCAGCATCTCCAACACCTTTTTCAACCTCTTGTGGATGTTACCCACTGTCTAGTTTTCACAGCACAGGAATTGTACGGCAGCACGTTGCTTTTGACGAACGTCAAGTGTAGCAGCAATCTTGAAGACATGCTGTGACGGCGCCACTCACGGGAACGGGTTGAACTAAGTTTGAAAACAAGCGGGAAGGCTGTATCTACACACTGTAAAAATTTCACACATGCAGAATGAAAACTGTATTTTTACAAAAATAGTGTGCATTTCTTTTGGAGTGACCTTCGTAGATGCAATGGCAGCGTACCGTTCCTTCCAGCGAGGGCCGGAGTGACGCATGCTGGCATCTCATAGCATCTCCGGCCCGCCAAGACACCGAGCGACGTCAGATGGCGCGAGGGCCGCCACCAACATTTTTGAAAAACTGCCGCCTTCGCGTCCCTACAAGCTTCAAGACTCCGACTTTGCTTTCGCTCAGTATCCGAAGCCCTATCCCATGCCTGCTAGGTACGAAACTCTGTTAAAACTGTTGCTTTCTACTCTGATTTCAGCCATTTCTTTTATAACAGAATCCCATTAGACGAAGTTTAAGCAAAAATTCTCGTTTTTTCAAATTTTATTTGGTACCCGTTTTCTAGATATCTGTCAGCCACGGCCGACGTCTCAAGTTGTCTCTGTTTAATATGTCTTGGGTGCTCTGGACAACACGTAGCAACTCTGAAAATAGCTTGACCTACGTAAATGTTACCACATTTACAGGGGACACCACGATCGGCAGGAACTCGAAGATCTAAATTGACTTTAATGGGACGTAACATAACTCTTACCTTGCAGGCGGGCCGGAACTCCGGAGCACGCGCCCTGTCTTGGTACTAGGTGGACCATAGTATGGAACGAATGCAACCGCTCTGGCCTCTTTCGCCGATTCACGAGGCGCCTTTCGTTCGTGGCAACTGAAAGTTTCTGAAACAGCTCTCTTGCTGGAACCATTTTTTCTGAAGATGCGCTTCAAATACTGGAACCATTTTCTCTGAACATGTGCTTCTAATACTGAAATTCAGACGCTACATCACCGTCGTCAAGAGTAATTTTTGCTCTATTTGTTAATGTATTCGGGACTGCTTTCCAGTGTGGCGGGTGCTGAAAACTGTTGGTGTTCAAATGCCGGTCAGTATGCGTAGATTTTCTGTACACTGAATGACCAAACCGGCCGCCTCCCTTCCGACTTGCCATCCCTCTCCAATTCCACAGTAAATTTAATGTTAGGATTGACACCGTTGCTGTGGTCGACGAATTACTGCATTGCGTTTTCACTGTGAGACCATTTCAAGAAGGTGTCGTCAACATATTGTAAGAAGCAAGACGGACGCGGCGTCGCAGAAAATACAGCTAGGTCTTCAAAGTGCTCCATGAAAACTTAGCGACTGGCTGTCCCATCCGTCGTCTCGTCACATTCGTTGCGGTTTAGGAAGTACGTTGTCAATTAGTTACTGCGGGACAGCTTGACGATCTCAGGTGGAAACTGTAGGGTCAAAAGATCCAGCGTGTTTTGTACTGGTATCGTCGTAATAAAGGACACAATGTCCAGCCTAACCATTGTGTCACTTTGGCCTAGCTGTAATTTCCCGGGGGCCTAACGAATGACTGTGAGGCAATGGAGGGTGAAGCTTTGACAATGCCAGCCACTCGTGCTGGCGAAACGTCAGAAAAATCATTAGATGAACGTCGGCCGAAGAACCCGAGAGAGAAGCCAATAGGCAGTTTGTCAACAAGTGGCCACGAAAGCCTCAACAATTTTGGAATAACGTAATGTTCGCTGTGTCCCAGTTTGGGTGTTAATAGTCCTGCCAGATGTTTTACCAGTCTGTAAGTGAGTGAACTGATTGCACTAACTACTGGTGTCAGGGGAACATTTTCCTTGAGTGTCTTAGGCATTTCATAAGGCCTGGGAGGTCTAGCTGCAGTTGGCATTTATTTCTTCGTCATTTCTTCTGGCACACTTGGGTAGTTTATTAACGTCGTTTTGACGATGGTCTGTGTTGGCTCTGACTAAGGTTTCGATATGTATCATCTTCTAATAAATGCAATGTCTTCAGGTGGTTGTCTTCCGTGTTCAGGACCACCGCGGCATTTCCTTTATCGGCTGGCAACACAACCAAGTCCTAATTCTCACGTAACAAGCGTACTGCCAGTAGGGAGCAAGCACGCGGGTCACGCCTTCACGGGATTCTTCTCGCAGACATCCCGTTGTGTGTCGCCTGTAATTTTTGGACACAGACGAGCATCGCCTCACGTGCGGATCGGCAGGAGACGTCTGTTTATTGCTGCGACAGACGCTGTCCCTAATTACCTGGACGACTCCTCCTACTCAACTGCTCCACTCTCCGGACGCGGGGTGCTTCGCGCAAGCCAAGACAAACTCTGTGAAGTGGATTTGAGGACACGCAGCTCACTACCTGTTTGCTTATGGCTAGAAAAGTATGCTTGATTTTTGGCAGTTCCTTCATTAACACCATTGTACAGTTGTTCGCAGTCCAAAATACAGACCATTTTTCTCCAATTTTCAGTGGCTTCGTTAACCCACCCACAGCTGGGCTCTTCCTATCATGAAGGGTTGATCCCTGCCTCGTCCTCACTTAGAGTCAATATATTCTCCGGTGATCGGAATGTTCTTCTCGGAAAAACTGTACGTCGACAGTCTTGCTCCGCCCTCGTCCTCGCTAAGCAGGTTCCCTACTATTCTCGGTGGTTTTAAAAATAAAAAAAAAAGGGTGGCCAAGCCTCGGATTGCGACCCCTGCCCACATTGCCCCCACCCCTCCCTTTGGTCACCAGAAGAATTCCTATGAATTAAAAAAATGGTAAGGTGACGGCTTAGGATAAGAGGGTTACCTGAGTTCGAGTCCAGGTCACCAAAAATTTGGATTGTCTTCATTCCATTCTACAGTTGATGGTAGTCTACATTTGCGGTTCCGAGCACGCTTATATGTTTGCACCCAGAAACTTTCATTAGTGCCTGGAAGAAGATACGCATACTTACTTCAGCATTTTACTTAGACCTTTTACTCTTGATCGATGTTAATTTTTTTAAGAAAGTATATAAGGGCAGACATCTGAAAGACTTAATTATACAATTTTTAACTAAACGTAGCTGTGCAAGGATATGGGGTGGCAATACATACACGTTTTGGGTTATTTATACATTATATTATATGAAACGTATATTTTATTAGGAAACTTGGCGAGGAAACTGCGGTTGAAGTCGGAATCTTATAGTAGTATAGCAATACGTGGCAGAATGGAGTAGTGAGGCAGAATGGGACAACGGTGTTTTTGCCTTATATGTGCTCCCATCCCTCGTATATTGTCATAGTTATATCGAGAAGGCAAGGTGAAGTATTTAACAACACATCTAGAGTAGTAGGACAAAATATATATGGCCCTACTCTCCATTGTCGCCAAATTTATTCAAGAAGGCACCAATGATGTCATCCAAGATGGCGGCCTGTAGACTTGGAATCAGCACATGGCGTCATCCAAGATGTGGTTGTCACATCAGCTGATGATGGGAGTACCGTTATCCAAGGTGGCAGTGGCAGCTTTTAGTGGGATAGAGCCTCCCCCCCCCCCCCCCCCCGTGGGAATTTTGAATTTAGGGATCACGTGGCAGTCCCCCCACTTTCCATCTTTCTGCATCATGCCTCGTCATCCTCTTCGAAAATGAGTGGGAATTTCGAATATTGGAGGGAATTTTGCTCTAAGAGCATACTCCTGCAGCTGAGGGGAGTTAGTAAGCGGTTTCCCACACTAGAGACTGCTCATGATGTCATTCAATTCGAATACAGTTTGTTGAAGGTTGTGTAAATTTGTTGACAATTGTTGAAATTTGGTTAAATTTATTATCTACGTACAGCAGTAGTGGTTTAGTGTGGTGTTAGCACCACAAGAGGCTGGGATATCACTGCTTGTTAAGCTGTCAGTGTGGAAGGAGCATGTGTTCAATTAGCAAGATGTTAGTGCGAGACAGGGGGAATTTTAATAGCTGTATTACATGCAGTCATTCAGTTGAGGAGTACATCCACAGCTCAGTGCATGAAGAATGTAAGCGAGTATTAATGCTTGAACATACACTCCTGGAAATGGAAAAAAGAACACATTGACACCGGTGTGTCAGACCCACCATACTTGCTCCGGACACTGCGAGAGGGCTGTACAAGCAATGATCACACGCACGGCACAGCGGACACACCAGGAACCGCGGTGTTGGCCGTCGAATGGCGCTAGCTGCGCAGCATTTGTACACCGCCGCCGTCAGTGTCAGCCAGTTTGCCGTGGCATACGGAGCTCCATCGCAGTCTTTAACACTGGTAGCATGCCGCGACAGCGTGGACGTGAACCGTATGTGCAGTTGACGGACTTTGAGCGAGGGCGTATAGTGGGCATGCGGGAGGCCGGGTGGACGTACCGCCGAATTGCTCAACACGTGGGGCGTGAGGTCTCCACAGTACATCGATGTTGTCGCCAGTGGTCGGCGGAAGGTGCACGTGCCCGTCGACCTGGGACCGGACCGCAGCGACGCACGGATGCACGCCAAGACCGTAGGATCCTACGCAGTGCCGTAGGGGACCGCACCGCCACTTCCCAGCAAATTAGGGACACTGTTGCTCCTGGGGTATCGGCGAGGACCATTCGCAACCGTCTCCATGAAGCTGGGATACGGTCCCGCACACCGTTAGGCCGTCTTCCGCTCACGCCCCAACATCGTGCAGCCCGCCTCCAGTGGTGTCGCGACAGGCGTGAATGGAGGGACGAATGGAGACGTGTCGTCTTCAGCGATGAGAGTCGCTTCTGCCTTGGTGCCAATGATGGTCGTATGCGTGTTTGGCGCCGTGCAGGTGAGCGCCACAATCAGGACTGCATACGACCGAGGCACACAGGGCCAACACCCGGCATCATGGTGTGGGGAGCGATCTCCTATACTGGCCGTACACCACTGGTGATCGTCGAGGGGACACTGAATAGTGCACGGTACATCCAAACCGTCATCGAACCCATCGTTCTACCATTCCTAGACCGGCAAGGGAACTTGCTGTTCCAACAGGACAATGCACGTCCGCATGTATCCCGTGCCACCCAACGTGCTCTAGAAGGTGTAAGTCAACTACCCTGGCCAGCAAGATCTCCGGATCTGTCCCCCATTGAGCATGTTTGGGACAGGATGAAGCGTCGTCGCACGCGGTCTGCACGTCCAGCACGAACGCTGGTCCAACTGAGGCGCCAGGTGGAAATGGCATGGCAAGCCGTTCCACAGGACTACATCCAGCATCTCTACGATCGTCTCCATGGGAGAATAGCAGCCTGCATTGCTGCGAAAGGTGGATATACACTGTACTAGTGCCGACATTGTGCATGCTCTGTTGCCTGTGTCTATGTGCCTGTGGTTCTGTCAGTGTGATCATGTGATGTATCTGACCCCAGGAATGTGTCAATAAAGTTTCCCCTTCCTGGGACAATGAATTCACGGTGTTCTTATTTCAATTTCCAGGAGTGTATTCTTCCTCTTTATAGTCCTGGAAATAAATACTTTTCGAAACAGAGCACCGAGACATCCACTACCCTTTCGACGGGAAGATGAGATTAACTGTTTAGGTCATAGCTGATGGAACTGCTGTGATGTCTCGCACATTTTTGTGTTTCATTTCTACCAGCCTGTAGTGTGGTAACTGTAATGTTTATGCCATGCGACGTTCAGTTTTCTGTGAGAACCAGAGGATTGAAGCGTTTAATGTCGGTTTAGCAGCAGCTGACATGGGTCTCTGCGTCATGGTAGAAAAACACGAACTGTATGGCAATGTACACTGATTTGGTGTGCTACGTACCGAAAAAAACAGCGTATTAAACTGCTTATGAAGAAGCAATACACGAACACTCTTGTGTGATTGATAGTCTGTTGGCCATCCTACAATACAGGTGATGAAACTTTACATCAGTCTGTGTAAGCGACTTCGATCACAAACCACCTGCTCCAATGAATCAATATCAGTATATTTAACAGGGTCACCACACATGTTTGGCTGATAGACATGAATGTACACTGAGAGACACAGGTCTGCTTCGGACTAGCTGTAAGTAGTTTGGAGATGTGTCGCAAAATGTTCGTCCTTCCTCTATGGATGGTGTGGGCATAGACTTAGGAACAGTTACAAGATGCAGAGGGACTGACATATGAGACTGCGACAAACATGATTCACCAGTATGGTCCATACGGGAAATGTTTGTTGTGAGCTGTAGAATCCCTCTGTGGTCAGCTTCAGATGTCATTTCTCAACAGTGTTCCTCGAAAAGAACATCGTGTTCCCTCCAAGGATCCCCATTTGACCTACCTGGTGAGTGTAATCCAACCACAGAAAAACCAAAACAAAAATTACTCGCCCTGCAAAGTGACTCTCATGATCAATTTAATTTAGAAATAACGATGACATTCTGTGGTGATTGGTAGTTTTCGCTTCAAAATAATCGCAGTGTTTTTCCCTGATTTTACGCAGGGTGGGTATGTGTCTGCTGATCATTTGTAATTGGTGGCGGTACACTTCGTTGGGCGTCACAAAATAATGAGATACGAATGCAGACGAAAATAAAAAACTATATTGATTTTGCTCATAAAACTAAATGAAAATGGTATTTGTCTATTTTCATGGAAAGAGGACATTTATTATCGTCACGATTTTTTTTTCCTTTTTTAATAGTTGCTTTATTATAGGACTCGAGCTGATGTTAAATAGTGCAGTGCACAATGGTGGGTGAGTTCACTATGAGACCGTGGCTCTTCCCCAGTTCCAGCTCCAGCGTCCTATGTGACGTTAATCAAAAGTGTTTTCCAACCCAGAACGAGAGGCCTATTGGAGGAGTTGAGGACCTGTCTAGTCTGTCACATCTCGTCGCCACAGCTGCGCCCCCTATCCATTTGGGGCGGCTGTATCAGTATATTTGTGAAAGCCGCCCTTTTATCTCCTATTGTTTAGTTAACTATACCTGCTTTTTTGTTGGCAAAGGACCATCGTATCAAGGCGGACGGTGTCCAGCACGTGTCGCGGGGCTGCTGGTGGAGTAGCTCCCGCCCTCGGTTCATCCATGCCGTAGGTGGAGAGAGGGCCCCGATGTTCGGCGGTTTGTGATTGTACATGGAGGAGAGCGCACGCTCAACTACCACCCCTCTGTAATATTTTAGGACGACGATTTTCCACAGTCCAAGTGCTGCAATGTGACCCATTCAATACGAGTGCTGGTTTTTTAATGACAATTTCGAAGTGTAATTAGAACCGTGATGCATTTTCTCCATCAGCCATGTTAGCGTGTATTGGCTGCGATTACCTGGGATGTATGGTGATTTTAGTAGATGTCTGTAGCGAACTCTGACGTCAAAAAGTGATAGATGCTGTATGCTTGCAGGTAATACACATTTTTTAAAAACTCCTCTCTGCCCAACAACAGCATCTATTCAGTTCAATGTATTTCCCACCAAGAAGAATAAATATAGTACCTTCCACCCCAGCCTTTTTCCCCCTAGCTTATAGGGTAGAGTTTGAGTGTTTTGTTGCTGGTCGTCGATTGGTATTGCGAAACTTTTTCCCAGCAGGATAACACCAGTTGTATGGTATGATCAGTTTTTGTGACATATTGCCCTTTTTTGCCGCCCTTGTGTAATGCTGTCCATATAGTTGTGTAATTAGGGCCAGTCTTTGTGATTAGGATCGACATTTGCGTCACTTTCGAGTGGTATTGCGAAAGTTCTTCCGAGCAGGATAACCCCAGTTTTATGGTCTCATCAGTTTTTGCGCTACATTGCGATTTTATGCCCTCCTTGCGTAGCGCTATGCATATAGTTGTGTAATTAGGACCGATCTTTGTAATTAATTACGTAATTAGAATCGATATTTGTGTCACTTTCCAGACCAAAATAAATAAAGTACACTAACCTAACCTTCCTGTCCCGCATCTGGACACTTTCCATGTTTTAGTGGGTGCACTTAGGCTTCCCACCCAGTAGAACCTGGGTTCGAGTCACTGATACGCTGCGTTTTTTGCGTGCACTGAGTGTTTGTGCACTGCATTCTTCTCAGGTGCTTTAGCGTTGTGAGCATGTTTGCATAGTGTTACACATGTATTATTTCGGTGATCTACGAGAAGATTGTACGTCTGTATATTGTGTACTGGATTATTTTGGTAATTTACGAGTTGTATGCGTCTCTTCGTTGCTTACAAGTAGTTTCTAGGTCTGTAAACTGTATATTGTGACCCCAAGCACGTCAGGATGAGCGTTTTGTATCAACATAATGAATAATCTAGGTGAAATCCATCCGTAAATAAATTGTTCAAAAGGCTCTGAGCACTATGCGACGTAACTTCTAAGGTCATCAGTCGCCTAGAACTTAGAACTAATTATACCTACCTAACCTAAGGACATCACACACATCCATGCCCGTGGCAGGATTCGAACCTGCGACCGTAGCGGTCGCTCGGCTCCAGACTGTAGCGCCTAGAACCGCACGGCCACTCCGGCCGGCAACAAATTGTTCCAAAAATAAATAACGTACACTCCTTCCTCTCTCCAGCAGCTCGGAACAGGCCGGTTTCTTTTCCCACCAATTCCTTCGATGGTCCCATCAGCACAGCCCTGGTACAAAGAAATTCCCGCCAAAATAAGAAATTCCCGCGAACAGGTTAGCCTGGGGCACTCTTGAAGCTTGGAAAACACTCGTCGTCATCATGTTGCTGTGCTCCTATTGACTGAACTGGACTATCACGTGACCTATCGCGGTGAACTCGGGAACTAGTGCAGTTCTTTGGTCTGCTGGATCGGAGGTAGTGGGGTGGGAGCTGAGTCAGATGTCTCCATGCGTTGTGTAATGCATCTTTAGGACTGTACTCTTCCTCTTCATATGTTCAGGTATTAATGCTCACTTACAATTTTCATGCACTGGGCTGTGGATGCACTCCTCAGCTGAATGACTGCATGTAATACAGCTATTAAAACTCCCCGTATCTGGCACCAACACCTTACTCACTGAACAAATGCTCCGTCCACACCGACAGCTCAACACGCACTGATATCTCAGCCTCTTGTGTTGCTAACACCACACTAAGCCGCTAATGCTGTAGGTAGATAATAAATTTAAACAAACTTATACAAATTTAAAGTAATTTTATTTGAACTGAATGACATCATGAGCAATATCTAGTGGGGGAAACACTGTACTAACGCCCCTCAGCTGCAGGAGTAAGCTCTTAGAGCAAAATTCGAAATTACCACCCACTTTCCAAGAAGATTACATGCCATGATGTAAAAAGTCGGAAAGTGGGGGCAGGAGACTGCCAGGTGAGTGCTTAATCATCTAATTCGCTTAATAAAATATGTGAGATCAGTAATCTATCCACTGAAAAACTATAGAATTATTGAGACTGTTGGTATGAAGGCGCAAAATGTCAAGAGGCAGACACAAATGAATGGGAAATTAGGGAATGGAGTAGTGAAATGCCCATTCATAATCACGAATAAATTAATAGTGCAATGCATTTTGAGCTTAGATTTCGTGCATGAAAACGATGCAGTTGTCGTCTTCTCTATGGGGAAATGTTCTTTGAACGTTGATGGCCAACAAACCGTAGCAGATATGGCAAAAACCAAGTTGAAGCTTGGTAAATATTGTCAGGCTTTGAGAGAAAAGTTACTTAGGACAAAAAAATGTACCACAGACACACCTGCACACTGTAGTCTAGTTGAAGATACAGAAAATGTAGTGAAAAGTAAGATTGCTGAGTCCACTATCATTGATATATTACCACAAGACTAACAGAAAGATTTGTTGTTAAACTATGTTTATGTAACAGTAAGTAAACCTGGTGTTATTAAAATGGACCAAAATAACATGGAAGTCTGCCTTCATGAAATTCATTGTTAAAAATAGTGCTGTATCCCTTGAACCAAGAGGGCAGCTACGGCTGCAGAAATTAAGCAATTGCTAGAACGGAGAATCATCGAACCTTCCTAATCACCATACTGTAGTCCCTTATTAGCAGATAGAAAACCTATTGAGATCGATTGCTTGCTTCTGGATGCAAGGGAAAATAATAGAATTGCTGTATCTGTGAGAACATGCCCAGAAAACATGGATGAACAACTCCAGAACTTTATCAGGATAACATACCCTACTGGTAGTGATTTAAGAAGTTCCTACTAGTTGTTGAGTCCTGGAAATGAATCTTTGGTGGAAGGAGTTACAAGTTTTATATCCTACCGGCTCAATGTAAATTTAGGCATATACATAACTGCACTAGACACGGTACTGTGCCTGAACTACGTGATAGGGTTACATTACATGTTGCAAATATACTGACAGCCACCCACACTTGGGAGGAGCACATTTACTAAGAAAGTCACCCCAGAAACTCTCTCAAGCAGGTGTAACCACGAACTTAATGAAGTCAAAGTTTGTGAGAGATAAAATAAAATTTCCTCGCCGCATAGTATCTTCTGGATGAATCATGACCGACCCTGACAAAATTAGTGCCGTAGATCACATTCCATACTCCAGAACTAAAGGAGAGCTTAAGATGTTCTTTGGTTTGTGTGACTCGTACCAAATCAACTTTTAAACGGTACTGCATTTTTGAACGTGTTGAAGAGCTTATCCTTACTGAATTAATGTTTAGTATTTAGTTTAACTATTAGTTATGAGTTGAATCTGAACTGGCAAGTGCTAATGGTAAAAAGGATTGATTTGAGATACGATGTGTATCGACTAAGAATACACTTAAAATATTTTTATTAGAAGTAACTAAACTTACCGGATGGACGTTTAGAGTAGCGAAGGATAAATGAGTACTAGTCCTATTCACAAATCATGTGTTGTGTGCACTAAATTGCTAGGCATTGTTTTGCCTGGAGTATTAAACTTAATAGTAGATGCATATAATTATATAAATAACAGTTGTAAAAGGATATAAACACAAACACTATAGTGTTCAGTATGTTCTTGGTCAGTACACAGTGAGAATGGGCATAAGGAACATAATAATGATTAGTAATTTCTCTAGGTATATCAAGGAACAAAATGAGAAGATTTATTTCTTCACGAGAGATGTAATACTTAAGAAAAATGGAAAGCGATTTTTCTCTAAAATACTTACATTTTGATAGGAAAGTAAACGAACCGTGACACAGATCTGGTTGTTCAAGTAATTCTTACAATGTCAACGCTTTATTACAAGGTCTGCTGTCTTTAGCACTTAAGCTAGATAAATAATCACTGAAAACGTCCTTCCAATACTTACGCCAACCTTGTATCAACTTATATATCTGTGTTACCACAATTAGTTGTAAAAATTATTTAGATATAGTAATGTGCTAATACTTGTAAATATTAGTCTCGAGTAAAGCAAGGAAGTGTGGTTTGATACGATTTCCTAGCTTATCGCGATTCTGAAAATTGCTCAGCTTTGAGCTTTGATTTGCTTTCGTGTTTAGTTTCCCTATCCATATCCCGCGAACTGACTTGAGGTGACACACTGTGCGACGGTTAGACTTGATACTCTACAAACAGACAATGTCGGTCTAATCTGTCCGTACATGATCGTAATATGCAGTACGGATATAAGCTGGTCAGATACGAATCGTAAACAACACGAGAAAATGATTGTTAGCTCATTCTGTTGTAATGAGTGGCAATCATTCTTACACAATTGCCGGCCGATGTGGCCGTGCGGTTCTAGGCACTTCAGTCTGGAACCGCGTGACCGCTACGGTCGCAGGTTCGAATCCTGCCTCGGGCATGGATGTGTGTGATGTCCTTAGGTTAGTTAGGTTTAATTAGTTCTAAGTTCTAGGCGACTGATAGAAGTTAAGTCGCATAGTGCTCAGAGCCATTTCAACCATCTTACACCATTAGATGAGATTATTGTTTTGTAAGCGTGTTAAATAAGGATGTTATGATAAAGGAGCCTGAATTCTGTGGGGAAGAAAATGTTACAGACTGCAAAATGTTAAATCTTTGCGCTATGATATAAGGGATGTTTCTAGGAAACAAGAGTCTTAAAACTGTAAGTGAAGTGAGATAAACAGTGATGACGTGACGACTACTACAAAGGTAATGGCAGCGTGGTCTCAATTATTACTGTGTCACGGCGTGTTGTCGTGAACTCCAACAACGAAATGTGACACTCACCAGTGACGTACTCAGTAATGGTCGTCTGATCTCCGGTGTGAAGTGCGACGTCCGCTCGCAGGGTGTGGAAGGACTCCCACTGAGCGACGCACTGCTACGACGAGTAGGAGCTGCCAACCCGCGCCGTACCTAACCGCCGCTGTGGTCGACTCTCGACCGGACTGTTACTATGAACTTTCTGGGCGCCTGCTTTGCTAAACAGGAATGCATGTTTTGAAAACAAAAAGGACTGCAGCTCTCTAGAAGAGCGTAGCGTTCCAAAGGATTGGAAAAGGCCACAGGTCATCCCCGTTTTCAAGAAAGGACGTCGAACAGATGTGCAGAACTAGAGACCTATATCTCTAACGTCTATCAGTTGTAGAATTTTGGAACACGTATTATGTTCGAGTATAATGACTTTTCTGGAGACTAGAAATCTACTCTGTAGGAATCAGCATGGGTTTCGAAAATGGCGGTCGTGTGAAACCCAGCTCGCGCTATTCGTCCACAGACTCAGAGGGCCATAGACACGGGTTCACAGGTAGATGCCGTGTCTCTTGACTTCCGCAAGGCGTTCGATACAGTTCCCCACAGTCGTTTAATGAACAAAGTAAGAGCATATGGACTATCAGACCAATTGTATGATTGGATTGCAGAGTTCCTAGAGAACAGAACGCAGCATGTCATTCTCAATGGAGAGAAGTCTTCCGAAGTAAGAGTGATTTCAGGTGTGCCGCAGGGGAGTGTCGTAGGACCGTTGCTATTCACAATATACATAAATGACCTTGTGGATGACATCGGAAGTTCACTGAGGCTTTTTGCGGATGATGCTGTGGCATATCGGGAGGTTGTAACAATGGAAAATTGTACTGAAATGCAGGAGGATCTGCAGCGAATTGACGCATGGTGCAGGGAATGGCAATTGAATCTCAACGTAGACAAGTGTAATGTGCTGCGAATATATAGAAAGAAAGATCCCTTATCATTTAGCTACAATATAGCAGGTCAGCAACTTGAAGCAGTTAATTCCATAAATAATCTGAGAGTACGCATTAGGAGTGATTTAAAATGGAATGATCATATAAAGTTGATCGTCGGTAAAGCAGATGCCAGACTGAGATTCATTCGAAGAATCCTAAGGAAATGCAATCCGAAAACAAAGGAACTAGTTTACAGTACGCTTGTTCGCCCACTGCTTGAATACTGCTCAACAGTGTGGGATCCGTACCAGATAGGGTGGATAGAAGACATAGAAGATCATTTAGTAATCGCGAAAGCGTTACGGAGATTATAGATAAAAAAACTCCAGTGGAATACTCTGCAGGAGAGACGCTCAGTAGCTCGGTACGGGCTTTTGTTAAAGTTTCGAGAACATACCTTCACCGAGGAGTCAAGCAGTATATTGCTCCCTCCTACGTATATCTCGCGAAGAGACCATGAGGACAAAACCAGAGAGATTAGAGCCCACACAGAGGCATACCGACAATCCTTCTTTCCACGAACAATACGAGACTGGAACAGAAGGGAGAACCGATAGAGGTACTCAAGGTACCATCCGCAACGCACCGTCAGGTGGCTTGCCGAGTATGGATGTAGATGCAGATGTAGAAGTTCCAGGGCCAGCCAGGTGCCAGGGTTATGCTTACTGGGGTTAGCTGGGTGGGAGCGGCCAGACGAAGTAGATTTGTATTCTCTCGCACACCTGTAGCGCTGAAGGTAGTCTAGTTTGGTAGAGCAACTAGTTAAAGTAGACCTAGTGATAAACAGTAGTTCCTGCCCATAGTCTTAGCTAACACTTTCTTGTAGTAGTAGATCTGCTGCAGTCTTTTGTATAAAAATATGACTCTGGTGTATTAGGTCCTGGATTGAAGTTGTATTCATAATGTTGTTGAAATAAAGATTTATTTCTTTTTAAAACGACGGACTAGTTCACCACCAACTTTAGTAACTGAAAGATGTGTACACAAAAGCGACGTATTAAAGAAAGTGAAGTGTAAAAAATCTTCTTCCATCCACGTAAAACACAAACCCATTCCATATTCCAAAAATTCATATTGTTATTGTGTATCATATAGACAAAAGTCTGTTATTTATAGTCCAATGAAACATTCGTTTAACATAATCCGTGTAAGTTTTCCTCTAAGTAGTAGCAATCCAATTTTACTACTGTCTCACGTGATCCGGTGTGCGATGCTGCATGAGGAAAACATGAGAGACAACAAACTCTAGGTGAACTATCACGCCCATTCCCCTGCCTGAATCTGATCATTCACGTGAATCAAATCTCATTTGAGAACACGACCTCAGCCGAATCCGTGGTCTGTCGTATCTGATCATTCTACCGCAACCTTTAACCTACAATCCTAGCACAACCAACGTGAACTGTTCCCCCTCAATTTTATGAGGCAAGAATAAAATTCATACAAAGAAACCATTTGATCACCGACGTTATAATATTTGTAGAACAGCTAAAATCAATGAACCTTATATAAACCACAATTTTTTTCAAGGACTATAAGTCTCTAACTGCTGCTTATTTAAACTACCTGGAAAATGTTCAGTTGTAGTCGTTAAAGCAAATACTGGACGCGATGTGTTACTGACGAAAACGCTAAACTAGACATAGTAATGACTGTCTTGAAAGCAATTATTCCAACATAAATATTGTATTTTCTGCCCCAGTTGTCTTGGACTTTTCACATTAATGTAAGAAACGTAAGAGGCAATGTAATTTCACACTCAAAGAAATGTCACAGTATAACAACTATTACAATTTATGTGTAAAATATTATGTGAAAGTAAACCGCAAAGAGATTCCTGTCGATTGGCTACTTCCACATTGATGCTAACCGTGCCACCAACATTTAAGGGAATAGTTTAAATAAATATTTCAATGTCAGACTCAGATATCGCTATCACATTCCTCTACCAGTCAGTAATTTGAGGTAAGACTTTCTTTTGTAAGTAAGAGAGGTCGGTCCGTCTCCTGTCTTTGGTCGCTTCTTCCTCTCCGTTAGCCATCTTGCTCGCAGCAGCTTAGCGTATAGGCATCTCTGTACTTGTATTTAAGGAATTGGATAGTAATAATTATAATATATACTTTTGTCTATACTTTTTCACTATAAAAGTGCTATTGCTAACCCTTGTCACTAATGATAATAACATTTATATTTCCAGTGTAATTAAAGTTGGAAGGAGATCAGTTTGATGGCGTGTCGACACCATAAAAAATCGCGTTTTTGCAATCTAAATTTACTACAGAAAGTGCGATGTGTGGTATTCCACGTAATGAAAATCTATTTGTTGCATCACGTTTAATACAAACATGATACGCCGTGACCAAACTTACCTACTCTGACAGTGTGCAAAGATCTAGGTAGATTTCGTTATTTGGTGTCTATCCCTCTGTCGCAGTTTTATTGGTCAGCACCACGAAAATATTTCATTTTATGTATAAACAGTAAAAACTGCGAGGTGCCGGGGCTAGTAGTGTATTTATCACTAAATTCTACTAGAATCCACATGTGTAAATCATGCTCTAAGCCCCCCCTATTCTAACTCCGACTTTTGCTGTTGCACAAGGATAAAACAAATACGCGAACTGACTCTAATCAACCCTGCTAGTGGAGTAGAAGAGAGTTTGGCACCTGCAATAATTTAATTTGATAAATAAGTTAAATAAACAAAGGTTTCATTAGCATAGTGAGGAATGATAGGGTTGCTCTATTGATTAACAGAAAGAAAGTTCTGTCCAAAATAACAATATGATTTATTAAGATTAAACGCAGAATAGTAAAAGAGACACAGGAAATATAAAACATCAAATTGGCTAAAATTGGAGATTCATACAAACACAGTAAAGGTGAAGTTGTCCCTAACTTAGATCGTGAGGTTTAAGACGAAGTGGTATGTGGAGCCAATTCCTTTCCACTCAAATCTCAAGAGAGACACACAGCTAACCCAATAGTAATTGCTGCTACTCGAAACTGAACAAAGTTAGAAAAGGATGAACAGGCGCGCTCTGCTGAGCTCTGATTATCACCTAGGAAAATCCCTATCTGCCGGTGCTGCGGACGTACATTACCAACAGTCTTCTTATCTCCCAGAACACGATCTGGCGTACCGCAGGCGAGGGCTGGTTGCTCCGACGTCCTCGACCGAAAGGCGACTGCCGACTACCCAGAGCACCCGTACAGGCCGAACACCGAACATTCCCGCCCCCACGACAGTGGCCGTGGTTACGTTCCAATCAGCAACTCGAAAACCGGCGGAAATTCCACTCCATTGCCGGAGCACTACCATTCCACCAATGGAGATTCTTGGCGCCAATTTCTGTGCTGATTTTGCAGAAAGTGCGGGAATTTTCCCGCCACAACTGCGTGGGTACACAAGTCATTCCCACGCCTCGCTGGTAGCCCGCCAGAAAGTGTTTTCGCAAAGTTTCTCTGAAGTAACGGAACCTCTAGCCCAGCCGCTACTTCACACCCCAGCGGGCGTGTCTCTTGACAATGTCGGCGTCTGAAAAGCATTCACTCGACTGCCTCACACACGTCGGCTTAACTCTCTCCAGTTCCACAGAGCCCGCCTGTCACCGGCCCACCCGGGTGACGAGAGACGCTGCGTGGGAAGTACGCGTGTTAAGGAAAAGCAACCCTCCACCGCATGCAACTAGAGAGGAGAATCGTAAGATAGAAATATGAGAGGGGGCTCATGCCACCTCTCATTGCCCCTACGCCATTTTAGATTGTAATTGGTGAGCGGTTGGCTCACTTAGGAGCAAGGTAGTGAGTCAATCGCCCAAGAACAATCTTACAAAGTGACTCCACATACCGCACTCTATAAAAAAGATCATTGCAACTGAAAAATGCAACTCATAGAGGGAGGATTATTTATGATGTAGCCAACTTCACCTTCTTAATATGGAACACTAACACTCACATCACACATCCATACCCAGGGAGCCCCTTCCCAAACACCGATTCACGCAGACATTCACTCTCTAAATATGGCCCGGGCATCTGAGCCAAATATGGAGCAGTTTATTCTTTACAATCAGAGTTGGAGTGCTCCGCAATTAAATGCCCAAGATGTTACAACAATTTTAATCATTAAACTAACCTGAACTCACTCACACATGATACTATATAAGTTAACAATCTCTTTGTGAGCTTTCAGAATCTAATTACAACCTCCGATTCATTCTGTCTCCCTGCAGCAAGAATAACCTTTACAAAATGTTCCCTGAACTGATGGTCCATTCACAATGACAGTGGTGGTATCTGCTTCAGTTTATGGGGACTTCAGGCACACTGTTTGCATACACACAACAATAAACACAAAATACAAAAAAAACATGGTGTGGAGAACAATACAGTAATCTGTAATAAGAATTACAGTGTAAAACACAAACGCATACAAGGTATGACATACATTACCAAAACAACATAAGAGAAAGAAATTTAAGAAAAAAAACAAGGTTCATGGGGCATCAAATTGTGCGTGCACATTGCACAAAGTTCACGACTGTGCTGAGAATGAGGCACTAAATCACATTGTTAGAAATATCCGTGGCACTTCACTGATTCCACTGTACTGACATCACATAAGGCTAAACGTCGGTTGTAGTTGCTACGTTGTGGCAACAGCAATAGGGAGTTCTGGAGTGTCTGCAGTACGCTGCTGAGATTGTAGTCAGACCCACGCATATGATCACGGCCGTATGGTAGGAAGACACAGTGATAGGCTCTCCTCACGTCGATTAATTGTCTCTGAGGTCTACTCGTTGGGATACATCACTAGTCTAGGTCTCTTCTCTCGCTGGACGGAACTTTATGTTTCCCAATATTGCAGTTCGACGAGGGATGATGGCACGTGGAGTGACTCCACAAGTGTGTGAGGTCATCCATACAGGATCGAACTAGGAGCGACTATTGTTAAAAACTGCTCTCTAATAGAGAGGAGAAGTAAGACATGAGACCATACATTTGTTAGTGTGGCACGATACTGCTTTGTGTATGCAGATCGGCCAATGCTAGTGAGTTGTAAAAACCCAAACAGGTGAGTATAGAGCGTCCCTTTCTGTCCTGAGGCACATGAGGCGCAGGTTCTGACACGATATGTGATCTTCTTCGTGTACTCACGACAACGTGGTCTGCCGCAGGGAATCCCTCCAAGCGGCTGCCGCGTCCGGAGAGCTAGCAGGCTGTCGCGTGTCAGGGTCAACGGCCAGCCCCACTTTCGCTTGTGGCGGGGCAAGGGTCCCGTGTAATCCCTCAGGTAGGCAGCCGGGTGACTGTCAGCGTGTAGGACGGGACGCTCGCCCTCTAGCAGGTAGCCGAAGACCTCTTGTTTTTGCGCTGGTTGGCCTCTGCATTGCCACGTTCCTCGTCATCTGTACAATTCTTACAAAAGTCTTATGCCTAACTTTTTCCCATGACCTTCTATGTTATAATAAATTTACCTAATGAAACATTGATGGTCTGTCATTTCAGACACTCTTATTTTACTTTTATAGTTATTAATCTATGGCAATCATTATAACATCTAATCTAGACATGGAAATAATTTATTTTGATATACGTGTAGAGACCGATCTCAGTAAGTACATGGTGTGTGATAACTGATGCTTTGTAATGGATGAACAACTAAATGTGCGGGCCCGCACTAATATTACTATTAATTATATAGATCGACAGTAGACATGCTTCAAGAATTAACTACCATATCCCAACGATCTACATTCTACGTCTTTTAATTAAATTATGTTGTTATGCAGGTCTAAGTTTTACTGTGCTATAAAGAACATGCAACTACGCTACTTTCGCTCGCCCGTCGTCCCTCCATCTCGGGTCTGTGGTTTGGTGACCTGAAAAATAGCAACTCAACAGGCGCGCGCCACACTTGTGGTAGAAAACCCCCACAATATTAACCTAGTTATTGTTAAATCCTACAGTTTAACTTATCCTAGTATCGTACTTTCCCTTTTATTTATTTATTTATTTATTTTATTTATTTATTTATTTATTTATTTATTTATTTATTTATTTTATTTACCTTATACAATACCCTTACATAGTTCCTGTTACGCTGAGATGTCTTGCTGCTCGCCGCTATTGACGACAGTGATGTGCGCGCCGTACGACATGACCTCCGAGTTTTCATTACGCCTCACTGAAACTCCAGAGACTGGGTTAGCCATGGCTATACACGACAATAAATTTATAGTTGCAACTTCCTTCTCTATGTGAAGCGGTTTTCGCGATCGAAGTACACCTTACCAGAAGCAATGTAATATGACCAAGCCAGGACTGGTTCCTGTTGAGGATTCAGACACCCAACACACGCCAGCTACACAGTATGTCACGAATATCCAAGTACAATTCCTTGGTGATTCATCTGTGACAAAAACGAGCAGCACGCTAAATCCCCAACCAGCACATTAGCATGGTAGGCTTTTATGCCCTCATTTCTCTCGTCTAGGGCACCATTAGAGTCAAATGCTCACAGGTTCACCCCGACTTGCAAGACAACGATACCGGCGCAGCTCTGCAAAAACTATACTGCCCATATTCACCCTCGAAATCGCGCAATATACCACAATCGTGCAGTGCACTGACGCGTGCCTGCAAGCATTGGTATGAACGTCTCACGAACTGGTTGTGGCCGCTATGGAGCGTATCACGACCTCTCAGAACGCTTCTAAGAGCACGTTCTTGTATGCGCCCGTTTGTGCGACGTCTCGTCACTCATCCTTATCCCTCAACATGGACACCAGATAGGAAAGGACAAAAACATTGCTCATGAAAAGGTAGTGTCTCCTACTCCATCGACATTGGAGATCGCGAACATAAACAAAAAGAGGATAGCAGCAGTAAATTCTTATGCAAGACAACGCAGCGTGTTAATACTTTAGCAATCTTAATCTATTAATGTAACGATTATTGTTCCCCGAAAAAAGGTTCATATCTTTGCCTATTCTACTATGTACATTTCTTACACTACTACTATTCTACGAACTCCTTTATGTGAGAGAAGTGGTGGAGTCCTATGGACTAGCGTCAATCCCTTCTTAGACTCCCCCTCCTCTGACGTGCATTAGGATTTGGAGGTCTAATTTCAATCTCCTGGTTCTCCTGTTGTCCTTGATTTCGCTCCCTCCAATTACGGTCGCTTTGCCGTTCGTCATTCCTCCTGTCCCAGATTGCTTGTCTGGATTGACCCTGTTCCCTGACGTTCTGGTTTCCGTGTCTCTGGTTTCCATAACCTTGAATAGCGTAACCTTGATCTCGGTAACCCTGGTTTCCTAACTGACCAGTGCGATTATGCGATCTGTTGTCGTCTTCCCTTGCTGGCCCGTGGTATTTGTTATTTTGCGCCTTCTTCCTGTCCTTTGCGTCTTGTTTATCGAAGACTACTTCGAGTTCGCGCAGTAGACTCTTGAATGCATCTATGTCAGATCCACACTTCCCGACAAGTGTCTGTTGATACCTAACTGGCAATTTCGAAAAGCAAAATTTAATAATTTCTCCGTTGCTGTATGGACTATCTAAAAACTGATTCTTCTTGAGTAAGTCATCAAAAAATTTGGTTGCGCTCTTATGCCCGGACACTTCCAGTTCAGGACAAAATATTATTTCCTCTTTAATCCTGTCTTGCGTTTCCTTTGACCAGTAGGTCCGCAGGAATGCACCAACAAATTCCTGATAAGTCCGACACGTCGCTGCCACGCCCCGCATCTTTTCCGCGGCTTGGCCTTCGATGTGTCCACACATGAATTCTAATTTGGCCTGGGTTGGCCATGACGACGGTAATGAATTAGTAAATTGCATCACCCAGCTCTTCGGATGCATCGACCCTCCATTATCTTTGAACTTCTGGAATTTGAGTATCGACAGGAAGTGATTGTGATCAAAATTCTGTCCGATCCTCGCACTGGTGTTGTCAGACGTTTCCGATACTTGCACGTCTGCGGAGTGTCCTGATCTATCTTGCTGATAACTGTGATGTGCTACGTCTGTATCACAGTGGAAGTGGCATTCAGCATTCACTCTTCTAAGTGGGCTGCAATTATTGGAGCTATTACTCGCTGTTTCTGCGTGTGCATTGTTTGTTCCGCACGCTGTCACTGGGCTAGAGCACGGCGGGCTTTTCCTCGGAGACACAATCCTGTGTGCTCCATCATTGGTATCCGAACGCGCAGTGCTCGTGTGCCCATTTCGCTCTAGTTTTGCTATCCGACTCTCTACTTCTTTCATTCGTTTCGTGATGTTCGTAACCGCAATATTACCTTGAGTCTTTAAGGCCGCTAGGGATTTCGAGTGGACTTGTGTCGCACGTCGCAAGCGCCCTGCGAGTTTAAGAGTTACTCTTGCGATTTTCATTGCCCCTGTTGCTGCAGTTTTGGCTAGGCCTGCTACTTTTTGTGCTACCATTGACATTTGTTTTGCTTCTCCACATTCTTTCTTTATTGTTAATAATTCCCCACGAATTGCCCCTATATGCGAGATTATTGCCTCAGTGTCCCTCTTACGCTGTTCGTCAGCTTCTTCCTTCTCCTTCTTACGTTGTTTCTCCTCTTCTTCCTTCTCCTTCTTACGTTGTTTCTCCTCTTCTTCCTTCTCCTTCTTACGCTGTTCGTCAGCTTCTTCCTTCTCCTTCTTACGTTGTTTCTCCTCTTCTTCCTTCTCCTTCTTACGTTGTTTCTCCTCTTCTTCCTTCTCCTTCTTACGCTGTTCGTCAGCTTCTTCCTTCTCCTTCTTACGTTGTTTCTCCTCTTCTTCCTTCTCCCTCTTACGCTGTTCGTCAGCTTCTTCCTGCTTCTTACGCTGTTCGTCAGCTTCTTCTTTCATTGATCGTAGGAAGCTCAGTATTGGGTTTACGTCATCTTCTTGATCCTCTTCAAACATGGGCGATGTAACTCTGGACACCTGGGCGCTAGAGCTCTGACGTGACCGAGCTGGCCTCTGTCTGCACTCGTTCGTTTGACTATAAACTTCTGCTACCGTCTCGACCTGTGTGCCTGTCTCTGTTTCATCCTCTACTTCACTATCATAATCACGGCCGCAACGCTGCTCTGAGATCGCGTCCAAATCACCTTCCTCATCAATGCCCCTGGCGTCCTGTCCTGCTAAAAATGTGCCCATCTCATCTCCGAACCTATTCCCGTCAGTAAACTGCCCCTTATCCATTATGCTATCCTCTTTTGTTTTAGCTTCGCCCGATAATAGTCGTGCCTTACTTCTCGTTATCATTCATAAAAACAAATTCATCTAAAATGCACAATAAAATTAATCTACTCCATATATTTTTTACACATAAACATAAAATTTCAACAACGCTGTTCCAACGCTGTAATCACAAACACAATTTGATGTGGTACAGAAACCGCACGCAAATCCGACAAAGTGCGATGCGGTACAGACACCACATCAGCGAAACACAAAAAAAACAATGAACAAAAAAAATATACACTGAAAACAAAAACTGTAGTCATGCGCCGCTACTTAAAACTAAACGCGGAACTACCAAAAAAAACTTGGGTATTAATCATTAAAAAAAATAGAGAGAAAAAAAATTGAATGTTCCTACTAAGAATCCTGTTTGTTTATCAGAGATTCACAGGAAAGATCCGAGGCCAAGGGTCGCCATATTATGCGAGGTGCCGGGGCTAGTAGTGTATTTATCACTAAATTCTACTAGAATCCACATGTGTAAATCATGCTCTAAGCCCCCCCTATTCTAACTCCGACTTTTGCTGTTGCACAAGGATAAAACAAATACGCGAACTGACTCTAATCAACCCTGCTAGTGGAGTAGAAGAGAGTTTGGCACCTGCAATAATTTAATTTGATAAATAAGTTAAATAAACAAAGGTTTCATTAGCATAGTGAGGAATGATAGGGTTGCTCTATTGATTAAACAGAAAGAAAGTTCTGTCCAAAATAACAATATGATTTATTAAGATTAAACGCAGAATAGTAAAAGAGACACAGGAAAGATAAAACATCAAATTGGCTAAAATTGGAGATTCATACAAACACAGTAAAGGTGAAGTTGTCCCTAACTTAGATCGTGAGGTTTAAGACGAAGTGGTATGTGGAGCCAATTCCTTTCCACTCAAATCTCAAGAGAGACACACAGCTAACCCAATAGTAATTGCTGCTACTCGAAACTGAACAAAGTTAGAAAAGGATGAACAGGCGCGCTCTGCTGAGCTCTGATTATCACCTAGGAAAATCCCTATCTGCCGGTGCTGCGGACGTACATTACCAACAGTCTTCTTATCTCCCAGAACACGATCTGGCGTACCGCAGGCGAGGGCTGGTTGCTCCGACGTCCTCGACCGAAAGGCGACTGCCGACTACCCAGAGCACCCGTACAGGCCGAACACCGAACATTCCCGCCCCCACGACAGTGGCCGTGGTTACGTTCCAATCAGCAACTCGAAAACCGGCGGAAATTCCACTCCATTGCCGGAGCACTACCATTCCACCAATGGAGATTCTTGGCGCCAATTTCTGTGCTGATTTTGCAGAAAGTGCGGGAATTTTCCCGCCACAACTGCGTGGGTACACAAGTCATTCCCACGCCTCGCTGGTAGCCCGCCAGAAAGTGTTTTCGCAAAGTTTCTCTGAAGTAACGGAACCTCTAGCCCAGCCGCTACTTCACACCCCAGCGGGCGTGTCTCTTGACAATGTCGGCGTCTGAAAAGCATTCACTCGACTGCCTCACACACGTCGGCTTAACTCTCTCCAGTTCCACAGAGCCCGCCTGTCACCGGCCCACCCGGGTGACGAGAGACGCTGCGTGGGAAGTACGCGTGTTAAGGAAAAGCAACCCTCCACCGCATGCAACTAGAGAGGAGAATCGTAAGATAGAAATATGAGAGGGGGCTCATGCCACCTCTCAAAACTATGTATAGAATATGTGTCCTATTTAGACTCTTTCACACCAGAGTATTCACTCCAGGCAAACTGTACGAACCAACAAACATCTGGAACAAATTCAGGCCCATTCTACATACAATGCCGTAATAGACTATTTGACGCTGTTTAAACTGAAGTCGCAACAACATTTTCCATCGCAAAGAAACGTCTCAGTTACACTGAAGCGCCAGAGAAACTGGTATAGGCATGCGTATTCAAATACAGATATATGTAAACAGAATACGAAGCGGCGGTCGGCAACGCCTACGTAAGACAACAAGTGACTGGCACAGTTGTTAGATCGGTCATTTTTGCTACAATGGTAGATTATCAAGATTTAAATGAGTTTGAACATGGTGATATAGTCGGGGCACAAGAGATGGGACACAGCATCTCCAAGGTAGCGTTGAATTAGGATTATCGCGTACGACCATTTCACGAGTGTACCATGATTATTAGGAATCCGGTAAAACATTAAGCCGACCGGTGTGGCCGTGCGGTTCTAGGCGCTTCAGTCTGTAACCGCGTGACCGCTACGGTCGCAGGTTCGAATCCTGCCTCGGGCATGGATGTGTGTGATGTCCTTAGGTTAGTTAGGTTTAAGTAGTTCTAAGTTCCAGGGGACTGATGACCTCAGAAGTTAAGTCCCATAGTACTCAGAGCCATTTGAACCATTTTTTAAAACATTAAATCTGCGACATCGCTGAGGCCAAAAAATGATCCTGCAAACAGGAGACCAATGGCGACTGAAAGAGAATCGTTCAGCGTGACAGAAGTGCAACCCTTCCCCAAATTGCTGCAGATTTCAATGCTGGGCCATCAACAACTGTCAGCGTGCGAACCATTCAACGAAACATCATCCATATGGGTTTGCAGAGCCGGAAGCCCGCTCGTGTACCCTTGATGACTGCGCTCTACACGAAGCCTTACGCATCGCCTGGGCCGGTCAACACCGACATTGGACTGCTGATGACTGGAAACATGTTGCCTGGTCGGACAAGCCTCGTTTCAAATTGTATCGAGCGGATGTACGTGGTTTGATATGGAGCCAGGCTCATGAATGCATGTATCCTGAATGTCAGCAGAGGACTGTACATGGTGTGGGGTGCGTGTAGGTGCAGTGATATGTGACCCCTGATGGTCTCTGACGTGAACATTCTGTCTGATAACATGCATCCATTCGTGTCCAGACTTGGGTAATTCCACCAGGACAATGTGACACCCTACAAGTCCAGAATTGCTAAAGAGTGGCTCCAGGAACACTCTGCTGAATTTCAACTCTTCCGCTGGCCACCAAACTGCCCATATTTGAACATTATTCAGCATATTTGGGATGCCTTGCTACGTGCTGTTCAGAAGAGATCTCCACTCCCTATTAGTCTTACTGATTTATGGACAGCCCTGCAGGTTTGATGACGTCAGTGTCAGTTCCCTCCAGCACTACTTCAGACATTAGTCCATTCCATGCCACGTCATGTTGCGGCAGTTCTGCGTGTTCGCGGGGGTGCTACACTATATTAGGCAGTTTCCTTGGCTCTTCAGTGTACATTAGGAAAGGATTTCAACATTTCGCATTCTGGAGAATCGTATCTCTCTGTATCTCTCTGTGGGAGTCGACAGAGAGATTAGATAGGCCTCCTCACGTGACGCAATCGGCCTGGGAGCTGAGACGGCAGGCAGTCACGCGCGCAGCAGGGGCAGGGCGTGGCGGCTGGTGTGTGAAGCGGAGCGCAGGCTATTGTTCCCGGCTGCTCTGCTGGTGCAGCTGCTAACAGGAGCCCCACTGCCCGACGGCGCTCTTCCCTGACTGTAGGGTGAGTAGGCGCTCTGCGGGACCTGACTTCCCTGTTTGCTCCCGCAGTTTATTGTTAGGAGGGGTATTCGGAAAGTACGTTCTGATCGTTTGCGAAATGGAAACCACTGTGAAAATCACAAATGTTTTATTTGCAGTAGCAAGCTACAGCTTGCACCTACTTCTCTACACAGTCGCCACTCAGACATTTATCGTAGCGTTGTACCAACTTTCCCTCATGGTAGAAGGCAGGTGTCTGTGCTTTCCGCCAATTTGCAGCTCTCGTCTACAGCTCGCTGTCTGTGCCAAAATGTTGTCTGCATAGCCAGCGGCTCATGTGAGGGGCGATGAAAGACAGGCCGAGCCAATTACGGGCTGTGTTGTGGGTGGTCGATCACTTCCCATCGAAGACGCTGCAGGAGCATCTTCATTGCCCCGGCATATGCGGCAGTAAACCGTCATGAAGAACGACACGCACTGCAGTTACGTTATTTGAGCCGCACGAAAACAGGCGAAATCTCAACAGGCGGGAGACACTATTTTATAGGCATCTTTAAGTGCTCACAATGCGTTCAGAACTTAAAAGAGCAACGTACTGCAATCGATGGCCTTATTAGAAACAGTACCCAACACATCTGTGCAAAAAGTAATCGGATTTTCACAGTGGTTTCCATTTCGCAACCGATCGGAACTTACTTTCCAAATTGTCCTCTATTTTGAGAACGTGTTGTGTTGCTCTCTCGGCCAGCTATTCCTCTTCTGAATTTAGACTAGATTACGTCTGTGAGTGAAAGCTCTGCAGTTATCAAAGGATCACAGTGCAAAACCGTAATACAGTCAATCGTTTCCATTGGAGTACCGCCGACAGTATGGTCACAGACGTGGTGTCCAAGTTTTGCAACCGACCTATGCTTTCCTGTCTTGTACCAATAGTGTTTCTTCTGTTTTCTGTATGGGCACTTATTTTTGCTCCCTAAACTGAAAAATGTACGTCTTAGTTTGGACTGGAATTATATTAAATGAACTGTCGTATTGTGTAGCATAGCCATCAGGCAGCATATATTTATTCAGATACACAGCTCCTTTATTCAGAGGTTACTTTCATCTACATTTACACACATAATCCGCAAGCCACCGTATGGTGCATGGCGGAGAGTATTTTGTACCACTACTAGTCGTTTCCCTTCCCGTTATCCTCGCAAACAGAGCTATGAGTGTGTGTATGTCCCCGTACGAGCACTAATTTTTCTTGTCTTATCTTCGTGGTCCTAAAGCGAAACATACGCTGGCGGCAGAACAATAGTTTTTCAGTCAGTCTGAAAAGCCAGTCCCTAAATTTTCTCCACAAAGACAATGTCCTTTCTCTTGACAAATTTCCATTTGAGTACATGAAGCGTCTCATTAACAATCGCGTGATGATCAAATCTACTGGTATAAAGTCTAGCAGCATGCTTCTGAATTTCTTCAATGCCTTCCTTTAATCCGACCTGCTATGCATCCCAAATATTCCAGCAGTATTCTAGAACGGGTCACACTAGTATTCTATATGCAGTCCCTTTTACAGATGGACCACACTTTTTTTAAACAGTAAACCGAAGTTGTACATTCGCCTTCTCTACTACCATCTTTACTATCTCATTCAATTTCACATTGTTTTGTAATGTTACTCGTATATATTAATCAATGTGACTGTGTCAAGCTGTACACTACCATTTCTGTATATTCATTGACTGAGAACTTTTGTTGTTGTTGTTGTGGTCTTCAGTCCTGAGACTGGTTAGATGCAGCTCTCCATGCTACTCTATCCTGTGCAAGCTTCTTCATCTCCCAGTACCTACTGCAACCTACATCCTTCTGAATCTGCTTAGTGTATTGATCTCTTGGTCTCCCTCTACGATTTTTACCCTCCACGCTGCCCTCCAATGCTAAATTTGTGATCCCTTGATGCCTCAAAACATGTCCTACCAACCGATCCCTTCTTCTAGTCAAGTTGTGCCACAAACTTCTCTTCTCCCCAACCCTATCCAATACCTCCTCATTAGTTACGTGATCTACCCACCTTATCTTCAGCATTCTTCTGTAGCACCACATTTCAAAAGCTTCTATTCTCTTCTTGTCCAAACTATTTATCGTCCATGTTTCACTTCCATACATGGCTACACTCCATACAAATACTTTCAGAAACGACTTCCTGACACTTAAATCTATACTCGATGTTAACAAATTTCTCTTCTTCAGAAACGATTTCCTTGCCATTGCCAGTCTACATTTTATATCCTCTCTACTTCGACCATCATCAGTTATTTTACTCCCCAAATAGCAAAACTCCTTTACTACTTTAAGTGTCTCATTTCCTAATCTAATCCCCTCAGCATCACCCGATTTAATTTGACTACATTCCATTATCCTCGTTTTGCTTTTGTTGATGTTCATCTTATATCCTCCTTTCAAGACACTGTCCATTCCGTTCAACTGCTCTCCCAAGTCCTTTGCTGTCTCTGACAGAATTACAATGTCATCGGCGAACCTCAAAGTTTTTACTTCTTCTCCATGAATTTTAATACCTACTCCGAATTTTTCTTTTGTTTCCTTTACTGCTTGCTCAATATACAGATTGAATAACATCGGGGAGAGGCTACAACCCTGTCTCACTCCTTTCCCCACCACTGCTTCCCTTTCATGCCCCTCGACTCTTATAACTGCCACCTGGTTTCTGTACAAATTGTAAATAGCCTTTCGCTCCCTGTATTTTACCCCAGCCACCTTCAGAATTTGAAAGAGAGTATTCCAGTTAACGTTGTCAAAAGCTTTCTCTAAGTCTACAAATGCTAGAAACGTAGGTTTGCCTTTTCTTAATCTTTCTTCTAAGATAAGTCGTAAGGTTAGTATTGCCTCACGTGTTCCAACATTTCTACGGAATCCAAACTGATCTTCCCCAAGGTCCGCTTCTACCAGTTTTTCCATTCGTCTGTACAGAATTCGCGTTAGTATTTTGCAGCTGTGACTTATTAAACTGATAGTTCGGTAATTTTCACATCTGTCAACACCTGCTTTCTTTGGTATTGGAATTATTATATTCTTCTTGAAGTCTGTGGGTATTTCGCCTGTCTCATACATCTTGCTCACCAGATGGTAGAGTTTTGTCATGACTGGCTCTCCCAAGGCCATCAGTAGTTCTAATGGAATGTTGTCTACTCCCGGGGCCTTGTTTCGACTCAGGTCTTTCAGTGCTCTGTCAAACTCTTCACGCAGTATCTTATCTCCCATTTCATCTTCATCTACATCCTCTTCCATTTCCATAATATTGTCCTCAAGTACATCGTCCTTGTATAAACCCTCTATATACTCCTTCCACCTTTCTGCCTTCCCTTCTTTGCTTAGAACTGGGTTTCCATCTGAGCTCTTGATATTCATACAAGTGGTTCTCTTCTCTCCAAAGGTCTCTTTAATTTTCCTGTAGGCAGTATCTATCTTACCCCTAGTGAGACAAGCCTCTACATCCTTACATTTGTCCTCTAGCCATCCCTGCTTAGCCATTTTGCACTTTCTGTCGATCTCATTTTTGAGACGTTTGTATTCCCTTTTGCCTGCTTCATTCACTGCATTTTTATATTTTCTCCTTTCATCAATTAAATTCAATATTTCTTCTGTTACCCAAGGATTTCTATTAGCCCTCGTCTTTTTACCTACTTGATCCTCTGCTGCCTTCACTACTTCATCCCTCAGAGCTACCCATTCTTCTTGTACTGTATTTCTTTCCCCCATTCCTGTCAATTGTTCCCTTATGCTCTCCCTGAAATTCTCTACAACCTCTGATTCTTTCAGTTTATCCAGGTCCCATCTCCTTAAATTCCCACCTTTTTGCAGTTTCTTCAGTTTCAATCTGCAGTTCATAACCAAGAGATTGTGGTCAGAATCCACATCTGCCCCTGGAAATGTCTTACAATTTAAAACCTGGTTCCTAAATCTCTGTCTTACCATTATATAATCTATCTGATACCTTTTAGTATCTCCAGGATTCTTCCAGGTATACAACCTTCTTTTATGATTCTTGAACCAAGTGTTAGCTATGATTAAGTTATGCTCTGTGCAAAATTCTACAAGGCGGCTTCCTCATTCATTTCTTCCCCCCAATCCATATTCACCTACTATGTTTCCTTCTCTCCCTTTTCCTACTGACGAATTCCAGTCACTTTTAGTTCATTTAATAAACATTTTCATTTGCAGTCTGATAGTCAGGGTCAGTAAGCACAGACCAATCTACCAAAAACCTGCTCTCTGTTACATAGGGACCAGGTACTGAGAGTCGTTTTGTTCACCATTTTATACGCACATTGTTCATACCACCACGAAGGAATTATCCAAACGATACGGAAATAGGCAGATGTCATGTACATGCGCAGAAAAGCAAATGATTACAATTTCAGAAAAAAATTGAATGATTTATAGAGAAAAGCTTCACAAATTGACCAAATCTGGCCCTTATGCGAGCAGTTATTCGGCTTGGCATTGATTGACAGAGCTCTTGGATGTCCTGAGGGATATTGTGACAAATTACGTCCAATTCGCTCATTAGATCGTCAAAATCACGAGCTGGTTGAAGTTTATAACGATAATGCTCCAAATGTACTCAATGATGGGAGATCTGGCAACATTGCTGGCCTAGACAGGGCTTTGCAAGCACGAAGACAAGCAGTAGAAACTCTCGCCGTGTGCGGGCAGACATTGTCTTGCTCAAGTGTAAGCTGAGGATGGCGTGCCGTATAGGACAACAGAGCGGGGAATAAAATGTCGTCGACGTTCCTCTGCGCTGTGGGGCTGTCACGGATGACAATCAAACGGGTCCTGCTGTGAAATGAAATGGCATCCCAGACCGCCACTCCTGGTTGTCAGGCCATATGGCAGACGACAGTCAGGTTGGTATTCCACTGGTGTCTGGAGCGTCACTAGACACGTCTTCGACCTGGAATCTCATTGACTAGAGTAGAATCGTCTTCAGTGATGAGTCCTGCTTCGAATCGAGCCCTCAGTGCCAGCGAAAATGTGTCTCGAGACGACCTGGAGAGCTGTGTGATACCATCCTCACCATACGGCCCGACAGCCAGGAATGACGGTCTGGGGTGTTATTTCTTTTCCCAGCAATAGCCATTTAATCATACAATGAAGAAATAAATGATGACTAACTGACAACCTCAGCTGCTGATAGGTGTTGTTGTTATACCTCGATGTGGACAGCTGAAAATGTGTGCCCCGACCGGGACTCGAACCCGGGATCTCCTGCTTACATGGCAGACGCTCTATCCATCTGAGCCACCGAGGACACAGATTCATCTGTGTCCTCGGTGGCTCAGATGGATAGAGCGTCTGCCATGTAAGCAGGAGATCCCGGGTTCGAGTCCCGGTCGGGGCACACATTTTCAGCTGTCCACATCGAGGTATAACAACAACACCTATCAGCAGCTGAGGTTGTCAGTTAGTCATCATTTATTTCAGGGAAAAGCTGCACGGTCATCAACAATAACTGTTCTTTCGAGAACAAGTTACTGTCTTTGTATATACAATGAAGACTTTCACGACCGGATGGTCCTGTTGTTGATAATTCTTCCGGGTTATAAGGCCGTGGTCCATGGATTTCTTCAATTCCCAACGTTTCGTCCAATACTACGTTGGACATCTTCAGAGGTATGGCTGGTCCTGCTGTCGACAGGACTCAGCAGGACCAGCCATACCTCTGAAGATGTCCAACGTAGTATTGGACGAAACGTTGGGAATTGAAGAATTCCATGGACCACGGCCTTATAACCTGGAAGAATTATCAACAACAATAGCCATTTAGTTGTCATCTGTGGCACCCTCATAGCAAAGCGTTACGCTGATCATGTTCTACACCCCGATTTGTTGCAAGACAATGCCCACCCGCCCGCACACGGCGAGAATTTCTACTGCTTTCCTTTGTGCTTCCCAAATCCTATCTAGGCTAGGTAGTTAGCCGAATCTTTCCCAAACTGAGAACGTATGGAGCATTATGGGCAGGCCCTCCAATTAGCTCGGATTTTGAAGATCTATAGCGCCAACTGAACAAAATTTGGCACGATATCCTTCAAGAGAGAATCCAAGAACTCTACCAATCAGTGCTGAGCCGAATAAATGTTTCGGCAAAGGCCAGTGGTGGACCAATGCGTTATTGAATTGCTCAGTATGTTAAGTTCTTTCTTCTGAGTAAATAATCCAATTTTTCTTAAATTGTAGTCTCTTGTTTGTTTGTACATGTACATCACATCAACCGTTTTGCGTCCCACTCGGATAATTCTGTCGTGATGGGTCTTCTTTTTTTGTTTTACAATGTACAAGCAGCATGTCTTGGTGTAACCATAATTCTCGATGATTAAATGGCTCGCTGTTCTAGACTGAAGCGCCTAGAACCGCTCGGTCACTCCGGCCGGCCCCCGATGATTATAAAGACCGCAGAAGCATAGAAACAAAATAGAAATCTTATCTGTCAGTACTACACCTTTGGCTTCATTAAGTGAACAATACATCACCGACTTGAAAATTGATTAACGACTGCTATTCACGCCTGTCGTGCATAGACGCAAGGAGAATTGTGTCTGCCTCTAAATGACTGGAAGCAGTATGGGCGCGGTCGACAGGTTTCACTTTGCTGCCCTGTGCATGGGGCCCTGAGACGGATGCTTTGACATCTCTGTGTCCTGGAGCGTCGCCTGAGATACCTCATGTGGCAACGACCTACGATTTGCACGTTTCAGCTTTCGGCATATTTCCTTATCCTTGTTCAATAGAAGACAATTTTGGCTAGAAACACTCAAGGACCTGTTACGCTAATTCCATCTCTAAACTTCTTTTCAATTCAAGTTGCGCATCTGCCAATCCTGCACGGGTTAATAATTATCACTCACAGTGACTGAGCGCTACAACTCCGTGTTTTTTTTGGGGCATTTTTATTTCGGGAGACTTCCCAGAAACTTTTTCAACCTAAAGTAGTTATAACAAATGACAACAACGCAGAAAGGAATGCCTTAAGAGCCGTACTTGCAAACAGTAGGTTACTTTTATTTCATGCTAATCAGGCTCGGCAAAGTCTTTAAGCATTTCTTGTATTATTTAGGATAGAAAAAAACTAAATTCAATGATGTATTCGTTACGCGAGACCATCAAGATAACTTGGTACATTACTTACTTTCTAGGTTGGCCAAACAAACTGCAGTTGGTCAGTCAGCCTGCTCCACCTTCCTGGGGCCATGCGTTTTTCTCCACCTACTCCCACCGTACTCGCACACCCTCTCTTCCCAACACTTCCATCCCAGCCGTAGTCTTCCCCTCGGTCTGTTGCCTCTGATGTCTGCATCGTGTCCTGGCGTTACCTACCCAAACCGCTTTAGTCTCCTCGCCCTAATCACGGAAATTCCTGCAATTTGCAGTTTTTCTCATTTTCTCCATTATTCTTCATCCCCTACTAGCATTCTGAAATGTCAGGAGATTACTTTTTTTTTTTTTTCACAGTCTATGTCTCTGCTCCGTACACTACTATAGGCTGAATTTCTGTCCTGTAGATCCTAATTTTCGTGAATCTCGATAGAAGCTGTAACAATATATTTTATATTAAGTAATCGTTTTCTCGGCAGAAGGTACTATTATCAATGTCTGATGCGATTTTGTTTTCATCAATTCAGACTTAGCTCGCAACCCTCACTGAAGCATTCCATCGCTGCGCGGTAGACCCTTTTCTTCGCAGCGAAAGATCGATGTAGATTGTACATCAGTTTTTCGAGATCTTCTCCGGTTCTTTTTTCGGCTAGCCAGTGACTTAATACTTGGCTGAGTCTCTACCTTCGACAAATCGGATCGAAACTTGGTGAGAATTTTTGTGTATTCAGCGACTGAATTCCTTTCCAAGGTATCAGTACCACTGGGCTTTAATATTATAGAAAGCACTGTCAAAGTTTTCATTACTGATAGTTGTTCTGCCTTCCTCTCTATTTACTGGAACATCAAATGTCTCTGGTACTTCATCTGGTACAAAAATTCGTCACCCAGAGCGTATTTTGTAAATTCCTGAAAGTAACAATCATTTAAATATATCGATCTGGTATGTACAATCCCATACAGATATTTTGACAACAGCACAAATTAAAAAACGGGGCCCCAGTTCCATATAGATAATCACATGTTGCCACTCCACAGGCAACAGCGTACAGATCAGTCTTCTCGTTGACGAAATAAGTATTGTCATCCACATAACATTATTACTTCCTTGACAAAATTTTCCATATGCTGACGTAAGATTTCTCGCTCTCCCATTGGCAAAATCAATCAACCTATTCTTTTGTTATGCTTCAAAGGTCTTCGCGATAATACTAAAAATTTTAGGTTGCTGTTATACTACGACTGTAAAAATTTGTGGTGAGGAGTCACAGTAATTATTAGTATTATCGATACAATATGCTAAACAGCACTCCTCACTCCGTCTCCACAAATTTGTTTGGTGATTTTCTAGATTTTAAGCTTTCTTCACTTTCTTTTCGTTACATAAATGAGAAATACTGATTGCTATGTATTGATTTTCATTGCAGTTCGGAAATTCCTCATACCTGGTCGTCGATTGTATTTAATAACGTCATGATCACTTAACAACAACCAATGCCGAGCCTGATTAGCATGAAGTGCGCATAAAAGCAACCGGCTGTTTGGAGCTACGGCGCTTGAGGCACACCTTTCTGCTCTGTTTTCGTCTGCCACCTTTGGTTGAAAATGTAATTTTCTTGAGGCCGACTTGTGTGGACAACAGTAGCAAAAGCACTAACTGTCGTTGCAGCAAATGTAACACAAGCATTTGTTTCATCACAGGATCCAGTTGCATCAATAAAGTATTGGTTCTTCCTTGGCCAAGGAGGAACCAACAAAGACGCACACACACACATAAACACTCTTTGCAGAATAAGCATTTGTTTGATCACAGGATCCAGTTGCATCAATAAAGTGTTGGTTCTTACTTGGTTAAGTGGTAGGTTTTATTACAGAGCACACAGTTGCTTTTTATATATTCTTCTCTCGGTTTTTTAAATGTCGGTAACATGACTGATATGCTGCGTAGATCCGACGTCGCCATTCTTCATACAGATAGGCTGCTTGACGCTCGAGTGGATTTTTTCGCATTAAAGTACTGTAAGTGTTTTTCCCACATTCCTCAGTGACAGCCATTTCGTGATAAGATTTGGTTGCTGCTGCCGTCATGCCACCTTCATCATACGACTGAAGTTTCTTTATCGTGCCTTTAGAACAACGCAATAGCACCAATTCTTCGGCGACACTGACTAGATGGGGATGATCATACTTAATCCCTATTAGGACATTCAATCCCAGTCTCGTCAATGGTGAATCTTTTAACGTACTCAGAGTGACTTTTCAACATTTGATCCTATATTTGCTTTACAATTAAAGTTTCTATTCATACCTGTCCTTTTATCTTTGGTTTGCTTAGTTCCCAAAAGATGACATATAATTTTATAAAAACAAATTGTACCTGCAGCGAATAACGTCTCATTATCACCAATTTGTCTGAGTTCGTTCAGAATCTTTTTCTATTATATAACCACATATTACGACGTAATCACTTTGACAAAAAAAGAGCATCGAATTTCACGTTGGTAGTTACCATTGTCTCCACCATATTAGACAGTTTCAAAATTGTCGGCAACATGACACAAATGTGTGCTTCAATAGTTCCATACTAACAGAAAGCACAGTCAGTAAACTTAACAACGTTCTAATGAAAATAATAAAATAACCACACTTTTCCCTTGCAATTTTATCAGTATCACAAGTTAAAATGTCAATGTTTACAATATGAGGGGTGACAGTATGTTGTAATAGTATCATTGCTCTTAGTACTTACATGAAAAAACACTCTAACCTCAAACGCTGAACAATGAAAAACAAAAATGACTGACGGACGAAACGCGAGTCGCCTGAAAGAGCATGCGAAATTCATGGCTATGTTGCATGCGTGTCCTTATCACGTATTTGGTAGTTTGCATTGCAAATCCGTGGACGATTGGAGAACGTGCGCCTGGGATTGAGCACCAGTTTAGAAAGAGTCTTAGCGTAACAAACCCGTGCTCGTTTCAAGGCATTACTGCCTTCCAATGAACACCGAAAAGGAAATACGCGGCCTGTGGACAGTCATGTGACGGTGGCAGGGCGGCGAGTCGATGTGCGGAACGCGAAAGAGGGCGCCGGCCGCACAGCTCTACAGTTACGCGTTACAGACAGGTGTGAGATGTTGCCGACAGCTGCAAATACGTCTGAGCCTCGAGTAGACGCTTTGTCTGTTGGGACAGCGAACACTGAAAGGCCAGAGCAAGCGCAGGGGATGGAAACTACGAACACAGGCGGCGACGGGGCCTCTTAGAGAAAGAGCGGGCAGCTTGGGAAAGGAGGCCGGTGTCCGCTCTGCTCGCTCTCAGGTGTGTACGGGTCTCTACGGCCGGCGACTGAGCGCGCTGGATGCACCCGGCTGCAAATCGAGGTTCACGTCGGTGCGGATGACGTCTGCCGCCCGGGTTTTCAGAGGCCATCCTCGGTTGCTATGGGCGGCTCGCTGACTTGACGAAGACAGCTAGGCGGGCTCGAGGGGGGCAAGCAGAGCTAGCATTTTGCAGCAATATTCCCAGAAACAGTCTCACTCCTCTTGCTTGGAGCTGTGTGGAAGGCTTAAACTAGAGGCTCAGCGATTCTGCGACCACCTTGGAAACAGTTTAGTCATCGGGTGGAAAATTTTAGGATCCACCATTACTAGGTGAGGAGTGCAGTGTATGCAGCAAATGGCTTCTGCGGCAGTGGGGTACGGGTGCCGAAGACATGTAGATCTTTTAGGCTACAGAAATCTACAGGCAAGATAAGCTCAGATTTCAGACAGGGTCATATGCAAGGTCCAGTCACATTAATGTGATCACCGCCTACGTTCGACGTCAACGTGCAACAGCCTCTCAAAGATGGAAAGTGGCAGCACTAGCAGTGAGGGTATATAAAGTATGTTGGGGGCATGTGGGAAACAGTGCAGTCGTCGTCGTAATGCGCAAACGGAGCAAGTTATCTGAAGTTCAAAAGGGAGTCATCATTGGCTCTCGGGCCAACAGTGCAAGCATTTCCAAAACAGCTTACTTCGTAAACTGTTCAAGTACCGCTCTGGTTGAAGTATACCAAGTATAGGAAAATGATGTTATCCAAAACCGGCGTTGATGTATCTGTGATGAACCACGGGCCATAGATTACAGGGGTCAACAACGGCTGTGGAGGTGTGTAAGGGCGAACAGGTGGGCAGTTGTTGAGCAACTGAACGACCAGATGAAATGAAGAGCTACAACCAGTGTCTCCTCAATGACCTCTCACTGATCCCTGCTCCATATGGGCCTCCACAGCAGGTGCCTGGTCCTTGCGCCCATGCTGACTGCTGTTCATCGGCGACCAATGCTGGAATTCACACGTCATTACCGCAACTGGACGGCCACTGAGTGGCGACAGGTGGACCTTTCAGATGAATCACGTTTTATGCTCCATTGTACTGCCCTGCAACAATAGTCGGGAGGGTCCAGGCCGGATAAGGGAGCTTTGTGGCCTGGGGAATGTTTTTGTGGCTTTCCCTGGGCGATCTCGTCATTCTGGAAGGCACAATTGATCGACACAATTGATCAACCGTTGGGAGCTATTTCTACCCGTACATGCAGTTTGTTTTTCCTCAGCACGACGGCATCTACCAGCAGGACAATGCAACGTCTCGGACACCTTGCAGAGGATGTGCGTGGTTCGCAGAGCATCAGGTTGTTACCGTACTCCCTTCCCCACGAAACTCCCCTCACTTAAGCCCAATGTAGAATCTGTGGGATCAGCTCTGTTGGGCTGTTCGCACCATGAACCCTCATCCGAGAAACGTATCAGGGCAGCTGCAGCTCGCCACGGCACTGGCGCCTTCGTGGATTCACATCGCTGTCGGTACCCTCCATAACCACACCGACTCTCTTCCTGAAAGTGTCACTGCAGCCGGTACGGCAAATTGTAGCTGTTTAGGCTTTCAGCAGGTGGTCACTTTCATGTGACTGGATAGTGTACTATCCCAAATAATTAAAGAGAATCGTATATCTCGTGGTAGTTCAGAGAAATAAAATATTAGTATAGAGACAACTGCACGACCGACTGTGTAAGGGTTCCGGAGCTAGTCTCACTATCGCTAACAATGAGCACATACTATTAGGACCAGAAAAGTAGCTTGCATAACATGTTAATAGCAATTAAATTCTAAATTCAGACTGGAAAAGTGTGCACTCCAGTGCTGGAGGCGTGTCACAGCGGCAAAATGTACGACAATATTTAGTGAGGTTGGTACAGATTCCGAACGCGAAATAATTTGGCTGAAGATAAGTGTTAAACGTAGGCCAAACATGATCACCGTAAGCTTTTACAGACCTTTTGCTTCAGGAGCGGTGGTGCCGGAACATTTGAGACGAAACCTGGGACTGTTGTATGTAAATATCTTTGTCATGTTACATCTACATGTACTTGATTAATCTGCAACTGACAATTAAGTGCCCGGCAGCGGGTTCATCTAACCACCTTCAAGCTACTTCTCTGTCGTTCTCTCGAACGGCGGGCGGCATAAACGAACAATTAAATGTTTCTTTGTGAGCTCTGATTTCTCTTATTTTATTGTAATAAAATATTTTTTATTGTAATAAAGTATGTCTCCCTATGTAGGCGGGCGTCAACAAAATATTTTCGTAATCGAAGGAGAAAGTTGGTCATTCAAATTTCACAAGAAGATTCTGCCGCAATTACAAGTGCCTTTGCTTTAACGATTTCCACCCCAATTCACGTATCATGTCTGTGACACTCTCTTCCCTATTTCGCAATAATACAAATCGAGCTGGCCTTCTTTGAATTTTCTCAATGTCGTTCGTCAGTAACATCTCATGTGGATCCCACACCGCACAGCAGTACTCCAGCAGAGGGCGGACAGGCGTGGTGCAAGCGGTCTCTTTAGTACACCTGTTATACTTACTGAACATGCTACCAATAACTCGCAGTCTTTGCTTAGCTTTCCTCACAGCATTATCTATGTGATCGTTCCAATTTAAGTTATTCGTAATTGTAATCGATTAATATTTAGTTGAATTTACAGCCTTTAGATTTGTGTGATTTATCCTATAACCGAAATTTAGCGGATATCTTTTAGTGCTAATGATGATTTCACAGTTTTCATTATTTAGAGTTAATTACTTTTCGCTCCATACAGATACCTGGTCTAAATTATTTTTCAATTGGTTTCGATCTTATGATAACTTACAACACAGAAAGTGGCTGCCTCAGGACTGCCCAGATTGTCTCCTTAGATCGTTTATGTAGATCAGGAACAGCAGAGGTCCCTCAACAGTTCCTTGGATAACGCCAGATATTACTTCTGTTTACTCGATGACTTTCATCATTTACTACGAACTATGACCTGTCTTGACAGGAAATCACCAATCCAGTCGCGCAACTTAGGTAATACTCTATAGGCAGGCAGATTGATTAGAAATAGCTTGTGATGAGCGGTGTCAAAAGGTTTCTAGAAATCTAAAAATATGAAATCAATTTGACGTCCCCTGTCGATAGCACTCATTACTTCATGAGAATAAAGAGCTAGTCGTGTTGCACATGAACCATATTTTCTGAATCTGTACTGATTATTTATCAATATATGGGTTTCTTCGACGTAATTCATAATATTCGAACACAGTATACGTTCCTAAATCGACGTTAGTGATACGGATCTGTATTTCAGCGGATTGCTCCTATTTCCTTTCGTGGGTATTGGTGTGTCTTTAGGTACGGATCTTCCGACGAGCGAGTGGTTGTATATGATTCAAAGTGTGGAGCAATTGTATCAACATACAGTGAAATGATCCTGACTGGTACACAATGTCGACCAGAAGCCTTGACTTTATAAATGATTTAAGCTGCTTCGTTATACCGAGGATATCTATTTCCAAGTTACTCATGTTGGCAGTTGCTCTAGATTCGAATTGTGGAATGCTTACTTCGTCTTCTTTGGTGAAGAAGTTACGAGAAACCGTGTTTGGTAACTCTGATTTAGTGGCATAGTCATTAGTAACATCAACATTGTTAACGCTCGGCGTAGGTATCGACTGGGTCTTACCGTTGATGTACTGTACATATGACCAGAATCTCTTTGGATTTTCTGCCAGATTTTTAGACGGTTTCGTTGTGGAAGCTATCAGAAGCATCTGATACAGAATTTCGAGCTTCTGTACAATTTGGAAAAACTTGAGGGTTTACGTTGTTTTAAATTTGTCATGCTTTATTCGTTGCTTTTGCAATAGTGTTCTGATCCATTTTGTGTTCCATGGGAGATAAGTACCATCTCTTACTGATTTATTTCGTATATATCTCCCAACTAGAGTCGATAATAACAACGTACTAAGTGGATATTTCAACTTCATCTACATCTACATCTGCATCTACATCTATACTCCGCGAGCCACCTTACGGTGTGTGGCGGAGGGTACTTATTGTACCACTATCTGATCCCCCCTTCTCTGTTCCATTCACGAATTGTGCGTGGGAAGAACGACTGCTTGTAAGTCTCCGTATTTGCTCTAATTTCTCGGATCTTTTCGTTGTGATCATTACGCGAGATATATGTGGGCGGTAGTAATATGTTGCCCATCTCTTCCCGGAATGTGCTCTCTCGTAATTTCGATAATAAACCTCTCCGTATTGCGTAACGCCTTTCTTGAAGTGTCCGCCACTGGAGCTTGTTCAGCATCTCCGTAACGCTCTCGCGCTGACTAAATGTCCCCATGACGAATCGCGCTGCTTTTCGCTGGATCATGTCTATCTCTTCTATTAATCCAACCCGGTAAGGGTCCCATACTGATGAGCAATACTCAAGAATCGGACGAACAAGCGTTTTGTAAGCTACTTCTTTCGTCGATGAGTCACATTTTCTTAGAATTCTTCCTATGAATCTCAACCTGGCGCCTGCTTTTCCCACTATTTGTTTTATGTGATCATTCCACTTCAGATCGCTCCGGATAGTAACTCCTAAGTATTTTACGGTCGTTACCGCTTCCAATGATTTACCACCTATGGCATAATCGTACTGGAATGGATTTCTGCCCCTATGTATGCGCATTATATTACATTTATCTACGTTTAGGGAAAGCTGCCAGCTGTCGCACCATTCATTAATCCTCTGCAGGTCTTCCTGGAGTACGTACGAGTCTTCTGATGTTGCTACTTTCTTGTAGACAACCGTGTCATCTGCAAATAGCCTCACGGAGCTACCGATGTTGTCAACTAAGTCATTTATGTATATTGTAAACAATAAAGGTCCTATCACGCTTCCTTGCGGTACTCCCGAAATTACCTCTACATCTGCAGATTTTGAACCGTTAAGAATGACATGTTGTGTTCTTTCTTCTAGGAAATCCTGAATCCAATCACAAACCTGGTCCGATATTCCGTAAGCTCGTATTTTTTTCACTAAACTTAAGTGCGGAACCGTATCAAATGCCTTCCTGAAGTCCAGGAATACGGCATCAATCTGCTCGCCAGTGTCTACGGCACTGTGAATTTCTTGGACAAATAGGGCGAGCTGAGTTTCACATGATCTCTGTTTGCGGAATCCATGTTGGTTATGATGAAGGAGATTTGTATTATCTAAGAACGTCATAATACGAGAACATAAAACATGTTCCATTATTCTACAACAGATTGACGTAAGCGAAATAGGCCTATAATTATTCGCATCTGATTTATGCCCCTTCTTGAAAATGGGAACGACCTGCGCTTTCTTCCAGTCGCTAGGTACTTTACGTTCTTCCAGAGATCTACGATAAATTGCTGATAGAAAGGGGGCAAGTTCTTTAGCATAATCACTGTAGAATCTTACGGGTATCTCGTCTGGTCCGGGTGCTTTTCCGCTACTAAGTGATAGCAGTTGTTTTTCAATTCCGATATCAGCTATAAACTGTTAGCTTCATGTGATTAAGGCGGGTGGTAAGAACTGCGAATAATTTGAAATTATTCTAAATGCCTTATCCGATAGTTGCTTTGAGCACTTATAATCGGTGAACCGACTCACGAAAACAACATATTAGATCTACTTGTCACAAACGGCCCCACACATTCTGACTCAGTTTCCGTATAACAGGGAATCAAAGGCCCCTACAAGGCTGTAAACAAGAAGGTAAAAAAAAGATAGGTAAATGTTTCTCTTTATCAGAACCGCGAAGAAACAGATCTCAATTTACCTGAAGAATCACCACGAAAATTTTATATCTAGCATTGACAATGTTGTGAGGATAAGTTAACAAAATGTAAGAGTATTGTACAATACACTTTAGACAGGTGTCACTACAAGTGAAGTGGTAAATGATGAAAAAGCACCGCCGTAACTCGACAGCCGCCAAATCAGATATCTGCTTAAATAGCAAAGGGAGCTCCATTACAAACTAAAACGTACCCGATGGCTTACAGACAAACAAAAATGGAACGACGCGAAAGAAGAGCAATACGTCAAGCGTCCAATGAATTCAAATGTTAAGTTGAATCTGCCGACCTGACAGAAAATCTCAATCAGTTTTGGGCTTATTTTAAGTCAACGAACGGATCGACGTCATTCGTCCAGACATTCTTTGACCTTAATGTCATCGGAACAGAGGCTAGCACAGGGAGGCCCGAAATACTAAACGTGTTTTTCCGTAACTGTTTCACTGAGAAATGTCGCATTGCAGTTCCTCTTCAAAATCATCACACGGAAGCCAAAACTGCAGATACAGAAATAAGTAACTACGCGATATAAACCCATCTGAAATCATTCAACAGAGCAAAGGCCACTGGCGTTACGGGGTGCCAATACGACTCTCCACAGAGTATGCGAAAGAACTTGCCCATCTTCTAGTAGCAGTGCACCGTAAATCGCTGCAGGAGCGAAGCGTTTTCAAGAAGGATCGTCCAACAGACATGTAAAGCTGTAGCCCTATGTCTCTGACGTCAGTCTTTAAGAGAATTTTGGGACTTCTTTATGATCATTACTTATGACAGTGCTGAAGATCGAAAATCAACTCGATATTAAACGACATGGGTTCGGTAAACAGCGATCGTTTGAAACCCTGTTCGCTCTGTCGGTCCACTATACCCAGAAAGCACTAGATAAGGGCGTCCAGGTGCAGTAGATGCCGCTTTCCTTGACTTCGGAAACGCCTTCGGTACATTTCCCCACTGCCGCTTAATGAGCAAAATATGTGTGTAAGGAGTGTCAGACAAGCTGTGTGACTGGAATGAGGAGTATCTAGCAAACAGAAAACATCCTGTCATTCTCAGTTGAGAGAAATCTTCAGACGTAAAACGTGCGTTTTCAACTCCTTCTTCTTTTAGTTCTTCTTCTTCTTTTGTAGCTCTACAGCTCATTGTGACACCTGACCTCTTCAACAATTTTCCGTCATTTATGTCGGTTCATTGCTAGAGGTCTCCAGTAGCTGTAACCAAAATTTCAGAGATGCTCGACGGCTCCACCTTCCCAGCAGATTTTTGTCCGTTACAACGTCTCTGTCCTCCTAGATTTCTTTGTTATATTTTTGGATACTTTTGCATCACTTTCTACGTGCCCAGCCCACATCAGTCTGGATGATTTCGCTAGTCTTCAGATAGGTAGGTCTTTATAGATGTTGTACAACTCGTGATTGTATCTCTTCCTGCATATTCCTTGTAAGGTGGCGGAATAATTTTGCTCCTTAACATACTGTCCTCAATATAGAAGTGTACGCTACTCATCAAGCCGAGGAGTTTGTTACCACGCATGTCCTGCTTCAAGTAAAATGATACTAATCCGCATAGTACGGAGAGTAATCATTCATTCGTGACCGACATGAACTCGAGACTAGCAAGCATTCCCTACTTTGTAAGTTAACAGTCATGTAGTATCGCAATCACTTTGAACTGAAGCAGACGCAGGGAGTTCCCAACCATCGAGAGAAGTAGAACATGGAACGCATTTCGAGAGGGGCCAGCGGGGAGGCAGGCACCATTAGCGTAGCCCGAAGCTGGTCGTTTACGACAGCGCACAGCTAACGACAGGCCATTAAGAGAGCTTCTCTGACTCACACCTGCGTGGAATGGAAAGAAATAGCATTGCAGGGGTTCAAGTGGCCATTCTTAGAGGACCAATATAAGGAATTCGCATTTACGAAAAATGTTGAGTCGCACAAAATAAAGTTAACAGCGGATCAGAAAACATATACAAACACCGCACCTGATGCATGGGAAAGCATCTAGGAGAGGAATCACAACGGGATGTCTTTGGAAAGCACGAAAAACATTGTCGCTAGTGTTCTTACTTTGAGAACAGAAAACAGGTCACAGTGGAAAGCACCGCTATTTTTAACAAATGCTCGCATATCACGCGATGAAGGCGTGGAGAAGACAACGCTGCCGGTGGACAGCTCGTATATGGGCAGACTCTGAGAGGGTAGTAGCGATCCATGAATGCTTTAGGCAAGAAGGAAAATAGTTTCTACTCGCAATAAGCCTCTCAAGCCTCACTGGCCCAAGAAACGACGCAAGTCGTACCACAGTCAGCAGTGGAAACTACAACTTGAAGTAGGGGATGAACGCAAGGTACCGTGGGGGTAACCAAAAAGATGTAAAGGATGGCGTCGTCAGAGAGAAGGGTGTCTTTTCAGACTGGGGCCGTGGGTGGAAGGGAGAGAGGTCTCTTCAGATCAGGGCCGTGTGTACACGGAACACTTCCTGTTCTGTCGGCCTAGACGGGATTTTTAGTGAACACTTGCTTTCACAGGGTTCGAAAATCTCGTAACATCCCCGGAGCGGAGATTATGGATTTCGACCCGAGTTAGTTACGTTCTGCGGAACAATTAAAGACGGCAGAGGTGTACACGTAGCTAAGCCAAAACGAGTGGACATTGACAATAGTTTACCAGCCGGCAACTTAGGGAAGTTTCGGGCTGCTGATACAGTCAAGGCCAGAATAGTATTGAGGTTGACAGGTCCGCACAGCGTCGACGCGCCGCCGTCATCAGACGCCGCTGCCGACCACAGCAGCCGCCGATGAAGCACGGTAAACATCGCGTTTACTCAGGCGCTCAGTAAGGGGATCACTAGCTTGCGTGTGCTCTCCAGTTCTACTGGAGTTGGAGTTGTGTTACGTATTTTCTTTCCGTTTTCTTGTGTCACTGCTAGAGCCATGTATCGCGTGTATGTTCATAGGGCTTAGTCGAGAAAGGTATGGGTAAATATACACTATTGTCCGGTTAAAATAACATAGACAATAGAGCATATTGAAGTGTTGTGAATGTAATTTTTGGAGGGTAAATTGTTTTGTGATCATTGTACTGTTGGCTACGCTAGGGGTTCTGTTCTCATGTGGGAACGCTTTTGAAAGGTTGTTCTGTGTTCGTGTTTATCACGATTAATTTCATTTAGTTTGTGAATTCACTGTCAGTATTTTCCTAATTATAGAAGATCTTCCAACATCTCCAACTGCAGCCTCGAACCCACTGTGTATGCTGATTCTGTAATAAAAAGATTTAGTACAGATAACAGTTGTTTGTGTGTTCTAGAGTAGAGGCTACTACTTCCTCACTGAAATATCTTAGGGCATATAAGACGGCTGTTATTCTGATGTCTGATTGTGACTTCACATTGGATCTCCTTATCTTGCAGGGCCAGGGTTCACAGGCAGTTTAGTTCTGTCAGATATCTCCGTTCATAGCAAGTGGTAAGGACGGATTGTAACGACCGGAGGAGCACTTTAGATCCTCTTTCACGAAGTGAGGCGATGTGTCTTCGAAGAATCTTTCTTTCAGATGCGTCTAGCATTTCAGTATTTTTTACTGTTGGAGTCTAAGTTTTGAAGGGATATGTAAGCATAGGTTTTTGTTTTGTAGATGAGTATCTTGGTGGTGTAGGTCAGGAGCCTCGATGGTATGAGGCTCGTTAGAGCCAAACAAGCTCTATTCGCTGCTAATAGTCTCTGCTCGATTTCATGGGAAATGTCGTCTGAGACATCTGAACTGTCACTCTAAGGAAGTGTTACTGGAGCGTTACGTTTGACATGGATGGCGACGGCAATTCCACAACGGTTTTCGTGGGTGATGCTGTTGCTTACATACAAGTCCCAATGGGAGAAAATTGTAGCGAAACGCAGAAAGACGTGCTGCCACTTTCACACTTTCTCTACAGTTCCACTCTTTAACAATAAGAGGGAAAACGAACACTTAAGTCTTTCTCTTATTTTACTACAATGATCGTTTCTCCCTAACTAGGAGTGTGTCAACAAAATATCCTTACACACTGAGGAGAAAGTTGGAGATTGAAATTTCGTGAAAAGATCTCTCCGCAACGAAAAACTCCTTTGTTTTAATGATTGCCACCTCAGCTCACCTATCGTATTCGGAACACTACTGTATCTCCCTTATTCTGCCGTTGTTCGAACTTTTTCGATGTCCTCTGTCAGTGCTACCTGGTAAGGCTTCCATATTACGCAGCAATACTATAGCAGAGGGCGGATAGGTGTATTGTAGTTTCTTTAGTAGACCTGTTGCATGTTGCGAGTGTTATGCCAATAAAAGTAGTCTTTGGTTTGTCTTCCCCTCAACATTATCTATGTGACTGTTCCAGTTTAAGATACTCGTAATTGTAATTCCCAAGTACTTAGTTGCATTGACAACTTTTAGATTTGTGTAATTTTTCGTGTAACCGATATTTAACTGATTCCTTTCACTACTCGTGTAGATGACCTCACAGTTTTCATTATTCATAGTCAATTGACACTTTTCACACCATACAGATACCTTGTGTAAACTATTTTGCAATCGGTTTTGCTCATCTGATGACTTCACTACATGGTAAATGAAAACATCATCTGTAAAAACTCTATGTGAGCTGCTCAGATTGTCTCCTTAATGCTATCTGGGGAACGCCAGATATCACTTCTACTTTACTCGATGACTTTCTGTCAGTTGACGTGAACTAAATGGTTCAAAATGGCTCTGAGCACTATGGGACTTAACATCTCAGGTCATCAGTCCACTAGAACATAGAACTACTTAAACCTAACTAACCTAAGGACATCACACACATCCATGTCCGAGGCAGGATTCGAACCTGCGATGACGTGAACTGTGACTTCTCTGACAGGAAATCACGAATCCAACTGTAAAACTGAGATGATACTCCATAGGCACGCAATTTGATTTTACTTTCTTTTATTTTCCACGTAAGCTGCTTGTGAGAAACGGTATTAAAACCTTTTGGAAGTCTAGCAACCTGTAATCAATCTGACATCCGCTACCGATAGCACTCATTACATCGTGAGAATCAAGAGCTAGTTGTGCTTCACAAAAACGATATTTTCTGAATTCGTGCTGACTGTGTATGAACAGATCATTTTCCTAGAGGTAATTCATAATGTTCGAACATAGTATATGTTCCAAACCCTACTGCAAGTCGACGTCAGTGATATCGGTCTGTAATTGGACGGGTTAGTCCTATTTTCTTTCTTGAGTGTTGGTGTGACCTGTGTAACTTTCCAGTTTTTAGGTCCCGAGCGATTGTACATGATTGTTAAGTACGGAGCTACTATGTCTACAAACTCTGACAGGTACCTGACTAATTCACAATAGGGATCGGAAAACTTATCTTTGTTAAGTGATTTAAAGTACTTCGCTACAATGAGGTATCTGCATCTAAGTACTTGCTCACAAACAGGTAAAAGCCCTTTATCATATGATTACACAATTACTGATCATATAGTGGACTCAATCTCATCCGTAAAGTATATAGACGTATGCGTACGTAGCGATTTGAAGTGAAACGACCACATAAAACTAATCGCAAGTAAATCAAATGACAAACTGAGATTTATTGGAAGAATCCTCAGAAAATATAGTCCACTGACAAAGAAGGTATCTTACAAAATACTCGTTGGACAAATATTTGAATATTACCATCTGAGACCGGTCAAGGAGATGCTGAGTCAACTCCATTGGCACACGTTGCAGGAGAGAATTCCGTTCACCTTCTGGGTTAAAGCTGCAGGAGCGTACGTTCCTAGAAGAGTCAGCAAACATTTTGTTTCTCGCTATGAATGTCTCGGGAAAAAATTGGAAACATTTGGTAACACATGGAGACTCACTAGGAAGCATTCTTCCCGCATTCCATTGACGACGTCAACAGAAAGAGATGAAAGTGACAGCGGATAACGAAGTACCCTCTGCCATAAATCGTAATGTGGCTTCTGGAGTACAGATACAGATGTAGATGTGGAGGTACATACGTTTGTGTGAAATATTTATCTGACAGAATTAGCTGAAAACCTGTACAGTATTGAATTAAAAATCGAAGTCTTCTACGATTAGAGATGCATTATTACTTTCAGTTGTCATCCACACATTGTTACATCCTATCGCTCTGTACCATTTTGTACACTGCGAATAAAAATTCTAACATAGTTGTAGAAGCTTCCAGTTCACTCAAGATTTATTGTTGCATATGGAGCGCATGAAATGGTTACATTTACAGGTACCAGGTATGGACCCATGCTGAAACACCCATATTATTACATTGTGTAGCCTCAAGAGGCGGCAATCAGGCACTGACTCTGGCACCAGTCGGATGTATAGATGGCGAATAGTGTCTCGGGATACGTTATGCCACGGCTGATCGACCTGTTCACTCAGTTCTGTACGAGTTGTTGGCTGACGAGTCGCTCGAGTCACTTCTCGTCCCATTGTATCCCACATGTGCTCGACTGGAGACAAGTCCGGCGATCGTGGTGGCCAGGGAAGATTGTTCACGCCTTGCAGAGCACGTTGCGATTTACGGGTAGTGTGTGGGCGAGCATTATCCTGTTGGAGCAATACTCCATTTTCTTGTGGCAAGAACAGGAGAATGGTTCTAACAACATTCTGCGCGTATAGAGCGCTCGTTAGCGCCCCCTCCAGAAACACCAAAGGTGGACGAGACTCGTAGCTTATCGCACCCCAGACCATAAGGCCTTGGGTGGAGCCGCTGTATTTTGGAAGAATGCACTGTATGAGACAGCACTCACCAAGTCTCCGTCGCACTTGCAAACGGCCGTCACTTGCATGTATGGGGAATCTGCTTTCATCGCTGAAGACCACGGCGCGCCGTTCCATCTCCCAAGTGATCCTCTGACGGCACCAGCGGAGCAGTGCACGTCGATACTGTGTCGTGGTTGGAGGGCGGGCTGGAGGTTCACACCAGCCTGTAGCCCCACCGCTAATCACGGGATAGCAGCGGTTCGTCTTGACACGTCAGGGCCCACAAGCCCTCTTTTCTGCGCCGCCGGTGCTGTACGACCTGCCACTCCTGTCCTGGCAACACGATTGGCCTGGAGGGCGTGTGTACTAGTGGCGCAACACGTCCAACTTCTGTGGAAATTTTCGGAAAGGACCGTTCCGCCACTCGGACGGCGACATTTGGACCACTTTCGAATTCGCCGAGTAGGCTGTGCGGGTACGAGTGCATCTCCATTGCATAGTCGTCTGTTTCCTTCACATGTTTGCAGCACACTGAGCTTTCTGGCTGTGAGCATTCCCTATTAAATGGTAGACACGGATGGCGCTCTGGCAGCTGCACCACTACGCTATCTGTCGACGGACGACGTTGAAAGAATAATCAGTACAAGTACTATTCCTTCACCGCATCTTTCCAGGTGTACTATCTATTTTCCGGTAGTGTAAAATACCCATCTTGTAACAGAAGGTATGAAAACATTTAGAAAATAATGTCAGTGGTGTGTAATGTTAAGAAATCTGTATACATATATTTGTTGACATTTTTGAAAGTTCTGTACCACAATAACTGGATACTGCTGATGAGTCTTAGACCTGGATGAAGTGACTCAGATCCTTTTCGTTTTAGAAGGAATTTTGCGGTATGTATGAAGGAATGCTGATTATGGGATATCCGAATTGGTGACATTACTTGTCATATGTAGTGGCCAGGGGTACAAAACAAAATTAAATCTTAGTCTTTTGGGAGATACCTTAATGACAAGCTCAACACCTCTCTTACCTTGGAAAGACATTCCAGTCTGAGTGCAGCTACTGCGGTAAAGCAGCTTTTTAGCAAGGCGCCACAGATTAGTACTTGTTCCATAGATCATGAATACGATACTTCGTAATGATGTGCAACGTGTCAGGTTAATAAAAGGTGTCTATACAAGATGTTAAATTACACAAAATATTACATGACACCCAATATTTTCATTTTTTTTTTTTTGTGAGGGTTGGGAAATTACCCACTTACTATATCCAAAAATTCATCTAATGAGTAGAAGGAGTTGCCATTAAGAAATTCTTTTAATTTCCTTTTAAATGCTATATGGCTATCTGTCAGACTTTTGATGCTATTAGGTAAGTGACCAAAGACTTTTGTGGCAGCATAATTTACCCCCTTCTGAGCCAAAGTTAGAGTTAACCTTGAGTAGTGAAGATCACCCTTTCTCCTCGCTCTTTCTCCTAGTGTTGTAGCCATGTACACTGCTATTACTTTTGAATTCGTTCGGATTGTTAATAACAAATTTCATAAGTGAATATATATACTGTGAGGCTACAGTGAAGATCTCTAGCTCTTTAAATAACTGTCTGCAGGATGATCTTGGATGAGCTCCAGCAATTATTCTGATTACGCGCTTTTGTGCAATGAACACTCTTTTACTCAATGATGAGTTACCCCAGAATATGGTGCCATACGAAAGCAGAGAATGAAAATAGGCGTGGTAAGCTAATTTATTCAGATGTATATCGCCAAAATTTGCAATGACCCTAATAGCATAAGTAGCTGAACTCAAACGTTTCAGCAGATCCTCAGTGTGTTTGTTCCAGTTCAACCCCTCATCAATACATGCCCCTATAAATTTTGAATATTCTACCTTAGCTAACGATTTCTGATCGAAGTCTATATTTATTAATGTCGTCACTCCATTTACTGTGTGGAACTGTATACACCGTGTTTTGTCAAGGTAATGACATCCCATTTGCAGAGAGCCGCTTAATGACTTTCTGAAAAACAACAATTTCACCAGTTAATTCTTGTCTGTTCGGTGTGATAGCTATACTTGTATCATCGGCAAAAAGTACCAGCTTTGCATCTTCGTGAATATAGAATGGCAAGTCATTAATATATATTAAGCAGAGGAACCAAGACCTAACCTTGCGGCACCCCATTCTTGATTGTTCCCCATTTTGAGAAATCACCAGTTTTTTGTATATTATGTGAACTGTTAATTTTAATTATCTGCACTCATCCAGTTAGGTATGATTTAAACCATTGGAGCACTGTCCCATTCATACCATAGTACTTGAGCTTATCTAGAAGTATTCTGTGATTTACACAATCAAAAGCCTTTGATAGATCACAAAAAATCCCAATGGGTGACTTCCAGTTACTCAGAGCATTTAATATTTCATTAGTGAAAGTATATATAGCATTTTCTGTTGAAAAACCCTTCTGGAAACTAAACTGACATTTTGTTAAAACGGTATTTTTACAAAGATGTGAAGCTACTCTACAATACATTACTTTTTCAAGAATTTTGGATAAGTTAGCCAGAAGAGAGATTGGGTGGTAGTTGTTGACATCAGACATATCCCCTTTTTTGTGCAGTGGTTTAACAATGGCATACTTCAGTCTGTCTGGGAGAATACCCGGCTTCAGACAGTTATTACATATGAAGCAAAGAATCCCACTTATTTCTTGGGAACAAGTTTTTATCATCCTGCTGGAAATTCCATCAATTCCATGTGAGCTTTTATTCTTGAGAGAGTTTATTGTCTTCCTAATTTCAGAAGGAGAGGTGGGTGGAATTTCAATTGTATCAAATGGTGTGGGTAAGGCCTCTTCCATTAACTGCCTTGCTGCTTCTAATGAACATTTAGATCCTATTTTATCTACAACATTTAAAAAATGATTATTCAAAATGATTTCGACTTCTGGCTTGTTTTTTATCAAGCTTCCATTCGCTTTGATGGTGATGCCGTCATCCTGTACTCTTGGTTGCCCTGTCTCCCTTGAAATAATATTCCAAATTGTTTTGATTTTGTTATCAGAGGTAATAATCTCAGGCATGGTGCACATGCTTCTGGACTTTTTAATAACCTTTCTTAATGTGGCACAGTAGGTTTTATAATATTTGGCTGTTTCTGGGTCATTACTCTTTCTTGTTGTTAGACACAGTTCCCTTTTGTGGTTACAAGATATTTTTATTCCTTTAGTAAGCCAAGGTTTTTTGCATGGTTTCTTATAATTAGATTTAACTACTTTCTTGGGGAAACAGTTTTCAAATTCTCTTACAAGTGTATCATGAAATAAGTTATATTTAAATTAGCATCAGGTTCCTTGTACACCTCATCCCAGTCTAACTGCTGAAGATTTTATCTGAAATTTCTAATTGTTGAGTCATTAATTGAACGCAGAACTTTGGAGGGAAGTTTAGAATTACTGAATGGAGCTATGTGATATACTGTAACTAGCTGAGCAACATGATCAGAAAGCCCATTTTCAACAGGACAGGAATTTATGTTTTTAAACCTATCTTGGTCTATGAAAGTGTTATCTATCAGATGTCAAATTGAAAGAACGGAGCAAGACTTCCAGGTCATTCTTCCTATTACACTCTTTCAGTGAATAAACATTAAAGTCCCACAAATAATAATTTGCTTTCCCGTATCTGACAGATAGCACAACAAGGCATTCAAGTTTTCCAGGAATAAATGAAAGTTTCCTGAAGGGGACCTATATACTGTTACAATTATAAAAGAGCCCTCCTTCAGTTCAAGTTGACAGGCACATGCTTCTATATGTTTCTCTAGACAAAACTTTTTTGTATCTAAGGTTTCTATACAGTGATAACTTTTGACATATATGGCAACTCCTCCTCTCACCTTATTATTTCTACTCATACGTGCAACTAGTGTATAACCACTGATATTTACCTTTTCCATATGAGACACAATGTGATGCTCAGACAGGCATAGTATATCTATTACATTATCAGATTCAATGTCATCTAAACAAACCAGGAGATCATCTACTTTATTCTTCAATCCCGGAATATTTTGGTGAAAAATAGTAACATTATTTTACACTTTACTTTTGTGAGAATATACTTTTTTCTTTAATCCACCAATATTTTGGTGAAAAATGGTAACATTATTTTATACTTTACTTTTGTGAGAATCTACTTTTTTCTTAAATCCACCAATATTTTCGTTAAATATGGTAACATCATTTTTTACTTTACTTTTGTAAGAATCTACTTTTTTCTTTAATCCACCAATATTTTGATTAAATATGGACACTGATATTAGTCTAAAAATGGGGTACATCCTTGAGTACTAGTGTACCCTCTTATGGATTTCGCTAACAACCCTGCCAGTTTACCCTTCCCTTTCCTATTGAGATGTAGGCCATGCCTCGTGAAATCCCCCCTACCAACAGCGTCGACAGGAACCAATCCAATGTCTGACAGAGTGGCCGCCCTACACAACTGATCCAACACCATATTTACCCTCTTGACAGAGCGGATCAACTGGGGCTGATCATGCCGTACGAAAGCAGGCACCAGCCCAACATTGGTATGGGTCGTTGCCGAGGCTATTTTCACCAGGTCACACAATACTGTAGCCTTGATCCCTATCAATACTGCTTCCCACTCCATGCACTATCATCACATGATCCTGCTTTGTGAATCCCTTGCACAAGGAACCTATATCCTCTACCACCTGGCTACAACTTGCACTTGGCATGAAAAAGTTGGTGACCTGGTACCTGTCACCTAATTTTTCCTGCAAAATCTGGCCCACACCTCTTCCAAGGCTGCTACCTAGCAACAGATCTTTCCTCTCACTTTCTACTCTTTTTGAAACAGTAGGTTCCTTAGTGAGATTCTGTTGCATCTTAACTACATCTAATTCTACTGGAGCCTCTTCCTTACTAAACTGTGGTAGGAAGGCAAATCTATCGGTTGTGCCAACTGGGAAACTGTCAGACGGTCCTCTTTCTGTGGCCTCTGTTCCCAGCTACCACTTCCCACCACTGTTTACCCTCCTCCCCCTTTAACCTCTTCAGTTCCTCCCTCGCTCTGTCCAAATCAGCCTGAAGGGCTCTAATTTTCTCCTCCTGCTCAGCTATAATCCTATCTCTTGGGCAGACCCTGCAAAAGAATGGAAGAGACTCGTTTGCTTCTCAATTCCCACGCCGCTACAATTTTCCGAATAAAACCAGCTGTTACAACAGCTGCACAAAATGCTGAACTAACTTTCCTACTGCAGCTCATACACTTAGTATCCATGGTAGTTTGGAAATTGGTTGAGAGATTTACTAAGTGATAACGATAATATATTAAATACAGATGCAAAAGATCAGTAAGTATGTTTTGGAAACTAATATGTAAGTAAACTATTACCAAATGCACTTAAATCTGTGGTATAATGCTAAATATGCACGATCAAAAATTAGGCCTAGACAGCCGAATGTAACCAAAACGAACTTTTTTCGATAAGTGGAAGTAAATAAAAGAAAAACCTTTAATGGCAAGCTTGAAGAGCACACTAATGAATGTATTTAATTAGTTAATCTATACCAAATGCACTTAAGATTGCGGTATAATGCTAAGTATGCACACTCGGAAAGTAAGGCGATTACTGGAACAATACGCAAATAAAAGACAAACTTTTAATGGTGAGCTTGAAAAGCACCCTAATGAACGTATTTAATCAGTTATACTTCAGCAAATGCACTTCCAGTTGCGGTATAACGCTAAATATGCACACTCGAAAAATTACGCCTAAGCAGCAGTAAGTAAACAAACGAACTTTTCGCGATTACTAGAACACTACGCACATAAGAGAAAAACTTTTAATGGTGAGCTTGAAGCGTACACTAAAGAACGTATTTATTAGTTAAAAGTGTTCAACTATAATTAATTACAACCTAAATTACTTATCTTTCACGAGAACTCTGTCTCCGTACGTGCGGCCTTGTGCAGGGCTACCAAAACACTGTGTGAACCTACAAGGCAACTAGCAGAACTACTTAAGAGCGAAGTAATACAGCTTACAGAAACGAAATGTCGTTTTTTTTCTAAGTAACGAGAGAGGTCAGGAGGGACAGTGGTTTAGTGCAGTTGCAGTAAGACTTCATTATCAAGCGACACTGTTCTGTATACAGATATTACGGAAGTGAGGGATCCACCGAGTCTGAAGTCATGTGGAAAAATTACTGCAACAATATGGAATATTTTGGAAATTTTATGGAAGATTTATTTGAAGGGGTTTTACACGGGTAGGATATCAAGGTGTTAAAAATACATTGTGATAGACTGCGTTATTTTTGAATAGCTGTTGCTTCGTACAGGCCTACACTTGCATGGTGCAAAGCACTGCTGAGTGACGCCGTGTTCCAGAACCGCCTCGATGACGGCGGTTAACGAGAGGCGGGAGCCCGCGGCCGCGGACCTGGGCGACCTGCTGGACGCGGGCGACGCCGCCTTCGTGACGCTGGAGGCGGGGCAGACGCGGCTGGCGGCGCACGCGGCCGTCCTGGCCGCCAGGAGCCCCGTCTTCGCGGCCATGTTCCAGCACGACATGCTGGAGGCCGCCTGCGGCCGGGTCAGCATCGCCGACGTGGAGGCTCCGGTGATGAGGCAGCTACTGGCCTACATGTACACCCTCCAGACGCCGCAGCTGGCCAGCACGGCCCCGCAGCTGCTGGCGGCGGCGGATAAGTACGGCCTGACGGCCCTGAAGGCTGCCTGCGAGCGGCAGATGGCCGCTCAGCTGGACGTCGAGAACGCGGCGGCCGCAGCTGTCGTGGCGGTGAGGCACTCCTGCCCCCAGCTGACCGCGGCAGCCGTCGCCTTCATAAACGCCAACCGCCAGGTCTTGTCTACCCGGGGCTGGGCGGAAGCGATGAGGAACCACCTAGAACACGTCATCGAAGTGACCAGGCTGCTCAGCGAGTCACCAGCGGAAACTAGGTGAGCCCGAGGCGGGCCACTCGCCACTGTATCCCAGTTTTTTATATGGTGTATTTTCGAGCCTACAATTTTTGTCACACGTACCTCAGATGTGTCTTATCTCTGAAGTACTCCATCACTGCAGGCAATTCTCTTATATCTCACAATGCTTTCATTGTCTTCTCATAACACGTACGACCAATTTCTAAATTGATCTGTCTATATAATAAGCTACGAGGGGGGTTCAATAAGTAGTGCAACACATTTTTTTTCTTTCCAAAAGCACGATGGATCTGTTCAAGATTCCAGTACACAATATTATTCCCCCCTCTTTTGAATGCAAACTCCGTCGTACTGCTTCCTGCCCAGTGCATGCTTGATTAGATCTAACAGATGGAAGTCGGAGGTGTGAGCAGATCATAGTGTCGATGAGAATGATGACTCAAATTTTGTGAGCTCCTTTCGGGTATGCAGACTTATGTGAGGCCTTATATTATCACGGAGAAAGAGATGTTTGTATACAATTTTCTGGCGTCGAATATACTGAAGTCGTTTCTTCAATTTTCTGAGGCTTGAACAATACGTTTCAGAGTTGATCGTTGCAGCATGAGGGGGGACATCAAACAGAATATCCCCTTCAGAGACCCAGAATACCGTCGCCATGACTCTACCGGCTTTCACCTTTTCTTTATAGGAGAGGCAGTGTGTCGTGGATTCCCGTCCCATTTCTGGCACGTGGTGATGAACCCGTATTTCATCGCCTCTGGCGGTGTTCGACAAAAAAAAAAACTGTCACGATCAGCTTTGTAACATGCAAGTAACTCCACACAGATCGCTCGTCGTTATTCTTCGTGATCTTCCGTTTGGCTGCGAGGAACCCAGCAGGTACACACCTTAAGTATCCCAGCTGGTGGACGAGTGTGTCATCACTACCACACTGATGTCCAGCTGTGCAGCAAGTTGTTTGATTGTGATCCGTCAGTCAGCTCTAATGAGAGTGTCCGTACGTTCCAACATTGTACAAGTCACAGTTGTGTGCGGCCAACCAGCACGTGGGAGATCAGACGGGTTTACATGGCATTGTTACAATGATGACACACACCTCGCCCAGCAGTTCACCGTGCCTTTGTTCACTGGCAGGTCTCGTGGACATTCTAGAAGGGCCTGTGTTCCGTCAAAACAAATTAAATTACAACTGTCTGTCTGGAACACACCTCCATCACAGACGCGATTTTCAAGGCTGTGTGTATTGCCGTCACTTACCGGAACTTCATGAAACTACAAGGGCTGAGGCGGGACTATTCCACGATGTCCCACAGAAAATGATAATAATAATAATTACGTATTTTTTCATCCAAACCTGGCCGAGAAAACAATGTGTCGCATTATTCATTGAATGCCCCTCGTAAATTAGCAAAAAATATTGAAACAAGCCAGTTTTCCATACCTTCTCAAATTGTTTGTCCTTTAAGCACTTCATACTTATTTTCAGTTCTGTTATATTGCATATTTACTGTTGTGTTGGCAGAAGAGCCAACACCGTGTTAGTAGTGAAGGCCGAAATGCACGCATTTTAGCTCATGCAGGCTGGTGTGAGGAGGGAAGGACTATATTGACGTGAGGTCTGGAACATGACAAGGAATTATAATTCAGAAAGTGGACGTAATTAGTTTGATACTTAACTTTAATCCGTTGATGATGAACGTCGCTCTTGACGATACATGATTCACAATATCAATCTCAATAGTAACTGAATATGGCGCCTCGCTACGTCGTAGCAAATGACGTAGCTGAAGGCTATGCTAAACTGTCGTCTCTGCAAATGAGAGCGTATGTAGTCAGTGAACCATCGCTAGCAAAGTCGGCTGTACAACTGGGACGAGTGCTAGGGAGGCTCTCTAGACTAGACCTGCCGTGTGGCGGCGCTCGGTCTGCAGTCACTGATAGTGGCGACATGTGGGTCCGACGTATACTAACGGACTGCGGCCGATTTAAAGGCTACCACCTAGCAAGTGTGGTGTCTGGCGGTGACACCACATTTACTACATGTTGTTGTTTAGTGAGTAGCATCAAGCTTCTGAACAACGGTTACGTTGACAGTATAATTAGCATTTGGGATTCTCGCTGGGGGAACAAAAGTGTGCTGCCAACATGGAAATAGACACTGTGGTGTGTGCAATCTGTAGCCAGGCACTCGAGTGCCCGGCCTTGTTCTGTACACTGTACAGCTCATTGAAGACCTTTTTCAGAAAGTTATATTTAGTTGTTTGGTGGCGCTCTTACTGCTGACGATAAGATATCCATAAATGGCGTTCATGTTTCATAAAGATAAGCTGAAGATGAGGAGTAAGTATGTTACCCTTTACCAGCACCAGAAGCATAGTATCACATAGCAGCATGAGTCAAGGAGAGCATTGATGCAGTCACAAATTTCCATTTCTCACTGTGCCAAGCTGTAAATGCAGCTTTGTTGCAACTTTTAGAAATGATAAAGCGTATCACTATAGCAACATTAGTCCTATATTCACGTGTAACAGCCAATGTTCAGCGCCCTTGGAGCTAGCAGGCAGACCTCTCCACACGTCAGCAGCGTAACACACAGCCCTCCCAGTTTTCACAGACATCTCATTAGGTGGCAGCACAAGTGGGCAGCTTTGCTTTGCTGTTGATGATCGCAGTGGAGGAAATGAAACCCAGCGTCTCACAAGCACAATGTGATTCTTAGCAGTGTGATGTATCTGTCAGTCAATGTGAACCATCAGTTAGGGCAGTTAACAAACAACAACTCAAGTACACATGTTATTCCAAAACGTTATCCTGGAAGTAGGGGCAGGAGGAGCTGGTGAAATAACACACACTGCAAAAGATGCCTTTTTATTTTAAAAGACTTCCTCAATAATAAATTTTTAAGTATGGCATTTTTTAAACAAACAATTTCAAAAACAATTTCCAATAGCTGACAAATTTTCTTTATGAAAAGGAGATTACAAGGTATGACGTTAACAACTTCCCAATAATAAGATTTTAAACTTGATATATATAAGAGAACAATTCATTAAAAAAGCCTTTAAGTAGCTAGTTTGTACTGAAGTTAAAATAGTTGTCTCTTGCCATTTAAATAACTTATATTACACTTGTCAGTTGTTACAAGATAAATGTGAATAAGCCATCACACAAACCTCCACATTAATGGCAGTTCACAAAAAAATTTTCCTTAGCTCAGTGAGGGAGTGATGAGTCTAAAGGGGCCCAGATCACAATAGTCTGAATAGTTAATGGTGGTCATCAGGGCCACAGAAGATCAGCCCCAAAACTTCCATTACAAGCCACCATCTCCCCAAGTTACCCAAAACCAGAAGATGTAGCAAGGGCAGTGCCTGTACAGACTTGGAACCACAGAGACACATGACCCCAACTCTAACTCACCCGATCCAGGTGTGAATGAGACGGCCCGACCAAGAAGCAATTACCACATTCCCGCTGACAGGCAAACGAAAACTGTGATGGGAAGACCCCAACAAAACCACTGGTGAAGAAACTCATACACTTCACTAGAACTTGAAAAACCCATTATATATAAAAACAGTACTCAACTTCTCACACTCCACCACAGCGCTGGGAACACGTTACACTTCCAAATGCTCATCAGAGTCAACCGCTGCCAGTGGTTTCAACGGCCGATAAGAAGACACACGGTCCCACGCGCTGATCTCCTGCACCACGGCTTCTAAGCTTCATAAGCCACGCACATGCGGGTAAGGCAGACTTAGCCCCTGACAGCCAAGTCGTCAGCCAAAGCACGTGGCGAGCAGCTGACGACCCGCAACAGCAGGGCCCCGCTCGCGCCACCACCTCTCTCGGTCACAGCCCACTACGTACTGCTTGACCGCTACGCGACCGTACACTTCCTCCCCCTCTCGCTAGAGGGCAATAGCGATTCAAACAGCGCGCCAAACCGAAAGCGCCACCGCAAACACTAGAGGCGAAGCGAAAGCACTCCGCCTGGCGAGCTTTTCGAAGAGCCGAACACAACTATGGCTCACAATTTAATGAAGAGCTGGTATACCTTTCACCCTGCCACAGCAAGCTTCTTCCACCAGGCTGTAAAGAGATAGGAATATTTTCCAGCCAAGTTGTGGATGCAACACATTTAGTAAACAAGATGCTTCAAGTACAGGGTGTAGCTTTCTACTCCTCAAACACATTGCGCCCACCCACCAGACCAGTGCATACAACACAGCAACTTTACACAGACCATCAAGATGCTGTGCCTTTCCTTCACATTTCTCTCTTCTCTCTGTTCATCTGTTGCCCAGAATATGTACTATACTTTGGTTAGCCCCCTTGTAAATCACACACAGGGACGGTGTGTATCAGTTAACACACTGTACAGCATCCTGGAAGTGCAGACATTAAATCTCAGCCCACCTTTCTTGCTTCATTACTACAATATAATTTAGTGTAAATGCAAATGTAAATTCAAGGATTAGATATTAGGCCTGTTCTGACTGGCTGACTCTTGCTTACAAGGCAGTACAAGGAGTAGTCTATAATTCTGTGACATTCCATTATTAATGATGATGCCTCTGCTTCTTTATTTAAGCAGCTTCTCATGTGGCCTCACAGAACTGATTGGACCCCATTTTACATCTCCCCACCATAGAAAAAATTCTGGTCTTATTGGGATGGAACTAGGTCCTCCTGCAGCGCAGACAGTAACACTAACCACTAGAATATGGCGGTGGTCGTGTAATTTATTAACCTTTGATGAAATATTATTACTGAGCCATTACAATTAAATGCAGTTGTAAAAGTAAGTTTTGAAAAAGCTCTTGATAAATTTTATGATTTACTTTTACTAATTCCTAACCATGACACTCTTCGTTACCTCAGGCTTCACACTTTATTACACTGTAGATATCGACTTACATATCACAACGTCAGTTTATTTTACAACTTCTCGCTTACATCCTCTGCCATGTCCATAACAAGCTTCATGTTGTTTCTATAGTAAGTTGATACCCCACCTTACCTGATTATGTTGCCAACTCTCTCTCTCTCTCTCTCTCTTTCTCTCTACCTCTCTCTCTATCACCCACAGATGAACACACACACACACACACACACACATATACGCTTCACTGATTATCATTCAGCTTCCTCACGTTGGTTTCCAAGCCCTCTTTAGAGGCAAAAGTCACAACCGTCTGACATTCTTTATGAACTCACGGTTTCATGAGTCTGTAGCGAAATGCTCTTTTCCCATTGCTTTATGGTGCCCCTTCGTCCTGTTTCTTACTTTTGGCATCCTCTGATCAGAAGTTACGTTTTAACATACTTAAATTGTTTCTCATTACTGATTTTATCCACACTTTCATTCGACGTTGATATAAGATGAAAACGTTTGAAACTGCTTGTTGGCCTGTGCATATGAACTCTATTTTCTCGACACCATTTAAATTTCTGTGATAATAATTTTAATGTGGTTAAATTTCCCACTGGCTTAGCTCCATTCTGTACTGAATCCATTGCTGCCTTCTTTGACTGACCTTCCCTGGCAAGTTCAGAACCTGCTGTCCTGGATGTTGTCTGTGTCTCTCACAGAGAAGTCTCTGACAAACGGGCCACCAATGCTTTCAGCACCATCTGACGGTCATAGTGACTTGATATGCACAGTTCAAAGTCTGAGTCTGATTAGTGCCCTTGTCATTTCTATGTGATTATTTCTGTAGTGATGTTTTTGAATTGTCCTGTGTAATAACCCTCCTTTTATGGCACTATAGGTTATTACTACAAGAGCAAGTCTCCTCTAAAGTTTCTTCCTTTGACATGAGTTAAAAGTTGACCGTGATCATGTATGCTAATGGAAAGAAATCGAAACGTAGTTCGTGAGATGGAGGGCTACGATCTGACAGGAAGTAACAGTTATTCTCGTGGTTATCAAACCTTCTGTATTACCGTTGAAAAGTATAACGGCGAGTCATGCTAATGAACCGAGCGAGGTGGCACACTGAACTCACATTCGGGAGGACGACGGTTCAATTCCGCGTTCGACCATCATGATATAGGTTTTCCCCGAATCGCTTCAGGCAAATGCCGGGATAGTACTTTAGAAAGGGCACGGCCAACTTCCTTCCCCATCCTTCCCTAATTTAATGAGACCGATGAATTCGCTGTTTGGTCTCTTCCCCAAACAACCGAACCCCCATGCAAATGAATACAATCACGTGCGCTCTCTCTCAGGCGGCGCCTCTCCTCTCTCTGCGCAGGACGGCGGGCAGCGGGGACACCGCGGCGGCTGTGCGACACGGCAGGTGGGGCCGCACACCCGTGGCTGCCGTGGCTCCCACGGTACTGCCTCTCAACAGTGGCCCGCCCGACGACGCCGACGCCTCTCGCATGCGGTGAGTACGCTCACTACATACAAACACAGTACGGTTCAAGTGGAGTTGGCCTAGAGTGAAGGTCAAAGCACCGAATACCGCTTTGTTGTATTTTTTTACTCATATATGGACTCAGATGAAATTCAGCTTCTCCAGGGAGAACGCTCGTTGGCAAATGTGAATCAGATCTGTTTCTTAGACACTCTTTAAATGATTGCTCAGTTCAAAAGCTGCTTTCCACTGGCTTCCATCCACCCCTCCAGCAGTATGGTCTGCAACACGCGAGCTACAGACATCATCTTATCACCACAGTACCACACTGAATACGTTTAGATGTTATTCCCTTTCAAGTTTTTCTGAGACGGTTGTTACGTATTCAAACTGTGCTGTCCAATAGTTCAAATGGCTCTGAGCTCTATGGGACTTAACATATGAGGTCATCAGTCCCCTAGAACTTAGAACTACTTAAACCTAACTAACCTAAGGACATCACACACATCCATGCCCGAGGCAAGTTTCGAACCTGCGACCGTAGCGGTCGCGCGGTTCCACACTGAAGCGCCTAGAACCGCTCGGCCACTCCGGCCGGCTGTCCAATAGTTGTCTTATCACCAGAGCACAGGTGTTAGCCCTTGTACGTGTTGTGTCCGACTTCTTGGACACTAAGGGGACTAGTAATAATTCAGGTAATTAATTACAACAAAGCTTATCCTTATTCATCCGGCTCGGCTGTAGCTGTGGGACTGCAACGTAGACTTGCGGTTCAGAATACACGAGACGAGCCACGATTACTGGTTGGCGAATTGCCACAAGTTCAGGATGCCGTACTGTGGATTCACTATTGTCTCTAGGAAACACAAGTTCGTAGACACTTTTTGATACAGTTCCGATAGCGTTGGCGGGTAGCCACGGTTCACAGGAGACGAGAGTCTCTCCACTCCCCGACGCTTGACGGGGCTGTGTCACGGCAGCGCGACCACGTTACTCTGACAGGAACCTCCTGGAAGGGCGCAGCATCCTACCTCGAAACGAGCTGCCCTGCTGGCATCTGTTTGAAGGCAGAGGCGCGGCGGTGGCGCCTCAGATATGCGGCAGGCACGACCCCTGCCTAGCCTCTCACCGGCGCCTCGCAGTACCACTTTGCTGTGCAGCACCTCTGAGGTGGTCGATACTTCTCGCGGTGGTCGATACTTCTTGCACCGCTCTCCATACTCGCGGTTAGTACTTTTCATCTGTGCTTTATTTTGCTCAAAATTAGTTTAATATACTGAGCTATTATGTATGTCAGTCTCAGGAGAAGCACTGTGTGATTTAAACATGAATGGTAAATGATTTCTGGTACCGCGCGCCGCGGAATTTGAATCCCCACCAGACGTCATGAACGTCGAAGACCACTAGAGGTCTCTGCACCTGTAAGCTGTGGCGGCGCGCGCCTCCTGGCCCGCTTTTAGTGTGGGGGCGCCACAGTGGAACACGTGGTTCCAGCGGCCAATAGCGGCGCCCCCGATACAGCATTTAAGCGCCTGCCTCTCGCTCACCAGCCAGTCTAACCTTGCGTACGTCTCTGAACACATCGCCTCGCCTTAGACAGCTTATTTACTTTCGTGTTTTGCTTACGAGTGGACGTGGTTGTTAGGTTTTCTTGTGACTCCGTTGTTTCGATCTTCTTCTTGTTTGTTCTGTCCTTCGTTGGTCGTGTCCGTCCTCTCCCGTTGTGGTGTTGTTCGCAGGCCGCCACCCTACATTCTAGAGAAGTTGTTCCTCTAGATGATTTTGATAAAGCATTTATGCAAAGAAAATTTTTGGAGAAATTGTGAGCAGACGAACGAAATTCGATTGTTGAGAAAGGTGCTTGTATTTTGAAAAACTAAGACGAATTTTGAGGAATGAAAGGAAACATTCAGGAAAATTTCGAAACTGATGGATTTTGGTTTCAATAAATGTAAAAATATGAACAACATCCTAACAGAGCGTTCCGACTTCGTTGAAACGTGCTTACTACTTGAGTGCAAACAGAAATAATGAAAAGGTTGGTTCAAATGGCTCTGAGCACTATGGGACTCAACTGCTGTGGTCATTAGTCCCCTAGAACTTAGAACTACTTAAACCTAACTAACCTAAGGACATCACACACATCCATGCCCGAGGCAGGATTCGAACCTGCGACCGTAGCAGTCGCACGGTTCCGGACTGCGCGCCTAGAACCGCGAGACCACCGCGGCCGGCTAATGAAAAGGTGCTATTCACCGACGAAACATCTCTGCATACGCATTAAACAATAAAAAAGTTTTGCCTGTAATAAGAAACCCCGGGTGTAAAAGCTGATAGGAGTGAAGGCCGAGGAGCTACAATCGTACATACTGTAGGAGCGAGGTTCTCATCGGAGGAGCAGTATCATATTTTAATTCAAAATCTAAGTCCCATGAAGATACGAAGGGTGATAATTAACGAAGTGGTTAGAACTGTACCTGAATATTAACTGTACCTGTTAATATTCATAACGCACCGTATCATACGATTCAGATATGCAAAGGCCCCGCTACGCAACTCACAAAATGATTTAATCGAATGGCTAATTCACATAAAAATCGGTTTTTAACCGAGCTTAAAAAGAACTGAGCCTTCAATTATTGCGCATATTAGCGAAAGTCTTATTTAAAAGCAGATACAATTTTAAAGCGTAAGGAATACATTATTCTGATTCCCTAATAATGCCACTGCAATTTGAAGCTGTAGAATTAATCTGGAATGTGATGAAACAGAAGAACTGCAGAAAAAAATCGTTTCTTCCATTATGTTGACTACCCTAAGACAAAGAGCCAATGAAATTTCATCTAAGATTGCCCTACATAATATGCTTGTGAGCATGTAAAATGGATTGAAAATATATACAGGCATAGAGATGGGTTAATGGAAGACGCAAATGGCTTCATTAGTACTCTTCTTCTTTACTGCAACCTTGTTTGGGCTATAGCGCAATCTGAAGTAAACCCGTAGATGTTCCACTTGGTGAGTCTCCTTAACGTTTATGACAGTTGTAGAGAAAGGTCAGATGTATACAAACCTACCTCTAGTTGGAACAGATGCCCATATTACATCAGTGAGTAAATTATCCGCTATCTCTTTGTTGCTAAATCGCTCTAATCACGTAAGTTTACCTTGTACAGAACATTTACGCTAAATGCCTTTGACAGCTGGAGTGACACTATATTTTCCTTGAAGCTTCATGTTCACAGCAAGATCATAGTTGTACCGTCCATACTCGTTCCCACCCCCCTTCCTCCTCCCCACCCTCAAATTGCGGTTGTACCGTCGATAGACCCCCCACCATCCCCCCACCCCATCCCCGTGGCCAAAGACTACTTACGAGCCGGATCACGATAAGGCGGCGAAGGTACCCTCTCCAGGTGCGTTACTACTTAGGCCGACTACTATCGTCAGTAGTAAGGTGACGTCTGGCCTCCACGACATTTCTCTTCCAGACCTACTGTCTCTTTCCGCAGCCCTCCATCCGCTGGAGACAAGAAGAAGGCGGCCCCCACTCACCCGCAGAGCAAACACAGCCGGACTCCTGCCGGAGCAGCGGCGCCCGTGGCTGCTCCACCCTCTGCCCCATCTGATGCGGCCGACGTTTGTCGCACGCCGTGAGTACACCCACAACGTATGCTTATTTCCCACATTCGCAGTAATTTTTATGGGGTGTTAGCCAAGTGTAACTGGCAAAGCATCGACTTTCTCTTTGTTGTATTTCTTACCCACCTTTGCATTCAGACGACATTCAGCGACCGCCTGTCGAGTGACAGTACTCGTTCGCGATAGGTGATAATATAATAAGATTTTACGCAATAGTTCAATGCATTGCTCAGCCACAACATTACGATCAGCTACTTGATAGCCGGTAGCTGCCTATATCACGTATAACAGTGGCGACGCCTTGTGCATGGAAGCAGTGATTCCTTGTTACGCTGATAGAGGGAGTTGACACCATATCTGCACACACAAGTCATCTAATTCCCGTAAATTTCGAGGAAGGGACGATGAAATCTGCCGCCAATCACATTCCAGATGTGTTCGATCAGAACCGACATTGCGATCCGCTACCCTCAGTCATGGCAGTAATTGTTTGCTCTAACACCAATACGTGTTACCATCACGGCCACAAAGGGGGGAGGGGGTCAAGTGCAAAAATATCGTGGTTGGGTAGTGCTGCTAAGGGACTGTCTACATACAAATAACGGAACAGACACAGTGGACAAGAATAGCTAAGATGAATGATTTACCTTTGGTCTACTGAATTGACCAGTGTCCGATCTGGAGAGCTGGGGGGCTCGCACATCAACTGGAATTGCCACTGTGTCCCTCGAAACACTACATCGGTTTCCTGGCCCTGTGACACGGCACATTATGTTGTTGAAAATTATCACTGGGGTCGGGAAACATAATCTTCATGAAGGGCTGTACGTGGTGTGCAACTAGTGAACGATACACCTTTGCCTTCATGGTGCTTTGCACATGCCCCGGTCGACCAATTCTTGCTCTTAAGAATGTTCCACAAAGCATAAAGTAGCCACCGCCAGCTTGTCTCAGTCCACAGAACAGGCGTCAAGAAGCTGTTACCCTGGAAGACGATGGACTCCGCCTTCCCATCGGCATGATGAAGAAGATATCGGTGTTCATCATACCGTGCGACGCTCTACCACTGTGCCATTCCGAGGTTCACGTGGCCATTTCAGTCGTAGTTGTGGATGTTTTGCTGTTAATACTGTCACATCCACGGGTCGTTGGTTGTGGAAGCTCATCGTTGTGGTGTTCGGTGCACTGTGTGTTCAGGCACACTTGTACTTTTCCCAGCATAAGACTGATGTCAGTTCCGCCACTGTTCACCGCCTGCCCTGTTTTACCGGCCTGTCAGCTTACCATATCCGACGCCTGTAATGAGGTGTAGCCGCCGATGCCCATGAAGTCTGGCCGTGGTTTCATTTTAGTTTGGCCACGCGTTGAAGACACTCACCACAGCAGTCTCCGGAATGCTCGTGCCGAGCCTCCGGGCTATCAAATTCAGACAGATCGCGCGCCCTCTCCATTCTGCGCAAGGTCTTCTCACTCACTGGTAGTACGAGGGTCGTTCAATAAGTAATGCCCGACATTTTTTTTTTTTGATAAAGCCATTAATATACATAGACAAACGTCCTTGTTGGCGCTTCAAATTTGATATTTGTTCTGCAAGCCGGTGGTTTCTAACCGTTCTGGCAGGCGGCAGAGTCGTAGTACAGCGTCAAAATGACGTCTACCTACGACTCACGTTACAAGGAGTGTGCTGTTATTGAATTCTTGTGTGCAGAAAAAGAAACCGTGGTGAACATCCACAAACGTCTGTGTGCAGTGTATGGCGATGCTCCAGTTGATAAGAGTACAGTTGGGCGACCGGTAAAGAAAATCACAGCCTCAGGAAATGCAGAAACAGAGTTCCATGCTCGGCCACGCTGGCCAAATTGGGTTGGTCATCATTGCCTCAGCCACCCTACAGTCCACACCTGGCACCCTCGGAGTTCCATCTCTTTGGGGCGCTTAAAGATTCTCTATGGGGAACACAATTTGAAAATGACGGGAGTGTCAGTCATGCAGAGAAAACATGGCTATGCCTACAGGACAAGAGCTTTTACCAGCAGGGAATATATGTTCTTCCTCGGCGTTGGCATAAGGCCATAGAACTTGATGCAGCCTATGTAGAAAAATAGAAAATGCACAATACATGTTGATGCGTATAGTCAGCAGATTCTGACTCTTAACAATAAATATGTTCATGGAGAAAAATGTGGGTCATTACTTATTGAACGACCTTCGTACATGCACCATCCGTGTGCCTGACTAGCAGAGATTCCTTACCAGGTGAGGTTGTTAGCACCTGAACGGATTTATATCGATAGTAGGTCATAATGTTCCCGCTGACCAGTGTAACTGTAATAAAATTTTAAAAAGCTGTTTTCTATGAAATGGATCCCTAATATTACAGATTCGACTTTACTGCCTTATTCGAATTTTTTTGAGCACCCGTTCAGGAACTGATACCCCCATGTTACCTGTCAGTGCCCCCAATTGCATGGTCCCTAACTTTCTGTTCACAAACATCATCTGATGGTCGTAGTACCACATTAAGCGCATTTTGAAGTTACTGCCATTCTAATTTCTTTGATATTATTATTGTATATTCTTTGCATGCTGCCGAGTGGTTGTGTTATCACTTCGGTACAACTGTTGACCGTTATATGTACCTTTAATTAGTGCCCTATTTTGTACTAGTGTGGGAAACTGAGGAGAAACAGTGGTAAATTCAGTAGACCAACGGTAAATCATTCATCTTAGAGGACCTGCTATTCTTGTCCACTGTGTCTGTTCCGTTATTTGTGTGTAGACAGTCCCTTAGCAGCACTACCCAACCACGATATTTTCGCACTTGACCCCCTCCCTCCTTTGTGGGCGTGATGGTAACACATAATGGTGTTAGAGTAAACAATTACTGCCATGACTGAAGGTAGCAGATCGCAATGTCTGTTCTTACAGCGCATGTACTTTGAAGTGTTTCAACACGTCCTCGTGAAATGTCATCAGTAGAATGTCGTGAAAACAGTGCCATTCAGTTGAAGGAGAGCTTATATTCAAAGTTTTACAATTTTGGCAGGATGAATGTAGCAGAATCAGACTTTGATATATGGACCTAAAGCAATTTGGCGAGCAGATAAGGTGGAATATCAGAAAGGATAGAAAAATACACTTTGACGGATTTTATGAAACCAAAAGAAACCGAGAAAAATGAGAAAGTCCAAAAAGACAAAGGGTTTCCAGAAAATTTGCTTCTCTAGATGACTTCGATACAGCACTTTTCAGATAAAATTTTGGGACTATTATAAACATAACATGAAAATCCTAACGTCGAGAAAGCTGCTTATTTTTTCAAAACCACCGATAATCTTTCTGGAAGGAGAAGAAACGTTCTGGAATATTTCGGAGGAGATGCATTTTAGTTTTAAAAAATGTTAAACTAAGGGAAACATACTAGTAAAACATTACGGCCTTGTTGCAAAGCGTGGTGATTATTAGAGAGCAATCTGATATAATGAACAGCGAGCAAATAACCAATGGCATTCACGTACGCTACGTGGATGCATAGGCATTAAACGTCAATAAGTGCCAGTAATATTAAATTCTGGGTATAAAGAATAACAGCAAAGAAGGCCAAAGTGCTTTTCTTGTCCACATCAGAGGGGCAATGGGTTATATTGATGGAACACAATTTACCATTCGAAGTCAAAGTCCTAAGAATATCACGATGAAATGAATGGGGATACATCACAAAAAAGGTTAGAAGAGTACTGATTATTAATATCCCTGTTGCCAAGTTTTTAGAATTGATAATACACGATAGCAGACTCCTGAGACCACAAAAACTACACTACCGTAACTCGCTAATGGACATATGCGAATGGCTCATTCAGAATAAATTCACATTTGCACCGAGCTTAGCAAGAAATATGCTGGAATGAGATTTTCACTCTGCAGCGGAGTGTGCGCTGATATGAAACTTCCTGGCAGATTAAAACTGTGCGTCTGACCGAGACTCGAACTCGGGATCTTTGCTTTTCGCGGGCTAGTGCTCTACCATCTGAGCTACCCAAGCACGACTCTCGCCCCGTCCTCACAGCTCTACTTCTGCCAGTACCTCGCCTCCTACCTTCCAAACTTTACAGAAGCTCTCCTGCGAACCTTGCAGAACTAGCACTCCTGAAAGAAACGATAGTGCGGAGACATGGCTTAGCCACAGCCTCGGGGATGTTTCCAGAATGAGATTTTCACTCTGCAGCGGAGTGTGCGCTTATATGAAACTTCCTGGCAGATTAAAACTGTGTGCCGGACTGAGACTCGAATTCGGGACCTTTGGAAATATCCATTCATTCAGGAGTGCTAATTCTGCAAGGTTCGCAGGAGAGCTTCTATGAAGTTTGGAAGGTAGGAGGCGAGGTACTGGCAGAAGTAAAGCTGTGAGGAGGGGGCGTTAGTCGTGCTTGGGTAGCTCAGATGGTAGAGCACTTGCCCACGAAAGGCAAAGGTCCCGAGTTCGAATCTCGGTCTGGAACACAGTTGTAATCTGCCAGTAAGTTTCAAGAAATAAGCTCTTACGAATTTTGTATTATAATAAAAGTATGTGTTTATAGCCAAAGTATGTGTTTATAGCCAAAGCTGATGCAGTTAAAGCATAAGAATCACACTGCTCTGGGGCTCTCGCAACACTACTTTGATTTGAACCCTCCGCAAGGTGTGCCCGCGGCTCTCCCCCACTCTGCCAGCCAGCAGTACCCCCACCCTCTACTCGCCCAGCCACGCACGTCACTGCACCGCGCGGAGCCACTCGGTCCGTTTACTTCCCGTCATTTCTATTGTCTGGGTAGACATCGCGTTCGGTATTTGTGATACAACAGAACTAGTGGGTGGAAAATGGCTGAGGAGGAGTTAAAATCGTTGAAACGAAAGTCCTTTAACAAAAATGGCTCTGAGCACTATGGGACTCAACATCTTAGGTCATAAGTCCCCTAGAACTTAGAACTACTTAAACCTAACTAACCTAAGGACATCACACACACCCATGCCCGAGGCAGGATTCGAACCTGCGACCGTAGCAGTCCCGCGGTTCCGGACTGCAGCGCCAGAACCGCTAGACCACCGCGGCCAAAAAGTCCTTTAACCCATACTCGTTAATCCACAGTGGGAAGAAGAGTATTTTTTGTTGGAACGCTAAGCGGACCTCAGTGTTGGATTTGAAATACAACATTGTCTTCATGGAGGAATTACAATGTGAAGCGATATTATCAACTGCTTCACGAGAAGCATAGAGTCGTTTTGAATAACGAAGAAAGAAAAGCCAATCTTACCGAAGTGAAGCAGAAAAAGGAAATAAAACGTACGTACGCACGTAGATAACTGTGACATTGATTCACGTTATTACTGTTATTAATAATGTGTTATGTGCATCTTCCGTCACTTTTACCTCCTCCTGTACGTATTTACGGGACAAAACCCTCATCATCCACAACGATGCAGCGATGACAGTGCACAGGTGTGTGAAATCTTATGGGACTTAACTGCTAAGGTCATCAGTCCCTAAGCCTACACACTATTTACCCAAAATTATCCTAAGGACAAACACACACACCCATGCCCGAGGGAGGACTCGAACCTCCGCCGGTATCAGACCGCTCGGCGATGACAGTAAGCTATCATGTAGCTTTTAAAATAACTAAAACAGCACGGCCCTTCGGCGATGGAGAATTTGTAAAAGACTGTTTTCTTGCTGCCGCAACAATTTTGCGCCCAGCAAGTTTTCCTGTTTTTGAAACCGTTCGTCTTTCACGGAGAACGGTTTGCAGGCACATTGAAGAAATGGCACACGATTTGGAAGCCCAATTAAGAAACAGGATAAAAGATTCGGTTTGCTTTTCATTAGCATTGGACGAAAGCAGTGATGTATGTGATGATGCTCAACTTTCAGTCTTTTGAGACCAAATCATGCTCAATTTAATGTGATTGACGAACTCCTCGGTTTAGTGCCAACGCATTACACAACAACGGCCGACGATATATTTTCGTGCGTAGAATATGTAATAGAGAAATACGAGCTATGTTGGGAAAAACTTTCATCGATCGCAACAGATGAGGCTCCTGCAACGATTGGTCATAAGTCTGGAGTCGTTGCTGTGATACGAAGAAAGTTGAAAGCCGTCGATGTCCAGCTGGAACTACCAGCAATACATTGCGTTCTTCACCGTGTTAATTCGCTAGAAAAATGTGCCAAACTTGTTGGCGTCATGGACGTGGTTATAAAAACAGTTAACTTACTCATTGGGACACAGACAGTTAAAATCGTTCCTGGCAGATCTCGAGTGCGAATACCGCGATGTTCAATATTTTTTGTGAAATACGCTGGTTGAGTTGAGGCGTTGTTTTAGAACGGTTTTTTAATTTACGTAAAGATATAGTGTTATTCATGGATGCGAAAGGAAACCGCTGAAAGAATTGGATGACCCACACTGGATTTTAGACCTTGTGTTTTTAACTGACGTAACCATGCATCTGAATAGCTTGAACGTAGCTTTGAAAGTTAGAAATAAGGTAATTAGCGAAGTGTTTGACACTGTTTTGGCATTCAAGAGAAAACTGCTTTTGTGGACAAAGCAACTGTCAGAAATGTCGTGGGTACATTTCCCGAGCGTTGGTCTAGTTGTTAGCGAAAACAATTTGGAACAGAAGAGGTTCATAGAACATTTAGATGGGTTTGTAACGGTGCTACAGTCTCTCAAAGGCATTTTTGATAGTACCGGGTGATCAAAAAGTCAGTATAAATTTGAAAACTTAATAAACCACGGAATAATGTAGATAGAGAGGTAAAAATTGACACACATGCTTGGAATGACATGGGGATTTTTATTGGACCTAAAAAAAAGAAAAAAAAGTTCACAAAATGTCCGACAGGTGGCGTTGGACAGCAAAACTGCTACCGTGACGGATGAGAGGTACGTCGATATGTTACAGAATCGCATCATCCCCAGCCTGGCTGATAAACACCTTCTGGAACGTACGATGCAGGATGGCGCTCCACTCCACATTGCTACACGCGTGAAAGATCTCTTGTGCGCGTCGTTTGGTGATGATCGTGTGCTCAGCCGCCACTTTCGTCATGCTTGCCCTCCCAGGTCGCCAGACCTCAGTCCGTGCGATTATTGGCTTTGGGGTTACCTGAAGTCGCAAGTGTATTGTGATCGACCGACATCTCTAGGGATGCTGAAAGACAACATCCGACGCCGATGCCTCAGCATAACTCCGGACATGCTTTACAGTGCTGTTGACAACATTATTACTCGGCTTCAACTACTGTTGAGAAATGATGGTGGACAAGTTGAGCATGTCCTGTAAAGAACATCATCTTTGCTTTGTCTTACTATGTAATGCTAATTATTGCTATTGTGATCTGATGAAGCGCCATCTGTCAGACATTTTTTGAAATTTGTATTTTTTTGGTTCTGATAAAACCCCTTTTTATTCCAGGCATGTGTGTCAATTTGTACCTCTCTATCTACATTATTCCGTGGTTTATTCAGTTTTCAAATTTATACTGAGTTTTTGATCACCCGGTAGATTTGAGGACTTAAATCGACTGGAATGCGATATCACGCCTTTTGCGACTCCTTTTGTAGTTAACGTTGAAAATTTGCCTCCTGAAATTCAGCTGGAACTCACTTTCAATGCAATCGTGTGCCGAAGGAGAAGTTTCTCACTGAAGAAACCTTGGAAAGCTCCTATAAATATTTCCCACGTGAACAGTTTCCATTGTTATTTAAAAAAGCTGCCCGTGTGTATGGATTTTTTGGAATAATATACTTGTTCTAAAGTGTTTACTCCATAATGAAAGTGACAAAATCGAAACTTAGGATTAGTGTTACTGATGTTCACCTGACTGGTGCAGTGCGCCTAATGGCCAATAGTTTCACACCAAATATTGAGGTGCTGCTTCAAAATCATTGTAAAAACATCGCGAATGATGTAAATTAACGCCTATAACCTACTGGTACGTAGTACCCCCTCCTCTGAACTATCCACTTCTGTGTAAATATAACGTAACATTTGCAATACAGATGTGTTCGTTTCTTAATCCTTTACGTCTGTATCCTATTTGTAGCAATGAAAGTAGAACGTGTTGCAATGGTTCGAAACTGTGTTTCGTCCGTACATGGCCAACCGTTGCATGGCACAGGATACACAAACTTCGGGTAAGCACGTTTCACAGCCACATCCCACACACGCACGTTGTTCCACATTTGATTAGCCTACCGATAACCGTGTCCCGTTGCCGTGTTCACGGACGCCGCAAATACGTGAAACGACCTCGGACGTACGTGTGTTCCAGCTGCACTACGTACGTTAGCTCCTCCATACTCAGCAGTGCGCGCGAAGCGCTCTCGCGCTGGCACGGTTGCCCTCGAGTTGTGTGGAGAGCCGGCGGCCAGCCGCGCCGCACAGCTCTGCTACCCGCACTACGTGCCCTCAGCTGCTCAGCGCTGTCCTCGCGGCTCACGGTGCCCGCGGGAAACGATGAGGGCGACTCTCGTACCCACCCAACCATGCTCTGAAGCATATCTCGAATACAATGACACAAAACTTGCCAGAGAATGGTTTCTTCCATTAACTAAACTACAATATATCAAATATCCAAAGACTTTTCCCTAAGATATAAAATTTGGAGCTACTTGATTGACAAGCAGCAATTCCGGTCTCGTAAACTGACAACGAGAGAACGATGTGCTGACCACATGCCCCTCCATATCCGCATCCATTGGCGCCTATTCGCTGAGGATGGCAAAGCCGTCGGTGACTACCGTTGTACCTCCAGAGGTCTGTTCGGATAGTTTTTCACCTAACATTACAATGCATCACTAGCCAAAAGCTAAAACCATTTAAAACAACTTGAAACTGAACATTCGCGCAGAGATAGAAGAAACAGTGTTAGTCTCGAGAGTGAAGTTGAATATGTAGCACACGACGATGATACTAATATGGAAACTGACGCGATGTATGAAAACTGTAATGGATACCAGTGAAACGGTGCACTTTTCACGGTGGGCTGTGCAGGCACGACGTCCTCTCTACGTCCCGCAGTACATAGGGACTCACGGTGAGCCGTGTGAAGCGCCCACACTCCCCTGTACAACAGTGTTGAGGCCGCCTAGTATTGCCAGAAGTAGGATGACGCCTGGCCTGGGCGACAGTGCACTTTGCTATGCGGTGTGCCTCTTTGCAGGACGCCAGCCGCTCCAGACAGCAAGACGGCCGCCACCACTCCGCCACATACCAAACACGATCAGACACGTGTTGCAGCTGTGGCGCCCACGGCTCCTCAGCCCCCTCCTCCATACGATGACGCCGTCGCCTCCCGCTTGCAGTGAGTACAGACACTAAACGTGCAAATTATCAGCATTCACAGTACGATTTATGGGGACGCTAGCCAAGTGTGAATCTCGGAACGCCGAATGTCGCTCTGTTGTACTTTCACTCAACATTGCAATCCTTACTCCCCTCCACCGCGATCTCCATTGCCCAAACACTGCTTACGAGCCTTGTCACGATAAGGCGGCGAAGGTACTCCTCTCCAGGTGCGTTACTACTGAGGCCGACTAATATCGTCAGTAGTAGGATGACGTATGGCCTCCACGACATTTCTCTTCCAGACCTACTGTCTCTTTCCGCAGCCCTCCAGCCGCTGGAGACAAGAAGAAGGCGGCCCCCACTCAGCCGCAGAGCAAACACAGCCGGAGTCCTGCCGCAGCCGCGGCGCCCGTGGCTGCTCCACCCTCTGACCCATCTGATGCGGCCGTCGTTTGTAGCACGCCGTGAGTATACCCACTACTTATGCATATTTCCCGCAACGACAGTAACATTTATGGGATGTTAGCCAAGTGTAACTGGCAAAGCATCGAGTTTCTCTTTGTTGTATTTCTTACCCAACTTTGCATTCAGACGATATTCAGCGTCCGCCTGTCGAGTGACAGTACTCGTTCGCGATAGGTAATAATAAAATAAGATTTTACGCAATATTTCAATGCATTGCTCAGCCAGAACATTACGACCAGCTACACTACTGGCCATTAAAATTGCTACACCACGAAGATGACGTGCTACATACGCGAAATTTAACCGACAGGAAGAAGATGCTGTGATATGCAAATGATTAGTTTTCAGAGCATTCACATAAGGTTGGTGCCGGTGGCGACACCTACAACGTGATGACATGAGGAAAGTTTCCAACCGATTTCTCATACACAAACAGCAGTTGACCGGCGTTACCTGGTGAAACGTTGTTGTGATGCCTCCTGTAAGGAGGAGAAATGCGTACCATCACGTTTCCGACTTTGATAAAGGTCGGATTGTAGCCTATCGCGCTTGCGGTTTATCGTATCGCGACGTTGCTACTCGCGGTAGTCGAGGTCCAATGACTGTTAGCAGAATATGGAATCGGTGGGTTAAGAGGGTAATACGGAACGCCGTGCTGGATCCCAACGGCCTCGTATCACTAGCAGTCGAGATGACAGGCATCTTATCCGCATGGCTGTAACGGATCGTGCAGCCACGTCTCGATCCCTGAGTCAACAGATGGACTCAGACCATGGCTGCGGTTACCCTTGACGCTGCATCACAGACAGGATCCGCGTGCGATGGTGTTCTCAACGACGAACCTGGGTGAACGAATGGCAAAACATTTTTTCGGATGAATCCAGGTCTGTTTACAGCATCATGATGGTCGCATCCGTGTTTGGCAGCATCGCGGTGAACGCACATTGGAAGCGTGTATTCGTCATCGCCATAGTGGCCTATCACCCGGCGTGACGGTATGGGGTGCCCTCGGTTACACGTCTCGATCACCTCTAGTTCGCAATGACGGCACTTTGAACAGTGGACGTTACACTTCAGATGTGTTACGACCCGTGGCTCTAACCTTCATTCGATCCCTGCTAAACCTTACATTTCAGCAGGATAATGCACGACCGCATGTTGCAGGTCCTGTACGGGCCCTTCTGGATTCAGAAAATGTTCGACTGCTGCCCTGGTCAGCACATTCTCCAGATCTCTCACCAACTGAAAACGTCTAATCAATGGTGGCCGAGCAACTGGCTCGTCACAATACGCCAGTCACTACACTTGATGAACTGTGGTATCGTGTTGAAGCTGCATGAACAGCTGTACCTGTACACGCCATCCAAGCTCTGTTTGACTCAATGCCTAGGCGTATCAAGGCTGTTATTACGGCCAGAGGTGGTTGTTCTGGGTACTAATTTCTCAGGATTTATGAACCCAAATTGCGTGAAAAAGTAATCACATGTCAGTTCTAGTATAATATATTTGTCCAAAGAATACCCGTTTATCATCTGCATTTCTTCTTGGTGTAAACAATTTTAATAGCCGGTAGTGTACTTGTTAGCCTGTTGTCTGCTTTAGGCACGTATAACAGCGGTGACACCTCGTGCATGGAAGCAACGATTCCTTGGTAGCTGTACACACAATTCGCATCTCGTGGTCGTGCGGTAGCGTTGTCGCTTCCCACGCCGGGGTTCCCGGGTTCGATTCCCGGCGGGGTCAGGGATTTTCTCTGCCTCGTGATGGCTGGGTGTTGTGTGCTGTCCTTAGGTTAGTTAGGTTTAAGTAGTTCTAAGTTCTAGGGGACTTATGACCACAGCAGTTGAGTCCCATAGTGCTCAGAGCCATTTGAACCATTTGTACACACAATTCGTCTAATTCCCGTAAATTCCGGGGTAGGACGGTGAGATCTGTCGCCGCATTCAATCACATACCAAATGTGTACCATCGTATTCAGACCTGATGAGTTTGGGGGAGGTGGGGGGGGGGGGGGAGAGCACGTCAACGGGAATTTGAAACATGGCGCATTATATTGTTGAAAATTGTCACTGAAGTTGGAAAACTTAATCTTCATGATGGGGTGCGCGTGGTGTGCAACCATTGTACTATGCTCCTTTCTTGTCATGGTGCTTTGCACGTGCCCCGCGGTACCGATGCTTGCCCATGAGAATGTTCCCCAAAGCATAATGGAGCCGCCGTCAGCATGTCTCCATACCACTGCACAGGTGTCAAGAGGCCGTTCCCCTCGAAGAAGACCGAGCGAGGTGGCGCAGTGGTCAGCACACTGGGCTCGCATTCGGGAGGACGACGGTTCAATCCCGCGTCCGTCCGTCCTGATTTGCGTTTTCCACGATTTTCCTAAATCGCTTCAGGCAAATGCCGGGATGGTTCCTTCCCTAATCCGCTGAGACAGATGAATTCGCTGTTTGGTGTCTTACACCAAACCAACCCAATCCCTAGAACAAGGCAGATTCACGCCCTCCCATCGGCATCGGGATTCATGAGACCTTGCAACGCTCTGACACTGTTCCAACGTCCAGTGCCGATATTCACGTCACCATTTTAGTTGTATTTCCCCGTATTATTGTGCATGGTTCAAATGGCTCTGAGCACTATCGGACTTAACTGTTGAGGTCATAAGTCACATAGAACTTAGAACTACTGAAACCTAACTAAGCTAAAGACATCACACACCTCCATGCCCGAGGCAGGATTCGAACCTGCGACCGTAGCGGTCTCGCGGTTCCAGACTGCAGCGCCTAGAACCGCTCGGCCACACAGGCCGGCTCACGATAAGTTGCCAAAGTTTTGCTTGTATATAATATTTACGATAAATGCATTTGACAGCTGGAATGACAGTATATTTTAGTTGAAGCTTTATGTTCACAGCAAGATCATAGTTGTACCGTCCATACTCGTTCCCACCCCCCTTCCTCCTCCCCACCCTCAAATTTCGGTTGTACCGTCGATAGACCCCCTACCATCCCCCCACCCCATCCCCCTGGCCAAACACAACTTACGAGCCGGATCACGATAAAGCGGAGAAGGTACCCTCTCCAGGTGCGTTACTACTGAGGCCGACTACTATCGCCAGTAGTAGGGTGACGTCTGGCCTCAGCGACATTTCTCTTCCAGACCTACTGTCTCTTTCCGCAGCCCTCCATCCGCTGGAGACAAGAAGAAGGCGGCCCCCACTCACCCGCAGAGCAAACACAGCCGGACTCCTGCCGGAGCAGCGGCGCCCGTGGCTGCTCCACCCTCTGCCCCATCTGATGCGGCCGTCGCTTGTCGCACGCCGTGAGTACACCCACAACGTATGCTTATTTCCCACATTCGCAGTAATTTTTATGGGGTGTTAGCCAAGTGTAACTGGCAAAGCATCGACTTTCTCTTTGTTGTATTTCTTACCCACCTTTGCATTCAGACGACATTCAGCGACCGCCTGTCGAGTGACAGTACTCGTTCGCGATAGGTGATAATATAATAAGATTTTACGCAATAGTTCAATGCATTGCTCAGCCACAACATTACGATCAGCTACTTGATAGCCGGTAGCTGCCTATATCACGTATAACAGTGGCGACGCCTTGTGCATGGAAGCAGTGATTCCTTGTTACGCTGATAGAGGGAGTTGACACCATATCTGCACACACAAGTCATCTAATTCCCGTAAATTTCGAGGAAGGGACGATGAAATCTGCCGCCAATCACATTCCAGATGTGTTCGATCAGAACCGACATTGCGATCCGCTACCCTCAGTCATGGCAGTAATTGTTTGCTCTAACACCAATACGTGTTACCATCACGGCCACAAAGGGGGGAGGGGGTCAAGTGCAAAAATATCGTGGTTGGGTAGTGCTGCTAAGGGACTGTCTACACACAAATAACGGAACAGACACAGTGGACAAGAATAGCTAAGATGAATGATTTACCTTTGGTCTACTGAATTGACCAGTGTCCGATCTGGAGAGCTGGGGGGCTCGCACACCAACTGGAATTGCCACTGTGTCCCTCGAAACACTACGTCGGTTTCCTGGCCCTGTGACACGGCACATTATGTTGTTTAAAATTGTCACTGGCGTCGGGAAACATAATCTTCATGAAGGGCTGTACGTGGTGTGCAACTAGTGAACGATACACCTTTGCCTTCATGGTGCTTTGCACATGCCCCGGTCGACCAATTCTTGCTCTTAAGAATGTTCCACAAAGCATAAAGTAGCCACCGCCAGCTTGTCTCAGTCCACAGAACAGGCGTCAAGAAGCTGTTACCCTGGAAGACGATGGACTCCGCCTTCCCATCGGCATGATGAAGAAGATATCGGTGTTCATCATACCGTGCGACGCTCTACCACTGTGCCATTCCGAGGTTCACGTGGCCATTTCAGTCGTAGTTGTGAATGTTTTTCTGTTAATACTGTCACATCCACGGGTCGTTGGTTGTGGAAGCTCATCGTTGTGGTGTTCGGTGCACTGTGTGTTCAGGCACACTTGTACTCTTCCCAGCATAAGACTGATGTCAGTTCCGCCACAGTTCCCCTCCTGTCCTGTTTCACCAGTCCGACGCGTGTAATGGCGTGTGGCCGCCCGTCCCCATGGCGTCTGGCCGTGGTTTCACTCCGGCTTGGCCACGACTTGAAGAAACTCGCCACAGCGCTCCTCGGACCCCCGACAAGTCGTGCAGTTTCCCCAACGCTCGTGCCGAGCCTCCGGTCCATCAAAATCTCCCCTCGGTCAAATTCAGACAGACAGCGGGCCCCTCCGTTCTACGGAAGGTATGCTCGCTCACTGGTAGTCCGAGGGTCGTTCAATAAGTAATGCCCGACATTTTTTTTTTTTGATAAAGCCATTAATATACATAGACAAACGTCCTTGTTGGCGCTTCAAATTTGATATTTGTTCTGCAAGCCGGTGGTTTCTAACCGTTCTGGCAGGTGGCAGAGCCGTAGTATAGCGTCAAAATGGGATCTACCTACGACTCACGTTACAAGCAGCGTGCTGGTATTGAATTCTTGTGTGCAGAAAAAGAAACCCTGGTGAACATCCAGAAACGTCTGTGTGCGCTGTATGGCTACCCTGAAGCTGATAGAAGTACAGTTGGGCGACCGGTAAAGAAAATTACAGCCTCAGGAAATGCAGAAACAGAGTTCCATGCTCCGCCACGCTGGCCACATTGGGTTGGGCATCATTGCCTCAGCCACCCTACAGTCCACACCTGGCACCCTCGGAGTTCCATCTCTTTGGGCCGCTTAAAGATTCTCTATGGGGAACACAATTTGAAAATGACGGGAGTGTCAGTCATGCAGAGAAAACGTGGCTACGCCTACAGGACAAGAGCTTTTACCAGCAGGGAATACACACTCTTCCACAACGTTGGCGAACCGCCATAGAACGCGATGGAGACGACGTAGAAAAACGGGACATGGACATGACATGTTGATTTCTGACTCTTAACAATAAATATGTTCTGAGAAAAAATGTGTGGTATTACTAACTGAACGACCCTCATACATGCACCAAAAGTGTGCCGACTAGCAGACATTCCTCATCCAGGTGAGGTTGCTAGCGCCTGGACAGGTTTATGTCGATAGTAAGTCACTCGTCATAATGTTCTCGCTGACCAGTGTATCAGTAATAAAAAAAATTTTTCGACTTTACTACCTTATCTGAATTTTTTTGAGCACTCAGTTCACGACTGATATCCTCCTGTTAGCTGCAAGTGCCTCCAATTGCATGGTTCCTAACTTCCTGGTTACAAACACCATATGATGTTCATAGTACCACATTAAGTACATTTTGAAGTTCCTGCCATTCTAATTTCTTTCATATCATTATTGTATATTCTCTGTGTGCTGCCCAGTGGGTGTGTTACCACTTCGGGACAGCTGTTGATCGTTATACGTACCTTTCATTAGTGCTCCGTTTTGCTCAAATTGTTGTTTGTTCCGCTGAGCTGCTAGTGTGGGAGACTCAGGAGAAACAGTGTTAAATTTATTAGACCAATGATAAATCGCTCATCTTAGCGAACCTGCTCTACTTGTCCACAGTATTTTTTCCGTCATTTGTGTGTAGACAGTCCCTTAGCAGCACTGCCCAACCGCGATATTTTTGCACTTGACGCCCTCCCCTCGTTCGTGGTCGTGATAGTAACACATAATGATGTTAGAGTAAACAATTACAGCCATGACTCAGGATAGCGGATCACAATGTCAAATCTTACAGCGCATGTACACTGAAGTGTTTCAACACTAATTCGTGAAATATCTTCAGTAGTATGTCGCGAAAGTGGTCATATCTATTTCAAAGAAAGCTTATATCCAAAGTTGTACAATTTTGGCAGGGTGAAAGTAGCAGAATCTCATTATAATACATATACAAAAAGTAATTTGGGGAGCATCAAAAAATGGAATATCAGAAAGGATAAAAAAATACACTCTGAAGGGTTTTATAAAAACGAAAGAAACAGCGGAAAAATTAGAAACTCCAAGAACACAAATGATTTCTAGAAAATTTGTTTCTCTAGATGACTTCGATAGAGCACTTATACCGAGAAAATTTTTGAATTATTATGAACAGAACGAGAAAATCCTAATATCGAGAAACCTGCTTATTTTTTCAAAAACCCAAAAAACAAAGATAATTATTCGGAAAGGAGGGGAAAAGTTCCGGAGTATTTCGAAGCAGATGCGTTTTAGTTTTTAAAAATGTAAAAGTAAGAGAAACTTCCTAACCAAACATTTCGGCTTTGTTGCAAAGTGTGGTAACTATTAAAGAGCAAACTGATATAATAAACAGCGCAATCATTAGGAACGACACGAAACCCTCTCAGTTCTATGGACAAGTCGTGATAACATGCATGGCGCACAAGGCTCAATTTAAGCATCGCTATCACCATAAAGAGAAACGTCCATAGGCACATCAACTGCGAAACAAAAGCACGACATGATCAGATATTCTGCTAGTTCTGCGAGATTCGCAGGAGAGCTTCTGTAAAGTTTAGAAACTAGGAGACGAGGTACTGGCAGAAGTAAAGCTGTGAGGACGGGGCGTGAGTCGTGCTTGGGTAATTCAGCTGGTAGAGCACTAGCCCGCGAAAGGAAAAAGTCCCGAGTTCGAGTCTCGGTCAGGCACACAGCTTTAATCTGCCAGGAAGTTTCATATCAGCGCACACTCCGCTGCAGAGTGAAAATCTCACTCATGATCAAATATTATCCGTAAGAGTTTCCGTCGGAAAAATCCGTCTGTCGTCAAATATTTTTTCACCATTTTCTCCTAATTCTCAACGTTTGGATCCGACCAGAAATCCGTTAAGATTGACAGCACTGTGGATTAACTCAATGTTTAGTTACGAACTGTAACAGCGACAGAAGTGTCGTGCCGTTTGGTAACGGAAAGAAGGTACGGAAGAAGGAGTTCGACAATAATTTGCACGGTGCCTACAGGACGAAGGATGGTGAGAGTGGGGCATGGTTAGCAAACATTCAGGATCAGTGCCAGTCATCCACGGATTCCTGTCCATCTGGTACCGACCAGCGACTGAGATTTTTCTATTTTACGCACAAAAGTAAAAAGGGTTCACTAAAAGCGCATTATTTCTATCAAAAATTGTGAAAGTAAGGTAAAGCTGTTGTAATGCAGTTCTAGTACAAGGAGTTGAAGAACTTGGCATTTCAGGCATTTATTAATTATGAACGACGATGAAGCATTACGATTGTAGCAATGTGGCAATTAAGCCGCGCTGGGTAGCCGCGCGGTCTTGGGCGTCTTGTCATGTTCCACGCGGCTCCCCCGTCGATGTTCCGAGTCCTCCCTCGAGCATGTGTGTGTGTGTGTTGTCCATAGTGTATGTTAGTTTAAGTTAGATTACGTAGTGCGTAAGCTTAGAGACCGATGACCTCAGCAGTTTGGTCCCATAAGATTTCCAAATTTCCGACAGTTATGTGAGCATTCTGTTTCCCCAGACCGCAGCATTCTGCCATCCGAATAAATATTTTTCTCGCCCTAGTAACAATTATACTTTCCCTAAAAATTTTACACTTCTCGGTGGTGTAACGGATGACCTTCATGGGTCAGCAATGGATTTAAAATCACTCATTATTTTGAAATACCTTTGCCCAGTTTCCAAACAACCATTAGCTAAGATTAGCAGCAATGGAGGAGAGAAGACAGTCGGCATGAAACGTTCCGAATACTATCGACCCTACAAGGATGATAAGCCAGCTTATTTCCTTAACCAAACTGAACTATTCGACAAAACTTAAGGACTCATTCCGTATTATTCCTGTAGTGAAATGGTTAAAATTTAGTATCTATATGTTCCTTTATATTTGGCCAAATATTTTCCTAAATTATTACATGAAGCACCGTAAATATTCTAGGCCGCACGACTGCGTCCTTGCTCACACTTTGAGAACCAATGTAGTAGACAATGTAATAATCAGTGTTAATCTCGAGAGTGTATTTGAATATGTAGCATATGACGATGAAAGTAATATGGAAACTGACGAGATGTATGAAACTGCAATGGATCCCAGTGAAACGGTGCACATCTCATAGCACAGCTGTAGGCGCAAAGTCCTCTCTTCCCCCCGCATCCGCCAGTACACGGGAACTCGCTATGAGCCGGCTGAAGCGCCCACACTCCCCTGTACAACAGTGTTGAGGCCGCCTAATATTGCCAGAAGTAGGATGACGCCTGGCCTGGGCGACAGTGCACTTTGCTATGCGGTGTGCCTCTTTGCAGGACGCCAGCCGCTCCAGACAGCAAGACGGCCGCCACCACTCAGCCACACAGCCAACACGATCAGACACGTGTCGCAGCTGTGGCGCCCACGGCTCCTCAGCCCACTCCTCCATACGATGACGCCGTCGCCTCTCGCATGCGGTGAGTACAGACACTAAATATGCAAATTATCAGCATTCACAGTACGATTTATGGGGACGCTAGCCAAGTGTAAATCTCGGAACATCGAATATCGCTTTGTTGTACTTTGGCTCAAATTTTCAATGTGTTGATGTTCAACGTTCACCTATCCAGTGAAAGTCCCATTGGCGATTGTAAGTCAGATCTATTTGGTGGTTATTGTTCCTACTTGTGTAGTAATGTTTTAATTGGCAGTTAAAACTTTCACTAGATTAACTTAATAATATCAGTAGTATGGTGCCCATTCCTTCTCTGAACAACCTACCTCGTTCAGTTGAAAAGCTGCTGTTTACTATCTGCGCCACCTGTAGTATGGTCCACAACACACTAACTATGAACACCATCTGATGATCATAGTTCCATGTTAAGTATGCAGGGTGAACGTTAATAAAATCAACGAACTGCAGGAATGCAGTCGTGACTGGAAATTGAGGAAAAAAAGATCCTATGGACAATAAGGTGTCAGGCAAATCCAACACCTTCCATGAAAACCCTGACATGATAGCAAATCCGGCAGTATGTCACATAGCTCCAAATAAATCCTGACATTAAATTAACCAAAGTAATACGATCAACGAGTGAGCAAATGGAATACCACAGACTAACACAAGACCGCCTAAATGCATGTCATACCTTCCCACCGTCAAACAGACGCAGTTCCGAGGAAGAAACGAGAACAGAAGCCGAGAGCATAGTCGTGTAGGCTAGGAGGCCCTAGGATAAGAGACGGACACCCACGTCGTCAGCTGACCGCCAGGACCACCCACCAGCCAATGTTAAAAGATAGAGCCCTCCAGAAGAACAGTATAGATCTTACGATAACATTAAAAGGACCACACCAGCTGCAAGTTTTAGACTTTTTCACGTCTCTGTTACGTTGCAAGCGTTAAAAACATTGCCCCACCACGAAAAGTATAACGTTTCTCATTTGATAGACAGATATTTTGTAGGTGGAGCTAAGGTTGACATTGAGACCCTGATTGGTCAGTTGAAAACACAACCAGATAGCTTTTTTTAAACGAACTTCGGTAAATTGTAGTAAGGAGAAGTCAGGAGAGAGTTGCTTCCGAGACGGCGAGGTGTGGAGCTGCTCTGCCCGCCACCCCCTGACGCTGCCTAACCAACGACAGGGAAATGAACACACGCGATGCCGCATAAAAGCGCATAAAGCTTCACTCAGAACTGCAGAAGTCTCATCTGTTACACCCCCTTTTTGCGTAATACTAGTGTCGATCGTCAATTGAAGCTCATGGTATTCACATTTGCTACGTAAGTTAAAATATGAAACGCGATAATTTTTCTGTTATATAATTATTGAGAAGCCACATCAGCCACTGTAATTTACGACAAGTTAAATAAGTAATTAAAGATAATTGAGGATCACTGAAGACCATTTTTATAGTTTTCTCTTTTATGAAACTTAACTTAAATCTAGATTATAGATGTGATATGGCATAGGTCATCCTTCGATCCATTGTAGAACTTGGAAACCCATTCAGGGAATACTCGTTCACATTTTTGTTGAACGCAGTTGGTTTTTATCATCCTGTATTAAAATATTTCCTTTTATCAATAGTGCAATTTATAAACAATGTTTTGTGAGTAGAATAAAATTTCCAATGGTAAACTTAACTGCTTTTTCGACGTTATTTTACCAGCTAACTAAAAACAGGAAAGCCTTGAACCCCTTCCACTAAATTTAGTTAGTATTAAGATTCTTTTACAGGGACTGCAGTGGAGCTGACGCTGAAATCATTAAGTATTTGATTATATCATCGCTAGTCTCACTGAACTCTTCTGAACTCTACATGTCATGTGTGGTCTGGCGTCTCCTTACCAGCAACAGGTCCCAGGTTCAAAGTAGTCAATTCCCTAAAAAACACGCTCAGAGCGTCGTTGCGCGAAAGTGATACGGAGACACGACTTAGAACAAACAGACACTACGCAGAATGTTAGAGGATATGTGGCCAGAAGCGGACAGTGTATGTGCAACGACAACAAATCGTCCTGGAACACAGTACAGAGGTGCATAGCGTCCACGTAACAACAGATGTTCAATGTGGCCTGCATGTGCAGACGTTCACACTTTGAACCATGCATTGTCACACTCTTTTGCACAGTCTGGTCTCATTCCGAATAATGCCATATGTGTCATGAACATGCTGTTGAAGGATCCGCACATCAGGAACTGGTTCAGCAAACAAAACGCTTTTCAGACGCCCCCACAGGTAAAATCCACGGGGTTTAAGTCCGATGATCTAGCAGAACACGGCACAGGGCCTCAACGTCCTAACCAATGTCTGGGAAACAATATAACACGTCTTATTGCCAAAGACATATTTTCAAGCAGCCCTGGCAATGCATTGCACAGGAAGTCCAGGTACGTTCCTCTATCGAGACGCTGTGGTATAATAAACGGTCCAATTATGTGTTTGGCAAGGGACCCTGCCTACACACTGATATTGAACCGATGCTGATGAGAATTGTCTGTAGCCCACAGATGACGATTATGTGGACTAATGATGGCAATTCTGGTAATGGTTGCTTCGTCATTAAAGGAACTGGTGACATATATCCCAAAATCTCGATGACCTAGTTCAGAAATCTGGATGAAATCCTTCACATTGAGGGTAATCAGCTGGTGATATTCTTTGCACTCGTTGCAGGTGATAGGAATAGGTGTGGTTGTCATGCAGTATACACATTATCGTATTTTGGTATACACGATGTTGACAAGCCTCTTGCCTGGAACTTGTGCTATAATTCATCTCAAAATGTTGTAGAATCCGGTCCTCAAAATCTGACGTATGCACATTCCACCGCCTTGATGGACATTCGTGTCTCTGAAAGGACACTTTATCACAACAACGCCCAAAAACGGCTTGAAAAGTTTTTCACCTCCGGACCTACTGTCTCTTTCCGCAGCCCTCCAGCCGCTGGAGACAAGAAGAAGGCGGCCCCCACTCAGCCGCAGAGCAAACACAGCCGGAGTCCTGCCGCAGCCGCGGCGTCCGTGGCTGCTCCACCCTCTGCCCCATCTGATGCGGCCGTCGCTTGTCGCACGCCGTGAGTACACTCACTATGTACACATATTTCCTGCATTCATAGTATTCTTTATGGGGCGTTAGCCAAGTGTAACCGGCAAAACATCGAGTTTTTCTTTGTGGTATTTCTTACCCAACTTTGCAGTCAGACGATATCCAGCGTCCGCCTGTCGAGTGACAGTACTCGTTCTCGTTCGCGAAAGGGAATAAACTAAGATTTTACGTAATATTTTAAGGCATGATCAGCCAGAACATTACGACCAGCTATTTGATAGCCGGTGCATTTGTATATAGACTGTCCCTTAGCAGCACTACCAACCACTATAGTTTTGCTCTTCACCCCCTCAACCCTCCCCGCTTCGTGTTCATGACCGTGACTCATAATGACGTTAGAGTAAACAGTTATTGCCATGACTCAGGGTAGGGAATTACAATGTCAGCTGTTACAGCGCATGTACTCTGAAGTCTTTCAACACATTCTTTTGAAATATCTTCAGTAGGATGTCGCAAAAGTAGTCACATTCAGTTGAAAGAGAGGAAATTTCAAACTTGTACAGTTTTGACAGGGTCAAAGTAGCAGAGTCCGATTATGATACATGTACAGAAAGCAATTTGACGAGCAGCAAAAGTGGAAAATCAAAAAGGATAGAAAAATACACTTTGAACTTTTTTATAAAGATTAGAAACTCCAAGAGGACAAAGGATTTCTATAAAATTTGTTTCTCTAGATGACTTCGGTAGAGCACTTATTCAGAGAAAAATTTTGAATTATTATGAACAGAATAAAAAATTTCTAACTTCCAGAGAACTGCTTATTTTTTCAAAACCACCAATAATTATTCAGGAAACAGGGAAAACGTTCCCTAACATTTCCAAGGTGATGCGTTTTAGTTTCAAAAAATGTAAAAGTAAGAGAAACTTCCGACTTTTTTTGGAAAGAGTTATGACTATAAAAAGGCAAACGATATAATGAACAGCTGGCAAATAAACCAATGGTATTCATGTATGCAACATGGCTGCATAGGCATTACAGCGTGAAAAAGTGCTGGCAGTATTAAGAAATTCTGGGAGTAAAGAATAACAGCAGTGAAGGCCAAAGTCTTTTGTTGTCCACATCAGTGGAGCAATGGGCTACATTGATGAAAGAGAGGAGATTTATCATTTAGAGTCAAACTCCTAAGAATATCACGGTTATATGAGTGGAGATAACATCACAAAAGGTTAGAAGAGTACTGATTATTAATATCCCAGCCACTAATGTTACTGAAATTGATAATACACGGTAGCAGACTGCTCAGACCCACAAAGCACTCTCTACCATAATTCGCAAAATGACAAATGAGAATGGCTCATTCAGAACAAATTCAGATTTGGACCGAATTTAAGAAGAAATTACGGATTTGTGTTATAATAAGCCAAAACATGTGTCTACAGCAGATGCAGTTTTAAAGCGTAAGGATCATACTGTGCTGGGTCTCTCACAACACTACTTTGATCTGAAGTTTCTAAAGCTTATCTTGAACACCAAGACACAAGAAACTGCAGGAAAATGGATTCTTCCATTAACTTAAGAACAATAAAGCAAATATTCAAAGACTTTTCCCTAAGATCCATATTGAGGAGCTATTTGACTGGCAAGTAGCAATTCCGGACTCGTAAACTGACAATGGAAGATAGGTGTGATGCCCACATGCAACCGCACATCGGCATCCAGTGACGCCTATAATGCTGAGGATGACATGGCGGTCGGTCACTACCATTGTGAAATCCAAGATGGAGTTTTTTTTACCAAGCATTACACAGCATGACTAATTAAAAGCTACCAAACAAGTAAAATAAGTTGAAACTGGGGACTGATTGCAGAGATATATTAACAGAAAAAACAGTAATGTAATAATCAGTGTTACTCTCGAGTGTGTATTTGAATATGTAGCATATGACGATGAAAGTAATATGGAAACTGACGAGATGTATGAAACTGCAATGGATCCCAGTGAAACGGTGCACATCTCATAGCACAGCTGTAGGCGCAAAGTCCTCTCTTCCCCCCGCATCCGCCAGTACACGGGAACTCGCTATGAGCCGGCTGAAGCGCCCACACTCCCCTGTACAACAGTGTTGAGGCCGCCTAATATTGCCAGAAGTAGGATGACGCCTGGCCTGGGCGACAGTGCACTTTGCTATGCGGTGTGCCTCTTTGCAGGACGCCAGCCGCTCCAGACAGCAAGACGGCCGCCACCACTCCGCCACACACCAAACACGATCAGACACGTGTCGCAGCTGTGGCGCCCACGGCTCCTCAGCCCCCTCCTCCATACGATGACGCCGTCGCCTCTCGCATGCGGTGAGTACAGACACTAAACGTGCAAATTATCAGCATTCACAGTACGATTTATGGGGACGCTAGCCAAGTGTAAATCTCGGAACATCGAATATCGCTTTGTTGTACTTTGGCTCAAATTTTCAATGTGTTGATGTTCAACGTTCACCTATCCAGTGAAAGTCCCATTGGCGATTGTAAGTCAGATCTTTTTGCTGGGCATTGTTTCTACTTCTGTAATAATGTTTTAATTGGCAGTTAAAACTTTCACTAGATTAACTTAATAATATCAGTAGTATGGTGCCCATTCCTTCTCTGAACAACCTACCTCGTTCAGTTGAAAAGCTGCTGTTTACTATCTGCGCCACCTGTAGTATGGTCCACAACACACTAACTATGAATACCACCTGATGATCATGGTTCCATGTTGAGTACGCAGGGTGAACGTTAATAAAATCAGAGAACTGCAGGAATGGAGTCCTGACTGGAAATTGAGAGAAAAAAGGTCCTATGGACATGTAGCCAGAAGCGGACAGTGTATGAAAGATGCTACAGGAAACATAATAATAATCTTCTCTTTGTAACGAATAATTCCAGGTAAGTTGGTTTAATCAGTATTCCTTCTTCCTTCAAAAATGGTTCAAATGGCTCTGAGCACTATGGGACTCAACTGCTGTGGTCATAAGTCCCCTAGAACCTAGAACTACTTAAACCTAACTAACCTAAGGACAGCACACAACACCCAGCCATCACGAGGTAGAAAAAATCCCTGACCCCGCCGGGAATCGAACCCGGAACCCGCGCGTGGGAAGCGAGAACGCTACCGCACGACCACGAGATGCGGGCCCTTCTTCCTTACTAGAAGCTATTTTCGGCTATGTCCCCATTCTCATGCTACATTCTCTGAGTCTACTGACGTTTATGACAGTTGTAGAGAAAGGTTAGTTGTATACATACTTACCTCTAGTTGGAACAGACGACCATATTGCATCAGTGAGTATAAATTGTCCGCTGTCTCTTTGTTGCTAGATCGCTCTAACCACGTGAGTTTTGTTTGTGTGGAATATTTAGGTTAAATGCTTGTTCAAATGGTTCAAATGGCTCTGAGCACTATGGGACTCAACTGCTGAGGTCATTAGTCCCCTAGAACTTAGAACTAGTTAAACCTAACTAACCTAAGGACATCACAAACATCCATGCCCGAGGCAGGATTCGAACCTGCGACCGTAGCGGTCTTGCGGTTCCAGACTGCAGCGCCTTTAACCGCACGGCCACTTCGGCCGGCTAAATGCTTGTCTCAGCTGGAATGAGAGTATATTTCCATTGAAGCTTTATGTTTACAGTTCTGTCACAGTTGTACCGTTCATACTCCTTCCCTCCCCCCTTCTCGCTCCCCTTCCCTTAAATTGTAGTGGTACCGTCGATAGCTCCACCCCCTCCCGCCGCCCCATACCCTTGCCCGAACACTGCTTACGAGCCGGCTCACAATAAGGCGGCGAAGTTACCCCCCCTCCAGGTACGTTGCTACTGAGGCCGACTAATATCGTCTGTAGGAGGATGACACCTGGCCTCCACGACACTTCACTTTCGGACGCTGTGTCTCTTTTCGCAGCCCGCCAGCCGCTGGAGACAAGAAGGAGACGGCCGCCACTCATACGCAGAGCAAACACAGCCGGACTGCTGCCGCAGCCGCGGCGCCCGTGGCTGCTCCCCCCTATAGCCCATCTGATGCTGCCGTCGCTTGTCTTACCCCGACGTATGCATGTAATAGAAGCTCTGCTGTATATATGTGCAAATTGTGGAGCAGTGTCCGCCACTCTGTATAATTTTACAGTGTTGCTATCGAAAGCGAGGGACGATAATATTCCCTATTGACTGAAAGTTAACGAGACGTCTCCAAAACCACAGAGGCCTACATCTCGAGATATCTTTAAAACAGGCATATGTTATCTGATCATCTCACAAGGAAATCAGCGTGGTTAACGTGCCGTAGAGTGCACCATTTTGTGCAAGTATTATAACGCGTGTTAGACGAATGAATTCCCTTAACAAGAACGTCAAAGCATAAGAATTTTTATGAAACTCATTTCGTCACACAATACATGTGGTACATCACATTGACACAGTCACTGTCTTTGGAATTCTTTGTGTAGGGGTTCAGTTTCATTGAAATTTGTGTATATAAATAGATATTGACTTTAAACCTGGTTCACAACGATTTGTTTTAGCGCAGTATGCCTCATTTGCGTCTAGACACATAGGTTGAAGTTTTCTGCAAACAGAAGATAAGTCGTAGCAACAACCTGTGGGATCAAGTCTCAACTTGCCTGTTTCTTGTCTCAGATTGCTTAGGTCTACTGGTTCTTCATACTTGGAATTTGTGGGAAGTTAGCGTTTCCGGGAATGTGATTGCACAATCCCTGATTCAGCCATTGGATAAGAAATATCTGCTGACCTAGCAGGGAGAGATGAGTACAAAAAGAAGAAGACTCAGTTATAATTTTTCTGTTGATACTGAACTGTCGGACAGCTAACTTCACTGGTTCAGTTGCGAGATGAGATAGCACAGTGGGAATCTGCTTCTCCAATCTGTCACTCAACCATTTTGTTCGTCACATCGAAGAATACCCGTTTTTTCATTTACTTTTACAGACATGTGTTCCGGCACGGAATCTACGAAGTTTTTGCAGTACACACAAAGTCTGATTCGGCAGAGGAAATTTCCAGGAGAGTCCCCCTCCAGATTTCGTTCTGAACTGAACCTTGTGGCAATATTTGAGAAAACATTATAAATATATCTGTTAATGTGTACGATGTACAGTATTCTGAGCCTGAGTGAATGGTTATAGGAGGTGTCGAAGAGAGAAATGAAGGAAAAAGTTTCAGTGATTCCACTACACGTGTCTTAGCATTATGAAAGCGAGAAGCGTGTTAATCTCTTAATAATGCTGCCTCTTACGAGCACAGAAATTAACAGTCCGGTTAAACTTTGCCCATAATTCCTCAACGTCCATCAAACTGGAACTGAATGATGTCCATTCATTTCTATTTGGAATGTTAAAAATGCTTATCTGCTCTTTCTAGCAAAAATAGTCTACTAGTCTGCCTGATGAATTTATTAACTCCAGTAACAATCGTCGATATGATGACATCATGGTCACTAATCCCTGTGCCTATACTGACACCGTCAATAATTTCAGGTCTGTTTCAAACTGCAAGGTCTAAAACATATCCACTGCGTGTCGGCAGTCGGACTAGCTCCCCAAGACAATTTTGGGAGAACATGTTGAAAACTAATCACAAGACAGTCTGTCCGTACCACCTGCAGTGGTTCCATTGACGCCCCAATGTATACTCGGTAGGTTCAAGTCGACTCCAAGTAAATATTTCATGACCTAGGTATTTCCACTAAGTGAAGACTTTCTTTGAATATTTGTAAAAGTGGCACGGTAAAATTGGGTGGCCGGTGAAAACATTGGAGACTTGAGATCACCTAGACGTGATACAAGTGTCTAGATAACTTCACAGTCAGTGTTAATTTCTGCCTTGACAGACACAATATTTTTGGCGACTGCAGTGAACACTTCCCCTGGTATGCAACCTAATCTGTCTTTAGGATACACATTCCATGCTTTGCTAAATATATCAGCGCTTTCAAATGCATGTTTCAGCCAGCTCTGGGTTTCGATACTAACTGGAGCGAGACAAGTTTCTTGCAGGAACTCTGGTATGAATATTTCGGCAATTTACTGTTAAAATTTTGTGTGTTGTCTGATTTCGCTCTCAGCGTATTGACTGATGAGCGTTCATCAGAGGACCTGAAAACACCACTATGCCTAAAAAAATAAATAAAAATAAAAAATAAAAAAACAACTCCCATGTGCACTCCACAAATACTCTGGCACACAAGTAACAATTCCATTTGGGTAGCACAGCCCTTCCCTGACTAATGGAATCCTACAAATCTCCACTCCATAACGAAGCTCCAGAAATCTGCAGCGAAGGTAGTCACAGAATGGAGTGTGTCTTTGGTTGAGACCATGCACTCGGCTCCCAATCAAAGGACCCCGGTCAGTTCTAGGACAAAGGCTGCAAATCGTGAGCTCTGCTGGCACACCGCGTGCCAGGCCAGCGGTCTTTATCACAAGCGCCAGGCGACCATATTAAGTGAGGACGGTCGCAGAACCCAACGACGTGAGCCACAACCTGCACGTGACTCTACCCTTCACCCTGGTAGGGCCTCCGCAGCATCTCTGATGAGACTCCACAGCAGACGTACTGAGTGCGTATTGCATTTCTTTCCAGCCTGGACGCTATTCCCCCAAGCGGCTCCATCGTGTGCCGAACATTGGAACTCCTGATAACCAGCAAAACCCTCCCATTGTGTAGTTGCTCGGAGCTGCTGAAGTGGCGGCCATCTGTCCACTCAGAGAGTGAATGGGCGAGACCAGACATGCAGTCTCCACATTGACCCTCTGCCTCGAGCGACGCGAACGCGTTACCACGCGTCACTCACCCTGCGGCGGGGGCGGATCCACAGCGCCGGGTGCACTGCTAGGTGGGCCTTGCACTGGCGGTGGGCTAAACGAGCGGCAGCTGCGGCACGCCAAATTCGCGGCCACCGCTCTCTCCCACTACCTTTCTTTTCACAGACTGAATAATGAACTGTTTGTAGACCGAATATCCCACATTTGATCTTCCATTCATCTATCTCGATTAACCAAGTGTGTAAACAGTCTTAAAACATTTTAAAATGAGGAAATCGCCTTCTATGTTCACTTTTCCTTTATATCGTGGAACATTTGTAAACCAATCATGCTTTAAGGAGGCATCGATTATCCCCTATCTTCGCAGCTTTTCATATTTTTACTGAAATACTAATATTAAGGAAAACTCTTACAGCAGGCAGCTATTACTTCACTTTGGTGGAAGAGCATTCAGTCGAAAGCTATTCGATGCTGGAAGCTCATTAAAAGCAACTGCTAACTGTTATGAATCTACTTCTATTGCTTAATGATCAGTTTTTGTGTATCGTAGGATGAGTAATTTTAGTCTCAGCTCTCTTGGAAAGCGATCACCATCAGTTATTCGAAGCAATATTGCACATGCTAACGACTTCTCGCAACATCATGTCAATGATGTAATTAATGGTTTTATATCTTTCTTCGTAGATTAAATTCATTTTGATCTCTTTGTACACACCAGACACGTAAAACACAAAGAGATTTTTAGCACCATCTGTGCTACCTACAGCGTGGTACCTCACGAACTAGCTACTTACACCATCCGTCGATCATAGTACCACGTTAAGTACATTTAAAGGTGGTGGACGACATTATTTCTGTGCGATTGCTGTTCTTATATTTTGAAACACTGCTGACCAATAGTTGTCATATCACCCCAGTGAAAATGTAGAACCTAGTGCAGGGTCCGGCAAATAAAAGTGGGCCGGCCAGAGTGACCGAGCGATTCTAGGCGCTTCAGTCCGGAACCGAGCGACTGCTACTGTCGCAGGTTCAAATCCTGCCTCAGACATGGATGTGTGTGATGTCCTTACGTTAGTTACGTTTAAGTAGTCCTAAGATCTTGGGGACTGATGACCTCAGATGTTAAGTCCCATAGTGCTCAGAGCCATTTGAACCAAATGAAAATAGAAGTGGGTGAGAGGACAGTGTTCCAGGGTACAAAGAAAAACAGCAGAGGAAAGGAAATACAGTACTAATCTGACTACAGCAGATGTTGAAAGTGTTCACCACTCATCTCTTGGCACTTTTGGGCCCTGGTCAGCAAGTTGCAGAAGGCGGATCGAAGCTGGACTGCTGGAATTGTTTCAGTCACACCCGAAATGTTCTGCTGCAGTTCTCGAAGATTATGAGGGTTGTTGCGATATACCTTAGACTTCAGGGCTCCCCACACAATGTAATCGCACACTGTTAGATCAGGTGACCTGGCTGGTCAGCTAGGGCCGCGACCGGATTGATCTGTGCAAACAACTCTGTCATGGATGAAGATTGTGTAAATGTACTCCGAGGTTCGGTGGGCTGTATGGGCATTTGCTCTAACCTGTTGGAAGTACCTGTAGGTCTTTTTCTCCGCTGTTAATGCTGCTATTCACGTCTAATCGTATCCACACGTCTGGGCCACTTTCAGTTGCCCCATGCTGTGTGTATCCTTCATTTGTGGTTCATTTCGAACAAATCATTGTTTGCTGATCTAAGGTGCTAGTGTGGGGAATACATCGGAAGCAATCCGACTTGCTAAGTAGTACGTCGTTGACCTTAGCGGATGCGCTATTGTTGTTGCGAACGTGTGTTTTATTATTCGTGTGTGTGCAGTCCCTCAGAAGCACTGCCTGTGGCGAGTTTTCCTCTAGAGTACGTGTGAATGCACTGTCTAAAGAAGAGTCTGTCTGTACAGCAGGCCGGCCTCTGGAGACAGCAGGACGGCCACCACCACCATCACCACCACCAGCAGCACCACCAGTACCACCATCACTACCACCAGCACCATCAGTCTGCCGCACGGCGACCGCGGCGACCCCTGCCCAACTGCTGCTGCAGCTGCGCCCCCCACGACTCCACGCTCCACTCCGCCTGTGGATGGTGATGCCGTCTCTCGCCTACGGTGAGTTCCTTCACTACACAGACACGTTTTCCACAAGAGGGTACAATCCATGTGTCATAATCGAGAAGTCTAATCTCGCTTTAGAGTATTTTTTGGTAAAGCAGCGCCTATAGTTGCCAGAAGCCATTAATCTTTTTATAAATTTTTAATGTCAGAGTAACTATGGTTCAGGGTGATATTCTCCATCATTTTCTAGGTTCACAATGTGAATACTATTTAGTTGGGTACACACATGAATTACTCAATGCAGTTGTATGAGAAACACGCTATGAAACTAAATTCTTAGCCAAAAATAACGAACGTTGCAATGTTTCAAGCAATTTCTGTTTGCGAAGATGTTTTTCTATACTCCAAATTAATGCCGGCGGGATTGGGTCCAGGATACAGTTTCGACTGATTACACCATCACAAAACGATGATGTTATACGAATAAACAACTGTGAACGAAAGTCGATGATGGTCCTCGAAACGAGACGTAGAAGAAATAATAATAATGAGGGAACGACAAACAAAATGATATGCGGCAATGGATTAAGAAAATGATGTGGTGTGTGTGTCTCACTATTTTAATTTTGTTGTTTCTCTTTCAATGACAGTATAGGACACCTCTGCTTATAGTGAACATTGAAAATCTGTGTCACACTGGGACTAGAATGCGAATTTTTTGCTTATCACAAGTGGCCGCCTCACCACATTCCTAGGCCTGTTTCAGACTTCCACCCTGTCTTATGTTTCCACCCCGGCTTTTGTCCACAGCCCCTTTCAGCTGAGTATAGGTTTTAATTCATCATCGAGCCGCCTTCATTGCCAGAACATAGCTCATATTAAAGACAATACGACTGGTATCTGAAAAACACTTCTACAGATATTGAGCTAACAATAGTGAGAGTGTTCATTACACACAAGTGGCAAAAGTCGTGAGATACCTACTAATACAGCGTCGGACCTTCTTTTGCCCGGCATGGTGCAAGAACTCGACGTGCACAGTCGTCCATTACTGAGAAAGTATTGCCAGTGCAGGACTTTGTGCTCAAACTGACCTCTGGATAATGCTCCACAAACGTTAGACGAATTTCATATACACTCGAACCCAACCATTAGCTCTTATCAAGTGAAATCTGGACTCAGGTGACCAGGCCGCAGTTTTCCAGCAGCCCTGGGTCCACCCAGTATGATCACGAGCCCAAGACAGGCGCTGCAAGCGATGTCGTGCTGTTAGCTGCTGCCATACCTCATTAACGCCAAATTTCGCCTCACTGTCCTAACAGATATGTTAGTCATACGTCTCAAATTGATTTCTATTGTTATTTCACGCAGTGTTGCTTGTCTGTTAGTACTGACAACTCTCCACAAACGCCGCTGCTCTCCTCCGTTAAGTAAACGCCGTCGGCCACTGCGTTGTCGGTGGTGAGAGGTAATGCCTGAAATCTGGTGCTCTTAGCGCACTGTTGACACTATGGATCTGTGAATACTGAATTTTCTGACTATTTCCGAAATGGAATGTACAATGCTTCTAGCTCCAACTACATTCCGCGTTCAAAGTGTGTTATTTCCCGTAGTGCAGCCACAATCTAGCTGGAAACCTTTTCACGTGAACCACCTGGGTACAAATGGCAGCTCCGCCTATGCACTGCCCTTTCATACCTTGCTTACGCGATACCGCTGCCATCTGTACACCTGCATATCGCTATTCCTTGACGTTTGTCACCTCTATGTGTGGCTCTTGAGATTAGTCAGAGCTAAGTACAACAATCTATTGGATACTTTAGAAGTCTCTGTAGCTATTCAACTGGAAACACGAGGTAAAACAAGTATTTTAACGCAGATAATTTGGTAAGTAATGTCTGAATGCAATTAAGAAAATATATTCCTCGTACACAGTGACTGAAAAATATCAGGCTTAGATCCCCTAATTTTTTTGTAAAGTAATTAAATTTTACTGGGAATGAACTGAGTAATGCAGATAATAACAAATATGTTGAACGCAGTACGTAAGCTTGCACAGGGACACATATTACACATTTTCATTCGATGGACGCCACAGAAAAGTTTCCCTTGCATCGAAAAAAGGACACACTTCCCGAAACGCGAGTTTCGCTTTGAATAAGCCCACTGTAGCGAACATCTGCACCAAAATGAAGCTCATCGCATTTCCAGTTACGGCGGAAAACAGACACGCCGCGATACTCAGCTGTAATCAGACGTCGGACGCGACAAAATGGTTCAAATGGCTGTGAGCACTATGGGACTTAACATCTATGGTCATCAGTCCCCTAGAACTTAGAACTACTTAAACCTAACTAACCTAAGGACATCTTACAACACCCAGCCATCACGAGGCAGAGAAAATCCCTGACCCCGCCGGGAATCGAACCCGTGAACCCGGGCGTGGGAAGCGAGAACGCTACCGCACGACCACGAGATGCGGGCCAGGACGCGACAGAAGACGCCACCCACCCTTAGGATTGTGCTGAGGGCCTCACGGTTACCGCAGCGGCCTCGGCCTACCGTACTTCCCTCTCAGCAGCGAACCCCTACTTCATCATTGGCCTTTCTTACGTTTCATGGTTATTCTACCCCCTACTTCTGAAATAAGATATTTAGCATATTTACGAAATTCTTTTTGTGGTCTTCGTTTCGACATATTTGAAAACGTTCCTCTTCTTTGTAAGCTGTATACTCCTGCAGTATATCATTCCCGTTTTATTTACTACCCAGAGAACAATTTCCCTATAACCACATACCGAGAGATGGGGTGCAGTGGTTAGCATACTGGAAACGCATTCGGGAGGACGACGGTTCAATACCGTATCCGGCCATCCTGATTTAGGTTTTCCGTGATTTCTCTAAATCGGTTCAGGCAAATGCCGGAATGGTTCCTTTGAAAGCGCACGGCCGACTTCCTTGCCCATCCTTCCATAATCATATGAGACCGATTACATCACTGGTCTCCTCCACCAAATCAACCCAAACCAACGCAAGCCTATAACCACATTATTCCTTTACATAGGAAAGAAATCCTTCCTCAGGAAATGTTACTTTATTAGTGGTGGTTTGCTACCACCCATGCGAATTTCCACGGCTTCCCTTGGCAGCGTGTTGATGTATGCAGAGTCTTCGCCTGTCGCTAATCCTCTGGGGGCCTGCCCTCTGTGAAGCGTGCCGACATAGGTGCGCGACCGCCGCTCGCCCGTGGGCGCACTACCTGTGTCCGCCTGGTCGCCGGGCTTACCAGCTAGAAACGCATCAGAAGAACTCCTTTCATGCACAAAGTGTACCAAGTTTGCAAAGAGAAGGATCATAGCCCTTTACCGATGCTTAATGACATAATAATTCACCTCCATCACACTTCATATATTGCAATAATCTAATGACTGATTTTAAAAGCAATTATCTCCTTTCATTGGAAACATGAAAAGCTTTGACGCTTTTCATCTTGTAATAGATCTGTCACATAATACGCGTTATACTAATTCTCTGCTTGAGTGATGTATCTGGGCGTCACATAAAATAGCCCTTCTGCTCAATTAAATCGCTTTTCTCCTCCGTCCATAAGTTCTCGGTGACATTTCGACGTCTGTTTTCCTTAATTATTATTAGATGCTACACGTAATCGTTTCATTCTTCAGCAATTGTGTCAACTCTCTAAATTATTTTTAAAGTCTCTAATTGCTTCCTTTTGATATTTATTAATGTTGCATCATCTTCTTCTTTATGCGTGTTGCAACTTCTCCCTTTATACAGATCTTAAGGGCAAGGATAATAAAGTGTCTCTTGGCCACCTTGCTCTGCCTGTACCACAAGCAACCAACGTAGCTCTTAGTTGTTTCTTTTTCGCGCACATTGTGCCCAATTCTGTTATTGAAGTTTAACCATGTCACAGGGAATTAGATTAGGGAACGACACACTTAAAGTAGTGTAGTAGATGAATTTTGTTCTTTTGGCAGAAAAGTAACTGATGATGAACGAAGTGCAGAGGATATGAAATATAGGCTGTCAATGGCAGGAAAAGCGTTTCTTAAAAAGAAAAATTTGCTAGCGACGGGTATAGATTTTAACTGTTAGGAAGTATTTTCTTATGGTATTTGTGTGGAGTGTAGCCTTCCTTGTTCGGAAAAATGTAGAAGACAAACAGTTCGGACAAGAGGAGATACAAGCGTTTGCAATGTGGTGCTACGAAAGAATACTGAAGATTATATGGGTAGATCGTGTAATCAATGATGTACTGAATGGAACTGTTGAGAGAAGAAATTTGTAGGATAACATGATTAAACGAAGGGATCGGTTGGTAGCACACATTCTGAAACATCCAGGGATCACCAATTTAGTATTAGACTGAAGCATGGGGCGGGTTGGCGATAAATTGTGGAGAGTAGAGGGCGACCAAGAGATGGACACAGTAAGCTGGTTCGTCGTGGTAGTTGTTCGGAGACGAGGAGGCTCGCACAGGGTAGAGCACCGTGCGGAGCTGCATCAGATCAGTCTTCGGACTGAAGGCCGCAACAACGACAACATCCATGTCTCGTTGATACCGCTTCCAGCCGAGTTTCTCTTAGTTGCATTCTTGAAATGTTACCCGCGAGTAGGTTACTGTAGAGTTTCCTCAAAGGCCAGTCTCAGAATTTTTTACTAATTTATCTTTCTTATTCGTCTCCTTCTTCTGCACTCGATGGATCAGAAAATGTTGCCTGTTCCGTCTTCAAAACGAATCTGATCATCGTCTCCGTGGTCTTCCTTGATACGTTGTTCCCTTAGGCCTACAGTACAACATTCTTCTTGGGATCCTCTCCTTCGGCATTCTATCTACGCACTTTCTCCCGTCATTTGCGAAGTTCACAGGTTTTTTTCCAGAGAGTTTATTCCTCGCTCTTCCCTTATTTTCTCATTTCTAATTTTATCTGGAAGGCTAAACCCTTTTACTGTTCTTAAGAATCTCATATCGGCAGCCTGTATTGTCTTTTTTATCAGCTTTTGTCAGCGGACGTGTTTCAGATTCGTAGGGAAACGCAGGAACAACCTTAACTCTGTAGAACTTCATTTCTGTTTCTTTTCTCGTTTTTGTTTTCTGTTTTCTTTTCTGTTCATTGTGCCGTAGGTTTGCTCAACACGAGTATTTTTTAAGATAATTTTCATATTTATGACTCACGTATGTTCCTAAGCAACTGAAACCCTTAACTTGTCCTAATATAGTGTCACTGATGACAGATATGTTCCTAATAGTATATTTACACTTGAAGGTCATTATTTTTGCACATTTTTGGCAATCTGAAGTTGTAGTTCTCACATAGCTTCTGTAACCTGTCTACCGCTTTTTGCAGCTCGTTTTGAGTTTTGTTTGTAATAATCAGTAGCAAATAGCATCGTCTTAAGCGTAAAATTTTGTGTAATATAAATGCCTCCGTTTACTTTATACATCCATCCTATAATCAGGTAAATGATAAACAAAATAGGAGACCAGCTACAACCCTACCTTACACATTGGTTTATAGGTATATGTTCCGTTTCTGATGTGTGCACTGCTTTTTGTGTCTTTGCATATAAATTTCATTCATTTAATTAGACGATTCGGATATCATGTTAGTGTTATGATTTTACATATTTTTTCCTACGTACCTGATCGACTGCTCTTTCGTAATCAATAAAAGTTATTCAAGGCTGTATTCTGTTTCCTTTTCTACCATCTACTTAACAGTGAAAGTGGCATCTGTACAGTATCGTCCCTCTATCTGATTGCTCGTACTCTTTCACTTAACATTCTTGCATACGTTTCATAACCTGTATTCAAAACACTATAATTTTCACATCTATTTCTAGTGCTTTTTTATGTAGCCTCTTCCCTCCCCGCGTGTCGCGAACGATACACTGTGTCTTTTATCTGTATGCAGACCCCCATGAAAAGACAAAGAGACACGCGTCTGTGCTTTGGCCACCTATTGCAAAAGGATTCAGCGCCCTATGGCGTCATTTACACGTAACAGACGTTTTTACTAGTGGTACTGAAGAGGATAGGCGTAGCTTTGGCATTCGACAGATCTTGGAATGTGACATCCATTCTAGCATCCATTAATTAGATTCAGAAAGCTCTGTATATCTCTTATTCTGCATTTATTGCATCTTCTCTTGTAGCCTTCGTATCCATCATTTCTTTTAATTCTGACTCTAATTCCTATAGACTTGGAGAAAGCTTATGACAATGTTGACTTAAAAACTTTCTTTGAAATTATGAAGGTAGCAGGGATAAAATACAGGGAGCGAAACGCTATTCACAGCTTGTACAGATACCAGACGGCAGTTATAATAGTAGAGGAGCGTGAAAGAGAGGTTGTGATTGCAAAGAGAGTGAGAAAGGCTTGCAGCATATTCATGATGTTATTCAAATGGTTCAAATGGCTCTGAGCACTATGGGACTCAACTTCTGAGGTCATTAGTCCCCTAGAACTTAGAACTAGTTAAACCGAACTAACCTAAGGACATCACAAACATCCATGCCCGAGGCAGGATTCGAACCTGCGACCGTAGCGGTCTTGCGGTTCCAGACTGCAGCGCCTTTAACTGCACGGCCACTTCGGCCGGCGATGTTATTCAATATGTACATTGAACAAGCAGTAAAGGAAATAAAAGCAAAATTTGGAATAATAATTAAAGTTCAGGAGGAAGAATTTAAAACTCTGAGGTTTGCTGATGACACTGTAATTCTGTCAGAGACAGCAAACGACTTGGAACAGCAGTTGAACAGAATGGACAGTGTCTTGAATAGGAGGATATGAAGATCAACAAAAGAAAAACAAGGATGATGGAATGTAGTCGAATTAAATTAGGTGATGCTACGGGAATCAGGTCAGAGAACGAGACACTTAAAGTAGAAGATCAGTTATGCTATTTGGGAAGCAAAGTAATTGATGATTGTCGAAGTATGGTGGACATAAAAAGTAGACTGGCAATCGGAAGGAAAGTGTCTCTGAAGAAGAGAAATTTGTTAACACAGAGTAAGTGTCTGGAAGTCCTATCTGAAAGTGTTTCTGTGGAGTGTAGCCGTGTATGGAAGTGAAACATGGACGATAAACAAAAAAATGGCTCTGAGAACTATGGGACTTAACTACTGAGCTCATCAGTCCCTTAGAACTTAGAACTACTGAAACCTAACTAACATAAGGACATCACACACATCCATGCCTGAGGCAGGTTTCGAACCTGCGACCGTAGCGGTCGCGCAGCTCCAGACTGTAGCGCCTAGAACCACTCGGCTACTCCGGCCGGCTCTACAGTGTAGTACAGAATTGAAAGAAGCGCGCAGTGAGGCCCACAGAAATGACACTTTTGTGCAAAGGCAACAGTTACACTAACGTCACCATGAATTACAATGGTTTCCTGTACATCATAAAAAGGGAGACATGGTTTATAATAGAGTGTGTGATCACCATAGACAGTAATGCGTGCTGCGTAGCGTGCTCCCATGGAAGACTGGTAAGGAGTTCTTGTAGCAGTGCATTCTCTTTCTCCACCATCGCGGCTGACGACTGCTGCTTGGTCGTTGGTGCATGTGAAAGCTGAAGTAGATCTATCCAGTGCATCACACATGTGTTCAATAGGAATTACGTCAGATAACGGCCAGCCAAGTCTATCCGCCGAATGGCATCTCATTCCAACAACGCCTCTGCCGGTGCTGTTCGTTGCGGTCGTGCATTATCATCTACAATGATGTAGTCAAGGCCTAATTACTGAAAATCAGAATATGGGGACGGAGTACAGTACCACATTAATGTTCACCAACGAGTGTACTGCATTCATAGATCTGGAGGCAGTACGGCAACGCAACAGTATGTCTCTTCACACCATAATACCTGGATCACCAAATCAATTATGTGCGACAGTTCTCGTGGTTGCGTACGAGGGTATGGTCAGCATCGGTGGTCTAGGTGTTATGCTGTTTGGAAGCACAATATTACGTGGGGATACTGACAGTGCATGCATTAGTCAATGTTATTGTGATACCGTATTCCTTCCACATGTTTCGCTTTTCCAGCATGCATTAGACCCCGTCTTCATTTTTATGAGTGACAACGTACAACTTCATTGAAGACGGCTGGTGGAGGACCTCTTGGAACAAGAGGATATTTGACGTTTCTTGAGAAATGAATTCTAGGAATTTTTAATGGAAAGTGGATGAAGACTTTGAGAGGACGACATCATCGTGCATTTGTACCTTAATATACGCAGACCTTCCTCATTTTTCTGTATCACAATAGGTAAAAAATTGCAGATACATAATTTATTCGTGAACAAGTGTGGTTTTAGAATTGTTCACAGTTCTGCTTCTGTGGCAGTTTTCTTCATCAGAAGTGTGTGTTTGGAGAAATGTGTGAGAATTTCTCTGTTTGTGCAGGAGACTTTCTGGTGAAGAGAAGGGCAGGAGGCTGATCGAGGCGGCTAAAGTGGGAGCAGTGTCAGACGTGCAGACGTTGCTGGCGGCAGGAGCAGACCTCGAAGTGAGGGACAGTGACGGGTACACCGCCCTGCACTGGGCAGCGGAGAGGGGGCACGTCGATGTGGCGAGATGTCTGCTGGAGGGTGGTGCCGAGGTGGACGCCACCAACGACAGTCGGACCACGCCCCTGCACAGGGCTGCACAGAGCGGCCACGCCGCCGTGGTGCGGCTGCTGGCGGCATCCTCCGCCCGCACCGACGCCAGGAACCGGTGGGGGTGGACGCCGCTGCACTGGGCGGCAGTGCGTGGCCACGCGGAGGCGGCGGCGGCGCTGCTGGAGGCGGGCGCCGACAGGGAAGCTACGACTGACGAACTGTACACACCGCTTGACTTCGCCAGGCATAAGCACTACCAACATCTGATAAGCATGCTAAGATAAACTCATCAATGCATTAAGTTTTCCTGGAGGAAAACGAATGGCGTTTCAGTAGATGAATTTTCTGTATTTTTAAAATAAAGATTATGAAAAAGTTAATCCTGCAGTCAGTGTTTGTACCCATCACAACAAGCGCGATATTGAGATATCTAGAAAGTAAAGTAAGCAACAGGAAGCAAGCTTATTTTTGTGAAAACTCAACTAACATTAAAAATTCTTGATTAGAAATAAACACGAGTTTCCTGCAGCACGCGATTACTAAAAAAATTACATTGAAGAAGCGTGGCATGAGCTATGTGAAACTACTGTAAAATTCAGCATACCAATATTACTAGCACATAAGCTGTATGGCTAGAAGGCGTCTTCAGTTGAGATCTAACTCTTAATTTACTTTCGTGTCATAGAGATGATACAATAATTTTTGTTTATATTTAGAATGTGGCCTCATTAGCGATGCTCACACCACTTAAGTTATGATCTGATTCAGTTTAGCCACATGTCCATTCACACCACATCATGATATTGTATTATCGTTTTATTTTCATTTAAAAAGTATCGTAGAAGAACTTCTAATTATACTATTGCCATACAGCTATAAGCTGCTGTTAAGAGACATGCTATGATGTATTAGATAAAATGAACCTGCACTGTCACATTACAGGGTGCTATAGCAGACTGTCCTGCTTTCCACGTTGCCCTTCTGTACATCTCTGTCATATTAGCAGGGGCTGCAACGCAAAGTGTCTCGTGAAAACTCTGGTTAGACAGGTGCCAGCACTGTGTGGGTCCTCACTGCCCCAGTGTGCCAAACCGAAATAGTAATTTGTGTGGGAAGTCCATTCAGAGAACTGGACACGTCACATGCCTGCCTCCGCACTGCGAAATAAATACCAAAGGTGCTCGTAACATTTAAAAAAATGTGTACACAGGTAGAAAATGGGAAACAGGATTCTGGCTCTAATTACTGGGTAGCAGCTACAGCCTGCCTTACAAGCTCTGATATAAGTAATTGCCAGTGAAATATCTAAGAAAGTTCCTTTTTGTTAACTGTTCAGAAGACTGAGGCCATGATAAGATGCTGCATTACACACAGATATGAAAGACAGCTCATGCGAAATATAATATTAATAATCTTCTTCATATTCTTGTGTCTATTTTTCGCCATCAAACTGCAAGTGGCGAAAGAAATGAAGCTGTTCTTCAGCCCCAAGACATATTGAGAGCTATGAACACTAGACGGCAACACACTTTTCACAACACTGCACATGATAGGCGATGTACATCAAGCAGTATGGCATGACTGAGGTTAAATTAGGGTATTAAAAGCACAGGAAATAGCGTTCTCTACTGTGGCTCATAAATCAAGTAAATAATTCCAATTAAGATATAGTTTATAGAGAACACAGTGGCAATTACACAGACATTCTTCTTGTGACCCATCTGCGAAAGGAATGGAGAATCCGCGAGTGTATAGTACCATGGGCAGCATACCACGCCATGCCCTTCAGTGGCTTGCAGAAAGTGGATTACAAACGTTCAGAAATATACATGAGCAGTGTACAGAATGTACTATAGACCAATAATACTGATTGATTACTTTCACTACTAGGCCATAAAAAAAGAAGAAGCGCCTTATAGTTTACCCCAATAGTTGTTTTCTATGTTGACCCAACAAGATTTTGGGAAAGTTTGTCTTTTTCCAAACCGCCTCAGTTAAGTTCCTTGATATCACAGTTATCCTTTCCTCTATCGAATAATGACCTACCAGCCTGCCCCATGAACGACAGACCTTGCTGTTGGTGGTGTGTCTTGCATGCCTTAGGGACACAGTTAGCTGTACCATCCATGCAACCACAATGAAGGGGTATCTATTGAGAAGACATATAAATGTGCGGTTCCTGAGGACAGGGAGCAGTCTTTTCAGTTATTGCAGGAGCAACACTCGGAGTGGTCTATTGATCTGGCAGTGTAACATCAACCAAAACGGCCTTGCTGTGCTGATACTGTGAACTTCTGAAAACAGGAGAAAGCTACAAATGTCATTTTTCCTGAGGGCATTCAGCTCTGCTGTAAGGTTAAATAATGATGTCATCCTTTTGGGTAAAATATTCTGGAGATAGAACAGTTCACGAATCGGAAATCTGGACTGGGACTACTCAGGAGGATGTCGTCATCAGGAGAAACAAAAGTGGTGTTCTACAGATCGGCGTGTGAAGTGTTAGATCCTTAATGTGGCAGGTAAGCTGGAAAACCTGAAAAGAAGAATAGATAGGTTGAAGGTAGATATAGTGAGAATTACTGACATTCGGTGGCAGGAGTAATAGACCTTCTGCACAGAGTTTTAAATACAAAATCAAATAGCAATAATGTGGGAAAGGTCTAATAATAATGTAAAAGACAATAAGAATGCGGGTAAGGTACTACCAATAGCATAGTAAACGGATTATAATAGTCAAGATAGACATTAAGCCCACAACCACCATACTAGCACAAGTTTATTTGCTAATTGGCTCTGCAAATGATGAACAGATTGAAGATGCTTATGATGAGAGACAAGAAATTATTCAGATAGTTGAGAGGGACGAAAATTTAAATGTGCTAGGAGACTAGAATTCGAGAATAGGAAAAGGAAGAGAAGAAAAAATATGGAATATCGGATTGGGAGTACAGTGAAAGACGAAGCCGCCTGGTAGAAATATGCACAGAACGTAATTTAATCTTCGCCAGCAGTTTGTTTAAGAATCATACAATTAGGCAGTACACGTGAAAAAGGCAAGGAGACACCAGAATGTTTCTTTATATTGGTTATGTAACGGTACAACAGAGATTTTCGAACCAAATTTTAAATTGTAACAGATTTCCAGAGAAAGATGTGGATTCTGACCACAATTTATTGCTTATGAACTGTAGATTAAAACTGCAGAAATTGCAAAAAGTAAGGCAATTAACGAGATGGGAACTGGATAGTTGAAAGAAATACAGGTTATTGAGTGTTTCAGAGGGATCATTAGGCAACTAGTAACAGGGGAAAGGAATAGAATAGACTATGAGCGCATGAATGGGTAGTTTTGAGAGACGACATGGTGAAGGCAACAGAGGATCAAATATGTAAAAAGACAAGACCTAAAAGAAATCGTTGGTACACAGGACATACTGAATTTAATTGATGAAAAGGACAAAATATAAAAATGCAACAAGTGAAGTGGGTGACAGGGAATACAAACATCTAAAAAATTTGATTGACAAGAAATGCAGAATGGCTAAGTGGGAATGGCAAGACGATAAATTTAAGGATTTAGAAGTATATATCATTCTGGAAAGATCCGTACCGCTTACAGCAAAATTAAAGAGGCCTTTGGGGGAAAGACAAGCATCGGTATGAATATCAAGAGCTCAGATGGAAAACCAGTCCTAAGCAAAGAAGGGAAAGCTGAAAGGAAGAAGGAGTGTATAGAGGGGCTATATAAGGAAGTAGAATTTGAAGAAAAAGATGAGAACGTAGATTAAGATGGGATGGAAGATATAGTTTTCGGAACTAAGCATACTACATAATGCTCTCACGTCTACACAGAACACTGTTCTGTCCGCCATTGACAGTTGCAATGCATTGAGGACATTTCACAGGTAGCGTACATCGTCAAATATAATGGCGCAACCTTGAGGCTTTGCTAGCACCTGCGCTTGCGTTCAACCACGCAGTTCTCAGGGTATTTTCAACTGTTTCTCTAACAACATTCTTCTGTAGCACCACGTTTCACAAGATTCTACTATCTTCAGGTATGAAACGTTCAACATTCCTATTTCACTTCCCTAGTTCCTACACTCCAAATAAATATCTTCAAAAAGTCTCTAGAACACTTAAATTTGTACTCGATATTAATACATCCCTCTTCTTCAGAGGCAGGTTCCTTGTTATGACCGGTATATAGTTTATATCCTTTGTACTTCGACAATCGTCGGTTACTTTTGTGCTCAACTAGTCAAACTCATTTACTGGTTATATTATACATATGCTTATCTAATGCCCACAGCATTTTATGTTATAAGTCGATTTTTTTTCCATAATCTTCATTTTACTTCTACTCAAGTAGAGCTACGTATTTTCAAAACACGATGTGTTCTGCTTACTCACCTTTCCAGACCAATGCCGTCTGTGACAAAAGCACAATGTCACTGGAAACCACTATCTTCCTGAGCTTTAATTGCTATTGTATACTTTTTCCTTGGCTTCATTTATTGCTTCCTGAATGCTGAGATGGAATAAGCGGTTTATTTTATGTTCACATTCGTCTTTCATATTAGTGCTAATATTTTGACGCTCACAATCTACACTAGCAGCAAATAAATAATCTTCTTCATTACTTCAAGTGAAGGAGACTTCTTTGAGGAATATGCGCAAAAATATCTGAATGATCTAAATTGCGTTTCGCATGATATTCATGGAGCCCACATAATGTCTTTGCATACTGGGTGAGTCAGAGGAAAGGTACATACTTTGAGGGGTGAACATGAGCGAGAAACGACATACGAGCGTACGTCCTGTTTTATCAGTTTCGAAGGAAACTAATGAAAACAGTGCGGAAATGGACGAATGCAGGTGACAGCAAAGAAAACATTGTGATCTAAGGGGTTAAAACAACAGTGTAGATCGCTATAATATTAACGACCGGTTTCGACTTCAAGTAGAACTCAACTTCAAAAAATTTATTATGCGCATTGTAGCGCCAAAAAGTAAAGAGATCAGTTAGAGTACTCCTACTGTTTCGTTGCTGACAGGGTTCGCGAGTGCGACATTCAGTTCTGCTCTGACTTTTGTAGCTGTCGTATCTGTATTTAGTTTCTTAGGAGAGCAAAAACTTCTTAGTCAAGATCACAGTAAAACAATGTATTGCGAATAACCGTTTCGTCAAACCGTCATCAGATCTATAACAATATCACAAAAGATGTTACAAACTGTTTAACAAATGATGCTAGATTAACCCATAGAGGAATCAATGACAGCATATCTTCGTACAGATTGTTATAGAAATCTTGTGCCAGCCGCACATAAAATCTTTCCATTAAATCTCCAAATACCACAACATACGACATGAATGATGCACTGACACGTCAAAAGTAAAAGTTAAAATTACTATGTACACTGCCCCCGTATGACCACGCGTGACGCCTACTACGGCGCCACAGGGCAGCCAGCGCACGAGACGAACTGACAACGAGTAAGGCAGTCGTCGCCGCAGTGCACGGTTTCTACCATTAAAAGCCACATACGTAATTTAAAACCAACTACGATTCCATACATAAAAGTTCTAAAATGCTAAAAGAACTTCTTGATGATTTCTTCCTGACAAAACCTAGTGAAGGCATCCTACGCATCACATTTATGACAAATGCATTACATCACAAAACTGCAAGCACCTTATTGACAGCATAGCTAAGTAAGCGCCAAAATAAATACTGAAGAAAATTAATTTTTTTTCAAACGTTATAAACAAAAGTTAGACTGAATCCCAAAAAAAAAAAACCTAACAGGAAATTATTAAAATACAGGTGTTCAACCCTAAGTCTGAAGCTAGCGCCGCTAATCATAAAATTATACTATTATAGTGCAATACACTGAAACATTAGACGATGTGGTTGCCTACGTGGCATGCCAACAGAAAACGGTCAAAAATAGCTACAGCCTGCTTCTTAGATTGAGCTCATGGACGTCACACTGAACAAAAAACAAAACGTGATGAAATGCCCTGCTTAACCCGCAGGACAGGACAGATAGAATAAATTGTGGAAAAGGGTCAAATAAGGGGCTGTCAGTTACACTCGAACATAAACTTTATTATTTGATCAAACATTACAAGAGCCCAAAATTTTTTTTTTAAACACACAGCTTCAATCTTTGGGACGTAATTACCGACTGAAAGCCACATTAATTTAAAAACGGCTGAAGGCCAATAACTCAAAACGCAAGCATAATCATAAATTTATCTTAAAACATTTCTTTATTTAGGCTGAAGTAAACAAGTTAAATTCAAATCAGCTGAAGGCCGGAAACTTAAAAATTCAAAAATATTTTAAAATGCCAAAGGGCTTACGTGAAACAGTACTTTAAACTAGGCTGAAGGCCTTAAGACGAAAACAACTCTAATTTAAAACACCAAACCGGCTAGAAGCCATATAAGTACCAACAAAAAGAACAAACTAAAAAAAAATTAGGCAGTACACACAAGGGCGCCCAGATGTTCAACGGTCTGTCTGTAATTCAAAGGGGACTGATGACCACAGATGTTAAGTCCCATAGTGTTCAGAGCCGCTTGAACCATTTTTTGTCATTCAAACACTAACGCTCGCTTAGGTGAGACAGGCAGTGGGGCCAACCATTCACTATCCGACGACAACCCAACTGACCGACAGTCAGCGGACCAACGGACAAGGTAACTTCTACTTCACCCGACCAGGGCACAACAGGGAGTTCAACGGAACAACGTAGGAGATATTGGCGCCCACAGCCAATCATACACGGAGCTGTCAAACTACACACCGAGCTGGACAGCAACAACACGATGAGGAAACTACACTGCCTCAAATTTACGTCAACGCCCAGGGCAGGTAACCGGAACGTTAACGGCCACAAGGCAGAAGATTCCGCTGTTGCACTTCAGTTCAAATAACCAAATACAGTGAAATTCCACGGAGGGTGGCTAGAATTTTCGCACTTGAAAACCACGTTGTTGCTCGCGGGAATATCCCAACAGCCGACAACAAACTCCAAACGACACAATGTGAACTGTCTTGACTTCCTGGTAGGTTAAATCAGAACTCAACTTTCGTGTCGAGGGTCGGTGATCCACGGACCTCGTAGCCGCACTCTCTGACACCACAAAGAGACCACCAGCGGGCCCCGGCCAAACTACGCCCCGCCGAGATTTCCTCACTGCTCCATGCCAACCGACCGACTCCTCAGAGCCAGGACTGAACTTGGGCCGCGTGCAACTCAAACACTCCAGATCCGAACTAACTGCTGGCACGTTCCAACTGACGGGTCGCCACACGACGACCGGGAAGTAATACCAGTCCAGCGAAGATAATACGGCAGGGCTTATATCTATAAGGGCTGCTGCTGCCGCCCAGGGGGGGCAAAGCAGCAACACAGTGACACAAGTAATTGAAACTAACATAACGAGGTGGCAGTACGGCAAAATCAGGATGTTAAATAATAAATGGCACGAACACGAGCCACGCACGACTCAGGTGATCCTGAATGACAGCACTACGAAGATTCATTCATTTCATTACATGAATATAAATTACGAACTAACATATAACGATAACTTGGAATCTTTTTATGTAGCCAACAGTTTGTCTTCATCCATCAACCTGCACGAAGGCAGGATACGCCAGAGATCCAGCATGGGCTCAAATAGTTAATAATGGACTATTGGAGCCTACCCTTGATAAATGGTTCTATAAAGAAACTCAATAATTTTTTTTCTTATTGATAAATGTATAGATAATTATTCGACTCTGATACCGGTACCAAAGATTCACTTGAAAAGTATTTAACACTGATGGACAAAAGAACATTTACGCTCCTCGTTTATTAGTTTTAGTAATAATTATCTTTTCGTTGTTGTCATGTCCTGGCGATAAGATGTGCTGTGTAATTTTAAAGTGAAATTGTGTTATACAATGAAAGCAATTTGTGAACAATGTGATTTTCTCATTTACAATACCATGCATCCCAGCTCCTGTAACTCTGGAAGATTATTATTATTTTAATTTTGTTTGGAAAATTTAGATGGAGACGTCTAGCCTCACGACGGCTCAGCTCAGCAGTAGAGGTACGTGAGTGTGTTCATTTCTGCCCCTTCGTGGCCGCCAATGTCAATTTCAATATTTAGGTCATATTTGCCGCCACATTCAGAACCTGCAATCTTTCTTTCCATTTAATTACGAAGTTTGTAACCACAATTCTTTTTACCCAGGCCACGGTCAATGATAGTACTTAGAACGTACGTGCCTCTACCCCGATCGTACGTTCGCATACAACTGAGTGTGGCACTGACGTAACTATACTTATAACCCATTTCCTTTACAGTATTAAATCTTATTTTCAACCACTCACTCGCGAATGTACGTGCGCTCTTATTTTGTGTAGTCAGTCGGGTGTATTCCTTAATAACGTTACTTTTTATATTCAGTGGCTTAGTTTCCAAAATTGATCTTTGCCTGTGCTGCAACGGCGCTTCGCGCAAAAATTTATTACGCTACAGTCATACTCTCATTTCAAAATTATGACCCCGGCTGACTAAGTTTCTAACAATCTAACAGAAGCCGTCAGGAGGATTTCTGGTAAGCGCAGTCGTTCACCAGTACCCGCAGTGCTGACACGAGGGAGTCTCCAAACAGCACCTGCAGACATCACTCAGACGCTGGCGAAGAACTTTGCGCAAACTACCAGGGTCTGGTGTTCCGTCGCCATCGTGCGACTGCAGAGAGGACAAAACTGGACTTGAGTTCCAACGATTCCGAAAGTTACAAGTATCCTTTCTCCGTGTGAGAACTGGAATCAGTCCTGCCTGCGGCTCGTGACACTGCACCCGGTCACGACCAGATCCAGTACAGCTCGGTTAGACATTTGCCAGCAGCGTCGAAAAAATATCCTCCTTGAACGTTTTTGTCTTATATAGCAGAAGGGTAACTTCCCCAACTCGTGAAGAGAGAGGCAATTTTAATACCTCTCCTCAAACCAGGAAAGGGCTTCACTTGTCTGTGTAGTTACAGGAATATCGCCCGAACGAGCTGTGAAGGAAAGACACTGGAGCGAATGGCTAACCGTCGTCTGGTGTGGCTGTTAGAGACAAGGCAACTCCTTAGCGCCCTCAGTGTGGATTCAGAAGATTTCGGTGCACTGTCGTCATCCTGACTCTGCTGGAAGCGGCTATTCAGCGGGCTTTCCTACGTAAATGGAAATGAGCGTATGGCGTCAGTGGCCGGGAGTTTCCAGTCGGGAAGTTTGGCCGCCAAGTGGAAGTCTTACTGAGTGCGGCGCCACATTGGGTGACTTGCGCGTCGACAATGGGGGTAAAATGATGATGACAGCACAACACCCAGTCCATGAGGGGAGAAAATCTCCCTCCGCAGCCGGAAATCGAACCCGGGTCCCCTTGCGTGGCATTCCGACGCGGTCACCGTTTCAGCATTGGTGCGGACTTTCCTACGTAGACATCACTGCACTGGAATCTTCTTCGATATCAGTAAGGCGTACGATACTACCTGGCGACACTGTATTCTCACTCAACTGCGTCAATGGAGCTTCCGTGGCCGCCTCCCCATCTTCATTCGGTTGTTCCTGTCTCAGCACTATTTTAGGACCTGAGTTGGCGACCTACTGTCAGACTGTTCTGAGCAGGAGAATGGTGCCCCCCAGGGCAGTGTTTTAAGTGTTACCCTCTTTGCCATAGCCATCAACAGTATCACATCTACGGTAACGAGTGTAGTACAGGGTTTCTTATTAATGGAAAATTTTGCTATTTCATGTTTCTCCTCCAGTGTTGCATCAGCAAGCCGTCAGTTGCAACTTACTGTATGGCGGTTAGAGGAATGGGCTTCAAAGACGGGTTTTCAGTTTTCTGCAGATAATTGCGTGTTTGTTCATTTTAATCGTTGTCGTAGTGTTTTTAATTTAACTGCCTTGCATATGAGGGACACCATCCTAAATTTTAGAGATTCAGTGCGGTTTCCAGGCCTCATTTTTCACTTCAAATTGTCGTGGTTGCCACACCTGAGAGACTTGAAATCCAGGACCTTGCGGACACTGAATATCTTAAAGTGCCTTAGCCACAAGTCTCGAGGAGCGAACAGGGTGCGTCTCCTCCAAATGCATAGGGCTTTCGTTCGTTCATGGCTGGACTATGGGTGCACAGTGTGGCCTTCCTATTTGAAGATCATTCATGCTGTCCACCACCATGAAGGGCTGTGGCTGGCCACAGGTGCTTACAGGACCAGTCCTCTGTGCTGAGGCTAGGGAACCGGCGACAGCTCCTTCTGGTGCGTCACGTGTGTCAGTTTCTCGCAGCTCCAACTTCACCTGCACACCATATTGTTGCTCATCCGCCTGTGGGACGCCTTTTTCGCAACCGTCCACGAGCCACGATGGCGTTTGGGATTCGAGTGCAAAGTGTGCTAGAGTCCCTCGGTGTGGTGCCAGTACAGCCTCAAATCCTGGGTTTTAACCGCCTGCCACCCTGGTTACTGGAGAGGCTTAGAGTGATTTTAGATGTGGTGCAGTAAAAGAGAAATTGCACTCCTGCTTCCGCTTTTAATGCACCATTTTCTGACTTTTTATCTGAGCACCACGACTACGCAGCTGTTTTTACGGATGGATCGAAACAGGGGGATCCTGTTGGTTGCTATGTTGTTTTCCTGGATCGTGTACTCAAGGTGCGACTCCCTCAAGCGTTTGCCGTCTTTGATGCGGAATTATCTACGATCTTGCGGGAACCGCAGCAGATGAGACGTTATTACACTGCTTAATTTCTTGTCTGTCCGATTTCCAAGTGCCCTTCACTCGTTAAAAAGTTTTTCTTCAGCAGACAAAGTAGTCCATCCAGGATGCCGTCCTCCAGCTCCAACGGGAGGGGAAGGAGGTGGCTTTCTGCTGGGTACCAGGGCACATCGGCATTGCTGGGAACGAAAGGGCGGATGTAGTAGCGAAGGGCCGCGCGGGATTAGCCGAGCGGTCTTGGGCGGTGCAATCATGGACTGTGCGGCTGATCCCGTTGGAGGTTCGAGTCCTCCCTTGGGCACGGGTGTGTGTGTTTGTCCTTTGGATAACTTAGGTTAAGTAGTGTGTAAGCTTAGGGACTGATGACCTTATCAGTTACGTCCCATAAGATTTCACACACATTTGAACATTTTTTTAGTAGCGAAGGAGGCTTGTCTCTATCCGCAGGTGTTTCAGCGTGTCATCCCCCTGCATTCTATCACCTAGCTGTGGAGCTCAAGAGTCTTGGGTCGGTGGGAGGATGAGTGGCTGGAAGTGACCAACAACGAGCTTCAGTCAGCAAGCGCACAACGTGGGTGTGGAGTACTTCCTTCAGGCCACGTACACGGGATGAGTTCTTCTCACTCGTCTTCGCATAAGCCATAGCACTGTGATGCATGGATTATTGCTCCGGCGAGAGGACCCTCCAGTGTGTGGTGCTTGGCGCCTACGGCTCACTGTGCGCCAGGTTTTATTGGACAACGTTTTATTTTTTGACTAGCGGGCTGCAGCTGACTTGCCGGCGGATCTGCCATCTCTCTAAAGTAATAATCAAACGAATGTGGTTAGAGTTTCAAAGTTTTGTGTATTATCCAATGTTTTTACAAAGATTTTAGGGGCAGGTTTTAGTTGTTCACAGGGTAACTGGTTCGCCACAATTTTACGTAAGTCGTCAACCAATGACACTTTCCTGTGGCGTCCTTTAGCATAAACGGAAAAAAATATATTTGTATATTTATTTATTTCTTCATACGCAACGTATGTGTAGCCTGTAAATATGTAATATATATAAAGGGTGGTCCAGTGATAGTGACCGGGCCAAATATCTCTCGAAATAAGCATCATACGAAAAGCTACAAAGAACGAAACTCGTCTAGCTTGCAGGGGGAAACCAAATGGCGCTATGGTTGGCCCGCTAGATGTTGCTGCCATAGGTCAAACGGATATGAACTGCGTTTTTTAAAATAGGAACCCCCATTTTTTATTACATATTCGTGCAGTACGTAAAGAAATATGAATGTTTTAGTTGGACCACTTTTTTCGCTTTGTGATAGATGACGCTCTAATAGTCACAAACGTATAAGTACGTGGTATCACGTAACATTCCGCCAGTGCGGACGGTATTTGCTGCGTGATACATTACTCATGTTAAAATGGACCGTTTACCAATTGCGGAAAAGGTCGATATCGTGTTGATGTATGGCTATTGTGATCAAAATGCAAAACGGGCGTTTGCTATGTCTGCTGCTCGGTATCCTGGACGACATCATCCAAGTGTCCGTACCGTACGCCGGATAGTTACGTTATTTAAGGAAACTGGAAGTGTTCAGCCACATGTGAAACGTCAACCAAGACCTGCAACAAATGATGATCCCCAAGTAGATGTTTTAGCTGCTGTCGCTACTAATCCGCACATCAGTAGCAGACAAATTGCGCGAGAATCGGGAATCTCAAAAACGTCGGTGTTGAGAATGCTACATCAACATCGATTGCACCCGTACCATATTTCTATGCACCAGGAATTGCATGGCGATGACTTTGAACGTCGTGTACAGTTCTGCCACTGGGAACAAGAGAAATTACGGGGCGATGACAGATTTTTTGCACGCGTTCTATTTAGCGACGAAGCGTCATTCACCAACAGCGGTAAAGCAAACCGGCATAATATGCACTACTGGGCAACGGAAAATCCACGATGGCTGCGACAAGTGGAACATCAGCGACCTTGGCGGGTTAATGTATGTGCGGCATTATGGGAGGAAGGATAATTGGCTCTCATTTTATCGGTGGCAATCTAAATGGTGAAATGTATGCTGATTTCCTACGTAATGTTCTACCGATGTTACTACAAGATGTTTCACTGCATGATAGAATGGCGATGTACTTCCAACATGATGGACGTCCGGCACATAGCTCGCTTGCGGTTGAAGCGATATTGAATAGCATATTTCATGACAGGTGGATTGGTCGTCGAAGCGCCATACTGTGGCCCGCACGTTCACCGGATCTGACGTCCCCGGATTTCTTTCTGTGGGGTACGTTGAAGGATATTTGCTATCGTGATCCACCGACAACGCCAGACAACATGCGTCAGCGCCTTGTCAATGCATGTGCGAACATTACGGAAGGCGAACTACTCGCTGTTGAGAAGAATGTCGTTACACGTATTGCCAAATGCATTGAGGTTGACGGACATCATTTTGAACACTTATCGCATTAATGTGGCATTTGCAGGTAATCCCGCTGTAACAGCATGCGTTCTCAGAAATGATAAGTTCACAAAGGTATATGTATCACATTGGAACAACCGAAATAAAATGTTCAAACGTACCTACGTTCTGTATTTTAATTTAAAAAACCTACCTGTTACCAACTGTTCGTCTAAAATTGTGAGCCATATGTTTGTGACTATTACAGCGCCATCTATCAAAAAGCGAAAAAAGTGGTCCAACTAAAATATTCATATTTCTTTACGTACCACAAAATGGTTCAAATGGCTCTGAACACTATGGGACTTAACTTCTGAAGTCATCAGTCCCCTAGAACTTAGAACTACATAAACCTAACTAACCTAAGAACATCGCACACATCGAAGCCCGAGGCAGGATTCGAACCTTCGACCGTAGCGGTGCGCGGTTCCAGAATGAAGCGCCTAGAACCGCTCGACCATTCGGGCCGATACGTCCTACACGAATATGTAATTAAAAATTGGGGGTTTCTATCTAAAAATACGCAGTTGATATCCGTTTGACCTATGGTTGCGCCATCTAACGGGCCAACCATAGCGCCATCTAACGGGCCAACCATAGCGCCATCTGGTTTCCCCTTCAAGCTAGACAAGTTTCTTTCTTTGTAGTTTTTCCGTTTGACGCTTATTTCGTGAGATATTTGTCCCGGTCACGATCAATGGACGACCCTATATATATATATATATATATATATATATATATATATATATATATATATATATACATCGTCCATCCTTAGATATTCGGTGCACTAGCCCCAATTTCTCTAGCGCCATCTCTTTCGGTTTTCCGATACCACATGTTATGTGGTTTTGTCAATTTGACAAATGCTGCTAGCGCGTTTTAATTACTCAGTTACGTGAAAGACAGGGAGGGGCTTCATGACATAAAATAATGTTGTAGGCACAATTTATGCAAATTCCTAATCTACAGTACTATTGTATACTGTATAACAATATTTAGTTAGCCAGTGAGAAAAGAAAAATCTATAAAATACTTCCTTTTATACGTGCTTAGATCACCTGAGGACGCGCCTCAATTGGTATGAAACCAGTAGTGGTTATAATAAAAGAAATTCTATAGCTAGAACTATGTTTTTCTTTTCTTATAAAAATGTGAATATTTGGCTCCGGTTGCCCGAAATTGCGAATAACCAACATATAATGTCATAATCGTAATTTGTACTTCATTGTTTAAAGACATTGCGTGCTGCGTCTGTTACGTACAAATGACAATATTCAGTGAAAATATGTGCTTGTATACATATTTTGCGTTTATAGAGCTGACTTCATTTAATATATGGGAAGTATGAATAACAGCGGCTTACGTCACTGAAAATTTTGTGTTTTATTAAGTCACACATAGCATTTCGGACTTTGTAGACCCTTCGTCATTATCGGTAACATTTCTCTACATTCCTTCACTAAACCTAAACAATTCTTTTATTCACGTACGTGAAACAGTTCCATAGTGCCGTGCAGCCAACTTACCCACATCTGTTGCTGTAAGTTTCGTCATATCAAAGATCAGTCGTGGTACAAATAGTTAAATAACTGAGACCTACGTTAATACTATAGTCCATTAACAAGAAGTACCCTTCCTGTGAATGTATCAAATACACTCCTGGAAATTGAAATAAGAACACCGTGAATTCATTGTCCCAGGAAGGGGAAACTTTATTGACACATTCCTGGGGTCAGATACATCACATGATCACACTGACAGAACCACAGGCACATAGACACAGGCAACAGAGCATGCACAATGTCGGCACTAGTACAGTGTATATCCACCTTTCGCAGCAATGCAGGCTGCTATTCTCCCATGGAGACGATCGTAGAGATGCTGGATGTAGTCCTGTGGAACGGCTTGCCATGCCATTTCCACCTGGCGCCTCAGTTGGACCAGCGTTCGTGCTGGACGTGCAGACCGCGTGAGACGACGCTTCATCCAGTCCCAAACATGCTCAATGGGGGACAGATCCGGAGATCTTGCTGGCCAGGGTAGTTGACTTACACCTTCTAGAGCACGTTGGGTGGCACGGGATACATGCGGACGTGCATTGTCCTGTTGGAACAGCAAGTTCCCTTGCCGGTCTAGGAATGGTAGAACGATGGGTTCGATGACGGTTTGGATGTACCGTGCACTATTCAGTGTCCCCTCGACGATCACCAGTGGTGTACGGCCAGTGTAGGAGATCGCTCCCCACACCATGATGCCGGGTGTTGGCCCTGTGTGCCTCGGTCGTATGCAGTCCTGATTGTGGCGCCAAACACGCATACGACCATCATTGGCACCAAGGCAGAAGCGACTCTCATCGCTGAAGACGACACGTCTCCATTCGTCCCTCCATTCACGCCTGTCGCGACACCACTGGAGGCGGGCTGCACGATGTTGGGGCGTGAGCGGAAGACGGCCTAACGGTGTGCGGGACCGTAGCCCAGCTTCATGGAGACGGTTGCGAATGGTCCTCGCCGATACCCCAGGAGCAACAGTGTTCCTAATTTGCTGGGAAGTGGCGGTGCGGTCCCCTACGGCACTGCGTAGGATCCTTGGCGTGCATCCGTGCGTCGCTGCGGTCCGGTCCCAGGTCGACGGGCACGTGCACCTTCCGCCGACCACTGGCGACAACATCGATGTACTGTGGAGACCTCACGCCCCACGTGTTGAGCAATTCGGCGGTACGTCCACCCGGCCTCCCGCATGCCCACTATACGCCCTCGCTCAAAGTCCGTCAACTGCACATACGGTTCACGTCCACGCTGTCGCGGCATGCTACCTGTGTTAAAGACTGCGATGGAGCTCCGTATGCCACGGCAAACTGGCTGACACTGACGGCGGCGGTGCACAAATGCTGCGCAGCTATCGCCATTCGACGGCCAACACGGCGGTTCCTGGTGTGTCCGCTGTGCCGTGCGTGTGATCATTGCTTGTACAGCCCTCTCGCAGTGTCCGGAGCAAGTATGGTGGGTCTGACACACCGGTGTCAATGTGTTCTTTTTTCCATTTCCAGGAGTGTAACACTGCAGAAAGGTAGGTCACTGGACATTGTTATGATTTGGTAGAATATGAATTGTATTTTTGTGTTACATAGCGTATTCAGTTGTATATAGGAGCATGAAGGACGTTATCATGAGTAAATAAATAACGAGATTGCGTAAGCCAGCCTCGCGCGCTGACGTCAAAGGTCAAACTGATAAGAAGTTTAACATGGAACATGCTGTTGCCTCCTTGAGCCCCCGGTTCGTGATGTACCCTTGTCCGGTTTTAAGCTACGCTACGATCAATTTATTTATGAAAATACAAAGTACAATCACGAACAAATTTTACATATTCACATACACCTTTGCCTTTAACCCAAATGAATACAGACTCATTTACAGATATTTTACGCCTACTACAGGTGTAAAGGGAAAGTGGGGAAGGTGACATATACACAGATTTACCAAAGTCTTTATTTGCAAGTTCACCAATATGGTAGGTACCGTAGGCAATGATGTCTCTATCGACGAAACTCTCCAGGCCACCAACAGATGGAACACCAGTACCTCCTCTTACAATGGCTACAGTTAACCATCCGTTGCCATGGGTAAAGGAATCATTAATGTCAATGCTGAAGTTCAGTCTACATCCACGAAAGACACATGGTCCTTCGACAAGTGCAGTAGCAGCAATGTTCTTCACAGTATTCTTCTTCTTGTCTGCAGCTGATGTGGAGAATTCGATGTTCTCGATGGTTACGCAATCGTTATTTATTTACTCGTGATAGTAGCTCATTCTTATAACACAGCGCACAGCTTACAACATTTGCTTGTCAGCGAGATAATACTAAATATACATTCCTGTTGTGTGAAGGTTGGATGTTAAATTCCGGGATTCGCAAATTGAACAATGAAAATGAGATGAAAAACAGTGAAAAATTTTCAAAAGGATCCTGGGGAAGCATTGTTAATGTTGTAATGTCAGCCAGCGTTGAGTCACGTACGCCGTAACTGCACGTCCATTCGCTCTGGGTGCACACTTGTTTATACACATCGCAACACTTCACAGATACAGCGCGATATGAGATTGAAGATTATGACGTTTATCACGTAGTTATAGAACAATGTCACACATGCAAAGCACTAATTAAAGTGAGTTTTTAAAATTGATAAAATAACTATTATTAGCAAAAACTGACCTTTCATGCATACTTTGTGACTTTACAGAGGTATATTGTCATTCGCTGGAGCAGGTGATGGATCTTACGTTTCAGTTCAGTGTGTAACAATGCCTAAGTCGTTTAGGTCTCGTTAGTTTAGTCCACATGCTGTGCAGTAGCTCGGCCACGTACGAGCGGACATCTGTCACGAGCCAGAAGCCCCGAGAACTTCTGCGGACATCCGCCGACATCCGCCGACCGGAGGCCTGTCTCTGCCCACTAAACTGCAAGCCCCGTCTTCGGATCTGATCTCTCGCGTCTGCCAGAGGCCGGCTACCAGCGTGTGTATAATAAATAGGCGGATTTTCGTGATTTACCCGAGGACCCATGACTGTGGTGCACGCTCGACAGGCCTGAGGTCACAGGCGACGTATGTCTGCAGTCGCCACTATGCCTCGCCCAAAGCGCGCTCTACATTGCGGTGTTTTCGGGTATTATCTTCTTGTGGTGAATTTTTGTATTTTGAAACACTTTTATATCGTCGAGAGCAATTTATCGTGGGCTATAGGAAGAAGAAATTTAGGGCAGTCATTGGCTATCCGTATACTATGCACTCATATGTTTCTCAAGATAATTATCGTCCAGTCACTTGCCGAAATGCATGAAAGAAGATTATTGTCAACGAAGTAAAGATCCACGCAGTGAACACCAAGTGAAGAATCTACTTCTTGTGTTTCAGATCTAGACTGCCATAAAAAAAATGGGAAGGAACTGTATATTAGAACTCAGGGAGAAGTTGTAGTCTAATTCACAATCGATTTATTGATCTTAAACACGACAAGACACAAAATTATTAAAGACACATCATACAAAAAATATTTGTTTAACAAAAGCCTTACTAAAATGGGATCTATGGTGGACAAAGTGATCCTGATTCCAGGTTATGGCATCAAATTACGCCACCACCAAGCATCTATATTCTACCATACAAAAAAAGGAAAAAATATGGTTCCAAAGAACAGGGTTCTGAGAAATAAATATATATTTTAGTGCTACGTCGCAGCAACGAATACTTTACCGTCCTGCTGGTCAAGGCGGGCTACCACGATGCGTTCGGCGACTGAAGTGATGGACGGCGACAATCTGTTATTAAATGCGCGTTCCCAAAAAATGAAAGTACGCAGTCTTGCGTTTGGTTAATTCAGAATGCAGCTGCTTCCTTATGAGCCTCTGAAACCCCGATGGATTCCAGTGTGCAGGTGGCCCCGTTTGCTGGTCTGCCAAACCAATTTGACTCCTTGCCACGACTGTGCGTGTCGGAACACGTCAAATGTTTAGACGGCCGACTCAAGACAAATAAGTACACGCACGCATCACTCGTTGTGACCGTAATGATATAAGCAGTAGCTCTGACGGTTCAGAAGGTGACTGGCACAGGCTCTAAATCGCAACCTAGCAAAGGACACAAATCTCACCGTTTAGGTTGAGACCTGCAGTTCTTTGCTTGCAAAGTGCCCGTACAAGAGACTAGTACAAGAGTGCCTTTCTTCCTTCCTCCCCCACTTACTCGACAGCTCAGTTCCAAAAGCACATTTCTCTTTTTTTTTTTACTTCCCCCACTTACACACAAGCCAATCACGAGCTGGTGCCCAGCATTCTAAGCTCGGAGAATGGTCTTTGCACTGCAAACTGATTTGACCAATCAGAGACTTAAAAGTTAATTGGCAGAAAACGGAAAAAAATTCAGCTTTGTGGCCTCTTTCCCACGCATTTGCTGTGTCTTTTGTTAACACAATACAGAGTGAAAGCACAGCCCTCCATAAACAGCTTGTCATCTACCCTGTTGCTTCCATTTCAAAGTTTGTAAAGAACGGCCATAAACACACAACAGCTTCGTGCATTGACAAACAGTCTGGACGTCTGGACGCCAGTTTCCCTGTCCCACGGACATTTGCAGAACGTTTACATTTCTTTTGGCGGCTTGCTCGCTAACAAGGCCTACAATGCGCTGTCGGCAACTTTTCGGCGCTACGCCAGATACCTGGGCAACTGGCCCCGTCCGTGGCGCCAAAGCTTATGTGTTTTGCACAATGCAACAACTGCACGAGGCTGTCTGTAAATGTCTCTTCATCGTTCCCCAGAGAAAACGAGCTTTGTCAGCGCACCAACGCCGTGCTTTTACTGCACTCATGTAAGTCGGCACCCTGTTCCTTTGAATGCAGGTAAAGTTTATCATATTTCTTTCCCTAGAGCACACAAACAAGACCATAAACTGCTGCCCACCATTTCATCACAATGTATGAAGTCAAATCGCCATAGATCACATTCCCTACACCAAATCAGAAGTGAGAGTGCCTTGCAGTCTCTCATGCAGCACCATGGCATGTGGATCTCATTCAGAATCGTGAGGACTCTTCGGAGAACAATGAAACTTAGATATGCTAGGAAGACGGCGTTCTTGATCCTTCGTGAAATACAGCAACTCCAAATAGCCATAAAATACTGGTGATACGATAATGAACGTAGTACAAGCAACATTTTTCTGGTACTCATCAGAGACTTACTTTATAGAAGGGGCAATTGAAAAGTTTGCATAGTATATGGAACGTAGTGCGACTCCAGTGTGGGTGTATGAGCACCGACATGTAGGCAAGGAACTGGTGTGGCATTCGTGTCTTTCTGAGGTGCTTGCGGTAAATGTGGAAACGTTATCATCAAATTCGTCCAAACAGGACTAACGTGTTATTCTTTTCTTGACTGGTAAAGCACAAATACTGGTAGACATCCTTCGAAGAATGAAACATGTGTCATCCATTGGCCCTTATACCAAGCTCAAGAGCCAGCCATCTGTTGTTCTTTGATTACCGGGCACATTGCTTCATGATTTCTAAGAACCTGGTGCCTCAAATACTGGGGAACAGTACTGTGCAATGACGGAGAGATCACGGCTGCCAATAAAGGTGAAACCTGTGGGAAAACTGCGACAAGCGGTGCTGGTGCTTAATGATAACGCACGTCGCAGTATCGCAGACATCGTGACGCAGAAATTATCCCAACTCGAGTGGGACACACTCGAGGACCCAACCTGCACTCATGATCTCTGCCGATGCCACTATCACGCCTTCGGTCCCTTAAAACAGTCCTCGAAGGGTTGACTGTTCCTATCGGACGAGGATGCACGGTAGGTTATTGCTGCCTTCTTCGTACAGCGGCACACAGCGTTTTAGCGAACGAGTATCTTCAGTCTGGTGCGTCGGTACTATAATCGTCTCAGTGATCGCCGTGATTTCGCCTGATTCGCAGGCCGATTTCGGACTATCGGTCTTCGTAAAGAAAAGTTTTGATCGCCTATCACCTCTTTTATAATCTATTCCCACATTTTCCGCTTATTTCTCAACTCTGCTTTGGAAACTGATTTTATATTTTGTAGTTCAGCTTTCAATACACTTTGGACCATCACTTCGTAGAGCCTACTCTTTATAATCTTGTTCGTGTAATGTTCCTGAATTAATTTTCAAAAATAACATATCTCGTGTTACAATTCTACAGGTTTTACGATGCAGCCATTGGTCCACTTCTTTACCATACTTGAAGCAGGTAAAGCTTGTTGTCGCGCAAAAACCATGAACCACTTTACGGACTTCCTGAATATGGCCCCTTGCAAAACTACGCTTGTGACGGGATCGCTAGTTCTGAGAACAGCAGATCGTGTCTCCACTAACGTACATGTGGTTTGCAAGAATCTACCGGAAATTCCAATGCCCTTTACTAAAATACGCTCTCCGAAGTTGTTGGATATGAGGGCATTCATGTGTTCTAGGAGACACGTTTTGAAACTGCTGGGTGTTAAACTGAAGCACAATATTTTGTACACCCCCGCCCCGCCCCCTCGCTGTTGTTCAGTTTTAAGGAATCAGTCTTTAAGCTGTGGACTAACAGATATTTTAACTCATTCAGAAAGGAGAAAGAGATCGTTATTTTTTAAGAAAAATAGGACAGCAATTACAAGTGTTTGTAAAATTTATCTTAGGTAGTGGATGCTAGTACATATTTTGTCTTCCTTATTAATATTTCAATTTGTTGCCTTTTCGTGTGTTTGTGTACATTACTGTTGTTTCGGTTGTGTAACTATTGACAATGCCAATATTTGTTTATTGTACCAAATTCTGTGCTAAGTTCATTTTTTTCCAAGTTAAGTGATTGTGCTTTCACGCCCGGGTTCCCGGGTTCGATTCCCGGCGGGGTCAGGAATTTTCTCTGCCTCGTGATGGCTGGGTGTTGTGTGATGTCCTTAGGTTAGCTAGGTTTAAGTAGTTCTAAGTTCTAGGGGACTGATGACCATAGATGTTAAGTCCCATAGTGCTCAGAGCCATTTGAACCATTTGATTGTGCTTTGTGGAGTGCGGCCCTAAAAGCTGCCTGCTTGTGTTTCCTGAGATGGCGTGATGAACTGTCTATTGTCACATGTTTATATGTGTGTTTCCTATGTACGCTAAGCTTATATTTTTGTTGTATGTTGGTGATTTTAATAGTAATGAAATTTATGCTTCTGCTGTCCTCATGTTAAACTGTGAATTTTACTTTTTTGTGGAAATAAAAAAAAGTATGCACCTCTTCAATCTCGTCATATACTACCAGTCTGCCATCAAAATATCTCTGCTAATGTATTACCTCGCTATTTAGCCTATTTTCTTCCTTAAATACGTTATTTTTTAAATGACACAGAAATTTATCTGCCAGGAACTGTAATATATTAGTGCCCATAGCAAGACCCTCTATCTGCTGGTAAACTTTCCCATTAAAAGTAAACTAGTTATGTGACAATATAAGTTACAGCATGTCAGCAACCTCTGATATTTTTCGTATTGACACATTTTATGTCTTACTAAATTTTAAAAATTTCCTCTGTTCTTTCATCACTTGATATGTTAAAAATACCCTCCGGAAAAAAAACTCTGCACCATGAAAGTGTTATTCGAATGCATGGCTATCGATGTGTACAGACAAACAAATGAGAAAAGTTTCAGAAAAATTTGATGATTTATTCAAGAGAAAGAGCGTCACAAACGGAGCCACTCAGTAATACGTTGGTACAGCCCTGGACTTACCCAAGCAGCCCTGCCCACAAGTCTCCAAATGTCGGCATGGTATCCTTCAGGAGGACATCTAATATCTCTATCAATCAATGCCAAGACGAATAACTGGTTACATAAAGGTCAGAAGAGAGCCAAAACGTTATTGATTTGCTAAATTTATGAAGTTCTTTTTCTTGAATAAATAACCCACACATTTTGGAAATTGTAATTGAGCCGTGCTGCGGCTCGCGATGGTGCCACGTGTAGGTTTCTGCCACGCCGTATCGTTTAGTTGGCACGGTTGCGTTGTTGTCTCCTTCTCGTGTTCACTGGCAACACTCGATTTCGTAAGCATTGCCTGTCCGCTAGTGGCAGCAGTGGCGCATTTCGATGTGTAGTTCTGCTGCCCTATCTTTGGGGCGACCTCCTGCTTCTTCCGTGTGGTGTGAGTGGGGAGTGTGGTTGAGGAGTAGCGAGGTCTGCGCAGAGCGACAACTCTCTAGGACCGCTGGCGGCGTGTATGGACTGCCGGACCACTTGGATGCACGACCTTGTCGAAACCGGATCCTGCATGTTTAAGTTGAGTGCATTGCAATTCGGGTGGAGAAACCTCCACCATTGTGAAATCTCGCGATTCTCCAGTGACTTGGGTTCGCGTTGCTGCTCGTAGTGTAGCCGAGGCGAAATGCAGCGAGTGGAGTACCTGGGGAAAGCGGATCTGATTAGCCTTCCTGAGCTTCTAATTACTATTAACTACCTTCAGCTTCTTACATTGTTAAATTCAACCAGCGGTATTTTTCTGTCTTGTGGCCGCTAACGCCCCAGTTACCTGCCCTGGGGGTTAGTGTATGTAACAGCAGTGTACGTTTCCCCACCTTGCCGCCACTGTCCGGTAAGGCGTGTGAGTTTGACAGCTTCTTCATTGTAGGTTGGGTGGCGTCCTTCTACCTTAGTGGGCGTCATTCCTTCTTGTTCCGGGAGCTCTAAGCACAGTATTCTGTGAGCGGAGCCCAGACCGCCGGTTCCGGCTTTGGTCTAATTTTTCATCTTGCGTCGTTTTGTTGGATATCAGGTAGCCTCACCAAGATTATCATTAGTCGCTCGTTAGACTCCCAATAGTCCGAGTTACCATCTTGTGACTTGAATGGGCCGGCCGGTGTGGCCGTGCGGTTCTAAGCGCTTCAGTTTGGAACCGCGTGACAGCTACGGTCGCAGGTTCGAATCCTGCCTTGGGCATGGATGTGTGTGATGTCCTTAGGTTAGTTAGGTTCAAGTACTTGTAAGTTCTACGGGACTGATGACCTCAGTAGTTAAGTCCCATAGTGCTCAGAGCCATTTGAACCATTTTTTTGACTTGAATGAACCTCTTGGCTCCCTTTCTCTTTGCTCGCGTAAGTGTTTTTGGTGGGACCTACTCAGGGGTCGATTCCTGGAGCACCGTCAGTCACTAGCCCTTGTGTTTTATATTATTGTTGTTGTTGTGGTGTTCAGTCCTGAGACTGGTTTGATGCAGCTCTCCATGCTACTCCATCCTGTGCAAGCTTCTTCATCTCCCAGTACTTACTGCAACCTACATCCTTCTGAAACTGCTTGGTGTGTTCATCTCTTGGTCTCCCTCGACGATTTTTACCCTCCACGCTGCCCTTCAATACTAAATTGGTCATCCCTTGATGCCTCAGAACATGTCCTACCAACCGATCTCTTCTTCTAGTCAAGTTGTGCCACAAACTTCTCTTCTCCACAATCCTCTTCAACACCTCCTCATTAGTTATGTGATCTACCCATCTAATCTTCAGCATTCTTCTGTAGCACCACATTTCGAAAGCTTCTATTCTCTTCTTGTCCAAACTATTTATTGTCCATGTTTCACTTCCATACATGGCTACACTCCATACAAATACTTTCAGAAACGACTTCCCGACACTTAAATCTATACTCGATGTTAACAAATTTTTCTTCTTCAGAAACGCTTTCCTTGCCATTGCCAGTCTACATTTTATATCCTCTCTACTTTGACCATCATCAGTTATTTTGCTCCCCAAATAGCAAAACTCCTTTACTACTTTAAGTGTCTCATTTCCTAACCTAATACCCTCAACATCACCCGACTTAATTCGACTACATTCCATTATCCTCGTTTTGCTTTTGTTAATGTTCATCTTATATCCTCCTTTCAAGACACTATCCATTCCGTTCAACTGCTCTTCCAAGTCCTTTGCTGTCTCTGACAGAATTACAATGTCATCGGCGAACCTCAAAGTTTTATTTCTTCTTCATAGATTTTAATACCTACTCCGAATTTTTCTTTTGTTTCCTTCACTGCTTGCGCAATATACAGATTGAATAACATTGGGGAAAGGCTACAACCCTGTCTCACTCCCTTCACAACCACTGCTTCCCTTTCATGTCCCTCAACATAATTGCCATTTGGTTTCTATACAAATTTTAAATAGCCTTTCGCTCCCTATATTTTACCCCTGCCACCTTCAGAATTTGAACGAGAGTATTCCAATCAACATTATCAAAAGCTTTCTCTAAGTCTACAAATGCTAGAAACGTAGGTTTGCCTTTCCTTAATCTAGCTTCTAAGATAAGTCTTAGGGTCAGTATTGCCTCACGTGTTCCAATATTTCTACGGAATCCAAATGATCTTCCCCTAGGTCGGCTTCTACTAGTTTTTGCATTCGTCTGTAAAGAATTCGCGTTAGTATTTTGCAGCCGTGACTTATTAAACTGATAGTTCGGTAATTTTCACATCTGTCAACACCTGCTTTCTTTGGGATTGGAATTATTATATTCTTCTTGACGTCTGAGGGTATTTCGCCTGTCTCATACATATTGCTCACCAGACGGTAGAGTTTTGTCAATACTGGCTCTCCCAAGGCCGTCAGTAGTTCTAATGGAATGTTGTCTACTCCCGGGGCCTTGTATCGACTCAGGTCTTTCAGTGCTCTGTCAAACCCATCACGCAGTATCGTATCTCCCATTTCATCTTCATCTACATCCTCTTCCATTTCCATAATATTGTCCTCAAGTACATCACCCTTGTATAGACCCTCTATATACTGCTTCCACCTTTCTGCTTTCCCTTCTTTGCTTAGAACTGGGTTTCCATCTGAGCTCTTTTCTCCAAAGGTCTCTTTAATTTTCCTGTAGGCAGTATCTATCTTACCCCTAGTGAGATAAGCCTCTACATCCTTACATTTATCCTCTAGCCATCCCTCCTTAGCCATTTTGCACTTTCTGTCGATCTCATTTGAGACGTTTGTATTCCTTTTTGCCTGCTTCATTTACTGCATTTTTTATATTTTCTCCTTTCATCAATTAAATTCAATTTTTCTTCTGTTACCCAAGGATTTCTACTATCCCTCGTCTTTTTACCTACTTGATCTTCTGCTGCCTTCACTACTTCATCCCTCAAAGCTACCCATTCTTCTTCTACTGTATTTCTTTCCCCCATTCCTGCCATTTGTTCCCTGACGCTCTCCCTGAATCTCTGTACAACCGCTGGTTTAATCAGTTTATCCAGATCCCATCTCCTTAAATTCCCACCTTTTTGCAGTTTCTTCAGTTTTAATCTACAGTTCATAACCAATAGCTTGTGGTCAGAGTTCACATCTGCCCCTGGAAATGACTTACAATTTAAAACCTGGTTCCTAAATCTCTGTCTTACCATTATATAATCTATCTGAAATCTGTCAGTATCTCCAGGCTTCTTCCATGTACACAACCTTCTTTTATGATTCTTGAACCAAGTGTTAAGTATGATTAAGTTGTGCTCTGTGCAAAATTGTACCAGTTGGCTTCCTCTTTCATTTCTTACCCCCAATCCATATTCACCTACTACGATTCCTTCTCTCCCTTTTCCTACTACCGAATTCCAGTCTTCCATGACTACTAAATTTTCGTCTCCCTTCAGTATCTGAATAATTTCTTTTATTTCGTCATACATTTCTTCAATTTCTTCGTCATCTGCAGAGCTAGTTGGCATATAAACTTGTACTACTGCAGTAGGCGTGGGCTTCGTGTCTATCTTGGCCCACCCAATCAACCATCGACCTTGCCATTGGGGGGGTGGGGGGGAGGGACTTGCGTGGCTCAGCGATACAGATTATTGTATTATTAAGTTACCATCATTGGTCTCACCTATATGGTGACCAGTTGTTTCTTTTTTTAAGTTAACTTTTGCTATGACATTCGCCGTTTGACAGTATGTTTGTTACAATTTTATAATTGCCATTTTGGCATGAAAGGCCTTCAACCCTGATTGTGAATACTTGTTTTTTTCTTTAATTATTTGCTGTCTGCATTTTATGCACGTTTGTTTAATTTTTTATAATTGCCATTCTGGATTTAAAAGCTTTTGGCCGTGATTGTGGTCACTTGCTTTAAAATTCTGATTTCGGCCACATTGGATTGTTTTCGAAAATTATTTGCTGTCTGTATTTTATGTATTTGTTCATTTTTAAATAACTGCCATTTTTTGCGTTAAAGGCCTTCAGCCATGACTGTGCCTACGTGCCTGAAAAGTCTGATTGTACCTCATTGGCTTGTTTTCAAAAATTATTTATTAAAAATAAATGAGTGAAATTGCAAAGCAAACCAATAGTAATTGATTCGGGCCCCGTCAACAATCGTAACCCAATCCTGTCTTCTTTTATTACCAGGTTGCAGTAATCATTTATTGGTCAGTACAAGTACCGGTACGTTACATACACTGATTTCTGTCCAATTCGGATAATTCCTTCATGGCGCGTCTTTTTTTTTTTAATCTTCGTGCTTATATTAGTACTTGTCTTTGAAGAAGCAAACCTAGTACCTGAGACAATTCCTGTAAATTTACTGCCACCGTCATTTATGCTCTTTATTGAGTACAACTTATTTAAAGTTTATTTCTGCATTAGAATTTCCTTGAGTATCTTGAAATTATTAAGAAAGGTGTATTTACAGACTTAACAGTAGGTGTTATGGGATACCCAGGTTTATGGATTTTGGGTTGAACCCTTAATTATGACTTAATAGGGTTCATTATAATGTATGCCCTTTCTTCTTTTTGTTGAATAGGAAACTGAGATTATTAAATCATCTCTCACATAATAACTAATTAGTACCGCCTCCATAACGGAATGGTTAGCTTCGCTTCGTTTGGTGCAAAAGCACCTGGATTTGTTCCCTGGTACCTCCATAGATGTTTTCTGAGGTGGGGAGGTGTCTCATGACGCCAAATAAGAAGCTGCTTGGATGAAGAACCAGCAGTGTTGTATGGATTAATCAACTGGAAATAATGACTGGAGGATTGGCCTCATTGTGATCACATGTCCCACCAACACGGATCGCTCCTTGTACAGCCTTGCCGGCGTCATCCGACAAATCAGAACACGCCTTAGGCCAAATCTCGGAGCGCTGTTTACGTTTTATATTTTCCTTAGTCAGCCTTCAGAATTACGACATTATCGAGTTTCGTGTTACATTTTTTAAAAGTTTTCTCTCTTCAGAAATAGTTAGCTATGTGCTTATGACTGATTTTATTTGTATTTTTCCTAAAACAGTGTACCGAGTCCTCTGGCTTCTTAGTGAGTATGATAAATCTTTACAGTTTATTATTGCTTAATCTGCGTCTTACTTAGTTCTTTACCCATTTCCTGAGGTACTGATGTATATCTCTAGCCATTGTTGCTTTAGTAGCTTTTAAGACACTTTTTAAATTTAGTTCTCTATATATGTAAAACTATTTTGCAATATTAACACATAACAAGTTTGAGCTTCATTCTTCTCATGGTCTGTTTATGAAGTGTTTTGAAGTGTAAAATAAATGTGCGCCTTGAATGGAGTGATGAGCAATTACGGCATGAATTAATCGATGTTCGCTGACATTAGAATATTGAAAACGTTCTCCCCACAGTTTTTCCTTAGTTTCCCACTGTTTTTCATCCCATTTTCCGGTGTTGAATACGAAAATTTCGAATGTAACATTAAACATTCTCATAACATGAAAGTACATTTCGCATCACTCCGCTTAAGGACTAACGTTAATATATTAAGCCATCACCACCCAGGTAATGAAGGTACGTGATCTGAAAAGTATCGTGTGACTCACTAAAACAGTCACTAAAGGGGTTAATATTAATACTTGCTCTGAGACGTCATCGTACATCGTCAAACCGTACAAAAAAATGATAGGTAAATGTGCGCTAGATTTGGTCCCAAATATCAGCTGTAATAGGTGTATATAAATCTAGAAGTTGATATACACTTTTTTAATAGCGATTGAAAAATATATTTTGGAATTACTATGTTACTACTGAATGTAAGGAAGAAGCAGGAATTATAATAAATGAAAAGCTATGTGAAGTTATTTTAGCATATTAAAAACTGCTTGTAATGTACTTTGTAATAATGTGTAATAAATTAACAGTGTAATGCGTAATGTTTAATAATCATGAAATAAACTTGCGGACTTGGCACAGAAATGAAGAAACAGGAAGCTTTGATTAGATAACGTAATAGGAGGATAGATTTTCTTCGAAACAAGATTTTAAATTCTAAGATATTGCCATGGTGACTCGGACCACAGTTTATTGGTTATGAACTGCGGATTAAAACTGAAGAAATTGCAGAAATATTCGACGTTAAAGAGAGTGGACATGGCTAGGTTGAAAGAAGTATCGTGTGACTTAGTAAAACAGTGACTCAAGGGGCAGACAGAAATCCAAAGGAAGCAGTGAGTAGCGATTCACTGAAACAGGGGTAAGGAGCACAATAAAAGACGAATGAGTATCCTTGAGAGACAGAATACTGAAGGCAGGGAATAATCAAACAGGCAAAAACACAAACCCCAGTATAAATGTGATAAACTGGGTTTCTGATGTTTAGAGTCTGAATCATTTAAGTATACGCGCACCTTAATGGAGTGGTATCCCGACCAGATACGAAAGATATACACGACACACCTTTTAAACTGATCCACTATCCTCTGTATCGCTTTGTCCACTACTGCGTTACTTTACAGAGTCATTTGCACAATGTCTTAATCCAATCTGCTTTCTACCACAATGACGCTGACATACCTTTTATATATCATTGTTTCTTACTTTTCCCCACACAGCGCATCTCTACATCTACATCTGCATCCATACTCCGCAAGCCACCTGACAGTGTGTGGCGGAGGGTACTTTGAGTACCTCTATCGGTTCTCCCTTCTATTCCAGTCTCGTATTTATCCTGGAACGAAAGATTGTCAGTATGCCTCTCTGATTTTATCTTCATGGTTCCTTCGCGAGATATCCGTAGGAGGGAGCAATATATTGCTTGACTCCTCGGTGAAGGTATGTTCTCGAAACTTCAACAAAAGCCCGTACCGAGATACTGAGCGTCTCTCTTGCAGAGTCTGCCACTGGAGTTTATCATCTCCGTAACGCTTTCGCGATTACTAAATGATCCTCTAACGAAGCGTGCTGCTCTCCGTTGGATCTTCTCCATCTCTTTTCCTATCTGGTGCGGATCCCCCACCGGTGAGCAGTATTCAAGCAGTTGGCGAACAAGTGTACTGTAACCTACTTCCTTTGTTTTCGGACTGCATTTCCTTAGGATTCTTCCAATGAATCTCAGTCTGCTTTACCAACGATTAACTTTATATGGTCATTCCATTTTAAATCACTCCTAATGCCTCCTACCAGATAATTTATGGAATTAACTGCTTCCAGTTGCTGACCTGCTAAATGATAAAGGAACTTCCTTTCTGTGTATTCGCAGCACATTACACTTTACACTGTAGTTGTTACACTGTTTAGTACCACTCATATACTATATTTTCCTCAGACAGGAGTTACAAAGACATATGACAAGTTCTCTTTGAATTATAGATAAGTATGATATAGTGAAGTAGATCAATTCTACCAGAGCGCTAATATCCTTTTTCATGTCATTAGTCTCACAGAATTACACTCATAAGTGTTTAGGTGTTACTTATCCCCTCGCCTGGTGTATCACTAACAATGGTACAATTTTGTAGTGGTCCGATGTCACTTTGCAACTTAATGCCTTGGACCATTTCTGTTTGAATTATTCCGCTCACTTTAAACGACACATATAATCTGTTATCTAAGAAATGAAGGAACTGTGGTTTTAATAGTATCCTGAGAGTGGAGACAAAGATACACCACAAATACAAACAATGTCTTTTCAGTCCGTATTCGAAAAACTTATCATTCTCCCTCCTTTAAAACTCCCTAGCTAGTGTAGAGATAATAGCCCTCCACAGATTAAGTACAGGCATCATTAACTTCTACAACTGAAATATTTCTTTAAACACATCGAAATTTAAGCTTGCTGTTTGCAGTGAAACCCAAAAAGTTCAAAATCTTCACGAAGCACAGAACATTAGATAATGTTCTCCAGTCTTCAGTTGTTTAGTACCACTGGAATTCAGTTTAGGCTAAAAGTTGTACTCTTGTGTGGTGCTGTGGGGTCTTTCAGCAAACATTCTGGCACACCTGACCATCCCAGGCATTCTGGTCCTCTTCCACAGGGTACTTGTCACAAATGGAGCAGCGAACTGATCTGAGAAATGCTTCCAGCTCATCCCTGGAGTAAGACTTTACCAATGGTAAAGAGGGGCACTCCTCCAGCCCACTATCTGTCTACAAAGCAATAAAAATATTATGTAATATTAAAGTTATTTATAACCAAACTTCAGTGACCTGCGTAAAACCGTAAAATTATTTCCATGTCCAGGCGTGCTCTCCTGAAGCAGTATTTCTAATACGAATGCACACAGGACAGCAGAACATCATTCAGATGACAACACAGATACTGACGAATTAATATTAAAGGCGATACCCATGCGTTCAAGCTGATGATATGCATACGCTCCAAGATAGTGAATTCTGAACTATCGACCCATAACGGTCATACCTGCGTATAGGTCATTGTAACGTGAATCAAAAAATCATAATATATTCAAACACTGTTATCGGAACTGTGGAAAATAAAAAAAACGCATTAATTGAATCAAATACAGTCGAAAATGCAAGAAATAAATAATTTTTACGTGGCTACAGAGGTAATAGGAAAGTCTAAAGAAAGAGAGACGGTAGAATGTTTACGCGACTGAAGGCGCATAACGATACAGTAACGTTAGACCTGCCTATATGCGTTGCTAATTCATACCGAGTGCAGCTATTGTAACAAACTACCGGTCCTCATGAGCGCTCACATCCATCTAAATAGAAGGTAACATCAGCGTAACAGAACTAACTCAAAATTCCTACCTCTCGTTAAATTGTTATCGGCGTTTATCCTTCGCTTCATCAGAAGCAGATTCAGAGCATCAGCGCCTTCTTTTTAGGTGCCACAAACTCCCGTAAATGCAGTACAGTAACAACTTTCAAATGAAAGTTGTGAGAAATACATAAAACAACAAATAAAGGTGATGAATCGCTATATATTTCTGGAAAAAGTGTAATAGCACTGGACGATAAGCGGAAAACGTGCGCAGCATCCTATCTCGATCTTCCAAATGCTGAGCAACTGCTGGACACCTGTTCTGGCGACGTTAGCACGTTATTCGTTACCGTATCAAATGTCGTACTTGCATAGCTCAACGTACAGACGTAAGTAGCTACTACGCACGTAATTCTTAGCTGAAATGGAAATCCGGCTTACCTTAGCATACTTCCTCTAGCTGAGGAAATACATCTCCAATTTTCGCAATCGAAGCGAACTCGGATCCCACGTCATCTCATCATGAGCCAACTGACAGGGATGGTTTCCTCGGAAATAAACTTACCGATCGTCAGCTGTCCTCCATTATTGCGTACTCCGTGGCGTAACGTGCGTGCTGTGTGCATCTGATTCAGCGCGGGCAGAACAGATGCCGGTACCTGTTTCGCATCTGCTAGAACAATTTTCTGATGTGGAACGTTAACAACCGGTAGTTATATCACGCAAATGTTGGTTTGATCAGTGTTTATGCAATTTTTGTGGATTCGCAGAGTTTTACTTTTAGCTCAGCACCTGCCTGAGCCACATTACTTTGATATTGTATTACAAGAATTGTATTACAAGGCACTGCATGTTAGATATACAGAGAAACGTGTATAGCGAATGTAGTGATTCATGGTACTAATGCAACACCATCGATCGTCGAATGTGTAATAACGAAATGTGACCTACCGATTTTATTCTTCGTATTAAGCAACTCATCTGGTTTCCAAAACCATTGTGACACAACTTGCCTCTTAGGCATGAAAACGAAACAATATGATGCTGTAAATATCGATCAGGCAATAGAGTTGTCGAATCTTGGAAACGGCAATGTCTCGGTCGTTGGGCCTGTGGTCATTAGGGTAAATTTCGCATCATAGTCAAGTCGACACATTCGGCTGTATACCGTATAATATTCCATATTCTTCGATGTTTAAAGATTTAGCACATACGTAATCCGTCATTTCTGTCGAGGCTCCATCCTGCACGAGCCTTGCTGCTTCTACCGAGAGATATATACAAATAGTTTTACGCACCATTAGCCTTTAACAGCTAGACGCCATTTACGAGGGTCACTCCAAAAGAAATGCACACTATTTTTTTAATGCATCTTTTATTCTACTTGTTTGAAAGTTTTACAGTGTAGACACATCCTTTAGGAACAATATTTTCATTTCTCCACATAATTTTCATCCCTCTCAACTGCCTTACGCCATCTTGGAACCAGCGCCTGTATACCAGCACCGTAAAATTCTGGACCAACCTGTTGGAGTCACTGTTTGGCAGCGTGCACAAGGGAATCATCAACTTCAAACCTTGTTCCACGAAGAGTGTCTTTCAGTTTCCCAAAGAGATGATAGTCACATGGAGCCAGGTCAGGACTGTAAAGCGGGTGTTTCAGTGTTGTCCATCCGAGTTTTGTGATCGCTTCCACGGTTTTTTGACTGACATGTGGCCATGCATTGTCGTGCAACAGCAAAACATCCTGCTTTTGCCGATGTGGTCGAACACGACTCAGTCGAGCTTGCAGTTTCTTCAGTGTCGTCATATATGCATCAGAATTTATAGTGGTTCCACTTGGCATGATGTCCACAAGCAATAGTCCTTCGGAATCGAAAAACACCGTAGCCATAACTTTTTCAGCTGAAGGTGTGGTTTTGAACTTTTTTTTTCTTGGGTGAATTTGCATGATGCCACTCCACTGATTGCCTCTTCGTCTCTGGTGAAAAATGATGGAGCCATGTTACATCACCTGTCACAATTCTTCCAAGAAATTCATCTCCACCATTCTCATACTGTTCCAAAAGTTCGCTGCATACAGTTTTTCTTGTTTCTTTGTGAGCCACTGTCAACATCCTGGGAACCAACCTGGCCCAACTTTTTTTAACGCCAACACTTTCAGTATTCTGCAAACACTTCCTTCCCCTATCCCAACGTAGCGTGACAATTGGTTCACTGTGATGCGTCTGTCAGCAGTCACCAATTCGTTAACTCTCTGCACATTGTCTGGAGTGTGTACAGTACGAGGTCTGCCGCTGCGAGGACAATCCTCCAACGCGACCGCTACGGTCGCAGGTTCGAATCCTGCCTCGGGCATGGATGTGTGTGATGTCCTTAGGTTAGTTAGGTTTAAGTAGTTCTAAGTTCTATGGGACTGATGACCTCAGAAGGTAAGTGTCATAGTGTTCAGAGCCATTTGAACCATTTTGAACAATCCTCAATATTGCCGTGCCCGCTTTCATCTCGTAACCTGCTTGCCCACCGACTAACTGTACTGCGATCGACAGCAGCATCTCGATAGACCTTTATCAACCGATTGTGGATGTTTCCCACCGTCTGGTTTTCACAGCACATGAATTCTATGACAACACGTTGCTTCTGACGAACGTCAAGTGTAGCAGCCACCTCGAAGACATGCTGTGACGGCGCCACTCACGGGAACAGGTCGAACTAAGTTTGAAAACAAGCGGGAAGGACGTATCTACACACTGTAAAACTTTCACGCATGCAGAATGAAAACTGTATTTTTACAAAAATAGTGTGCATTTCTTTTGGAGTGACCCTCGTAAGATGGGAAAAATATTGAACTACTATCAAAATACCTACATCAACTGTGTACCTGTGCGATGACGTATTACCAGGCAGCATCAAGTGAAGGTATGGACAGAAACATTGCAGTATATTTATGAGCTCCAGGAAAATAATTCCAAGCTTCTCTTACTTCAGACCATAACATAGGTCAAAAACAGAGAGTCTCCATTTTTGCACGGAAATGTTTTCATTGTTCGTTATAGGCACTTAGGCTGCAGTTGTTAACACTGAAGACGACTGGTCTGGTACACAGCGTCCAGCACTCGGGCAGGTAGTCAGGAGAATAACTTGGGACGGTTGTCGTTAACATTCGAGCTGAGGATTGGAAAGACTACTCGTCAGCTAATGGGAAAATTTCCCTGAACTTACAGCAGGCACTGACACACTTGAGCATTGTTTGGAACGTATGTAGAAGGTGACACACATGGTGTTTCTGTCCAGACTACTCGATTTCACCTCTACCCAACTGAAAGGCACAGGTTCTCGGTATCAGCGGACAGACTAACAAATATGGAGGAGGAAAGCCGAGGGATTCGGAGATTCTTGTGGTTGAGTTCATAATGGTTCCCGGAGTGACACAGTTTTTGTTTTATGAGGCATCTCCATGGGCCAAAGAGAGCCAGTAACTGTCTCTCCCGGGAGGCAGAATTGCGTCGAAAGAGAGACATTTATCCGGGAGCGATTCTTTACTTTGATTATCTTCGATTCCACCTTTATCATGGCGTTGACAATTTGGCAGGGTTATCGTTTAGACGAATGGAAAAACTAGTAGAAGCCGACTACGGGGAAGATCAGTTTGGATTCCGTAGAAATATTGGAACACGTGAGGCAATACTGACCCTACGACTTATCTTAGAAGCTAGATTAAGGAAAGGCAAACCTACGTTTCTAGCATTTGTAGACTTAGAGAAAGCTTTTGATAATGTTGATTGGAATACTCGCGTTCAAATTCTGAAGGTGGCAGGGGTAAAATATAGGGAGCGAAAGGCTATTTAAAATTTGTATAGAAACCAAATGGCAATTATGTTGAGGGACATGAAAGGGAAGCAGTGGTTGGGAAGGGAGTGAGACAGGGTTGTAGCCTCTCCTCGATGCTATTCAATCTGTATATTGAGCAAGCAGTGAAGGAAACAAAAGAAAAATTCGGAGTAGGTATTAAAATCCATGGGGAAGAAATAAAAACTTTGAGGTTCGCCGATTACATTGTAATTCTGTCAGAGACAGCAAAGGACTTGGAAGAGCAGTTGAACGGAATGGACAGTGTCTTGAAAGGAGGGTATAATATAAACATCAACAAAAGCAAAACGAGGATAATGGAATGTAGTCGAATTAAGTAGGGTGATGCTGGGGGAATTAGATTAGGAAATGAGACATTTAAAGTAGTAAAGGAGTTTTGCTATTTGGGGAGCAAAATAAATGATGATGGTAGAAGTAGTGAGGATATAAAATGTAGACTGGCAATGGCAAGGAAAGCGTTTCTGAAGAAGAGAAATTTGTTAACATCGAGTTTTGATTTAAGTGTCAGGAAGTCGTTTCTGAAAGTATTTATATGGAGTGTAGCCATTTATGGAAGTGAAACATGGATGATAAATAGTTTGGACAAGAAGAGAATAGAAGCTTTCGAAATGTGGTGCTAGAGAAGAATGCTGAAGATTAGATGGGTAAATCACGTAACTAATGAGGAGGTATTGAATAGAATTGGGGAGGAGTTTGTGGCACAACTTGACCAGAAGAAGGGATCGGTTGGAAGGACATGTTCTGAGGCATCAAAGGAGCACCAATTTCGTACTGGAGAGCAGCGTGGAGGGTACAAATCGTAGAGGGAGACTAAGAGATGAATACACTAAGCAGATTCAGAAGGATGTAGGCTGCAGTAGGTACTGGGAGATGAAGAAGCTTGCACAGGATAGAGTAGCAAGGAGAGCTGCAAATAAATCAGTCTCAGGACTGAAGACCACAACAACAACTTCGTTTAGACTATTTAGCTTTTAAAAAACCGTTCCAGTTGTCTCATTCAGTGGTAATAACATCATCATTGTGTTGTAATTATAACTTTGTAGTTAGCGTCCGTCATTATCCTCACGTCATTATATTGTCGTCTACAAGCAAGTGTCACTGGATTACCGTAACCAAGCTGATATCATTAAACGAATCCACTAAATTTGTTTGTAACAGCAATTGATATCTAATTTTCATGCACATTATTGTCTCAGCAATTAAGGTAGCACTAACAGCACAGTTTAGAATTTATCCGCTGCCTGTTCTGTGATTCCCATTATCACAAGAAAGCTCTAACAGACAAGCTGAGTGACGGTGTCATGGTATAATTTCCCGTAAGAAGCGTAATGGTGAGACAGGCAAGGAAGGCCACGTGCTTCATGTCTGTGCTTCTGTTACCTGCAGACTGCAGCAATACTATCTACCATAAGTACCTGCGTCTTGTTAATCTAGCTGAGAATACCTGAGGAACCGACGTCTGACGTTTGATGTTATGCACTCGGGTAATACTACCGTGTCCCTCCCCAACTGCAGTTTACGGATGCCTCAGCCGTCGCAGTTCACTGTGCTTGAACTGTTTAACTGTCGTGACATGTGTGGGTGGGGAACAGCAGCGTGTGTACCGCTTGCCATTTATAAGAAAATAAGAAGTTCGGTTTGGCCACGGGGTATGAACAAATAGAGTGGTAGTCTGACCAACAGGTAACCGTACCCTACACACAGGACTTGCGTTTTAGCAGGTGTTGCATCAAGAATAGACTCCAATTATATTCTGACACGCGGACAGCTGTTAAGTCTTCGAACAAACCTCGGTTTGAAAATTAGTTAATTTATTTTCCAGTCGATGTACAAATCGGCATCTTTCGGTATGTGGAACTATGACTGAACTGATGTACGGAAGTGACATCCTCGACGCTCAGTTACGCCCTTGTATCGGTCCAGTGATAGAATGTTCACTCGTACATGAAAGTGTTCGATTACCTGCTATTTGTCTTGTAGATGAACATCTACAGTAGTGTCCGAGTATCATGTTCTACCCGCCTAAATCTCAAAGGACATAGTGAGTTCTTTTCTCATGAGATGATATGATACTCAGAGTTCTCTTATGTGCTGATTATAAGCCCGTGGTGGAATTACCACCTGCGAAGCCAATAACTTAGCAGTTTTCGATAAGGTGGCTGGCCTTCCAGACTTGGGTCTAGTGTAGGTGGCTGATAAAGTACTTCTCTCACCTGATTCATAGTCGGAATTGTTGTAATGCATATTTTGGGAGATATACTACACAAATTTTATTTCATCATTTTAGAAGGAATAAAAAGGACCTGAATGCTTTTCGTGAAATGAGTAGAATATCTAAACGAAGAAAATTTGCTATCTCCGAGTGTTATTAGTATAGATATACACCCATAAGTTATGGATTTCTGAGGCGAAAACCGCCAAAACCTGTAGTCTGAACACTGAGTAATGGAGACATGCTCGTAGGGATTTAATAGGAATTACACGAAAACTAAAAAAGTGGATTAGGGAGCATATTTTACAGGTGTGGAGAAACGTGAATCCGGGTCGCTTGAGCTAATGCTTCGAGGTGACCTGTGTTAAGTAGTAAATGTTAAATGTCTGATAATGATCTGAAATAAATCTTTGTAATTATCGTAGCAAATATTGCCGAAATCATGATTCGTATCATGTTGACATGTACAACATCTCGAATCATCAGGCCTTCCTATGACGCCGAGGACTGTTTGATGTGTTAGGACACAAATCGATTGATCTCACTGACTAACATGCATGGCTTAATCTTTCAGAGGTTTTCCGCAGCTTTCAAGTAGAAATGTTATTGGGTAAGCAAATAGACTTTCTGATCTGGGCAGCTGATATAAAATAACTGGGCACTATAATTAATATAGCAGATTTTATTCCCAAGTTATCGGAACTTGTTCTCCACACTGAGACGCAGTCATAAGTCAATCCTCAATGACCCCTCTTCCGTTAGCTGCCACCTCAACTGGAGACAACCAGTTATCGTAGGTGTACTGTGTAGTAAATAATTCCGCTGTGAAGTTGTGTTTGACGCCGTAATTCGCACGTGTGGCGGTCTTTGGGAACTTGGTGGTGGGGATACTGTCTCAAAGCAGAAACACATAAAACATTCAGAGGAGCGAGTGTTGGAGAAAAGGTCTGCCAAGAGGTTACGGGAGTGGTATGGAATTATTCGCTGAAGACGATGCAAAGTATTTCTATTCAGTTTCATTCATAGTTGAGTTGCTTCTACAGTTATAGTCATTCTTTTGCATTATTTCTTTTGTTTCTATGGTGGTAGTGGTGGTTAATGTTTAACGTCCCGCCGACAACGAGGTCATTAGAGACGGAGCGCAAGCTCGGGTTAGGGAAGATTGGGAAGGAAATCGGCCGTGCCCTTTCAAAGGAACCATCCCGGCATTTGCCTGAAACGATTTAGGGAAATCACGGAAAACCTAAATCAAGATGGCTGGAGACGGGATTGAACCGTCGTCCTCCCGAATGCGAGTCCAGTGTGTTTTGTTTCTATGAATGATGTTTCAAAGAACACGGTATGCGGGAGAAAAACAGATCATTTCCAAAACCAGTCATTGGAAATAATTCACTTGATAAAGATTTAACAGCTTGGAATATTAGTGGAGTGGAATAAAACGGATGTGTTTTGTGTTTGCTAGTAAAATGTGCATCTTATCAAAAGATATCGAAAATGTAAGAAAATTGCATCACATAGAAAACATTGTTCCATTCCACATTCTTCCTATGGTGACAAGGTTATTTTTACCTTTGTCATTTCCCGTCCATATGAGCACTTCGGGTACATAAATTACAAGCAGTCTAATCTTCCAGTAATCTTACAGTAGTGTATCCTCATGTTGCCAGTATGAAACAAGTTATGCTTACGCAGGAAATTACATTGACAGCTCACTTAGTGATATACTGAGCATCTCATAACGCTTACATACATTTTCCATTGTTTGTAATTCTCCATAAAACTTACTATATCTTTCGACATGAAAGTGTGTGAAAATAGCCTATGGAACATTTTGCAAAGAAACGAAGTATGTCGCCTTAACTTAACAATATACTTACTGCTATAAAATCGACACTATATTCCACAGGAAGTACGTCCTACTTCGGAATATAGTAACAAAATCTAATGTCAATTTTTAACAAGCGGCTTTCATATGTCTACAAAGTCTTGTTTCAGGCGACGCCGTAGGGGGCGACTTACGGTTCGGAGATGATGACAACACAACGGCCAATCCACGAGCGAAGAAAATCTCCAACGCGCCCCCGGTGCCTCATAGGCAAACACGTTACCAATCAGCTAAGCAGCCGGACGAGTTACACACAGCCTGCACCTGTTGTCTTTGGTGCGCTATTTCGCCACTGTCTTCGCTTTCAATATCATTTTTACTTTTAGCAGCTTTAATCTGGAAGTCAGCTCGCAGAGAAATTAGAGCCCATACAGAAGCTTATCGAAAGTCGTTCATCCCACACACCTTTCGCTAATGGAAGAGAGAAGGGGGAAAACGACTGTTTGCCGAGTATATACTCGAATGAATATGTAGGTGTAGATGCATGTTGTGCAAATAAATATATAGATTTTTAACGTCGTCACAAAGGAAACTGGTGAAAATTCAAGAATACTAACCCACCGTAACTAAACTGCTTAGTCAACAGACCTTTATTCCTTTAGTTAGTTTGAGGTTAGTTTTATATTTTGGCTTACGGCTTGCGACAGAGTAGTTTCCTTACAACAGTACCACGTATCGAGTTCATGTATGCATCCTCCTTCTTGCTTGAAGTTTGTATCATCATCATTGAAACAACATGTACTTTTTTCTTATGATCACCGTACAACATGGTATTTACACTCTTAAAACAGCTCACTTATGACTGTGCAGTGCTGTAAATGGTGTAGAACTGCTATCAGGCGATCTCTCAACTCTCTGTGACTTCGAAAGTTAGGGTAGTAAGTTGAGTAGACGTAGATATATGATGGAATGACGAAAACACGCCACGCGGGGTAGCCGTGCGGTCTGGGACGCCTTGTCACGGTTCTCGCGGATACCCCTGTCGGAGGTTCGAATCCTCCCTCGGGCATGGGTGTGAGTGTTGTCCTTAGCGTAAGTTGGTTTAAGGTAGATTAAGTAGTGTGTAAGCCTAGGAACCGATGACCTTAGAAGTTTGGTCCCATAGGAACTTAGAGTGCAAATGACAAAAACGCTCCATCATGTTTCGACGCACTCACGACCACGCCATAAAGCCAGTAGGTCGACTTCGTGGTCAGCGTGGGCAGTCCCACGTGACGACAAGGAGTGGTGCGCTACTCGTAGCCAATTAACACGGCGTGAGGTCAGTGATCGTAAAAAGATCGGAACCAGGTGTACGTTACGCCTTGTCAGTGACAATAAAATTCAAAGCCGTCAGGATTTGCTGCTGTCAGTGATTGCAAATCCATCTCAATCAGTTTGCGAAAGAGCATCACAAAGGGAACTGGTGAAAATTCAAGCATCCTAACCCACCATGACTAAACTGCTTAATCAACTTTATTCCGTAGAAAAGTCTGGGACTGACTGGATCAGCGGTTGAAACGTAGCAGTCAGCATCCCCCGTAAATCAAATAAATTAGGGTAATGCAGTGAGGGTGAAGTCGTCGACAACCGCCGATATTTCGACAGGTGACCACCTTGTCATTTTCAAGGCAAAACTGCAACAGGTAAAGACCGTTCAAAATGGTTCAAATGGCTCTGAGCACTATGGCACTTAACATCTGAGGTCACCAGACTCCTAGAACTTAGAACTACTTAAACCGAATAAACATAAGGACATTATCCAAGTCGTAGGCCCCCTCCAGACATCGCCTTACTGGTGTGATACTATGTATCACAACAGTGTATGATGACTCTGCACCATGTGCGAAATCAAGTGAAAAGCGTGTTTATCTATGGCACACCTCAGCTATGAACTTATACGATCTGGATACTGTGCTATGCCTTGCGTTGGAGAGATTGAATCGTTGGTTGCCGAGCATAGACTCTGCATACTATGATGTTGTAAACTTCCTACGTCTGCGTAGTGTAGATGTTGATGATTTGGAACACTACCTATGTTTGCACAAGAACTCTGAACTAAAAGAGAAACAGATTAAATGTACGTGTGAAAAATCCGAGTACTGTGAGTCATCCATTGGCTTAAGGGAGATACGCTCGGAATTTATTGCATATCAAAAAGCTTTGTTTGGGAAATACTGTACAGGTGCGAAGAAGAAGATGATTTTTTTGAGAAACTACATCCGATGTACGATATTTCAATAAATAAAGTAAGTGTATATGTAATATCAAACGGTGTCTGTGCTTTATTTCATAACTCTCTCATTTTGGTCCAAGTATTAAGCCTATTAGGCCTAACAGCATTATTTTTCAATGCTACACCTATAATGACACAGCATCAGCAGACAGTTAGCCCAAACATCTCCTCACCAGTCATTAACAAAATGAATGATGAATTAACTCTTCAAAACATATACAAGCGACTTCTCTGTGTAACCAATACAGCTCAGTTGGTTAAGTGATGGAGCTATAGTAGCTACACATACTATTACCATCCTTACAAGCGTACCTTTCTATATATGCCATCTACTTGTCAGTACCTAGTGTAGTTAGTACCGTGGCATGGTGGCTGAAACATCCTCATCACAAGGACTTTGTTGTCTGTGACTGGTACCGCGAAGACGCAAAAGAAGGACTGAAGAAGAAGAAGAAACAAGAACGATGAAATTAGGGTTGCCATCCAGCACCAAGACGCACTGACGCTTCCATGCAAGAGTTTGATACACCTAGAGGGGTCATTCAAGAAAACCGATGGCGGCGATACAGTGGGATCCAAGCTTACACGTAACGCTTTAGCATTCCTGTTCCAAGAGATACGCTATGAACTCATTAGGTCTGAGATCGACCATACATGCAGTGTCAGCATAACAGTGCCTCTGCGTCACCCACGGATCTGCATAGTTTAGAAAACGCGGGATGGTTCATAGACGGTCCAGGGGATAGAATGGTTGCAGATTATAAGCGACTTACTGCACCATACCTCTAAAAATACTTATGGGCTGCTTTGAGGACATGAAGCAGATTATTATGAACGCTAAACAGGAACTCACTCTGGTACAGAGTACGACGGATAATAACTCAAATATTCAAGGAGCTCAAGAGGAGAATATGATAATAATCAGTAAGATAATATGGAAAATGCCACACATCAGTGTATCAGACGAGGAGCGTTCGAATTCCGGTACATTTCCATCACTGATATTTCACTAGCCTTTTTGCCTTTTTTTTTTTTTTTTTTTTTTTCTCTCCTTGGTAACCAGTGTTACCGACTGCGAACAGACAAACTTGGGCTATTAAAACCTCTTCACAGCTAGAGACACCTAGATTCATCATACTTGCTTTTCAGACTGATAGAAGAGGGAATATATCAAATGATTCCACTGTGTTTGAGAACTGCAACTTAACTAAAGACAAAGGCTGCCTGGATTCAGAATTAAGCCCATATGACAGTTTACACCTGCAGTGGAATGAAAATGTTTACAGCCTAGAATATGACATGTATGCAAGGTTCCGTGCTTCTAACTATGAAAGTGCTGAAGAAGAAGGAGGAGGGTGTCTACTCAGTTTGTGGAAGTTCAAGGAGCTATCGCAGAACATCGTAATAGACTGCTCAAAACATAATGACATAAGTAAGTCTGGACCTATAGATGTACGAATTGAATTTGAATCTTCGACAAATTTCCCAGAACACACTGCCGCGTATTCTCTAGTTCCACATGACCGTATGATCAATTACTGCCCTCCCACCGGTGTTGTGCAACGAGCTGTATAAGTGAACTGGTGCTGCGCCATACATAGAGCATTTCACAACGGCGTCTCAACGTGTAAACACCACTGCAGACATTCAGGGTTTCTATGACGGTGAGTATAGACAGTTCATATTTAGAGATGTTGCATTCGTGGCGTAAACAGAAAATGCAGGAATAATAGAGACATCCTCAGTAAACATAGCACTCAGGTCTTTCAAGTACATGATGTGTGTTAGACACCGCAGAGTGCAAAGTAGTGAACACATTTCTACCATGGAATTCACTGGGATGATCCTCGCACACCCTATAAAGATGTAGTGACGTCGCTTCAATTATTCGACCACACAGATACCATCATACATGTGGAAGTGAAGGATAAGATCTCATGGATGCGTCCAATCTCTAAGTTTGCTGCTATTCAAGACCAGAAATTCTATGGGTGTCCTTCTCTCCATCGACTCAAGAATAAGAAGAAGAAGATGTATGAAAATAATGTTGCTGTGTCTGCTTATTAAAACGTAAAATTACCTTTAAGTTGGAGGACAAATAAATGAAATTTTGCCTCACAACCTCTGTGTTCTTTTTTTCAACCATGTCCCCTCTGTGATAGTTTTAACCACATGCTATGTCTGTGGTTTTCTTCAAACACAGGAGATATAATTTTAGAAAGGTGTGCTACATATCTTTCGAAGCGGACACGATCGCGTGCCTCCAGCTCCCACAACCCAATTCGTACTGCAAGATACGCGTAATTCCATGCAACTATTCTATATATTTTAACTTCCATCTTAAACTTCACCTCCTTAATAGCACTCATCTTCAGCGAAAGTAATGTCATTTGTGACATAAACAGCGTTTCTATACATATACACACATAATACAACAGGGGATAGGTTTTTTGTAAATAACAACAGAGACGTATGGTGACGAATTTTTTCTTTTTTTTCGTTTATTCAGTTCTCACAAATACAATATAGTTCTTGAGGTACAATATCATTCTTGAGGTACAATGTAGTTTTGGAGGTACAATATAGTATTCTTCAGGTATAAATTGACTCTGCTATTCCAATGCAGAAATACTTTTAACTTACACGCTACAACAGTAACACTTGACGGGAAATTTTTATTTATAAATCTACGCTAAAAGCTAATGCAGAGATACTTTCTTTATCAGCCCCAATAGCAAATGCTTTCACAATAACAATTCTGAAGAACTGCGAGATATATAGAGATATAAGTACACTTAAAAAAACTATTCTGATTTGGATGGCTAGCGGCAGATGCAAGACGCACTTGGAGCGTAGATATATTATATATTTACAGGTTACACATACGTTGCGTATGAAGAAATAAATAAATATACAAATATATTTTTTCCGTTTATCCTTTTCATGTTTTTATGTTTATGCTTTTTTAAATTTTTTTCTTTCACACACATGTTCTGCATATATATAATTTTTTTTTCTTTTTTCAATCCTTTTTTCCACACATGCTCTATTTGCTTGTATATACTTGTATATACAAGTGTACATAGCACACATAAATATTAACATCTCTCACACACACACACACACACACACACACATACAACCTACTTACACTATGATGAAAAGATCATACTACTACTCTGCAGAGACATACACACACTCTCTCTTTCTCTCTGTCTCTGTCTCTCTCTCTCTCTCTCTCTCATTCTCTCTTTCTCTCACATAGAGTCCCCCACCCCTTCTCTCGCTACAAGTGTGTAGTGTGAGTATGGGAGGGTTTCAATCCCATCATCACAAATGACCCTTTTATCGTCACGAGGCGACAGGCTGATTTTAGACTGCAGCACAGTATACTCGTCGTGTCCCCTCGAACGAATGCTGGCCTGCCGTACCGTATGCAGCGGCTGCGGAGCAGCACCGCTAACACCACTGCACAGGCACCGCAAATAATCTTCCATATAGAGGGCTCTCGATGCCATGCCACGCACACCCTTAGCCCGACTCGGACGGGGACCTTCCAATGTGCGATACGTATTCATTTTTGAACGTAGACCTACAAACTCTACAATCGGCATTCTATTCGCCTCGTCCTTCATAAGACCGATAACCTTCTTGTTCTGTGGAATAATACCATAAGGAATATCGGACGTGTATGATGAAATGTTGAATTCAGTACCGTGGCACCTCATTACTTCATATGAACTACAGTTCTTCATCCAATAGATGAAGCTATCTGTATCCATATACAGTAATTTAGGATCTTCGAAAGGAGTTTTCGCTAACTCATAAACGGTACAAACGGTACATGTGGAGTTTAGATACATCTAGTATGCACACCCCCACGTAAATAGGTTTCTTGCAATTTTGTCATATGATGACATGGTTTTAGACAGTGGCTGTTATTTGAAGACAAATGTTGGTGGTGTTCAGACAGCAACCAGCCAAAAACTTATTTTCAGTTCCTTTATTCAAAAGGTATCGTCACCGGTTTCGAATCATTACGGTTCATCTTCAGATGGTTTTCACGCTTTCATTACAACATGTGGTGCGTTTTTTTTTTACAGAGTAATTGTCCTAAAATATAAGTAATACATAATTATAAGCACGCCACACAGATGGTTGCGTTACAGATTTTGATTGGATGTTTCGTAAACTCTACTGCAGTCTTCGCCATCTCCACAGCAACGAAGTTCTTACTGAATATGGTGACGCTCTTAAAATTTGGTTTGCAATGCATTTTCTTACGCCATAACGCCCATCCCATTCGATTCTAATCAAACTTTCACGTATTTCCCTCAAATTCTCCACACTTTTACCGAAAATGGAATTGTTCATTAATTTTTAAAAATCTTTCTCAGAGGCACACGTCGCGGAAGCTCTCTGTTTCGTTTTCAAAACAATATACTCCTTCAACCAGGGGGACTGCTTGAAAACCAGCTCCATACCCAAGATGAGATACTGCTGGAGATTACGGTAGTGAATAGTGTATCTCCCTTATTCCCGAACGTTGTCATAAGTTTTGACGTGGAGCCTCCTCGTGGAACTAGTTGTTCTGGACACAGCGGCAAATCGGCGTGCACATCTTGCAAACCAATAGGGTATGTGAGTTCTGCCTCCAGCACATACCCTACATCAACATCAGCTGCCATACACCCCTCCCCCCCCCCCCCCATGATTTTCCTACATAATGGCTTGCATTCATCTTCAGGCACCCATCGAAGCTCACCAATCGGCAGTGATAGCTGCATGGCTGCTCATGTGAGTTATTTACGTCCAGGTACATTATGTAACTCAAGTCAAGGGATGGGTTGAACCTGTCACCCATCCGAAGATTATTTGGCTTTGCATGCCTATTCACACATTGGCAAAGTCTCCCAAGGATCCCTCGCTCAAAGAAAAGAAGCATGTTAGCATCGATCAATATTTCAATGCTGCACTTCGTTTTCTTGAACATTGCATCCCAAGACAACCCACGCGCACTGTAATAAAAGGTGAGATGCAGAGAATATGTGACCATGCATTGACTCCGGAATTTCTCTAACACTTACGCAAGCAAGTGTACGCCTGTGTCTGTGTAAAGTTGTGCATACTCCCCTAAAGTAGTGATGTGGAATTCCCACCTGACATTCACAGCATGCTCATACTCTACATCAGTTATGGCATCGCCTGTAAAGTTGTTGGGGAATGCAGTTATGTCGGGGAGCCTGGTTTCGTTGAGTTTCTGAAATACTATCCACATACGCAGATGGGAAAAAAAACCTTCCTAGTCACAATTTCAAACTTTTCCTCGTCGGGAAATACAGCTAGAGTTGTATGAATTATCCTCCCGAAGTAGAGTTTCAACGAGTTTCTGGAGTGGCACCTGCATAAAACGTAGCGTATCAAAGAAGCGGAGTGTAATTCCTGCCACCATTCATTTGGAGAATTCAATGTATTTTTCGACGCCCTCAGGTAGGACACTGACCTGGTCTTTCTCCAAGCCGAAATCAGCCACGTGCTCAACTAGAAAGTGAGCGTCATACCCATTTAAGTTAAGGAAGGAAACGGGTATGTGCCTTGGTAGATGGTACTTCAAATTGCACGCGTTATGAATGCGGAACGCGTGCAATTTGAATGCGGAACATCCCCATAAGATGACAGTGGTCCCTATGAGGAGTTTCCTTTTTTCGTCCTAACGGCAGCCAACAAATATGACAATCAACTGCGTTATTATACAAAACTTCATCCTCCTTCGATTTGGTCATGGGAGCGTTGGCGCTGTAAAGCTTATCAGCCTCCCATGAAAATTATTCGAGCTCAGCGAGCAGCCAAACTGCAGGATTATCCCCGACATAAGATTTGTACCTCAGATGTTAAGTCTCATAGTGCTTAGAGCCATTTGAACCATAAGTTTTGTAGCGATTACTATTGGAATCATGGGACGATACAGTTTGGTATGCTTCCGCATATGTACGTGTTTTTCTGTAAAGGTGGTTTGTGAGGCAGCGGGGTCACCTCCACACCGCGTCACAGGAGCGAGGAGGCATTCAAAGCTGGCGTACACTGCAAACGGGCGTCGTTTCTCGTGGTGTGCATTCTTAAACTTTATGAATTTGTTTTCCTCAGTAGGCATAATAATACGCACAGGGTCCTTAGAAGCACAATATACCGCTAATAACTTTTCTGAGGTGAAATAATTCAGGCACCTTAAGCAAATATATTTTACACGATGATTAGTTGATAGATGTTGGAAAGGAGTAAGGACGTGTCTTTGATCCAAACATAGTGATAATTCAAATGAAGGCTTTCACGGCAGGTGTTGTCATCACCTGAAATGCCGTGGTCCATACATAAGACTCTCCCCTGACGTTTCGCCTTCGACTGCTGAAGGCATCGTCTGAGGACAATCGGCGAACTGCAACGAGAGCGCGACTGATCGCCGTATATGAAGCCATGCAGAGGGCGCCGCTGTCAGTCACGTGAGGTCGGCTGTGCTATGATCTCAGATATTGCCAACTTTCTGAACTGAAATTGATCGAATGTCACGCTGTTGCTGCAATGTTGACATCGATATCTCATCCAGCTTAACGCCTTCATCTATTCTATTAAAATTATTGCAGTGTTTGGCAGTCTCAATGGTCTCTTTGTACATTCTCGCATAATAATAAGACGTCTTTGCTATGACAATATTCCATACACTGCAATCGATTTCCTGACAAATTCCTTAACTAAATAAATAAAATATATATTCTATACGCTGCCATAAATAATTTTCCCTACATTGTCTAAATTGTTTAAATAATTTTCCTTGTCCTGCAATCGAATTTCCTCCAAAAGCACTGATCAACTGAGTCTTTTTCCCGCCAATTTCTGGGAGGATGTGTTTACCAGAAGGGGAGTAGTTAATTAATTGAACAATGTAGTAAAGTAGTCAATCAAATTGATAAGAGTGAGAGGGGCTATTTGAGTAACTCAGAACTGAAAATGTAGCTGTATCAGTGAGGGGGAGGGGGTAGATTGGAGGTTTCCTGAAAGGCTGGAAGGGAGGGGGTTGGTGAACAATAGGTTAAGGACCTGGCAATCAAAAGGAAGGCTCCTTTTAGCAGGACAATAGATTAACATTCTTTCAATCAAAGTAGAAGAATTGGTTTGCCTCTGAGTGCATACCTGCCCCTCATGTAGGCACCCTCATTAACAAAATGCGCTGAAACGAACCTTGTCTCACTACTCACTTTCACAGTGGGTCACAGGACCGAGGAGGCATTGAAAGTCGGCATACAATACAAACGGGCATCGCACCTGGAGGTGAGCATTCTTGAACTTTATGAATTTGTTTATCTCAGTCGGCATAATAACACGTACCGGGTACTTGGAAGAACAGTCTATTAGATGAGCCACTAACAAGTTGTCTGAGGAGAAATAATTCAGGCACGTTGAGCAAATATATTTTACATTATGGTTAGTTGATAGTTGTCAGGAAAGGAGTGGGGACATGTCTTTGATCCAAATGTAGTGATAATCATCACTTTCAGAGAAGGACAGCATGTTTATATGCAGCTCACACTCACCATCAAATTTTGAGAAATGGAGGGGACTGATGACAGTATGCTTGTCTTGCTCTGACTTGCCTTTCTTCTCCAGGCTATAAACATGAACCAATATTCCGGTATTCTGCACTTCAAATTTAAGTATGTCCTGGATCTTGACGGGGAAATCGAGACCATCAAAGCTATAACACACACAAATATTATTACCTACATGGTATGTACTGGGACGTTGAGGATGATCCCTATGATTGTAATTTCCTTTGCAATGCAGGATTGAGCACGCAAAACAAGCCTGATCATCTCTGTTTCCCGCTTTAATACATGCCTGCTTATTAGCTAAAACCCTCGATTTACTGGATCATAGACATGTGTATGAGTGTGCAGGTGTAGTATTCGGCTGAGTGCCTTAGCTGACCCTCTGACTTCCATCTAGGAAAACCGGGACAGTATGGCATTCAAGGTGGATTTACGGGACCATTTGGCGATTGATGAGCTCCACGGTATCACTACATTTTCCCCACAAGGATAATGACGAGTTGTCTCTTCAACAACAGAATAAACTTGAGGGGAGTGCAATAGATCGATGCAGAGCACTGCACTACATTTCATGGCGGGATACTGTGGATCATTGGCTACCTTGAGGAGCTCGGTTTCCATGACAGGAAGGCATGCCCTTAGAATACCAAACAGGGTTGCGGTACCCTCCTGCCGGATTCTCAATCCTCGTGAACAAGGTTTGCTCCTCAAAGTCGTCTATAATCACAGAGTATTCTAACTGCGGTTTGGTATCACCGGCCAGATGTCCTTCACTAAAAGGACGGGAGAAAGAACTGCCACTTGCTACAGGATCTTCTTTATTACTCTTAATGCTATTCTACGTTCACCCCATTGATGATGGGGCTGGGGAAGGTAGGTCGGTATGTGCACACATACCTTGCATTTACGCCGATTCTGACAAGGGTGATATAATGGTGATGATGGTGATGATGGAGGAGCATGCTGCAGTGCTACCGGGTCAGATGGATGGGAACAGCCAGGTTGTGGTGATGGTTCCCTATGCTGTTGCTGCTGCTGCTGCAAACCCGGCCTGGTAACGTGAGGGTGGTGGTTTGTTGCTTGGCCCACAGATGCTAGAGCGGTGGTGCCGGGGTGGCGGTGGCTTTCCTTGCGGCGGCTAGCAGTGCTCTTATAGGTAATGTGTGGCTAACGGGGGCTGCTTTGGGGAGGAAGGAGGTTTAACCACTACTGGTATGCGCGCTACACTGTTTTGTGTCTGTGGAGACCCTATCGCTGTGGAAGAAGAGATAAAAAAAAATACCAATTAAGTACATTGCTTACTGCTGCTGGCGCAGTGAAAGAAATAATTATGACGATCACGAGGTTATAAGCAGAGTGAGTAACTACAATTCTCGCTCTGGCTCCAAGGCATTGACACTTCAACGGGCGACTCCATCACAACCTCAAAGAAATCATCATCATTTAATAGGGACAGATCATAGCTCCTTTCCTCCTCCTCCTCTAGTTCAGTGGTCCTTTGTCTAACCCATTCAGGCATGTCATTGTCCCTGTCAGAATCGGCATCTGGCAATAGGTCTGTCTCGCTTACAACAACAACAACAACAAAAAACAAGATACATAAACCGAGAAAGCAAGTATGAAATTAGCAAGTTTTAATTTCTACTATACAAGAATAAATTACAATGAGAACTATACTCACATGGCAATGCTGGCTGTGAACTCATCACGGAGGCTGGATTTCGAGAGTCTGCCCACTCTCATCTGCTCTCACACTCCAAGATAAAATTCTAGAGTTGTACTATAACAGAGGCGAATTTAACATACACACAAAAATTTAGATTCAAAATACAAATTATTTACTCACTTGGTAATCTTGTCTCCAGATCTCTATGCCCCTTGCCGCTACACTCTGAATCGTTGCTGCTGCTACCTCTCTTCATCCTGGGAAGAAAAAAACATGCACACACAGAGTTGACAGTACGCACAAAAAGACAGACAGCAGTGGACTGAGGACAATGGAGGCTGATTGTGGGTTTATACACTCCTGGAAATGGAAAAAAGAACACATTGACACCGGTGTGTCAGACCCACCATACTTGCTCCGGACACTTCGAGAGGGCTGTACAAGCAATGATCACACGCACGGCACAGCGGACACACCAGGACCCGCGGTGTTGGCCGTCGAATGGCGCTAGCTGCGCAGCATTTGTGCACCGCCGCCGTCAGTGTCAGCCAGTTTGCCGTGGCATACGGAGCTCCATCGCAGTCTTTAACACTGGTAGCATGCCGCGACAGCGTGGACGTGAACCGTATGTGCAGTTGACGGACTTTGAGCGAGGGCGTATAGTGGGCATGCGGGAGGCCGGTTGGACGTACCGCCGAATTGCTCAACACGTGGGGCGTGAGGTCTCCACAGTACATCGATGTTGTCGCCAGTGGTCGGCGGAAGGTGCACGTGCCCGTCGACCTGGGACCGGACCGCAGCGACGCACGGATGCACGCCAAGACCGTAGGATCCTACGCAGTGCCGTAGGAGACCGCACCGCCACTTCCCAGCAAATTAGGGACACTGTTGCTCCTGGGGTATCGGCGAGGACCATTCGCAACCGTCTCCATGAAGCTGGGCTACGGTCCCGCACACCGTTAGGCCGTCTTCCGCTCACGCCCCAACATCGTGCAGCCCGCCTCCAGTGGTCTCGCGACAGGCGTGAATGGAGGGACGAATGGAGACGTGTCGTCTTCAGCGATGAGAGTCGCTTCTGCCTTGGTGCCAATGATGGTCGTATGCGTGTTTGGCGCCGTGCAGGTGAGCGCCACAATCAGGACTGCATACGACCGAGGCACACAGGGCCAACACCCGGCATCATGGTGTGGGGAGCGATCTCCTACACTGGCCGTACACCACTGGTGATCGTCGAGGGGACACTGAATAGTGCACGGTACATCCAAACCGTCATCGAACCCATCGTTCTAACATTCCTAGACCGGCAGGGGAACTTGCTGTTCCAACAGGACAATGCACGTCCGCATGTATCCCGTGCCACCCAACGTGCTCTAGAAGGTGTAAGTCAACTACCCTGGCCAGCAAGATCTCCGGATCTGTCCCCCATTGAGCATGTTTGGGACTGTATGAAGCGTCGTCTCACGCGGTCTGCACGTCCAGCACGAACGCTGGTCCAACTGAGGCGCCAGGTGGAAATGGCAAGGCAAGCCGTTCCACAGGACTACATCCAGCATCTCTACGATCGTCTCCATGGGAGAATAGCAGCCTGCATTGCTGCGAAAGGTGGATATACACTGTACTAGTGCCGACATTGTGCATGCTCTGTTTCCTGTGTCTATGTGCCTGTGGTTCTGTCAGTGTGATCATGTGATGTATCTGACCCCAGGAATGTGTCAATAAAGTTTCCCCTTCCTGGGACAATGAATTCACGGTGTTGTTATTTCAATTTCCAGGAGTGTATATAGACTGTGGCGACCAATGACAGAGCTTCATTTGAATGTACAGCCAATGAGAAGCTTTCATGCAACGTCACTATTTCCTGGAAGGGCTTGATGCGATCATTGTCTCTCTTTACAAATAACAAGAATGATTCATCATTAGCAGTGTTTTCACAAGTGTGCACATACATGATGATGGCTCTTAGTAGTGAGAAGTTTACCATTTCTGAGACATACGTTGAAAGTAGAACATTACGATTTCTGGGAAGGGTAACATGTGATGCCTCGTTATGACCATCAGGACGAATGCAATCGGTGTTATTCTGGGCTGTTTTCGTGAACAGTTCCTGTTAGCATGAGAATTTCCATGCAGCCAAGCTGATCTCACGAAATCTCCTACAACAACAAATGCGACCATTAATTATTTCTGTGACACTTCATGATTTCCGAGAAGGGACTGATATGTAATGGACGGGCCATCCCGTTATGATCGCTAGGATGGATGCATCCGGTGTTATTCTGGGAAGCACTGCAAAAGATTTCTATAGCGCGTCCAGATGGTGAGTTGGCTGTTATTTATATAGACATCAGTATAACACTGACAACCTTTTAGCAGCACCTGCATGGGTGAGTCACTGTGCAGACATCTCTTTATTGGCAATCAGGCCCGCGTGGAACTGTCATGTACAGTTGGTGGCTGGGTAAACACGTATGCGGCTGGAGGCATCTCACATGTCCCATTAGGATCGATAGGGAGAATGCACACTGTGCTATTCTGGGAAGCATTGCAACAGGTTTCTACAGCGTGTTCAGAGGGAGACTTGGCTGATATTTACATAGACATGTAGACATTAAGAACCTTTTAGCTGCACTATGCAAACATCTCTCTCGGCGCTGGGCAGCAGGTACAAAGGCGCCAGAAATGGTGACAAGGTCAACATGTGACTGTCCAGAGGGAGACTTGGCTCTAATTTACATAGACATCTGGCGTCACTATAACACTTGAAGATTTGTAACTGTATACCCAAAAACTGATGCGAAGGCTCGTGCACCAGCATTTGTCTCTCCGGCGCTGGGTCACGTCCAGCTGTCCCTGCAAGGCGCCTGTGCAGAGTCGGCGGCGTCGGTGTGTGCACGCATTGGAACCTCTGTAGGGAGCAGTTCACTGATACGACACAGTCGAATTTCTTTACTTCAAAAGCGATTTTATGTGCAATGAGTGTTGGTTCACTGCATTATTTTTGGTTGTTTAAGCGCTGTGATAGTGTTGGCAGAGGATCATATATCCATTATTTTGACAATTTTATGCGTATTGAACATGTCTGTTGCATTATTTTGTGAACAGGTCTGTAGGCTGTGCTATGCATTATTTCGGTAATTTACGAGTTGTTTGCATGTCTGTACATCAGTGTACTGCATTATTTCGATAATTTACTGTGATGCCAAGCACGCCAGAGTGAGTATTTTGTATCAGTGTAATAAATAAACTATTTCAAATCCATCCCTAAATAAATTGTTCCAAAATAAATAAAGTACATTCCTTCCTCTCTCCACCAGCTGCCCAGAGACCTTTTCCCGCCATTTGTCCCCAGACTGTCATGGGACCACAGCACCCTCTGGTGGCCGTCAGATGGCCTCCAGACTCATGGTGGACACACTGGATGGAGCTACTGCCTATGACAACTCAAACTGTTTAAATAAAGACTGCATGCAAAATAAAGACTTACATTCATCCTATCCAGCACAGACTGAGTCCCTTTCCTCCAATTCCAAAGACGAGGTGGTGGTCAGATGACTTAGGTTAGTGAAGGTAGCCCAAGTGACCTACTTTCGCGCCAAAATTTGAACTACACGCCATGACATCATTGCGATGTTGCCATATCTATCACCTCCATCTTGGAACCGCCACCTTGAATAAATTTGGCAACAATGCAATGTGGGTCCATACAAACTTTGTCCCACTAGTGCTCTTCATCTCAAAGCCACGTGATTTATACAGTGGAGAATCGAAAAGTTGTCCCAATGTTGCAGACTATTGAAAATAGTGAAGGAGAAAATATTATTGATGACTAAAGCCTCTGTTATGTGATGGAGAACTTATGCACCAGGCCAATACTACTGTTATCGTACAGAGAAGGCTCACTGCAGGTGGAGGTACACTACAATTGCCATCTCTTGACAAAATCGTAGCAGCAGCAATATTTGTCTCCACAACATCGGATCAGATCACATTTGTGGCAGCAGACAGACCACCGCCAAGACTTTATAAACTGCAGACTGTAGCGTTCCTCTCCCTCCGTGGTAAACTCCTTATTTCAGTGGACTTTAACGCAAAACATTCGAAATGGAATTCACAGGTGATGGGTCATCATCTTGTAGGCGTAGCTAGGCAGCACAAAAGGATGATGCTTGGGTGTATGACCCGACCACATATCCCAGAAACTGAGGTCGTGCTGATGTGCTTTATGTCGCGATTGTGATGGGTGTCAAACACCTCACAGTAGCAACCACAAGTTGAGCCCATTCGACTGACAACCTCCATGTAATGTCTGATGTGGAGCTTCAAGGCGAGACAACACTCAGCCATCGCAGGCAGTTAGGGTGAGTCGATTGGGAGCAATTTAAAGAGTGTATCCAAGACTCTCTTGACGTTATCACTTTGTAACGCTGGCCCTGATGATGCTGTCAAAATCGTAATTAATACGAAGATGCGTGCAGTTGACGAGGTATTATCGAGAAGGAGGCATACGACGAGCGCAAGTTACCTCGTAAAATGCTGTATGTCATTTCACACAAAAACATACTCAGCGACTGGCAACTGACAAGACTCTCTTCCATCAAATGTCTCCTCAACAAACTATGGAGAGAAATCAGAGTGGCAGTGGAGAACCATAGGAACAGACTGGGCAGGCAAGGTAGACACAATAAGTATCAAGAATTGATCTGCCTGGAAGATGAAAGCTTTCCTTATGAAGAGGCAGCGTCTCTCTTCCCTGAAAGTCGGAAGGGAAGTTGTCTGGGAGTCTGATGCAAAGGCCAGTGCCCAACTGACATGTTTGCAGACAACGTCACTCCAATAGTGGACCCAGCAGATGTCGACCATGTTCGCCGAGTGCAGTAAAAGGTTCGAGTCTCTCTTGCGGCCCCGGTGGGCCAGGATGACGCTGTTGATCCAGTCAGTACAGAGGAGCCTGCTTAACAACCAACCGATTTCAGCCCTAGGAAAACTGGAGGCTACGATCAACTTCAGAATGCTATGCTAAAGAGTATCTGCGAAACCAGAGACATCATTGCAGGACCACAAGGTGGTCAGACCTGCACTGTGAATTAATTCCGTCGAACAACAGACGCAGTGCAGCAGTGAGCAAAACAAGAACAGCGCCCAGGCTTTAATATCAAAAACCACCTGCCAGTTAGGGCTGCCAATAGGGAAAATATGGTAAGGGGTGGATAGGGAAGCGACATCCGTCTGATAAATAAATATTTCCTGTAAAATGGCGTCACGGTGCACTGACGCATCACACTGTGACTGCGATAATGACAGCTGCGTGTGGTGGACACTCCCCAGCGCGACTTCGATTTCTACATCTACATCCACGTACATACTCTGCAAGCCACAGCATGGTGTGTGGCAGAGGATAATCTGTACCACTAGTACTCGTTTCCTTTCCCGTTTCATTCGTTGGCAGAGCGAGGGAAAATCAACTATCTGTGTTTCTCCGTACGAGTGCCGACTTTCGTCCTCGTTACGCGAAATGTAGGTTGGTGGCAGTAGTTTGATGGCAACTGAAAAGTACGGCCACACAAATAATTCCCATGCTCTTATGATGTTCGCATTTCAGTTGGTGGATGTGCATATTATCCCGATACTACCTTTTAGAACGAAACCGCAGTACAGAAATTCAAATAAGTCATTGGATTTTTGTTTAGGTGGGGTATTTCAACTCCTAGTCAAAGGGGCGGCAGCCAGCGACATTACATCTCCGATGTGTGAGCTTCCCAAGTGCTAGCTAGTTCAAGGAAGACATAGGCTGAGCGAACGTGCTCTTACTGTTACTAGTCTAATGAAGAATTGGTCACATTTCAGAATACGTTTGGCCGCTATGTAATCGTTGATTTACTTCCTGGAGTGATTCATCATTTTGCTGCTAAATTCACATGATATTTTCTTATCATTTCCAATAAATAATGTGAATCATTCTCACGTAAGGTGTAACATTGTGCTATCATAGTCAACTTTGTATTTCTCTTACTGAGCTACAAACCTCCAGGTCGAAAATCAGAACGTAAATCTTAATTTTCCCGCTTTACGTCTTCTTGCAGCCTCAATGTAGTAACCCCTAGATCTATGAAAAATTTTAGAAATTGTGACATTGCACTCTTGTTAAAACTTTTGTTTTTCTTGTTAGGCTGACACAATTTATAGCTATTTCAGAATACACGGTATGACTTCTTTATTTGTGACGCTGAGTAATTTGTTAATTGCGTTTCTTGTTGGGTCTACTCTCATTGCCAGATTTACATAGGCCTGTTTCCAAGGTAGCCCGAAAAAGCTTATCGGGTAAGATGCAAAACTTCACACAGAAGCAAACAATTCTGAGGTCGAAAGCATGTAATACCATACTAGTACATCATGTTGTGGGCAGCCTTGTATTGCGGATAGCAAGTCTGCAAGTCTATTATATTAGACTTTTATCGCAAGGTTGTCATGCTAAGTTGCAATTAACTTGTATTACAACTATGAGTATTTTGATAGCATGTTTCGTTGGTTTATTGAATGTAACAGAAACACACAAGAGAAACATTGATCATCAACAATATATTTTGATACTTTACCTAAAAGAAATGGTTCAAATGGCTCTGAGCACTTTGGGACTTAACTACTGAGGTCATCAGTCCCCTAGAACTTAGAACTACTTAAACCTAACCAACCTAAGGACAACACACACATCCATGCCCGAGGCAGGATTCGAACCTGCGACCATAGCGGTCACGCGGTTCCCAACTGACGCGCTTAGAACCGCACGGCCACACCGGCCGGTCTTACCTAAAAGAGTCTGAGGCTGCTCAGCAGTTTTCTTTTAATTCCACGCCTTTAGAAAGCTATCGGTTCTGAGATCAAGATATCCTGAAACCAATTTGAAAGTGCATCATGGACCACAAGGAAATTTTCTTGATGGTTGTTCCACAAGCAGCGACAAACGTAAATGATTGAGAGCGTAAGACTAGAGGCATAAGTGCAGTGGGGATGACTTCACAGCCAAGCTTCTCGATTAGTTCTTCATGAAATCAGCAGAGTCCAGTTGGGCGTTCTCATACAATAGCACCACATTATGAAACTTCCTTGGTCGATTTTTCTTTGTTGAGGCACGATCCTCTCACAGAATACTTCAATTTCGGTTGTTTCTTTCTTTCCAAGATGTCAGTATCAGTCGGTGAACAACAGGACTCTAGTTGTCATGGGAAACAAAACCTTTAGTCAAAAGACACGACATGAACAAAGTGACTTGTAATATGCCGCTCAATTTGCTCTCACTGTGTCTGGAAACATCTTACCTCAAGTGTTTGTTGGTCTGTAAGAGGCAACCCGTAACTTTGGTCCCCTAGTTCAAAAAACAGTAGAAGAATATGGACAAAATTTTAAAACCGTTGTAATAACGTCTTCCAAGTCTGGGAAACTAACGACAGAATTGTATACTAACTTCTTCCTCTTACGTAAACTTGTGACACTGCGATCGAGACCTCTCTTTATCTGCACGGAAGTTGTACGTCTATCTAAGACAGTTAACGGAGCTTCTCCCTCTCTCTCACCTCAGCCTCCCCCACGTTAAGTCCGAGCGGTCTAAGGCGCTGCAGTCATGGACTGTGTGGCTGGTCCCGGCGGAGGTTCGGTTCCTTCCTCGGGCATCGGTGTGTGTGTTTGTCCTTAGGATAATTTAGGTGATGTAGTGTGTAAGCTTAGCGACTGATGACCTTAGCAGTTAAGTCCCATAAGATTTCACACACATTTGAACATTTGAACCCATGTTAAGCGATATGGGTACAGCGTCTCCATTGTCTCTGGAATCACCCACTATGTTTGAAGCAATATTGTCTGTCTTTCATTTCGACTGAAAGATTGAAATGGTGGAGACAGATCAGCAACAAAATATTCCCAGTTTCAGTTGGTCAAATATATCAATACAGTGCTTGCAGGAAGCTGAGGGACACACCTAAATTTCGTTAAACCCACAAGTGTTCCCTAGGTAACAACATTTCAGTCAACGTTTTACATGATGATGTTACTAGAGATCTAAATTAAGAATTAAAGTTAAAATTTCAGTGCTCCACTTCTAATACTTCTGGAAATTTGACGTTTTTCCGTTTTGTAAACACAGCTAAGGAATCATGTTTTTTCAACAAAATTATTTTCCTTCTGTGGTAGTTCTACTGCTATTAAATTTTAAAAGTCGCTTCGTTAGCAATCACAATAATAATAATACAACATGGGGGAAAAAGTTCCTACTGATTTGTTTACCTCTCAAACAACATTATTTTTAAATCACACTCTAGGAAGTATTGCAACCAGCCACAAGTTTTCTTGAAATCATCGAATTATACCATTACTAGTTTCAGGCCTGGGTCCACCGTCAACGCAACCGTGTCACGATAGGCTCAGGACCGCAACTGGCAGTGGTTTAATAGAATCAGTTCAAGAAAGCTTGTGGCTGGTTGCAATATTTCCTACAGTGTAATTTACGAAAATAGCTGCTGTGTTGTACAACCAAAACTGATAAAATAATCAGATTATTTTCCCCGGTTAACTCGGTGGAAAAATTGAGCAGTTTCGTTCCACAACCACCTGTTGGCAACACTTAAAAGACGAATACTGACCACGTCTCCGTGTCTTGCTCGTAATGGATCATCAAAATGGGTCTAACTGTTGCTGAGCGGGAGTTATCGCGGAGCGAAACTGACTGACTTTACCACAGGAATTATCAGGGATGAATTTTGTTTGAGAGACGACGAAATGAGTAATTAGTATTCGAATGATTTCTATGCTGTAATAAAATAGCAGGAAAAATTTCATAGGTGTAGGAGTAGCAGTTTCCGAGAAATGAAACATTTTAGTCAGAAAAACAGGATTTCTTGGCTCTGTTTACAAAACGGTAAAATATTCCATTATTAGAGCCACAGCAGTGGAATTTAACTCAAAACCCGTAATTAAGATGTTTAATAAAATCATGTTAAGCACTGACTGGAATGCTGTTACTCTGGGGACACAGGCGGATCCAAGGAAATTTAGCGTGTCGTAAAATTTCCTGCAAGCGCGTTAACAGCCGAAATTTATTTTTCCCGTAGACAAAGAAGCGGAAACTATTGGCAGATGAAAGTAGTATGCTTAAAATCGAGAAATTTGTTTTTCGTCTTCCGTAGTGAACTGTACCCAGTAAATCCTAGTGTGATCAGACAGATGCCATTTCTTTGGTTTCTCTGAGACATTTGATCCTGTTCCAAGCCTTCTTTCTCTTCTATTTCTACGACAAGAGGTCTTAATGTTTCCGCATATGTTCTTGAAAATATCACTTATACCGTGAAATGCAGATTTATTAAAAATAAAAGTGTACTAGCTTGTTTATCTTTTTTACAGTTTGTTTGGCAACAGGAGAATCTTTGCCATCTCTAGTATTTTCCTTCCGAGTCTCTACATAATTGTGGAATTGTGGAAAAAGTACTGTCTGCGTTTGTCTGCAAACTTTCTTTTCTTTATTTCCAGTTCCTTGAAAAGAAAACTTTTGGAACAAGCAAAGGATTTTTCTGCCAAACTGCCGCAGTTGTCCAGCTGTGACGGTGCTGGAACAAAGCGCCCTCGTACTCATAATACTTTAAATCTAAAGACACTGATACTGACAGACTAACTCAAAGAGTATTACTTACTACGAGTGTCTCATAGGCGTTTTCTTTGCGTATACAGCACGTGACAACACTACATCTACATCTACATCCATACTCCGCAAGCCACCTGACGGCGTGTGGCGAAGGGTACTTTGAGTACCTCAATCGGTTCCCCCTTCTATTCCAGTCTCGTATTGTTCGTGGAAAGAAGGATTGTCGGTATGCCTCTGTGTGGGCTCTAATCTCTCTGATTTTATCCTCATGGTCTCTTCGCGAGGTATACGTAGGAGAGAGCAATATACTCCTTGACTCCTCGGCGAAGGTATGTTCTCTAAACTTCAACAAAAGCCCGTATCGAGCTACTGAGCGTCTCTCCTGCACAGTCTTCCACTGGAGTTTATCATCTCCGTAACGCTTTCCCGATTACTAAATGATCCTGTAACGAAGCGCGCTCCTCTCCATTGGATTTTCTCTATCTATCAACCCTATGCGGTACGGATCCCACACTGCTGAGCAGTATTCAAGCGGCGGGCGAACAAGCGTACTGTAACCTACCTCCTTTGTTTTCGGATTGCATTTCCTTAGGATTCTTCCAATGAATTTCAGTCTGGCATCTGCTTTACCGACGATCAAATTTATATGATCATTCCAGTTTAAATCACTCCTAATGCGTACTCCCAGATAATTTATGGCATTAACTGCTTCCAGTTGCTGACCTGCTATATTGTAGCTAAAGAATAAGGGATCTTTCTTTCTATGTATTCGCAGCACATTACACTTGTCTACATTGAGATTCAGTTGCCATTCCCTGCACCATGCGTCAATTCGCTGCAGATCCTCCTGCATTTCAGTACAATTTTCCATTGTTACAACCTCTCGATATACCACAGCATCATCCGCAAAATGCCTCAGTGAACTTCCGATGTCATCCACAAGGTCATTTATGTATATTGTGATTAGCAACGGTCCTACGACCCTCCCCTGCGGCACACTTAAAATCACTCTTACTTCGGAAGACTTCTCCCCATTGAGAATGACATGCTGCGTCCTGTTATCTAGGAACTGTTCAATCCAGTCACACAATTGGTCTGATATTCCATATGCTCTTATTCTGTTCATTAACGACTGTGGGGAACTGTATCGAACGCCTTGCGGAAGTCAAGAAACACGGCATCTACCTGGGAACCCGTGTCTATGGCCCTCTGAGTCTCGTGGACGAATAGCGCGAGCTGGGTTTCACACGATCGTCTTTTTCGAAACCCATACTGATTCCTACAGAGTAGATTTCTAGTCTCCAGAAAAGTCATTATACTCGAACATAATACGTGTTCCAAAAATTCTACAACTCATCGACGTTAGAGATATAGGTCTCTAGCTCTTCTGGAAAACGGGGATGACCTGTGCCCTTTTCCAATCCTTTGCAACGCTACGCTCTTCTAGAGACCTATGGTACACCGCTGCAAGAAGGGGGGCAAGTTCCTTCGCGTACTCTGTGTAAAATCGAACTGGTATCCCATCAGGTCCAGCGGCCTTTCCTCTTTTGAGCGATTTTAATTGTTTCTCTATCCCTCTGTCGTCTATTTCGATATCTACCATTTTGTCACTAGATAGAACAAGTCAGCGGCACGTCTTCCGTCGCAGCTCTGGTCACTCGTCACTGGAGAAGTGCCGCGACGGCGCCCCCACCAGCCGCGGCTCGCATGCGCGAGCAGGCAGCCGCTCTCGTAGTGGGGGTACCTGTCGCTGCCGCACCTTGGACAACGCACCTTAGGTGACTGTGCAAAGTAGCCTTGTCCCAGAGTATCGTTCGACTGTTGCAGAGGCGCGCGGTTCAAGGCAGTTCACATATCGGGCAGCAGCTGCACGCATTAACACGTTGACTAACAGCCGGCCGTAAGTTTCAAGTCCGTTATTATGTAGCCAGCTGTGTGACGGGTTGGATAGCTATAGCTTCTTCCTCGTGTTTCTTCTTCTCTGATAAAAGACGGCATGACGCATTGTATATCATTGGAAAGCCTGAGAAATCGTTATATTTGAACGTGTACAACACACTCAATTTCTTTAGATATTTTCGAGTTATAAGCGATCGTTTTCACATTATGTCAAGTTTATCCCCCAAATCCCATCAAGAAAACACTCTTCAGAAATTGTGTTAGTGTGGTGTGCGTACTGTAAGACCTTCAGTACACACACCATCAGATTATTTGACTTGTCGCTCTAACGAAGTAGGCGAGTGTCAGCAATATGTCTCATGGTCTTATCGTGGCGTGTTTATCTTTGCTGTTACGTCAGACAATAGAAATGCCACTTGCAAGCTTAGAGTAGCAGATTGACGATGACCAACTTTAAACAGAACTTGATTAATTTTCACACACACTTATTAAAACAATAACAAGCATAAAAAATTACTTAACTTGGTTCTGGATGCTATTTACAATTGACAATCTGAAGTTCCTTTGGTATTGGTACGTTAATCTTATTCTCATATATATCTCTGATACTTAACCAAAGTGTCTATACATTGATCTTCATGGCTATGTATGGGAATATGGTAATCTTATTAGGCACAGGCTGAAACTTGACTATAGACTGGTACAGACAAATGTAGAACTCGTACAGACGGGTGCAGACAAATGCAGACTGACTAATCGGAGGTCTATACACTCATTATAATACCTCGCACGTTCATGTATCACAGCGCGAGTGTGATCCGCGAGGAGAAAAGGCTCTACGTTAGCAGCAATCTCATTGGCTGCGTTACATATTAATACGCGGATCGGCGGAAGCAGAATTTGGTCCGTCTCTATGGCAGCGCCATCTCGTAGTGCGGAGACGAACGAGCGCTGCGCCTGCGCTGTTGCGCTTAGCGGGGCGCGCTCTAGTGGGAAAGTTGTGTACGCGCTGACTACGCGGAACTATGTACACAACAGTTAGTGAGCAAAGCAAGAAAGAAAAAAAGTGATGCACGATATGAGTCTGAGAAATGTCTAGTGCCGTAGCACATGCCTGTGTTTTTTTGGGTGTACCATACCTACGAAAACTTCTAAAGCAGTATTATCTTCACTCCTCAACACTTCAGTAAATAGTAAGGATAGATTTATAAGGAATTCCTATCACAAATTACATAATTTTGAGGAAAGTGTGTAGGACAAAATATGCTGAATCTCGTAAATTTAAATAGTAAATATAGGGTCGACTATAGAAAAATATTAGTAAGTCAATGGATTAAATGTGAGTGTTGTGTCGCAGATACGCACGGAATGTGTAACTAGTATGGCATGGCACGCTCCATTCACATTCGATAGAATTCGTATGTCTAACAAGGGATCCTCCCCATCGCACCCCCCTCAGATTTAGTTATAAGTTGGCACACTGGATAGGCCTTGAAAAACTGAACACAGATCAATCGAGAAAACAGTAAGAAGTTGTGTGGAACTATGAAAAAAATAAGCAAAATACACAAACTGAGTAGTCCATGTGCAAGATATGCAACATCAAGGATATCGTGAGATCAGGAGCGCCGTGGTCCCGTGGTTAGCGTGAGCAGCTCCAGACCGAGAGATCCTTGGTTCAAGTCTTCCTTCGAGTGAAAAGTTTAATTTTTTATTTTCAGACAATTATCAAAGTTCAGGCATAATCAACTCTTGAGCTCATATTATCTTTGATGTTGCATATCTTGTACATGGACTACTCAGTTTGTATATTTTGCTTATTTTTTTCATAGTTCCACGCAACTTCTTCCTGTTTTCTCGATTGATCTGTGTTCAGTTTCTGAAGGCCTATCCACTGTGCCAACTTATAACTAAATCTGAAGGGGGTGCGAAGGGGAGGTTCCCTTGTAAGCTTCGCCAGACACTTCTTTTGGGACTTTCGTAGTTTGTTTCGAACATTTGATGAGAATGTCAGGTTGAATCCTTAAAACATACTCACTAATTTCATTTGACATGTATGTCAAAGAAAAGGAAATGGTGAATTTTTAACACTGCGACTTTCACAGTCTCCTGTCTCTACATCAGTATTTCGTCGCCTTCCTGAGATCGCTGCCACTGAAAGACATCATATATCTACATCTACATGAGTACTCTGCAAATCACATTTAAGTGCATAGCAGAGGCTTCATCGAACCACCTTCACAATTCACTATTATTACAATCTCGTATAGCGCGCGAAAAGAATGAACACCTTTATCTTTCCGTACGAGCTCTGATTTCCCTCATTTTACCGTGGTGATCGTTCCTCCCTATGTAAGTCGGTGTCAACAAAATATTTTCGTATTCGGAGGAGAAAGTTGGTGATTAGAATTTCGTGAGAAGATCCCTTCGCAACGAAAAAGTCTTTCTTTTAATGATATCCAGCCCAAATCTTGTATCATTTCTGTGACACTCTCTCCCATATTTCGCGATAGTACAAAACGTGCTCCCTTTGTTTGAACTTTTTCGATGTACTCAGTTAGTCCTATCCTGTAAGGTTGGCTCTGAGCACTATGGGACTCAACTGCTGAGGTCATTAGTCATCTGGTAAGGATCCCACACCGCGCAGCAGTATTCTAAAAGAGGACGGACAAGCGTAGTGTAGGCAGTCTCCTTAGTAGGTTCTGTTACATTTTCTAAGTGTCTTGCCAATAAAACGCAGTCTTTGGTTAGCCATCCACACAACATTTTCTATGTGTTCCTTCCAATTTAAGTTGTCCTTAATTGTAATACCTAGGTATTTAGTTGAATTTACGGCTCTTAGATTAGACTGATTTATCGTGTAACCGAAGTTTAACGAGTTCCTTATGGCACTCATGTGGATGAACTCACACTTTTCGTTATTTAGGGTAAACTGTCACTTTTCGCACCATTGTGATATCTTTTCTAAATCGTTTTGCAATTTGTTTTGATCTTCTGATGACTTTAATAGTCAATAAACGACAGCGTAATCTGCAAACAGCCGAAGACGGCTGCTCTGATTGTCCCCCAAATCGTTTATATACACAAGCAACAGCAAAGGGCCTATAACACTACCTTGGGGAACGCCAGAAATCACTTCTGTTTTATCAACAACACCTCCAACAAATTTTGAAACGTAACTAAGTTTTAGCTTTACAAACAAATTATAACTTCAGTTTTAAAATAACATGTGATATGTAGTACATATTTAAGATACGATACTGCGTGAAGAGTTTGACAGAGCACTGAAAGACCTGAGTCGAAACAAGGCCCCCGGAGTAGACAACATTCCATTGGAACTACTGACGGCCTTGGGAGAGCCATTCCTGACAAAACTCTACCATCTGGTGAGCAAGATGTATGAAACAGGCGAAATACCCTCAGACTTCAAGAAGAATATAATAATTCCAATCCCAAAGAAAGCAGGTGTTGACAGATGTGAGAATTACCGAACAATCAGTTTAATAAGCCACAGCTGCAAAATACTAACACGAATTCTTTACAGACGAATGGAAAAACTAGTAGAAGCCGACCTCGGGGAAGATCAGTTTGGATTCCGTAGAAATACTGGAACACGTGAGGCAATACTGACCTTACGACTTATCTTAGAAGAAAGATTAAGGAAAGGCAAACCTACGTTTCTAGCATTTGTAGACTTAGAGAAAGCTTTTGACAATGTTGACTCGAATACTCTCTTTCAAATTCTAAAGGTGGCAGGGGTAAAATACAGGGAGCGAAAGGCTATTTACAATTTGAACAGAAAGCAGATGGCAGTTATAAGAGTCGAGGGACATGAAAGGGAAGCAGTGGTTGGGAAGGGAGTAAGACAGGGTTGTAGCCTCTCCCCGATGTTATTCAATCTGTATATTGAGCAAGCAGTAAAGGAAACAAAAGAAAAATTCGGAGTAGGTATTAAAATCCAGGGAGAAGAAATAAAAACTTTGAGGTTCGCCGATGACATTGTAATTCTGTCAGAGACAGCAAAGGACTTGGTAGAGCAGCTGAACGGAATGGACAGTGTCTTGAAAGGAGAGCATAAGATGAACATCAACAAAAGCAAAACGAGGATAATGGAATGTAGTCGAATTAAGTCGGGTGATGTTGAGGGTATTAGATTAGGAAATGAGACACTTAAAGTAGTAAAGGAGTTTTGCTATTTGGGGAGCAAAATAACTGATGATGGTCGAAGTAGAGAGGATATAAAATGTAGACTGGCAATGGCAAGGAAAGCGTTTCTGAAGAAAAGAAATTTGTTAACATCGAGTATAGATTTAAGTGTCAGGAAGTCGTTTCTGAAAGTATTTGTATGGAGTGTAGCCATGTATGGAAGTGAAACATGGACGGTAAATAGTTTGGACAAGAAGAGAATAGAAGCTTTCGAAATGTGGTGCTACAGAAGAATGCTGAAGATTAGATGGGTAGATCACATAACTAATGAGGAGGTACTGAATAGGATTGGGGAGAAGAGGAGTTTGTGGCACAACTTGACTAGAAGAATGGATCGGTTGGTAGGACATGTTCTGAGGCATCAAGGGATCACCAATTTAGTATTGGAGGGCAGCGTGGAGGGTAAAAATCGTAGGGGGAGACCAAGAGATGAATACACTAAGCAGATTCAGAAGGATGTAGGTTGCTGTAGGTACTGGGAGATGAAGAAGCTTGCACAGGATAGAGTAGCATGGAGAGCTGCATCAAACCAGTCTCAGGACTGAAGACCACAACAACAACATTTAAGATTCAGACAAACAAATCTAATATTTGTTGTAGATCCTTTAAACCATGGAATAATGAATCAAAAGACTGTTGGTTTCGCTTATTTGTACTCATGCTTTTTCCTTTATATTTGGTTTGGCGTCGACCAAGGAACATTACAGATCAACCTGCAAGTTTACTCGTTTCATCGATTCTGCTGTCATTGCTACCATAGTCGACAGTCCGCATCAGCCTCGCAAGTTGTGGAGAGTGGAATCGATATTTACAAGAGTCTATTTGCATGATTGTAGATACAGGACTTCGACTCACGATATAATGCAAACTGATACCTTACAGTATGTGTATTACCAGTTATGACTTGGGTGGATGATGTGTCCATCTTAACGCGAAAACCAGTCAAAAGCTAGAGGGTTGCTCAATATAAAGTGGAAATATGAACATGGGAATTATTAAGAGAGAAAGAAATCGTTTCATCAGGAAACAGACCAGATTGGAGTCCGTAATTACTACTGTAGGATTAGGAAATGGAGGCGGAGTAAGACTTTAACCAGCCAGTTTGAAGACAAACGCTCAAAGGACATTCCTTTCAGGACTACAGGGAAGAATAACAGAGAGAGACGGCCACCTAATGGGCGGCTGGTAGGCCTCATCAGAGAACATACAGGCCGCACGTAGCCGCGAGGTCTAAGGCGCGTTGTCACGGTCCGTGCGGCTTGCCCCGTCGGAGGTTCGAGTCCTCCCTCGGGCATGGGAGTGTGTGTTGTCTTTAGTGTAAGTTAGTCTAAGTGAGATTAAGTAGTGTGTAAGCTTAGAGACAGATGACCTCAGCAGTTTGGTCCTGTAAGACCTTACCACAAATTTCCAAGAGGACATACAGGGTACCGTTGATGACCGCGGTGAATGAAAAATTGTAAAGGAGGCATATATACAGGTGTGGATACGAAATTGTATATAATGATAGTGATTCATTATCCGCAGTCGGTAACTACCTCGAAGTGTGGGTGCATTGCTCTACCGGAAGCGCTATAATTCAGATTTCATGGTCAGTTTCTCCCCTCACCAAAAATCATTTTCATTGCCTCTGTCAGAGGCGGATGGCCTCTTAATAGCAATGTCATGTTCAAAATGTTCAAATGTGTCTGAAATCCTATGGGACTTAACTGCTAAGGTCATCAGTCCCTAAGCTTACACACTACTTAACCTAAATTATCATAAGGACCAACACACACACCCATGCCCGAGGGAGGACTCGAACCTCCACCGGGACCAGCATTGTCATCTGTGGAATCGTAAAGTTTGATTTTTTTTTTCTGTAGAGCTAAGACTGCCCCCCATAATATATCCAGAACCAGCAAACATATCCGTAAATGTTTTCTGGTAATTTATGGCGCTCAGTATTACAAATTTCCTGTCGTAAGCAAGTAATTTTTAATTTTTATGTTACACAGACCTTTATTTGTTTCCAGTGGAACTATATTTCTTTGCGTGACGTTTGTAAGAGCCCCTGGAAGAAAACTTCTATTTCGGCGTCAGTAATGCCTTAGCTACTCCTTCAGCGAAATTAATTAATACAGTATTGTAGAGCCTACATCTCTCTCTTGTTGTGTTTGTTTTACACGATCGACTTTCTTATCTAAATCGACTACTCGTCGCATTCCAGCGTGCAGACCGGCCGCCAACAACGTTGCGAGTGGCTCGGTGACGTCACGGAATAAAACACTTTGCCGGCTGTAGAGTTCTGAAATGCTGACTACGCTGAACACTGCAGACAAAAGTGGGAGAGTTTTTGTGATGATCCTGCAGCGCCATCACCAGCCCTGGGTCGACACCGCTGTGAGGCCCCTGAACACGGAGTTCAGCGAGGTGCTGTAGTAAAAATACCCACACGGAACTTGGGAGTAACAACCGACGTGAAAGTACGCCATAAAGAAATTCATCCTCTAATACTGCAATCTTTGAATTAATGAATCCGAAATTAAATTAAGCGTGTCAGAACACGATTACTGTTACTTAATATAGATAGACAGTAGCCGCAAAGCCCATCATCGAAGATTTGAATTTTATGCGACTATTTACTTTCTTTGTGGAGAATATCAACTTATTCACGTTGTCATATTTCAGACGTTCTTTCTCAGCTACATAACGTAGTGCATGGATTGAACATGTAACTTTCTTTCGGTTAGGGTAAAATATTTTGGTTAGTTTCCTGGCCTTCATCATATCTGGGGAAGTATTGCTTAACATTTCTTTTCTTAATTATCAGCCACAATACCGCTAAAAAGGTAATAATACAGCAGATTACTGCTGCATTTTAAAATATGACGTAGTTTGTAAACTTTTTAGCACACCCAGCTCCCTTGTTTTGTGAGTAGAGTAAAGGAGCACACGGACACTCCATAGGCGAGGGATGCTGTGAGGAGAATCAGTCTCCATCACTTAAGACAGTGCTGACAACTTATGCATCATCCGTTATAGTAAAAATGCCACGCCTAACTTGGAAGTAACAAGAGAGAAGTTATTTATCTGACATTAAAGTCAGTCTGTTGCAACACAAGTACCCTTAGATAACAAAAACAGTGGTCCAAAATCCACTTTCAACCGTTAATCGCACTTCGGCTTGTTAAAATGTTTACAGATTATACAAATGTTTCTGTACATTAGCTCATCTATATACATACACACTTATATATACACACATACATTAGCTCATCTAATAAATTTGCGATTTTAAAGTTTTTTGCTTTTTGGAAAACTTCGCAGGTATGGATACGAAATGACTGTATATAATGATAGTAATTCATTATCCCCAGTCGGTAACTACCTCGAAGTGTGGGTGCATTGCTCTCCTTTCCTGGCCTGTTCTCACTTAATTCCAACTATCAGTTTTGGAACATATCGACTGATACAGTTAGTAGTCTCATTGGTACAAGCTCATATCATGGGTTTGCGAGTCAATTTCATTAACACCTCAATGACAAACAATTGATATACATGTAGAATCCCGTTTAAGTTTATAAATTTATTTTTTACGTTCTTGTAAGATCATTCAAACCGCAGATATTATTCCAAGAATTTTACAAATGGCTGCAGTCTCATGACGCAATGTCGAAAAAAGGTTTTTTCACCTATTTTTAAACGGCTGCACGTGAAAACTGACATTAATATTAAATACTTTTTCACATACTTGTGCTATGATAATTGAAGGTAATTCTTGGGTAAGATGATTGGATCTGAGATATCACATTTTGTATAGGTTTCTAATAATGATTTTTATGCGGAAGTTGCCTGTTTTTCAAAGGGTATGTTTATTCCCGCTCAAGCATCACATAAATCCTCAAAGAATGGATTTTACATTCGTTCAGCTGATATCGTACTAATAAAATATTGCAAACTGTGCACATGGACGTCTTTCCGCAGTGTGACATGCAGAAATTTTTGCAGACTACTCGAGACTTTTTGAAGAATTTGATATGCAAACGAAATATAGCCTATATCAAAATTAGAAAGAAGGTTGTACACATGGAAGAATCCTGGAGATACTAAAAGGTATCAGATAGATTATATAAAGGTAAGACAGAGATTTAGGAACCAGGTTTTAAATTGTAGGACATTTCCAGTGGCAGATGTGGACTCTGACCACAAACTATTGGTTATGAACTGTAGATTAAAACTGAAGAAATTGCAAAAAGGTGGGAATTTAAGGAGATGGGACCTGGATAAACTGACTAAACCAGAATGAGATTTTCACTCTGCAGCGGAGTGTGCGCTGATATGAAACTTCCTGGCAGATTAAAACTGTGTGCCGGACCGAGACTCGAACTCGGGACCTTTGCCTTTCGCGGGCAAGTGCTCTACCGACTGAGCTACCCAAGCACGACTCACACCCCGTCCTCACAGCTTTACTTCTGCCAGTACCTCGTCTCCTACCTTCCAAACTTTACAGAAGCTCTCCTGCGAACCTTGCAGAACTAAGCCATGTCTCCGCAATATCCTTTCTTTCAGGAGTGCTAGTTCTGCAAGGTTTGCAGGAGAGCTTCTGTAAAGTTTGGAAGGTAGGAGACGAGGTACTGGCAGAAGTAAAGCTGTGAGGACGGGACGTGAGTCGTGCTTGGGTAGCTCAGTCGGTAGAGCACTTGTCCGCGAAAGCAAAGGTCCCGAGTTCGAGTCTCGGTCGGCCACACAGTTTTAATCTGCCAGGAAGTTTGACTAAACAAGAGGTTGTACAGAGTTCCAGGGACAGCATAAGGGAACAATTGACAGTAATGGGGGAAAGAAATACAGTAGAAGACGAATGGGTAGCTCTGAGGGATGAAGTAGTGAAGGCAGCAGAGGATCAAGTAGGTAAAAAGACGAGGGCTAGTAGAAATCCCTGGGTAACAGAAGAAATATTGAATTTAATTGATGAAAGGAGAAAATATAAAAATGCAGTGAATGAAGCAAGCAAAAAGGAATTCCAACATCTCAAAAATGAGATCGACAAGAAGTGCAAAATAGCTAAGCAGGCATGACTAGAGGACAAATGTAAGGATGTAGAGGCTTATCTCACTAGGTGGTGGTGGTGGTGGTGGTGGTTAGTGTTTAACGTCCCGTCGACATCGAGGTCATTAGAGACGGAGCGCAAGCTCGGGTTAGGGAAGGATTGGGAAGGAAATCGGCCGTGCCCTTTCAAAGGAACCATCCCGGCATTTGCCTGAAACGATTTAGGGAAATCACGGAAAACCTAAATCAGGATGGCCGGAGACGGGATTGAACCGTCGTCCTACCGAATGCGAGTCCAGTGTGCTAACCACTGCGCCAACTCGCTCGGTTATCTCACTAGGGGTAAGATACACTCCTGGAAATTGAAATAAGAACACCGTGAATTCATTGTCCCAGGAAGGGGAAACTTTATTGACACATTCCTGGGGTCAGATACATCACATGATCACACTGACAGAACCACAAGCACATAGACACAGGCAACAGAGCATGCACAATGTCGGCACTAGTACAGTGTATATCCACCTTTCGCAGCAATGCAGGCTGCTATTCTCCCATGGAGACGATCGTAGAGATGCTGGATGTAGTCCTGTGGAACGGCTTGCCATGCCATTTCCACCTGGCGCCTCAGTTGGACCAGCGTTCGTGCTGGACGTGCAGACCGCGTGAGACGACGCTTCATCCAGTCCCAAACATGCTCAATGGGGGACAGATCCGGAGATCTTGCTGGCCAGGGTAGTTGACTTACACCTTCTAGAGCACGTTGGGTGGCACGGGATACATGCGGACGTGCATTGTCCTGTTGGAACAGCAAGTTCCCTTGCTGGTCTAGGAATGTTAGAACGATGGGTTCGATGACGGTTTGGATGTACCGTGCACTATTCAGTGTCCCCTCGACGATCACCAGTGGTGTACGGCCAGTGTAGGAGATCGCTCCCCACACCATGATGCCGGGTGTTGGCCCTGTGTGCCTCGGTCGTATGCAGTCCTGATTGTGGCGCTCACCTGCACGGCGCCTAACACGCATACGACCATCATTGGCACCAAGGCAGAAGCGACTCTCATCGCTGAAGACGACACGTCTCCATTCGTCCCTCCATTCACGCCTGTCGCGAGACCACTGGAGGCGGGCTGCACGATGTTGGGGCGTGAGCGGAAGACGGCCTAACGGTGTGCGGGACCGTAGCCCAGCTTCATGGAGACGTATGTGAATGGTCCTCGCCGATACCCCAGGAGCAACAGTGTCCCTAATTTGCTGGGAAGTGGCGGTGCGGTCCCCTACGGCACTTCGTAGGATCCTACGGTCTTGGCGTGCATCCGTGGGTCGCTGCGGTCCGGTCCCAGGTCGACGGGCACGTGCACCTTCCGCCGACCACTGGCGACAACATCGATGTACTGTGGAGACCTCACGCCCCACGTGTTGAGCAATTTGGCGGTACGTCCACCCGGCCTCCCGCATGCCCACTATACGCCCTCGCTCAAAGTCCGTCAACTGCACATACGGTTCACGTCCACGCTGTCGCGGCATGCTACCAGTGTTAAAGACTGCGATGGAGCTCCGTATGCCACGGCAAACTGGCTGACACTGACGGCGGCGGTGCACAAATGCTGCGCAGCTAGCGCCATTCGACGGCCAACACCGCGGTTCCTGGTGTGTCCGCTGTGCCGTGCGTGTGATCATTGCTTGTACAGCCCTCTCGCAGTGTCCGGAGCAAGTATGGTGGGTCTGACACACCGGTGTCAATGTGTTCTTTTTTCCATTTCCAGGAGTGTAGATACAGCCTACAGGAAAATTAAAGAGACCATTGGAGAAAAGAGAGCCACTTGTATGAATATCAAAAGCTCAGATGGAAACCCAGTTTTAAGCAAAGAGGGGAAAGCAGAAAGGTGGAAGGAGTATATAGAGGGTCTATACAAGGGCGATGTACTTGAGGACAATATTATGGAAATGGAAGAGGATGTAGATGAAGATGAAATGGGAGATACGATACTGCGTGAAGAGTTTGACAGAGCACTGAAAGACCTGAGTCGAAACAAGGCCCCGGGAGTAGACAACATTCCATTAGAACTACTGGTGGCCGTGGGAGAGCCAGTCCTGACAAAGCTCTACCATCTGGTGAGCAAGATGTACGAGACAGGCGAAATACCTTCAGACTTCAAGAAGAATATAATAATTCCAATCCCAAAGAAAGCAGGTGTTGACAGATGTGAAAATTACCGAACTATCAGTTTAATAAGTCACTGCTGCAAAATACTAACGCGAATTATTTACAGACGAATGGAAAAACTGGTAGAAGCCAACCTCGTGGAAGATCTGTTTGGATTCCGTAGAAATGTTGGAACACGTGAGGCAATACTGACCTTACGACTTATCTTAGAAGAAAGATTAAGAAAAGGCAAACCTACGTTTCTAGTATTTGTAGACTTAGAGAAAGCTTTTGGCAATGTTGACTCGAATACTCTCTTTCAAATTCTAAAGGTGGCAGGGGTAAAATACAGGGAGCGAAGGGCTATTTACAATTTGTACAGAAACCAGATGGCAGTTATAAGAGTCGAGGGGCATGAAAGGGAAGCAGTGGTTGGGAAAGGAGTGAGACAAGGTTGTCGCCTCTCCCCGATGTTATTCAATCTGTATATTGAGCAAGCAGTAAAGGAAACAAAAGAAAAATTCGGAGTAGGTATTAAAATCCAGGGAGAAGAAATAAAAACTTTGAGGTTCGCCGATTACTTTGTAATTCTGTCAGAGACAGCAAAGTACTTGGAAGAGCAGTTGAACGGAATGGACAGTGTCTTGAAAGGAGGATATAAGATGAACATCAACAAAAGCAACACGGGGATAATGGAATGTAGTCGAATTAAGTCGGGTGATGCTGAGGGAATTAGATTAGGAAATGTGACACTTAAAGTAGTAAAGGAGTTTTGCTATTTGGGGAGCAAAATAACTGATGATGGTCAAAGTGGAGAGGATATAAAATGTAGACTGGCAATGGCAAGGGAAGCGTTTCTGAAGAAGAGAAATTTGTTAACATCGAGTATTGATTTAAGTGTCAGGAAGTCGTTTCTGAAAGTATTTGTATGGAGTGTAGCCATGTATGGAAGTGAAACATGGACAATAAATAGTTTGGACAAGAAGAGGATAGAAGCTTTCGAAATGTGGTGCTACAGAAAAATGTTGAAGATTAGGTGGGTAGATCATGTAACTAATGAGGAGGTATTGAATAGGATTGGGGTGAAGAGAAGTTTGTGGCACAACTTGACTAGAAGAAGGGATCGATTGGTAGGACATGTCCTGAGGCATCAAGGGATCACAAATTTAGCATTGGAGGGCAGCATGGAGGGTAAAAATCGTAGAGGGAGACCAAGAGATGAATACACAATGCAGATTCAGAAGGATGTAGGTTGTAGTAGGTACTGTGAGGTGAAGGAGCTTGCACAGGATAGATTAGCATGGAGAGCTGCATCAAACCAGTCTCAGGACTGAAGACCACAACAACAACCACATCAAAATTACTATTTTGACACACAAGTTTCCTAAGCATAGTAAGATTTAAACTAACTGGGTTAATATGTTCTGCAAGTGGCTAGGAATAACGTTCTTTGAAATGCACTACCGCCTGGTAATAATAAGGTAAATACGCAACTGGTTACATACTTATTGCAACAGTCATAAACGACAGCATTGTCCGTTTTTGACATTCCTTTCCCTCGATCCATTCTGACACAAGGTCTCTTCCTTCAGAGCTAGCAGAAGCCAAAACTTACCTCCGTGATACAACAGAAATTAATCACGCATTTGACTTCACTAGATCCTAAGCGGCAGTTTCCTTTGTCAGTGACAATGAAAAGTGTTTTACTATCCACCGTCTTCGTAAGAGAAACGCAGGAAGAAAGACCACGTTCGTGCTGCATAGCGCCGGTACAATAAGAGAAATCACGAAGAATATTCGTCTCTACCGAAAACTTCCGAGACTATCTAGAACACTTGAACTAACTATGACGTTTATAAAATGTACTCAAATTCGCGAAATTACTTCTGCATATCAATAAAAAGCGTTATCATGCGAGTTATTGTAAAATATGCCCTGAAGTCAGGAAAATGTTATAATATGCGTTATAAAAGTCTGAGTTCATGCATCAGTTGAAGATACGGGTCCAGCACACCGTTTCTAGAGTGCAGTGTTCGTTATCACAACGGAAACAGAAGCGGAAAGCTACAAAATTACGGATGTGTGTAGAAGCCGGTAGTCAAACCAGTCCAATAGAAACGTATGCTAAAGCCCTAGTATGATAGGGTCGCACACGTGAGAATGAGCACTGCAGGCTAATGTACGCGATAATTATTCAGCCAAAATATCGGTCTGGTATTAGCATACAATGCTGTAGCCAACACCATCCTGCCTCTTCACACAGTGAGTTGCATTCAGTTGTTTCGTTGGCCGGCCGCGGTGGCAGTGCGGTTCTAGGCGCTTCAGTCCGGAACCGCGAGACTGCTACGGTCGCAGGTTCGAATCCTGCCTCGGTCATGGATGTGTGTGACGTCCTTAGGTTAGTTAGGTTTAAGTAGTTCTAAGTTCTAGGGGACTGATGACCTCAGATGTTAAGTCCCATAGTGCTCAGAGCCATTTGAACAATTTTTTTTTTTTTTTTTTTTGTTTAGTTGTCACAAGACTGGAGGCGGCCAGCAGACTTTGCAGGGACAGTCTGGGAATTGTAATCAGCCATACTTCTGTCAGGTGAATCAGGCGTAGCAGCCCAACTACACAGTTTACTGAAGTTTTGGCGTCCTATCGGTAAAATGTGTGTCTGCTTTCGTAATCCGATATAAATCTCTTTTTCTTCTCTTTTTTTTATTTCCTTTCACATCTAAGACAGAACTGCGGGTTGGTACGTCAGATTTGTCTTCGATTCTTCAGGGTGTTTCAAAATGAATATACAGGATTTAAGGATTTGTAGCACATATTACGTTCACCTTACAATTATGAATAATACACCAAATGAAAGACAAACAGTTTTTCTTACAATTATTCAGTGTGAAAACAGATCAGACATCGAGGCGATAGGAGAGTTGTTCCGTAACCTTCATCAATGTGGCAGGAGTAACTGTTGCAATAACACTGCATCTAAAGTCGGATAGATGAGCTGGTATCGGAGTCACATGCACATGATCGCGTCAGATGGTGTGTGAACGAGGAGGTCAGGCACTAAATGCTGTGTCAACTGGCCCCTTGCGCCCGATCCACCGGTCGGATACAACGTCGTTTAACCAGTCGCGTACTGACAAGGGAACCTCCCCATCGCACCCCCCTCAGATTTAGTTATAAGTTGGCACAGTGGATAGGCCTTGAAAAACCGAACACAGATAAATTGAGAAAACAGGAAGAAGTTGTGTGGAACTATGAAAAAATAAGCAAAATATACAAACTGAGCAGTGCACGCGAAGATAGGCAACATCATTGACATTCCGAGATAAGGAGCGCCGTGGTCCCGTGGTTAGCCTGAGCAGCTGCGGTAAGAGAGGTCCTTGGTTCAAGTCTCCCCTCAAGCGAAAAATTTTTCTTTATTTTAACAAAGTTATGATCTATCCATTCGTTCATTGACGTCTCTGTTCACTGTAATAAGTTTAGTGTCTGTGTTTTGCGCCCGCACCGCAAAACCGTGCGATTATTAGACGAAAGGACGTGCCTCTCCAATGGGAACCGAAAACTTTTGATCGCAAGGTCATAGGTCAACCGATTCCTCCACAGGAAAACACGTCTGATATATTCTATACGACACTGGTGACGGCATGTGCGTCACATGACAGGAATATGTTGTCGACCCACCTAACTTGTACACTTGGCGAATGGGTAAAAAGATTCTTCTACGTTGCCCGATTTAGGTTTTCTTGTGGATGTGATAATTACTCCCAAAAAAGTGATGAAACATAAGAGTTTGTCACATAAACTGCAAGAAATGAATCCAAAAGTCTCACACTCGCACACTTTTCCCTGTGCTCTGTCAAAACATATGTTTTTTACGTTTTCAAATTTTTCCGTGTGTAGACCGTCAAATCCTGCATATGCCCAAGCAAATCTGGTCCTGGAATTTTGGAGAGTGAAGTTGATTATGTGTGAGTGCCTGGACTTTGATAATTGTCTGAAAATAAAAAATTAAACTTTTTGCTCGAAGGAAGACTTGAACCATGGACCTCTCGTTCCGCAGCTGCTCACGCTAACCACGGGACCACGGCGCTCCTTATCTCGGAATGTCCATGAAGTTGCCTATATGCGCGTGCACTACTCAGTTTGTATATTTTGCTTATTTTTTCATAGTTCCACACAACTTCTTCCTGTTTTCTCGATTGATCTGTGTTCAGTTTTTCAAGGCCTATCCACTGTGCCAACTTATAACTAAATCTGAGGGGGGTGCGATGGGGAGGTTCCCTTGTGAGTTACGCCGGTGAGGCAGCGCACCAGCTTGCTCCCAAATAAAGATGTGTTGTTCAACTTCTTTCCATTGAGGCACGTTCCATAGCTGTAGCACATCAAGATGAGAAACATTAGTTGCAGTTGATTCACAAAAACGAAAGGCCCATAAACTTTCCGCTGGGATACTTGTTTGGGCTAAGCTTGAAAGACTCGCACTCATTCAACACGTATTTCAGTCACTCTTTCCCATTTCGTATTCTTCCCATTGTGCACAGGTATACAAAAAAAGACTGACTTGCCCTTTCATTTGATGTATTATTTTCAATTGTAAATTGAGCGTAAAAAATTCTACAACGCCTTAAAACCGGTACATTCATTTTGAAACACCCTGTACTTTCTATGTCATGAATGGAAATATTAATTTTAGCTTCGCGCCATTGTGTGGCTATACGTTTCATAACGCACTGCTACTTTTGCGAAAAGTATCTCTGTGTCTTGAAATTGTATACTCGTGTGAATTTATGTAATATCGACTGCCTGCAATGCATAATCTACCTAATTCCTAGTGACTTTTCTTGGTGCTATATCCACGACCTGAGTAAGCGTTTGTATAACTTATGGATTTTAGTAATAAAAATACTGAGAAACACGGACTACAATATCTTCTAGGATATACATAATACATAACAAAAGCAACCATTCAATAAATATGAGTTTGCAATCGTGTTTCTGTCAAATTCTCGCGCTTTCGCGGTCTAGTGATGTCTGATGGTATTACCTCCAAGACGGGTATTGCGGCTGTAATTTATTCTCGCAATAGGAATAAGAGTCACTTCATCACGATGTATTTCGTTTGTTACGCATTTCATTTTTCTCCATTGTTTTCTAAATTTGAAGCAAATCGACCAAGAACATTGAAGTAAATCGGTCAAATGCTTCTCGATATGCTTAGTAACAACGTTTCGTGTGTATTAAAAAATATGTAGCTTAAGTCTGGTGTAATATTCCTTACTGGATAACGTGGAAATTATCACGAAATGTTTTGTAGACGGTGACATTTCTCTTCTCTTAAATGTGAAGTGTACAATATTTCAGCAACATCGGAGTAAAACTGTAGATCCGTACGAATTACAAACAAATAAACAAGCAAACAAACGGACACTCATCTTTGAATTCATAGATTTTACTAGAGATGCATGCTTTATAATATATCGATAGATGACTATGTGAAGTCGCAGGGGCGCCGACATAAAAGAATATTTGGGGAGGGGTGGGGGCATTTTGGGGGTCTTGACGCGGTAAATTTTCTAAATTTTAGATGAAAAATATCGAGTTTTAATGTTTTTTAAGCGTTTTAGAGTCATATGATCTATATTAGAACCCGAAAACAGGACTATCGATAACTCGACACTCCAGGAAACTCGACAAGCAGGACACATTTTTTGGCTTTGAAACAAGAAACACTTACGGTATTTTCGTAAAAAGCTAATTTAACATACAGTAATAACCATGCTTATAGACTATTACAGAGCAGTGAATATAAAGCTCTGAAAAGACTGAAATTATATTTAAATAAATCCTAAACTATCATTAAAACAATAAAACATAAAATATTTCTGTCGCACAGTAATAGCACTTTGATTACTAAGTAAAACAATTTAAGCTTACGTTGAATAAGGCTCAGTGTTCATTAGATAAAAACAATATCTCAAAGTTAATGCTTTAATACAGTTGATAAAGTTAATACAGTATGCCTAATACTTTCAGTCAAAAATTATGTAAATAGGGGGTTTTAATTGGGTTTTACAGACTAAAAATATTTAAATATTTGAAAATAACTAATACAGTACTATAGTGATATAGTAATACAATACTAAACTAGTACTAATATTTCAAAACTGAAAATTTAACGCTATGTATGTATTTAATTCTCTATTTAGTAATGGTTTTTAATATTGCTCTAAATGCCGTTATTTGGGGTAGAGTGTCTTTAGAAAGTGCAAATGTCGACCGTCCGATTGGTTTACTAACTACGAAGTCGTTGATGACTGGTCGGATATCCGATTCATCCAAAACATCTCGGTGGGCATGAAGAACAGACAAGTTGCTCAATCGCTTCTGTCCTATTGCAGATATGACTTCAGACGTCTAAGGGTGCTACATCATCGTTCTGCTCTTGCTGTCGTGATTCGAACTACTTGGAGAAGCTTAATGCATTTCACTACTTCACATAACATTTCTCCAACTGCAGGCTCTTGTGTAACGCACTTTCTTACACCACACATGTTTTTTAAGACCAGTTGTTTTTTACTAGCGATATCAGCTAACATGTTCAAGTGTAAGCGCAGTCTCTCAATGTCTACGTCACTTTTAAAAAACTCAGTCGATTTTTCAAAACTTGTTTCATCTCTGTTTACTAAAAATAACCCCTCTTGTTCAACTGTAATGACTTGTATGAGTCCAGTTGAAGCAAACCGCTCAGTAATGCAAGATTGCACCGTTTCACAAATTTCAATGTAAATGGCTTTGTAATATTCCTTTGGGGTGTAGAAAGTGTGCGGCGAGCTGGATTCGTTGTTTCCATACTTCTTTGGTATACTTCGATTCCGAGGAAGCGAAGGATGATCAACTTGTGAAGGTTTTTCTTTTAAACACAATTCCGAAAAGTGTTCAGAACTATCACGCCTTCCATTCAATATACAAATCAAGCCCTCATATATTTTTTTCCAGATCAGCAACACTTAGATGAGAGCATTGAATTTTTTCATTGACACCCTCTCCTGGGTTCATTGCATGGCAATAAAGACGTAAAAAGAAATAAGTCTTGAATTGTAACATTGAGTGAAGGTAGCAGGCACTTTTGTAACCTGCCTCTGCTTTGTCCTCCGCAGAAAATGTTTCACAAAACTCTAGAAGTTCTTCAAAGTTTTTCAGTATTCTCAAGATACTATGAGCTAGCATACTCCATCGAGTCGGGCAAATGGGTCGTAGACCAGCTTAGTCGTTGGCGCTCTCGCAGCATATGCCTCTGAAGAGTCCCATCCTTTTGTTGAATTCCCTTACGGTGTTAATAAGTCGTTGGCTAAAGCCATAATATCCCTCATAGATGGCGGAGACTGTCTAAAACTGCCTAGTCTAAACTGTGAGCAGTGCAGTGCACATAACGTGCTTTTGGTTGTATATCCAAAACTAACTTTTTTAGTTCTGTGAACTTAGCTATCATATTCGAGGAATTGTCCTCTCAAGTTAACCATTTACAAACCAAGACGAGCAAAAATGTTTTTAAAATACTAAATAGAGTTTGTGATTCAGTGTTGTGGGTCTCGTAAAAGCCAATTAAGTCTTCATTGATGTTTAAGGAATCATCGACAGTGCGAAATGTCACTTGTTGGTGAATCGAAGAATCATTTGTTTCGTCAACCATAAGAGAGAAATGTGCGGTCTTCTTGATTGAGGCCAACATCTTTTTCAACACAGACTTTGCTAGTAGACCAATGATCTTGTTTTGAATATCATGGGACGTCCACTTATACCCAGAACATCCTAACCAACCTTTAAACCAAAATATGTCATTCATTCGGAGTTCCAACAATTGAAAAAAATTTGAGTTTACATCTTCACACCCTCTAATTGCTAGTCCGTGTCAGCATAGAAATTGTAAGGTAGTAAACATTGTCTCAAGAGCTAAACGGTCTTTCTTCATATCACCATCTAACTGTTCATTCCACTGGGAGGCCACACTTCCGTTAGTGATAGAATTTAGTTTCAGAACACTTTCTTTATGCATAAACGTATTTTCATGAAAACGGAATTTTTCCAAAGCCTTTTTCCAATTAGAAAAACCTTCAGAAGTAAATTCATCTTCTTTTTTTTAAGAAAATTGTAATAGATTTTTAGGATCTGTCTCTTTTCAGGTTTGGCAAAGAACTTTTTCGCTAGATGCTTCATGTACTGGCCATGTATATTTGATCACCAAGACTTCTGAAATGATCTTCCCTTACGTTATTGTCCAGGTTTCGGCTGTGAACGGTTTTCGTCTGAAGACGACGAAGCAATTGACGACACAATAATTGTTGGAACTTGACATGCAGTATCATCAAGTTCCAAGCGCACCTTTTTGGTAACAAATTTATCCATTGCAAACTTAATTCACAGTACACTAAGAGACTAAAGTAAATGAATAAAATGTAGTCATATAAAATAGCCCACTCGACACTAAAGTCAGAACACTAAGCACGTCTGCAGCATGCACTGTACGAAACTATCAACATTGAATGACTGCGACAGCAGTGTGGGCTTTATATAGCAGCGGCATCGTAATGTCTCGAAGCGTCAAGGCGACGCGAGGCGGAGGGTTCCAGGCGCTTCTGGTCCAGTCCTTTTGATGTCGCCGTGGCCGCAACGCTGGCCCGCCGGCGCCAGACTTTACCCGAAGGTTCACGTACCGGGACAAATTCTAAGTGTGCTCGCAGCACCGTAACACTATCATGATTCACACCACTCGTTTTCCGTTAACCTACTTAGTACCGTAATAAATATTTGTATTAACGCATTACTGAATGTCTTTTAAAAGGTAACTATCGTCAAACAAGGAAAATAAAAAATTCCAACATAATTTTGAGATTTTACAAAGCATAATATAATTAATAATTTTCTTAAATTATTAGGGGGCGCCCCCAGCTCCAAACGAATTTTGAGTTGGGTCGGGCCCCCTCAGCCTCCATGGAGTCGGCGCCTATGTGAAGTCGTAACAAAGCAGTCTGAATACACGTACGGAGACATGGTTATGTGGCGCATGGTGCCTGAATCGAAAACGTCTAAGAGAATACCAAAAATTTCTTGCATTATTACTTGAAGCCGTATAAATAACAATGAAATCGAAGCAACCTTTTTAAGTGGCTAGTTTTCCGAATAGCAACTAATTGTGGTTTGAAAGTTCACACTACGGTTACTATTTCACAAGTTTGGACTGAGCCGACATACGGAGTGCCAAGAACAGTACGATTGATATCCTGGATAAACTGTTATCTATGGTCGTGTAAACTGTGATTTAGGCTGTTGGTACTTTAACTACATTCATGCTCATAAATTAAGGATAATTGCAGAATGTGGTGCCACACAACGTGGCACTACACAAAACTGGCGCTATTAGCATAGGCACAGATCTGTAAGTCCACGGTATTGGCGATAAGTTGAGAAAACCGTCCCGAAACACATGTGCTACAAAACGCCACTGTTTCCTGCGCATGTGCCCCGACATCAATATGGGATATGATCACCATGCACACGTACGCAGGCCGCACAACGGGTTGGCATACTCTGGATCAGGTGGTCGAGCAGCTGCTGGGGTATAGCCTCCCATTCTTGCACCAGTGCCTGTCGGAGCTCAGGAAGTGTTGTAGGGGTTTGAAGACGTGCAGCGATACGTCGACCGAGAGCATCCCAAACGTGCTCGATGGGGTTCAGGTCTGGAGAACAGGCAGGCCACTCCATTCACCTGATATCTTCTGTTTCGATGTACTCCTCCATGATGGCAGCTCGGTGGGGCCGTGCCTTATCATACATCAGGAGGAAGGTGGGACCCACTGCACCCCTGAAAAGGCGGACATGCAAAATGACGTCCCGATACACCTGACCTTTTACAGTTCCTTTGTCAAAGACATGCACGGATGTATGTGCACCAATCATAATCCCACCCCACACCATCAAACCACAACCTCCATACAGATCCCTTTCAAGGACATTAAGGGATTGGTATCTGGTTCCTGATTCACGCCCGATGAAAACCCGGCGAGAATCACTGTTCAGACCATTCCTGGACTCGTCCGTGAACATAACCTGGGACCACTGTTCCAATGACCATGTACTGTGTTCTTGATACCAGGCTTTACAGGATCTAGTGTGACCAGGAGTCAATGGAATGCACCTTGCAGGTCTCCGTGCGAATAAACAATGTCAGTTCAGTCGTCTGTAGACTGTGTGTCTGGAGACAACTGTTCCAGTGGTTGTGATAAGGTCCCGAGCAAGGCTACCTGCAATACTCCGTGGCCGTCTGCGGGCACTGATGGTGAGATATCGGTCTTCTTGTGGTGTTGTACACTGTGGACATCCATTATTGTAGCGCCTGGACACGTTTCCTGTCTGCTGGAATCGTTGCCATAATCTTGAGATCACACTTTGTGGCACACGGAGGGCCTGTGCTACGACCTGCTGTTTTTGACCTGCCTCCAGTGGCTCTAGTATTCTACCCCTCATAACGTGATCAATATGTGTTCTTTGAGCCATTTTCAACACACGGTCACCATTTGCACGTCTGAAAACGTCTGCACGCTTACTCGTTGCACCGTACTCTGACATGCACAAACACACCTCTGCGTATGTGCGACAACCGCAGGTCAGATGCACCGCATGGTCATACCCTGAGGTGATTTAAACCTGCAAACCGCCCACCAGAGCGTTGTTTCACCATGTATCATCATTATATTTAATTTATGAGCATGATGTTATAATAAATAACACGCATTTGGAATTGTTGAATAACAACAAGATTTATTTTACAGCTTTAAAACATTTACACGACAGTAATTCGCTCACAGAACATGAATAAAGGCCAGAGTACTAGGAAATAATTCAATAATTCAACTTGCGACGCTTAGCACCAATATCGATCCACTATCTCAACCAAAGAGTGTATACAGGATGTTCATTTTACGTGAAGACATTGAAATATCTCGAAAACTATACATCGGATCAAAAAAATTTATAATTCCAAACTTTTTGTCTTGGATGGGAACATCCAGCGATATCCCCCCTTTTCGTCGGTGGAAGGGGGCAGCTTTGACATCTTCAATAGGAACCCCAGTTTTTTACTGCAGATTACAATTCTAAGGCAAAATCTACATACGTTTTGTCTGAAGCATTTTCTTCGTTTCGTCACAGATGGCACAGTAATCAGAAGAATAGAAATGGGCATACAATTGTAATTTATGACATGCTGCTCAGTGGTCCTTGAATATCCAATGGCACGTAGGACCCAGCTCCATGCTGCGAGGGTGGACGGGCCAGTATTTCTAATTCAGAACCACATTAGCAACGTTGTATTCCTCCGACAAATCGAACAGTTGCTGCTCGACGCACCACCGTGGCCGTGTAGTGAACTACGACGTAACAGGCAGTAGACTGCGACGGGAGCTCACTTATGCAGACGTAGAGCAGACAGCGGCTCTAAACATTGCAATACTTGCGCAGTGTTTATTGCCTACACGCCTACCTATCATTTGGAGAACAGACGAACATGTGGGTGATGAATGTTGCAACCAGAGAAGCAAAAACTGAAATGATCCTGATTTACGGAGAATGTGGAAGATATGTTGAGGCTGCTGTTGCCTTGTATGCCGAGCGTTTTCGTTCTTTTACAAGGTTGTGAACGCCTTCATGTCTGATGACAGCGTACAGACCGGCAAAAAGAAATGAAGCGAACGTTTTACAGGAAAAGCTAATAAAATAGCTGTACTAGCGGCGATGTACCACAACCCACAGACAAGTGCCCAGCAATTACTCCGTGATACCAGTATGTGCGTAGGTAGAATTTTCGCAATACTGCGTTGTCATACCATATGTCACTACACCAAGAACTTCATGGCGCCGATATACATAACTGAGTAGTGTTTTGTGAATCGGCACCTCGACAAATGCAAACGACCCGCCACGTTCTTTGTCGGGGTACTATTTTCCGATGGGTCTACATTCACAAACCATGAAAGTGTGAAGAGGCATTACTGGAGTGTAGACGGTCCGCGCTGGTTACGGCAAACTGAGCGTCAACGTCCTTGGTTAACAAAAATGGCTTCAAATGGCTCCGAGCACTATGCGACTTAACTTCTGAGGTCGTCAGTCGCCTAGAACTTAGAACTAATTAAACCTAACTAACCTAAGGACGTCACACACATCCATGCCCGAGGCAGGAATCGAACCTGCTACCGTATCGGTCGCTCCGCTCCAGATTGTAGCGCCTAGAACCGCACGGCCACTTCGGCCGGCCCTTGGTTAACGTATGGGGTGGCATCATAGGGAACAAACTCAGTGGTTCACATTTTATTGACGGCACGTTGAATGGACCCAAATATCGAACACTTTTGGAGCAGAAATTACCGGTACTACTGCAGGATGTTGCCCTGGACGTTCGATAACGTATGTGGTTACATCATGACGCTTGCCCAGCGCGTTACGTAACCGAAGCGCGGTAAACATTGGACCGTGGTTACACTGGTCGGTGGGTCGGCAGAGGTAGCCCTATGGATTGGTGCACTAGGTCGCCGGATTTGCCGTCGCGGTATTTCTTTCTGTGGGGATATTTGAAAGATAAAGTGTACCAGTAAGTGCCAACAGGCCGTGAAGACAAGGACAGACACATCAGAAACGCCTGAGCTAGTCTGCTTCTGTCTTGTGTACGGTCATCTGAAAAGTGGATCACTAAGTGTGTTGAAGTTCTCGGTATTACGTTTCAACAGTTACTCTAATTGGAAAAGTAGAGTAGCGTTCGCACCATGCCATGGCCACGGTGCGGTGTCGAGTAATCCCTTGTTCGATTTGACGGAGGAACCCACCGTTCCGAATTGGACTTCCAATTAGAAGTTCTCAAATACTGGCCTGTCCACCCTCGCTGCATGGATGTCAGATACCACGTGCCACGTGCCATTGTGTAGCGTGTGGTAAATTACGACTGTGTACTCATTTCTATTCCTGCGATTACAGTGCCATCTGTGACGAAACAAAGAATATGCTTCAGATAGAGCTGGTCTTAGGATCATAATCTGAAATAAAACATTGCCCTCCTCCACACACACACACACGAGTGAGGTGGAGGGTGTAGTGTGGTATCATTGGATATCCCCCTGCGAGGCAAACAAACTGGAAGTATAACATTTTTTGATCCGGTGTGTAGTTTTCGAGACACTTCAATGCCTACAGTTAAATATCTATGGAGAGAGCATAGCCCACCAAGCACGTTCTCACGATAAACCGCGCTAATCACTTGATTTTGGGACGACGCTGGATGTCTACAATTTGTGGTAACAGCGTAACTTGAATGTTATACATATCCACCGTGTTTTATATACGTTTCTGCACGTCGTGGTGCAGTATTGTCGTTGTAACGGATGTAAAGAGAAGAATGTGAAAGAAGTACTAGTTCCTTTCCATCGGTATACGTAACAAATGTATACTTGTTAATGTCATGTTGATTAGAGTCACGGAATTATAAAGTCTTGTATTGTAGAGATGATTCTCCGATTCTGTGACCATGTGTTTACGAGACAAGTACTAGATAAATTTGTGTGGTGTTACTGCCAGACACCACACTTGCTAGGTGGTAGCTTAAATCGGCCGCGGTCCATTAGTACATGTCGGACCCGCGTGTCGCCACTGTCAGGATCGCAGACCTAGCGCCACCACAAGGCAGGTCTCGAGCGACGTACGAGAACTCGCCCCAGTTGTACGACGACGTTGCTAGCGACTATACGGACGAAGCATTTTCTCTCATTTGCCGAGAGAGAGTTAGAATAGCCTTCAGCTAAGTTAATGTCTACGACCTAGCAAGGCGCCATTAGCCTTAGATAGCTTGTATCTAAAGAGTCTCACTTGTATCGCCACAATCTCCAGATGTCTCATCAAGAACGATGTATACAAAGGATGGATTAAAAGATAAGTACCAAAGGAGCTACGTACTTTTCTTTATAGCATTCATTAAGTCTACTGTTTCAGACCTCACTCCATCCTTCGTGAGTTAGCGCGTGCATCTTGGCCGCCTCTTTCAATTAGTGTACGTAGTGTTGGCAAGTCTGCCGACACAACAATTTGCATGTGTGTTTGAGTAAACTGCGATCATTGTATGTACATTTGTGCCATGCTCATATGCTGGTAAAATTTGTACATGACGGCTTGATTAGTTTCCTCAAATTTACGCAGTTTTTCAAATTCTTGTTGTATCTAAGTATTTCTACATGAAACAGTTTCCTATTCAGTTTCATTGTAGCGTAATTTATTAGAAAAGATCCGAAAATGTGAATCAGCACAATAGAAAATAGAAATCTTTAAAAAATTTTGTTGGCTGTCACTTCTTTTATCATTCCAAAAGTCGAGCATCGATCTTGTACTTCTTTTTGCGCATAGTGTATGTTTCTTCTTCTGGTGAGATGGCAAAAAAATGTTTTAGATACTTTACTTGTCTATAAAAAGCAGAAGGGTAGCTAGAGAAAAACTGAAAATAATAAAAGACAAATAGATGGTGCAAATCGCATACTGTGCTTACTGTAACAATTTCCTAGGCCCAATGCGTTGTTAATTCGTGACACTTTGGTGCCGTCTATAGTGTCACTGTAACGCAATTAATTAGAACAGAGATTCACAATATGACTAAGTGCAACAGAAACCGTAAAGAAGTGTTCTCGACTTTCAGTTTTTACCCCTTTACCGAAAAAACGTAAATAAAGTAAAATCTGAGTTTGATATGGTGACGAAAAAGCACAGTACTATTGCTCTTCACATCTTTAAGCCAAGCTCAGTTCCTGGCGCAGTACTGTTAAGATGTCTGTAAATCGCGTTCACAAAGTCTCACGGTACTTTTGAAAATGATGTATTTGCAGCAGCGAAGTGAACGTAGTGTTGTAGCCTATGACGAACTAAAACCGCTCTGCGAGTATACTGACACACACACCAAGCTGGATGACTGAGTGACAGTGGTGGCGACCTAAATACAGGCTGTCGAGAGGGCGTTGTGTGTGTGTGTGTGTGAGTGTGTGTGTGTCTGGCCACTCCCGTGATAGGCGGGCTTGATCCTGCGCCTACTAATCGATCTTCGCGCTTCATCTTTGCCGACCGGTGTGCTGGCGACAGCTTAACCAGCGCAGTAAAAAAAAACGCAAAAACGTTAAGCGCTATGTAGGCTAAAATATAACATCCAAAAATCATGTTACTTGGGCTGCAGTAGATGTTTTGGACAGAATTGTCGTTCTGCAGATGCGAATGCTCACTCCTTAGCTATTTGCATTCGGTGGTCGCAACCAAAGAGAACACGCAACACCTGAAACGCTTCGTCGAACTTCTGTTCCTGGGACACCCCCCCCCCCCTTCCTCATCTTCCCCAACCCCTACGGTATAGCGAAGCTCGGGAAATGCTGGCAAACTGGCGTCATGACGTCAGACTCATATAAACTGACGTCGGTGGTCATGGCTCCTGGCGAATATCCTTGCGATGTGATGATGGGCGCTCCTGGAACGGTGGTTATGCAGGTGGCATTGAAATGGACTATCTGTTGACCTCGTTCTTCACATCTGGTGACGGAGGACAGAGTTGTCAATTCGTTCAAATGTTCAATTGTGTGTGGAATCTTATGGGACTTAACTGCTAAGGTCATCAGTCCCTAAGCTTACACACTACTTAACCTAAATCATCCTAAGGACAAACACACGCACCCATGCCCGAGGGAGGACCAGCCGCACAGTCCATGACTGCAGCGCCTCAGACCGCTCGGCTAATCCCGCGCGGCTGTCAATTCGTAGGCGATTAACAGATAAGTTAGCCTTCTCCTTTCGAGTAACACTGCTGTATATTATTGTGTAAGATTTGCATTCTGTGTTCGTTACACTTATAAAATACCACAGCCAAATCGGGCCACCCACGTAACGAGGAATGTCTACGATTCTTGGCCCAACGGGTGTCTCGAGCAGCTGCCGTAAAGGTACACCTGAAACCTTCAGACGGAGGCAATAGACTGACGACGTCAATGTGGACATGTCAGAAACGATGTGTCGTTTCAGAAAATTGGGCTGTTTCCAGAATGAAATTTTCACTCTGCAGCGTAGTGTGCGCTGGTATGAAACTTCCTTCCTTAATTCCAGGAGTGCTAGTTCCGCAAGGTATGCAGAAGAGCTTCTGTTAAGTTTGGAAGGTAGGAGACGAGGTACTGGCGGAATCAAGGCTGTGAGGACGGGTCGTGAGTCGTCAGTTGGTAGAGCACTTGCCAGCGAAAGGCAAAGGTCCCGAGTTCGAGTCTCAGTCCGGCGCACAGTTTTAATCTCCCAGGAAGTTTTGGTCTGTTGGTTTATGGACGTGGTGACAGATCTTAGCTTAGTCCACGAGCGACAGTCATTTTTGACACTCGGCCAAACCCATCGGTCTTCGATGAACTGTGCTGTTAGCTCCAGGATGAGCGATTTTGGCACTGAATCAAACACTCGGTTTCGAAAATCAGCGGGGAACAAATGGCCTAGGGGGGTGCCTAGAGGCATAGCACATAGAGAGATTTTTTTAACCTAACACAGACACTTTTTAAAGCTGCATTCCCATGTCTTCATTTACCTCAAGTTCCTATAGCTGAACATCGGCTTCTTCTGCTGCAGTAAATTTATCAACATCAATGGTATTTTTTGTTTTCTTTTTTTTCCTTTCATATTCAGGCAGAGCGAATTTCACCATCTACAGTTATTTCAAATAATTATCCAAACGAGATATAGCTCTGACTTCATTACAATATACCTGAGATGACGAAAACCGCGGGATACTTTCTAATATCAAGTCGGACCTCCTTTTAACGGTCACAGTGCAGAAACTCGACTTGGCATGGATTCAACAAGTCGTTTGAAGTCCCCTCCAGAAATATTGACTCATTCTACCTCTATAGCCGTCCATAATTACGAAAGTGTTGCCGGTGCAGGATTTTGTGCACCGACTAACCTTTCGACTATGTCCTATAAATATTCGGTGGGATTCATGTCGGGGAATCTGTGTGGCCAAATCATTCCCTAGAGTTGTGAAGAATGTTCTTCAACCAGTCGTTAACAACTGTGGCACATTGTTATCCATAAAAATTCTATCGTTTTGTGGGAACGTGAAGGGATGCAAATGGTCTCAAAGTAGTCGAACGTAACCGCGATCACAGTCCATTGCATGTAAACACAGCCGCCATCAGCTTGCACTGTGCCCTGTTGTCAATCCGAGTCCGTGGCTTCGTGGGGTCTGCGCCACACTCGAACCCTACCGTCAGCTCTCACCAACCAAAAGCGGGACTCGTCTGACCAATCCACGGTTTCCCAGTCGTCTAGTGTCCAACCCATATGGTTACGAGGCCAGGAGAGGCGCTGCAGGCGATATAGTGCTGTTAGCAAAGGCACTCGCGTCGGTCGTCTGCTACCATAGCCCATCAACACCAAATTTCGCCCCACTGTCCTAATGGATACGTTTGTCGTACGTCCCACTTTGAGTTCTGCGGTTATTTCACACAGTGTTGCATACCTGTCAGTACTGTGAACGCTACGCACACGCCGCTACTCTCGTTCGTTGAGTGAAAGCCGTCGGGCAGCTCGTTGTCCGTGGTGAGAGGTAATGCCTGAAATTTGGTATTCCCGGCACACTGCTGACACTGTAGATCTCGAAATATTGAATTCCCTAACGATATCCGATATAGAATGTACGATGCATCTAGCTCCAACTATCACTCTGCGTTCAAAGTCTTTTAATTCGCGTCATGCGGCCATAATCACGTCGGAAACCTTTTCACGTGAGTCACCTGATTGCAAATGACAGCTCCGCCAATGCACTGTCCTTTTATAGCTTGTGTACGCGATACTACAGCCCTCTGCACATGGATATCGCTATCCCATGAGTTGTGTTGTTGTTGTTGTTGTGGTCTTCAGTCCTGAGACTGGTTTGATGCAGCTCTCCATGCTACTCTATCCTCTGCAAGCTTCTTCATCTCCCAGTACCTACTGCTACCTACATCCTTCTGAATCTGCTTAGTGTATTGATCTCTTGGTCTCCCTCTACGATTTTTACCCTCCAAGCTGCCCTCCAATGCTAAATTTGTGATCCCTTGATGCCTCAAAACATGTCCTACCAACCGATCCCTTCTTCTAGTCAAGTTGTCCCACAAACTTCTCTTCTCCCCAATCCTATTCAATACCTCCTCATTAGTTACGTGATCTACCCACCTTATCTTCAGCATTCTTCTGTAGCACCACATTTCGAAAGCTTCTATTCTCTTCTTGTCCAAACTATTTATCGTCCATGTTTCACTTCCATACATGGCTACACTCCATACAAATACTTTCAGAAACGACTTCCTGACACTTACATCTATACTCGATGTTAACAAATTTCTCTTCTTCAGAAACGATTTCCTTGCCATTGCCAGTCTACATTTTATATCCTCTCTACTTCGACCATGAGTTGTGTTACCACACTGAATAAAACACAACTGAAAGAAATATGTAGTCAACAAGGTACATTAGTCGGGGTTCACCATTACACTAAAAGCGAAGAAGTTCTTACATACAATCCAGTTACATACATACATAATAAAATGATGTGTCGGCAGCTGGGCCAACACCTTGTAGATCGAAGTGGCTGAAAGTGCACGCTAAACTAACGCAGACGGGCGTGAAGTACTGGAACATGAGACTTATTAATGAATAAGAAGAACAGTACGTAGCTGGAATAATATACTTAACTTTATTCTCTTGTTGGAATACATCTCTTGAATAGTAGTAAGCTATAAGCACTGATACACATGGCGCCTTGCTAGGTAGTAGCTATGGAATAAGCTGAAGGCTATTCTATCAGTCTCTCGGCAAATGAGAGGAAGACTTGGTAGGTCTGGTCGCAAGCTATGTCGTCCGTACAACTGGGGCGAGGTCTAGTCCGTGTCTTGTGACCTGCCATGTGGTGGCGCTAGGATTGCGATTACACAGTGGCGACACGCGGGTCCGACATGTACTACAGGACCGCGGCCGATTTAAGTTACCACCTAGCAAGTGTGGTGTCTAGCGGTGACACCACATAAAACATAAGTAAAGATCCTCATATTTTAAAATTCCTTTATAAAAAGGCGGAGAAATTGCAAATACGGTTCGAAACGGACCGACTGGTCGAAGTATAAATATAAACTAGGTTTTTTATCTCTTATATATACTGTTGCAGTTTTGACAGCCGTGTTACCTGTCAATAGTAGCTGTCAAAACCACAACAGTACATACAAGCGATAAAAGACCCTGCATACATACGCGAACAACAGAAATTAATAGAGATAATTAATCTAAATATTTAAAAATCGGCTGCAGCTGGAAACGCCATATGCAGCAATAAGATTATAAGACAGTGTTAGCGCCACGAGGCCGGCCGCGGTGGCCGAGCGATTCTAGGCGCTTCAGTCTGGAACCGCGCGACTACTACGGTCGCCGGTTCGAATCCTGCCTCGGGCATGGATGTGTGTGACGTCCTTAGGTTAGTTAGGTTGAAGTAGGTCTAAGTTCTAGGGGACTGATGACCTTAGATGTTAAGTCTCATAGTGCTCAGAGCCATTTGAACCATTGTTTTAGCGCCACGATGCAATATGGAAATAGCCTGAAGATAACGATAATGCCGGAATAGGTTTGAAGCTAACGTAAAACTCTAGCAATTAACAGTTATAGCAGCATTCTGGTACATTACCGTTCTTTATTATATCATTGCAAGACATTTACCATGTTGCGGGCTAAAGAGAAAATAAAATGGTTATTAATTAGCAAGGAAGCTGCTTCTTTCTCTGTTCTCTGCGTACTAAAGAGAGCCAGATGACATTTCTCAGACGATACATACATTCCTATCCCGTGTAATCAGTTATCAGAATACTCACAGCACGTTGTAGGTAGTTCAAGGCATGGTTCTGGTGTTTGTGCTTGACATAGATCACAACTTCGTCCTCATGCTGTACAAATGTGAGAGGATAACGTAATCAGTCACCTGTCTTCTTTGTAAATAAAGGATCGGGCTCAAGGGATCTCCTTGTGGTAAACCTTAATAGACGGTTCTAGAAATCTGTTGTCCGTCCGTCGTGCTTAAGCGTAAGATACAGTGGTGTAGCTAATTCAAGAACCAGCTAACTATGTCTAATGGCATACCCAGCTCAAATAGACGTGCAAACTTATGTAGACTGTCAGACTGTGGAACGCTTTTTATACTATTTAGTTTACATTCAGGACTTTCGAGAGTTGGCAGTGCACCTGAGGATGACAGGACTACAGAAGTCGAAAATGTTAGCATCACACAAATTCACTTGCACACCTGTAACAAAGATACTTAGTGAATACTGCGTGTTGATATTCCGGAAACCAAATATCCTATTGAGAAGCACTTGTAAATTAAACATCATTACAATAAGTGACGCCTCAGAAGTCTTATCACATTCCTTAAATGACGTGTTGTTTCTGATCCGAATTTGAACCGACTGTTAACCAAACAAAGCTTCCGTATCTGATCGAGACTCGGCCAGGCCTAAACAGACGTAAAATATCGAAGTGTTAACCAGTATCAGTGTACAAGGCTTAATGTCCGAACCTGGAAAATGACGATACATTTAGCACTACAACAGGAACCCCATAAATCTTATATCTCCCCAGAGAAGTAACTACGAAAGGTACGCAATAAGGTGCAACGCACAAGTGCGAAACGCCATTAAGAAAAGTACGGTATTGCACTTCTGAATCTTCTCTAGCTTCACGAATAGCAAAGAGTTTTCTTGAAATCCGTCTATCTCTCAGCGACCATATTCACTTCCGATCGTTTCCTATAGTATCCGCCAGCCTATGAAATAAACAATTCAAATTAGAAGAGCAGCTATACCATCCTGATAGCTGAAAGAACAGCTTCTCCATCTCTCCGTAGCGGTCCCATCATGATGTAATGGTTTCAAAAATTATTGAACGGTTTCATAATTGATTGAAAATATGTGGCCCAGAGACGTTTACAAGTCCTAAACATCTATGACATATTTATACACACTGTCGGCAGCCGATCGACATCCCTTGGGCATACTGGGCCGCAGTGAGCAGCAAATAGCTCACTTCCACTTGACTTTCCGTAGGAGTAGTGTGTGTGTCTGTGTGTGTGTCTGTGTGTGTGTGTGTTCGGTTTTTATTATGACTTCAGTTTATCGAAGCAAAATAAACAATTAATCTAGACCACACAACGGTAACTTAACACTCGAAATTTTATTTCAGTAAATTTGTTACAAAAATGTAAGTGCTCCTCTCTTTGCATCTACTTACTTCAATGTCAAGAAGGAGAAGACGAAATAAAACTGCCTCCTCGTTCTTTGTTTATTTCAGGACCACTGAAAATGACATGGTGTCAGAGTTAAAATTGCTTAGTTAGATACTTTATTCATAATAAGGAATACCTGGCATGAAGAAGACAATATGGAAATGATACATCAAACCACTAAACTAAACAGAAGGATTTGTGTTACAGACAGAGGTGGAGCATACATAACCTGCTCCGCAACACCCCCCCTCCCCCAACCCCAGCTACGGCATAATTACATCTATTACAGTTTTATGTACTGAAACTTATTTACTGCGATTTACTTACTGCCATAGCTCGCTTTAGTCTGTTTCTACAGGCAGATGGTCAGCGAACATGAAAACTACACACATACCCTGGGTCAATTTGCGGTATCGGCAGGTATTTGTCCATAGTAGGTGGACTGGTACTGAGTGCACCGAGACTCTTGATGCCAATTGGTGAGCTAACTTCACCAGCTAAACGGCTGGTAGAGCGGTGTTCTGGTCACACGGCCATTAACACCACATACATGACACCACGTAACAGAGCATGACATGACCGCTGGTCGACATCCCTTGGGCATCCAGCGTCTCCATGAAGAGCTCGTAGCTCACTTTCACTTGACTTTCTTTAGGAGGAGTGTGTACCTTGGTGTGATTGATTTTTATTATTACATTGGTTTCTAAAAGCAAAAGAAATAATTCGATATGTCAAAAAGTGCTAAACTGAAATTATCAAAACTTAAGATAAATCTCTTCCCGTAACTTTTTCTTGTTTACAAAATTATAAGAATTATATACGGTAAATCTCAATACATTTTTCAAGAAAAGTTTCCTGCGATAATTTATAAATGCGATTATTTCTGCAAACAACCCTCTGTCGGTCTAAGGGTCAGAATAGGCCCTTGGTATTCCTGCCTGTCGCGAGAGGCGACTAAAAGGAGTCTCAAACGTTTCAGCCTTCAGCATTCTTTATCACTGTGGCTCTGCAGTTCCGCTCATCCTCCATCTGTTGGGCGAGGACACATTCCTGAATGCGTTTTCCTCCATCCACTGTGCAGTGTAGTTTTCTGCACCGACGATGATCGTGTACTTCTTTGCGCTTCATATCCCGTCCGTTGTGATGGTCGCCATGTACCGTATTGGTTGTAGCCCCTGACTACACAGAGATCACTCTGCTGATGCCTGCAACGTTAACTCCCCACGTATGCCAAGGAGTAGATGACTGTCTTCCTGGGCACTGGGAGCCCCAACAACAGCCATCCTGCCAGGTGGCCTTTGCTGAGACTGGGTGGCATATGTGGGGAGAACACCTGGTTGGAGTGGGGGGCATCAGGGCAGATGACACGCGATGAAGCGGACGATGTCATCTCTAACCGGTGGTTCAACACTAGCACTCTCTAAGCAGTCGAGGTTTAACTTTAATGCAAAGAAGTGTGACCCCAAATCGTTCCTCTCCCTGGCCACACCATGAAGGAACACCAGGCTAAGAATGGATGCGAACCTTATTCACCCCAGTACCTTGTATGTACGAGAGCTGTGGGGAATCCTTCATGTTGATGAAGCATCAGCCTTTGCAGAACAAGTTTGTAGGACAAGTTTGGAGAGGTAGAAGGATTGTCCAAAATTCAATCTTGTTCAGTCTTAATAAAAACAGCATCCTCTGCCCAGTCACGGGCATTACCCGCCTGTGACAAGTTGGGGGATGTTTCTGTTACCATCACATCCAATAAAAGCTTAAATATGATCCAGGGTCTTCTTTTGCAGTCTTATGGCGAGCTGCGATCCAACTTAGAGTGACAAGGTGTTCATTTTGTTTGGCACGTTCATTGGGGTCCGAGAGACAATCAGGTTGCCACTATTGCCTTCGTCTTGGCCCCTGAGGGTGACACATTACCTGAGAAGATGCCGTACCACTGTGATGTAAAATAATATACTTGTATATCTCTTCCCCGAAGCGGTGCTTTAAGTGCTAGTAGTTCAGGCATATGCCTTCCTGCTGTACCTCCAGCGTAATCTGTCGAGATTGTGGACGTCCTTCACATCCCAATACCCCATGTGCTCCGCCTCCCTTCTGTGTCAACTGCGGAGAACGCCATTCCCCTTGCTCGACAGACTGCAGGATTCTACAGAAAGAAGAAAAATCATGAAATACAAGACCATGAATGCTTACACCCTGTGCGTGTGACACCCACTTATGCCACCGCTACAACTACAGTTTCAGCCCCATCAGTTCTCCAGTTTACAATTGGCTCTCAGAGCCATAAGACTCCACTTCCCTCCTTGATGGTGGGGGCACTTCTATCCCTTTTGCTCCTGAACCAACTACTTTGGGAGCAACAACCACCCCCCCCCCCCAACCAACAGGAACATCAGTCCCCCTTCTCAGCTGGAGAAGCTTAAGTCTTCTTCAGCTCCTCTCCCTAGGGAGGGGTCCCTTGGATCACTCCCTTCCGGAGTTCCTACAATTGGCAGAGGAGACACCCACCAGTGGCTGAAGCACCAACAGATAGCTGGTCGTAAGACTTCGTGGTCCTCCTCAGTCCCTGAGACTGAATCAGTAAAGCCCTCCCAACCAGAAAAACCTAACGAGCAGATAGAGAAACCTAAGAAGAAAAAGACCCTAACAACGAAGACATTGCAGTGGCACCCACACCACCTCTACCTACAAGCTCTGCATCTGAGCATGAGGTGAAGATTCTGGCGTCCTCTGAGGACCTAGATCTCGCCAGAGCTTCAGAAAAAGAGATTTGATCGCATAGGTACTCAATTGGAGGCAGCAGGTTTCGCTGAGGCGTGAACTGCCTCTTTTCTGGCTTCATCCCTTCCCAGCCTCACGACAAGGTCATCCTCCAGTGGAATTGCGGCGGTTTTTTCCACCACCTGGCTGAGCTATGACAACTGTTAAGCTTTACACCTGCTTTCTGCATTGTCCTCCAAGAAACCTGGTTTCCAGCAATGCCGACCCCTACCCTTCATGGCTATAGGGAATACTACAAGAACCATAGCGAATATAATTGAGTGTCAGGTGGGGTTTGCGTCTATGTCCTGAACTTGGTATGTAGTGAACTTGTGCCCCTCCAAACTCCACTTGAGCTATAGCTGTCAGGATAAGGACGACACACGAAATGACCGTCTACAATATATATCTTCCTCCAGATGATACGATACCCCTGAACATATTGGCTGCACTTATTCATAAACTCCCTACAGATTTCCTACTTTTGGGCGATTTTGACGCACGTAAGTCCTTGTGGGGAGGCGCCATGCTTGCTGGCTGAGTTAGAGATGTCGAAAATATACTGTCTCAAATCTGCAGCACCCACACATTTCAATGTGGTTCATGGTACTTACTCGGCAATTGATTTATCGCTTTGCAGCCCAGGACTCCTACCACCCGTCCGCTGGAAAGCCCACTGTGACTTGTGTGGTAATGACCACTTCCCCAACTGCCTGTCACTCTCCCAGCGTCATGCCCACGGACGCCTACCCAGACGGGCCTGAAACAAAGCAGACTGGGAAGCTTTCACCTCTGCTGTCACGGTTGTATCTCCCCCACACGGTACAATCGATGGGTGTTTGAGCGTGTCACCAGGACAATCGTTTCTGCCGCGAAAAACGCGATCCCTTGTTCCTTAGGATGCCGCCGGCCAAAGACAGTACCTTGGTGATAGCCAAAAGTTTCTGAGGCCCTTAAAGGGCGTAGGCGGGCTCTACAGTGACAAAAGTGGCACCCTTCCCTAGAGCACAAAATAGCTTCTAAACGGCTCTGTGCCTGCGTTAGTTAGCTTATAAAAATATGGAATCAGGGGTGTTGGGAGAGTTATGTGTCGCCCATTGGATGCCATACGTCACCTTCCCAAGTCTGGCATTTGGATGCCAGACCACGACAAGTGTCCTTGGCATTAACATCAATGGCGAGTTACCTACCGGCGCTAACGCAATTGGCGAGCACTTTGATGAGCACTACGCTCAAGCCTCTGCGTAGTTCACTGAACGTCACAGTGAACCCTATAACGCTCCATTTACAGAGTGGGACCTCCTAAGCGCCATTCCACATTGCTGTGACACAGCTCCTGCACCAGATCGGACTCACAGATGACTAACGAAGTCTCGCCCAATTACAAGTGACATTTACTCATCATCTGCAACTGGATCTGGTGCGATGGCATCTATCCATTGCAATGGCAGGGAGCACAATCACGCCATTCTTTAAACCTGGTAACAACCTACTTGATGTGGACAGCTATCGGCCCATCAGCCTCACCAGCGTTCTTTACAAGCTGTTGGAACATACGGTAAGTCGGTTGTTGTGTTGGCTCCTGGAGTCACGTGGCCTGCTGGCTCCATGTCGTGGCAATTTCCGCCAGTTACCACTGGTAATCTTGTGTCTCTCTTGTCTCCCATCCGAACAGCCTTTTCCAGACGCCAACACCTAGTTGCTGTCTCTTTCAATTTACAGAAAGCTTATGACAAAACCTGGCGACATCATATCCTTGCCACTTTATATGAGTGGGATCTCTGGGGCTCATTCCCGATTTCTATCTAAAACTTCCTGTCGCTCCATACTTTCCGTATCCAAGTTGGTGCCTCCCATAGCTTCACATATATCCAGGAGAATGGAGTCCTGCAGGGCTTCGTATTGAGTGTCTATTTTTAGTGGACATGAACGGTCTAGCAGCAGCTGTAGGGCCGTCTGTCTCTCCTTCTCTGTATGCAGACGACTTTTGCATTTTGCGAGCGGTGCCTACAGGGAGCCATCCACAAGACACAGTCCTGGGCTCTAGCCCACGGCTTCCAGTTTTCAGACAGGAAGTCGTGTATCATGCACTTCTGTCGGGGTCGAACCATTCATTTGCAACCAGAACTTTACCTTAATGACGATCCACTAGTGGAGACATATCGATTCTTACAAATGGTTTTCGATGCTCGATTGACTTGACTTCCTCATCTTTGTCAGCTTAAGTGGAAGTGCCGGCAGCATCTCAATGCCGTCCACTGCCCGAGCAACATCACCGGCGGAGTAGATAGCTGTACATAGCTGCAGCTCTACGAAGCTTTTGTTCAATCCCATACTGACTATGGTTAATGGTTCAGCGGCGCCCTCAGCGTTGCGGTTGCTAGACCCAGTGCACCACTGCTGAGTTAGCCTAGCAAAGGAAGCTTTTAGGATGAGTTCAGTGACCAACGTACTGCTGGAAGCCAGAATCATTCCATTAGAGATCAGGCGTGCACAAATGCTCGCCAGTTACGTTGCACACATTCATCGCTCTCCTGAGCATCCAAATTAGCGTCTCCCTTTCCCAACCACGGCAGTTCATTTTCCACATGGATGTCCCATGTTCATTACGATTGAGGTTCATGTCCAATCACTTCTGACTGAACTGGTGTCCTTCCCATTACCACCTCTCCTCGAGGTCCATTTACGTACACCTCCATGGTGTAAACCTAGGCAGAAGCTTTGTCTGGACCTTTCACATGGCCCTAAGAATGCAGTTAACCCTGTGGCTTTCCGCTGTCGGTTCCTCACGATTCTTGACGAATCCTGAGGCTCTGAAGCGGGTTACACCGATGGCTCGATGGCTGATGGACACGTTGGCTTTGTGTATTTTAACAGAGGACATATTGGACAGCACTTGTTGCTAGATGGCTGCAGTGTCTTTACTGCAGTGCTGGCGGCCATATTTCTTGCGCTTGAGCACAGCTGTTCATGCACTGGCGAGTCGTTTCTCCTCTATAGTGACTCCTCGAATAACCTACAACCTATCGACCAGTGTTATCCTAGCCAACCTTTGTTACTGACCATTCAGGAGACCACCTTTGCTCTGGAACGGTCCAGCCGTTCAGTGGGGTTTGTCTCGATCCCAGAAACGTCGTTATCTGAGGCAATGAACTTGCTGGCAGGCTACACGGAGGCCGTTTCTGGAGATCGGCATCCCTGTAACTGACCGGTGTTCATTATTACGCCACAAGGTTTTTCGGCTCTGGGAGACAGAATGGCGTAACCTCAGTATGCATGACAAACTATGAGTCATTAAGGAGACTATAAATGAAATCCTCCACGCGAGCCTCTTGCAGGGACCTTTGGTTATCTGCTGGCTCCACATTACCCACGGCTATCTCCTGCGCCGTGAAGACCCACCTCAGTGTCGGTGCGGCGACCAATTGACGGTGGCCCATATTCTTTTGTGCTGTCCTACTTTGGCTGCCCTGTGACATAATCTTCGATTAACTGACTCGTTACCACTCATTTTAGCAGATTACGCCTCATCAGCTGATTTTTTAAGTGAGGGTTGGTTTTATCGTTTTAGCGCAATTTTTAGCGCATGTCCTTTGTCCCTCTGTGTCCTCGACCCTAGTTCTTTTAGGCTGGAGGTTTGAATGTGTTGCAGAGTGGTTGCTTATCCTTTTTATTTTCATGATCAGCCAGCCACGGTTATCTGCTTTTGTCCATTGTAGTGTTATTTTGCCCTTCTGTCGTTCTTGTGGTTTTTCCGTTTTTCCCAGTTTTGTGTTGTAAGTTTCGTCTGTTTTATTCTCACCCTTGTGGAATTGTTTTAATCCGAACAAGGAACTGGTGACCTAGCAGTTTGGCCCCTTACCCCTCCCCACTCTCTCTTTAAACCAACCAGCGAACCATTTACTGAGGGTCAATATTTACGAGAGTAACTGGACCTCACATACCTGTACGCCAGTCTGTTACATTCTACTTCAGCAGATCATAACACTTTCTCTCTGGCCTCTGTAGGTCTCCCAATGAGATTAGACCTTGGCCTTCTCTTTGCTCTGAAATTATTAGTACGTCTTTGGTCCATTCCCATACCCATTTTGGTATGACACCTGAAAGAAAGGAAACTTATCACTATCACCGTCATCCTTCAGAATGAGAGATTATACAAACTAATCCCCCACATACAAAAACAACATTGTATCGATCCCTCAATAGCCACAAAACAAACAAATACATTAAAACATATTATTCATAGACAAAATGAAATTGGATGACTCCCTAATAATCTACACAAGAACAAATTAAGTGCAATACAAGCAGACAACAATCTCAAATCTTATCTGTCTAAATAGCCTAAGGACATAGGGTATTGTAGAAGAACTCTGGTCATCAGCCGTCTATTTCTTCTTTGTTCCATGATGTTTCGCATTCTGTGCTGTAGATGCTGCTGCTACATGTGGCAATGCACTGACAGCTCCTGTAAAAGGCTTTATATGCTCCATGTAAATAATCTAAGTCTTCATTGGCATCTGTATTTTAACACTAACAGGTGATGTCATGTCCACTATTTGATATGATCCATGGTATCAGATCAGAAATTTCTTTGTTTTGCCTTTTAGTGTATGTAGTAAATAACGGAATAAAGACAAACATGATTTTATAACAACTGATAGAACAAGAAAAATTAATGAAGGTAAGTGTAGAGAAAAGAATAAGTATCTTCAAAAATTTAAGATAAATATTGAAGATAAAATAAAATATGAACATATTTTTGGGGCCCACTTATCAGATGGGTTTTAGTTTAATGAATGTAAACATTACACATAAATAAATAATGTAAATGTAAAACATATACATTAAATGTAATCATGAAACATAAACATTACACATAAGTAACTTCCTATCAGATAAAAACTGTGTGCCAGACCAACATTTGAGTGTCAGTCCGGCTCAGGTTTTAACTGCCAGGAAGTTCCATGTCAGTGCAAACTCCACTGCAGAGTGAAAATCTCATTCTGGAAACATCCCCCAGGCTGTGGCTATCCCATGTCTCTGTTTGCAGAAGAGGTTCTGTGAAATTTGGAAGGTAGGAGAATAAGTACTGGTAGAATTGAAGCTGTGAGGATGGGTCATGTGTCGTCCTTGGGCAGCTCAGTTGGTAGAGCAATTGCCTGTGAAAGGCAAAGGTACCAAGTTCCAGTCTCGGTCCAGTATAGTATTAATCTACCAGGAATTTTCGTATCAGTGCAAAAATCTCATTCATTAAACATAAGTGTTAGACATAAACATACAAAAGAGACATTAAATGTAAATGAAAAAAAAATATTTAACATAAATGTTGAATGTGAATGTTAAACATCAAATGTTTAACATTTAAAAAGAACAGAATATGAGATGAATAAAAAAGATGATAAACCAGTTATCGATAAAATACAAAAAGTTAGCCAAGTAATTGAAGGATTAGGATAAAATATCTTGAAAAAACTGAGGAAAATATCGAACAACTGGTTTTCTATAATTGACTTTATTTAGACGACTTTAATTACATTCCACTAAATAAATAGGTTGATGATAAGCCTGCTAAGTATGACTACACATTAAGTGAATCAGAAATAAATAATTTCTTAGAGAATTTCAGAAAAGATAGAACAAAATTAGAAGACAAGGAAATAAAAGTGAAAGAATGTTAGAAATTATCAATCACTGTGAAGGCCCTATCTTTAGATTGAGACCTGTTGGTGCTTATAAATATATTAGTAAATTACCATTAGAATTCATTGATGATAAAATAAAAATTGGTAAAAAAACAATATGAAGAAACAGATGGATTAATGAAACTTTTAAACAGAAAACAAATAACTATAGATGATTGTGGAACAGAATTTGAGATGCTTAATTTACAAAATTATGTAAGAATTTTATTTGATTGAATTGCAGTATATAGTGAAAGTAATCTAAATAAAATAATATCAAGTAGAGGCGGTAAATATAATTATTTGATAAAAACAATTGTTGAAGAATATTTTGCTAGTTCATTAGAAAGATATCTTAATGATTCATCAGAAAAAGTGGTTTAGTAAAAAAAAGTATTCAGAAACAGACGTCAAATATGTTTGGATGGATCATGTTTGTCAGTTAATTGATACATTACCAGTATTCCATGGAGAAGAATAATTTGGAAAAAAAATAATCATAATGAAACAGTTAAGCTAGGACAGATGGTAAAAAATAAATTTAGTGACTTCATGATCGATGTTTCAAAAGGGATTCCATATTTGAATAGATTTTCGAATAATTTACCACAAACATTTTCGAAAAACATGGTAAAGGATTGGTAAATACTTTACTTAACAAATTACAATTTGAAATGCATCTTCCAGGCTATCGATTTTGTAGCATGAGGACCAAATTAGAATAAAGATTAGCTAGATGAGATCAAGGAATTAATCGATTAGATGAAACATGTAAACAACATGATATTTCTTATAGAGATAATAAAGAATTAGATAAAAGACATGAACCTGATATAAAATTTCAGTTACCTGCAAAAGAAGGAACGAATGCATATGATACTTCAGTAGGAGAAAAAATAGCTTGAAATCCCGTTAGAGGAATAATGTATGGAAAAGAAATCAGGAATGGTCTTATAAGTTGAAAAAACTGTATGGGGTTTATAAATATTCTTTATATTTTTCAATCTAAATAAATGAATAACTTTTCGATTGATTATACTGTGCTACCAAGTGGCAAAACTAGACAAAAATCAAGAGAAAGAAAGAAAGGGAAAACACTGGTGGAAGCATATTTATTTCATAAACTGTTCTTGTGGTGAATAAGATCCTTGATTATCTAACGAAAAAGAAATAGGGTTCTGGACTAACTAAATATGAAGGTGAAATTTTGCCACAATTATTAGCTGCATTATCTTATTTAACTACAACTGGTTCACTTGCTGATGGTTCTGCAGCAATCGCAAATCCAATTCTAAATAAGAAAAAAGGTGATAAACTTTCAGAAGAACAAAAAAGATATAATTTGGAAATGAAAAAGAAAGGAAAAGGAGTAAAAATAATTACAAAAAATAATGAAAGATTTAATAATCCCATTTCTAGTTTTGACATACAAGAATAAGTTAAACAATAAAAATTAATCATTTTAATGGCATTTTTTGATTGACAAAAAGCCTCAAGTCTGTAAAAATTTAGAATGATGAATAGTAAATTCAGATACTTCTGATCATGTTGGAACTCATTGGCTTTGTTTTTATAAAAATAAAAATATGATATTTGTTTTAGATTCATATGAAGGAAATAACCCAAAACAACTTGTTAACTATTTGGGAAGAAATAATCTTTATTACAATATTGAAAAATACTAAATTTCTATGAAGTAATTTGCAGACATCTATTTTTAATTTTTGAAACTTCTTTGCATAAATTATAAGTTTAATGACCTAAATGTAATAAATAGACATTTTTGGAAATAAAATCAATAACGTTTTTTCAATCATTAGAGCCTAAGACTTTTCAATCAATAATCAAAGACCTTCAATCTTCAGTACATGCACAAATAGATGGTTAATTAGACATGACAAAAACAGAATTAAACTGGATTTTTAAAGTAACTGAAGGTTATGTTGGTTTTACAAATTTGAGACTTGAAAATGTAAATTACCTAATTCATGCAAAAGATATAGTGAACAATGTTTACAGAATTAGGTATCATATGTTGTTACAAAATCTGAAGAAACAAGTATTGTAAGGCAATTCAGTAATTATGTCAATAAAGAAGAGATAAAATACCTTTTTACAAACAACGAGTACAATAAAATGCTCACAGATTTAACAGAAAGAAATAGTATTTATGACAGTGTTATGGTACATCATAATAAAGATACAAATGAAGTGCAAAGAAGTCTTCATCTCACATTTATTAAAATAGAGTTACTAGAAAGAAAACTTAAGTAATTACATTCGAAATTTAATAATGTAGGTGAGAAACGTGGTACAGATCTAGAAGTACCGAAGTCTTTAGAATCAAACAATTAAAAGTAATTTCATTTTTTTTTATTCTTTGTAAATGTAAGAACAATAGTCATATTTACTGTTTGAAGTGCAAAAAGTTTACTGAAACACTTCGACCTCATATCTTAACAACTAAAAATGGAAAAGCAAGGAATTGAAGGTCTTTTTACAGTTTGCAAAGCCAAAAAGAGTAAATACGTTGGGATAATTTTGCATGTGAAGGTGTTGTCTCTGAGATGCCCCATTCAAATATTTGAGAACACGAAAGTAAGCGAAAAAATTTTACATTTATCATTATTAAACTTTTAGTGCATTAAAAGCAGTTGTTGTTAAACGATTTAACAGAACACTCAAAGAAAAGATGTGGAAGAACATTGCTTTTCAAGGAAATCATAAATGGGTTGATTTAGTTTGTAAATTAATTAAATATGATTACACAAAACAATCAACCTAAAACCTAAAACATGGCCCGAAAAGATGTAAATGAAGAAAATTAAAAAAAAGCTAATGCTTCTGTAACTAATTTATTAGTTACTGAAAAAGAATATAAAATTGGTGATAAAGAAAAAATCAGTAAAACTAAAGAAATTTTTGAAAAAGAATGTACAGGAAATTGCTCATTTTTTTAAATCACACATGAATTCAAACCAATGAAAGGAAATTTTTATGAACAAGAATTATTGAAAATTAGGTTCCCAGATTGTTGAAAAAGGTTTGATTTACATATGTAATAAAAGTTATGTTAAATGGTTAGGTTTCAAAATTCACACAACAGTTGTTTAAAAAAACTATAGTAAATTTTAAAACGTTATAAGAAATTTTATATTTAAGTGGAGTTCTTTACTGAAAATTTGGACATGTTTAAAACAGAATATAGTTTTCAAAATGTATATTGTTTCATTATGAAAGATAGCGTTTATTTTGATATTCAAATAAAGGTTAAGAAAAATGACTAAATGTCAGAATTATTACATGGTTTTAAATTTGAGTTGGTGGAATTTAATGATGGATTTAGTGAATTTTGTTTATTAGAAGAACATTAAAATTATTATAAATGTTATTTAATTTTTAATTATGAAGAAAGTACTCGGAATCATTGTTTTATATTCTAGCAAATGGTTGCTAGATTATTTATATCTTCAAAAACTTGTTCTGGTGAATATACAACCAATGTATTGAAATAATTTACCTCATTATCAATTCCTAAAGTTTCTTTCATTCGTTAATATAAATATATTGAATTTGGTATATACATAATTTTCAAAATTCTTTACAATTTATATGTCTATTTAAAATTATATATATATATATATATATATATATATATATATATATATATATATATATATATATATATATATGATTTTCCATTTTTTTAATTCAGAATGAATAACTTCATATTCATAATGACAATATATAATCATAAAATAACAAAAGTAGTTCTTAAATATTCATCACTTAATTTAATAGGAAGATGTGGTAATTATGTATTTATTTCTTCATGTATTTATTCAATTAGTCTAACTGCATCATGAATCAATTCTCTGAAAACTACAATACTACTATTTTGGATTTTATTTCAATTTTCTATTTGAGGTGTTTTCTCATTCATTTTATTTTCACCATGTTTTTAATGGATAGTAAATCATCATGCGTAACCCATTTTTAAATTTGTTTGCTTGTTCTCTTTTAAATTTGAAAATTTAAGAATATACTCCAGATTCAGTAATAAACATTGTTTTCTTCTCAGTAAAAGTTAGATCCACCGAATTAGAAGGTCTGAAATTTTCTAAGGTTGTTTTGTTATCTCCATGTAGTACGTCTTAGAAGCTTTGACTATTTTTTTATATTCTAAAAGTACAGCTTCATCTATGCTTTAACACAAGGATTATTATTTTCATCAATTATTATTAGAACACTTTTGTGATCGTAAAAGAGTTTATTAGATCCATATGCGACTCCATTTGTATATAAAAAGATGTAATATACATATTTTAAGTCTAATAAACTTTCTTCACATAAATGGAAAGCGAAAATAAAATGATTTGTTTACTGTGAGCTTCTTTGTAATTCGTAGATAAAATCATTTATTTGTGAAAATGCGGAAAAGAAGTTAAAAAATCCCGCTAAATGTATTCATAACTATGATCATTCAAAAGATAAGAAATTGGCTTTAATACATCAAAAATATAAAGAAAGTGACTGTCTAAAAAAGTTGAATGTTTTTTTTTGGGAAATGCGTTTCTAAATTTTATTTACCAAGGCATCATAAATACCATATCATGAAAATCATTAAAAACCAATAGCATTTTTGTTTTTTAGTCAATCTTCTGTGCAACTGTTAGATTCTCTTAAGAAATTGTTTTTGCTTCCTCTACACAACTGTTTACTTCTAATAAGAAATCATTTTCATCATCTTTTTGTTTTATTTTTTAGTAATTATAATAACCGTATGCAAGTGTATTCATTCACTCTTCCAATTCAACACCTTTATCATTGTCAGAACTTAAACAATTTCATTGCATTCAACTGCATATAATTCACATCTAAATGCTCTGATTAAATTCCTTTTTCTCTAGTGTTATTTTTATCAGTCATCAAAAGTAATTTCATTTAACGTAATTCATTTGTTAAATACTTTAGATTTTTTTCTCTTCTTTGTCACCATCATTATAAGTACACATTTTTGAACTTAAACTAACATCTTATAACTTAATTCTTCCCCAGTTTTCATCTTTCACTTTTTTTGCACAATTCCATATATATTAATATATTACCTTTTGAGTAGTTACTTGTAGCATATTCGTTTATTACTTATTTCATGTCTTTATAGAAATCTTTAGTTCCTACTTCGTAAGTGTAAGAAACAGTGTGACATAAATCAAAATTTTCACCACATTATTTCATAACATTGGAATATTATACATATTTATTTTCGAAATATCTAGAATACTTATTCCAACATAAAATAGTTTATTGAGCATTATTCTACTTTCTTTATATGAACTGCTACTAAATTTTCGGGAAATACCGTAGTACATCCATAATTTGGTTTTGAAATATAACGTGTATACTTTTCTGGATCTGTTTCAATTTTAATATTTTGCCTATTTCTAATATTTTCCTCTGATTTTCCAAACACTGATGATTTGTTAACTTGTAGAAATCTTTTTCAAAATATTTATCTGCCTTTTTTCTCATTTCTGTATTAAAATCAATATATCTCTTCAACCAGTTTGATTGTTCAAATGATAAGTCTCTATGAATTTTCTTTAATTATTTTACAAGATGTAGATATGTCTTAACGTTTCTGTAATGTAAAACATATTTTTCTTTATTATTTACAGTTATTTCCTCTTAAGGTGCTAAAGATGAATCTTTACATACAACGTATAATTTTCTTGTATACTGTAATGTAACAACTAAAATAAAAACATATTTATAGTCACTTGTCATTTTAAGTACTTTTTTTCAGCACTAAAAATTTTTATTCCATCCACTCGAATTTTTTAAATGGTAAAAACACAGACATTGCCCAACCACATAAATAATTTGCTTCTAAATATGCATTTCTTTGGCATCAAATTTTTCATATATCTGTTATTTGATTTAGCATTTCTTTTATAATTTGAGATATTCCACCTCGAATCCCTTTCTCAAGAAATAAACTCATATCATTACAATGTAATAGATCTAAGCCAACCTTTGTCATTTTTAACAGAGAATCCAAAGATAATGATGGAACTGATATAAACCAAGATGTTCACGGTTATAAGATTTTATACATTTATCTCTAAAATTTTTCAAAGATATCTGCTAAAATTAAAACACCGGATGTTATATAATTAAGTATATAGTACTAAATTTATAACATTGAATTTTTTTCAAAACTGTTTTTGCCCTTTCATAAATTTCATCAGAAATATATTCATTATTAACCCTTGAAAAAATCACCTTTTTTCGGTAATTTAGTTTCTTGTATTTTTTCTGTAGAATCCATAGATCTGTATGGGTAAACTGCTTTTCTAATTGTTAAATCTAATTGTTCACCTTCAAAATATTTTGCATTTCCTCAACGTTTTTCTTCCGTAATTTTCAAAGAAAACTTACCAGTACTTGATGCCATACTTTTAAATGTATCTAAAAATCTTACAGTTAATCCATCTTCTACATGTTAATATAAAGTATATATTTTTGTTCATTATTTGAAACTGCATCAGTATTTTTATAATCACCATTAGAATATTTAACATAATAACTCAAGAAACTGGTTAATGTTTCTGATATTTGTTACTATAAAATTTTTCAGGATTTGGTTGACTTGTTTGAATACCTTTCAGTAAACATTCCAAATCTTCATAAATTACAAAAGGAATTTGAAATGATTGATTGCAGTTTTTGAATTCAATTTTTTTGAAGTCTAAACGGCTTATCTATTTTTACTTCTTGTTATTATTTACAATTGTCTGCATGATTGCTGAATTTTTGCTATGAATCTTAATATCTTAAACATTATCACCAAGATACATTTTCCATTGTGTTTGCTTGTTTGTTCACTACTTAATCTAGATAAATCTATCATCTAAAACAATGTGAAATATTTTCATTTAGGATTAAAATAAGATTAACATGTTTTTCCTGTTTGTATTGTGTATGGTAAAAAGGATATATAATTTTTCCTTCTTCAGTACTTTAATATGCATAAACATTAATTGAAATATTTGAGCTCTTTTCAAATTTTGGAATATCTTTTAACTGAACTGGAAAATTAATTTTCTCTTTTTCCAGAAATTTCAACTTTTTCTAATCCTAAATTTTTATAAATTACTAACTTTTTCTGAATTTTCATCTAAAGCAGATTTTATAACACACAGAAAACATTGTTGATCTGTGTTTTTTACATTAAGTATAGATTGCTATCTTTATTTACTTTTGGTAAATCGGTATATGAAATACCAAAAATCGGATTGTGTCTATTAACAATTAATTCTCAACTATCTATATAAAATAAAGACAAACCAAACTTTTTCCTTTCCATTTCTTCCATTTCAGTTAATAGTTTATTCATTGATTTTTGATAATAATCTTCTAAATCGGATGTTATTAATAAAACTTGATTAGATGTTTTAAAATGAAATTCTTGTACTTAATTTTGTCTCTTAAAATTACAATAAAATCTCCTATTAACTTTCACTGCGATTTATTGAATAAAAATATTCTTTAATTTGGTGATTATTCTTTCTTTAATTTGATTAGAAAATTCTTGTTGCTCCACAATACTATCAGTATCATTAATTCCATAAGACATTATTCTTGGTGCAAAAGCAGAGGATCTTCTGAAAATTCATTTAGTTGATTTGGAAAACTCTTTATCTAGAAAACTGAAAACCAGTAAATTTTCCTGATAATCATTTTGGTTAATTTCACAATATTTATCTACTAGATGTTTTTGACAATAATTATCATTATCGTTATTAATAGTTTTCTCCAATCTATTGGTAACATCGATTATTGTTGTCTTTTAAGATTAGAATGATTTTTTATTTTTTTTCTCTTACAGAGTTTACAAATTTCAAGATTTTTTCCTCAAATCGTTATAATTATTAATTTTATCTTCAGTTCCTTTGATAATATCAATCAATTGACTTTCTCTAAATTCAGAATAATTATTCTTTTTTTTTGCTTTACTGGTGTGATGAAGTTCTTTCACAGATTTTTTATTGAATTCATTATTGTTGTCAATGTTATTAATACTTTCAAACAGGATTTACAGTAAAGTCAATTAATTTTTCTTTATTAAGTGTTGAATATTTCTTCAGTCTTTCTGTTTGTTTTAGAGTTTTAGAGTTGGCTCTTCTTTCTTTCTTTATTCATTTCTTACCCATTAAAATAATCAACAAATTTCTACAGATCTTCTCTAGTTACATTTGGGTAACCATTTTCTTTACAATAATTTTCCAAATCTTTATATCTCAATCCAAACTTTTCTTTGAAATAATTTTCTAAGCTCTTAAATATCTCAGCTTTGTTGGCCATCTTTCATTCCACTGTATTTATAGAGAAGAAAATTTGATTTTTTTTGTAAAGTTTTTAGGTTAAATTATGCTTGAGAGTATTTGGTTCTTATTTATAAGGAATAAAATTTATTAGATTTGTAACTTTCTAAATATGAAATGAGAGTTTGATTTTTTTTTCAATATAAGCAAATGAAATTTTTTGGTTCTTATCTGTGTAGTATCTTTGTAGATGTAGATGCAGATGTACATGTAGATGCTGAATACCATTTTCCGCCAGACATTTCTGTCATCACACTTCAGAACACAAGGTAAAATGCCGCCAAAATCAGGAGACTTGTGAAAAACTGATACAAAAAAAAGGATTTTGAGGCACAAGATTATATACTGAGTATTGTTTATTTAAATCACAAGTGTAATTTGTGTTGCACTAACTCTAAAGGTATTTGTATTCCCATTGTTGTTTCTATCACTAACATAGTCACCTATCGCATAAGCTGTCTCTATCAATAATTACATCCTTCCTGGCAATTTTGAAATTAAAACGCCGACCATTCCATCAGTCTCTAATTTTCAACACTATGATTAACTCCAAATTTGAACCAATGCAAGTTAATCTCCAGTTTTAAACAGTGATCGCACTGTCCTACTACACTGAAGAGCCAAAGAAACTAGTACCCCTAATTTCTTGTATGGCCCCTGCGAGCATACATAAGTGCCACAACACGACGTGACATTGACCCAACTAATGTCTGAAGTAGTGCTAGAGGGAATTTAGACCATTGCATAGGCATTCCAGATATTCTCAATAATGTTTATGTCTCGGGCGTTTGGTGGTTAGTGGAAGCGTTTAAACTAAGAAGAATGTTTCTGGAACCACTCTGTAGCAATTCTGTATGTGTGGTATGTCGAATTGTCCTGCTCGAATTTCTCAAGTCCGTCAGAATGCACAATAGACATGAATGTGTGCAGATGATGAGACAGAATGCTTACATACGTGTCATCTGTCAGAGTCGAATCTAGACATGTCAGGGGTCCCATATCACTTCAACTCCACACACCCAACACCATTAGAGAGCCTCCACCAGCTTGAATAATCCCCTGTTGGCATTCAGGGTCGGTGGATTCATGAGGTTGTCTCCATACCCGTACATGTCCATCTGCACAATACAATTTGAAACAAGACTCGTCCGACCAAGCAACATGTTTTCAGTCATCAACAGTCCACTGTTGGTGTTGATGGGTCCAAGCGAGGCGTAAAGCATTGCATCTTGCAGTCGTTGATGGTACACGACTGGACCTTCGCCTCCAGTGCGCATACCGATGGTGTTACTTTGAATGATTCGCACGCTGACTCTTGTTAATGGTCCAGCATTGAAATATGCAGCAATCTGCGAGAGTCGCACTTCTGTAATGTTGAACGATTCTCTTCAGTCGTCGCTAGTCCCTTTCTTGCAGAATCTTTTTCCGGTCACAGCGATGTCGGAGATTTGATGTTTTACTGGATTCCTGATAGTCACGGTACAGTTGTGAAATGGTCATATGAGGAAATCCCCAACTCATCACTATCTCGGAGATGCTATGTCCCATTGCTCGTGCACTGACTATAACACTACGTTCAAACTCATTTAAATCTTGATAACCTGCCACTGTAGTAATAGCAACCAATCCAACAACTGCGTCAGACACTTATTGTCTTTCACATGCGTTGCCGGCCGCAGTGCCATATTCTGCCTGTTTGCATATCTCTGTATTTGAATACGCGTGAAAGATGATATGTAGAAACTATAAGCAATTACTTTTGTTACACACACGAAGATAGCGCTTCAAAAAAACAAAATGAACAAATATTAGTCTTTCATATCCCGTCCAACGTGGCGTCATCAGTGCTCGGCGTAACTTGCAGGCTCTATATTCATACTGCATCTTAGGCAACTAAAAACAAATTGAATCTCAAGACAAACTGATTCCCTCATATGTTTAAATGATCACACTCCATGAGTTAGCCGGCCATTGGAAGTTCCACGCCGATCGTATAGACTACTTGTATGATCGTATCCTTTTTAAACTGTTTCAGGTTAATCAATCTGAACCAGACACTGTTCACCACAGTGGGAGCGCTGCTGCTGCTTGGGCTGTGGCGGGTCCTCGCTGCCCATTTAGGACCGTGACCACTGCGCAGCTGCCCGGCTGCGCCGTCAGACTCTCGAGTGCCTCCTACACAGCCCGTCTGTCGTAGCGCACAAAGTATCATTCATGTCGCCAATATCAATTTCTAATATCAGCTAACATCCTTATGTGGCCTGTTACAAGGGAATTCTTTCAACTGTTACATTTCCATATTGCAAATGTAAATCGCAATAACTATATAAACTATTATATTTATTTTTCTAATTACATATGCCATTAAGATGACTTCTATCACTACTATACCAGCATAAATACTGATTTGGATTTTTATTATAATGTTCACTATTGTATGTATTATTTCAAACGTTTCTTACACAGCAATATAACATATAACAGAAGACCAACTGTTTCTTGCCGTGTGGTGTGTAAGAACTGAACAAATACAAAGATGTTTATAGCACATATAAAAAAAATTTAAATGATACATCAAAATTTCCTCCAGTATTCTCGTTACAGCCTTTTTTGGTGTGCAGTACGTTCCTGTCTTACGAGGGGTGTTCAAATACTAATGCAACACTTTTATGCTGAAATCAATTTGGTTTCATTTAGGATTCCAACACACTACATTATTCTCAACTCGTTTTACTGCAAAACCCTATTTTTAAACATATTCTCCGCTCAGTGACACGACCTTACGCCACGATGAGTCTCGAGCGTGCGAGCAATTCCGCACATATGGTCATTTGTTGCTCTTTATGGTCTCTTCTCAGGCGGCCAGGAACACAACAGGAACACACCTTTGAATGACCCACGTGGTGGACGGGTGTGTCAGCACTACCCAAACGGACGTCCAGCTGTGCAGCGAGGTGTTTGATTGAGATCCGTCGGTCACCTCGAGTGAGAGAGTCCGCACGTCCCAACACTGCAGGAGTCACAGCTGCGTGCGGCCGGCCGAAACGCGGGACATCGGACACGTTTGCGCCATCTTGTTGCAATGATGACAGACGCCTCACCCAAAGACTCACCGTGCTTTTGTTAGCTGCTAGGGCTCCGTAGACATTCTGCAAGTGTCTACAAATATCTGCAATGCTCTGGGTTTAGGCCAAAAGAAACTTAAATGACAGTTCTCTACTTGGGACGCATTTTGGAGGGCATTTTAGAGGCAACATATAGCGCCGCTACATGCCGGAACTTAATAAACTATAGGGGCTGAAGCGGGACTATTCTACGATGTCCCACAACAAATTCCGCATTTTTTTCAACCGAAATTTGTTGAATTAATTGTTTAATGCCTCTCGTGTGTATAAAATGAGTGAGCATTTTTTTGAGCACGAAAATAACAATTGATGACAGAAGCAAATAAGATAGAAAATCTAAAGTGGCAATAGCAAGGAAAGCGTTTGTCTAAAAGCGAAATTTGCTGTGTGAACAGCCTTGCCGCAGTGGCAACACCAAAGTTAAGCGCTGTCGGGCTTGGGTAGCACTTGGATGGGTGACCATCTGGTCTGCCGAGCGCTGTAGCCAAGCGGGCTGCACTCAGCCCTTGTGCTGCATATTGAGGAGCTGCTTGATTGAGAAGTAGCGGGTCATGTGATGAAAACTGACAAAGGCCGGGATAGCGATATGCTGACCACACGCCCCCCCATATCTGCAACCACTGACGTCATGGTCTGAGGATGGCTGGGCGGTCGATGAGTACCGTTAGGGTCTTTCGAGACCTGTTCACACGGAGTTTGCTTTAGTAATGCTTATAAAGGCGAGCGTCTGTTTGTTTGCTTGTAATTCATACAAATATACAATTTTATTCCAATCTTGGTGTAATTTTGCACATTTTACCTTGAAGACTAAAGGAACCTCACTGTCTACATAAGCTTACGTAATCTGACTTGATACTTACATGTATATAATATGTAAAGGGCAAAAATTGTTACCAGAAATCTGTAAAAATTCTTCGCTAATTTACTTCAGATTTCTATACGATGCCGTAATGAACATTTCTGCGGTCATAGGATATATACATTTTTTTAATATACACGATATAGAGGGTGATTATAATCAAAGTCAAGCTCTCAAAACGCTGTGGAAATAACACCACTGGTCAAAATTGCGTCAAATTGCAACGGAATATTATCCGAAAAGGGGGAAAACGTACGGCAGCAGAATAAAATAGTGCGAAAATTGATCAATATATGGCGCTGAAGGTGTCAGAATGCGTACATGAAAACACCTGTCATGCGCACGACCCGTTGAAGTTTGTACAGACACGCCGGGTACACGACTTTTCCGCCTTTCGCGTCTGCGACGTTCGCCATGACTCTCTCAATGCATGTTCGCGCTCTGCTTGTAAAACTGTATTAAAAGAGTGATGACTGTGCACACGTCGCTCTGCAGAAGTTCCTGACACGGAATGGTTTGAAAAAAGGCGTTGATCCGATGATTGCCGTGGGTCAGGAGAAAATGATTCGGAAATTCGAAAAGACGAGTTCTTTTGGTGTGCAACCTGGTAGAGGGAGCAAACGAACTGATTCGACTTCAGAGGAAGCAGTGGCCACAGCAGTGCAGGAAGAGGCGAGTGGTGGTGTGCAAACGTGTGGTGCACAGAGAATTGCCCGAACATTGGACATACCCGTGAGCACGGTGCGTAAAATCCTACGAAACATCCTTCTTTCCTATCCATTCAAAATTGCCCATGTGCACACTTCCTGTTGACGTGCCAGAAATAGAGACCTTTGCTTTGGACTTTCTTGCTCGCATGGGAGTGGACAATGATTGGCTGTGGAACATTTTGTGGACAGACAAATACCCACTTCCATGTGACAGGGTATGGCAATACACAGAATTGTCGAATGTGGGAAACGGAAAATCCACATGCAAATCAACCAGCAAAATGTCCAGACACTGTGACCAAAATGGTACTGAAACAGAGGATGGCAGACTTAAGGCCGAAATATTAAATGTCTTTTTCCAAAGCTGTTTCACGGAGGAAGACTGCACTGTAGTTCCTTCTCTAGATTGTCGCACAGATGACAAAATACTAGATATCGAAATACACGACAGAGGGATAGAGAAACAATTAAAATCGCTCAAAAGAGGAAAGGCCGCTGGACCTCATGGGATACCAGTTCGATTTTACACAGAGTACGCGAAGGAACTTGCCCCCCTTCTTGCAGCGGTGTGCCGTAGGTCTCTAGAAGAGCGTAGCGTTCCAAAGGATTGGAAAAGGGTACAGGTCATCCCCGTTTTCAAGAAGGGGCCTCGAACAGAACTATAGACCTATACCTATAACGTAGAATTTTGGAACACGTATTATGTTCCAGTATAATGACTTTTCTGGAGACTAGAAATCTGCTCTGTAGGAACCAGCATGGGTTTCGAAAAAGACAGTCGTGTGAAACCCAGCTCGCGCTATTCGTCCTCGAGACTCAGAGGGCCATAGACACGGGTTTACAGGTAGATGCCGTGTTTCTTGACTTCCGCAAGGCGTTCGATCAAGACCACCTACAATACACCAGACCACAACACAGAAATCAAGATGGCGGCCGTCTTAGGCCAAGTATTTCAGCGCTACCCTAATACGAATAATTTACAAACTTCATAAATGAAAAGTAGATTCCAAATTGCGTAAGAAATGTATTGTTGTGTATTTTTCTATCTTCAAACTTAAATAAAAAGTTGTCACTAAAGCCACAAATTACGTAATAAGAACTATGACGAAGTAAAATTATGAGATGCAACTCAAAATCAAACCCAAAAAACTACTACAAAACACATGTAAATGGCATATTTCGACACTAATAATAATTTGTACAATAGAAGCTACATAGCAATAATAAATGAAAGTGTAACTAAAGCTCAAGAATGTATTAAACAATATGCAGTTAATTCTAGTTACTGTCATTACGTAATATGTTAGAAGTGTTTGATTTTGAGTACCTGTTGGATTTATTTGCTGCTCAGCTTGGCCACTTTGCGTTTTGTTATTTTTGCTGCAATGTCTTCATGAGTTCCTGTTTTTGTTTGACTAGTGTTCGAGCAATTTCCTTTGAAATACAATTTTCATTCAACAGTTTAGTGTAATTATTAATAAAAATATTTGAAAGCACTTTAATACTTTTCTTGATTATTGTCTTTAAAGGAATGCCACATTTGCACACATCACTGAGGTTACTAACGGCATTTTCACACAGTTCAGTTCCTAAGGCAAGTACTGCATATCTCTGATTTTCAAGTTTTAGGAATTCTGGTTCATATGTGCTGCTAATCAGAACTTGAAAAAGTTTATATATATTACAACACAAGGAAATCATTATAGAAGGTCCACAGCTCGTGGCCGTGCGGTAGCGTTCTCGCTTCCCGCGCATGGGTTCCCAGGTTCGATTCCCAGCGGGGTCAGGGATTTTCTCTGCCTCGTGGTGACTGGGTGTTGTGTGATGTCCTTAGGTTAGTTAGGTTTAAGTAGTTCTAAGTTCTAGGGGACTGATGACCATAGATGTTAAGTCCCATAGTGCTCAGAGCCATTATAGAAGAAGGACACTTCAATCCCCCACGATTCAGTTGGTTGAAATAGGAACGGAGTTCTTTGGTTTCACACTGCAACAAAATTTCATCCTGTGTCTGCAACATTTCTTCACAGCCTGAACATTTTCCACCTTTTTGCAGCTTCTCAAGCACTGTTTTGCTGGTGTAGGTAGCAATACAAACCAAGACTTTCAAGAGTTCATCCATCATGGGAATGTTTGCTAGGTCCTCTAGAGCAGGTTCTAATTTATCTAAATATTCATACGTTTGGTGTTTTATGCTGTAATTTACTTTTGCTGCAAAATCATTTAATGTAAATTCACCATGTTTAGTAGATCTGAGCTTCAGTAGACTGATTACTTTCAGTTTCCTCTCAGATTCCAAGATTTGCTCTACTGAAACATTATATGTGCAGCCACTTAGCCTTCTATAAGCTCCAAATCTTGCTTCCAAAACATCAGTTTGTATTTTTGCTGTAAGAATATAAGACCAGTTGTAAGTGTTAAAAATGTATCTGCACAACTGAACTGTTGTTGCAAGTGTGTGAGAGAAAGCAGTATATGTTTCATTGGTTAATTTTCCATGAGTAGGCAATGCACGCCAGATATCAAGAAATGTTTTCAAATTTTCAAGAAACACAAGTTTGGAGTCAGTAGGTCCAGTGATTGGGCTAGAATTATCATCTGATGTGTATTTGCCTTTCATGGGATGCTGTACATTAGAAACTGTACACCATTTAATGATTAAATTCAAAAACTGAATAGTGCCATCAGAAATCTCAATCCCCTGACTTTTCAAAATTTCTAGTGCTGCCACATTTTTAGAATCAAAAACACTGAGAGCAAGGGTAACATTCTGTCTCTCAATAGAAGTTGGATATACTGCCTTCCTCACTAGCTTTGGGGCAAGTTTAACAGTTTATTTTTTTCAGAATGAAACAGGTTCCTCAAATCTGAAAACTTTGCTTCACTGACAGTATATTCACATGCAGCATTCCCTTCATCACTGTGTAGAAAGGTGTTGATGAAAGCAAATGTATCCTCAATATTTGGCATTATGAAGGATTCATTTTTTCCATTCAGCCAGTTATTTTTGATACACTTAAGCAAGTGCACATTGTCAAACAGAAGAAAGAGAAATTTGGATGGAACGACTGGATTTGTAATACACGGCTGTAAAGTGCCACCACACATAAGCTGATACATTTTTCTATTAGTGCTATGGTTATCTGTTACCAGACATATAACATCATACTGAAGCTCATACATTAACTTTAATACATCAATTGTCATTTTCAGTAGAGTACCAGAATTAACATTTTCTACAGGAAAGAGAGCTATCACTTCTTTATAATCAGAATGTAAAGATGATGCCATGAATACCTGCATTGTACCTGCTGTTGTAGTATCTGAAGTATTCTCAGCAACAGCAAGTATCTTTCCTGCCTTATAAGAGAATTTTGAATTAACATAAACTTCATCTAGCATCACTGAAATTACCTTGTCACTTCCCTGAAGAAATTTATTTTTTGCCCTCAAAAAAGCTACCTGTGATGGACCAAAACAAGGTTTATTAGGACCCCTTTTGCATAGAAACTGCCTTAAATAGAGAGGATGAGGTAATGTTAACACATTTGTTTTTCTCAAGTGATGGTAGGCACCAGGAAATGAAAAGCAAATGGCTGCTGCCCATATCAAAAGCTCAGGAGAATATCTACTTTGCTTTGTTATTGCGAGTTGTAATTGCTCCAAAACAATTTTAGGTGCTATTTCAGCATCAAAATCACTACCAGCTTTTAGTGCTTGTTTGAGAACATTGACTAAAATTATAATCTTGTCAATGGTGCCAGTAGAGTTATCTGCGAAACCATTTGGGTGATTCACCAGATTATCAAATTTCGTCCACTTGTCACATTTCAAGTTCTCTTCCTGCCCAGACTGTAGTACCCGTTTCAAGGTTTCCGTAGGCAAACACACATTTTTGTTAAACACTTTTACTTCCAAGGAACTTGATATCTTGAAGCACACTGAAACTAATGGCACATCACTGACTGAATCATCCTTTAATTTAATGAAAGATACGTAGTCATCCTTTACTAAAATTGTAAATGGATAAACATTCCTTTTCTGCACTTCGCTTTTAAAATGCTGAAAGTCAGGTATACTGTCATTTTCACACCACTTACTGAAACTACATTCATCACGTTCCAGTAGCTGTTGAACACGATCTTCAGGATTCTTCCTTTGCTTAGGAACTGGTACTGTGTGATAAGAAGGTTGATTGGGAAAGATGGTTGGAAATGCATCATTTGTTAGTTTTGGTATTTTTCATGGCACACGTATTGGTTCACTATTTTCCACAGCAAAAATGTCTTCCCTAACCACAAAATTAGGTTCAAAATGCTTAAGGCATACCACAGTTTTATCATTCACTTCAAAATTATCCCCATGAATTAGTTTAATCCATTTGTTCCTCAATGCTGTTTCCTTGGGAAACTTAAATGTTGAGGTATCGTATGTTTTGCCGTAATTGGATTTACATCTTGGTACACAACAGCTACAACCCATCGCAAGAACAGTTTACACTTAAAATTATGCCGAACTTACTACAGAATCTAGAAAATAAATACTAGCGTAGCACTTCTGACGACATTCACAGCATATAGCATAAATAACAGCTAGTAATAAATGCTTTCGCTTCTCTTGAACGTCACGTATACAATGTTACACACACGCGTTATGGAAACACAAGCACGCTGGTTTGTTTCCCCCACGATTGCCGCCATATTGTCAACTATCGATATCTGCCTTAAGGTCTGATTTATTGTAGGTGGTCTTGGTTCGATACAGTTCCCCACAGTCGTTTAATAAACAAAGTAAGATCATATGGAGTATCAGACCAATTGTGTGATTGGATTGAAGAGTTCCTAGATAACAGAAAGCAGCATGTCATTCTCAATGGAGAGAAGTCTTCCGAAGTAAGAGTGATTTCAGGTGTGCCGCAGGGGAGTGTCGTAGGTCCGTCGCTATTCACAATATACATAAATGACCTTGTGGATGACATTGGAAGTTCACTGAGGCTTTTTGCGGATGATGCTGTGGTATAGTGAGAGGTTGTAACAATGGAAAATTTTACTGAAATTCAGAAGGATCTGCAGTGAACTGACGCATGGTGCAGGGAATGGCAATTGAATCTCAATGTAGACAAGTGTAATGTGCTGCGAATACATAGAAAGAAAGATCCCTTATCATTTAGCTACAATATAGCAGGTCAGCAACTGGAAGCAGTTAATTCCATAAATTATCTGGGAGTACGCATTAGGAGTGATTTAAAATGGAATGATCATATAAAGTTGATCGTCGATAAAGCAGATGCCAGACTGAGATTCATTGGAAGAACCCTAAGGAAATGCAATCCGAAAACAAAGGAAGTAGGTTACAGTATGCTTGTTCGCCCACTGCTTGAATACTGCTCAGCAGTGTGGTATTCGTACCAGATAGGGTTGATAGAAGAGGTAGAGAAGATCCAACAGAGAGCAGCGCGCTTCGTTACAGGATCATTTAGCAATTGCGAAAGCGTTACGGAGATGATAGATAATATCCAGTGGAAGACTCTGCAGGAGAGACGCTCAGTAGCTCGGTGTGGGCTTTTGTTGAAGTTTCGAGAACATACATTCACCGAAGAGTCAAGCAGTATATTGCTCCCTCCTTACGTATATCTCGCGAAGAGACCATGAGGATAAAATCAGAAAGATTAGAGCCCACACAGAAGCATACCGACAATCCTTCTTTCCACGAACAATACGAGACTGGAATAGAAGGGAGAACCGATAGAGGTACTCAAGGTACCCACCGCCACACATCGTCAGGTGGCTTGCGGAGTATGGGTGTGGATGGGTGTAGATGTAGATGTAGAACCACTACCACTTCACCCTGAAAACGTTACTGTGTGGTGGAGGTTTACCGCATCATTTATCATAGGGACATATATTTTCGAAGAGGCATGTGCTTCCGATCCTGTTATCAGTACCGTCACTGGTAAGCGCTATGAGTGTCTTTTGCGTAACCACGTCATTCCGGCTCTCCAACAGCGTGGATGTGTGGATGGGATCGTTTTTATACAAGATGGCGCACCTCCGCGCATTGAAAATCCAGTTAAGCAGTTGCTGAAGTGCCATTTCGGAAATACTGGAATTATCAGCTGCCATTTCCCTACAGCCAAGTCCCTGATCTTAATTAGTGTGATTTGTGGCTGTGGGGCTATCTGAAAGATGTTGTGTTGAGTGTTCCGATTGCAAACTTAGCTGCACTGAAGGCACATTCTGAATGTGACCCCGGAAACATTTCAGTCAGTTGTAGAACATGCTGTTTCTCGATTTCAGACATCACACACACCCATGCCCAAGGCAGGATTCGAACCTGCGACGAGAGCGGTCGCGCCGTTCCAGACTGAAGCGCCTAGAACCGCGCGGCCACAAAAGCCGGCTTTTGTAACTGTTTATTTTCCTTCTGCCATACGTTTTCCCCAATCTCCGATAATATTCTGCTGCAATTTGACGTCATTCTGACCAGTTGTGTTATTTCTAAAGCGATTTGAAAGTTTAACTTTGATTGTAATCACCCTGTATAATACACTCCTGGAAATTGAAATAATAACACCGTGAATTCATTGTCCCAGGAAGGGGAAACTTTATTGACACATTCCTGGGGTCAGATACATCACATGATCACACTGACAGAACCACAGGCACATAGACACAGGCAACAGAGCATGCACAATGTCGGCACTAGTACAGTGTATATCCACCTTTCGCAGCAATGCAGGCTGCTATTCTCCCATGGAGACGATCGTAGAGATGCTGGATGTAGTCCTGTGGACGGCTTGCCATGCCATTTCCACCTGGCGCCTCAGTTGGACCAGCGTTCGTGCTGGACGTGCAGACCGCGTGAGACGACGCTTCATCCAGTCCCAAACATGCTCAATGGGGGACAGATCCGGAGATCTTGCTGGCCAGGGTAGTTGACTTACACCTTCTAGAGCACGTTGGGTGGCACGGGATACATGCGGACGTGCATTGTCCTGTTGGAACAGCACGTTCCCTTGCCGGTCTAGGAATGGTAGAACGATGGGTTCGATGACGGTTTGGATGTACCGTGCACTATTCAGTGTCCCCTCGACGATCACCAGTGGTGTACGGCCAGTGTAGGAGATCGCTCCCCACACCATGATGCCGGGTGTTGGCCCTGTGTGCCTCGGTCGTATGCAGTCCTGATTGTGGCGCTCACCTGCACGGCGCCAAACACGCATACGACCATCATTGGCACCAAGGCATAAGCGACTCTCATCGCTGAAGACGACACGTCTCCATTCGTCCCTCCATTCACGCCTGTCGCGACACCACTGGAGGCGGGCTGCACGATGTTGGGGCGTGAGCGGAAGACGGCCTAACGGTGTGCGGGACCGTAGCCCAGCTTCATGGAGACGGTTGCGAATGGTCCTCGCCGATACCCCAGGAGCAACAGTGTCCCTAATTTGCTGGGAAGTGGCGGTGCGGTCCCCTACGGCACTGCGTAGGATCCTACGGTCTTGGCGTGCATCCGTGCGTCGCTGCGGTCCGGTCCCAGGTCGACGGGCACGTGCACCTTCCGCCGACCACTGGCGACAACATCGATGTACTGTGGAGACCTCACACCCCACGTGTTGAGCAATTCGGCGGTACGTCCACCCGGCCTCCTGCATGCCCACTATACGCCCTCGCTCAAAGTCCGTCAACTGCACATACGGTTCACGTCCACGCTGTCGCGGCATGCTACCAGTGTTAAAGACTGCGATGGAGCTCCGTATGCCACGGCAAACTGGCTGACACTGACGGCGGCGGTGTACAAATGCTGCGCAGCTAGCGCCATTCGACGGCCAACACCGCGGTTCCTGGTATATCCGCTGTGCCGTGCGTGTGATCATTGCTTGTACAGCCCTCTCGCAGTGTCCGGAGCAAGTATGGTGGGTCTGACACACCGGTTTCAATGTGTTCTTTTTTCCATTTCCAGGAGTGTATATATCGCCGACCAATCAAAAGATCAAACAGTTCCCGAGATTTCCCGAACTGTGACGTAAACTGTTCCAGTAATTTGAGTCAATGTCCAAGACATCTCTACTTGGAACAGTAAAATCTGAGCTGAAACAATGGAAAGAAGTGTGTGAATTCGTAAGGGACCAAACTGCTGACGTCATCGGTCCCTAGACTGACACACTAATTAAACTAACTAATGCTAAGAACAACACACACACCGATGCCCGAGGGAGGACTCGAACCTCCGGCGGGACGGGCCGCACAGTCTGTGACATGGTGCCCCTAACCGCACGGCCACTCCACGCGGCTAAACAATGGAAGACGAACTCTCCAAAAACATAATGAGATACTGATCGCTGAATGTAATAACAGATGGCATAACTATTCATCTTTTTATACAGGTGAAGACGTATTCATTCGTCGCATTCCGTTGACACCCAGTGATTCAATTATGCACTTCGACTTAGAAGCGACTGCAGTTTCCCGCGAGGGTTGCATGCCGCTTCCGTGAGTGTCAACAAGGCGCAGGGCGAGTCGCTTTGCACGGCAGATACTAAACCTCGCTGGGCACTGCAGCTAGTGTCTAAAACAAATTTAAATGTTAGGAAGTCTTTCCTGAAGGTACCAAGCGAGGTGACGCAGTGGTTAGCACACTGGACTCACATTCGGTACGATGACGGTTCAAACCCGCGCCCGGCTGTCCTGCTTTAGGCTTTCTGTGATTTCCCTACATCGCTTCAGGCAAATTCCGTGATGGTTCCTTCAAAATGGCACTGCCGACTTCCTCCCCCATCCTTCCCTAATCCTATGGGACAGATGACCTCGCTGTTTGGTCCGCTCCCCCAAAGCAGCCGACCAAAAATGGTTCAAATGGCTCTGAGCACTATGGGACTTAACATCTCAGGTCATCAGTCCCCTAGAACTTAGAACTAATTAAACCTAACTAACCTAAGGACATCACACACATCCATGCCCGAGGCAGGATTCGAACCTGCGACCGTAGCAGTCGCGCGGTTCCGGACTAGAGTGCCTAGAACCGCACGGCCACCGCGGCCGGCCAGCCGACCAACCAACTTGAAAGTGAATGTCGTGAGTGTAGTGGCATACAGAAGTGAAACTCTTTACTTAAACGACAAGCACAAGAAGAAGAAAATGAGAAGTGATATTATAGAACGGTACCGAAGATATAACGAACCTTTATTGAATGAGGTCGTGGAGAAGAAAGCTTTTATAGCACAGTACGACAGAAAGATTGGATGTGGTGATAAGATACATCCCGAGGGAAAGGAAATAGTTAATTTGGTAGCAGAAGAAAGCGTGAAGGGTAAAAATTGCAGAGGAGCACCAAGGTTTACATACAGTAAGCGGGTTAAAGTGAATGTGGGTTGCAGCAGTTCTGCACAGATGGAGACGCTTACACACAATATACTAGCGTGAAAAGCTGCATCGCACTAGAGCTCGAAATGGAGAACACACGAGCAACGTTGGCCTTCTAGTGGGACATCGATCTGACGCTACTCACTCTTTGTTCTTAAAGGTGAGTGGGAGACGCTCTAAGCTCGATTTCTATGCTCTTCAGTCATACAACTAATTGTGGTCCATCCTCTGTGTGTCGCCCATCACATATACACTGTAAGACAAAAAAAAAAAAGGAAAGAAAAGAAAGAAAAAAAACGCCTCATGAACGAATTATCCGAATGGGGCGGAAAACGGTAGATGCGAACTACGGAAAACAAATGGTACAGTTTCAGAAAAATTGGATGATTCGTTCAAGAGAAAGAGCTTCACAAACTGAGCAGGCCAATAACGCGTTGCTTCAACTCTGGCCATTATGCAAGCATTTAACAGGCTTGACATTGATTGATGGTACTGCTGGACGTCCTCCTGAGGGATATAGTCTGTCCAACTGGCGCGTTAGGTCCTCAGAATCACGAGCTGGTTGGACGTCCCTGCCCACAATGCTCCAAACGTTCTCAGTTTGGGAGAGGTCCATCGACCTTGATGATCAAGGTACGATTTCACAAGCACGAAGACGAGCAGTAGAAACTATTGCCTTGTACAGGCGGCCATTATCTTGCTTAAATGTGAGGTGAGGATTGTTTGCCATGAAGGGCAACAAAGCGGTACGTAAAATATCGTCGATGTACCGTTGTGCTGTAAGGGTGGCATAGTTGACAGGCGAAGAGGCTATGAGAAGAAATGGCACACAAGACCATCACTCCCAGTTGACGGTAGACAGTCAGGTTGATACTCCACCGCTATGCAGGACGTCTCCAGACACGTCTACAGCCTCGAATCACATTGACTTGAGTAGAATTGTCTTCAGTGATGAGTCCCACTTCAAACTGGGCCCGGCAAAGACGTGGCTGGATACACCGTACACAGCGGTGGGTTACCAACCTGACTGTCGTCTGCCATAAGGTCCAAAAACAAGGAGTAATGGTCTGAGGCGTCATCTCATACAAGGACCACTTTGGTTCTACCCTTACTTCACAGCGCTACGTCCATGACATTGTGCTTGCCAAACTGTACATTGGCCAGCAAAGTCGCGGGGTCTCAAAGAGAACGTTCGGAGCATTTTGGGAAGAGTCTTCCAACCAGCTCTGCGTTGATGATTTAACGAAGCAGTTGAACAAGATTTGGCGTGATAACCCCCAAGATGATGTATAACAACTGTATCGGTCTTTGCTAAACCGAATACTAGCTTGCATAAGGGCCATAGATGGGCCAATGCATTACTGATTTCCTAGCTTCAACAGATGGGGTTTCACTAGGCATGGCCTACCCCTAAACCGGACTGGGAAGAGGAGATTGGTACAGCTGATTCCTGAAAGTATAGGGGGTGGATCTCGGGCACACATAGTCAAATACCTTTTTTCGTATGTAGCCAAAATAGGTCTTTTTTAGAATAAATCCAGACAACAGGTTCCCCAGCCTATGGAGTATCTCCAGCAGTTTAAAAAAATACTGAATTGATCACTCACAAGACAGATTCTAACACTTCAAATATCACACATACCAGATGTCACAAAGGCAAACAAACCATTGGAAAGAGTAACATGGGGCATTTCACAGACTTCATCAAAACATGCAATCAATAAAAAATAACTATTAGAAGTTGAGCTCCAACCATTGATCTGCACAGTAGTTTGTGTCTATTATAATTATCCGGGTTGTTATGCCGTGGTCGGTTGATGAATTCTGTGTCAATTCCCAACGTTTCGTCCCCGTCTGCGGGACACATCTTCAAGGGGGTCTGTAGCTCGATGGAAGGTCCAACACACCCACTGGCTTACTACTGACTGCCGCTAAATTCCGTGTCCGCGCGCTCCCGCGCCGCGGCGTGACGTCACGTGTTTTGAAAACGTCAGTGCAATTGCCCGCTGTCCGTTGCCGTCGAGCGCCGTTGTCGTCACCCAATAATGGACGGGTGGTACACATCTTCTTTAACACCGTTTAATTGACGCCCTCCTCCTTTCGATTGAAATTATTAGCGTGTTTGGCGATTTCGATTGCCTCCCTATAGAGCCTCTCGTAATATCCGCTTATGGCTGCTAGTACTTGCGTCTCATCGAAACGAATATGGTGGTTCCCTGGCTGGAAAGCATGCTCCACAACAGCTGACCGTTCCGTTTCTCCTCTTCTACAATTGCCCTTGTGCTCTTCCAAACGTTTTGAAACAGTTCTTTTAGTGGTACCTCTAGTACCTTCCACCGCGGAAGTAGAACACGCGGCAGAACAAATGGACGTGGCCAGCACATAGAGGGCTCCGCCTCTGGGGCGGCTATTCCGCGCAGCGCCTCTCGCGCAGCGAGGGCGCCACCGCTAAGCCACGTGCAGACAGCGGCCAATAGCCGCTCCCTCCGGTTTCGTATATAGGGACCCGCTCTGCCCTAGTCCAGCCAGTCTGGTACTCGCTCTGGATTTCGTTTCAATCTCGGCGGTACCGCGTTCTGGTCGTCGCTCGTTGTTGACATTTGCCTGGCTCTGGTTCCGAGGGGATTTACGTTTGGTGTTTGGTGTTGTGGTTTCCACAAGCCTCGGTTCTTTACCTCTTACTCGTTGTGTCGCTCATAGTCGGTCGTGGTCGGTTGTTGTCAGTTGTCGTTGGTCTGTCGTCCGACTCCTCCTGTGTTTACCCGGTGGTACGTGCTCCACCGCCAAAGGCTTCCCCGCCTGGCGGCTCCGATCCGCAGCCCAAGGCGTTCCCGCTGTTGGTTGTGGCTACATCAGTACCCACATGGACATGACATTTCCGGCCGTGAAAGTCTACATTTTAGTAACAGTAGTTTGTGTTACTGAGCACTGGTGTAGAGGCACAGAAATCCAACATGTAGTGTTAACACTGTATGAAACGGCAAACTCTTACTGCAAAACTGCTTAAAGGGGTGGAGGATCATGTATTTCTATCAGAAAAGGAACACAATTCAAATCAAGACATGATCTCAGACAGTAAGTGAAGACAAACACTTTGTAATATCAGCTATTGAATTAACAGTGCTTGATAGCACCAAGAAATTAATCATCTTGTGTGTGTATAGACCTCCCTGTGGTAGTGTGGACACTTTATCCATAAATTAACAGAATTTCTAGATAAAGTCTCAAATACAAAGGTCAACATAAATCTGTGTGGTTACATTAACATCAACACTGCTATCATAAATGAATCCAACAGCACCTTCATAAATATCCTTCAAAGTTTTGGCATGTCCCTATTAGTCAATAGTGCAACAAAGGTTACTACAAAGACTGCATCAGTAATTGACCATGTGGACACCAATACAGACAAGGAAAAATGTGATGCAGCTGTGAAAGATCTCGGACTATCAGACCATCTCTGTCTAATAACAACAGTAAAATCAGGCATCGAATCATTCCATAAACTAAGAGCCGACAAACGACATCTGTGAGAAATCAAAATAATTTTTTTTTCAACAGAACTAGCAAAACAAAGCTGGGATGAAGTGTATAAGGAAACCAATGGGAATATGAAATTCTCTAAATTCTCCACATTATTTAGATTGAACTTTGAAATGCCATTTCCAAAAGTATGCTTGTTTGCATCAACATCTCACAAAAACAGATGGATAATAGCAGGTATTAAGAAGTCCTCCCAAACACTTGAACACCTCAGTTCCATGAAAAAGATGCGCAGTGATCCAGAATTCTTAAATTTCTGTCACAGATACAAAACGATCTATAGGAAGGTGCTGATTGCTGCAAAAAAAGTCATTTAATGACAAAATGATATACAATGCAGAGAACAAAAGCAAAGCAGTCTGGGTACTTATAAAAAAGGAAATAGGGAGAGGCAAACAAATGCAGAATAACATACTGCTAAGGGTGGGGAATTATACAAGGCCCCTCAATAAATATAATAAATGAATCCTTCACATCAGGGACATTTCCAGAGCAGTTAAAACAGGCAAGAGTTGTACCTTTGCTTGAGAAAGGTAATGCAGAAGACATAGAAAATAACCAGCCTATTTCCCTGCTGTCACCATTCTTAAAAATAATAGAAGCAATTATGAAAGACAGGTTAATGAATTACCTGAATAAATACAATATTTTAAGCGTATCACAGTATAGTTTCCGAAGTGGCAAAAATACGGAGTCAGCCATAGTAGAATTTACAAAAGTTGTAATTGATGCTCTTGATAGAGATGAGTGTGTCACAGGCATATTTTTGGATGATTCTAAGGCCTTTGATACAATCGACTACAAGATTCTATTAAATAAATTAGAAGCATTAGGAATAAGAGGGGTAGCTAATGACTAGTTTCGATCATACCAAGCAGATAGGGTACAACACATACTCCAAATAGAGTTTAGCATTTAGTAAAATGCTTATCAGAACCAAAATACATTAATATAGCGGTTCCACAAGGTAGCATATTAGGACAAATACTGTTCCTGATGTATATCAATGACATTCCCAGTAGTGTTACTCATGGTGAAAAAACTCTCTTCCCTGATGACAGCAATATTATAGTCACTGAGAAAACAAGAAACCTTCCTGCAGAGAAAGCAAATTAAACTCTCAAAGTCGTTTATACTTGGTCAATAAGCAATAAAGTGACATTTAACACAAAGAAAAATTTCTTGGAATGAATATTGATTCTCAGGTGAAGTAGTGTGAACACACAAAGGTACTTGTAAACTGAATGTCATCAGCATGATATGCCCTTAGGATCCTGCCATAAGTGTGTAAGATGCAGTGTCTTTTAGATACATGTTATTCATATGTACACTCAATTCTTAGCTATGGCATTCTTTTTTGGGGAACAAATGCACAAAATGTGAACACAATTTTCGAACCCCAGAAAAGAGCCGTAAGAATAATAACCAAAAATACCAGTCAAGCTCATCAGAAATATCTGATCAAAACACTGGGGATTTTAACTGCTCCGTGTGAACACATTTATCAGTCAGCTGTATAAATCAAAAACAACATTGGTAATTACTGCACAAACAGCTCTGTCCATGTTCATGCAACAAGAGCTAGACTCAACTTACATTTACCAAGGATAAATAAACATAAAACACAAAACAGCGTTTTCTACAAAGGAATAAAACTGAACAGTAAATTACCAAAAGAGATTATAGAAATTGCAAAAATACACTTATTTAAAAAGGCCACTAAAAAGTACCTATTATGCAATACATTTTTTACATTGAAGGATCAATTAGATAAAACTGCATAGGGGTTTGATAAAAAAATGATATACAAATAAATAATAATAATGATTATAAAACATCCAACATTCCACATCATATCTTCACATTATGTTTTTTTCCTTTCTAGAAATACTTACCCCCCAATCGATGCATAACACAATACTGACACCTCTTCCTCTTTCTGAGCTCAACATGTAACTCATTATAGAGGGATGCTGACTCAGTTTTTCAGGATTGCAAATGGTAAGTTGCAGTACAGAAAATGGCCCTGAGATCACCAGTGTGTATGTGTTTGTGTGTGTAGTGAGTGAAGTGTTATGAAACAATGTGTGTATAGTGTGTGCAGTGACTGATAGTGAGATATGAGTGAACAGTACGGCATTATATTATTAAATAAGTAATTTGTAAAAAAAGTATTGTATACCAGGAGTAAATCTAATGATTGTCTTTAATAGAAATCTGTAAATGTATATGTATATGAATTAGCTTATTTTAGATTGTAAATACTTTGACTTGTCCTATATCCTTGTAAAAAGAGATTTACAGATGAATAAATCTACTACTATTACTACTACTGCTACTACTACTACTCTCTTTGTAAAGGTCTTTCTCAGAAATGTATCACCCAATTTTTCATTCGTTTTAGATCTTACCATATGAAAACACAACAATAAAGACAGTTTCACTGTCTACTGTAAACTAGTATTTCCACATCATTAATCAGCGCTCAGTGCGTCCCCTACACTACAAGTGAGTGCATTTCCAATGGAAGAAAGTTTTATGACCATATTCTTAGGTAGGTAATACTCGTACAATTTTGGGATCATATTTTTTTAAACATCAACGTAAAGTACGACTCATAGATTAACATCTCAATATAGAGGGTAATTTTTTCCATGGTGTACAAACTTTAGGGATTGATCAATGGGAAGATATGGAATAAAAATGGTCTAATGAAATCCATGGGTTTCCATGGCAGAGTACATTTATTCAATCATACATTTTTACAGAGACTGCTGTCTAATACACGCTGTACCATGCAGCCACATTATGCAAGATATCCATCTGGAGGGTGGTACTGTTCCTCACACATAATGCCATAGCACCCTCTCCTGCCATAGTAATTGGTAATGTTGTGTCCGATTCACTTCTATTGCTGACTCGTTTTGTAGTGGATGTGATACAGGATTGTACACATTGGTTCCGTATTCGAATCAAGAGCTTGCCTACATGGTGTTTACTAAGGGAAAGACAAATGGCAGGTAGCAAGATTGTGTCAGGAGACCTATCCCTGCCGATAACAACCACAGAAATGTTTGCAACAATGTTCACCGTTTGTCTGACACAGGGTCTTTTCAGGAAGCAGGAAATCATGAAGGATGTGTCTGAAACGTTCGGCCACCAGACAGAGGAATATCTGATTAACATTGTGAAAAGTGTCCACCGTGCCAGTACCAGGCAGTTGGCCCACCGGTACAGGGTAAACCAGACGACCATGTGGAACACTCCGTGGCAATTGTTACTACCCTTTTCACTTCCAGCATTCACCAGGCCCCATGATTCTGGGATTTGTGTCATCCTCCTATTCACAGATGAGGCCACCTTTATGCAGAATGTTATCTGCAACTTTCATGACGGTCATCTGTGGGGTAGTATGCAGAACCCCCATGGTATAGTGACAGGTAATCATCAGCATCAGTGCAGCCAGAATGTGTGGGCGGGAATAATTGGTGACCGTATTTTAGGACCAGTCTTCCTTCCATGTTGCCCAACATGGTGGAACTATTGGTGTTTCTTCTTGCCAGTGACTTTGCTTCACTTGCTGGAAGAAGTGCCATTGATGATTCGAAGGGTTATGTGAGTGCTACATGATGGTGCTCCAGTCTACTTCGCCATTAACTTCTGGATGCATCTCAATCATGTCTTCCCTGGTCGATGGATCAGTGTAATATGCACTGTACCATGCAGCCACAGTCACACTATGTTTTGAAAATGATTTCCATGTGCCTCAGCACATGCATGTATGTGCCTTAGCATATTCTGTCTCACATGTTCACAATGACCAGGCTGAATCCAAACAGTGTCAAAGGCAGCATGATGGGGTCCATATGTGTGGCCTGCTCTTTCACTGGATCCCAACCAGTGCAGTTTTGGTTATGGGACCATCTCAAAAGTATTGCATATGCAGAGCCCATTCCATGTGTGGAGACACTGGAGCAGCGTATTCATGCTACCTTTCACATGCTTTGGATTCAGCCTGGCCAACGTGAACATGAGAGACAGAATATGCTAAGGTGTGTACACATGCATGCTGAGGCACATGGAAACCATTTTCAGCACATACTGTAATTGTGGCTGCATGTTAAAGTGCTTATTAGTCTCTGTAAAAATGTATGATTGAATAAATGGTCTCTAGCATGGAAACCATGGATTTCCAGACATAAATTCGTTAGACTTTTTTTTGGTCCATAGCCCATCGAGAAATCCCTAGATTTTGTAGACGATGGAAAAAATCAAGCTTTATGTCCTTTTTTCCTAAGCGATGTCATTTCACTGCACTCTAACAAATTAAAAATTTTACTAACTAAAGAAAGCACATGGGCTCGGCTAGCGATTGGGAATGCTTGGCGATCATAATTGGCTGGCAGTCAGGATCAGCTGCCACATGGGATCCGCTGGCAATTAGGATTGGCTTGTGTGTGGGGTGAGCTGGCGATCAGGATTGGCTGGCATATGGGATCAGCTGGTGATCAGGATTGGATGGCATTCGTGAACAGCTGGTGTGCAGAACTGGCTGGTGTAAGGACTCGGCTGGTGATCGGAATCAGCCCCCAAGCAGTCTGCAATCCGCTTTTTGCAAGTTGCGGCAGAAGGCCACTGCAAGTGCAACTCACATGATCACCAACAATGTGTTTTGAGTGTGATGTTATGTGAATGGATAAGAAGTAGCAACTCATTCAGAAGTACACAAACATTTCTTGGGCTTCTGATAATTGAGATTTTCTTTTGAAATCCAAGGCAGAAATATGTGGTGTAAATGATAACTGTTATCTACATACCAGAGTAGTTCAGAGGAAGTCAAGGTGAACAATATGATGTGGGACACTTGTGGTCTGTCAACACGGGAAACTACCTCACATAAGATAAAAACCAACTATATAAAAGCACATGCTCTTCACACGAGTTTTCCAGTAGTCCCTCACTCTCTTCATGCAAACTATTAGTCATATGAATAGGATCTACCTTGTAGGAAATTTACTGTAGTTTGTTTTACATTTCCACTAGATGCTGTGATTCCATTTTTTTTTCTTTTTTTTCCAACAAAAAGGTGCAAAAGTGACTCACAAACTACATTAAATTTTCAACAGAATAGGTCCTATTCAATTTTTCTCCAGGTTAGTAGGCATGAACGGAGTAAGATAACATTGAAAATCCCATGTGACATGGATGTGCTGTAGGTTAAGTAACTATTGGAGGCCAATGTGAAGTAACGAAATAAATCTCTGGCGAACAGCCTGGTGTGAGTTTTCAAAGGACACAGGTCATCTTTGATGTCACCACAATTGTCACACCTAAGAAAACAGCTTTTTAATAGTTCATGCCCCCACCCCCATTACTGGTCATCAAATGGAGGCCTATCAAGACAGATTCGAGTTTCCTGAATTACCCTGAGCACTGACCACCTCATTAGGGGTAACCTCAACTATGTGCACATTAAGCATCTCAAGTCACCAGTTAGTATTTTGCTCTCAATTCAAAATTTTGTTGCCCCTGGCCACAATTCGAAATGTAATTTTTACTGTACTCATTATAGCCAGGTGACGGTGGATTATTTTGTCTTGAAGTTGCATGTGATATTGGGTTTGTCCAGTTACAGGTTTTATTTAGGTACTTCTTGAAGTATCTTCTGAGCACTCTATGTTTGCTGCTGAATGGGCCAGGTTAAACACTTTGCATCTCATCCTCTCTTGTACTGCAATGGACCAGAACTTGTTTAAGAATGCTCTTTCAAACTGTTAGTAGGTGTGACATTGCATGTCAGTGGCCCACAACAAGGCATCATCCTATGTATAACCTACTACAAAGCGTATCTTCAGTGCTTCAGTCCAATTCCTTGGCAAAATGTTCTGGAAGGCTGTTATGAACAGAAATTGGTTTGTTTACTTACCTTCATAGTAAAACATTGGAAACTGCCTGTGTTGTAATAAGCCTTCATCTGTGAGCAAAGCATAAAGGCATGCAGCATTCTGCGTCACCAGTGTGGCATTGTTTTGATGCATCGAATCATATTCCAAAGATCTCTGCATGACAGAGACAGAAGTCAGCAGCAGCAGTAATAGTTGCAACTTGTGTCACCTGACAGGCTACAGTTCAAGTGCCAGTATATGTTTGGATTATCTGTCCTCTCTGTTGAAACCTGATAGCTTGGAGTTGAATGTTGTTTCCTTTTTGATGTTACTAATGCTGTTAGTCCATGATTTTTCCTCAATGATTTCAGCCTATGATCTATTTAAGCTCTTAATTTTGCCTTGTGTACCTTCATTGCGTCCTCATTCACACCTACCTAACCTTGTGTTTCTAGACAACCTTCTGTGCCATGGTACTGCCTTGGTCCAGGTTACCAGCATCACCTCTGTCCTTTAGTTCCTTAATGTTTATCCTTAATGACTATCCATTATCATGAAATAAGTATTTAAACTTATGTTATTAGTTGCGATGACAGGTCTTGCGTATGTTCAGGTAGACTTTTGTTCACTGTTTGCAACCAGTCAATGGTAACTGCAAGTGTTCTGACATAACTGTGACTGCTCCTGCTGCATTTCTGCCTGAGCCTTAGATACTTCTTCCACCTTTTCTGTGAACTGTTATTGTTTGTTGCCTCCTGATGATATGTTTTGGCTTAAATTATCTATATCTTGTGACAAATCACTGAGCAACTGTGTTTTTAGGTCTTTCCTCATACTTACAAGTTTACCCAATAATTCATTTGAAAGATCAGCACGCAAATCTTCTGCCAAGTCATTGAATTATTGTGTTATGTCAGTTTTGAAAGCATCAAGAGTTTGCTTTTGCTGTTCAAGTAATTCCTATTGTGCATCTGTCTGTTGTTTTGTAAAAGCATTAATTTTTTTGTTTTATTGTTTTGAAAAAATCATTAAATTTTCCAACATCTGTGTGCATGTTAGTTACAAAATGTAACTGGTCATTTACACTGCGACTGGTGTTATCAGTTTCAGTTTCATTTGTTGTCATTTCCATGTCTTGGACATGTTGTGCTTGGCTACCCCGTAATGGCTGGCACAATGCGCCTTCTGTGCACACTCATTTTTTTGATTATGCAGGGAAATGATGAAATAAATGAATACTTTTGAAAGTCAAATATTCTGTTTGTAACAGTCAGGATACCACTATGAAACCTATTCAGTGGTGCCTCACTAACATGTATCGAAATTAACTGTCAGCGTAACTCACTTGTGTACACACATTTCTCTCCCTAATATTAATGTTCTGTCAAAATGTCTACATATTTTATGAGAACACTTCGAGTTTGGAACTGGATTAAGAAATATACCGTGATCACTATTGGCAGAGACGCTACTAAGTGCAGACATGCTCGCAATGGCTCACAAATTTTCCCACGTTTTTGTTAGCTTTCTCATTCCTTTCAGAATCAGTTCTCCTATTGACTATGTTTAATCTTTTGACCATGATGTGATTTCCATTTTCGTTGCAAATAACAAAGTATCCCATTAATGAAACAGAGAAAGACAACAATCAGTATAATTGAAAATTTGCAAATATTTATTTTAAATTATTACAGACGTGATAACTCTCTCCTGATAGCAACATCCTACTATAGGTTGCCAGATATATTGGTTGGGGAAAGAGACTGTTGTTGTTGTTGTTATTGTTGTGGTCTACAGTTGTGAGATTGGTTTGCTGCAGCTCTCCATGCTACTCTATCCTGTGCAAGCTTCTTCATCTCCCAGTACCTACTGCAGCCTACATCCTTCTGAGTCTGCTTAGTGTATTGATCTCTTGGTCTCCCTCTACGATTTTTACCCTCCACGCTGCCCTCCAATGCTAAATTTGTGATCCCTTGATGCCTCAAAACATGTCCTACCAACCGATCCCTTCTTCTAGTCAAGTTGTGCCACAAACTTCTCTTCTCCCCAATCCTATTCAATACCTCCTCATTAGTTACGTGATCTACCCACCTTATCTTCAGCATTCTTCTGTAGCACCACATTTCGAAAGCTTCTATTCTCTTCTTGTCCAAACTGGTTATCATCCACGTTTCACTTCCATACATGGCTACACTCCATACAAATACTTTCAGAAACGACTTCCTGACACTTAAATCAATACTCGATGTTAACCAATTTCTCTTCTTCAGAAACGCTTTCCTTGCCATTGCCAGTCTATATTTTATATCCTCTCTACTTCGACCATCATCAGTTATTTTGCTCCCCAAATAGCAAAACTCCTTTACTACTTTAAGTGTCTCATTTCCTAATCTAATTCTCTCAGCATCAGCCGACTTAATTTGACTACATTCCATTACCTCGTTTTACTTTTGTTGATGTTCATCTTATATCCTCCTTTCAAGACACTATCCATTCCGCCCAATTGCTCTTCCAAGTCCTTTGCTGTCTCTGACAGAATTACAATGTCATCGGCAAACCTCAAAGTTTTTATTTCTTCTCCATGGATTTTAATACCTACTCTGAAGTTTTCTTTTGTTTCCTTTACTGCTTGCTCAATATACAGATTAAATAGCATCGGGGAGAGGCTACAAACCTGTCTCACTCCCTTCCCAACCAGTGCTTCCCTTTCATGTTCCTCGACTCTTATAACTGCCATCTGGTTTCTGTACAAATTGTAAATAGTCTTTTCCCTGTATTTTACCCCTGCCACCTTCAGAATTTGAAAGAGAGTATTCCAGTCAACATTGTCAAAAGCTTTCTCTAAGTCTACAAATGCTAGAAATGTAGGTTTGTCTTTCCTTAATCTTTCTTCTAAGATAAGTCGTAGGGTCAGTATTGCCTCACATGTTCCAACATTTTTACAGAATCCAAACTGATCTTCCCCGAGGTCAGCTTCTAACAGTTTTTCCATTCATCTGTAAAGAATTTGCACTAGTATTTTGCAGCTGTCACTTATTAAACTGATAGTTCGGTAATTTTCATATCTGTCAACTCCTGCTTTCTTTGGGATTGGAATTTCGCCTGTATCATACATCTTGCTCAGCAGATGGTAGATTTTGGCAGCCTCTCCCAAGGCTGTCAGTAGTTCTAATGGAATGTTGTCTACTCCTGGGGCCTTGTTTCGACTCAGGTCTTTCAGTGCTCTGTCAAACTCTTTGCACAGTATCATATCTCTCATTTCATCTTCATCTACCTCCTCTTCCATTTCCATAATATTGTCCTCAAGAACATTGCCCCTGTATAGACCCTCTAAATACTCCTTCCACCTTTCTGCCTTCCCTTCTTTGCTTAGGTTTCCATCTGAGCTCTTGATATTCATGCAAGTGGTTCTCTTTTCTCCAAAAGTCTCTTTAATTTTCCGGTAGGCAGTATCTGTCTTATCCCTCATGAGATAAGCCTCTACATCCTTACATTTGTCCTCTAGCCATCCCTGCTTAGCCATTTTGCACTTCCTGTCGATCTCATTTTTGAGATGTTTGTATTCCTTTTTGCCTGCTTCACTTACTGCATTTTTGTATTTTCTCCTTTCATCAATTAAATGCAGTATCCCTCCTGTTACCCAAGGATTTCTACTAGCCCTCATCTTTTTACCTGCTTGATCCTCTGCTGCCTTCACTACTTCATCCCTCAAAGCTACCCATTTTTCTTCTACTGTATTTCTTTCCCCATTCCTGTCAATTGTTCCCGTATGTTCTCTCTCAAACTCTGTACAACCTCTGGTTCTTTCAGTTTCTCCAGGTCCCATATCCTTAAATTCCCACCTTTTTGCAGTTTCTTCAGTTTTAATCTACAGTTCATAACCAATAGATTGTGGTCACAGGCCACATCTGCCCCTAGAAATGTCTTACAATTTAAAACCTGGTTCCTAAATCTCTGTCTTACCATTATATTATCTATCTGAAACCTTCTAGTATCTCCAGGGTTCTTCCATGTATACAACTTTCTTTCATGATTCTTGAACCAAGTGTTAGCTATGATTAAGTTATGCTCTGTGCAAAATTCTACCAGGTGGCTTCCTCTTGCATTTCTTAGCCCCAATCCATATTCACCTACTACGTTTCCTTCTCTTCCTTTCCTACTGTCAAATTCCAGTCACCCATGACTATTAAATTTTCGTCTCCCTTCACTACCAGAATAATTTCTTTTATCTCATCATACATTTCATCAATTTCTTCATCATCTGCAGAGCTAGTTGCCATATAAACTTGTACTGCTGTAGTAGGCGTGGGCTTCAGGTCTGTCTTGACTACAATAATGCGTTCACTATGCTGTTTGTAGTAGCTTACCCGCACTCCTATTTTTTATTCATTATCAAACCTACTCCTGCCTATTTGATTTTGTATTTATAATCCTGTATTCACCTGACCAAAAGTCTTGTTCCTCCTGCCACCGGACTTCACTAATTCCCACTATATCTAACTTTAACCTATCCATTTCCCTTTTTAAATTTTCTAACCAACCTATCTGATTAAGAGATCTGACATTCCACACTCCGACCCATAGAACACCAGTTTTCTTTCTCCTGATAATGACGTCCTCTTAAGTAGTCCCCGCCCGGAGATTTGAATGTGGGACTATTTTACCTCCGGAATATTTTACGCAAGAGGATGCCATCATCATTTAATCACAGGGAAAGAGACATATGCAGTAATTATCATTAAGCCACATCTAAAATTGTCTGCTGAAATACATGCACAGGCATATATGTGAGCATGTGAAGAACATTGTGGCAGATCTGAAACATAGAATTCATATTAATGTAATTTAGTTGAGCCTGTGGCTTGGTTAATTCCTTTTTTTTCCCCCAATGATGTACAACAACGCCATTGTGGCTGCAGCAACTACTCTCTCTTCATGTTGATTTTGTCTCAGAAAGTGTCCATTTACAAATGCAAGCCCTCATCATATTGGGAGAAGGAATTTAAGACGAAGCTTGGTAGTAGAATGAAAACTTGTGGCTTCTGCACATTATAGCTTTAACATAACACAATACTGATTGAGCACTATTACATATGTCTTTCTCACACCAGTTCAAAAACCAACAGACACCAAGACCAGTGAAAAAAACAAATGAGGTAAATAAAATAATTGCTATTTTTGTTCGTCAGTTTTCTGTTGGTGTAGATGTAATCATATATCCCTACAATATCTTTGCCATATAGAGAAAGCACAAATATTTATTTGGTCATTTAGAGAAGCTGCACATTCCCTTTGCCTATTTCATTTGCTGACCTTTTTTTATCTCTTTTATTCAATCAAATTTAATAATTCTGCTTTGTCTCTTTTGTTTATCTATTTGTTACTCTGCTGCCTTCACTATTTCATCTTTATCGATTTGTCCAATATTGTATTACTATCTCCAAATTCTCATTTCCAAACACTGCCTTTGAAACTCTCCATAACCTGCGGTAGCTTAAATTTATCAAGGATACAGTTCCTTAATTTCCTATCTTTCTGTAATTTCTTCAGTTGTAACTCCAAAAGTGATAAATTACGTTATTTCACTCTATCATTTTTATCTATTCTACAGTAGGACAATGAATGAATGGTTGGGCAAGTATGGGCATAACTTGTAGTGACTTGGTTGTGCCACCATTGCCTCAGGTGACCGGTCTCATTATTTCTTGTAAGTGTTGTAGGATGTATGTCACAATTCCCATTATATATTCCCCATCTGATGTTTTATATTTGAAAATGATACATAGTTCATTGAAACCGGTACTGTAACCCCATCTTTTAAAGAAAAATTTTATTAACGGTGACTATGACTTCACTATTGTAGTGTCAAATAAATGTTTAATTGGTGATTGTGTTTAGATACAAACTTCATGGCTCTGCTGTGGAAAGGTTCTGGGGCTTCTTTAACACTGATGCACAGGATGCTGAGACATTATTTAATGTGATAAATTCTGAACCGCAAAAGCATGCAGATTAAAATACAGAAAAGGTGATCACCCATTGCTATGATGGTGTGGCTGTTATGAGCGGAGGCATCTGTGGTGTACAGAAAGGATTGAGCAGGTATATTCTATAGCTTATTATGTTCACTGCTATACTCATCAATTTAATCTAGTCATACAAAAAACTGTATCTATAAATAAATCTTCTAGAATATTTTTTTTCTAATCCCTCTGGCTTTCCAGCTTTTTGCTTGCAGTTGTCCACAGAATAAGTTTGCTAGACAGAATTATGCTGACTAGACTACCGCAGATAGCAGCTACAAGATTGGTTTTTTAGCATTCAGACAGTCAACACAGTTAAAGAGAACAAGGAGAGTCTGATCGAGTGTTTAGAAGAAATCACCCTCTCAGATCATGTGGATGACAAAATCAGATGAGAAAGTTATGGCCTCCTCTCCAATTTGAAAGACCTTGAGTTCTTATTTGGACTAGAATTTTTCATAGGGTCATGCTAAATGCATATGTACTCTTCAGGAAAATACAAATCAGAAGCAACAACTGCCAGAAAATATTTATTGGAGTTTGAAGATGTAATTACAGGAATAAGAAATACTGCCATTGAAGAAACTTCATCATCTTGTGAAGAAAAAATTCAGAAGAAAGGAAAATCAGAAAATAAAGTAGTAGATGCAAAGGAAGTGTGCAATGCCATAAGAAGCCATATGAATGAAAGATTTTCATTCATGAGTCACCTTGTAGCATCAATATCATTAGATTTGAGTTCATTTGCTCCATTCTTGACAAATCTTCTCTGAGAGAGAACTTGACATTACTATTGAAACATACCCAAGATCATCAAAGACACAACTGGGAACAGAGCTAGACGTACTCTATAGCAGAAAACACCTTCAACATGCAGATGGCACTGTTGCAATGCTGCAGCTTCTAGTAGACAATTACTTGGATCTAGACACATTCTACAGTGATGTGAACTAATGAGGATAATTACAACAACTCCTCTTACAACAGTTGAACCTGGATGTTGTTTCTCAGTAATGAAAAGGATAAAAACCTTTCTTTGAAATGCAATGAGAGAGAACAGGCTTATGGCATTGGCAATGCTTCCAACTGAGCAAAAATTTGTGAATCATATGCCAAAGACTTCAGTCATACAGTGATCGAGATATTTGCATGATTGAAAAACACCCGTGGATTATCTTAATAAACTAGCTATACCCGGCGAACTTCGTTCTGCCTCTGAAAATCTTTATATATTACAGCTGACCCGGCAAATGTTGTTTTGCCATGTAGATTATCTCTAGCCTATAAGAATAATGTATACGTGTAACACAATGTATACCTGGTGAACTTCTTTCCACCTCTGAAAATCTTTATAAGTTATAGGTGACCCGGCAAATGTTGTTTTGCCATAAAAATTATCTCTAGTCTATAAGAATAATGTATACATGTAACACAATGTATATGTGTAACACAATATCTGTTGCAGTCGGGAGCTCATGACACAAACAATAATAATGGCTGAAGACTGTGCAGGGAGTGAGAAAAGGCTTAGGGGGAAGTTCGGCAGTATGGACCACTATTAGTTCCAGAATTTCTACAGTAGAGCACGTGGATTTAACATTTGCAGCATACAAACATAGCAGCAATTTGGTGTTGAAACGTGTTCGCCAGCATCGATTTTTATCATATGTAAAAATATTATACAATTAAATTCTTTTAGAGGAGCAAAGGAGAGCAAAGGAACTTCTTTGTTCCACTAAAAGAATTTGATCGTACAACATATTTCTGTACGGTAAAAATCGATACGTGTGCACTAGGCCTAAATGTCAGTTTAGCGAATGACATGTGCTACCTAGTTAAACTTCTCGATCTAGTTACGTCAATTCAGAGAGGGATATTTGAGTCATTGCTTTTGGTTTCCTTCAATTACCTATCTATCGAATAGTGAAAGGCTATCACCGGTAGACACCTGGCAGGGATAACTGATCAAGTGATAATTGATCATTTATCAAATGGGGTTAAAAATTATTAAATTACTAAAATCGCTATTAGAAAATAGGGGTTGGTGGTAGAAGGGTGAAAATTTAGGGTTGTGTGTATTTTTTAATACCACATCATAAAAAAATCAAAATAAAAAGTTCTGTCCCAAAAGCAAGAAAAAAGTTTTTATGAGTGGATCACCCTTATCACTTAGGGGTTTGAAAAATAGATTACGACTGGTTCTCAGATGTACCAAATATACATGTAAAATTTCATTAGAATCGATCGAGCCATTGATCAAGTGATAATCGATCAATTATCAATCGGAGGTTGAAAATTATTAAATAACTAAAATCGCTATTAAACAATAGGGGTTGGTGTTAGAAAGGTGTTGTGTGTATTTTTTTAATGCCACATCATAAAAAACAAAAATAAAAAGTTCTGGCCAAAAAAATAAGGAAAAAAATTTTTGGGGTGGTCCACTCTTATCACTTAGAGGTATGAAAAATAGCTTACAACCGATTCTCAGACCTACCGAATATACATGTAAAATTTTATCAGAATCGATCGAGCCATTTCGGAGGAGTATGGCAACTGTGACATGAGAGTTTTATATATAATGATAGGTAATGCAGTCATTTTGCTGTATAGTTTTCGCTATTTGATGTGTACCTACAGTGCAGCATAATGTGTGTTAACGTTAACTTTTGTGTAGACTATACAGAAATAATATGATATTTCATAGGAAAAGATCATGCCCTTTTCCTGCTTTAGAAACTGGGAGTTGGTGAGCAACAAAACTTCAGTAATATCAATATTTGGCTGACGAGACAGAGAGTAGTGAAAGCTTGTACATTATTTCATTCTTGCTGTGAGCTCTACTTAATTATGTACAAAACAACAAATTTTCTTCGTCAGACATGTTATGCATATTATTATTATTACTGACAGTGGCTGCAGTTGCATAAATTTGTTCCTAATCATGTTATACAGCAGATGCTATTCCACACATTCAGGTTGATCTGAGTCTAAAAATTTGTGAAATGTATATTCAAGAGCCACCAGTGAGTGAAGGTACAGTAAAACAAGATTATTTCATGTGATCAGGAGTATATGAGAGAGCTTTTTATTTATTAAATATGGTACAGGTACAGTAAACAAAAAAAAAATCATGTGATTTCCATGATGTACTGGTACAAAACAAGATCTAAAGCATCAGATTTCCTTAATACTCTAGCATAGGGATGTACAGACTTGCTATTACAGCAGGCTATGAACCCCTCATTGTCACTCACTTTATTTAATGAATCTAATTACAAAGATGTATTCTCAAAAGGACTAGGCTGTAACATTTGCAGCTATTCTTCCTCAGTTGTTAGTTCAATGCTATTTAATCTGTAGATAAGAATAATTACTAGTCTCCTCTGCAACAAACATTAAATTCAACTGAAAAAGGTGAGTAATATGTATTCTTATTTATCAAATAAACAGCAGGGTGTCTTCATATTTGAGCATGAGATGTGTTCCTGGATTTCATTGTGAATGACACAAACTGTACAATGCATATCTTTATCAAAAAGTAAATTCACCTGGAAAAACTATAAAATTAAAAAGACATAACTGTGGGCCAGGAGGTGATATTTTAAATTCTGATGATAGAGACACACAAAATTACATGAAATTATCCTGTCTTTCACAAGTATTACTCCCTTCCTTGAGGAGGAAACAGGGATTGGTTGCAAAGGGTTAGGAAAAAGAAAGGTGAGGCACTCCAACCCCAGGGTGAGATGAACTCACTATTTTTATTTAAACAAGAGTGTTTCTGTGCTTGGACAAGCTGGACAATAAAAGAATGTGCAGAAAATAGACAAGAGATAGTCATTAAATACACTGTAACCACAAATGAGAAGCAGACAAGACTGTAACCAAATTAAAGAAGATTACTAAATGCAGAAAAACAATAGCCATACTAGAAAAACTAATAGGTTTGGGGTCTGAGTGACCTTTGGTTCTTTTCAACATTCCATCTTTCCTCCCCAAGAAAGGAACAAATGATTTCAAAAGCTAAAATAATTTCATGTAGGGCCTATTTTCATGTGTCAGGTGGCAATATTAAAAATTCACCTAATGAAGGTAAGCACTGACCAGCAATTCTGTTTCATAACAAAATACATCTAATGTGATAATAGACAGCATTGAAGGCCAATGACCTCTGCTGTAAGGAATCACACTCATTTTGCCAGGATATTCTCAAAGAGGTGGAAGAGCAGATTGAGGTTTAGGACACATTATCCTTAGGTGAGAAACTGCTTCTAAAGGCAGAAGAATGAGCAATGGTCAATCTCACAGTGGTGCAGAAAGCAATGAAACATCTGCATTACAGACAAATAATGTGGCATGCCATTCAGAAATGTCATTATGAACCCTTGTGAGGTATATTCTGCACCATGGAGATTGAGTTTCTAGGTCATTTAATCACCCCCAGGCAGAGCCATGCCACAACCAGGCAAGGTTCGGGTGATCTTGAAAATGTCACATCAACAGACGCTCAAAGACTTATGCTGCTATCTTGGCACAATAAATTTTTATCAGCACCATCTGCCTAATGCCAGTGTAGTGCTGGAACCCCTGACTAGGGTGCTATTGGGCCCTATCTCAAAGGGCGGACTCCTGTTAACGGGACAGATGCAACGGAGAGAAGCTTTATTAAGTCCAAATGAAGCCTCACAGAAGTGACACTGCTCACTCACCCATGCATAACAATGACTGGCTGTGGTCTTGGATGCTAGCCAGACAGCCGTAGGTTCAGTGCTTCAACAACATGTCGGTGACAACTGGCAGCCACTCAATTTCTTCTCAAGAAAACTTTCAGAATCCCATCGTGCACAGAGTGCTGATGATTGTGAGTTGCTTGCAGTTTTTGATGCAGTAAGATACTTCCACCCATTGGTAAAAACTCATTCCTTGATAAGTTTCACCAACCACAGGCCCCTAACTCATACGTTTTGGTACATTGGCACAATAATACCTAGAGCATGCTGTACCATTTTCAGTAGCCACAATATGTGCTGCAGTTCTCCACGGATCTCTACGATATTTCTGGAATTAACATCATTGCCGATTAGCTTGTCCTGTGCTTGTGCCATTATCTCTCTTCCAGTGCACTTCAAGATGTTGCCCAAGAACAACAGAATGACAAACAATTGGACAGCCTCCACCACAACACCTCAAGTGGACTACATCTCAAGCTAGTGCCCATTCCTGGCTCTGCCCATAAACTTTGGTACGGCATTTTAACAGGCACATACTGCCCATTTCTCTCAGAGAAATTCAGGCTCAGAGCTTTTAATGGGACAGATCCACAGACTGTCACACCTCAGCATCAGCAACACCATGTCACTCATGACCACACATTTCATCTGGCCGGGACTACACAATGACTGCCATCAATGGGCCCACACCTGCAATGTATGCCAGCATGCCAAAGTTGGGAGGCACACCCGCACACCTGTCAGTGCCTTTCCCGACACCACACGCTGTTCTGCACACGTCTGTGTTAGCACCGTGGGCCCACTCCCTTTGTCCCACGGAAAGCATTATCTGTTGACGATAGTAGACTGTTTCACATGCTGGCCGGAGACAACACCCGTAGCAGACATAACTGACAAGACTGTCACCACAGCCCTAGGCTGCCCCAGTCACGTCACGGTGGACTGCAGCCACCAGTTTGACTGTGCATTGTTCACACGAGTCACCTGACTGTGTGGAGTACAGCTACTAAGAATTACCAGCTACCACCCAGCGTCGAACGGCAAGGTCAAATGGCTCCATCGAATGATAAAAGATGCTCTGACTTGCCGTGATGCTGCCTGGACTGATGCTCTCCTGCTGGTACTGCTCGGCCTGTGAGTAACACTGAAAGAAGAGATCGGCGCTCCATCTGCTGACCTTTTTTATGGACTCTTGCCAACCCTGGTGATTTTATGGAGAAGGTACCATCACCATGTGATGCATCAGCCTCTCTACTGGCTGAACGTCTGCCTGCCGACGGGGCCCACCTCTGACCACACATGCCAGTGCAGCGTGGCACCACAAATGTGTACACACATTACCAACAGCAGAAAAATATTAACAACAGCAAAAAATGGTCTATCAGGAGTCAGATTAATTTCAAATTGGAAGTAGAGCAAAGAGTGGGTCACTATGAAACCAACAACAATAGCTCAGGTATTCAAGACAAAATCATAAGCAATATATACAAAAACTATTCAATTGTGAGTTTCCCGTGAACATTGTATATTGTACTAGCTAAACAACGAACTTTTTTAACCTTGTTTCACACACTTTATTGTTACCGTATTGGCTAGGTTTCAGGTTATAACTTTGAGTTTGCCTCAGGGAAGTGTGTTCAGCAGTTGCTGTTCATGTTAGAAATTAATGACCCTTTGGACGATATTAATAGTAACCTCATAATCTTTCCAGATGACACAGTTATCTAAAGTAAAGTACTGACTGAAATAAGATGCATAAATATTCAAATTGCTGACATGTATTGCGTGGGGGTAATGGGAAAGGGATGGTGTACACACACACACACACACACACACACACACACACACACACACACACACACACACACACACACTATTGGATGGGGGCTGGGCGAACAGTTAGTTACCTTAGGATTGAGCCTGGGAGGTTACAGGAGGGAAGGATGTACTGTAAGGACAGCTCCCATCTGAACAATTCAGAAAAGCTGGTGGTTGTGGGGAGGATCTACCCTATCCAATGTGTGTGTGTGTGTGTGTGTGTGTGTGTGTGTGTGTGTGTGTGTGTGTGTGTGTGTGTGTATGTGCGTGTTTTTCTCCAACAGCTCAAGAAAGGAATTTCATTTCAGAAGCTACCAAAGCAAAGCTCTGTACCTTTTGTTTGTGTATCTTCTGCTTTTTGATATTTGAAATACAGCTATGCTGCTCTCATTTGATGTAGAAAATATGGCCTCCACAATCCCAGTCAAGGAGACAATCAAGATAACAGAACAATACCTAGATACTTACAATAATTTACCATAAGAACACATAACCAAGATAAGCACCCTCTTACATCCCATTACCGACTAAATGACTGCAACAAAGAAGTCTACCTAGAAGAGGGATTGCCAGTCAGTTCTCCAATTTCAGTAAAGTTAGCAAATATCTTCAGGAACAAAATAGAAGGAAGAATATACCAGAAAACAGTACCAGAAACATACAATACACTGCAGTGCAGGGATACACATATGACATCTTCTGCTTGTTAGAGGACCCAGAAAATAAAATGGAACAACTACTTGCAGATATAAATACATTATATAAAAACGTTAAGTTCACCTTTACTAGCCAAATAAATTTCCTAGATATATCCATCACATATAAAAATAACCTGCACCCACTCAGCATTTACACAAAAACACCACATAGTATCACTTGACAAACATAACTATAATATGGAATTGGAAATGACTATTGAGTTAGCAAAAAATAATGGATATCTAGAATGCCTAGTAACAAAACTGAAAACAGAACAGCAGAAAAACACAAAAATAAAAAACAAAACACCATACAAATCAAGAGACTCACATCACCCACCACTAAGACAAATACCAACATCACCACCACTACACAACTAGAGAACAACATAAAAATGCTAAAAACAAGCTGGTAGATTCTCAAGTACAGAAAAAAACTGATTATTACATCAGGAGATGAGTCTGGTGGACAATAGAAGAATCCAGTTATCATTTTATGTCCACCCCTGATACTGAGCCTTGCCCAAACAATCTGACATGTAACTTCAATTTCTGTCTCAGAGGATCTGAGTTTCCTCTCTATTGTGACAAACACCTCCATTTCACACTTGCCTACCATTTCAATATACTCTTACATTTCCTCAAAAATCTCACTGCCATCAATTTCTGGTTTCAATCAGCTTTCTGTACCTAGTATTATGTTAACTTCACTGCTTCTTTTGAGCTCTTCAAATGCTGGTACTTTGTTTCACGTCTGACTCATTTACTGGGTCCCTACATCTTTGTGGCGCAAGTCGGAAGTCACAGCCTATCTTGTCACAGAACGCAAAGCCGGCCTTCTCAACCTTCTCTGCCAGTTGCCGTGATGTCCCAAGTATAACTTCAGTGCCCAGACAATAGGCACCATTTGTTCCAACATGTGCAAAAATCTGCAGTTATTTGCTCTAAGACTGCTGGAATAGTCAACACGTTAAATGAGGCATCCAGGCTTATGCACTGTATGAACCTGGTGTCCTTTCCTGTCCTTTGCTACCATTTCTCTAAGGGATACAATCATTCATAGTATGAAGGCTTTCACGACCGGATGACATATCTTCTGGTAAACCTTCCGGGATGTAAGGTCGTCGTCCATGAAACTCTTTGGCTCCTAACGTTTCATCCAGAGCTGCACTGGACATCTTCAGAGGGGTGTTTCTCCTCCGGTGAGTCTTGCCGACTGACGGGTCGGACGTCTGAGAGCGACTTACATATCGTAGAAAGTGGGCGTGACCAGAGTTACATGTGATATGCAGAGATAATCTTTGTCAGAGATAAAACTTAACTATCGATCGTAATCTCGTCACGGATCAAACTGTCTAGCAATTCTGTAGTGCTACTGTCCAAATATCACTGAGTTTCATGGTCTCTTCTTTCCGATTAAAATTATCACTATGTTTATATATTTCAATTGCTTCTCTACAAAGCCGTGGGTAATAGTTCGTCGTTGTAGATAAAATTTTTGTTTTGGAAAACCTCACTTGATGATTTCCTGACTGAAAAGCGTGTTCTGCTACAGCCGATTTATCTGTTTTTCCTAATCGGCAAAGACTTCTGTGTTCTTTTAACCGTGTATTTACGCTTCTTTTTGTTGTTCCAATATAAACTTTTCCACATGTACACGGAATTTTATATACGCCACTGGCTGATAGAGGAGTGCGTTTATCTTTTACAGACCGGAGAACATGACAAATTTTCTTCGTTGGTCTAAAAACAGGTCTAATATCATGTTTACTTAAAATCTTTCCAATCTGATCCGTTACTTTCTTTATGAAAGGGAGAGAGACTGTATTCTTCCATCATTTTTCGGGCTTGTCCTTAGGCTTTTTGTTGTTTGGGTGCAGAATTCTGCTTACTTCCTTCTTTGAGTAGCCATTTTTCTCAAAAGCGTGCTTCAGATGCTTTAATTCGACGTCTAGATACTCCGGGGTGCAAATCCGTCTGGCTCTGTCAACGAGACTTTTAATCACACCTCTCTATTGTTGTGGGTGGTGGTTAGAGTTTTTATGTAAGTATCTGTCTGTGTGCGTTATTTTTCTAAAAATCTGTTGTTTCAATCTTCCATCTGTCTGTCTCATAACTAAAACATCCAAAAACGGTATTTTGTTATCATTTTCTCTCTCCATGGTAAACTGGATTCTTGGATTTATATTATTAAGGTAATCAAAAAATTTATCTAAGGCTTCTCTACCATGTGGCCAGACCACAAATGTATCGTCTACATACCGATACCAGCGAGATGGTTTCTTATCTGCTTTTTCCAAGGCTGACTGTTCGAATTTCTCCATGTAGAAATTAGCTACTGCAGGACCCAATGGGTTACCCATTGCTACGCCATTAAGTTGCTCATAAAATTCATCATTCCACTGGAACTGACTGGAAGTAAGGCAATGTCTGAAAAGAGCAGTCAGATCTTCTGGAAAAATATCCGTTATAAAATCCATAACTTCGTTAAATGGAATCATAGTAAATAAAGATACTACTTCAAAACTTACTAAAATATCTTCAGGTGTCAGAATTAAACCTTCAATTTTCTCTATAAAATGACTTGAGTCCTTTATATATGAGTCAGTTTTTCCAATATATGGTTGTAAACGAGTTGCTAGATATCTTGCTATTTCATACGTAGGAGAATTGATAGCACTAACAATCGGTCTCACAGGAAGGTCCCTCTTATGTACCTTGGGTAGGCCATAGAGTCTAGGACACATAGCTTCAGTCTTCAATAAAGCTCTTTTTTCTTCTTTTTGAATAGAAGTGGCCGATTTTATCAGATTATTTGTTTTCCGTAATACGCTGGCTGTAGGATCTTTCTTAAGTTTTTTGTATTGTCCTGACGTTAAAAGATTCAAAATTTTGCTTTGATAATCTTCTGTATTTAAAACGACAGTAGCACTCCCTTTATCAGCAGGAACAATCACTATGTCTTCATCTGCATTTAAATCTCTCAGAGCCTTTCTTTCACCATTGGTTAAATTACCTTCCAGAGGTTTACTGCAGCATAATACTCTGGTGGTTTCGATCCAGATTGCATTTGCAGTTTCTTTGGGGAGAGTACGTATACCTGCTTCTACATTTGCAATAATATCCTCAACAGGAACTCTCGGAGGTGTTATAGTGTAGTTTCCTCCTTTTGCAAGAACTGAAATTTCGTCTTGAGATAAAACTCTGTCTGACTTGTTAATAACAGTTTCGGACATCACTGTATTATTTGTAGATTCTGCATAAGTTTGTAACTTTTCGAACTTCTTCTTATGCCTTCTAGTAGTCGTTTCCAACATGGACGAGAGATGGATTCTGTTGACCGTAAGTTACTCCAGCTACATTTATTCCTTGCTAGTAAGATACAGAGAGACCTATGGAATAAAATAGATTGCCTTACATTTCGATCTATGGAAACCAAAGAAACTGCAATTGCAATCCGGATCGAAACCACCAGAGTATTAAGCTGCAGTAAACCTCTGGAAGGTAATTTAACCAATGGTGAAAGAAAGGCTCTGAGAGATTTAAATGCAGATGAAGACATAGTGATTGTTCCTGCTGATAAAGGAAGTGCTACTGTCGTTTTAAATACAGAAGATTATCAAAGCAAAATTTTGAATCTTTTAACGTCAGGACAATACAAAAAACTTAAGAAAGATCCTACAGCCAGCGTATTACGGAAAACAAATAATCTGATAAAATCGGCCACTTCTATTCAAAAAGAAGAAAAAAGAGCTTTATTGAAGACTGAAGCTATGTGTCCTAGACTCTATGGCCTACCCAAGGTACATAAGAGGGACCTTCCTGTGAGACCGATTGTTAGTGCTATCAATTCTCCTACGTATGAAATAGCAAGATATCTAGCAACTCGTTTACAACCATATATTGGAAAAACTGACTCATATATAAAGGACTCAAGTCATTTTATAGAGAAAATTGAAGGTTTAATTCTGACTCCTGAAGATATTTTAGTAAGTTTTGAAGTAGTATCTTTATTTACTATGATTCCATTTAACGAAGTTATGGATTTTATAACGGATATTTTTCCAGAAGATCTGACTGCTCTTTTCAGACATTGCCTTACTTCCAGTCAGTTCCAGTGGAATGATGAATTTTATGAGCAACTTAATGGCGTAGCAATGGGTAACCCATTGGGTCCTGCAGTAGCTAATTTCTACATGGAGAAATTCGAACAGTCAGCCTTGGAAAAAGCAGATAAGAAACCATCTCGCTGGTATCGGTATGTAGACGATACATTTGTGGTCTGGCCACATGGTAGAGAAGCCTTAGATAAATTTTTTGATTACCTTAATAATATAAATCCAAGAATCCAGTTTACCATGGAGAGAGAAAATGATAACAAAATACCGTTTTTGGATGTTTTAGTTATGAGACAGACAGATGGAAGATTGAAACAACAGATTTTTAGAAAAATAACGCACACAGACAGATACTTACATAAAAACTCTAACCACCACCCACAACAATAGAGAGGTGTGATTAAAAGTCTCGTTGACAGAGCCAGACGGATTTGCACCCCGGAGTATCTAGACGTCGAATTAAAGCATCTGAAGCACACTTTTGAGAAAAATGGCTACTCAAAGAAGGAAGTAAGCAGAATTCTGCACCCAAACAACAAAAAGCCTAAGGACAAGCCCGAAAAATGATGGAAGAATACAGTCTCTCTCCCTTTCATAAAGAAAGTAACGGATCAGATTGGAAAGATTTTAAGTAAACATGATATTAGACCTGTTTTTAGACCAACGAAGAAAATTTGTCATGTTCTCCGGTCTGTAAAAGATAAACGCGCTCCTCTATCAGCCAGTGGCGTATATAAAATTCCGTGTACATGTGGAAAAGTTTATATTGGAACAACAAAAAGAAGCGTAAATACACGGTTAAAAGAACACAGAAGTCTTTGCCGATTAGGAAAAACAGATAAATCTGCTGTAGCAGAACACGCTTTTCAGTCAGGAAATCATCAAGTGAGGTTTTCCAAAACAAAAATTTTATCTACAACGACGAACTATTACCCACGGCTTTGTAGAGAAGCAATTGAAATATATAAACATAGTGATAATTTTAATCGGAAAGAAGAGACCATGAAACTCAGTGATATTTGGACAGTAGCACTACAGAATTGCTAGACAGTTTGATCCGTGACGAGATTACGATCGATAGTTAAGTTTTATCTCTGACAAAGATTATCTCTGCATATCACATGTAACTCTGGTCACGCCCACTTTCTACGATACATAAGTCACTCTCAGTTGTCCGACCCATCAGTCGGCAAGACTCACCGGAGGAGAAACACCCCTCTGAAGATGTCCAGTGCAGCTCTGGACGAAACGTTAGGAGCCGAAGAGTTTCATGGACGACGACCTTATATCCCGGAAGGTTTACCAGAAGATACAATCATTCGCTGTATGTTTGAACTGCCAGTGATTAATAGATCCCTATTCTTATTCATTTGCCTCCTTTTGATAGCAAACAAAACAGGTTTTCTGAAAACTGGTGAAGTGTGTCGCACTGGCTCAGTTTCTGTTTCAGTGAGAGACAGAACCACAAACCTGTTGGTTAGGGGGTCAGTACGACACCCTGAGTCCTTTCTGGTCACTGTTGACCCTGTATAGGATGCCTACCTCTACCACTGATGTGCCATTCACAGTGAAGTGGATAAGTAATGACAGATCCTGTACTTTCCGCAGAGGAGACAGGATCCACAGGAGAAGACAGTACATGAGGTACCTCTGGTACAGATATCATAGGTACCTCAACTTTTGGGAGCTTTTCCAACAGACCGATTCATAGCAGCTGCCAATCACTTGACAATAGTCAAGGCAATTTCAGGAGGCTTACGAAAAACATCCAACTTATCCCGTGTTCATGTACAGGATGCACTGTGGGGCTGGAGTTTGGCTGGTCATTGTATTACAAGGCAGTAAACAAATAACTTTAAATTATGCCCACTGATTTTATTTTAATTTGTTGAGCTAAAAAGTTGCTAATTCCCCATAAGAACAGAAGCAAATACACAAAACAAGATTTCTATTAATGCAACACAAAAACATATGGTAAAAATTATTAGTTTCCTAAAATGCTTTGATGTTAATTATAGTTGTTAGAAAACTTGCAAACAGAACTAATTTATTATAAATGCAAATAATATATAGCGCTACTTCTCTTAAAGCAAAAACTGTACGTAACACAATACGTTAGTTAGAAAATCTGCAACAATAACTAAATCACAAATGCTGATTTATTATAGGTGGCTCGTAGAGTATGCAGAGGATAATGGTAGCGTCTGAAAATTCTCAAAGACACATGTTTATTTGGGTTGATATGCAATGAAATTCAGGGGTGATGTATACTTTGCCAGAACTGCAAACCACAAATGCCAATTTGCTGTGAAATAAATTCTGTACACAAAACCCTCACATCAGTAACTTACAAAAATATAGTTTTGTAAGTAGAAAGAATTCTCAAAAGTAATCTATTTATCACATAATTGTACCATGAAATTGAAGACTGATTGTTTTGAACATGCCTACTGTTCTCAAAAATTTTTAAAGAGCACAATTAAATTTAAGCCTATAATTGACTATAACAGTATGAGTTTATCGTGGCACTCATGAATGTTCGTAATTTTACAATATGTCAGTATGGGAATAGGTATTGGTATGTAGGTAATGGGGAGTGGACTTTTATTAATCACAGCATATACACAGTGCATGTAGCATAGAGTGCATACTACAGAGAACCAATCTGACAAAGACACCATTGTTCTTGCTGTAGTAGGGCAGTGATATTATATGAGTGGGGGTAGGAGGTGGGTGGGAGGTGCAGGGGGGGGGGGGGAGTAGAGCCACTGGTTTTATGTCCTCACAAAGCCCCTCCCCACTACAAGTGCAGAGCATGGTAATTGGTGTAGGTCATGATGTGTTGTCCTGCTGGAGATGCTTGTCAACAATTGCGGTACTCTAGAGGGTGTTCATAATTTGGTATACACAATGTTGATACGTGCTGAGTCATTAGAATGAAATTGGCAAGAACACCAAATAGATGCACAAATAAATTGTCTCTAGCAATGCCAGGTGATGAAGCACCACCGTGGGATGTATTCTTCACGGCATGAAGTTTGTATCCCACGGTGATCAGCTCAGTATTTTGTGGTGCAGTTGAAAAGAAAATAATGGGGTCACCACTGTAGGTAGTGGGGAGTGGGCATAGTAATTACGATGATAAATAATTACTCACTCTTCCAGCACTTACTATGAATACTTTTATTCTCACAATGCATGTAACATAGAGCGCATACTGCAGAGAACTGATCTGACAAAGACACAGTTGTGACTCTTGAAATTTTCCCGGCGTATCAAATATTCCATAAGATTTCGGGATTGCAGCCGGATCTCATCGACTTCTTTCCACGATATTTCGGCTGCCAACCTTACAGTCATCTTCAGGCGAGTGTTTGACACTGGGGATTGCTAGTGCAAGTCGCTCTATTTATACTTAAAAGTGCCGCAGGTGCGCATGCGCAAGTTACCGTAGCATGCGCGCCACCTGTCGATTCCAAGGCCCTCTACAATATTACTGCATCTATGGAGCGCCAACGAATGCATGAAAAAAGTAAAACATGCACACAGATGTGTCCAAAACAATAAAAGGAAAATTTCAATATTAAATATAAAATTACTTGTTGCTCAACATGTCAGAAGCCATAAAAAATTTTCTTTTGGTTGAAATTAAACAAATCAACGGGTCCCAGGCCTTATTCAATAAAAAGCCGCCATCACGATTAATGAGATTTTCCGCTAAACGTATTTCGACGGATTCCTTCACAACTGAATCCCAGAAGGATCTCGATGGGGCCAAGATTTTCGTGGCCGAATAATCCATAGTATGTCCTGTGGATATACAATGTTCGGCTATGGCCGACTTACTGGGCTGTAAAAGGCGAGTGTGGCGCTCATGTTCAACGCAGCGGTCGTGTACTGTGCATTAACCTATACAACTTGTACATGTGCAACTCTGGAGTAAAAAAGGCTCAAAAACAAAGTAGACAATATGGTTATAGGTTTGTTTGACCCAGGGCTGAGAGTCACAGAGCTGCTTTGGCAAGAAAGGCTACTTGGACAGTTTCAAGAACTAGCATTAAATGATGACTCTTGGAATATACCACAAACCCCTACTTGGCACTCATTTAGGGATTGTGGGAACAATCATTCTTCCCATGCTCCATATGTGAATAAAACAAGAAGAAATCTTAAAAACTGGTGCAAGGGTGATTTCCCTCTGCTATGCATTTCACAGTGATCTACAGAGTACAGATGTAGATGCAGATGTAGAAGATACCAGCTGGATTACATTATGTTAAAATAGAGATTCCAAAATAAGGTAATTGCATTCTAAAGTATAACCAGGTATGGACCCAAATCACAAATTGTCGATGATGAAGAGGAAGTTGAAGTATAAGAGACTTACCAGAAAAAATGAATGTGTAAATGAATTAAATATGAACTACTGAGGAATGATGACATGAGTTTTAAGTTCTAGCAGCCTGTATATTCTGTGGTAACAGATACCAATAAAAGTAAGTTGAAGTATAAGAGACTTACCAGAAAAAATAAAGGTGTAAATGTAAATGTCGTGTGACTAGGGCCCCCCATCGGGTAGACCGTTTGTTGGGTGCAAGTCTTTCGATTTGATGCCACTTTGGTGACTTGCACATTGATGGGGATGAAATGATGATGATTAGGACAACACAACACCCAGTCCCTGAGCAGAGAAAATCTCCGACCCAGCCCGGAATCGAACCCAGGGCTGGACAATGTGTAAATAAATGGTATATGAAGCACTGAGGAATGATGACATGAGTTTTAAGCTCTAGAAGCCTGTAGATTCTGTGGTAACAGATACCAGCAATTGAGAGATTTATATCAAGTAAATTAATAAGAGATGGAACTGATCTCCCATGGTACACAAAACAAATCAGAACACCATTGCAGGAAAAAACAAAGAAAATCATGCCAAATTAAAAGGAATGCAAAAATCCCCAAGATTAGCAAAGTTTTACAGAAGCTCAAAATTCAGCACATTCTTCAGGTGCTTTTAATTGGTTTCCCAAACAAAACTTTGTCTCAAAACATTACAGAAAATGCAAAGAGACTCTGGTCATGTGTAAAGTGCATCAGTGGCAAAAGACAATTAACACTTTCACTTCACATTAGCAATGATAATATTACCAATGACACTGCAACTAATGATTACTAAATGTGGTTTTCCAAAACTTTTTTAACCAAAAGATATGAACTAAATATTCCAGAATTAAAATCAGGAACACCTGCTGGTATGAGTAACTCAGAAGTAGATATTCTCAATGGAGCGAAGCAACTCCAGTCCTTAATAAAGGCAAGTCTTCTGGTCCAGGTGGTATACCAATTAGGTTCTTTTCAGAGTATGCTAGTACCACAGCTTAATACTTAGGAATCATATACAACCACTTGTTCCACATCCATACAATTCTCTCATATACTGGATCTACAGAACATGAATAAATAAATAAATAAAAGAAATACTCACTCAATCCATTCCTAAAGACCAGAAAGGTGCACACACCAATATTCAAGAAAGGAAATAGAAGTAATTCACTGAATCACAGATCAATATCAATTTGCAGTACAGTTTGGGAACAAATATAATGTTCAAACAGTATGAATTACCTTGAACAAAATGATCTATTGACACAAGAGTATTCCAAAAATATCACTCTTGTGAAACACAACTACCTCTTTACTCTCATGCAGTAATGAGTGCTACAGACACAGGATGTCAAATTGATTCCATGTTTCTAGATTTCAAGAAGGTTTTTAATATTGTTCCTCACAAGCAGCTTCTAGTCAAACTGGGTTTCTAAAGAGTATTGTCAACTGTGCAACTGAATTTCTGATTTCCAGTTCTCAATAATTAATGGAACATCATCAAGTAAAACAAAAGTGATATGTAGCATTCCCCATGGAAGTGTCACAGGCACCCTGCTGTTCCTAATCTGTATAAATGTTTTAGGAGACAATCTGAGCAGTGTTCTTAGATTGTTTGCAGATGATGCTGTTATATACTGTCAAGTAAAGTCACGAGAAATTCAAAACCAACTGCAAACTGGGTACTGTATATCTGTAAGGTGTGAAAAATTTGCAATAGATCCTAAATAATAAGGAGTGTGAGTTCATACACATGAATATTAAAAGAAAATCCATTAAATTTCAGCTACACAACAAATTGCACAACTCTGAAGACTGTCAGTTCAATTAAATACTTAGTGATTAAAATTATGAACAACTTAAACTGAAACAATCAACACACCCATTAAAGAGACTGCCTTCACTACACTTTGCCATACTCAGCTAGAGTATTTCTGTCTGATATGAAATGAGGCATGTAATTGAAACAGAACTGTAATGCTCTCTATTGGCAAAAGATTCCAAATAATTCTCCATTCAGATCTCTGTAAAGTGAATGCCAAGGGGACAGTGACCATGAGAAAAAGACAAGACAGAAGAACATTCTACAAGTTGGAGCTTGGAATTTCAGAAGTTTGAAAGCAGTAGGAAAGTAATAAAATCTAAAATTGGAAATCAACGGCTCATTTTTTGTGAATTGTGGTTCATTTGTCTTGCAACCAATGTAATCTAAATCATTTGATTCAGGTACAAGAGACATGGTAAAATTTCACCGTAAACACCGAACAGCTGATATTAACAAACAGCATCTTAATAAAAATACAATTTTGTTATACATACATACAATAAAATCTAACACTTAACTACCCCTTGCTCAAATTATTGAATAGTAGCTTTTCCCCACAGAATCTGCTGTAGCCTCATTTTTAAAATTTCTGGCTTTGTATTAAATATGTTTTTGCCTATGACCTTGTTATATATTGTCATGCCCACATATTGTGGAGTCTGTGCATTCTAAACACAGTCAGGGTCAGTGATGTGAAATGGAAACAATAACAGGAATAGTTAACTACAGAGGTTACTTCTTTTTTCAGGGTGTTTTTGAAACCTATTACCTGATTAGGGAATTCCCTGGATAAAAATCCTCCTCATTCCCATTTTGAAGAATTGATAACTGCAGCATTGTGAAAAAATTCATCAGAAGCAGAATTTAGAAATTCTGGGAGAATTCTTTTGAAGAAATGGTTAGCATTATGCATACTCTCAAGTCTGCTTCTTAACTGGGCTACAATGAGATCCAAAGAGCTATTAAAAATAATGGTTCTGAAATACATATTTCGATCCACCAGTTATTCGTCCTGATACTATTAATCAAAATGTCTTATCACTTTTCAGATTCTTTTATTTTCCAATTGTGGTGAAGTACCCTATTTCTTTGTCAAAGTCAGGGCCAGCCAAATGCTGTACAGTGAGCAGATGTGCGGAAGTGCTGCACATGTGCGCACTTGTGCGACAGCGACATCTGTTATTAGACATGTGTCCTAAATGAATGGCAACGGCTACACTTTCCTGTTTATGTGGTACAACCAAGAGTACAACATACCCAGTCTTATTTACCCCTGGTGACCGTAACCTTAACAGAGAAGTACTGAGAAATGGCAGGTACTGTGAAAAAGCAAAGGATGGGAGATCTATGTTCTCAGTCATTGAAAAATGACTGGGAACTGCAATTCTTTTATGTAGCTGTTGGTGAAAACTCACAGTGTTTGCTGTGCCGCCAGATAATAGGTGGCCAGCATAAGTTTTCAACTGAAAGACACTACAATACATATCACAAAGATGAGTGTAGTGTACACAAAAGTGAAGAATGGCAAGCAAAATTAAATGTACTTAAGAAAATGGGTGAGACACATCAACTCGATTTTACTGTACATCAAAGTAACTGATACTTCCTGAACTCTTAGTTTCTTGTGTTACATTTATGTCTATTTTACTGTACACTGTACAATGTACTGTTTTCAATTTTTCAGAATGACAACCACACTAAATCTTCACTGTGAGCAAGTTTTAAAATTGCATTAAGAATTGCACAATCTGGGAAACCCTTTCCCGAAGGGCAGTTTGTGAAATGGTGTCTGATTAATGCTGCAGAACTTGTATGTCCCATGAATGATAGCAGGTTTCAAGAAATCAGTCCATCCAAACAAACAGTGACAAGACGTATCAGTGCTATGGCTGGTGATGTGCACAGGCAGCTAATAAATAAGGCTAAAGACTTTGTTGCTTTGTCTGTTGTGCTCAATGAAGCAACAGATCTTACAGATACAGCCCAGGTTGTGATATACATATGAGGTGTCGATAATACACTTTGTGCAACAGAGGACGTTTTGGACTTAGTACCTTTGAAAGGGACTACTACAGGTGTGGACTTACTCCAAGCTGTTGAGGAAGCAATTGATGGTGTCGGTATGGACTGGAATTGATTAGTCTCAGTGACCACAGATGGAGCACCATCAATGCAAGGTCATCAGAGAGGACTCATAGCATGGATGCACAAAAAGCTAGGGTGCACAGACAAGACGTTGTATGGAATTCACTGCATTCTGCATCGAGAGGTGCTCTGTGCAAAATCAGTAACATTAGCAAACGTCATGCAAATTGTTGTGCATACTGTAAACTATCCGAAGATACATGGGCTTACACATCACCAGTTTCGACAGTTCTTGGAGGAATTAGGAGTGGAGTATGGCAACATACCTTACTATACCGAAGTACGCTGGCACAGTCGAGGTAAAATGCTGAAAATAATTTTTGATTTATGTTTGGTCATAGTAACATTCTTACATGAGAAGGGAGAAAGTGAACATATGATGGAAGACCCTTGTTCGATATCAGACCTTGCATTTCTCATGGACATTATGTCTTACATGAACAGCCTGAACATCAGTTAGCAAGGTGAAAATAATTTAATTTCTGACATGTTGAAAAAAGTAAATGCCTTTGAAAGGAAGCTTGCTCTTTGTGAGAGCCAGCTATTGACAGAAAACACTGCACATTTCCCGACTCTAGGACTGGTCCATGAAAGTGCTAGATTTCAAGGAAACGTCAATAATTTTAAAAATTAAGGAACAATTTTGAGCACGATTTGCAGATGTTAGAGTTTGTCTCCTGTCATTTGCCTCTATGCTCAACTATTCTCATTGTCAGTTGAAGATGCTCCAAATGATCTACAGATGGAACTGATCGACCTACAGTGCAATACAAAACTGAAGGACAAGTTCTTTGCAGTGCAAAGTACAAAAGAATTCTACGAAAACTTTTCACAACAAGAATTTCCACACCTGCACTGAGAAGCTGCGAGAGTTATGTCCATGTTTGGGTCAACATATGTTTGTGAAAGATTTTTCTCGGTGATGAAAATGAATAAATCTAGGTTTCAATCAAGCATAAGTGATGAATATCTTTGCAACTTCTTGCGTTTGTCAATGAGCTGTGCTTTTGTGCCTGATATTAAATATATCATTTCTCATGACCAGTGATAAACGTGTTCAGATTTATTCCTTTCATAATTAAAAATTATTGTTTGCTAACTGTGCATTATTGCCTCATTCTGCTCCATGTTACATTATTATCAGGAAAATTCCTCATTAAACCAATTGTTCCAATGTATACTTACATTTAGGGTTTTTTTTTTTATGTGTGAAGGGCTACACTCAGCTGAAGTCAACAAAACATAACATTCATCTAATTGTCGGTTATTATGCAGATTTCAGACAGAACTGATGCAAGATATAGCAATAATGATATTGAAATTACAGGTGATCATCGAGAGGTCTGCTGTTATCATTCTGTTCAGAGGTCAGACAGAAATTATGTGGATGTAACTTAGGGCACTGAGAATTAGTTATAGGAAACCTTGCATTAGTTTAATGTTATTTGAAATCATGAACGAGGTTCGTTGGAAGTCGCTAAGTGCTCTCTTTCTTAAATACTACATCAAAAACATTATGTGTATTTACGTGATGTATGTCAAGCTGCCTTAATAAAAACCCATGGTTGCTAACTGTATTACTTGTCTTACTGGGTTAAACTGTTAACATAAAAGTAGACGTCTCAATGAGTATACTGTGACAGTATTTTAAATGTTTAATACGTGAAATACCTTCCCATGGTTGGCTTGCAAGCAGTGGAAAGAGCACTAGAATACGCCGGTACAGAGTATCCCAGCAAGTGGATAAAGCAACATCTGTGCATAGAAACATGCACTACATGAACACATATGTTTGACATGAGCATGCAATAATCACTCAATGACAGCAGATGGCAGCAGTAGCAGGAGTGACTTATGTGACATGCAAATGGACACAATTATCAGCTTTCAGGCCAAGGGTGGAAGTATTTCCAAAATCACTAGGTTTGTAAACTGTTTGTGTGCCCGCCGTGATTAAAGTATACTTTGCGCAGCAAACTGGCACCCTCCGCAACTGGTGCCATGGCACCTGTTGAACACCACAGGCCGTAGATGACAAGGGTGAATAATGCATGTGGAGATGTGTATGGGTGAAAATAGACATGCAACTGTTGACCAGCTGACTGCCCAGAAGAATGAAGGAGCTACCACCAGTGTCTTCTAAACAACAGTTCAGTGAACCCTGCTGCACATAAGCATCTGCAGCAGGTACCTGGTTCACACACCCATACTGACTGCTGTTCATTAGCAACAAAGGCTGGAATCTGCACACCAGTACCACAGCTGGATATCCACTGAGTGGTGACAGGTAGCCTGTTCAGATGAATCACATTTTATGCTCCATCTGAATGAAGGCCACTGGCGTGTACAGTGTGTAATGGCTGAAAGCAGATACACTGCAACAATTGAGGGAACATTACAGATGGGGAGTGTTTTCATGATACACCCTTGGTGATTCTATCATTCTGGAAAGCACAATTAATCAACACATGTATGCATCTATCCTCGGGGACCACGTCCACCCCTAAATGCAGTTTGGTTTTTCTTGGCACGATGTCATCTGGCAGCAGGATAATATAATGTGTCACTAAGCTCACAGTGTACATGCATGCTTAGGAGAATGCCAGGATGAGTTTACCATACTCCCCTGGCCACCAAACTCTGAATTTAAATTCAATCTGTAGGGATACTTCAGTTGGGCTGTTTGCACAATGAACCGTCAATTGAGAAACCTGGCACAGCTGGCCACGGCACAGAAGTTGGGACAGCTCCACCTCCCTATTGGTACCTTTCAGGAACTCACTTACTCTCCTCTTGCACGTTTTACAGTGGTCTGTGCTGCAAAAGATGGTTATTCAGGCTTCTGACGGGTGGTGACATTAATGTGTCACAGAAGGACCTTGTCCACATGCATCAGCACTAAGTACTAGATTTCAATTATGGGCTGCACAATGCACATATTTTTCAGTTCTTTCTCTTTGTCGAATTCTCATTCTAACACCTTTGTATACATGTGACATATCTGCACAACCATCTTAACCGTGACCACAGTGTTTAGTTAACACAAGTCCCTTTCTGTCCATTGCACTTAGTATTTCATTTTCTGTACCTAACGCACTTTGATCTTTTATTTGAAGAAAACCTAAAATGATTTCCTTTGTCTTCATGTCACAAAGCTTACCAGTGACATCGTGTGAACTAATAACATATCGAATTATCTGAGTTAACTGATCACTTTTTATAATGTCCTGTGTTGTATCTCTAATAATGGAAAAGAATGGGGAAGCTTTAATGTCATTAACAATTTCTTTTTCAACTGCACAGGATAGGACATTTATTAAGTCATATTGAATTGAAAGGCTATTATATTTTTGTGTATTCAGCTGACTTCCTTCCCCGTCCTTCCCTAATCTGATGAGACCTGTGACCTTGCTGTCTGCTCTCCATCCTCAAACAACCCAACCCAACCACTTCAGGACCACACTCACCTGTGACTCTGTGAACTTATGTAATCGTTGAACTAGCACTAACACTACTAAAAGAAAAAAATTACTCATCTTCACTAATGCGTTTGTTTCTTTTCCAAATTCCTGCTTCATCTTTCTTTATTCTGCATCTCTTACCTTTAAAAGGTTTCATTTTTCTGTAAAAATACACAGGTAAATAAAAAAATGTTAAGCTACAAAATGTTAAAATCACATTTTAAAAAATCACTTTGTCTCAGTAATGTAGGTTACAGAGTTTGCTCATGGTGATATTTATACTGGGATCTTGGGGCTTGTTGAATAAAAACAAAGATGTGCATGTAAATAAGTATTCTGACAAAGTAATTGTCATTGGAGACTGACATGTGAAGTGATTAAAATCAAAGTTTGATCTGAATGGTTCCCTATTTCATGGCTTGTGATCCAGTTGGTGAGCAAAGGAAACAGAGTTGAGCCATTGACTGATGCAATCATATGCACACTTGAAGGCACTTGGGTGATTGCTACATTTTTTAGATTATTTGCACATTCTAAGGCAATTGAGCCATGGCTTTATGGTTGCTGGTGGAAGTAGTAGAAACCTGCATTGAGTGAAGTATGCTCTCAATATCAAGAATATGTTCATCTGGAATAGAGAGCTGATGTGGTCTCATTGCAAGTACTGCCTCAGAAAACTGCTCAAGCTCAACAGAATTGGATTAAGGGACTATCAATTATGGAACCATTATCACAAGCTATGTGCAGAACTTCCCTTGCTGTTTGAAATAATTGTGGTGAGTAACCATTTAAATTAAGGAACATTAGTGGGATGCAAAAATCCAACACCTGAAGAGGATTGAGATTTGGTGTTATTGTTTCACTTCAGGGATCAAAGTGGTGGTGGCACCTGAATTCCCGCCCAATCCCCCACCCCCACCCCATTCTTAACTGGGTATAGGATTTTGCTCATGTTTGGAAACCTACTATAGAAGAAACTGTATATGTGAATATTAAGGAAAAAATAAAACTTGTGAGTGAAAAGTAATCCCTAGCTCCCAACTACTTCTACATCTACATCTACATCTATACTCCGCGAGCCACCTTACGGTGTATGGCGGAGGGTACTTATTGTACCACTATCTGATCCCCCCTTCCCTGTTCCATTCACGAATTGTGCGTGGGAAGAACGACTGCTTGTAAGTCTCCGTATTTGCTCTAATTTCTCGGATCTTTTCGTTGTGATCATTACGCGAGATATATGTGGGCGGTAGTAATATGTTGCCCATCTCTTCCCGGAATGTGCTCTCTCGTAATTTCGATAATAAACCTCTCCGTATTGCGTAACGCCTTTCTTGAAGTGTCCGCCACTGGAGCTTGTTCAGCATCTCCGTAACGCTCTCGCGCTGACTAAATGTCCCCATGACGAATCGCGCTGCTTTTCGCTGGATCATGTCTATCTCTTCTATTAATCCAACCTGGTAAGGGTCCCATATTGATGAGCAATACTCAAGAATCGGACGAACAAGCGTTTTGTAAGCTACTTCTTTCGTCGATGAGTCACATTTTCTTAGAATTCTTCCTATGAATCTCAACCTGGCGCCTGCTTTTCCCACTATTTGTTTTATGTGATCATTCCACTTCAGATCGCTCCGGATAGTAACTCCTAAGTATTTTACGGTCGTTACCGCTTCCAATGATTTACCACCTATGGCATAATCGTACTGGAATGGATTTCTGCCCCTATGTATGCGCATTATATTACATTTATCTACGTTTAGGGAAAGCTGCCAGCTGTCGCACCATTCATTAATCCTCTGCAGGTCTTCCTGGAGTATGTACGAGTCTTCTGATGTTGCTACTTTCTTGTAGACAACCGTGTCATCTGCAAATAGCCTCACCGAGCTACCGATGTTGTCAACTAAGTCATTTATGTATATTGTAAACAATAAAGGTCCTATCACGCTTCCTTGCGGTACTCCCGAAATTACCTCTACATCTGCAGATTTTGAACCGTTAAGAATGACATGTTGTGTTCTTTCTTCTAGGAAATCCTGAATCCAATCACAAACCTGGTCCGATATTCCGTAAGCTCGTATTTTTTTCACTAAACATAAGTGCGGAACCGTATCAAATGCCTTCCTGAAGTCCAGGAATACAGCATCAATCTGCTCACCAGTGTCTACGGCACTGTGAATTTCTTGGACAAATAGGGCGAGCTGAGTTTCACATGATCTCTGTTTGCGGAATCCATGTTGGTTATGATGAAGGAGATTTGTATTATCTAAGAACGTCATAATACGAGAACATAAAACATGTTCCATTATTCTACAACAGATTGACGTAAGCGAAATAGGCCTATAATTATTCGCATCTGATTTATGACCCTTCTTGAAAATGGGAACGACCTGCGCTTTCTTCCAGTCACTAGGTACTTTACGTTCTTCCAGAGATCTACGATAAATTGCTGATAGAAAGGGGGCAAGTTCTTTAGCATAATCACTGTAGAATCTTACGGGTATCTCGTCTGGTCCGGATGCTTTTCCGCTACTAAGTGATAGCAGTTGTGTTTTTCAATTCCGACATCGTTTATTTCAATATTTTCCATTTTGGCGTCCGTGCGACGGCTGAAGTCAGGGACCGTGTTACGATTTTCCGCAGTGAAACAGTTTCGGAACACTGAATTCAGTATTTCTGCCTTTCTTCGGTCGCCCTCTGTTTCGGTGCCATCGTGGTCAACGAGTGACTGAATAGGGGATTTAGATCCGCTTACCGATTTTACATATGACCAAAACTTTTTAGGGTTCTTGTTTAGATTGTTTGCCAATGTTTTATGTTCGAATTCGTTGAATGCTTCTCTCATTGCTCTCTTTACACTCTTTTTCGCTTTGTTCAGCTTTTCCTTATCAGCTATGATTCGACTACTCTTAAACCTATGATGAAGCTTTCTTTGTTTCCGTAGTACCTTTCGTACATGATTGTTATACCACGGTGGATCTTTCCCCTCGCTTTGGACCTTAGTCGGTACAAACTTATCTAAGGCGTACTGGACGATGTTTCTGAATTTTTTCCATTTTTGTTCCACATCCTCTTCCTCAGAAATGAACGTTTGATGGTGGTCACTCAGATATTCTGCGATTTGTGCCCTATCACTCTTGTTAAGCAAATGTATTTTCCTTCCTTTCTTGGCATTTCTTATTACACTTGTAGTCATTGATGCAACCACTGACTTATGATCACTGATACCCTCTTCTACATTCACGGAGTCGAAAACTTCCGGTCTATTTGTTGCTATGAGGTCTAAAACGTTAGCTTCATGAGTTGGTTCTCTAACTATCTGCTCGAAGTAATTCTCGGACAAGGCAGTCAGGATAATGTCACAAGAGTCTCTGTCCCTGGCTCCAGTTCTGATTGTGTGACTATCCCATTCTATACCTGGTAGATTGAAGTCTCCCCCTATTACAATAGTATGATCACGAAACTTCTTCACGACGTTCTGCAGGTTCTCTCTGAGGCGCTCAACTACTACGGTTGCTGATGCAGGTGGTCTATAGAAGCATCCGACTATCATATCTGACCCACTTTTGATACTTAACTTAACCCAGATTATTTCACATTCGCATTCGCTAATAACTTCACTGGATATTATTGAATTCTTTACTGCTATAAATACTCCTCCACCATTGGCGTTTATCCTATCCTTGCGGTATATATTCCATTCTGTGTCTAGGATTTCGTTACTGCTCACTTCCGGTTTTAACCAACTTTCCGTTCCTAATACTATATGCGCACTATTTCCTTCAATAAGCGATACTAATTCAGGAACCTTGCCCTGGATACTCCAGCAGTTTACCAATATTATGTTAACTTTTCCTGTTTTTGGTCTCTGAGGACGGACGTTCTTTATCAACGATGCTGATGTTCTCTCTGGTAAGCCGTCAGGTATTTTATCGTTTCGCCCAAGGGGGGGTCCCTCTAACCTAAAAAACCCCCGTGTGCACGCCACACGTACTCTGCTACCCTAGTAGCTGCTTCCGGTGTGTAGTGCACGCCTGACCTGTCTAGGGGGGCCCTACAGTTCTCCACCCAATAACGGAGGTCGATGAATTTGCAACCATTATAGTCGCAGAGTCGTCTGAGCCTCTGGTTTAGACCCTCCACACGGCTCCAAACCAGAGGACCGCGATCGACTCTGGGCACTATGCTGCAGATATTAAGCTCAGCTTGCACTCCGCGTGCGATGCTGGTTGTCTTCACCAAATCAGCCAGCCGCCGGAAGGAACCAAGGATGGCCTCAGAACCCAAGCGGCAGGCGTCATTCGTTCCGACATGTGCTACTATCTGCAGCCGGTCACACCCAGTGCGTTCAATAGCTGCCGGAAGGGCCTCCTCCACATTACGGACGAGACCCCCTGGCAAGCACACCGAGTGCACACTGGCATTCTTCCCTGACCTACCCGCTATTTTCCTGAGGGGCTCCATAACCCGCCTAACGTTGGAGCTCCCTATAACTAATAGGCCCGCCCTCTGTGACTGTCGGGACCTTGCCGGAGAATCGGCCACTGGCCCAACAGGCGAGGCATCCTGTGGTGGCTCGGAAACGATGTCATCACCACTAGGAAGCACCCCGTACCTGTTGGAAAGGGGTAAGGCAGCTGCCACGCGGCCAGATCCCACCTTCGCCTTTCGGCCAGGCACGCGCGAGCCCAACACTGTCCGCCATTCACCCTGGAGTGATGGCTGACCGGTAAGATGCTCACTGCTGGAAGACGCAGCGACATCAGGGGTTCCATGTGATTCCAGGGCCACCGAAGTAGACATAGGTCTCACCACAGTTGCCCCAACGCCACTACGAGCCGACGCCTGCGCCTCGAGCTCGATGAGCCTAACAGACAAAGCCTCCACCTGCCCCCGAAGAGTGGCCAATTCTCCTTGCGTCCGCTCACAACAACCACAGTCCCTACACATGACTATGTTTACCCTACTCTATACGGTGACAAATTCCCAAGATAATCTTCTGATGAGCTACTCTGATAATCAAGAAACACTCACTGAAATACGAGACGCGAAAACTATGCTAGGTTTTCCCAGAAAAACTATTTAAAAGCTAAGCGCAGCAAATAAGTACAAAATAAATTTCTCTCCTAACGATCAAGAACTGTTAGTTTCTATGCAGAGCAGATAAACACAAATAGAATCCCTTCCTTAGTGGAAGGTCGTAAACAAAATGCAAAATAAACGCTTTATACAAACAGTATAACTTCTTTGCAGTAGTTGCAAATCTTCCTTGTAGTATTTTAATGTCTGACTGATGAAGACAGAAAATCTTTTAAAAAAGGTAAAAATAAAGACATAATCCAGTACTCATATTTTAATGAAAGTTTAACAAGAAAAAAGTCTTCTTCTCTAATTTGTAGTGTTAAATAATATGGATAGATAATTTCCCATAGTTGTCATTATGTATCACATATATTGATGAAATAATTTTTTTAATACAGACATACTGAAAAAAGGGAAAGGACAGAGAGAAACAACTGAGCTGAAACATTATGTTATAAAGAAAAGAAAAGAAAGAACCTACTCTGTAAGGAATTAAGAAGCACTCTACAGAAAGATGGGAGTTCAGTTATATTGCTGACACAAGTAAGGCTGATCATTGCTCATAATTGTATTAAGACTGACAAAAGAGGGCAGGCCTGATAGTATTAAGCAATTCTGAGTAAATAACTGTAGGCAAAAAAAGAAGGAAAATAACACTGAAGTAGTAAGTATTATTTAGACACTGTTGTGAATATTCTGAAACAGTGTTAAGACAGTACTAGGCTTCAGAAGTAATCACAGATGCGTTTCTCCTACATACGCATCAGTGATGTAATGGACGCTAACAAAGAATCATTTGCAAGGTATGCATTTTCTCTTTAAGAAGATAGAGAACTGACTCTAATCGAATGTAGCCTAATATTAAATTAACAGGACTGAGCCAAGAACTGTTTCTTTAATACAGTCATACCATTATTAAGTGTATTAGGCTGCACTGATTACCTTCATGTTTCTAGGCTGAATTTGTGTAAGTAATTGAAAGACCACTTGATATTATGTAAATGATAGAAGATCAGATGCTCTAGTGTTCACTTGTTGTTACTTATATGTAATTTGTAAAGGAAAGACATGTTCTTGCAGTGGCAAAAGAGATAAGAATTTTATAATACTAATTAGTGCCTTCCACGTTGGTAACTGTTCCATAATTTTTGCTGGTAATCCTGTTCATAAGAGACAACAAAGAAGATAACATTCCATCAGAATATCTAAAATCATAGAGGGAAGTGGCAACCACATGCCTATTCAGGTTTGTATGAAGAATGTATGAAACAGGGGACATATCATCAGACTTTCAGAGAAATATCATGTGCACAATTCCAAAGATAGCAAGTGCAGAGAAGTATTTATTTATCTATTTTCATGTTCCATAGATCCTTGATTTGAATGTATCACCAGGATGTGGAACATGTCAGATTATTACAGTAATAACCATAACTAAATAGTCAAGAGGCTTACAAACCAAATCGTATATAACAGATTCACGAGGTTCAAGAGTTTAAACAACAACATGCATTATAGTAGTAATAATGATTGCACAAAAAATTATAAGTCTTACATTCTAATACATATAAAAAGCATTCTGTCATCACTTGATATGCCAGTGCTACATAGCCAGTTTTTTTATAGGAATGCTTAAAATAAAACACATTGTACTAATTGTAACACACTGTCAAAAAAATTCCTATAGAGAATGTGAAGAAATGTTCAAAAGATAAAGTTTCAGGTGTTTTTTGAATTTAGTCACATCCCCAATGACTGGTTTAACATGGAATGGAAGTTTACTGCATACTTTTATGCTCAACTAATGTACCGGTAGTCCTTTCTGTACTATGCTGAGATTTTTTATATCTTTGTGAAGATCATGTTTACTTCTTCTATCATGATCACGTAATTCACTGTTTGTTTTGTAAATTGCGTGATTATTGTTTATAAAGCACATTAGTGAAAAAATGTGCTGAGATGTCATGGTGACGATCCTGAGCTGTTTGAATAAGTTTCTGTAAGAGCATATGGGGTGCACTCTAGCCATAATTCTGATGACTCCTTTCTGTGCAATAAAGACTTTGTTTGCTCATGACTGGTTATCCTAAAATGTGATGCCATATGTCATAAGTGAATGGAAATATCCTAGGTATGCAGCTCTAATTGTTTCCAAGTCACAAACAGATGAAACTGAACAGATGGCAAATGCTGCTGAGTTCAGTCTTCTACATAGGTCGTTGATGTGAACTGGCCAGTTTAGATTGTTGTTTATGTGTAATCCCAGGAATCTGGAAGACTTAGCTCTCAATATTTCTTTATCACCACATTTTATTTCAATATTTTCCTGTTTCTGATTTGCTGTTTGAAACTGAATGAACTGAGTCTTGTTAACATTGGGTGACACACCATTTGAAGTGAACTAACCTAGAGTTTCTTTGAATACAGTGGTAGCAGTGTGTGAGAACTATTGCACAGTCAGCTTAATGGCTCATGCATACAAGCTGCTGACAAAAATAATATACAATAGAATGGAAAGTAAAATTGAGGATGTGTTAGATGATAATTAGTTTCACTTTAGGAAAGATAAAGGAACCAGAGAGGCAGTTCTGACACTATGCTTGATAACAGAATCAAGACTTAAGGAAACCTAAGACACACTCACAGGATTTGTTGATCAAGAAAAAGTTTTCAACAATGAAAAATGATGCAAGCCGTTCAAAATTCTTTGAAAAATCATAGTAATCTATAGGGAAAAATGAGTAATGTACGAAATGTACAAGAAATAGGAGTGAACAAAAAGACCAGAATAGAAAGAATGAAGAGCTCAGATTAAAAAGCCATAAGGCAGGTGTACAGTCTTTCGTCCCTACATTTCAAACTGCACATTGAAGAAGCAACAACAGAACTAAAATAAAAGTTCAAAATTGGGATTAAAAATCATGGTGAAAGGATATGGACTTGCAAGGAACTATTTCTGAAATGCAAGAACTGTAAAGCTCAGCATTCATTTTGTGCCAGTGGGTAGACCGACAGTGGCTATGAAACTGATATTAGGTTTGTGTGTTTGAGTAAAGATGAATTAGTTGGTGAGACACTATGTGCAGTCATGAATCTCCCAAGTGGCCCAACAAGATTCCATAAATATATAGGTACATTACATGAAGCTGCCAAGCATTGTGTTACTGCCTCTATGAAGGCTGCTATCAATGAGGCAATTGAAATTAATGATAATTGTTCATATATTGCTGTTGCCATTGATGTGATGGACACAACACCAGCCACTGCTGGCAAGCCAGGGAAACTTGTAAAGCCTGCTGGCCTCATTTCTAGTCCAAAATTATCCTCTAAGGTCCAGCAGGTAAAACTCAGCCTTAAAATCATACACCAGAATCTTGGTAGTCTTAGAAATAAGCATAATGATCTAGATGTAATTTCACAGATTGACAAACCCGATATATTAGTTGTAACTGAACATTGGTACAAGGAAGCTCTGATTAGCATTGGTCAACCACTGTGTATGAAATTCTGCACAGCCTTCAGTAGAAAAGACAAGACTGGGGGAGGTGTAGCAATTTTCACTGTAAATGAAAGTAATTTTAATGTTATTGATGTGAGTGCCTTCTGCTTGGAAGGAGTCTCAGAATTTGCTGCAATAAACCTAACATGGAGTAGAGATAACATAACAGTTATCGGTGTTTACAGGCCACCTACAGCAAATACAGATACCTTTTTTGTAAATCTTTCTGACTTGCTTGTATATATAGACACAACATTTTCTGGGCCAAATGGTCATGTAAATATTACAGTTACATGGGATATAAATATAGATTTATTAACAAATGATGTCAGCACCAAAAAGTTACATCGTCTGTGTGACAAATTTAACCTGACCCCACTCATTCAGGAACCCACTAGGGAAATTGGCAATAGTAAAACATGTCTTGACAAAATAATAACAAACATGACCCACCTATCCCACAGTGAATTGGTTTTAAAACTAGCCATCTCAGATCACCATGCAGTACAGCTTAAATTGGAGCTCTCGTCCCCACTGTCACCACAAAGCAACAGTTTGTAACTAAAAGAATAATGTATAATGACAACATAAATAGACTAAACTGCATGCTAGCGCAAATAAAATGGTTTGAAAATAATAGCTTTTCATATGATAGCTTTGCTGCTGACTTCTATTACTGCTTTGATACCACATGCCCAGTTGTAATCACCAAATGAAACAAACAAAAAATATTTGGGTAAATAGTAATGTCACTGAAGTGAGGGAAAAATTAAAACTACTCCACAGTGCAATGCTGAATAATAGATTCCTGAGCTAAAGGAAACCTTCAAAATATATCAAGCACACTATAAGGACTTACTCACACAGACCAGGAGCAACTATGTTTCAAATAAGCTTCAAAACTCACACAACGTAACTGCTGGCATCTGGGCAGTCATAAACAGTTTTAGAACCTGCAATGACAAATCCTGTGTGGACTTTACTATTAACCACAATGGCATGCTCATAAAAGACCAACTGGAAATTGCAAATATTTATCATGAATATTTTTCTTCCGTAGGGGAAGCCATAAATAACAAACATAAAAATATGCACTACAGTTTTAAAGGTAATACATGTGACCATCGTATATATCTAGCCCCCACAAACTGTGCAGAAATAATGGGCGTCATTATCTCTCTAAAACCCTCTACTTCAGCTGGGCACGAGGGCCTAAATACTAACGTTTTAAAAGCCTGTAGCCAAAATGTCTCTGTACCTCTGTCTGCAGCAGTCAACAATATAATAGAATCGGGCACCTTCCCAGACAAAAAAAAAAAAAAACAGGTAACACCCATTTTTAAGAAAGGTGACAACAACAAAATAGAAAACTACAGACCAGTCTCAATCCTTCCTGTCTTTGCCAAAATAGTTGAGAAAGTTATATACAACAGGATTACAAACTTTCTTAACAAACACAACCTGATGTTCGAAAATCAAAATGGATTCCTAAAAGGTAAATCAACTAGCACTGCAGCTGCTCAACTAATTGAAGAGGTGTTAGGGGGTATCAAAAGCAAGGAACATGTGGCAGGTGTATACCTAGACCTGGATAAAGCCTTTTATTGTGTGAACGTTGTCATCCTATTAGACAAGCTATGGAACGTGGGCATTAGAGGTGCTGCTTATGACCTAATAAAGTGTTATATGAGCAATTGAAAACAGTTTGTTCTACTTAAAACAGAAAGTGGTGTCTACAAATCAGAGATCACTTGCATAAATATGGCGTGCCCCAGGGCTTGGTGTTGGGCCCCCTTCTGTTCTTGATCTATGTAAATGATATTAAATACTGTACTATAAACTCCAAAATTGTTCTGTATGCCGATGACACATCCATTGTATGTAAAAAGGATTCATGTAATGAACTAGAGGCCGAATGCAATAATGTGACAAAAGAAATTGTTCAGTTTTTTAATGAAAGCCATTTAAATGTAAGCACCAGTAAAACATGTTTGATGGAGTTTAACAACAGTAGTTTGAATAATGAAATTAAATTATACATGAGCAACAAATTGGTAAAGAGAGAGTCTAGTGTAAAATTCCTTGGCATAACAATCCAAAGCAACCTGAAATGGGACACACATATTGACTCCCTAGCAACTAAGTTGTCAAAAAATATATTTGCAATCAGTACTATTAGCAAGTTCTGTAGAGACACCGTAGTCCTAAAGACTGCATACCATGCTCTTTTCTCCTCTCACTTGAACTACGGTATTGAAATTTGGGGGCAACAACCAAAGCTAATCTAGATAAGCTACTCATTCTTCAAAAAAGTAGTGTGAGAATAATCTGTGGAGCAAAATATAGGGAATCTTGTCACAACTTGTTTCCAAAAACAGAGGTGTTAACTGTTATAAACACATACATTCTAAAAGCCATATTACTTGTGAAGAGACTGCACCCAAACACTTATTCAGGTTTCCACCAGTACAATACTAGAAATAAAGAAAGATTTTACATTGGCAGCCACAGAACAGCAGTTTACGAAAAGGGGCCTCAGTATGCAGGTATAAATTTAGCTAATGCACTGCCTAGTGCAGTCATGGCTATTCCTACAGTTAAACTGAAACATCAGCTTAAGAAATTTTTAGTAAAACACCCTTTCTACACATTAGAAGAGTACCATACTTATATGAAGAACAACAAATGCTTTGTGAAATTATGTGAATAGAAATCAGTAAACATCTTATTGTAATTTTGTTGTAAATTAATGATGTATTCAGAAAAATGTGTCTTGTGTATTGTACAAATAACTTTAATCATTACTGTTTCTTTGTACATTTACAGTGTGCCATTCGATGTTGAATAAAGCTATTATCATTATTATTATTATTATTATTATTACAGTCTAGAAGGCATACAAGTCTAAATGATGTAGTAATTGTAAGAAATACAGATAATGAAAAAGTACTAGATGTAGAGGTACTGAGTAAGTACTGTCATAAGTGTGCATTTATAGAGGATAAAGAAAAACTTAAATCCCATAAAGGAAGTTCTGAATGTAGCATAAATTTTGAAGGGTCCAGAGGCAACATGGAAGCTGCAGGTGCAATAAACATTTTTTACAGGTTGGTTGATATGTCTGGGGTAAGGTATGTAAAATATTTAGGTGATGGAGACAGTAAGAGCATCAAGAGTGTGGCAGAGGAAAAGCCATATGGAGATGTCAGTGTGGAGAAGCTGGAATGTACTGGGCATGTTGACAAAACTCCCTTTCACAAGTTGGGAAAGATACAAAAGGCATAAAATTACCAAATGGAAAACCACTGCTTGGGAAAGACAAGGAGATATACAGTTTGCAGAACCATTATGGTGTGGCAACTAGAAGGAACTGTGACAATGAGATGAAAATGAATCAGGATATCTGGACAATTTATTTAAATTATCTATCAACTGACAAGGAGCCTTGTCATGCCTTGTGCCCAAAAGGATCAATGACATGGTGCAAATACAACTGTGCTCCAGCAGCTGGTGAACAGGATAGTCACAGGCACTCATTGCCTATTGAACTGTGCAATATAATAAAGACAGTTTTCAGAAGTTTGAATGATCAAAACCAGTTGTGTATGTGTTTGCATGAGAAGAAACAGAACCCAAATGGATCATTTAATAGTGTCATATGGTCTAGAATTCCTGAAACAGTGTTTGTGGGTACGGATACGCTGAATTTGGGTTTTTGTGGTGCAGTTCTTTTGTTAAATGATGGCAATGCAGGGACAGCTGGGATGCTTCAAAAGGTAGACATACAACCTGGATAAATATGTCGATGGCATGTTCTTCTGCGTTAGATGCTGTCTGTGTGAATAAAGCAGATTAGGAAGTGACTATGATAGGGAGGCACGAATGCACTTGAGGAATGCTAGGAGGGCAAAGGGTGATAAAGAAAATGCAGATGATCCATGTGGCACAGGATTTTGTAAGGTGAGTAATAAGCTGTGTTCAACTTTAAAACATGTTTTCTGAGACATTTTTTTTAAACGTGTATGTTCTTTTTTCTCAGGGACTTACCATTGTAGAATAGTAAAACCTAAACATTCTACAAAAACAGGGCTGAATATCATTGATAAAATTTTTAAAGATGGAAAATTTAATATTTTAGAAATTATGAATTAATAAAACTGAAATACTTGGAAATTTCTTTATAACTTGCAAAAATTTCTCTAAACAATAAATTATACATGCTACTTATTTACAAACATAAGTCAGTGGAGAGAAACCATTTCTGTAATAGCCATTACAATTTCATAACATTATCACGCACAGTTACCAGGTGAGGTGGCACAGTGGTTAGCATATTGGACTCACATTTGGGAGGACAATGGTTCAAACTTGCTTCCAGCCATCCTAATTTAGGTTTTCCATGATTTCCTCTAAATCACTAGAGACAAATGCTGAGGTGGTTCCTTTGAAAGCATGCAGTCAACTTCCTTTGCCATCCTTCCTTAATTTGATGGGACTGAAGACCTTACTATTTGGTCCCTTCCACCAAATCGACAAACCAAAAATGCACAACTCATGAGAAAAATGTCCCTAAAATTGATAAGTTTAACATTGTGGGTATACAAGGTACAATCTCCCCTTAAGGAATTCTGCTACCTTGCAAGCAAGGACATAAAAAGTGGAGTAGCACATGCAAAGAGGGCATTTGTTGCTGAGAGAAGTCCACTGGTATCGAACACAGACCTTAATTGAGGAAGAAATTTCTAACAATTTATGTTTGGTGCTCAGCATTATATAGTAGTGAATCATGGACAGAGAAAAAGACCGAACAGAAGAGGATCAAAGAGTTCAAGGTGATGGTGTAACAGAAGAATATTGAAAGTTAGGGTGTCTTATGAGATAACAAATGAGGAGGTTTTCCACAGAATTGGCAAAGAGAAGAACACACTGGGAAACACTGTCAAGAAGAAGGGACAGGTTGATACAAAATTTATTAAGACATCAAGGGATAATATCCACTATAGTGGAGGGAGCTGCAGAGGGTAAAACTTGCAGGGGAAGACAGACTGGAATACATCGAACATATAATTGAGGATGTAGAATGCAAGTGCTTCTCTGAGACGACGTGATCAACACAGCAGAGAATTGCTGGTGGGTCACCTATGTATGGGTCTTTACCAGGTAGGATTGACAGAGAATGTCAAAAAGTTCAAAGAGGGGCAGCTCATTTTGCGTAAAGTTTCATATTTGTATGTCATAAAGTTTAATAAATATATGCATTCAACATATGTATATTCTTTTTGAAACACCCTGTATTATAATGTAGGGGGGCGGGGGGAGGAGGGTGTCATGGATATGAAATGCAAGTTGGGCTGGAGTGATTAAAATGAGGTGTTTTCCTTGTGGTAAGATCTTTCCATGATATTACAATCACTAACTACTCATCCAAACCGAAAAATTATTTCAAAATAAAAACAGTCTCGTTTACAAAACTGGTTTGATTATATGCATTTTAATTTACTAGTTTGCACACTTTTGTTTTTCGAAAATGTGCCTTACGCCAGCTATGCACACCACCTAGGTACTTCTTGCTGCACTAAATGTGACAGCTGCATCTCAACTCGTTGTAGTAATGTTCATGTGTGTGCCAATACAGATACTGTGTCATGTACGGCTTATACTGCCATTTTGTAAGCATGGCCCTGTCTTTTACTGCCACGGTGAAGCTGGCTGGTGTGCTCAAGGTAACATACGATGTACATGGTAAATATTTCCACCCTATATTTCTGCTTTCTCGGTGTTATTCTGCCTGTTTTTCTGTTTTCACTAGGTCCATTTCATGGTTTATGTCTCATGATAGATGCATTATGTATCTGGTCACCTTGGTGTTTATTTTACATTAGATGTAGGTTTATGACTGATGGGTCATGTATCCAGCCACTTTTACTATTTTACATCATATGGATTTTATGACTTATGGGTAACATATTCAGCTACTTTTATGTAAGTTTTTATAATTTTCAGTTCACATTGTCTGTGTAGCCACGCAAGATTTTCCTCTATTTGTATCTAATTCACTAGTTTCTTCTTTTTGTAGACAATCTGATGATTCCCCAAAACTGTTTTTGTTCTGGAACACTTTTAATCTGGTTGCTGTAAAAACCTGCCATGATGCCCACCTACATAGTGAGAAATGATCATTGTTAAGCAACACCAAGAATCAGAGCTCACATAGAAAGAGTTAAGTGTTAGTTTTTCCCACACTACGTTTGAGATGGAACAGTACAGAAATAGTCTGAAAGTGGTTTGATGAACCCTCTGCCAGGCACTGAATCCATCATCATCATTTGTATTGCACACATATTTATAATATGTCACTGCATAAAACAAAAATAAATTGATTGAATATTAATATCTATGTTTCTCATCCATTCCACCACTGTGGCAATAGTATTCATAAAATCATTCCACATGCCCTTATAGCATTGTAGGATGCATTCTCTCTTATATGTCTGATAGATTTTCTACAATGTATCAGTCACAACTTCGAGACTTCACAATATCCCATTTACAGAGTGAGTCAGAGCACCGCCCACACCCAGTGTGGATTCTATTTAATTTCACCCATAGTTTCCTCTCAAGTTCGACACCCACAGTATCGCAGTTATATTTCTTGAACCATTCCCATTCTTGGCAATTTCCAAAGTGCTAGCAGTTCTTGTTCCAGAGATCTCATGCTTTGGTGTTACTTGTAGCATGGTGTTCAGCATAAAGTACTAGCAGGTGTCTTGAATGAAGCCAATTTCTTTGTAAGACAGGTGTGTCACGATGAATGGGTAGTTCCTTGTTCTCTTGTATACTGTAATAATCCCTAAACAGAGTTTTGGTTCTATGAATCTGTGGTGGGTAGGTACTACATACCATGGGAAGTCAGTAGACAGGAATTGGTCTGATTGTACCAGTAATCAGACCTTGTCCTTCCCGGTACAGGCCTTCAGTCTCCATTTTTAGATGTATGAGTTAGAGGTCACTAAGTCCTCTGTTAAGTGTTCCCTCTGACTGACCAAGATCCTTTCCTGATAAGCAGAGCAACATCATCTGCATGGCAGAATTTCCTTGCAAATGTTTCTGGAAGATCAGAAATATAAAAGCTGAACAGGAGGGGTGTGGGAACTGAGCCCTGTGGCAGGCCATTACTTAATTTCCTTATTGAAATTCTATTTTCACCCAAGAAAATTTAAAGTATCAATTACTTATCACATTATTAATAAGAGACACTTTTGTTCAGCATTTAATTATTTGCAGACCACTGTGGCCGACCGGTTCTAGGCACTTCAGTCTGGAACTGCGATGCTGCTACGGTCGCAGGTTCAAATCCTGCCTTGGGCATTGATGTGTGTGATGTCCTTAGGTTATTTAGGTTTAAGTAGTTGGGGACTGATGACCTCAGATGTTAAGTCCCATAGTGCTTAGAGCCATTTGAACCATTTTTTAAATTATTTCCAGTAATTTGCAAATCATCCCTTCTCTCTATATCGTGTCACTCACTGATGTAAGGTCAATAAAGGCCACAGATGTTTTTAGTTTCTCCTGGAACCTGGCCCCTATGACAGTTGTCAGAGCTAGAACCACTTTGTAGCTTTGGTGAGTCCTAAATCCCACTTGTTCTACTGGAATATGTTCTAAAATACACCCACTAATTCTACTGTATATAAAGTTTCTCCAAGAGCTTATACATGCAACTAACAAGGGACACAAAGGGACACATTTGACCACAAATCCTCAGAACTCTATGAAACCATGCTTAGAACAATACTCAATCATTAAAAAAATTTAAAAAACAAAAATAAATAAATAATACCAAGTGATATGTGTCATTTCCATGCTAAATGTTGCTTCAACTACCAGTGACATTTTAATAGAGAAAAACAAAGTTACAAGATATTTATATCATAAGATGGAAACCATATTTCATTCAATGATGTCAATGTATCATTAGACTTTCAGTCAACAGTTCCAAAACTCCTATGCTTATAGTAATTATGATAGCGCAAAACACATATTCTACATGCCTGATAGTGCTTATATTAGTTCTCAAAGTGCAGATGCAGGATTTAGATGAAGTGATTAAAACAATGTGAAAGAGAACAATGTGCACACCTCACTAAAACCACATTCTTACATTCAAAATCACTTTCACATTCAAGCAGCCCAATGTGAAATGCCACACTAATTACATTTTCAAATGATGACGTGGGTATGTCAATGTCATAATCTGCCTTTCCCCAAGCATTCTGCAACACAGCCATATACTTTGGCACAAAAAATAGACTGCAAGTCTCAGAGTGAAGTTTTATCATGACTTAATGATCATGTATCTTCACTTGTGGTTAGCACATTGTAGTCTTACAGAATCAGAAGCCCTTCTGACATAGAGCTTATATTGCTGAAAGAAGTAAACATCAGGGGACTGGCAATATTGTTTTATTTTCAGTGGCCATATTCTTCAGTGTAACATCTTTGTTTGGAAATGAAACAATGGAAAATCCAGGATGGAATGTAACAATGTTATGAAAATGAAAGTGGCTGAGTTGCAGATAGGCACATCAAAAAGACTGTCACAAATAAATCTTTCAGCCAGTAAGGCCTTCATCAAAATTAGACCACACAAACATGAACACAAACACAAACACAAACAAACACACACGCACATGTGCAAATCAATCACACACAACTCACACACACACACACAACTCACACACACATGACTGCAGTCTCATGCAACAGCATTTCTTTGCAGATAGTACGTAATATGTGTACCAAGTTTAACTGAAATCATTCCAGGAGTTTATGAAGCTCTTTTCACCTGTTGCTCTGCTCACTTGTGTGCATGTTACTTATATTTCACATATATTTTACATATTTCACACATATTTGTACAGATATTTCACCTGTATCTCTAGCGAACTTGGCACTGCAGTTTCGTTTTCACACAGCTCCAGTGTTAATGATGTCATATTTCCTGAACTACATATTGTACAATGATATAATTTTGCAGATATGTCCTGTGTTTTATGTGGATACTGCCTATAAATCCTGTTGCAACTAGAGCTGATAGTAAAGAAGTAAAAAACTGAAATGTCATGCATGATATGGCAATTTCTCATGCATCTCAATGTTTATGATATTGTACAATACCTACGTACAATGATATATTGTTCCAGGTACATTAAGTGGCATGTGTGGATACTGCTCCACAAAATGTGTTGTAAATAGTGTTAGTTGTAAAGAAGCAGTACATTCCATGTCATCCCTGATGCAAACAGTGAAAATGTGCAAGTGATGAATTTTCTTTGCTTAAATCAGTGTATGTAGGAGTGTCAGCAAGGAAAAAATATAAAATTTTGAAATTATTTGTATAATTTGATTGCAGGTCACTGAGAGCTTCCATTCTCAAATACTGGATGATTATAGTCTGGTTATTTGCATCATGAGCTATGCTTCTTTTTCAACCACACCTTTTTGTGAGATAGGTGGTTCTTACCACCACAGAGGGTCTTTCAAGGCAGTAAGTGATATGTGTACCAAATCTGGTTGAAATCAGTTTAGTGGATTAGGAGGAGATGTGAAACACATGTACACTTTTATAATAGCATAGATACATTAATCATACAATAAAGAGAGTATCATTGTACACATCATGGTTTTAAAAGTACACACACCTCTTTATCCAGTAAAAAGGACCAATCAATATCCTAGAAAAAATTTAAAAAAAGGGAGGCAGACTTACCACCTATTATCTATCTCAACATTGGTTGTGAGCTATTTACTAAATTTTTTACAATCATATAGCCTTCCAACTCTTTCATCTCTTTTGCCACACGCAAAAATTCCTGGTTCTAAAAATTAAAATTTCTCACCCTTCATTCAGTATTCATGCCTGGATGATATACGAAGAATTGTGACATTTGCTGAGCATAACTACAGCACATTGCATAATTTTAGATAGAGTATTGTTTGAGGAAAAGCAATCATACACCGTACTAATAACATTTTGGGGTAAAAATTATGCAAATGGTAGAGGATGCCAAACTGAAACTAAACTCTAAAGATAAGCAACTAATGGTCAGAAATGCTTTCTACTGATGTAAATAACTGACTCCATACGGCAAAAACTAAGCTCACAGGAAGTATTCAAAGATACAGCTGCCAATTTGAAAGCATGCCAGTTTGCTATGCACTATCAAACATCTCTATTGCCTGTTGTACAGTGTGCTTGGCAGCTAGGGCAGTACTGAGCACCCCTCATCACTGTCTGACAGGGTTTTGTCTAGATTGCTTAACCCCTGCATTACCAAGTGGGGTATTCTGACTACCCCAGGTTGATTTTTTCCCTATAATAATGTTATCCGAAGGGCCACATGACTGTGGTTTCATGACATTGTACTAAAATGATTGATGTTGAATTCACACTCATGACTGCCTAAATTTTTCGGCTTTATTGTTATTCAAGACATTTATTGGTGGGATTGTGAGACTACCCTGCTTGGTATGAAACGTCTTATTTTCTTATTTGTAGAAAAAGAAGATTTTGGGAAATATATCTGTCATTCATCTTCTTTGTTGAGTTTTGCCATAGATCCTATGTTTGTTAATTTTGCTGGTTACTATTGTTGAGTTGAATTTGATGTTCACTGTCGAGCTGACATTACACGAGTCAGTATTTCGTCTGCAAGTAAGGATGTCCAAAGGACTTTCTACCAAAGAGATCATGGAAATTCTATACAATTCTGATGTCATTGATGATGAAAATGAATGGGATATTGATAACAAACTGCATGAATATATGGAACCTCTTGACAAAGACCATATCATAGCATCAGATGAAGCTGATGATGAAATATCAGAAGACACTATACATTCACGTGCACAAGTAGAAGAAGAAGAGGATGAAGAAGAAGAAGAAGAAGGTGAAGACACTGGAGATTTGTTTGTTTCTAGAAGTGGAATACAATTTTCTAGTGAACCACCTAAAGGTGGGTGGTGTCGACATCGCAACATTTTGAATGTATCACCCGACCCAGTGAACGATGGAAAAACAATCAAAACAATAACAGAGTCATTTTTATTATTTATCACACCAGAAATCATGAGCATCATCGTAGAAGAGATGAACAGGGAAGCCAAACGAGTAATTTCTTCGTGGAATGCATCTCATTCTTCGAACAAAATGACATGGAGAGATATAAATGCAACTGAAGTGTACGATATATTAGTAGTTCTAATAGGATCTCATCTAACTAATGGACATCGCACAAGTGCTTCCGATCTGTGGGGAGGTAATGTTGCCTTTCGGCAACCATTCTTTTCTGCTGCCAAGTCAAGAAAACGATTTTTGTCTATACTGAAATTCTTGCGATTTGACAACAGAGACACAAGAGCACAGAGAATTGAAGAAACCAAGGACGAGCTACAAACCATCAGGGTAGTGTTTGACAAATTTCAATCTAACTTGTGCAAGAACTTCTATCCTTATGAATACGTGACTATTGATGAACGATTAGCAAAGTACCGAGGAAACTGCCCTTTTAGGGTTTATATGAAGAGCAAGCCTGGCATTAAAATTTGGGTTTGTGCTGATGTGAAGACATCTTACTTATTACAGATCCAAATTCACACATGTATGGTGGACAGTACTCGGGAAGTGAATCAAGGACAGAGAGTTGTTTTGGATCTAATGGAACCATTTCTGAATAACGGTCATGGTGTACCATATGATAATTTTTTCACAGTTTTCCATTGGCTGCTGAACTACTAAAATGAAACAAGACATTGGTTGGTACCTTGCGTTCCAATATGAAAGAGATTCCAAAGAAATTCTTGCCAAACAGAAAGAGAGAAGTTCACTCTTCAATGTTTGGTTTCACAAATGACTTGAGCCCAGTTTCCTATGTTCCAAAGAAGGGAAAGGCAGTAATACTACTCTCTACTCTGCACAATGAGAGACAAGTGAGTGGTGAAGAAAGTGAACACAAACCCGAAGTCATACTGCACTACAACAAAATCAAAGGTGCTGTAGATAATGGGGACAAAATGACAAGAGAATACAGTTTTGTTAGAGGAACGAGGCAGAGGCCACTAAGAATCTTCATGCAAATGATAGATATTGCAGCACTGATAGCATATATTCTGTATACTCAAAGATTTCCTGAATGGCAGAAGAATAACTGAAGCCGACGTAAACTCTTCATGACTGAACTGGCATTTGGACTCAGTAAAGGCAACATGGAAGAAAGAGCCAAAAATATCATTGGTCTTCATAAAGATGTACAAGATGAACCAAAAGCTTGTGGTATTGCAATTCCTACAGCAGTGATACAGACCCAGTATTCCAAGTTACCAATGCCACAATGATGTCAAGATTGCAAGAGAAACAAAGTTCGGAAAACAAGATTCTGTTGTGTAACATGTAAGAAAACTGTTTGTAATATACACAGAGAAGAAACTGTTACTGTGAAGTGCATGTAGTGCAAAAATGTACTTGGCTGAAAAGTTGAAAAAAGTCTTGTGTTATTTTACTGCAGTGACTGTTGAGGTACATATATTATTAAATTTCTGTTCGTTGTGTACTGAACTTAGTGAAAAATATAAAAAAATTTTTGTACTCTGTATCTGTCATCTGATTAAATACTTCTAATAACCTGAAAAGCTGTTTTTCAATACTAAATAAACCCAGTCAATGGAAATAGCGAAATCTGAGAACAAATATTACAATAAAACACAAAACTCTTTTGGGGTAGTCCAAATACCCCATTTGGTAAAATAGAGGTGTTAAAAAGCTTGGTAATTGGAGGGTTAATAAATTAATTTATTACATTGTTTCCACTACTGAGATCATCAGACAGCTACAATTAATATTAAGAGAAAATACAGATCAGTAGGTGTTCATTACATAACAACAAGCTACAAAAGTTGAAAAACTGAAAATGTAGAAAATATCTTTTAAAAGTTTACTTAGTAGATAACTTAGAATCTATGAAACAAGGTTCAATGCCAGTATTAAAATCCATGCGCTAACTAATTGCTTTATACAAAGATGTGGGACATTGCCTACAAATTTTATTTTGTTCCTCCACCCCCACTTTTATATATGTAAAAAGACATATAGTCTTTAAATTACATTCATTCAGAGTCAAATCATAAAAAACAATTTAAATGAGTCTAGTTGCTAGCTCATAAAATTAGCTTTTCAGATGGCTGCAATTAGTCCATGTGCAGTTTATCAGTATGCAACTACACTTATTTAAATTATGTTTTACAATAATTAGACTTCAAATGTTTGTAATTTATCAACTGTCAGTCAGTGGATAAAAAAAAGAAATAAATGAACTCCACCATAGTCAGTCTCAGGCCCGATTGAGAAAGGAGGAGCAGGAGGAGTAACACCTCTTTCAAAAACCTTGATTCACCTGGCCCAGATGATAGTACCTCACAAGGTCCCCTTGCCAGGGAAACAGCGAAGACTTCAATGACAATGAAGATCGTTGGTATGGTGGAGGCAACCCTGCTTTTAAGGATAATATAAAAGCTATAGATTAAGATGTGTCTTTTCCCATATCACAAAGCATTTGGTCAGCATCTGTACCCTATGTGAGAGGTGGCTGAAAAGAAACACTCCGGGACTTACAATCTCAGTTTTAAATGTGAATTGACACCCACCAATTCCGCAACAAGAATATCAAGTAGCTTATGCATAATGGAAATTTGTCCAAATGGAATTACAGCCCTACATGTAAATTGAGAACAAAAAGATAATACTTCTTTCACACCCTAAACATAAATTCACTTTGGAAAATAGAGAAACTAAAAGAACTAATTAGTGTGTTAGACAACTGCCAAACACAATTCTTGGCTCTTCAGGAAATTAGATTCACTGATGAATAAACCATAGAAACAGAGGTATATAGGATTCTCAATGGAAAGGAAGGCTGGAATCTGATGGGAAAAGGCATTCCACATCTAGGAACAGGGTTCACTGTAAACACAATAGCAAATTTGGTCACAGATTTTTATTCCCCAGGTAAAAGATTCTCAGTTCTTACTCTGCTATGTGCAAATATGGCTTACACCTTAATAAATTGTCATGCTCAATACATGTGGATAAAAGGAATCAAGATAAAGTTGAAAATTTCTGGGAGTCACTGCAACACAGACTATCAAAGGTTTCATAGAAGAACATTAAAATTTTGTTTGTGGACTTCAATGTGCAGATTGCAAAAGAAAGGAAGTCCAGGAAAGCTGTTGGAGACTATCCAGCACACAAAAGAATAAATAAACATGAGGGAATACTAATAGAAATATGCAGAAGCTTCAACCTCAAATTAATGTCCATAAATTTTAAGAAACTGCTGAGGAAACAGAAAACTTGGCACTCACCCAATACAAACCTAGGAGAATTTCAGGTTGACCATGACTTTTAACAACAAAAAAGAAATCATGAATGTAAACTTATGAATATTGAAACTGATCACCAATTAACACAATAGAAATAAAATTTATTCCACAAAGAAGGATTTCAAGACAAGGACATAGTATTCATAAAATACACTCCTGGAAATGGAAAAAAGAACACATTGACACCGGTGTGTCAGACCCACCATACTTGCTCCGGACACTGCGAGAGGGCTGTACAAGCAATGATCACACGCACGGCACAGCGGACACACCAGGACCCGCGGTGTTGGCCGTCGAATGGCGCTAGCTGCGCAGCATTTGTGCACTGCCGCCGTCAGTGTCAGCCAGTTTGCCGTGGCATACGGAGCTCCATCGCAGTCTTTAACACTGGTAGCATGCCAGGACAGCATGGACGTGAACCGTATGTGCAGTTGACGGACTTTGAGCGAGGGCGTATAGTGGGCATGCGGGAGGCCGGGTGGACGTACCGCCGAATTGCTCAACACGTGGGGCGTGAGGTCTCCACAGTACATCGATGTTGTCGCCAGTGGTCGGCGGAAGGTGCACGTGCCCGTCGACCTGGGACCGGACCGCAGTGACGCACGGATGCACGCCAAGACCGTAGGATCCTACGCAGTGCCGTAGGGGACCGCACCGCCACTTCCCAGCAAATTAGGGACACTGTTGCTCCTGGGGTATCGGCGAGGACCATTCGCAACCGTCTCCATGAAGCTGGGCTACGGTCCCGCGCACCGTTAGGCCATCTTCCGATCACGCCCCAACATCGTGCAGCCCGCCTCCAGTGGTGTCGCGACAGGCGTGAATGGAGGGACGAATGGAGACGTGTCGTCTTCAGCGATGAGAGTCGCTTCTGCCTTGGTGCCAATGATGGTCGTATGCGTGTTTGGCGCCGTGCAGGTGAGCGCCACAATCAGGACTGCATACGACCGAGGCACACAGGGCCAACACCCGGCATCATGGTGTGGGGAGCGATCTCCTACACTGGCTGTACACCACTGGTGATCGTCGAGGGGACACTGAATAGTGCACGGTACATCCAAACCGTCATCGAACCCATCGTTCTACCATTCCTAGACCGGCAAGGGAACTTGCTGTTCCAACAGGACAATGCACGTCCGCATGTATCCCGTGCCACCCAACGTGCTCTAGAAGGTGTAAGTCAACTACCCTGGCCAGCAAGATCTCCGGATCTGTCCCCCATTGAGCATGTTTGGGACTGGATGAAGCATCGTCTCACGCGGTCTGCACGTCCAGCACGAACGCTGGTCCAACTGAGGCGCCAGGTGGAAATGGCATGGCAAGCCGTTCCACGGGACTACATCCAGCATCTCTACGATCGTCTCCATGGGAGAATAGCAGCCTGCATTGCTGCGAAAGGTGGATATACACTGTACTAGTGCCGACATTGTGCATGCTCTGTTGCCTGTGTCTATGTGCCTGTGGTTCTGTCAGTGTGATCATGTGATGTATCTGACCCCAGGAATGTGTCAATAAAGTTTCCCCTTCCTGGGACAATGAATTCACGGTGTTCTTATTTCAATTTCCAGGAGTGTAGATACAGAAAGTTTAAAAGTGAAGAAACAAGAATTTCTGGAAAGACTAAATACAGACTCAGAAGACTGGGAGGAGATTAAAACAAAATTAGTCAAAACAGCCCTTGAAATAGCAACACTCAAAAAAACTCAAAAAGGACAGATAGTAGAATAAAAAGTGTGAAAAGCATTACTACTTATATAACAAGCCTGTCAGAAGTGGTATTCCACAACAAGAAATGAAGACTTTACCAGCTTTAAACAACAAAGGTTTCAAACCTAAAAAATGATAAGAGCAGTCAAAAGGAAGTTTGGATGAAACCAACTATCATTAACTGAAGAAGACTCCAAAAGAGCAATACTTGGAACTTCTATAAAACTTTTAAATAAAGCCTCCAAATATATTGGCCACATACCTTGTGCTTCAAGAATCAAGATGGAAAATTAGTTCCAAACAACAAAGTAAACTGTGTAATATTAGCAAGGTATTTCAATAAGTTGTTAAATTGTAAGAAACCTAGAACAAACTTTACAGAAAAAAATCTGGGATACACTCATACAAACTCAGAACCACCCAGCTTGGATGAAATCCAAAATATCATTAAAGATCTGAAGAGTGACAAGGCTTCCGGAGAAGATTCAGTAACTGCTGAAATGTGGAAAATTACTGGTGTGGGAACAGTCAAAAACGTACATGAAGTCTTTTAAAAAATCTTGGAAACAGAAGCTATACCAGAACATTGAAAAACTGTATTAATTCACCCAATCCACAGAAAAGGAAATAAAACTGACTCCAATAACTATAGAGCAATATCATTCCTGCAAAATTCTTTCAAAAGCATTACAAAACAGCCTGGAAAGCCAGCTGGATCAGCAATTCAGGGATTACCAAGGAGGGTCTAGAAAAGGATGGTTTTGCGTGGCACAAGTTTTAAATCTGAAATTTATAGTCAGGTATAGAAGAATGAGATCTTAAAACATTTATATAATATGTGTAGTCTTCAAAAAAGCATATCATTCTATTGACAGGAAAACATTAGTAAAACCTTAAAAGAATTTTGAGCTGCCAGAAAAATGCAGCAATCATAAGACACACACTAACCAATACAAAATGCAAAATTAAATTTTTAGTCAAAAACTCCACTGCTTTTGAGATCAAAACTGGTAAGGCAGGGATATACACTGTTCCCACTGCTGTTCAGTTGTGTGCTAGAAAAGGTAATCAGGGAATGGAGGAAAAGAAGAAAAGAAGATGGAATTAGAAGAATCACAGTTGGGAGGAAAGGGGATAATCTGAGTTTTCATTCTCTGGCTTTTGCAGATACTCTGGCCGTCTTTTCTGAATCTGAAGTAGATGCAACAATGCACATAAATCTCCTTCAAGAGACAGCTCCAAAATCAGGCCTACATATATCTTTTGGAAAAACAGAGTACATGACAGAAGTGAAGGAGGCACTAAAATATATAAAAACATTATGGTAGAATAAGAAAGGTGATTTCTAGGTGAAGTAAAACAACCACAAACAAGCTAACCTAGCAATGACAAGGAAAATGGAGGTGGATTTTAAAACACTTCTATGAATTAGTTTGATTTAAGGTCATGTACTCATCATTACAGAAGATCTGTCGCAGCCATAGTCCTGGATTCTTAGACAGTTACTGTAACATTTAACTATTTGATTAAATGACTATTTAATCCTGAATTATGTTTCAATGCATGGTTTAATTTATTCACAAAAATTGAGGCATCTTTACAAAACTGAAATAAGTAGTAATATAATTAGAATAATGAAATGAACCTTACTCAGCCAGCTATGTGCTTTCTGTCCAAATACACACAAAGTACTGACTGACTCTGCCAATTTGACTGCCCCTATATATATATAAATCCTAACAATCCTCAGTATTGTTATAAAAGTTTTTTTAATAAAATTACAATTAAAACTTTCATCCTAAAACCAATGACACATTTCATTAATTACCTTGACCCTTATATATTAAACAAATGAGTGAATTCTAGTGTGAAAATTAATTTAAGCGTGTATAAATGCTTAGGTGTCAAATGTTAACAATATAATTGTTATATTTACTAATTACAGAAGACTCATACCATATGAAATGTTCCTACCAATTAACAGACTTCTACACATTAGTGTAATTAAGATTCCATAATTATTTTCTTCGTAACTTTTCCGCAAGTACATATTTGCCTACACCTCTACATCAGAAATTAATGTTTATGGTTTAAGTTTCAATTAAACTGTTATGTCTCAAAAACACTCAGAAGGATTTGTGCAACTCAAAGTTGAACGAAACCTATTCTGACAGATGTATGTAACACTGCACATTTTACAATAAATTGGAGGAACAAGCATTTTACTTATGGTATGAGATAACTCCTGTGTTTGATTAAACATGTAAATTAATATGAAGCATTATGCAAAAACCATTACTCAATGGTACAAGGAAAGAGCAAGTTATTTCTTAACTGTATGAGGTAACATGTAACTGAGTCTCAAAACTAGTACAAAATTCCTAAATGTAAATGCACTAATCTCTGTACTTTACATAAAATATCAGAATACAGTACACTGACTGTTTTGTAGACAGTCTTGATGTTTGCAGTATGCAGACCGATTTAGGGATAATTTTGATGTTTGCAGCATGCAGACTGCTTTTAGAGAGTCTGGAAATTTGCAATATGCAGACTGCTCTGTTGAATGATATGTCTGACCATGACCAATCTTACTATTTTTCATTTGTCCAGACACTTCCAATGCCTCATTCGCACCTTTACAATCATTCAAACATTAATTTATGTATTTTTTTCAGGAATATATACGCAACGCAGTTGTTGCTGTCCCCTTCACAGTAAGTACTAGCATATAACGGAATGATACATAAGAGTCCAGTTACATATTATGAGTGACAATATACAATAACTTGAATAAGTGACTAATACATCATATTGGTTGTGTTTTATAAGTGATTGAAACATCACAGAAATTAGGGTTGGGCCTTATACATAGGTAATTGTTCACTGCTTGGGTGTGAATACACAATAAATGAATCATAAGTGACTGGTACATCATGACAAAAATGTGAATAGGCTTTATACAATTGTAAGTTGGTATGAGCATTATATATATAACATACTTAAGTAAATTCAGTATCTTCAATAGTGCAGAAATACTAGTTTGTTTCCCGCATCCTCCTATATAATTGGCTTTAGTCAAAAGTGTTGACATGGTAAAAGAGAAGGGTCTCAGCAATAGAGACATATCCATGTGGACAGAAGGAAGGATAGCCTGGTACTCTGATGAGAAGTAAGAAATGAAATAGAAGATTTGAAATGTTGGAGTTGAAGAGGAAAAGATGACAGACCCCACAGATTAGAACAGCATTACACATGAAACATAATTATGTGACAGAGAGTAGTATAAGTGAGCCAATTCTCATGACAGTATAGTGACATGACAGAGCATACTTGCATATAAATAAGTGTTCACAACTTTGAGTGCTGGTATATGGCAGAAAAATACATAAGTAAATGTTTACCACTTGGGTGACAATACACAAAAAAATCAGACATAAATAAATAATATAATATGATAGAGCATAGTTACATTTAATAACACAGAAATGCTAACTTGTTCCCTGGATCCTCCTATAAAATAGGCTTTAGTCACTTAATTAAAGCTGACACAGTAAATGAAAAGGGTCTAAGGGTCTCAGCAATAGAGACAATGGATAAAGCGATGGACAGTTTGGTACTCTGATGAGAAGCAAGAAGTGAAATGAAAGATTCGGAGTGTTGGAGCTGAAGAAGGAAAGATGACAGACCCCGCAGACAAGAAACCCGCCTAACCCCCTGCCCAGGATCACTACTGTTCCAGTACTTCACTGTAGCGCCGGAGGGAGAAGTGTGTTCAGCATTCCCTACAGAATGGACTTGCCACAGCTTCACCTTCCCAGTCCCAAAAAATTAACCCCAACACTCCCCATTGACTGATTGACAAAGGGTAAACAATTAGTGTTCTGCAAGACAGAGTAAATGACATATATAACACTGTGTTGGTCAATTCAAGTAACAAATGCTCTGACTTACAAGCAGTCCCTCTAATATCTGGGTTTGATTAAACATAAATAATTACATAAACATGAAAATATTGAAACCTGTAACATATCTGATACGTAAACATGGAAAATCTAAACGGAGGTACAGAATTACTGTGTTCCTCTGATGTCTGTTGCAGCTCAAACATAATTAGTACAAAAACATGAAAATATATAAATAAGGTACACAAATATCATATTGAATTACTTCATATCCCATGTCAATAAATAAACAAAGTGAAATGCCTCTTAGGGCGGATCATCCAAATGTTATAATGTTCACATTATGAGAAGTACTTTCTCATGCATCAATATATTTGTTAAACACCATAAGGTCAAGTGTGAAAAAAAAGACACATTTTCAAAATTAAGCAGGAAGCTGGTCTGAGATATAAAATTTAATTTTCTGGATTCTCATTCAAACATCATATATGTTCTCTTCTCAACTGACAATGAATAAGAAGATCCAAGGACCATTTCATAAAGTACATGTAACGAAATTATTTCAGGTGGCAGCTCATATAAACAAACAGAAGTAAGTTTGAGAATATCTTGACAATGAGCGACTACAGAGAATTAGGTTACATGTGACATTATATCATGGTATAACATATGTTAATACTTTGCTAGTTCTAGCTTTGTGCCCATAAGTTGTAGGTCTAATGAAAGTAAATATATTTCTTTTGAAAGGAAAAGAGCATTGATAATGAGTGATTACTGAGAACCATGTTGAAGGTGACAGTATATCATTGTGTTAAGTAGAGGTAGAAGATATTTCAAGCAGCAGCATGTATGACTAAACACTTGTAAGTTTGAGAATACATTGATAATGGATGATTATAAAGAATTATATTGCATGTAACAGTATATCATTGTATTAAGTCTAGATAGACCAGATTAAACAGATGATGATAGTGTGCATCATACCAAGTAAAGGTAGTTGTCAAGCAACTTACAAGAAACATTAATTGTTAACCCTTCAGGCATCTATTTTCATGGAAAAATTATGTCAGTTTTCAACTGTTGAAATGCACCAAAACATAATGACTGTACCACTTGTAGGACCAAACGTCCTTATTTCTTTACAAGTCAAACTTAGACTTTACAGTAACTGAACCGACATGAACATTTCAGGTCAGGAAACCACAAGGACAGATAGAGGAATTTGCCCACAATAACTGTCAAACGCACCTTGTTCTAATAGTATAAAAGTCGTTATCCCAAATTTTTCAGCAGCTTCTTGTAGAGACTGAGAGTCACCATGGCCACATGCCACCATAGAATCAGATTTACAGTGGTAAATTAAGTAACAGCAGGATACTTCCAGAATATATAATGCTCAGTAACCAGTTGACTGTCTTCTCATTGATTGTCACCACATGAGGCATGATGTAGCAACATCAGATTAGACAGAAAATAAAATTGGACACAGATAAAGGTAAATTCCAACATAGATTGAGGTATCAGAGGTTACATTTAAATGGGTTAAATGTTATCAAAACAAATGCTTAGTTCAGCCATTCTGAAGGTGTGATCTATACTTTTCCTTATCGGGTAAGGAATAATGAATCACCTTGACTCCAACTGAAAGTAGATGTCTGCATTGACAACAGATTTACCATTGATACAAATCTTCATGGGCTTCAGACAAATACCTAATCTTTGAAACATTATTTTACCATAGTTTCGCCTTTTGCTGCACCTTACATAGCAATTGTTTATGACTGTCAGAATACAAATGATATAACAGCATAAAACCGAACTGGTTTTCATTAAGTATATCACATTAGTGAAATGCGTTGACTTGCTGTAATGTACAGCACCTAATCTACTTTCTTCACCATCACAAATTTTTTTTTTCAATTCAAACATTGAGCAGACATAATGATAAAGAACACCTTACATCTTTACCAAACAGATAGCATCATATATACAGATACCAGACATGTGGCAAACATTATCGCTATCTTGTAGTACTAAAAGGTAAAAGAAATATCAAACAAGACTACCAATGGCTGACCATAATACTCACTGAAATAGCAGAAATAACATGAAAAGAAAAATTGTATGAATCTCAAAACCTGGAAATCAGAAATACTTCTGTTTCAATAACTATCTCCAACAAAATTTTCCATCCTCTTCATGCTCCACAGACGGAGCCATTCAATAATAAATTTCTTTCTGAGAAATGTTCCTTTGCCATGTACACTGTAGTTCAAATGAATAACCAGACAACCTAGCATGCCTATTCAGCCTTAATGTTTCAAACAGAACATATACAGGAGACTATAAACAGTTCAATCTAATTGTAATCACAGCCAAGATATAAGGTTATAGAATTTCACTATAACTGCACAGACGTCATAAGTAAACTTTACACCAACTCTAAACATTTTCTCAGCTTTTCACAAAATCATCAACAGAATGGGAGTATAACATTATCAGCACAGCGAGAGTGTCATATCCAAAATGTAAAGTAACAGAACTACATTATAACTGCACAGACGTCATAAGTAAATATCAGACCAACTCTCCTAAAAAATCATACATATGTTGCATTATCACAACTTCTGTCCACCTGCATTTATTTAAACAACATAACCCTTGAGGAGGATGTGAATAGTGGAAGGACAGTCAGTTTGGACAGAAAAGTAAGAGAGGATGTGACTTGAAAAGGAAAGAGTCACACCAGCTCGGAGCCTTGGGTTCGCCACCCCCAAATTGCAGAGGAACAACAATTCTTGTGATGTTATATGAGTGATCAAGGTTGTCTGTATAATTTCAGCTGTGTAACATTCCTGAGTCCAAATAATCTTTTGCACTTAGGATATACAAGTCTGTATGCATTTGGGTGTGGATCTTCAATAATTTCAAATGGTCCTATATAAATATCAAAAAAATTCTTTATTTCTCTGTTTAGTGCTTTAGATTTGGTGTAACATTTTGTCAAAACTAGATCTCCAACTTTGAATTCTGTGTTCTTTATTTGTTTGTCATGCCATTTCTTTCTTTTTTCATAATAATCTTTCATAGTTCTTCTAGCTACCTCTTTCCACTGCTGTTATCCTTTTACAAGCTGGAAACTCTAGAAGGTCTTTGATTAGGTAAGGTGGTTATTGGTGAAACATGATCTCATAAGGAGAGTATCCCGTGGTGGTATGTTGTAGGCTATTCATAATGTCTTCAAATTCATTAATATAACTTAACCAATTTGTGTGATCTTTCTGGCAGTAAGTTCTACATAATCTACCAACTCCCTCATATATCATTCAGTTGGGTTACATTTAAGTGAATAGGATGATGATATGTCTGATATTATATTCTTCTACAAATTCCTTCCAAAATTTTGATGTAAATTGACTACCATTGTCTGATAAAATTGCTTTTGGTATACCTATTTTAATAAAGCAATATTTTACAAATTTAGTAGCTATTTTCTTGCTAGTTGCTTTCTTTAAAGGATAAAATTTTACATATTTAGAAAATAAGACCACACTGACAAAAATGTACTGAAATCCTACTTTAGCTCTTGGAAGCTGACCATACAAATCTATCCCTACCAAATCCAACTGCTTATGTGGTACCACACTTTGTGAAAGTCCCTTGTTGGTTTTGTTACTAACTTTTGTTCTTTGACATCTGTCACAGCAGGCAAGTAAGGTCCTAAATCTCCTAGACATGTTATGAAAATTTCTACATTCTTGTATCTTTTGAATACATTTCAACGCTCCACGATATCCGAAGCTTTCATGTGTGTATTTATCAAAGTATTTATGTGAGAATCTGGCCAGTAAACTTTCCAAGCATCACTGTCTGGGCTGTGTCTATAAAATAGGATACCTTTGAAGACCTGGTAGTACATTTGTACTTTCTCATGACCTTTCTTCCCTAGATAAGTCTTAACAAGCTTCCAATGATCATTGCCATTTCGATATCTTCTCAATTGCTTTCCTAATTTTGCTTTCCTCTTTGACATCTTTAAAATACATTAATTTAAATTTTCTCCCTTGACTATTGTTTTCATTATCATTTCCATTCCCCACTGGCATTCTTGATAGAGCATCAGCAATAACATTTCCCTTTCCCTTTGTAAAATGAACTGTATATTTGAACTGCTGTAGGAATATTGACCACCTGGTAATTCTCCCATGCTACAATTCACACTCTTGTAAGTAAGTTAATGCTTTATGATCTGTATATACGTTGACTTGATGCCCAAAGAAATAATTTTTTATTTTTTTGAATCCCTATACAATTGCCAAAAATTCATTTTCAGTTATCATGTAATTTCTCTCTTGTTTCTATAAAGTTCTGTTTGCAAATGTTATAGGATGATGTTCTATTTCCCCATTAACTTCCTTTTCTTGGAATAAATGTAGCCCCAGCCCATAATCTCAACTGTCTGTAGTCAAACAAAATGGTAATGATAAATTAGGTCTATAAAGGATTTCACTTTCTACTAACTCTTTCTTAATTTTGTCAAAAGCTAATTGGCATTCATCACACCAATCCCACACTGTTTAACTAGTTGTTCAAACATGGTGCATAAGTAAATCTTTTTTATTTCTAGGTTTTGGGAATGGTTTGACCAATGTAGGCTTTCCCAATCTTCCGGCCACCTACAAAGACTCGTGCTCTTCTGGGCTCAGCCAAGGATGATCTGGGATTACGGAAGGCTGGAATTTATAAAATACCTTGCGAGTGTGGGAAAGCCTACATTGGTCAAACCACACGCACAGTACACGACCGCTGCGTTGAACATGAGCGCCACACTCGCCTTTTACAGCCCAGTAAGTCGGCCATAGCCGAACATTGTATATCCACAGGACATACTATGGATTATTCGGCCACAAAAATCTTGGCCCCATCGAGATCCTTCTGGGATTCAGTTGTGAAGGAATCTGTCGAAATACGTTTAGCGGAAAATCTCATTAATCGTGATGGCGGCTTTTTATTGAATAAGGCCTGGGACCCGTTGATTTGTTTAATTTCAACCAAAAGAAAATTTTTTATGGCTTCTGACATGTTGAGCGACAAGTAATTTTATATTTAATATTGAAATTTTCCTTTTATTGTTTTGGACACATCTGTGTGCATGTTTTACTTTTTTCATGCATTCGTTGGCGCTCCATAGATGCAGTAATATTGTAGAGGGCCTTGGAATCGACAGGTGGCGCGCATGCTACGGTAACTTGCGCATGCGTGCCTGCGGCACTTTTAAGTATAAATAGAGCGACTTGCACTAGCAATCTCCAGTGTCAAACACTCGTCTGAAGATGGCTGTAAGGTTGGCAGCCGAAATATCGTGGAAAGAAGTCGATGAGATCCGGCTGCAATCCCGAAATCTTATGGAAAGACACAGTTGTTCTTGCTGTGATAGAGCAGCAATATTATTGGGGGTCAAGGGTGGGGGGGGGGGGGGGGTTATGCTGCACAGCTATATCAGTCAGTGAAAGATTATGTAGAAGCGCAACGTGACCAGTGAATCTTAAACTTCAAATCAACACACGTATCTTTTACATGTGGTCTCACACAAATGAAAATTCTGAAGTTGACTTTTGTATGTAAATAAACATATATATTGTGAGGAGTTTTGGCTTAGTTGTTTCTGTGCACACTTCAACACTGGTGTGCCAAGGAATACTGTGGTGTGTACTGCTCCCCACAGCCCCTGCAGCTAATGACATGCCGGAAAAAAGAAAAAAAGTGAGTATTGGAGAGAATGAAAACTTTTCATAATAATAAATAGAGCACACATACTGTTAATGATCATGACAAACTAAACTGTAAGAGAAAAAATGATGTTGTTACATTCACCACTGAAGGTGCTTTAAAATAAAGCAAAACATGTGTAACCTTAACAAGACCTTTATAACAGTTGCTAAAGATGAAAATTAACCTATACAACTTGTATATGTGCAACTCTGGAGTAAAAAAGGCTCAAAAACAAAGTAGACAACATGGTTATAGGTTTGTTTGACCCAGGGCTGAGAGTCACAGAGCTGCTTTGGCAAGAAAGGCTACTTAGACAGTTTCAAGAACTAGCATTAAATGATGACTCTTGGAATATACCACAAACCCCTACTTGGCACTCATTTAGGGATTGTGGGAACAATCATTCTTCCCATGCTCCATATGTGAATAAAACAAGAAGAAATCTTAAAAACTGGTGCAAGGGTGATTTCCCTCTGCTATGCATTTCACAGTGATCTACAGAGTACAGATGTAGATGCAGATGTAGAAGATACCAGCTGGATTACATTATGTTAAAATAGAGATTCCAAAATAAGGTAATTGCATTCTAAAGTATAACCAGGTATGGACCCAAATCACAAATTGTCGATGATGAAGAGGAAGTTGAAGTATAAGAGACTTACCAGAAAAAATGAATGTGTAAATGAATTAAATATGAACTACTGAGGAATGATGACATGAGTTTTAAGTTCTAGCAGCCTGTATATTCTGTGGTAACAGATACCAATAAAAGTAAGTTGAAGTATAAGAGACTTACCAGAAAAAATAAAGGTGTAAATGTAAATGTCGTGTGACTAGGGCCCCCCATCGGGTAGACCGTTTGTTGGGTGCAAGTCTTTCGATTTGATGCCACTTTGGTGACTTGCACATTGATGGGGATGAAATGATGATGATTAGGACAACACAACACCCAGTCCCTGAGCAGAGAAAATCTCCGACCCAGCCCGGAATCGAACCCAGGGCTGGACAATGTGTAAATAAATGGTATATGAAGCACTGAGGAATGATGACATGAGTTTTAAGCTCTAGAAGCCTGTAGATTCTGTGGTAACAGATACCAGCAATTGAGAGATTTATATCAAGTAAATTAATAAGAGATGGAACTGATCTCCCATGGTACACAAAACAAATCAGAACACCATTGCAGGAAAAAACAAAGAAAATCATGCCAAATTAAAAGGAATGCAAAAATCCCCAAGATTAGCAAAGTTTTACAGAAGCTCAAAATTCAGCACATTCTTCAGGTGCTTTTAATTGGTTTCCCAAACAAAACTTTGTCTCAAAACATTACAGAAAATGCAAAGAGACTCTGGTCATGTGTAAAGTGCATCAGTGGCAAAAGACAATTAACACTTTCACTTCACATTAGCAATGATAATATTACCAATGACACTGCAACTAATGATTACTAAATGTGGTTTTCCAAAACTTTTTTAACCAAAAGATATGAACTAAATATTCCAGAATTAAAATCAGGAACACCTGCTGGTATGAGTAACTCAGAAGTAGATATTCTCAATGGAGCGAAGCAACTCCAGTCCTTAATAAAGGCAAGTCTTCTGGTCCAGGTGGTATACCAATTAGGTTCTTTTCAGAGTATGCTAGTACCACAGCTTAATACTTAGGAATCATATACAACCACTTGTTCCACATCCATACAATTCTCTCATATACTGGATCTACAGAACATGAATAAATAAATAAATAAAAGAAATACTCACTCAATCCATTCCTAAAGACCAGAAAGGTGCACACACCAATATTCAAGAAAGGAAATAGAAGTAATTCACTGAATCACAGATCAATATCAATTTGCAGTACAGTTTGGGAACAAATATAATGTTCAAACAGTATGAATTACCTTGAACAAAATGATCTATTGACACAAGAGTATTCCAAAAATATCACTCTTGTGAAACACAACTACCTCTTTACTCTCATGCAGTAATGAGTGCTACAGACACAGGATGTCAAATTGATTCCATGTTTCTAGATTTCAAGAAGGTTTTTAATATTGTTCCTCACAAGCAGCTTCTAGTCAAACTGGGTTTCTAAAGAGTATTGTCAACTGTGCAACTGAATTTCTGATTTCCAGTTCTCAATAATTAATGGAACATCATCAAGTAAAACAAAAGTGATATGTAGCATTCCCCATGGAAGTGTCACAGGCACCCTGCTGTTCCTAATCTGTATAAATGTTTTAGGAGACAATCTGAGCAGTGTTCTTAGATTGTTTGCAGATGATGCTGTTATATACTGTCAAGTAAAGTCACGAGAAATTCAAAACCAACTGCAAACTGGGTACTGTATATCTGTAAGGTGTGAAAAATTTGCAATAGATCCTAAATAATAAGGAGTGTGAGTTCATACACATGAATATTAAAAGAAAATCCATTAAATTTCAGCTACACAACAAATTGCACAACTCTGAAGACTGTCAGTTCAATTAAATACTTAGTGATTAAAATTATGAACAACTTAAACTGAAACAATCAACACACCCATTAAAGAGACTGCCTTCACTACACTTTGCCATACTCAGCTAGAGTATTTCTGTCTGATATGAAATGAGGCATGTAATTGAAACAGAACTGTAATGCTCTCTATTGGCAAAAGATTCCAAATAATTCTCCATTCAGATCTCTGTAAAGTGAATGCCAAGGGGACAGTGACCATGAGAAAAAGACAAGACAGAAGAACATTCTACAAGTTGGAGCTTGGAATTTCAGAAGTTTGAAAGCAGTAGGAAAGTAATAAAATCTAAAATTGGAAATCAACGGCTCATTTTTTGTGAATTGTGGTTCATTTGTCTTGCAACCAATGTAATCTAAATCATTTGATTCAGGTACAAGAGACATGGTAAAATTTCACCGTAAACACCGAACAGCTGATATTAACAAACAGCATCTTAATAAAAATACAATTTTGTTATACATACATACAATAAAATCTAACACTTAACTACCCCTTGCTCAAATTATTGAATAGTAGCTTTTCCCCACAGAATCTGCTGTAGCCTCATTTTTAAAATTTCTGGCTTTGTATTAAATATGTTTTTGCCTATGACCTTGTTATATATTGTCATGCCCACATATTGTGGAGTCTGTGCATTCTAAACACAGTCAGGGTCAGTGATGTGAAATGGAAACAATAACAGGAATAGTTAACTACAGAGGTTACTTCTTTTTTCAGGGTGTTTTTGAAACCTATTACCTGATTAGGGAATTCCCTGGATAAAAATCCTCCTCATTCCCATTTTGAAGAATTGATAACTGCAGCATTGTGAAAAAATTCATCAGAAGCAGAATTTAGAAATTCTGGGAGAATTCTTTTGAAGAAATGGTTAGCATTATGCATACTCTCAAGTCTGCTTCTTAACTGGGCTACAATGAGATCCAAAGAGCTATTAAAAATAATGGTTCTGAAATACATATTTCGATCCACCAGTTATTCGTCCTGATACTATTAATCAAAATGTCTTATCACTTTTCAGATTCTTTTATTTTCCAATTGTGGTGAAGTACCCTATTTCTTTGTCAAAGTCAGGGCCAGCCAAATGCTGTACAGTGAGCAGATGTGCGGAAGTGCTGCACATGTGCGCACTTGTGCGACAGCGACATCTGTTATTAGACATGTGTCCTAAATGAATGGCAACGGCTACACTTTCCTGTTTATGTGGTACAACCAAGAGTACAACATACCCAGTCTTATTTACCCCTGGTGACCGTAACCTTAACAGAGAAGTACTGAGAAATGGCAGGTACTGTGAAAAAGCAAAGGATGGGAGATCTATGTTCTCAGTCATTGAAAAATGACTGGGAACTGCAATTCTTTTATGTAGCTGTTGGTGAAAACTCACAGTGTTTGCTGTGCCGCCAGATAATAGGTGGCCAGCATAAGTTTTCAACTGAAAGACACTACAATACATATCACAAAGATGAGTGTAGTGTACACAAAAGTGAAGAATGGCAAGCAAAATTAAATGTACTTAAGAAAATGGGTGAGACACATCAACTCGATTTTACTGTACATCAAAGTAACTGATACTTCCTGAACTCTTAGTTTCTTGTGTTACATTTATGTCTATTTTACTGTACACTGTACAATGTACTGTTTTCAATTTTTCAGAATGACAACCACACTAAATCTTCACTGTGAGCAAGTTTTAAAATTGCATTAAGAATTGCACAATCTGGGAAACCCTTTCCCGAAGGGCAGTTTGTGAAATGGTGTCTGATTAATGCTGCAGAACTTGTATGTCCCATGAATGATAGCAGGTTTCAAGAAATCAGTCCATCCAAACAAACAGTGACAAGACGTATCAGTGCTATGGCTGGTGATGTGCACAGGCAGCTAATAAATAAGGCTAAAGACTTTGTTGCTTTGTCTGTTGTGCTCAATGAAGCAACAGATCTTACAGATACAGCCCAGGTTGTGATATACATATGAGGTGTCGATAATACACTTTGTGCAACAGAGGACGTTTTGGACTTAGTACCTTTGAAAGGGACTACTACAGGTGTGGACTTACTCCAAGCTGTTGAGGAAGCAATTGATGGTGTCGGTATGGACTGGAATTGATTAGTCTCAGTGACCACAGATGGAGCACCATCAATGCAAGGTCATCAGAGAGGACTCATAGCACGGATGCACAAAAAGCTAGGGTGCACAGACAAGACGTTGTATGGAATTCACTGCATTCTGCATCGAGAGGTGCTCTGTGCAAAATCAGTAACATTAGCAAACGTCATGCAAATTGTTGTGCATACTGTAAACTATCCGAAGATACATGGGCTTACACATCACCAGTTTCGACAGTTCTTGGAGGAATTAGGAGTGGAGTATGGCAACATACCTTACTATACCGAAGTACGCTGGCACAGTCGAGGTAAAATGCTGAAAATAATTTTTGATTTATGTTTGGTCATAGTAACATTCTTACATGAGAAGGGAGAAAGTGAACATATGATGGAAGACCCTTGTTCGATATCAGACCTTGCATTTCTCATGGACATTATGTCTTACATGAACAGCCTGAACATCAGTTAGCAAGGTGAAAATAATTTAATTTCTGACATGTTGAAAAAAGTAAATGCCTTTGAAAGGAAGCTTGCTCTTTGTGAGAGCCAGCTATTGACAGAAAACACTGCACATTTCCCGACTCTAGGACTGGTCCATGAAAGTGCTAGATTTCAAGGAAACGTCAATAATTTTAAAAATTAAGGAACAATTTTGAGCACGATTTGCAGATGTTAGAGTTTGTCTCCTGTCATTTGCCTCTATGCTCAACTATTCTCATTGTCAGTTGAAGATGCTCCAAATGATCTACAGATGGAACTGATCGACCTACAGTGCAATACAAAACTGAAGGACAAGTTCTTTGCAGTGCAAAGTACAAAAGAATTCTACGAAAACTTTTCACAACAAGAATTTCCACACCTGCACTGAGAAGCTGCGAGAGTTATGTCCATGTTTGGGTCAACATATGTTTGTGAAAGATTTTTCTCGGTGATGAAAATGAATAAATCTAGGTTTCAATCAAGCATAAGTGATGAATATCCTTGCAACTTCTTGCGTTTGTCAATGAGCTGTGCTTTTGTGCCTGATATTAAATATATCATTTCTCATGACCAGTGATAAACGTGTTCAGATTTATTCCTTTCATAATTAAAAATTATTGTTTGCTAACTGTGCATTATTGCCTCATTCTGCTCCATGTTACATTATTATCAGGAAAATTCCTCATTAAACCAATTGTTCCAATGTATACTTACATTTAGGGTTTTTTTTTAATGTGTGAAGGGCTACACTCAGCTGAAGTCAACAAAACATAACATTCATCTAATTGTCGGTTATTATGCAGATTTCAGACAGAACTGATGCAAGATATAGCAATAATGATATTGAAATTACAGGTGATCATCGAGAGGTCTGCTGTTATCATTCTGTTCAGAGGTCAGACAGAAATTATGTGGATGTAACTTAGGGCACTGAGAATTAGTTATAGGAAACCTTGCATTAGTTTAATGTTATTTGAAATCATGAACGAGGTTCGTTGGAAGTCGCTAAGTGCTCTCTTTCTTAAATACTACATCAAAAACATTATGTGTATTTACGTGATGTATGTCAAGCTGCCTTAATAAAAACCCATGGTTGCTAACTGTATTACTTGTCTTACTGGGTTAAACTGTTAACATAAAAGTAGACGTCTCAATGAGTATACTGTGACAGTATTTTAAATGTTTAATACGTGAAATACCTTCCCATGGTTGGCTTGCAAGCAGTGGAAAGAGCACTAGAATACGCCGGTACAGAGTATCCCAGCAAGTGGATAAAGCAACATCTGTGCATAGAAACATGCACTACATGAACACATATGTTTGACATGAGCATGCAATAATCACTCAATGACAGCAGATGGCAGCAGTAGCAGGAGTGACTTATGTGACATGCAAATGGACACAATTATCAGCTTTCAGGCCAAGGGTGGAAGTATTTCCAAAATCACTAGGTTTGTAAACTGTTTGTGTGCCCGCCGTGATTAAAGTATACTTTGCGCAGCAAACTGGCACCCTCCGCAACTGGTGCCATGGCACCTGTTGAACACCACAGGCCGTAGATGACAAGGGTGAATAATGCATGTGGAGATGTGTATGGGTGAAAATAGACATGCAACTGTTGACCAGCTGACTGCCCAGAAGAATGAAGGAGCTACCACCAGTGTCTTCTAAACAACAGTTCAGTGAACCCTGCTGCACATAAGCATCTGCAGCAGGTACCTGGTTCACACACCCATACTGACTGCTGTTCATTAGCAACAAGGGCTGGAATCTGCACACCAGTACCACAGCTGGATATCCACTGAGTGGTGACAGGTAGCCTGTTCAGATGAATCACATTTTATGCTCCATCTGAATGAAGGCCACTGGCGTGTACAGTGTGTAATGGCTGAAAGCAGATACACTGCAACAATTGAGGGAACATTACAGATGGGGAGTGTTTTCATGATACACCCTTGGTGATTCTATCATTCTGGAAAGCACAATTAATCAACACATGTATGCATCTATCCTCGGGGACCACGTCCACCCCTAAATGCAGTTTGGTTTTTCTTGGCACGATGTCATCTGCCAGCAGGATAATATAATGTGTCACTAAGCTCACAGTGTACATGCATGCTTAGGAGAATGCCAGGATGAGTTTACCATACTCCCCTGGCCACCAAACTCTGAATTTAAATTCAATCTGTAGGGATACTTCAGTTGGGCTGTTTGCACAATGAACCGTCAATTGAGAAACCTGGCACAGCTGGCCACGGCACAGAAGTTGGGACAGCTCCACCTCCCTATTGGTACCTTTCAGGAACTCACTTACTCTCCTCTTGCACGTTTTACAGTGGTCTGTGCTGCAAAAGATGGTTATTCAGGCTTCTGACGGGTGGTGACATTAATGTGTCACAGAAGGACCTTGTCCACATGCATCAGCACTAAGTACTAGATTTCAATTATGGGCTGCACAATGCACATATTTTTCAGTTCTTTCTCTTTGTCGAATTCTCATTCTAACACCTTTGTATACATGTGACATATCTGCACAACCATCTTAACCGTGACCACAGTGTTTAGTTAACACAAGTCCCTTTCTGTCCATTGCACTTAGTATTTCATTTTCTGTACCTAACGCACTTTGATCTTTTATTTGAAGAAAACCTAAAATGATTTCCTTTGTCTTCATGTCACAAAGCTTACCAGTGACATCGTGTGAACTAATAACATATCGAATTATCTGAGTTAACTGATCACTTTTTATAATGTCCTGTGTTGTATCTCTAATAATGGAAAAGAATGGGGAAGCTTTAATGTCATTAACAATTTCTTTTTCAACTGCACAGGATAGGACATTTATTAAGTCATGTTGAATTGAAAGGCTATTATATTTTTGTGTATTTTTGGTTTATTTTTTAGATTGGGTAATACCAGATCATATTCTGCAAGAATTTCAATAATCAATAAATATTTTACATTCCAGTTCCCTCCCTGTGTCCCAAAAAAGTTATATTATTGGATGCTATTGTAAATGTCACATTCGCATTGCACTTGAGGACCTGCTTCCGTATGTTCTCACTTTTCTTTAGTTCCAAACTTGTACCCATATCAACTGTGTTTTTCTTATGCCATGTACACGTTCAAATGTGTTAGCTAGTTTCAGTTTCACAACACTTTTGGGTAGCCACCCCCAGCCCTGGATGAATCCCTGCTGTCCCAGCTGATGATGATTTCTATCCTCCATAGAGCTAAAATCTGGTACAGTAAACTGAGTTATTTTTAGATGAATAACACGACCATTCTCTTCAAATTCTGTGTTCTGTCAATACGAATTTTGTGATGTTTAGCGAATGGCCTGTTTTCCTGCTTAGCATCTTCAGCTTCAGCTGACTTCCTTCCCCGTCCTCCCCTAATCCGATGAGACCTGTGACCTTGCTGTCTGCTCTCCATCCTCAAACAACCCAACCCAACCACTTCAGGACCACACTCACCTGTGACTCTGTGAACTTATGTAATCGTTGAACTAGCACTAACACTACTAAAAGAAAAAAATTACTCATCTTCACTAATGCGTTTGTTTCTTTTCCAAATTCCTGCTTCATCTTTCTTTATTCTGCATCACTTACCTTTAAAAGGTTTCATTTTTCTGTAAAAATACACAGGTAAATAAAAAAATGTTAAGCTACAAAATGTTAAAATCACATTTTAAAAAATCACTTTGTCTCAGTAATGTAGGTTACAGAGTTTGCTCATGGTGATATTTATACTGGGATCTTGGGGCTTGTTGAATAAAAACAAAGATGTGCATGTAAATAAGTATTCTGACAAAGTAATTGTCATTGGAGACTGACATGTGAAGTGATTAAAATCAAAGTTTGATCTGAATGGTTCCCTATTTCATGGCTTGTGATCCAGTTGGTGAGTAAAGGAAACAGAGTTGAGCCATTGACTGATGCAGTCATATGCACACTTGAAGGCACTTGGGTGATTGCTACATTTTTTAGATTATTTGCACATTCTAAGGCAATTGAGCCATGGCTTTATGGTTGCTGGTGGAAGTAGTAGAAACCTGCATTGAGTGAAGTATGCTCTCAATATCAAGAATATGTTCATCTGGAATAGAGAGCTGATGTGGTCTCATTGCAAGTACTGCCTCAGAAAACTGCTCAAGCTCAACAGAATTGGAATAAGGGACTATCAATTATGGAACCATTATCACAAGCTATGTGCAGAACTTCCCTTGCTGTTTGAAATAATTGTGGTGAGTAACCATTTAAATTAAGGAACATTAGTGGGATGCAAAAATCCAACACCTGAAGAGGATTGAGATTTGGTGTTATTGTTTCACTTCAGAGATCAAAGTGGTGGTGGCACCTGAATTCCCGCCCAATCCCCCACCCCCACCCCATTCTTAACTGGGTATAGGTTTTGCTCATGTTTGGAAACCTACTATAGAAGAAACTGTATATGTGAATATTAAGGAAAAAATAAAACTTGTGAGTGAAAAGTAATCCCTAGCTCCCAACTACTTCTTTGCAGTAGTTGTAAATCTTCCTTGTAGTATTTTAATGTCTGACTGATGAAGACAGAAAATCTTTTAAAAAAGGTATAAATAAAGACATAATCCAGTACTCATATTTTAATGAAAGTTTAACAAGAAAAAAGTCTTCTTCTCTAATTTGTAGTGTTAAATAATATGGATAGATAATTTCCCATAGTTGTCATTATGTATCACATATATTGATGAAATAATTTTTTTAATACAGACATACTGAAAAAAGGGAAAGGACAGAGAGAAACAACTGAGCTGAAACATTATGTTATAAAGAAAAGAAAAGAAAGAACCTACTCTGTAAGGAATTAAGAAGCACTCTACAGAAAGATGGGAGTTCAGTTATATTGCTGACACAAGTAAGGCTGATCATTGCTCATAATTGTATTAAGACTGACAAAAGAGGGCAGGCCTGATAGTATTAAGCAATTCTGAGTAAATAACTGTAGGCAAAAAAAGAAGGAAAATAACACTGAAGTAGTAAGTATTATTTAGACACTGTTGTGAATATTCTGAAACAGTGTTAAGACAGTACAAGGCTTCAGAAGTAATCACAGATGCGTTTCTCCTACATACGCATCAGTGATGTAATGGACGCTAACAAAGAATCATTTGCAAGGTATGCATTTTCTCTTTAAGAAGATAGAGAACTGACTCTAATCGAATGTAGCCTAATATTAAATTAACAGGACTGAGCCAAGAACTGTTTCTTTAATACAGTCGTACCATTATTAAGTGTATTAGGCTGCACTGATTACCTTCATGTTTCTAGGCTGAATTTGTGTAAGTAATTGAAAGACCACTTAATATTATGTAAATGATAGAAGATCAGATGCTCTAGTGTTCACTTGTTGTTACTTATATGTAATTTGTAAAGGAAAGACATGTTCTTGCAGTGGCAAAAGAGATAAGAATTTTATAATACTAATTAGTGCCTTCCACGTTGGTAACTGTTCCATAATTTTTGCTGGTAATCCTGTTCATAAGAGACAACAAAGAAGATAACATTCCATCAGAATATCTAAAATCATAGAGGGAAGTGGCAACCACATGCCTATTCAGGTTTGTATGAAGAATGTATAAAACATGGGACATATCATCAGACTTTCAGAGAAATATCATGGGCACAATTCCAAAGATAGCAAGTGCAGAGAAGTATTTATTTATCTATTTTCATGTTCCATAGATCCTTGATTTGAATGTATCACCAGGATGTGGAACATGTCAGATTATTACAGTAATAACCATAACTAAATAGTCAAGAGGCTTACAAACCAAATCGTATATAACAGATTCACGAGGTTCAAGAGTTTAAACAACAACATGCATTATAGTAGTAATAATGATTGCACAAAAAATTATAAGTCTTACATTCTAATACATATAAAAAGCATTCTGTCATCACTTGATATGCCAGTGCTACATAGCCAGTTTTTTATAGGAATGCTTAAAATAAAACACATTGTACTAATTGTAACACACTGTCAAAAAAATTCCTATAGAGAATATGAAGAAATGTTCAAAAGATAAAGTTTCAGGTGTTTTTTGAATTTAGTCACATCCCCAATGACTGGTTTAACATGGAATGGAAGTTTACTGCATACTTTTATGCTCAACTAATGTACCGGTAGTCCTTTCTGTACTATGCTGAGATTTTTTATATCTTTGTGAAGATCATGTTTACTTCTTCTATCATGATCACGTAATTCACTGTTTGTTTTGTAAATTGCGTGATTATTGTTTATAAAGCACATTAGTGAAAAAATGTGCTGAGATGTCATGGTGACGATCCTGAGCTGTTTGAATAAGTTTCTGTAAGAGCATATGGGGTGCACTCTAGCCATAATTCTGATGACTCCTTTCTGTGCAATAAAGACTTTGTTTGCTCATGACTGGTTATCCTAAAATGTGATGCCATATGTCATAAGTGAATGGAAATATCCTAGGTATGCAGCTCTAATTGTTTCCAAGTCACAAACAGATGAAACTGAACAGATGGCAAATGCTGCTGAGTTCAGTCTTCTACATAGGTCGTTGATGTGAACTGGCCAGTTTAGATTGTTGTTTATGTGTAATCCCAGGAATCTGGAAGACTTAGCTCTCAATATTTCTTTATCACCACATTTTATTTCAATATTTTCCTGTTTCTGATTTGCTGTTTGAAACTGAATGAACTGAGTCTTGTTAACATTGGGTGACACACCATTTGAAGTGAACTAACCTAGAGTTTCTTTGAATACAGTGGTAGCAGTGTGTGAGAACTATTGCACAGTCAGCTTAATGGCTCATGCATACAAGCTGCTGACAAAAATAATATACAATAGAATGGAAAGTAAAATTGAGGATGTGTTAGATGATAATTAGTTTCACTTTAGGAAAGATAAAGGAACCAGAGAGGCAGTTCTGACACTATGCTTGATAACAGAATCAAGACTTAAGGAAACCTAAGACACACTCACAGGATTTGTTGATCAAGAAAAAGTTTTCAACAATGAAAAATGATGCAAGCCGTTCAAAATTCTTTGAAAAATCATAGTAATCTATAGGGAAAAATGAGTAATGTACGAAATGTACAAGAAATAGGAGTGAACAAAAAGACCAGAATAGAAAGAATGAAGAGCTCAGATTAAAAAGCCATAAGGCAGGTGTACAGTCTTTCGTCCCTACATTTCAAACTGCACATTGAAGAAGCAACAACAGAACTAAAATAAAAGTTCAAAATTGGGATTAAAAATCATGGTGAAAGGATATGGACTTGCAAGGAACTATTTCTGAAATGCAAGAACTGTAAAGCTCAGCATTCATTTTGTGCCAGTGGGTAGACCGACAGTGGCTATGAAACTGATATTAGGTTTGTGTGTTTGAGTAAAGATGAATTAGTTGGTGAGACACTATGTGCAGTCATGAATCTCCCAAGTGGCCCAACAAGATTCCATAAATATATAGGTACATTACATGAAGCTGCCAAGCATTGTGTTACTGCCTCTATGAAGGCTGCTATCAATGAGGCAATTGAAATTAATGATAATTGTTCATATATTGCTGTTGCCATTGATGTGATGGACACAACACCAGCCACTGCTGGCAAGCCAGGGAAACTTGTAAAGCCTGCTGGCCTCATTTCTAGTCCAAAATTATCCTCTAAGGTCCAGCAGGTAAAACTCAGCCTTAAAATCATACACCAGAATCTTGGTAGTCTTAGAAATAAGCATAATGATCTAGATGTAATTTCACAGATTGACAAACCCGATATATTAGTTGTAACTGAACATTGGTACAAGGAAGCTCTGATTAGTATTGGTCAACCACTGTGTATGAAATTCTGCACAGCCTTCAGTAGAAAAGACAAGACTGGGGGAGGTGTAGCAATTTTCACTGTAAATGAAAGTAATTTTAATGTTATTGATGTGAGTGCCTTCTGCTTGGAAGGAGTCTCAGAATTTGCTGCAATAAACCTAACATGGAGTAGAGATAACATAACAGTTATCGGTGTTTACAGGCCACCTACAGCAAATACAGATACCTTTTTTGTAAATCTTTCTGACTTGCTTGTATATATAGACACAACATTTTCTGGGCCAAATGGTCATGTAAATATTACAGTTACATGGGATATAAATATAGATTTATTAACAAATGATGTCAGCACCAAAAAGTTACATCGTCTGTGTGACAAATTTAACCTGACCCCACTCATTCAGGAACCCACTAGGGAAATTGGCAATAGTAAAACATGTCTTGACAAAATAATAACAAACATGACCCACCTATCCCACAGTGAATTGGTTTTAAAACTAGCCATCTCAGATCACCATGCAGTACAGCTTAAATTGGAGCTCTCGTCCCCACTGTCACCACAAAGCAACAGTTTGTAACTAAAAGAATAATGTATAATGACAACATAAATAGACTAAACTGCATGCTAGCACAAATAAAATGGTTTGAAAATAATAGCTTTTCATATGATAGCTTTGCTGCTGACTTCTATTACTGCTTTGATACCACATGCCCAGTTGTAATCACCAAATGAAACAAACAAAAAATATAAACAAAAATATTTGGGTAAATAGTAATGTCACTGAAGTGAGGGAAAAATTAAAACTACTCCACAGTGCAATGCTGAATAATAGATTCCTGAGCTAAAGGAAACCTTCAAAATATATCAAGCACACTATAAGGACTTACTCACACAGACCAGGAGCAACTATGTTTCAAATAAGCTTCAAAACTCACACAACGTAACTGCTGGCATCTGGGCAGTCATAAACAGTTTTAGAACCTGCAATGACAAATCCTGTGTGGACTTTACTATTAACCACAATGGCATGCTCATAAAAGACCAACTGGAAATTGCAAATATTTATCATGAATATTTTTCTTCCGTAGGGGAAGCCATAAATAACAAACATAAAAATATGCACTACAGTTTTAAAGGTAATACATGTGACCATCGTATATATCTAGCCCCCACAAACTGTGCAGAAATAATGGGCGTCATTATCTCTCTAAAACCCTCTACTTCAGCTGGGCACGAGGGCCTAAATACTAACGTTTTAAAAGCCTGTAGCCAAAATGTCTCTGTACCTCTGTCTGCAGCAGTCAACAATATAATAGAATCGGGCACCTTCCCAGACAAAAAAAAAAAAAAACAGGTAACACCCATTTTTAAGAAAGGTGACAACAACAAAATAGAAAACTACAGACCAGTCTCAATCCTTCCTGTCTTTGCCAAAATAGTTGAGAAAGTTATATACAACAGGATTATAAACTTTCTTAACAAACACAACCTGATGTTCGAAAATCAAAATGGATTCCTAAAAGGTAAATCAACTAGCACTGCAGCTGCTCAACTAATTGAAGAGGTGTTAGGGGGTATCAAAAGCAAGGAACATGTGGCAGGTGTATACCTAGACCTGGAAAAAGCCTTTTATTGTGTGAACGTTGTCATCCTATTAGACAAGCTATGGAACGTGGGCATTAGAGGCGCTGCTTATGACCTAATAAAGTGTTATATGAGCAATTGAAAACAGTTTGTTCTACTTAAAACAGAAAGTGGTGTCTACAAATCAGAGATCACTTGCATAAATATGGCGTGCCCCAGGGCTTGGTGTTGGGCCCCCTTCTGTTCTTGATCTATGTAAATGATATTAAATACTGTACTATAAACTCCAAAATTGTTCTGTATGCCGATGACACATCCATTGTATGTAAAAAGGAATCATGTAATGAACTAGAGGCCGAATGCAATAATGTGACAAAAGAAATTGTTCAGTTTTTTAATGAAAGCCATTTAAATGTAAGCACCAGTAAAACATGTTTGATGGAGTTTAACAAAAGTAGTTTGAATAATGAAATTAAATTATACATGAGCAACAAATTGGTAAAGAGAGAGTCTAGTGTAAAATTCCTTGGCATAACAATCCAAAGCAACCTGAAATGGGACACACATATTGACTCCCAGGCAACTAAGTTGTCAAAAAATATATTTGCAATCAGTACTATTAGCAAGTTCTGTAGAGACACCGTAGTCCTAAAGACTGCATACCATGCTCTTTTCTCCTCTCACTTGAACTACGGTATTGAAATTTGGGGGCAACAACCAAAGCTAATCTAGATAAGCTACTCATTCTTCAAAAAAGGAGTGTGAGAATAATCTGTGGAGCAAAATATAGGGAATCTTGTCACAACTTGTTTCCAAAAACAGAGGTGTTAACTGTTATAAACACATACATTCTAAAAGCCATATTACTTGTGAAGAGACTGCACCCAAACACTTATTCAGGTTTCCACCAGTACAATACTAGAAATAAAGAAAGATTTTACATTGGCAGCCACAGAACAGCAGTTTACGAAAAGGGGCCTCAGTATGCAGGTATAAATGTAGCTAATGCACTGCCTAGTGCAGTCATGGCTATTCCTACAGCCAAACTGAAACATCAGCTTAAGAAATTTTTAGTAAAACACCCTTTCTACACATTAGAAGAGTACCATACTTATATGAAGAACAACAAATGCTTTGTGAAATTATGTGAATAGAAATCAGTAAACATCTTATTGTAATTTTGTTGTAAATTAATGATGTATTCAGAAAAATGTGTCTTGTGTATTGTACAAATAACTTTAATCATTACTGTTTCTTTGTACATGTACAGTGTGCCATTCGATGTTGAATAAAGCTATTATCATTATTATTATTATTATTATTACAGTCTAGAAGGCATACAAGTCTAAATGGTGTAGTAATTGTAAGAAATACAGATAATGAAAAAGTACTAGATGTAGAGGTACTGAGTAAGTACTGTCATAAGTGTGCATGTATAGAGGATAAAGAAAAACTTAAATCCCATAAAGAAAGTTCTGAATGTAGCATAAATTTTGAAGGGTCCAGAGGCAACATGGAAGCTGCAGGTGCAATAAACATTTTTTGCAGGTTGGTTGATATGTCTGGGGTAAGGTATGTAAAATATTTAGGTGATGGAGACAGTAAGAGCATCAAGAGTGTGGCAGAGGAAAAGCCATATGGAGATGTCAGTGTGGAGAAGCTGGAATGTACTGGGCATGTTGACAAAACTCCCTTTCACAAGTTGGGAAAGATACAAAAGGCATAAAATTACCAAATGGAAAACCACTGCTTGGGAAAGACAAGGAGATATACAGTTTGCAGAACCATTATGGTGTGGCAACTAGAAGGAACTGTGACAATGAGATGAAAATGAATCAGGATATCTGGACAATTTATTTAAATTATCTATCAACTGACAAGGAGCCTTGTCATGCCTTGTGCCCAAAAGGATCAATGACATGGTGCAAATACAACTGTGCTCCAGCAGCTGGTGAACAGGATAGTCACAGGCACTCATTGCCTATTGAACTGTGCAATATAATAAAGACAGTTTTCAGAAGTTTGAATGATCAAAACCAGTTGTGTATGTGTTTGCATGAGAAGAAACAGAACCCAAATGGATCATTTAATAGTGTCATATGGTCTAGAATTCCTGAAACAGTGTTTGTGGGTACGGATACGCTGAATTTGGGTTTTTGTGGTGCAGTTCTTTTGTTAAATGATGGCAATGCAGGGACAGCTGGGATGCTTCAAAAGGTAGACATACAACCTGGGTAAATATGTCGATGGCATGTTCTTCTGCGTTAGATGCTGTCTGTGTGAATAAAGCAGATTAGGAAGTGACTATGATAGGGAGGCACGAATGCACTTGAGGAATGCTAGGAGGGCAAAGGGTGATAAAGAAAATGCAGATGATCCATGTGGCACAGGATTTTGTAAGGTGAGTAATAAGCTGTGTTCAACTTTAAAACATGTTTTCTGAGACATTTTTTTTAAACGTGTAGGTTCTTTTTTCTCAGGGACTTACCATTGTAGAATAGTAAAACCTAAACATCCTACAAAAACAGGGCTGAATATCACTGATAAAATTTTTAAAGATGGAAAATTTAATATTTTAGAAATTATGAATTAATAAAACTGAAATACTTGGAAATTTCTTTATAACTTGCAAAAATTTCTCTAAACAATAAATTATACATGCTACTTATTTACAAACATAAGTCAGTGGAGAGAAACCATTTCTGTAATAGCCATTACAATTTCATGACATTATCATGCACAGTTACCAGGTGAGGTGGCACAGTGGTTAGCATATTGGACTCACATTTGGGAGGACAATGGTTCAAACTTGCTTCCGGCCATCCTGATTTAGGTTTTCCATGATTTCCTCTAAATCACTAGAGACAAATGCTGAGGTGGTTCCTTTGAAAGCATGCAGTCAACTTCCTTTGCCATCCTTCCTTATTTTGATGAAGACTTTACTATTTGGTCCCTTCCACCAAATCGACAAACCAAAAATGCACAACTCATGAGAAAAATGTCCCTAAAATTGATAAGTTTAACATTTTGGGTATACAAGGTACAATCTCCCCTTAAGGAATTCTGCTACCTTGCAAGCAAGGACATAAAAAGTGGAGTAGCACATGCAAAGAGGGCATTTGTTGCTGAGAGAAGTCCACTGGTATCGAACACAGACCTTAATTGAGGAAGAAATTTCTAACAATTTATGTTTGGTGCTCAGCATTATATAGTAGTGAATCATGGACAGAGAAAAAGACCGAACAGAAGAGGATCAAAGAGTTCAAGGTGATGGTGTAACAGAAGAATATTGAAAGTTAGGGTGTCTTATGAGATAACAGATGAGGAGGTTTTCCACAGAATTGGCAAAGAGAGGAACACACTGGGAAACACTGTCAAGAAGAAGGGACAGGTTGATACAAAATTTATTAAGACATCAAGGGATAATATCCACTATAGTGGAGGGAGCTGCAGAGGGTAAAACTTGCAGGGGAAGACAGACTGGAATACATCGAACATATAATTGAGGATGTAGAATGCAAGTGCTTCTCTGAGACGACGTGATCAACACAGCAGAGAATTGCTGGTGGGTCACCTATGTATGGGTCTTTACCAGGTAGGATTGACAGAGAATGTCAAAAAGTTCAAAGAGGGGCAGCTCATTTTGCGTAAAGTTTCATATTTGTATGTCATAAAGTTTAATAAATATATGCATTCAACATATGTATATTCTTTTTGAAACACCCTGTATTATAATGTAGGGGGGCGGGGGGAGGAGGGTGTCATGGATAAGAAATGCAAGTTGGGCTGGAGTGATTAAAATGAGGTGTTTTCCTTGTGGTAAGATCTTTCCATGATATTACAATCACTAACTACTCATCCAAACCGAAAAATTATTTCAAAATAAAAACAGTCTCGTTTACAAAACTGGTTTGATTATATGCATTTTAATTTACTAGTTTGCACACTTTTGTTTTTCGAAAATGTGCCTTACGCCAGCTATGCACACCACCTAGGTACTTCTTGCTGCACTAAATGTGACAGCTGCATCTCAACTCGTTGTAGTAATGTTCATGTGTGTGCCAATACAGATACTGTGTCATGTACGGCTTATACTGCCATTTTGTAAGCATGGCCCTGTCTTTTACTGCCACGGTGAAGCTGGCTGGTGTGCTCAAGGTAACATACGATGTACATGGTAAATATTTCCACCCTATATTTCTGCTTTCTCGGTGTTATTCTGCCTGTTTTTCTGTTTTCACTAGGTCCATTTCATGGTTTATATGTCTCATGATAGATGCATTATGTATCCGGTCACCTTGGTGTTTATTTTACATTAGATGTAGGTTTATGACTGATGGGTCATGTATCCAGCCACTTTTACTATTTTACATCATATGGATTTTATGACTTATGGGTAACATATTCAGCTACTTTTATGTAAGTTTTTATAATTTTCAGTTCACATTGTCTGTGTAGCCACGCAAGATTTTCCTCTATTTGTATCTAATTCACTAGTTTCTTCTTTTTGTAGACAATCTGATGATTCCCCAAAACTGTTTTTGTTCTGGAACACTTTTAATCTGGTTGCTGTAAAAACCTGCCATGATGCCCACCTACATAGTGAGAAATGATCATTGTTAAGCAACACCAAGAATCAGAGCTCACATAGAAAGAGTTAAGTGTTAGTTTTTCCCACACTACGTTTGAGATGGAACAGTACAGAAATAGTCTGAAAGTGGTTTGATGAACCCTCCGCCAGGCACTGAATCCATCATCATCATTTGTATGGCACACATATTTATAATATGTCACTGCATAAAACAAAAATAAATTGATTGAATATTAATATCTATGTTTCTCATCCATTCCACCACTGTGGCAATAGTATTCATAAAATCATTCCACATGCCCTTATAGCATTGTAGGATGCATTCTCTCTTATATGTCTGATAGATTTTCTACAATGTATCAGTCACAACTTCGAGACTTCACAATATCCCATTTACAGAGTGAGTCAGAGCACCGCCCACACCCAGTGTGGATTCTATTTAATTTCACCCATAGTTTCCTCTCAAGTTCGACACCCACAGTATCGCAGTTATATTTCTTGAACCATTCCCATTCTTGGCAATTTCCAAAGTGCTAGCAGTTCTTGTTCCAGAGATCTCATGCTTTGGTGTTACTTGTAGCATGGTGTTCAGCATAAAGTACTAGCAGGTGTCTTGAATGAAGCCAATTTCTTTGTAAGACAGGTGTGTCACGATGAATGGGTAGTTCCTTGTTCTCTTGTATACTGTAATAATCCCTAAACAGAGTTTTGGTTCTATGAATCTGTGGTGGGTAGGTACTACATACCATGGGAAGTCAGTAGACAGGAATTGGTCTGATTGTACCAGTAATCAGACCTTGTCCTTCCCGGTACAGGCCTTCAGTCTCCATTTTTAGATGTATGAGTTAGAGGTCACTAAGTCCTCTGTTAAGTGTTCCCTCTGACTGACCAAGATCCTTTCCTGATAAGCAGAGCAACATCATCTGCATGGCAGAATTTCCTTGCAAATGTTTCTGGAAGATCAGAAATATAAAAGCTGAACAGGAGGGGTGTGGGAACTGAGCCCTGTGGCAGGCCATTACTTAATTTCCTTATTGAAATTCTATTTTCACCCAAGAAAATTTAAAGTATCAATTACTTATCACATTATTAATAAGAGACACTTTTGTTCAGCATTTAATTATTTGCAGACCACTGTGGCCGACCGGTTCTAGGCACTTCAGTCTGGAACTGCGATGCTGCTACGGTCGCAGGTTCAAATCCTGCCTTGGGCATTGATGTGTGTGATGTCCTTAGGTTATTTAGGTTTAAGTAGTTGGGGACTGATGACCTCAGATGTTAAGTCCCATAGTGCTTAGAGCCATTTGAACCATTTTTTAAATTATTTCCAGTAATTTGCAAATCATCCCTTCTCTCTATATCGTGTCACTCACTGATGTAAGGTCAATAAAGGCCACAGATGTTTTTAGTTTCTCCTGGAACCTGGCCCCTATGACAGTTGTCAGAGCTAGAACCACTTTGTAGCTTTGGTGAGTCCTAAATCCCACTTGTTCTACTGGAATATGTTCTAAAATACACCCACTAATTCTACTGTAAATAAAGTTTCTCCAAGAGCTTATACATGCAACTAACAAGGGACACAAAGGGACACATTTGACCGCAAATCCTCAGAACTCTATGAAACCATGCTTAGAACAATACTCAATCATTAAAAAAATTTAAAAAACAAAAATAAATAAATAATACCAAGTGATATGTGTCATCTCCATGCTAAATGTTGCTTCAACTACCAGTGACATTTTAATAGAGAAAAACAAAGTTACAAGATATTTATATCATAAGATGGAAACCATATTTCATTCAATGATGTCAATGTATCATTAGACTTTCAGTCAACAGTTCCAAAACTCCTATGCTTATAGTAATTATGATAGCGCAAAACACATATTCTACATGCCTGATAGTGCTTATATTAGTTCTCAAAGTGCAGATGCAGGATTTAGATGAAGTGATTAAAACAATGTGAAAGAGAACAATGTGCACACCTCACTAAAACCACATTCTTACATTCAAAATCACTTTCACATTCAAGCAGCCCAATGTGAAATGCCACACTAATTACATTTTCAAATGATGACGTGGGTATGTCAATGTCATAATCTGCCTTTCCCCAAGCATTCTGCAACACAGCCATATACTTTGGCACAAAAAATAGACTGCAAGTCTCAGAGTGAAGTTTTATCATGACTTAATGATCATGTATCTTCACATGTGGTTAGCACATTGTAGTCTTACAGAATCAGAAGCCCTTCTGACATAGAGCTTATATTGCTGAAAGAAGTAAACATCAGGGGACTGGCAATATTGTTTTATTTTCAGTGGCCATATTCTTCAGTGTAACATCTTTGTTTGGAAATGAAACAATGGAAAATCCAGGATGGAATGTAACAATGTTATGAAAATGAAAGTGGCTGAGTTGCAGATAGGCACAACAAAAAGACTGTCACAAATAAATCTTTCAGCCAGTAAGGCCTTCATCAAAATTAGACCACACAAACATGAACACAAACACAAACACAAACAAACACACACGCACATGTGCAAATCAATCACACACAACTCACACACACACACACAACTCACACACACATGACTGCAGTCTCATGCAACAGCATTTCTTTGCAGATAGTACGTAATATGTGTACCAAGTTTAACTGAAATCATTCCAGGAGTTTATGAAGCTCTTTTCACCTGTTGCTCTGCTCACTTGTGTGCATGTTACTTATATTTCACATATATTTTACATATTTCACACATATTTGTACAGATATTTCACCTGTATCTCTAGCGAACTTGGCACTGCAGTTTCGTTTTCACACAGCTCCAGTGTTAATGATGTCATATTTCCTGAACTACATGTTGTACAATGATATAATTTTGCAGATATGTCCTGTGTTTTATGTGGATACTGCCTATAAATCCTGTTGCAACTAGAGCTGATAGTAAAGAAGTAAAAAACTGAAATGTCATGCATGATATGGCAATTTCTCATGCATCTCAATGTTTATGATATTGTACAATACCTACGTACAATGATATATTGTTCCAGGTACCTTAAGTGGCATGTGTGGATACTGCTCCACAAAATGTGTTGTAAATAGTGTTAGTTGTAAAGAAGCAGTACATTCCATGTCATCCCTGATGCAAACAGTGAAAATGTGCAAGTGATAAATTTTCTTTGCTTAAATCAGTGTATGTAGGAGTGTCAGCAAGGAAAAAATATAAAATTTTGAAATTATTTGTATAATTTGATTGCAGGTCACTGAGAGCTTCCATTCTCAAATACTGGATGATTATAGTCTGGTTATTTGCATCATGAGCTATGCTTCTTTTTCATCCACACCTTTTTGTGAGATAGGTGGTTCTTACCACCACAGAGGGTCTTTCAAGGCAGTAAGTGATATGTGTACCAAATCTGGTTGAAATCAGTTTAGTGGATTAGGAGGAGATGTGAAACACATGTACACTTTTATAATAGCATAGATACATTAATCATACAATAAAGAGAGTATCATTGTACACATCATGGTTTTAAAAGTACACACACCTCTTTATCCAGTAAAAAGGACCAATCAATATCCTAGAAAAAATTTAAAAAAAGGGAGGCAGACTTACCACCTATTATCTATCTCAACATTGGTTGTGAGCTATTTACTAAATTTTTTACAATCATATAGCCTTCCAACTCTTTCATCTCTTTTGCCACACGCAAAAATTCCTGGTTCTAAAAATTAAAATTTCTCACCCTTCATTCAGTATTCATGCCTGGATGATATACGAAGAATTGTGACATTTGCTGAGCATAACTACAGCACATTGCATAATTTTAGATAGAGTATTGTTTGAGGAAAAGCAATCATACACCGTACTAATAACATTTTGGGGTAAAAATTATGCAAATGGTAGAGGATGCCAAACTGAAACTAAACTCTAAAGATAAGCAACTAATGGTCAGAAATGCTTTCTACTGATGTAAATAACTGACTCCATACGGCAAAAACTAAGCTCACAGGAAGTATTCAAAGATACAGCTGCCAATTTGAAAGCATGCCAGTTTGCTATGCACTATCAAACATCTCTATTGCCTGTTGTACAGTGTGCTTGGCAGCTAGGGCAGTACTGAGCACCCCTCATCACTGTCTGACAGGGTTTTGTCTAGATTGCTTAACCCCTGCATTACCAAGTGGGGTTTTCTGACTACCCCAGGTTGATTTTTTCCCTATAATAATGTTATCCGAAGGGCCACATGACTGTGGTTTCATGACATTGTACTAAAATGATTGATGTTGAATTCACACTCATGACTGCCTAAATTTTTCGGCTTTATTGTTATTCAAGACATTTATTGGTGGGATTGTGAGACTACCCTGCTTGGTATGAAACGTCTTATTTTCTTATTTGTAGAAAAAGAAGATTTTGGGAAATATATCTGTCATTCATCTTCTTTGTTGAGTTTTGCCATAGATCCTATGTTTGTTAATTTTGCTGGTTACTATTGTTGAGTTGAATTTGATGTTCACTGTCGAGCTGACATTACACGAGTCAGTATTTCGTCTGCAAGTAAGGATGTCCAAAGGACTTTCTACCAAAGAGATCATGGAAATTCTATACAATTCTGATGTCATTGATGATGAAAATGAATGGGATATTGATAACAAACTGCATGAATATATGGAACCTCTTGACAAAGACCATATCATAGCATCAGATGAAGCTGATGATGAAATATCAGAAGACACTATACATTCACGTGCACAAGTAGAAGAAGAAGAGGATGAAGAAGAAGAAGAAGAAGGTGAAGACACTGGAGATTTGTTTGTTTCTAGAAGTGGAATACAATTTTCTAGTGAACCACCTAAAGGTGGGTGGTGTCGACATCGCAACATTTTGAATGTATCACCCGACCCAGTGAACGATGGAAAAACAATCAAAACAATAACAGAGTCATTTTTATTATTTATCACACCAGAAATCATGAGCATCATCGTAGAAGAGATGAACAGGGAAGCCAAACGAGTAATTTCTTCGTGGAATGCATCTCATTCTTCGAACAAAATGACATGGAGAGATATAAATGCAACTGAAGTGTACGATATATTAGTAGTTCTAATAGGATCTCATCTAACTAATGGACATCGCACAAGTGCTTCCGATCTGTGGGGAGGTAATGTTGCCTTTCGGCAACCATTCTTTTCTGCTGCCAAGTCAAGAAAACGATTTTTGTCTATACTGAAATTCTTGCGATTTGACAACAGAGACACAAGAGCACAGAGAATTGAAGAAACCAAGGACGAGCTACAAACCATCAGGGTAGTGTTTGACAAATTTCAATCTAACTTGTGCAAGAACTTCTATCCTTATGAATACGTGACTATTGATGAACGATTAGCAAAGTACCGAGGAAACTGCCCTTTTAGGGTTTATATGAAGAGCAAGCCTGGCATTAAAATTTGGGTTTGTGCTGATGTGAAGACATCTTACTTATTACAGATCCAAATTCACACATGTATGGTGGACAGTACTCGGGAAGTGAATCAAGGACAGAGAGTTGTTTTGGATCTAATGGAACCATTTCTGAATAACGGTCATGGTGTACCATATGATAATTTTTTCACAGTTTTCCATTGGCTGCTGAACTACTAAAATGAAACAAGACATTGGTTGGTACCTTGCGTTCCAATATGAAAGAGATTCCAAAGAAATTCTTGCCAAACAGAAAGAGAGAAGTTCACTCTTCAATGTTTGGTTTCACAAATGACTTGAGCCCAGTTTCCTATGTTCCAAAGAAGGGAAAGGCAGTAATACTACTCTCTACTCTGCACAATGAGAGACAAGTGAGTGGTGAAGAAAGTGAACACAAACCCGAAGTCATACTGCACTACAACAAAATCAAAGGTGCTGTAGATAATGGGGACAAAATGACAAGAGAATACAGTTTTGTTAGAGGAACGAGGCAGAGGCCACTAAGAATCTTCATGCAAATGATAGATATTGCAGCACTGATAGCATATATTCTGTATACTCAAAGATTTCCTGAATGGCAGAAGAATAACTGAAGCCGACGTAAACTCTTCATGACTGAACTGGCATTTGGACTCAGTAAAGGCAACATGGAAGAAAGAGCCAAAAATATCATTGGTCTTCATAAAGATGTACAAGATGAACCAAAAGCTTGTGGTATTGCAATTCCTACAGCAGTGATACAGACCCAGTATTCCAAGTTACCAATGCCACAATGATGTCAAGATTGCAAGAGAAACAAAGTTCGGAAAACAAGATTCTGTTGTGTAACATGTAAGAAAACTGTTTGTAATATACACAGAGAAGAAACTGTTACTGTGAAGTGCATGTAGTGCAAAAATGTACTTGGCTGAAAAGTTGAAAAAAGTCTTGTGTTATTTTACTGCAGTGACTGTTGAGGTACATATATTATTAAATTTCTGTTCGTTGTGTACTGAACTTAGTGAAAAATATAAAAAAATTTTTGTACTCTGTATCTGTCATCTGATTAAATACTTCTAATAACCTGAAAAGCTGTTTTTCAATACTAAATAAACCCAGTCAATGGAAATAGCGAAATCTGAGAACAAATATTACAATAAAACACAAAACTCTTTTGGGGTAGTCCAAATACCCCATTTGGTAAAATAGAGGTGTTAAAAAGCTTGGTAATTGGAGGGTTAATAAATTAATTTATTACATTGTTTCCACTACTGAGATCATCAGACAGCTACAATTAATATTAAGAGAAAATACAGATCAGTAGGTGTTCATTACATAACAACAAGCTACAAAAGTTGAAAAACTGAAAATGTAGAAAATATCTTTTAAAAGTTTACTTAGTAGATAACTTAGAATCTATGAAACAAGGTTCAATGCCAGTATTAAAATCCATGCGCTAACTAATTGCTTTATACAAAGATGTGGGACATTGCCTACAAATTTTATTTTGTTCCTCCACCCCCACTTTTATATATGTAAAAAGACATATAGTCTTTAAATTACATTCATTCAGAGTCAAATCATAAAACACAATTTAAATGAGTCTAGTTGCTAGCTCATAAAATTAGCTTTTCAGATGGCTGCAATTAGTCCATGTGCAGTTTATCAGTATGCAACTACACTTATTTAAATTATGTTTTACAATAATTAGACTTCAAATGTTTGTAATTTATCAACTGTCAGTCAGTGGATAAAAAAAAGAAATAAATGAACTCCACCATAGTCAGTCTCAGGCCCGATTGAGAAAGGAGGAGCAGGAGGAGTAACACCTCTTTCAAAAACCTTGATTCACCTGGCCCAGATGATAGTACCTCACAAGGTCCCCTTGCCAGGGAAACAGCGAAGACTTCAATGACAATGAAGATCGTTGGTATGGTGGAGGCAACCCTGCTTTTAAGGATAATATAAAAGCTATAGATTAAGATGTGTCTTTTCCCATATCACAAAGCATTTGGTCAGCATCTGTACCCTATGTGAGAGGTGGCTGAAAAGAAACACTCCGGGACTTACAATCTCAGTTTTAAATGTGAATTGACACCCACCAATTCCGCAACAAGAATATCAAGTAGCTTATGCATAATGGAAATTTGTCCAAATGGAATTACAGCCCTACATGTAAATTGAGAACAAAAAGATAATACTTCTTTCACACCCTAAACATAAATTCACCTTGGAAAATAGAGAAACTAAAAGAACTAATTAGTGTGTTAGACAACTGCCAAACACAATTCTTGGCTCTTCAGGGAATTAGATTCACTGATGAATAAACCATAGAAACAGAGGTATATAGGATTATCAATGGAAAGGAAGGCTGGAATCTGATGGGAAAAGGCATTCCACATCTAGGAACAGGGTTCACTGTAAACACAATAGCAAATTTGGTCACAGATTTTTATTCCCCAGGTAAAAGATTCTCAGTTCTTACTCTGCTATGTGCAAATATGGCTTACACCTTCATAAATTGTCATGCTCAATACATGTGGATAAAAGGAATCAAGATAAAGTTGAAAATTTCTGGGAGTCACTGCAACACAGACTATCAAAGGTTTCATAGAAGAACATTAAAATTTTGTTTGTGGACTTCAATGTGCAGATTGCAAAAGAAAGGAAGTCCAGGAAAGCTGTTGGAGACTATCCAGCACACAAAAGAATAAATAAACATGAGGGAATACTAATAGAAATATGCAGAAGCTTCAACCTCAAATTAATGTCCATAAATTTTAAGAAACTGCTGAGGAAACAGAAAACTTGGCACTCACCCAATACAAACCTAGGAGAATTTCAGGTTGACCATGACTTTTAACAACAAAAAAGAAATCATGAATGTAAACTTATGAATATTGAAACTGATCACCAATTAACACAATAGAAATAAAATTTATTCCACAAAGAAGGATTTCAAGACAAGGACATAGTATTCATAAAATACACTCCTGGAAATGGAAAAAAGAACACATTGACACCGGTGTGTCAGACCCACCATACTTGCTCCGGACACTGCGAGAGGGCTGTACAAGCAATGATCACACGCACGGCACAGCGGACACACCAGGACCCGCGGTGTTGGCCGTCGAATGGCGCTAGCTGCGCAGCATTTGTGCACTGCCGCCGTCAGTGTCAGCCAGTTTGCCGTGGCATACGGAGCTCCATCGCAGTCTTTAACACTGGTAGCATGCCAGGACAGCATGGACGTGAACCGTATGTGCAGTTGACGGACTTTGAGCGAGGGCGTATAGTGGGCATGCGGGAGGCCGGGTGGACGTACCGCCGAATTGCTCAACACGTGGGGCGTGAGGTCTCCACAGTACATCGATGTTGTCGCCAGTGGTCGGCGGAAGGTGCACGTGCCCGTCGACCTGGGACCGGACCGCAGTGACGCACGGATGCACGCCAAGACCGTAGGATCCTACGCAGTGCCGTAGGGGACCGCACCGCCACTTCCCAGCAAATTAGGGACACTGTTGCTCCTGGGGTATCGGCGAGGACCATTCGCAACCGTCTCCATGAAGCTGGGCTACGGTCCCGCGCACCGTTAGGCCATCTTCCGATCACGCCCCAACATCGTGCAGCCCGCCTCCAGTGGTGTCGCGACAGGCGTGAATGGAGGGACGAATGGAGACGTGTCGTCTTCAGCGATGAGAGTCGCTTCTGCCTTGGTGCCAATGATGGTCGTATGCGTGTTTGGCGCCGTGCAGGTGAGCGCCACAATCAGGACTGCATACGACCGAGGCACACAGGGCCAACACCCGGCATCATGGTGTGGGGAGCGATCTCCTACACTGGCTGTACACCACTGGTGATCGTCGAGGGGACACTGAATAGTGCACGGTACATCCAAACCGTCATCGAACCCATCGTTCTACCATTCCTAGACCGGCAAGGGAACTTGCTGTTCCAACAGGACAATGCACGTCCGCATGTATCCCGTGCCACCCAACGTGCTCTAGAAGGTGTAAGTCAACTACCCTGGCCAGCAAGATCTCCGGATCTGTCCCCCATTGAGCATGTTTGGGACTGGATGAAGCATCGTCTCACGCGGTCTGCACGTCCAGCACGAACGCTGGTCCAACTGAGGCGCCAGGTGGAAATGGCATGGCAAGCCGTTCCACGGGACTACATCCAGCATCTCTACGATCGTCTCCATGGGAGAATAGCAGCCTGCATTGCTGCGAAAGGTGGATATACACTGTACTAGTGCCGACATTGTGCATGCTCTGTTGCCTGTGTCTATGTGCCTGTGGTTCTGTCAGTGTGATCATGTGATGTATCTGACCCCAGGAATGTGTCAATAAAGTTTCCCCTTCCTGGGACAATGAATTCACGGTGTTCTTATTTCAATTTCCAGGAGTGTAGATACAGAAAGTTTAAAAGTGAAGAAACAAGAATTTCTGGAAAGACTAAATACAGACTCAGAAGACTGGGAGGAGATTAAAACAAAATTAGTCAAAACAGCCCTTGAAATAGCAACACTCAAAAAAACTCAAAAAGGACAGATAGTAGAATAAAAAGTGTGAAAAGCATTACTACTTATATAACAAGCCTGTCAGAAGTGGTATTCCACAACAAGAAATGAAGACTTTACCAGCTTTAAACAACAAAGGTTTCAAACCTAAAAAATGATAAGAGCAGTCAAAAGGAAGTTTGGATGAAACCAACTATCATTAACTGAAGAAGACTCCAAAAGAGCAATACTTGGAACTTCTATAAAACTTTTAAATAAAGCCTCCAAATATATTGGCCACATACCTTGTGCTTCAAGAATCAAGATGGAAAATTAGTTCCAAACAACAAAGTAAACTGTGTAATATTAGCAAGGTATTTCAATAAGTTGTTAAATTGTAAGAAACCTAGAACAAACTTTACAGAAAAAAATCTGGGATACACTCATACAAACTCAGAACCACCCAGCTTGGATGAAATCCAAAATATCATTAAAGATCTGAAGAGTGACAAGGCTTCCGGAGAAGATTCAGTAACTGCTGAAATGTGGAAAATTACTGGTGTGGGAACAGTCAAAAACGTACATGAAGTCTTTTAAAAAATCTTGGAAACAGAAGCTATACCAGAACATTGAAAAACTGTATTAATTCACCCAATCCACAGAAAAGGAAATAAAACTGACTCCAATAACTATAGAGCAATATCATTCCTGCAAAATTCTTTCAAAAGCATTACAAAACAGCCTGGAAAGCCAGCTGGATCAGCAATTCAGGGATTACCAAGGAGGGTCTAGAAAAGGATGGTTTTGCATGGCACAAGTTTTAAATCTGAAATTTATAGTCAGGTATAGAAGAATGAGATCTTAAAACATTTATATAATATGTGTAGTCTTCAAAAAAGCATATCATTCTATTGACAGGAAAACATTAGTAAAACCTTAAAAGAATTTTGAGCTGCCAGAAAAATGCAGCAATCATAAGACACACACTAACCAATACAAAATGCAAAATTAAATTTTTAGTCAAAAACTCCACTGCTTTTGAGATCAAAACTGGTAAGGCAGGGATATACACTGTTCCCACTGCTGTTCAGTTGTGTGCTAGAAAAGGTAATCAGGGAATGGAGGAAAAGAAGAAAAGAAGATGGAATTAGAAGAATCACAGTTGGGAGGAAAGGGGATAATCTGAGTTTTCATTCTCTGGCTTTTGCAGATACTCTGGCCGTCTTTTCTGAATCTGAAGTAGATGCAACAATGCACATAAATCTCCTTCAAGAGACAGCTCCAAAATCAGGCCTACATATATCTTTTGGAAAAACAGAGTACATGACAGAAGTGAAGGAGGCACTAAAATATATAAAAACATTATGGTAGAATAAGAAAGGTGATTTCTAGGTGAAGTAAAACAACCACAAACAAGCTAACCTAGCAATGACAAGGAAAATGGAGGTGGATTTTAAAACACTTCTATGAATTAGTTTGATTTAAGGTCATGTACTCATCATTACAGAAGATCTGTCGCAGCCATAGTCCTGGATTCTTAGACAGTTACTGTAACATTTAACTATTTGATTAAATGACTATTTAATCCTGAATTATGTTTCAATGCATGGTTTAATTTATTCACAAAAATTGAGGCATCTTTACAAAACTGAAATAAGTAGTAATATAATTAGAATAATGAAATGAACCTTACTCAGCCAGCTATGTGCTTTCTGTCCAAATACACACAAAGTACTGACTGACTCTGCCAATTTGACTGCCCCTATATATATATATAAATCCTAACAATCCTCAGTATTGTTATAAAAGTTTTTTTTAATAAAATTACAATTAAAACTTTCATCCTAAAACCAATGACACATTTCATTAATTACCTTGACCCTTATATATTAAACAAATGAGTGAATTCTAGTGTGAAAATTAATTTAAGCGTGTATAAATGCTTAGGTGTCAAATGTTAACAATATAATTGTTATATTTACTAATTACAGAAGACTCATACCATATGAAATGTTCCTACCAATTAACAGACTTCTACACATTAGTGTAATTAAGATTCCATAATTATTTTCTTCGTAACTTTTCCGCAAGTACATATTTGCCTACACCTCTACATCAGAAATTAATGTTTATGGTTTAAGTTTCAATTAAACTGTTATGTCTCAAAAACACTCAGAAGGATTTGTGCAACTCAAAGTTGAACGAAACCTATTCTGACAGATGTATGTAACACTGCACATTTTACAATAAATTGGAGGAACAAGCATTTTACTTATGGTATGAGATAACTCCTGTGTTTGATTAAACATGTAAATTAATATGAAGCATTATGCAAAAACCATTACTCAATGGTACAAGGAAAGAGCAAGTTATTTCTTAACTGTATGAGGTAACATGTAACTGAGTCTCAAAACTAGTACAAAATTCCTAAATGTAAATGCACTAATCTCTGTACTTTACATAAAATATCAGAATACAGTACACTGACTGTTTTGTAGACAGTCTTGATGTTTGCAGTATGCAGACCGATTTAGGGATAATTTTGATGTTTGCAGCATGCAGACTGCTTTTAGAGAGTCTGGAAATTTGCAATATGCAGACTGCTCTGTTGAATGATATGTCTGACCATGACCAATCTTACTATTTTTCATTTGTCCAGACACTTCCAATGCCTCATTCGCACCTTTACAATCATTCAAACATTAATTTATGTATTTTTTTCAGGAATATATACGCAACGCAGTTGTTGCTGTCCCCTTCACAGTAAGTACTAGCATATAATGGAATGATACATAAGAGTCCAGTTACATATTACGAGTGACAATATACAATAACTTGAATAAGTGACTAATACATCATATTGGTTGTGTTTTATAAGTGATTGAAACATCACAGAAATTAGGGTTGGGCCTTATACATAGGTAATTGTTCACTGCTTGGGTGTGAATACACAATAAATGAATCATAAGTGACTGGTACATCATGACAAAAATGTGAATAGGCTTTATACAATTGTAAGTTGGTATGAGCATTATATATATAACATACTTAAGTAAATTCAGTATCTTCAATAGTGCAGAAATACTAGTTTGTTTCCCGCATCCTCCTATATAATTGGCTTTAGTCAAAAGTGTTGACATGGTAAAAGAGAAGGGTCTCAGCAATAGAGACATATCCATGTGGACAGAAGGAAGGATAGCCTGGTACTCTGATGAGAAGTAAGAAATGAAATAGAAGATTTGAAATGTTGGAGTTGAAGAGGAAAAGATGACAGACCCCACAGATTAGAACAGCATTACACATGAAACATAATTATGTGACAGAGAGTAGTATAAGTGAGCCAATTCTCATGACAGTATAGTGACATGACAGAGCATACTTGCATATAAATAAGTGTTCACAACTTTGAGTGCTGGTATATGGCAGAAAAATACATAAGTAAATGTTTACCACTTGGGTGACAATACACAAAAAAATCAGACATAAATAAATAATATAATATGATAGAGCATAGTTACATTTAATAACACAGAAATGCTAACTTGTTCCCTGGATCCTCCTATAAAATAGGCTTTAGTCACTTAATTAAAGCTGACACAGTAAATGAAAAGGGTCTAAGGGTCTCAGCAATAGAGACAATGGATAAAGCGATGGACAGTTTGGTACTCTGATGAGAAGCAAGAAGTGAAATGAAAGATTCGGAGTGTTGGAGCTGAAGAAGGAAAGATGACAGACCCCGCAGACAAGAAACCCGCCTAACCCCCTGCCCAGGATCACTACTGTTCCAGTACTTCACTGTAGCGCCGGAGGGAGAAGTGTGTTCAGCATTCCCTACAGAATGGACTTGCCACAGCTTCACCTTCCCAGTCCCAAAAAATTAACCCCAACACTCCCCATTGACTGATTGACAAAGGGTAAACAATTAGTGTTCTGCAAGACAGAGTAAATGACATATATAACACTGTGTTGGTCAATTCAAGTAACAAATGCTCTGACTTACAAGCAGTCCCTCTAATATCTGGGTTTGATTAAACATAAATAATTACATAAACATGAAAATATTGAAACCTGTAACATATCTGATACGTAAACATGGAAAATCTAAACGGAGGTACAGAATTACTGTGTTCCTCTGATGTCTGTTGCAGCTCAAACATAATTAGTACAAAAACATGAAAATATATAAATAAGGTACACAAATATCATATTGAATTACTTCATATCCCATGTCAATAAATAAACAAAGTGAAATGCCTCTTAGGGCGGATCATCCAAATGTTATAATGTTCACATTATGAGAAGTACTTTCTCATGCATCAATATATTTGTTAAACACCATAAGGTCAAGTGTGAAAAAAAAGACACATTTTCAAAATTAAGCAGGAAGCTGGTCTGAGATATAAAATTTAATTTTCTGGATTCTCATTCAAACATCATATATGTTCTCTTCTCAACTGACAATGAATAAGAAGATCCAAGGACCATTTCATAAAGTACATGTAACGAAATTATTTCAGGTGGCAGCTCATATAAACAAACAGAAGTAAGTTTGAGAATATCTTGACAATGAGCGACTACAGAGAATTAGGTTACATGTGACATTATATCATGGTATAACATATGTTAATACTTTGCTAGTTCTAGCTTTGTGCCCATAAGTTGTAGGTCTAATGAAAGTAAATATATTTCTTTTGAAAGGAAAAGAGCATTGATAATGAGTGATTACTGAGAACCATGTTGAAGGTGACAGTATATCATTGTGTTAAGTAGAGGTAGAAGATATTTCAAGCAGCAGCATGTATGACTAAACACTTGTAAGTTTGAGAATACATTGATAATGGATGATTATAAAGAATTATATTGCATGTAACAGTATATCATTGTATTAAGTCTAGATAGACCAGATTAAACAGATGATGATAGTGTGCATCATACCAAGTAAAGGTAGTTGTCAAGCAACTTACAAGAAACAGTAATTGTTAACCCTTCAGGCATCTATTTTCATGGAAAAATTATGTCAGTTTTCAACTGTTGAAATGCACCAAAACATAATGACTGTACCACTTGTAGGACCAAACGTCCTTATTTCTTTACAAGTCAAACTTAGACTTTACAGTAACTGAACCGACATGAACATTTCAGGTCAGGAAACCACAAGGACAGATAGAGGAATTTGCCCACAATAACTGTCAAACGCACCTTGTTCTAATAGTATAAAAGTCGTTATCCCAAATTTTTCAGCAGCTTCTTGTAGAGACTGAGAGTCACCATGGCCACATGCCACCATAGAATCAGATTTACAGTGGTAAATTAAGTAACAGCAGGATACTTCCAGAATATATACTGCTCAGTAACCAGTTGACTGTCTTCTCATTGATTGTCACCACATGAGGCATGATGTAGCAACATCAGATTAGACAGAAAATAAAATTGGACACAGATAAAGGTAAATTCCAACATAGATTGAGGTATCAGAGGTTACATTTAAATGGGTTAAATGTTATCAAAACAAATGCTTAGTTCAGCCATTCTGAAGGTGTGATCTATACTTTTCCTTATCGGGTAAGGAATAATGAATCACCTTGACTCCAACTGAAAGTAGATGTCTGCATTGACAACAGATTTACCATTGATACAAATCTTCATGGGCTTCAGACAAATACCTAATCTTTGAAACATTATTTTACCATAGTTTCGCCTTTTGCTGCACCTTACATAGCAATTGTTTATGACTGTCAGAATACAAATGATATAACAGCATAAAACCGAACTGGTTTTCATTAAGTATATCACATTAGTGAAATGCGTTGACTTGCTGTAATGTACAGCACCTAATCTACTTTCTTCACCATCACAAATTTTTTTTCAATTCAAACATTGAGCAGACATAATGATAAAGAACACCTTACATCTTTACCAAACAGATAGCATCATATATACAGATACCAGACATGTGGCAAACATTATCGCTATCTTGTAGTACTAAAAGGTAAAAGAAATATCAAACAAGACTACCAATGGCTGACCATAATACTCACTGAAATAGCAGAAATAACATGAAAAGAAAAATTGTATGAATCTCAAAACCTGGAAATCAGAAATACTTCTGTTTCAATAACTATCTCCAACAAAATTTTCCATCCTCTTCATGCTCCACAGACGGAGCCATTCAATAATAAATTTCTTTCTGAGAAATGTTCCTTTGCCATGTACACTGTAGTTCAAATGAATAACCAGACAACCTAGCATGCCTATTCAGCCTTAATGTTTCAAACAGAACATATACAGGAGACTATAAACAGTTCAATCTAATTGTAATCACAGCCAAGATATAAGGTTATAGAATTTCACTATAACTGCACAGACGTCATAAGTAAACTTTACACCAACTCTAAACATTTTCTCAGCTTTTCACAAAATCATCAACAGAATGGGAGTATAACATTATCAGCACAGCGAGAGTGTCATATCCAAAATGTAAAGTAACAGAACTACATTATAACTGCACAGACATCATAAGTAAATATCAGACCAACTCTCCTAAAAAATCATACATATGTTGCATTATCACATTTTCTGACCACCTGCATTTATTTAAACAACATAACCCTTGAGGAGGATGTGAATAGTGGAAGGACAGTCAGTTTGGACAGAAAAGTAAGAGAGGATGTGACTTGAAAAGGAAAGAGTCACACCAGCTCGGAGCCTTGGGTTCGCCACCCCCAAATTGCAGAGGAACAACAATTCTTGTGATGTTATATGAGTGATCAAGGTTGTCTGTATAATTTCAGCTGTGTAACATTCCTGAGTCCAAATAATCTTTTGCACTTAGGATATACAAGTCTGTATGCATTTGGGTGTGGGTCTTCAATAATTTCAAATGGTCCTATATAAATATCAAAAAAATTCTTTATTTCTCTGTTTAGTGCTTTAGATTTGGTGTAACATTTTGTCAAAACTAGATCTCCAACTTTGAATTCTGTGTTCTTTATTTGTTTGTCATGCCATTTCTTTCTTTTTTCATAATAATCTTTCATAGTTCTTCTAGCTACCTCTTTCCACTGCTGTTATCCTTTTACAAGCTGGAAACTCTAGAAGGTCTTTGATTAGGTAAGGTGGTTATTGGTGAAACATGATCTCATAAGGAGAGTATCCCGTGGTGGTATGTTGTAGGCTATTCATAATGTCTTCAAATTCATTAATATAACTTAACCAATTTGTGTGATCTTTCTGGCAGTAAGTTCTACATAATCTACCAACTCCCTCATATATCATTCAGTTGGGTTACATTTAAGTGAATAGGATGATGATATGTCTGATATTATATTCTTCTACAAATTCCTTCCAAAATTTTGATGTAAATTGACTACCATTGTCTGATAAAATTGCTTTTGGTATACCTATTTTAATAAAGCAATATTTTACAAATTTAGTAGCTATTTTCTTGCTAGTTGCTTTCTTTAAAGGATAAAATTTTACATATTTAGAAAATAAGACCACACTGACAAAAATGTACTGAAATCCTACTTTAGCTCTTGGAAGCTGACCATACAAATCTATCCCTACCAAATCCAACTGCTTATGTGGTACCACACTTTGTGAAAGTCCCTTGTTGGTTTTGTTACTAACTTTTGTTCTTTGACATCTGTCACAGCAGGCAAGTAAGGTCCTAAATCTCCTAGACATGTTATGAAAATATCTACATTCTTGTATCTTTTGAATACATTTCAACACTCCACGATATCCGAAGCTTTCATGTGTGTATTTATCAAAGTATTTATGTGAGAATCTGGCCAGTAAACTTTCCAAGCATCACTGTCTGGGCTGTGTCTATAAAATAGGATACCTTTGAAGACCTGGTAGTACATTTGTACTTTCTCATGACCTTTCTTCCCTAGATAAGTCTTAACAAGCTTCCAATGATCATTGCCATTTCGATATCTTCTCAATTGCTTTCCTAATTTTGCTTTCCTCTTTGACATCTTTAAAATACATTAATTTAAATTTTCTCCCTTGACTATTGTTTTCATTATCATTTCCATTCCCCACTGGCATTCTTGATAGAGCATCAGCAATAACATTTCCCTTTCCCTTTGTAAAATGAACTGTATATTTGAACTGCTGTAGGAATATTGACCACCTGGTAATTCTCCCATGCTACAATTCACACTCTTGTAAGTAAGTTAATGCTTTATGATCTGTATATACGTTGACTTGATGCCCAAAGAAATAATTTTTTATTTTTTTGAATCCCTATACAATTGCCAAAAATTCATTTTCAGTTATCATGTAATTTCTCTCTTGTTTCTATAAAGTTCTGTTTGCAAATGTTATAGGATGATGTTCTATTTCCCCATTAACTTCCTTTTCTTGGAATAAATGTAGCCCCAGCCCATAATCTCAACTGTCTGTAGTCAAACAAAATGGTAATGATAAATTAGGTCTATAAAGGATTTCACTTTCTACTAACTCTTTCTAATTTTGTCAAACTAATTGGCATTCATCACACCAATCCCACACTGTTTAACTAGTTGTTCAAACATGGTGCAGAAGACTTTAAATCTTTTTTATTTCTAGGTTTTGGGAATTTTGCGATGGTCTCAATCTTTTCTCTATCAGACAAAATCCCTTTTTCACTTATGCAATGACCAAGAAATTTTAATTCTTTCATTGCAAATTTACATTTTTCTAATTTCAAAGTCAAAAGACGAGGGATACTATAAATCCTTGGGTATCAGAAGAAATATTGAACTTAATTGATGAAAGGAGAAAATATAAAAATGCAGTAAATGAAGCATGCAAAAAGGAATACAAACATCTCAAAAATGAGATCAACAGGAAGTGCAAAATGGCTAAGCAGGGATGGCTAGAGGACAAATGTAAGGATGTAGAGACATGTCTCGCCGGGGGTAAGATAGATACTGCCTACAGGAAAATTAAAGAGACCTTTGGAGAAAAGAGAACCACTTGTATGAATATAAAGAGCTCAGATGGAAACCCAGTTATAAGCAAAGAAGGGAAGGCAGAATGGTGGAAGGAATATATAGAGGGTTTGTACAAGGGTGATGTACTTGAGGACAATATTATGGAAATGGAAGAGGTCACTGAAAGACTTGAGTCAAAATAAGGCCCCGGGAGTAGACAACATTCCATTGGAACTACTGACAGCCTTGGGAGTGCCAGGCCTAACAAAACTCTACCATCTGGTGAGCAAGATGTATGAGGCAGGCGAAATTCCCTCAGACTTCAAGAAGAATATAATAATTCCAATCTCAAAGAAAGCAGGTGTTGACAGATGTGAAAATTACCGAACTATCAGTTTAATAAGTCACAGCTGCAAAATATTAACGCGAATTCTTTACAGACGAATGGAAAAACTGGTAGAAGCCTACCTCGGGGAAGATCAGTTTGGATTCCATAGAATTATTGGAAAACGTGAGGCAATACTGACCTTACGACTTATCTAAGAAGCTAGATTAAGGAAAGGCAAACCTACATTTCTAGCATTTGTAGACTTAGAGAAAGCTTTTGACTACGTTGACTGGCATACTCTCTTTCAAATTCTGAAGGTGTCAGGGGTAAAATACAGGGAGCAAAAGGCTATTTACAATTTGTACAGAAACCAGATGGCAGTTATAATAGTCGAGGGACACGAAAGGGAAGCAGTGGTTGGGAAGGGAGTGAGACAAGGTTGTAGCCTCTCCCCGATGTTATTCAATCTGTATATTGAGCAAGCAGTGAAGGGAACAATAGAAAAATTCGGAGTAGGTATTAAAATCCATGGAGAAGAAATAAAAACTTTGAGGTTCGCCGATGACATTGTAATTCTGTCAGAGACAGCAAAGGACTTGGAAGAGCAGTTGAACGGAATGGACAGTGTCTTGAAAGGAGGATATACAATGAACATCAACAAAAGCAAAACGAGGATAATGGAATGTAGTCAAATTAAATTGGGTGATGCTGAGGGAATTAGATTAGGAAATGGGACACTTAAAATAGTAAAGGAGTTTTGCTCTTTGAGAAGCAAAATAGCTGATGATGGTCAAAGTAGAGAGGATATAAAATGTTGACTGGCAATGGCAAGGAAAGCGTTTCTGAAGTAGAGAAATTTGTTAATGTCGAGTATAGATTTAAGTGTCAGGAAGTCGTTTCTGAAAGTATTTGTATGGGGTGTAGCCATGTATGGAAGTGAAACATGGACGATAAATAGTTTAGACAAGAAGAGAATAGAAGCTTTTGAAATGAAGTGCTACAGAAGAATGCTGAAGATTAGATGGGTAGATCACATAACTAATGAGGAAGTATTGAATAGAATTGGAGAGAAGAGAAATTTGTGGTACAACTTGACGAGAAGAAGGGATCGGTTGGTAGGACGTGTTCTGAGGCATCAAGGGATCACCAATTTAGTATTGGAGGGCAGCGTGGAAGGTAAAAACGAAGAGGGAGACCAAGAGATGAATACACTAAGCAAATTCAGAAGGATGTAGGTTGCAGTAGTTACTGGGAGATGAAGAAGCTTGCACAGGATAGAGTAGCATGGAGAGCTGCATCAAACCAGTCTTAGGACTGAAGACCACAACAACAACAACAACCCTGCTTGAAGTTTGGGTGATTCAATATTTCTGACTTAATTCTGGCTTATCTAATCTCTCACCAAAATCTGTTCAGGAAAGCACGTTCTACCTGATTGAATGACATTTCAGGTTTGATTGCTTGGTTTGCTTATGACAAAGCCTCCCCCATCTAAAAATCTTTTAAAAAATTGGATTTTCAAATTATCGCTCATTTTACTGTCAAAATTATATTTTATCTGGCACATGAAATCAATTGGATGTATATTCCCTTCCCCTGAAAATGTTTTAACATTGACATTGTTCCATAATGGTTTGCAATTACTGAAAGATTTTGTAACAACGGCATCTTCGATTTCTTGGAATTTTTATCTGAATTTTGAAATTTGTCCTAAACAAGTACCTACAGCTTCTTTTAATTCTGCAAAATTTTCATTTGCAATTTCTGTGAAATTTTGTGTATTATTCTCAGTTTCTGAAAATTTCTTTATGACCTCTTTACTAAATCCTTTTAATTGTTGCACTTCTGCAGTTGCAAATTTTTCGAAACTATCCTCGGAATCGAACCGCTCTTCAAATTTTTGGTGTTCCTGTTTTAAGGTAACAATTTCCCTGTCTATAATTGACACAAGTCTGGTATTCTCATCTACTTTTTCCCAGCATTTTTAAAAACTCTCCTTTTTCCCTGCGAATTTGGGTTCCATGCTTGTCTAATTTTTTATTGATTGCATCAAGAAAAGTTTGCTGTTCATCACTTGATCTTTTTTGTTCATCAAATGATTTTTAGACTGACTTTGTTTATTCATCCATTGATATTTATTTGTTCTTCCATTAACTGAACTAACCTCTCTAAGGTAGGTACATTTGATTCATATCCACAAAAGGGTGAACATACACTCTCCAATTTCATTGTCCCGATTAACTACATCATTTACTTCCTGAAACTTCCTGGCAGATTAAAACTGTGTGCCCGACCGAGACTCGAACTCGGGACCTTTGCCTTTCGCGGGCAAGTGCTCTACGAACTGAGCTATCGAAGCACGACTCACGCCTGGTACTCACAGCTTTACTTCTGCCAGTACCTCGTCTCCTACCTTCCAAACTTTACAGAAGCTCTCCTGCGAACCTTGCAGAACTAGCACTCCTGAAAGAAAGGATATTGCGGAGACATGGCTTAGCCACAGCCTGGGGGATGTTTCCAGAATGAGATTTTCACTCTGCAGTGGAGTGTGCGCTGATATGAAACTTCCTGGCAGATTAAAACTGTGTGCCCGACCGAGACTCGAAGTCGGGGCCTTTGCCTTTCACGGGCAAGTGCTCTACCAACTGAGCTATCGAAGCACGACTCACGCCCGGTACTCACAGCTTTACTTCTGCCAGTACCTCGTCTCCTACCTTCGAGTCTCGAGTCTCGGTCGGGCACACAGTTTTAATCTGCCAGGAAGTTTCATATCAGCGCACACTCCGCTGCAGAGTGAAAATCTCATTCTGGAAACCCCCCAGGCTGTGGCTAAGCCATGTCTCCACAATATCCTTTCTTTCAGGAGTGCTAGTTCTGCAAGGTTCGCAGGAGAGGTTCTGTAAAGTTTGGAAGGTAGGAGACGAGGTACTGGCAGAAGTAAAGCTGTGAGTACCGGGCGTGAGTCGTGCTTCGGTAGCTCAGTTGGTAGAGCACTTGCCCGCGAAAGGCAAAGGTCCCGAGTTCGAGACTCTGTCGGGCACACAGTTTTAATCTGCCAGGAAGTTTCATATCAGCGTACACTCCGCTGCAGAGTGAAAATCTCATTCTGCATTTACTTCCTGTCTTGATGAGCAAATACTTGTATTATTATCAGTAACATCTATGCTATTTTGCATGTTTCCATTAACCTCCCCATTATTGTCAACTTCCCTATTGTTTTCCATACTGATAATGCACTAGAAATTTTCCACAAGTAAATTATTAAATAAATTTTGTACTCACAGTTAGTTTTTCCATGTTGCAATTTACATAAATATCATTAAGTTCTTCTTTGTAGAGTTTCTCATTTTCTTTTTTGTGCAGTTGTCAAAAAAGGAATATCCACAATACATCAACAAACAAGTTAACACTGAAACGAAATTCAAGATTAGTTTACAGAATTACACTGTATCCAAGATCCATATACCACATAAACTGTTTCTATGAATTAGTTTGATTTAAGGTCCTGTACCCATTGTTACACTATTGCAGCCATAGTCCTGGATTCTTAGACAGTTACTGTAACATTTAACTATTTGATTAAATGAATATTTAATCCTGTATTATGTTTCAATGCATGATTTAATTTATCCACAAAAAATCAAAGCATCTTTACAAAACTAAATAAGTAGTAACATATTTACAATAATGAAATGAATCTTACTCAACAAGCTACATGCTTCCCGTCCAAATACACATAGAGTACTGACTGACCCTGCCAATATGGCTGCCCTTAGATATATGTAAATCTGAAAAATCCTCAGTATTGTTATAAAGGGTTTTTTAATAAAATTACAATTAAAACTTTCATCCTAAAACCAATGACACATTTCAATAATTACCTTAACTCTTATATATTAAACAAATGAGTGAATTCTAGCATGTACATTAATTTAAGCATGTATAAAGGCTTAGGTATCAAATGTTAACAATACACTTGTTACATTTACTAATCACAGAAGATTCATACATTATAAAATGTTCCTACAAATTAACGGGCTTCTACACATTAGTTTAATTAAGATCCCACTATTATTTTCTTCATAACTTTTCCACAAGTACATATTTGCCTATACCTCTACGGCAGACATTACTGTTTATGGTTAAAATTTACGTGTTTAAATAGCTTTCAATTAGACTGTTACATCTCGCTTTTCAACTAACAAAAAACTTGTATAACAAGAAATCTATGTTCATAAATCCAAAGCTTCAGCACAGCAATACTATCATTAAACCAGAATGCATTTACGCATCAGAATGTCTTTCATTAAATACAGCCAAACAATCAAGTGAAACAGAAAAGAAGTAAAGGAAAACAATCAGGAAAATCTTGGAACCAAACTATAGGAATGGCAAATGGAAAATAAAGAAGCAACAAAGAAGTTTATGAAGAAATAGATCAAATATCAGACATGATAAAGATGAGAAGAGTTGTATTCTATGGACACCTAAAAGGTAGATGAAAACAGGATAAAAAAAAGAATTGTTAATTTCTTTAACAGAAACCCCAAAACATCAATGATGTGGCTAAAAGAAGTTAAAGCAGACCTGAGGGAAGTGGAAATAATGGAGGAAGAAATAGCAGAAAGGTTCAGAGCAATTTTTTTTTTCTTTATTGTTATTTTAACACCTTAAACAAAAGGTGGGGGGGGGGGGGGGGGCAGCAGCAGTATTATGCCGCTCTTCAGCCACAGACAGTACAAATTGAAACAAGAAAGACACAGAAAAACAAAACATAATGGTGCACAAGACAGTTTTTTTTTTTTCCCGAGCAAAAGTAAACAGTTTCATAGGCTTCCAGGAAAAAATAAACAGAGAGATGGGTGCAATATGGACAGAAGAAAGAAGAGAAAAAGATATGGAAAGAATAAAAAACTACTGGAAAGAAAGAGAGGAATAAAGAAAGAATACATAAGTTATTTCAAGTGGTGTTTAGTAGCCCAAACCAATGTTTTAAAAAAATTTGAGGGCTGTGTCACCTACATGAACGCCATCTGTTAGCTAGAGCTCATACCCCATACTCATTATAACTCCCAGCTACGACTGTGTTACTTTCTTCCCCCCCCCCCCCCCCCCCCCCTCCTCCCCAAGCCTACTGTAGTGCTGTGCTTGAGCAACAGTGAAACAAGGATGGCTGTGTCTTATTTGTGTAGGTTATAAGTAACAAAAGCAACTATTACATAAATAAAAGATCACAATCATGATTCAGTCCAATTCTCAAACATTCACTCATCCCACAATCTAGTGCTGCCTGTTAGCACTCACTCCAATATTTTTTTTTTTTTTTTCCACTGCGATTCATTCTTGCTGTAACAACTACAATCAGTTTAATGTGATTTGCTTTCTTTGTTATACATTTAATTCTGGATTAATTTTCTTTCTCATTTTGTCTGAATGTCACCATCTTGTTCTAAAGTGGATTAAAAGCTGGTAACGTTTTCCCCCAGTCTTCTCATACATGAACAGCTACCAAATTTTAATTTACACAGCTACCAAATTTTAATTTGCAATGCACTTTGTAGCTCACTAGTTTCTCATAACCAAATAAAATACTAACTTGGTTTCAGAAACATATAGTGGTATTTGAAGGACAAGATCTTTGCCTCTAAATGTTATCTTCACTTAAAAATCAGCATAAATGTATGTAGAATGAATGCTTTCACGACCGGGTGACATGGCTGTTGATATACTTTCCGGGATGTGAGGTCGTGGTCCAAGAACTTTTCTGCTCCTTACGTTTCGTCCAGAACTGTGCTGGACTTCCTCAGAGGCGCTGCTCCGCTGAGTCTTGCCGACTCAGCGGAGCAGCGCCTCTGAGGAAGTCCAGCGCAGTTCTGGACGAAATGTAAGGAGCAGAAAACTTCTTGGACCACGACCTCACTTCCCGGAAAGTATATCAACAGGCATAAATGTATGTATTCAGTAGCTATAAATGCATGAGAATTTTTATTGCAAACCTATTCAAACACAACAAAAGTTTGTGAGTTCACAGACTTAATGCTATTCATCCATGTTGTGACATTGCAGATGATGTTTTTCCCCTTTTGCTATACATCCACATAAATCTTCCATACAGTGTGTCAATACATCAAACATTTCAGCTCCTTTGGTTTTGGAAGCACTCACCATTTGATCATGAACAGTTAGCCAACAAATATTTTAATCTTAATAATTGGTACAATGGGACATATCCTCTGACATGCACTGCACAGCATTTTGCAGAGTATAGACCTAGATATAGATGTAGTTCCATGACCCTTACAGTGACTACAACAGTGAGGCGAGGAGGTGGTCATTTGCTGGGACATGGATGTATCAGGATACAGGGAAATGAAATACCTGACGAAGTAGCCAAAGAAGCATGTAGGATGGTTTTATACATTGATGTGCCATATTCTTAGATTGTGTTTCACAAAATTGTCAAATTTTTTAAGAAGAGCATTAGATTGTTGTAGAGCCCAGTTCATAGTTTCTCAAGTACCCATCCCTTGCACTAGTTTTGTGAGTCAAATGTCACATTGATTGTTCATAGAACAGAATTGATATTGTATTGAGCACTTCTGCATATTGGGGAAATCTCAACCCAGTTCAAATGAAGGTATTGTTTGCTAAGCTCTACACATCAGAATTTTTCAAAATACATTTTTACACAACCTCAATAGCTAAAGCTTCGTCTTTAAATGTAAGAAGAACCCTACATTAATCTATTACACAGTGTAAAAATTTTTACCTTAGGAGTGATAGTTTAAACTACGAGTATAAAATGACCCTGTAATGATGAATTTGGAAAAGAACCTCATTATAACCATGTAAATGCAGTAACTTTTTGGGTGAAGTTCTTAGTTGATACCCGGATTATGTGTAGCTTCTTAATACTGACAATAAAACTTGTATTGCGTGTCCTAAGCTTTCCGGTCAGTGAACTTTATAAAATTTTTTTAACTTTTTAATTTTTCTTCTTTTGTAGTCTGATGTATAACAAACACCTGTAGCTCTTTATGCTCCTTTAATTTTAGTAGTAGATATCCGATGATGGCAACAGTTAACCAGCATAATAAATAAAGAAATTTATTAAGCAATCTAGATGGTTTTATTCACAAAAATGATTGCGCACTAACACTGGAAATTGATTACTTTTATTAATACGTATGGTGCATGAAATTCCAACACACAGGTTTCATTTCAAATTGGAGGAAAAATCCTCTGCATACACAATGCAGTCTAATGCAATTGTTTTTCCAGGAAGCACCGTCAATGCCGAAGCAGAAACATAAGCAATTTAATAACAAGCAGAGCTCATTCAAGATGCTGGACTGCTTGAAGTATTCATTTCCGATGATGATGGCAATTTTGGTTGGGAGTGGTCAACAGCAAGATCATCAGTGCCCATACAAAGAATCAGCATGTCATTCTCGTGGGGAGGACAAAGCTGTTCCCACAGGTGGAGTTCTTTATAATGTATTGAAGACTTCCTCCCATCCCCAGAACTTTAGCTTCAAAACACATGTGACACTTGTGTCAATGTTGACAGAGATGGTGGGCAGATCTCCAGCCAAACCAACAGGGGTCCTCATGTCAATACACAAAATACATATTGCCAAAATGTGCTGAACTGAAAGTGGTACACCACAAACTTCACACTGTGGAAGATTCTTCAGCTAGAGAAGCTAAACGTGGTTAAAGGGTTATGTCAGATGTGCCTTCTGGTGTGTAGCACCTCCTTCCATCGATGTGTTAGCATGAAGTCCACCAGGCATGTGCTATTGATTCGAGTGACTGCAGTTTGTTGTTTGCCACCTACCACCATTCAGTATAAGGAGATGGCACATTAACATATAACACCATCCTACATGCTTCACTGGCTACTCTGTCACATATTTCATTTTGCTGAATCCTGATATGTCCATGCACCCAGCAAAAGACCACCTCCTCCCCTTAGTGTTGCAGTCACTATACGGGTCATGGAACTACATTTATATCTAGGTCAATAGTCTGCAAAATTGTGTGTGGTGCATGTCAGAGGATATGTACCATTGTACCAATTATTAGTATTTTCTCCCATTCCATTCACTTATGGAGTGTGAGAAGAATGATTAGAATGAGTTGCTTTGTGCATGCTGTAATTATTCTAATTTTCGTCTCATGATCCTTCTGTGAGTGATATGAATGGAATAGTGGTATGTTCCTTGAGTCATCAATTAAAGCTGGTTCTTAAAATTTTGTTAGTAGACTTTCTCAGGATACCAGAATGAGATTTTCACTCTGCAGTGGAGTGTGCTCTGATATGAAACTTCCTGGCAGATTAAAACTGTGTGCCAGACCAAGACTCAAACTCGGGACCTTTGCCTTTCACGAGCAAGTGCTCTACCAGCTGAGCTACCAAAACATGACTCATGACCCACCCTCACAGCTTTGCTTCTGCCAGTATCTCGTCTCCTACCTTCCAAACTTTACAGAAACCGTCCTGCGAAACTTGCAGAACTAGCGCTCCTGAAAGAAAGGATATTGCAGAGACATGGCTTAGCCACAGCCTGGGGAATAGAATGAGATTTTCACTCTGCAGTGGAGTGTGCACTGATATGAAACTTCCTGGCAGATTAAAACTGTGTGCTGGACCGAGACTCGAACTAGGGACCTTTACCTTTTGCGGGCAAGTGCTCTACCAACTGAGCTACCAAAGCATGACTCATGCCCCATCCTCACAGTTTTACTTCTACCAGTACCTTGCAGTGCTAGTTCTGCAAGGTTCACAGGAGAGCTTCTGTAAAGTTTGGAAGGTAGGAGACGAGGTACTGGCAGAAGTAAAGCTGTGAGGACGGGGCGTGTGTCGTACTTCGGTATCTCAGTTGGTAGAGCACTTGCCTGCGAAAGGCAAAGGTCCCGAGTTCGAGTCTCAGTCTGTCAGGAAGTTTCTTTCTCAGAATAGTTTATGCCTATCTTCAAGAGTTGGACAGTTCAATTTCTTCAGCACCTGTGATGCTTTCCCATGGGTCAAACAAACCAGTGACCATTTAGGTTGCCCTTCTCTTACACATTAAATATCTCCTGTTAGTCAAATTTGGTATGGTTCGCACACACTTGACCTATATTCCAGGACGTATCATAAAAGTGATTTGTATGCTATCAACTTTGTAGACTGAGTGCACCTCCCAAGTATTCTGCTAATAAAGAAGTCTATCTCCTGCTTTACCCATAACAGTGGGTATGTGAATGTTCCACTTCATATCCCTACAAAGTGTTACACCCAGGTGACTGTATGAGTTGGCCAATTCCAACAGTGACATATTGATAGTATAGTCATAGGATAATACATTTTTTCATTCAGTGAAATGCACAGATTTAAATTTCTGAATATTTAAAGCAAGCTTCCAATATTTGCACCACTTTGAAACATTATCAAGATCTGATTGAATATTTCTGTAGCTTCTTTCAGACAGTACTTCATTACAGATAGCTGCAGCATTTGCAAGAAGTCTGAGGTTAAAATTAATTTTGTCTGCAGGTTCACTAATGTACAATATGAACCACAAAAGTCTCAACACACTTTCCTGAGATGCACCTGAAGTTACTCCCACCTCTGACAATGACTCTCCATCCAAGATAACATGCTGCATCCTCCATATGAAAAATTTCTTAGCCCATTCACAAATTTCACTTGATACCCCTTATGATCATCCTTCGGACAATAATAATTGGTGTGGTACTGAATCAGAAATCAAGAAATACTGTGTCTACCTAACTGCCTTGATCTAAGGCTAAGTTAGGTTTCACATGATTGATGTTTCAGAATCCATGCTGGTTGCATGGAGGAGGTAAATCTCTTTGAGATACCTCATTTTGTTTGTGCTCAGCATACATTCTAAAATTCTACAACAAATCAATGTCAAGGATATTGTATGGTGGTTTATGGATCACTGTCCTGATGTGAAGCTTTCTGTATGTCATGTGAGAAAAGTGCAACTTGGGTTTCACAAGATCAGTGTTTTGGGAATCCATGTTGGTTGATATTGAGATGGTCATTCCATTTGAGATACCTCATTTTGTTGAGCTCAGAATATGTCCTAAAATTCTACAAAAAATTGATGTCAAGGGAATTGGATGGTATTTTTATGTACCACTTCTACTACTCTTCTTGTAGCCACGTATGAACTGTGCTTTCTTCCAATGACTGGGCACAGTTTTTAGTTCAAGTGATCTACAATAGATTATAGTGAGGAGAAAAACCAACTCAGCCACAAATTCGGTATAGACACTGATAGGGATTCCATCATGCCCTGGAGCTTTGTTAGGTTTAAATGATTTCAGCTGTTTCTTCAACACCACTGGTACTAATCCTTGTTTCACTCATCTTTTCAGTTGTATGATGATTAACTTTTGTCAATTCTCATGGGTTTTCCATTGTAAGGAAACACTAGAAACAGAGTTAACCATTACAGCTTTTGCTTTGCTACCCTCACTTTCACTTCCTGTCTTGTTGACTAGGGATTGGACACTAACTTTATTGCTGCTAATGGCCTTTCATATGACAAGAATTTCTTTGGATTCTGTGAAAGATCATTAAACTATTCTGTTATGGTAGTCACTGAAGCCTTTATGCACTGCTCTCTTGACAGCCAAATGCAATCCATTCAGCATATCTCTACCAATAGCCCTATGATTTGTTTTACACCAATTGTGCAGTATTCTCTGTTTCTATAGTATCTCTTAGCATTGCCTGTATACAATGGAGGGTCCATTTCATTATGAACTGATCTACAGAGTGCATATCTATCCAGTGCATGATCAACTATTTTTCGAAGCTTTAGCCATTGTTCCTCTACATGCTCCTGCCTTGTTCTGATACTTTTAGGTATGAGATATGATACCACTGATTCTTTATCTAGTTTTTTGAACGTATATAGCCTGCTGCTTGTTTTAGTTGTCCTTTGTCCTTTGGTAATCAATGTTGCAAATGGCTCTGAGCACTATGGGACTTAACATCTGAGGTCATCAGTCCCCTAAAACTTAGAACTACCTAAATCTAACTAACCTAAGGACATCACACACATCCATGCCCGAGGCAGGATTTGAACCTGCGACCGTAGCAGTCGCGTAGTTCCAGACTGAAGTGCCTAGAACCTCTTGGCCACACCGGCCAGCCAATGTTGCCACAGCTGTGTCTTGATCACCGGTACCAGTCTCAATGTAGACATCTTCAAAGAGATCAGATCTATTTGTTGCTATTAGATCCAATATATTTCCATCATGAGTAGGGTTCTGAACTATCTGTTCTGGTAGTTTTCAGAGAAGGCATTCACTAATGTTTCACAGGATGTCTTATCACACCCACCACTAACAAAACTGTTATTTTCCCAATTGATCATTGGATGATTAAAGTCTTCATCAATGATTACAGTATGATTGGGGACTTACGTACAAGTGAACTGAGGTTTTCTCTAAAAGTTTAACTAATCATAATATAAGTGTGTTGGGTGACAGAAGGATCTAATTATCATTTTATGCTCACCACTGATACTGAGACTTGTCCCAGTCAATCTCACAACATCTATCTCAGTTGACTTGAGTTTCTTGTCTACCACAAAAAACGCACCACCTCCATTTCCCTTTGGTAATTCCTTTTGATATACATCTACATCTACATCCATACTCCGCAAGCCAGCTGACGGTGTGTGGCGGAGGGTACTTTGAGTATCTCTATCGGCTCTCTCTTCTATTCCAGTCTCGTATTGTTCATGGAAAGAAAGATTGTCGGTATGCCTCTGTGTGGGCTCTAATCTAGCTGATTTTATCCTCATGGTCTCTTTGCGAGATACACGTAGTAGGGAGCAATATACTGCTTGACTCCTCGGTGAATGTATGTTCTCGAAACTTCAACAAAAATTCCTCCATAAATCTCACTGCTATCAATTTTAAGTTTCAACCAGCATTCTGTATCTAGTATTGTGTGAGCTTGACTTCTTTTCAGGAGGACTTCAAACTCTGGCATTTTGTTTCGAATGCTTCAGCAATTAACCACTACAATTTTATTGCTCTCACCTGTCAGAGGCACTTCATATGATCTTACACTGATACTGCTGAATTTATTACAGCCATGGAGAATCAACTAATCAAAAAACCTTTTGTCTGCACTCAACACACATTCAGCCTTTATTGTATAGTGCTCAACTGATTCACTTAGGGGAACCCTACAGTTCTTAAGCCTATTACACACATCCAGGAAGTTGCAGCCTAGCTTGTCACAGAACCTTCAAAGTGTAGTTCAGTCTTTCCACTTGACTCAGAATCAAGGGGCCATGACCAGTTCTAGGAACAATGCTGCAAATTGTGAACTTCGTTGAATTTCCGTACATGAGACTGGTCCCCTCAACTTTCTCTGCCAGTCACTGGAATGATTTAAGAATGACCTCAGAGCACAGACAACAGACATCATTTGTTCCAATGTGTGCCTCTATTTGCAGTTCATTGTACCGTGTTCCCACAATAGCTGCTGGAATAACCTTTTCAGCATGTTCAGTGAGGCCCCCAGGCACACACACTGAGTGCAACTGGTGTCCTTTTCTGCCCTTGGTGTCACTCCCCTAGGAGCACCATAATTCACCATTCACCATAGATTGAACTGATGACAATTAATAGAGCCCCAGTCTTTTCTGTTTGCCTCCTCTTGGCATCAGAAGAAAAAGTTTTCCCCAAAACAGATGAAGTGAGTCCCACTAGCTCAGTTTTATTCAAAGATCGTACCTCGAAATTGTTGATTAGGGGGATTGGTATAACGCCCTGAGTCCTCCCTCGATACCATCCATCCCGTACAGGATGCCTAGGTCTACCAGTGAAACGCCACTTGAAGTCAAGTGGGCGATTAATGACAGATCACATACTTCTTGCAGAGGGCACAGGATCCACAGGATAGGGTAATACTTGAGGTATCTCTGATACTGGTACCATACATGACTGTCGGGAACTTTTCTACCACACCAATTCGCAGCAGCTGACCTAAATCAAATGTTCTTTAGGGTACATTTGGTGCATGGCTTGTGCACTGAGCAAATCACAACAGATGAGGAACCTTGTACTGTGATGCATTTGAAACTGCTCAAGGACCATCATACTGCCCTATAACTGCATCATAATATTTGTTAATTTTTCCAGAAGACACACTTCAAAAACCATGTCATGGAAAACAGATGAACAACCAAGGGCATTCTCTTGCTGGGATTCATCCATATAAACAACAACAAAACTGTGTTGCACACATAAAAATGAAAAAGAAATTAATTGTAAAAACATAATATTGAAAATATGGAATACAAGTTTTCTTGTACAGCATCTGATTTAAAATCACTTTGGGTCTCTGACAATACCAAGGTGGCTATTTGTGCCATCCCTGGCTGTCTGTTCAGGAGTCTGATAAATCCAGATCTTTGAGACAGTTGGTAGCGCGTATCCTTAATGGCTTGGATGCATGGGACTGATTCCTGAGCAACCACTCAAAGTTGGACTGGGCTGCTGCACTACATGCCAATGACTGAGGCAACACTGAAACTGTCAAAGTCTGTCGAACAAGATGGAGACACCATTGAATTGGGAATCAGGAGCGGTGGTTCACCAGACTCTACACACAGGCTCGGAACTGGGCTCCACTCAATACCTTAATGCTCTCATGGCAGATAGTGTCTAACATCTTGAGGTAGGAAATATGGGCTAATCTGCAAACCACACTGCCATAACATAATTGTGATCTGACAAATGCCCTATCTGTAAAACTGCAGGAGGCAGCATCTGTCAGCTCCTCACACTTTACCACTGAGGTAATTCCAAATATTCAATGATCCCAAGTCCTTTGTTTGCAGGATTTTTAGGTGCGGAAGACTGGTTAATTTTGAGTCAAACATAACACCCAAAATACTGTCCCTCACTGTGAACTCTAGTGGGTGAAAACTATTACAAGCAAGGTTGAAGCAGAGACATATGGTCTTCTCAAGTGGGAATGTAAAATCAGCTTCATTGGCCTAAGTTTCTGGCTTTATGGTCAGCTCACATTACCACATTACTTATATACATGGTTTGTGTAAGGGAAGTGATATTGCATCCTTCCATATGACAGATGATATTGAAACCAGATAGGAGCTTGTCTTTGGCTCCAGACACAGATGGTGGAGAATGGCATAATATATCTTATCTGGACCCTGCTCTAAGCAGTGTCTCTGGCTGCAGACACCATATGGCTAACTCCAATTCCCACATGTAGAATGAGAGACTTCAGAACTCCTTATTACACAATAAGAAGTTAGTACTCCTATTCTCCATGTCCTACAGAACACCTGGGATGCAGTGATGGTAGAAAAATTTTCGGCTACAACCTGAGCCATGTCTTTAGGTGTACCCACCAAGACTCCGTTTGTAAACAAGGGGAGGTGTGCTCCCCTAGCCTGAAATCAGCCTTATTCTCAAACTCATGCATTTGGAGTGGACCAAGTAACAAAATTGGTGAATTCCTTTAGAGTTCTTTCAGTTAGTGTTTGAATTGCTATAACGTTTCATGCCTGGCTCTGATTGCCAAACATCATTCAGTATTCTACAAAGGGACACAGTGTCATCTGGTGAATGGAATCAGTGTCATCTCAATGGATAACACAGGTGACACTGTCCACTATCTCCTGAGCATATTCCTGTTGCTCAGAGATGACTGTTGACTGTATCACAACCAATTTGCCATTCAAGGAATACATGTAATGGTCTCCTGTCAACCTATTAGCCAGTATGTCCAGCCTTGGCATTGACAATGTGCAACATGTCATGGCATGAAAGCAATGAGCCCATACAAGTCATCTAATTCTGATAACTTCTGGGAAGGGGCTTGATGAGATCTGATGCCACATTCAATTGCATCCCAGATATGATCGACTGAGTTCAGATCTGGACAGTTGGGGGACCAGCACATCAATTGGAACTCACCACTGTGTTCCTTGAACCACTCCGTCATACTCCTGGCCTTCTGACATAGTGCATTATTTTGTTGAAAAATGTCAGTGCCATTGGGAAATGTGATCGTCATGAAGGGGTGTACATGGTCTGCAACCAGTACATGATACTCCTTGGGTGTCATGGTGCCTTGCACATGCTCCACTGGACCCACAGGTGTCCAAGTGAATGTTCCCCAGAGCATAATGGATACACCGCCAACTTGTCTCTGTCCCGCAGTACAGATGTCCAGGAGCTGTCCCCCCAGAAGATGATGGATTCACACCCTCCCATTGGTTTGATGAAGAAAGTATCAGAATTCATCAGCCAATACAGTGCTCTGCCACTGCACCAACATCCAGTGCAGATGGTCACATGCCCATTTCAGTTGTAGTTGTGTTGTTAACACTGGAACATGCAGGAGTCGTTGGCTGCAGAGGCCCATCATTAGGAGTGTTCAGTGCATTGTGTTTTCAGACACACATGGCCAGCATTAAAATCTGATGTTAGTTCTGCCACAGTTCAGCACCTGTCCTGTTTTACCATTCTGCCCACCATATGACATCTAACATCTGTAATCAAGGATGGATGCCCAACCCCATGATGCCTGGACATGGTTTCACCTTTTTGCCATTTATTGAAGACACTCGAACACACAATAAGTTGTGCAGTTTCTGAAATGCTCATGACGAGCCCCTAATCCCTCACAATTTGCTCTCAGTCAAATTCAGACAGATTGTGCTCCTTCCCCATTAACATATAGACAGCACCATATTTACCATGCATGTGTCTGACTAGCAGTGATTCCTTGCCAGGTGACGCCACTGTCACCTAGATCGATTTATATTGACAGTAGGTCAATGGTCATAGTGTTCTGGCTGCTCACTGTAAATAAATAAATGGCAAAGAAAATATTCAACTTGTTTGAGATGCAGTGTGTTACAGAAGGACTCTGAAAATCATGTTGACTGGTAAGTTAACAAATGAGAAGGTCCTCGGCAAATTGATGAGGACAGTAATGTGGGGAAAATGCTGGTTATTATAGAAGAAGGGGCACGATAATAGAACATATGTTAAGGCATTAAGGCATAATTTCCATGATACTAGAGGGCAAAAGCTAGAGAGGGTAGAAACTGAAGATTAGATGGAAAATTTTTTTGCATGTAAAATCTGGTATGAGGAGTAAAATTAGTTTTGCATTATTTTAATTTCACATAAGTAAACTATCCAAATTTTAGTGAGCAATACATTTCTTTGCATATGAGTTACATGCTCTGCTGCAGGGTGGAAAAGAAGGGAAACAGCAGAAAAATGTCCACCCCCGGTAGCTGAGTGGTCAGCGCGACAGACTGTCAATCATAAGGGCCCGGGTTCGATTCCCGGCTGGGTCGGAGATTTTCTCTGCTCAGGGACTGGGTGTTGTGTTGTCCTAATCATCATCATTTCATCCTCATCGACACGCAAGTTGCCGAAGTGGTGTCAAATCGAAAGACTTGCACCAGGCGAGCGGTCTACCCAATGGGAGGCCCTCGTCACACGACACACGACACGAGCAGAAAAATGCTCCTAACAGACCACAAAAAATTTGAATATATTTCTGTTTATTATTTAAAAGACTCTGGCTAAAAGGTAGGATACCAGCTGCCTCATTCTATCTTCCTCAGCACCTTTAAAAATTTTCCCATAAATATTGGAAAGTGAACAATTTGCACTTTTCTTAAGCTGAGAGAGAAGAAGACAGTTTCTGCAGCAAAGAGACAGAAAAGTAATAAATATTGAAAGGTAGTATTCATTGAGGAGAGACAGCAGCAGTAGGAAGGAAGGAATGAGGTATTAACAGTAGAGAGATGAGATACAAAGACATATGACAATGAGTTGGGCTGAATTAGAAAATAAGAAAGGGTTACTGGGAGTGGATGGCTATGATCAACTTACAGTGAAGGACTAGTGGGTGTGAGTGAGTTCCAGTTATGGGACATTGTGAGAATTTGAGGTGAGTTGTACAATAAGGAAAGTGCAAAAATGTTCGCATGCCAAACTCTTTGGGAAAATTCTTAAAGGTGCTGAGGAAGATAAAACCAGGCGCCTACTTTTCAGTCAGTCTCTTAAATAAACATAAACATATTTGTATAAGCTGGCTCATACATGAATAGTATCTGAAATACAGGATGGAGCACAGAAATGAGTGAGGGGTGGAGTAGGATAATGTGTAGGTTGGGTGGGCGATGCACTACAGTAAATGAGGGTAGGATACCCATCTCAGATGTAAGCAAAGGCCTAAACAGGAATAAGGGTGTGATTTGTTCGAAACCTGCTTGATTTTGGTTGATAAGGTCAGTGATTGAACCTGGCCAGTGATTGTTCACAAGAGCTTTGTTGGTTTCATGGGAAATTTTTTTTGGAGCAACTATGCAGCAAATTGATTGTCTGTGGAAATAATCATGAAGTTACCACCATGGTTTGATTACTGCTGCTACCCACTGTAGATGCAGCACCCACAAGTACCAGAGCTACAAGGCAGAAATTTTTTGACTTGGGATAAGAGTAGCTGTCCAAGTGGAAATGCTATTTATGTGAAAAAATGCTTTCATGGAAAAGATAAAGATTGCAGTATCAGAAAAACTGTACTTACAGTGTATTAAATGTGAGTTAATAATAGTCATTTCTCAGAACCACACTTAAAACAACAATATTAATATACAAGGAGTCTTCTGAATGTAAAAGAGCTTTTGATGATAGAACACAAGATTAAGAGAATTATGTAAAATATGGTTATATAATATGCTATTTTCATGTCAGAAACTGGTATAAGCAAAATGTGACAGAGCTTTGAACCTGAAATAGCTGAAGAGTAAAATGTATTAGTGATGGTTTATTTCAATGAAAGAAGGAGTTTCCAAACCATGCAAATAAAATGTCCTATCCCAGTAAGACTGATTCACAATCAAGGACAACAGTAAAAAGACTGTAACTACAGTGTCACAAAACAACTTGGCAGTGTTACACTATTTTAAAATTTTCACACAACTATTCTATACTTTTAAGATGACTGCAGATTGCTAAGTAAGAGACATGAACTCAGCAACAATGACTCTTTGAAAATTTTGGTGTTTTCTCAAATGTTTAATATTCTGTTTAAACCACTTTCCCAAATAGGAAAAAGAGGAAGGCTAGAAATGGGAATAAATGGGGCAAATTGTTAGATTGGTATGAATGTCATCATTACAAATGAACCACACCACAGTTATGGTGAACTTGTTTGAGAAAATAAACCTAAATTTGGCTGTAGTTGGTGGGGATGAGATCCCCTTTGCTCAAGAATACATTCTCTGTGTTTCAATAACTGCACTAGCTTACTAGATTCTTATATATGATTCCACACGAAAATAATGCCATGTTTTTAGATCATAAGGTTGGGTTTGCCAATACATCATCAAACAAAACAAAATATGAATTTGTCATAACCCTATTCTCCTAGAGTTTTTCCTTCAGAAAAAAACGTATTGACTTAATACTTTAGTGACCTGCAGAATAACAATAGAAAACATGGGCATCTGTTCATATCTGATGATGAGTACAACAGGCAATAGTTGCCAATGATGACTAGGTGTGTCACTAAAATATTGTGTCAGTCATATGCTGTTCTCCAACTCTGTTCCCAAGTATTTATTACTGAGAGGGACAAATTACTTGTTAACCCCAGGCTCGGTAGAATGATGCGTTGGAGACATCAGCAATGTATCACTAAAGATTGCAAATATCATCAAGAACCACAAAGAAAAAAAAAATTACGAGTAAGATATCAAACTCTGGAACATATGAAGTAACATACCAGGAATGCTCTGTGTTTTATGGTTTTATGTACCTGACAAACAAGCCAACACTTCAATGCTAGGTGTAAAGAGCACATCAAATCATATACAAAAGATATCTCAAGCACTATACTCTCCTGTGGATCCTGTGTCCTCTGCAGAAAGTCCGACATTTGTCATTACTCGTCCACTGGAATGTGAGTGGCGTTTCAGTGGTAGATCTAGGCATCCTATACAGGGTGTATAGAATCAGGGAGGACTCAGGGTGTTGTACCACTCCTCATAACCAACAAGTCTGAGGTGCTGTCTTTAAATGAAACTGAAACTGAGGATGTGGGACTCACTTCACCTGGTTTTGGGAAACCTGTTTTGTCCAGTGTCAAAAGGAGGCAAATGCAAAAGGACGGGGGTCTATTAATCATTGGCAATTCACATGTACAGCAAACGATGGTACCCCTTAGGGAAATGGCAGTAAGAACGAGGAAAGGCTATTCCAACAGGCACTGAGTGCTGACCGGACTGGTGCGGCAGTTGAAGAAAGCAAAACTAAAGCTCAAGTTTTAAATTTCATGTTCAAGATATCATTCACATAGGAGAACTGTACAGACATATTGTCATTTGACCATCGAACAGATTCCCATACGAACAACGTAGTAATATGTGTCTCTGATGTAGACAGGCAACTGAAGGAGCTGCAAACAAGTAAGTCCCAATTTGGATTTTCAAAGAGTAGTCTGCAGCATTGGCCCCTTACTTAGCTTGCATTTATCATGAGTCTCTCACACAGTGCGAAGATGCAAGAGACTGGAAAAAAGTGCAGGTGACTCCTGGGCATAAGAAGGACCCACAAAAATACAGAACAACATCCCTAACACCGGAACCCTTGAACATATCGCAGTTTGAAAATAATAAATTTTCCTGATACCAAGAAGCTTATGTCCACAAATCAGCACGGTTTTATAAAGTATTGCTCGTGCGAAACTCAGCTTGCCCTTTTCTTATGATACACTGTGAACTATGGATGAAGGGCAACATGCAGATTCCATATTTCTAGATGTCTGGAAAGCATTTGCCACAATGCCCCACTACAGCCTTTTAAAGAAGATACGAGCATTTAGAATAGATTCACATATTTGTGAGTGGCTTAAAGACTTCTTAGGTTACGGAACCCACTACACTGTCGTCAACGGCAAGTGCTCATCAGAGAAGGTACTGCCAGGAGCGCCCAGGGAAAGTGTGATATGACCACTGTTATTGTCTGTATACATAAATGATTTGGTGGATAGGGTGGGCAGCTCAAAAAAAATGGCTCAAATGGCTCTGAGCACTATGGGACTCAACTGCTGAGGTCATTAGTCCCCTAGAACTTAGAACTAGTTAAACCTAACTAACCTAAGGACATCACAAACATCCATGCCCGAGGCAGGATTCGAACCTGCGACCGTAGCGGTCTTGCGGTTCCAGACTGCAGCGCCTTTAACCGCACGGCCACTTCGGCCGGCGGTGGGCAGCAATCTGCATTTGTTTGCTGATGATGTGGTGTACAGTAAGATGTTGGAGTTGAGTGACTTAGACGAAATTTCTAGTTTGTGTGATGAATGGCAGTTAGCTCAAAATGTAGAAAAATATAAGTTAATGGGGATGAGAAGGAAAACAAACTGGTAACATTCAGATACAGTATCAGTAGTGTCCTACTTGACAATCATGTCATTTAAATAGCATAGCGTTGCAAAGTGATGTGAAGTGGAACGAGCACGTGAGGACTTTGGTAGGAAAGACAAATGGTCAACTTCGGTTTATTGGGAGACATCATATAGTGCAACCTATTCTTGAGAACTGCTTGAGTGTCTGGAACCTGTACCACATGTCAGGTAAAAGGAAGATATCAATACAATGCAGAGGCTGGCAGCTAGATTTGTTATTGGTAGGTTTCAGCAACAGGCAAGTGTTACAGAGATGCTTCAGCAACTCAAATGGGAATCTCTGGAGGGAAGACAAAGTTCTTTTCAACGAACTCTATTGAGAATGTTTAGAGAACTGGTATTTGAAGCTGCCTGCAGAACAATTCTGTTGCTTCCAACTTACATTGTGCATAAGGACCATGAAAATAAGACACAAGATGTTAGGGCTCATATGGAGGTATATAAGCAGACATTTTCCCTTCTTTCTACTTGTAAGTGGAACAGGAAGAGTAATGACTAGTAGTGGTAGATACCGTCAATCACGTACTGTAAAGTGGCTTGTGGATTATCAATATGTACATGTACATATGTATGTACATGTAGAGCAGGATGCAGCCAACTGCAGACTGTGGCCCACATTGGACAAATGATGCCTGTCATCTGGGCTCCGAGGTCATACTTGACTCATTCCAGTGAACGGCAGGAAGGTTGAGAAGATCAGACTTGCACATGGAATCCCAACAACAAAATTTGCAGCATTGTCCCCAGAACTGATCATTGCCTCTTGGTCCTGAGTTGAGTGGAAGGATCTAACCACAGACTTTCAACGTTGTGTAACATGTTAGACCAATGACTTCTTGGAATTGGTCAGTTGGGCACCACACAACAGAGGCTGCTACTCAGGTAGCTACACATTAGGGTGTTTTAGATTAGACAACTCTCCATCCAATCCAGATAATGAGAACCGTAGGAATCCCAGAAGTATTAGCATAAGATAGAAAGAAATGCCGCCCTCAGGTGAGAGCAATAAAATCCAAATGGGTAACTGCTGAAGCATTCACAACAAAGTGACAGAGAAAAACCAGTGGTATTGCAAGTTGACGCTTCCTCTTATGGAATCGATGCAATGCTTTCGCACAGAATTGGTGATAAACACACAACTATCACTTTCGTATCTAAAGTGTTGTCCAAAGCTCAGTGTAACTATTCAGAAAGAGATTTTGGCTATTGTGTATGGTGTCACGAAATTCCGCCACTGGATTTGTATGGCAGAAAATTCTATTTAGTAGCAGATCACAAGCCTTTGCAACCCTTGTTTCATCCGACGAAGCCGATTCCTTTGCAAACTGCCCAAAAATTGCAAAGGTGGGCTTTGTTGTTGTCTCAATACCAGAACGAGATCGTGTATCGTCCATGGTAATACGGACGCACTTTTACACCTTCTGATTGGTGCCGATACAGACTTTGATGCTTCTGCTGCAACGTGTTATCACATCGATGCTCCCGGTTCTGAATTGCTCCAATCCTTTCCTCTGAACTATAGGAAAATTGCACAGGCCACGGAGGCTGATCCAGATTTGAACATTTTGCTAACATAAATTCGCACATCTTGGTCTTACTCAGTGAATAGTATAAACAACTCTGTAGTGTGCCAATACTTGGCACGATGGCATAGCCTCGATGTACACAAAGGTGTGATTCTTGTTCAAAATGACAGTGGACGGTCACGTATGTTGATCCCTAAAGTTTTGCAAAAAGAAGTGTTGCAGTTACTTCACCGAGGACACTGGGAGATTGTTCATACGAAACAGTTAGCGCATCGACACTGTACTTGGCACGGTATGGACACCCAAATAGAACAGATAACGTCACAGTGTCACGCATATGCGGAAAGTCAGTCCGCTCGGCAACAAAAATTTTCTGCTTAGCCTAAGTCGCAATCACCATGGCAAAGTGTGCACATAAACTTTGCGCTACCTTTTTGGAACACTCGCTGGTTGATTGTGGTTGACTCGTATAGCAAGTTTCCTTTTGCTGAGCCAATGAACTCGACAATGTCACGTTGCATAATTCAGGTGTTGTCCTCTATTTTTTACCTCGAGGGTTTACCTGAAGTCATAGTGTCAGGCAACGGACCTCATTTCACGTCAATTGAATCTGAAAAATTCTGTGAAGGCAGTGGCTTACAACATCTAACTAGTGCACCGGTCCATGAACTGTCAAACGGCGAAGCAGAACGTTTTGTTCGAACCTTCAAGCAGCATATGGCCAAACTTCGCTCCGTCCACAACAGGGATCAAGCAGTGCCTCTCCTTATGTCGTCGGCGGAATTGCTTCAACGGCCGCCACCATCGGACTCTGCTCCACCTGGTCCACCCTCCTCAGCATCCGGCGCCACAGGAAGGCCGCAAATATCGCTTCGCGCAGCACGATATTGTCTTTTGCAGGGTTTTTAGTGGCAGCAAACGGTGGGCGCCAGGCGAGGTCGTCCGTCGAATTGGCGCATGCATGTTTCTTATTTCAGGTCCAGATGGCTTGCAGCGCCGACATCAAAATCAACTTCGCCTCTGTCATGTGCCGATGATCTTGCAGTGTCTCTTCCCAGAGGACTCCGCGGCCACAGAAGCTGCCAGGGGGTGCCATCTCGACACAGTGGGACGACCCCATGGAGACGGAGCCTTCATCTGCCCTGCATCCTCTCTTTCTACGGATGCAGCTGGACCCGCCCACACCGCAGCAGTTGCCGTCTTCGTCATCTGGTTCCTGGCATCAGGAGGTGGACTCGTACCCTTCTAGTCGTTTTCCGAGGGACTTTTCCGCCAGAGTGCAGGCCAGATGGTGGAGTACGACTGGAAGCTTGATGTCCACTGGGGCTACAGATCCCCACCCTCCTGCCTCTCCCGCCATGGTCGCACTCCCTACACGATGACGGTCCGGCAAGACGGTCCAGCATATCGAAAAGCGCCGGAACGAAGGCGAAGAAACCAAGGGCAGAGAAGGCGGTGAGACGACATCAGCCAATGGCCCCCTGAATAGGACCGCACCACGACAGGAGCGGCCTCTACAAGAAGAGAATGTAAGCGCCGCTCCTGCCAGCCTCGGCAGTACAGTACCTGATCAGAACGCAGAGACCAGCACAGTACTAGACCTAGTCGCTGATTGGATCCTCTCAGGATATACAAAGCAAAGGATTGCTCTCCCTGTGCTCCTTTGTGAGGGAGCCCCGGTTGTCTACCAGGCCAACATAACAGTCATTAGAGGAGATTCTATGAGTAGAGGATAGTTCGATTGGTTTGTACAATGTGGAGGCTATTTCGTTTTCTAATAAATCGGCTCCCATGCTGAGGCTTCGTGGAAATTGTTTGTAATTCTTTGCCTTCTGGTCCTGCCCTGTTGGAGAACTTCACGTTTTTCCCTAGTGGGTGAGACATGCAACTTGTGGCGGACTAAGAGCTAGTGGCAGTACCGATAGTGGAAATGCATGTCATCTCATAAATATGATGTATCTTGAGGGTCTGAGTCGGCTGTCTGGTATTTGACATTTCCAGCATGCATTTTCGTGCCTGTGAGCCAAGTTGGTTTGGCCAGACCAGCACCTCACACTGAAATCTGCCAGGATTTCAGGGCTGGAAAACTTCCCATGATATAATAATCGAAACGCCAATCTGCATAGCTTTTGTGGACGCATCAGAACTGTTGTGGGTTGGGTGCCAGGAGGTGCCGTATTAAAATTCGGCGAGAACTTTCCAAACGATTTATTTGCTTCCACTACAGTGCTCCGTTCACCTCAGTCTGTGTCACAGGGCCCCGCAATGCTGAGGAAGCACCCCAGCGGCCTGTGCAACGCAACACTGTGCCGTGCCGGCCTTTGCCGGCCCACTGAGTTCCGATGATGGCAGGATGGCTGTGCCAGCAGCCGACTCGGCGCTGCTCAGTGTGAGCCGCGGGCGGCCAGCTGCGTCCTTCTCCTCACTGGCATGGCTGAGGTCGTGGCGACGAACAAGCGCCCGCTATCCGGCGTCCGAATCTGCGGCCCTCGCCTCGGGAAGTCTCCGGCGTGTGTCGGGAGCTGAGACAACAGCCTGCGGTAGCGAGCTAAAGAGTGGCCCGGCTCTGTCTGGCTGCGGATCCCGCATCTGCCTCAGAGGGTCGAACCAATGACCCACCGTGGACTGGAACACTGGCGCTCCATCTGTTGCTGCGTGTAGCCTGGTGGTGTGATACGCCCTGCCATCCTGGAGAGCTGCCACACTTGAATGAATATCGTTAGAAAACGGCACCTATTTATACTCGGCTGTGCGCCTCTGTTTTGCCAAGCACGCCTCTTCATGTCGCGTATGCGTAACACTTAAGATGGCCAGTGGCCCTCTGCTGCCTGTGACTTGCGCCGTGGAAACTGCTGTGTGCACCCTCTGCGGCAGTTCTACGGCCCTGTGGCCTCTATTTGCCTTCGCAGCTGCTGGTATGCATAACTTATTGCAATCTGGCCCACACCTGGCTGTAACTTGTGCTCTGAATATCGCACAAAACTAACTTTCCCTATCCTAAACGGTGGTGCCGCTACAGAATATTACAGTTGCCGTAGCACACCGCTCCTCGCTCACTGCGCACCGATTTCTGCTGGCGCCTGAATCAAACTGAAAGGGTGAAGTATTGCTGCACCATGGTAGGGTTGTTAAATGATATTCACAGATCCCGTTCTCCGTGAACCATACATAGTTTGTGCTGTACTGGGTTTTAGTGTAAAAAAAAAAAAAGTCAGATTTTGTTCCAAAAGGGATTAATTCAGGGGAGAATTTGTATAGCTTCCACCGCACTGAATGTTTTGCCACTGAAGCACCATATCTTTTCTGATTTGCGTTTCTCATTTTTTGTAAGACTTGGCAGCTCGTTGTAGTTATAAAAGGGTTAACAAAAACTTGTCATTATTTTTGTAAACTTAAATATGCCACTGTGCAATTCACACTCCATCTACTATTCACTGTTTTTATTTTATTGTGATGATACATGGGTACACGAGCAATTCAAAGTTCTATTGAGTTCTGAAAGTAGTCACAGACATAGGCTCAGAAGTGTCATGAGTAAATTCATTAATTTCTTGTCAAAAAAGATAAGGGTGTAGCTCACGATTTGAAGGTTATTGAGAACGTGGTACTTTTCTTTAAGTTAAGACAGTAACATTTAGCATCAGTCGTGGTCAAGACTGTTTTTAATAGTAAATATTTGTAACTCATTGATCACTGCCACTCCCATAATGTATTCAAAAGTAATATATTTATGACTGAAGCAAGCGACGGCTTGTAATTGGCGTCCCTTGGCGAGGCTCTCAAATCATGTCTCTTTTGTGAGATAGTTATCTTGCAGAAAAGACTTTTTTTTAAAAAAAATGGGCGTATGGTACACTGAGAACACTTAGACTTGATTCTGGCGCTATGCATTGTATCTCGGTAATTTGTAGTATGTTACAATCATTTTATTGCGGTGTATGTATTGTCTGTGTCATCTATTTTTTTTCTCATTGTGCCTTGTCGGTGACCTTTGCATCACTTCTTGTCTGATGTTGTGTCGTTGCTAACAGCATTGTGCAAGCTTTTTTGAAGCTAATTTGTTCATGGGGATGTGTAAGACATTTTAGGATAGGTTTTGTTTCATGGACTTAGGCATAAGTGTGTACATTATTTGAAAGGAGGTTAGAGTAGAGTTCTGGCGCGTGATGCATTACAGCAGGAAACTTGCAGAAGTAGCAGTTGAACTGAATGCTTACGAGAAGCATAGCTGATGTGTGCAGTGAGAAAGGCTTCGCACTAATGTCGTCCAAAACGGAACACGAGCCAGTCATTGATGCAGGACAAGATAGGACGGCGGAAGAAGCTCATTTAAATCACTCCATAAACGGGGCACAAATGTCAATGTCTGATGATGACGCTTCAGTGCACTCAGGAAATGAAAGTGAAAACGATGTCGTGGCGGCAGGTCAAGTAGGTTCCGTGAATACGCAAAGAGGTACAGTAAGGGAAAGTAACAGTCCGATTTTGGGGGCAAGTCGTCATGAAGCAGTTGAATCACGTGCGTTTTGTCCTGGTACGTTACTAGAGGTACGTAGTTAGAATCGATCATTCATTTTATGCAAGAGGCAGAGAAGAGACGAAAGGAGAAGGAAAAACAGAGGAAGGAAAGGGAAGAAAAGAGACGACAGAGGAAGCAAAAACAGAGGAAGGAATGGGAAGAAAAGAGACGCCAGGAATAAGACCAAAGAGAGGAGATTAGGGAAATTCAGAAGCGACAAGACAAGGAGGAAGAGATACAGGACTAAGTAATGAAAGAAATTAAGGAAGGTCAAAGAACGGCTGATGAGTTCGTCGAAAACGTAAATCAGGTAAGGAATGAAGTAATGGGTATAAAAGCAGAGATTGAAGATATTAGGCAAAAGTCAGGTGAGACGTGACAAGTAGGAGTTGAGTCCAGATGTGAGGCTAGTACAGCCAGATTAGTAGCACGAGATGCCCGGAAAATGCCCAAATTCATAGAAATCAGGTAGCGCTGGCAAAGATGGAGGTGAGCGCAACCAAGAATACTATTTCTGCTCTTAATAATCAGGGACAGAGAGTAGCTGAAAAGACACAGGACGAAATGTTAGAAATCAAAGACGAGCAAACACGGCCGACTACCTAACACAGTGAGCTGGCAGATGAGATGAGACAAACATGTGAACGCGTTGCTCGTGTAGAAATTCAGCCAGAAGCAACAGCACGTCGCCATGAGTCCATTGGTCACCAGGTATACCAAAGACAAATTTCTATAACTCAACCCACAGCCACATCCCCGGCATAGGCCGATTTATGGCAGGAGCGCCCGCTTAACGTAGTACAGAAAGTGCCGAACCGGATCGAAGTTGCGTGCAACTCAGACGTACGGCAACATTACTGCGTGACACGAGGACACGAGGTGAGGGTGCAACAGCATTCAGAGATCGGGGGGCCATGAAATCCTGGGCGCACGCACACCAGAATTTAGACAATGTCCAGGGGCGCATAATTATAAATATTTCGACTTCAAACTTTTCTATCAGTACAAAATTTTCAGGTTTACGAAGAGAACAATTCATTACACCCCAAGACATGGATTGCTCACTATGATAGGGTACTATCTGAATCATGGCCACTAGCACACAAACTGAAATTTCCCTGTTGGATTCCTGGAAGGTTCAATAGCAGAGCATGTGTGTAGCGTTGCAGCAAACTGCCGCAGTTACGGCGATTTCAGAGAGGCTTTCCTAAATACCTACAGGCCACAGGACACCCAAGAAAGGATTAAACAGGAGATTATGTCAGGGAAGGATTACGGAGCATCGGGGTGCCACAGTCCAGTAAAAGTTTGAGACGCTTGTCAACAAGAACCGTTACCTGGAGCAAACATAAAATGATTAGGAGATAATGCGACACTGCTACATGAAACTGCCACTGAGGTACCAGGAACTGCTCATTGGCAAATGTAATGACACAGCACAGTCACTCAAAACCGCCCTACGAAAGTAAGACTTTGCCAAGGGAGTACAAAACGCAAGGGACATAATGAACGGAATTCGCAAGGTGTATCTGGAGGAAATAACGACGGGCAAAACACGAATAGAAACAGGGCAACAGGATCTCAGTATCAAGGCCAAATATTTAATAATGAGGTTCAGTGGAATGATAGAAGCAGAGGGGGGGACATATGACGGCAACTTTCACGAAAACAGAAATAGCAACAGGAGAGAGATGCAAAGTTTTAACCACTGCTGCAGCCGGTCTGGAACTCAGGGCAAACAAGAAATAATGGAGGGAATGGTAGGCGAAGTCCGCAACGTGATCACCAGAACAAAGTAGTGGAAGTCAGACCATCTAACCCCTCAAATAGAAACCGCAGTAGAGGTCCTCGCGGGAATTGACAGTCGGCCGCTGGGGCCTCGTTACAACATTAACTTAGTGTTAAGAATAATTTGTTTCCGATCCATTTATGTAGTAATTTAGCATATTATTCTTTATTTGTTTGCACTTACACTTTTTGGATGACTGAGTACTTTAATTAGAGGATAAGATCTTCTCCTACGATATCTGAACAATAAGTTTGGTATTCGTAGTTTTATGTCTAACATTTTCACTTTGATAGTTTCCCGCAAAGTTGCGGCGTACTGGTATCCTCTCATGTTTTACAGAGAGAAATTTATTACGTGGCTGGGAATGTGCCGATTTCTTGGCGGAAACTGCTCGGATTTCTGACAAAACTGGTTGCTTCAACACTTGCAAATGGTTCAAATGGCTCTGAGCACTATGGGACTCAACTGCTGAGGTCATAAGTCCCCTACAACTTAGAACTACTTAAACCCAACTAACCTAAGGACAACACACACATCCATGCCCGAGGCAGGATTCGAACCTGCGACGGTAGCGGTCGCGCGGTTCCAGACTGTAGCGCCAGAACCGCTCGGCCACCAGCGGCCGGCAACACTTGCAGACTGCTGTATTAGTGGCTTGTCACGCCACAGCAAAGATATATGTTGCAACAACGTGAAAATTGAGTTTTTGGTTCAGAAATAATTTTACAAGTCTCGGAGGCACAATCCTCCTCAGAATTCATCTTGTAATGAATGGTTCGGTTTCATCCGTTGATACTATAAGGTAAAGGCGCCAACTTTCGTCTCCATGCCTAATTTCGTCCTCCTAAAGTTCTCTGTTCGGCCAGTAGGGTTTTTTTTTTCGTTAGTTGTGCTCATGACCACCAGTTAGTTGTAAAACTTTCATGCGTCCATTCCTGTGCGTGGCCGTTTGAGAAAACGTATTCTAATTTGCCAAAAGGTGAGTTGTCGAAATATTGTTTATAAATGGTCTTTTCGAGTTATTATAATGTGTTTATTTAGGCGTATTTAACATATGTGTTTAGGGTAAGCTATAAAGTGAATGGTCTGAGCGTTTTGCAGTGTTTGGTTTACTTCACGTAGTGTAGGAAGCCGCCATATTGCCAAGTAGGATGTTCCTATTTTCGTCCCCCTATCTGTTCCTAAATTCGCACAGGGGACGAAATTCAGAACACACATTTTCACTTTGTTTCAGATGCCGCCTAGGAAGAAGTGGAACACAGAGACGATCAAAACGGCAATAACTGCGGTGAGAAACAAGGAAATGGGACATAAAGCTGCGAGTAAGACATTTAATGTGCCTAGGACGTCTCTCAAGGATTATATAAAGAAAGGAGAAGGTAAAAGTGCTGAAGACTTAAAAGAAAAAGCTATTGGTAGAAACAAGTTTTTTCATGTGAGTTAGACGCCAGGTTAGCGTCTCATTGTAAGGACATGGAGAAAAATTTCTATGGACTTACTCTGAATGATCTTCAGCGGACGGCCTTTCAGCTTGCTATAAGCAATAATGTTTCTCACTCATTTTCACTCAGGCAAAAAACAACTGGGCGGAAGTGATAGCGTCTGTTTCTTCAGAGACATCCGACACTTTCTACACGAACGCCGCAATCCTTGTCACCGGCTAGGGTACAAGGTTTCATCGAGGAAACTGTTAAGCTCTTTTCTCTATTTTGAAGCCTGAGTTGGAGAAAACAAAATTTAATCCGCTTAAAGTGTTCAACGTAGATGAAACCGGCATCACAGTGGTACAACACAACGAAAGATTGTTGCTATGAAAGGGAAGAAGTCTGTGCACAAACTGTCGTCTGCACAGAGAGTTGCACCAGTGACGGTTGTTTTGGGTATGTCGACATCAGGTATAGTTGAGCCTCCTCTTATGATTTTTTCCCAAAAAGCTGACGAAGAGCGAACTCGTGGTTGGAGCTCCACCTGGGTCAACACGAATAGCGGATGATTCTGAGTGGATCACAAGCGATCTTTTTGAAAAATATTTTCGACATTTCATTTCAATTGTAAAGCCATCATAGGAGATCCTATTGTGTTGATACTGGACGGACACTATTCACGTTTTCGAAATGTGAATGTTATTAACATTGCTCGCGGTAATGGTGTTGCCATAGTCTGCTTGCCTCCTCACTCCACTTCAAAACTGCAGCCTCTCGATGTGTCGTTCATGTTTCCTTTTAAAACATTTAATGCGCAGGCAATGAAAAATTGGCTGTCTAACTATCATGGCAGGATTGTTCGTAGCCAGCAGATTGCACAGTTATTGAATGGCGTCTATGAAAAGGCAGCGGTTGTAAAAAAATACCGTGAATGGTTTTAAGAAAACTGAGATCCTGCCTTACAACCCGAATGCGTTTGGCCCAGAAGACTTTTCGGCGATTGCTGACGCCTGTTCAGCTCCTGACCCACATGCAAAAAATCAGCCCTCAACAAGCACAGCTATACAGCCGGCCTTTCCAGCCGCTCAACCCTCAGGCAGCACACAGATGCCTCAGTTAACAGCAGTTGGTCCAATAGATATCGTATGGCTGCCTGTTATCCTTTCATCTTCATCTAACCGACGAGGCAGTGCTACTCTTATTACAGGCTCACCTTAAAAGATTAAACTACAACAATCTGGAGAGAAAACCAATCTTCGTGTGACAAAACGGTTAGATCTAATTCCGAAGACATTGCCAGGAAAGGTAAAGAAACCGTTAAAAGAGAAAACAGAACTGGAAATATCCAGTGACACTGATGACGGATATGATGTCCCATACCAAGATTCAAGTGGAAGCGGGGATAATGAAGATGATGCGGAATGCCCCATTCGCGTAAACCGTTTTTCTCGAGACAATCATGGGGAAAAACGGGTGCGTTGCACTCAACGGTCGTGTGGCAACACGAAATGTGCTCAGGAGCAAAGAATAAATATGTATATATATTAGCGACTCTTGTTTGGAAGGGAAAAAATAATCGTACAATTGGTAATCAATAGTGTTTGTACAAAAAATGAACGTTTGCAACCTGTATCTAATATAAATAAATATTGTAACACGTCTTTATTATTATTACCTTGTTCTTAAACTCTTGTTTTACAAGACATATTAGTAGGGAACGAAAATAGGACCACTTTTTCAAATTTGGTAAAATTACATTGTTTTTGAAGTTTTTTTCTGTAAAGATAACAAATCGTTTCTTATATATTTTGAGCTAAATACCATGTGTAGGCTTTCTTGGTTGTGTTATATAAATTTTTTGGGAATAATTGATTTAAAGATATGGTATTCAGAGGCCAAAAACAGACTGGGAGACGAAATTTGGCTCGTTTACCTTTTGCATTGTCGGTGGGGCATATGCTCGGCCTGTTGACCACTCCTAGTGAGGAGGCGAAGGTTGTGCCACAGAAGTTGATCTGTGGTCCGATAGTGGATCTTGGCGTGATTTGGATAATGTCACCGATACCGATGGGGTTATCTTGGGAGATGAACATTTGTTGTCCACTCCATAGGTGTGTTGACGTTCGAATATGGTTATTTTTCTCTCTGTGGTTCGATTAAGGTTATCGCCAGTGGAGCGCTATATGCTCGTAGGTGGTTTTTCAAGTGTGGTTACATTATGGATAATCGCCTATGGTGCGGTATTTTTCGTTGGTGGTACTTTTTCGTCCGTGGCTATCGCTTATGGAGTATCGCCAGTACTGCGATGGTTTACCTTGTGGGATTTTGATTGTGGATCGCCAGCGCCAGAGATGCGTAATCGGCAAAGTTATGTATTATGAGGTGTCAACACGTGGAGTGCGAGTCACGATAGTATATTTTTAGATGGATAGGAAGGGAATGGTGAATCGGACCAGATAAAAACTGAAGATACAAATCCTTCTGCACTAAAAATTATTAAAAAAAGTCTGGTATTTTTATGTCATAGCAGCATTTAATTGATGATACTTGTACATCGATTTTGGAGAGTTATTGACAGTTTCAGAGGGAAAGGTAAATTCGTGCCGATGTCTGATCTATGCTGACAGCACAGAGAGGAGTGTACAGATGATGGTGAATAGTATTCGACCCAGATTCTGAGACAGATATCCGCATCAGGGTCACCATTCACTAACTGGGCGTCAGGAGAAGAATCAAAGTCCAGATTACCGTAAAGTAGAAAGAGTTAGAGGTGGCTAAACTTAAATGTTGCATGGTGTGAGAGTACTTGAAGTATGAATGTGCAGGCTGTGCTGGCTTAGCCCATTAGGGTGTCTGAGTGGTGGAAAACTAACATAACAATGACATACACAGAAAGTTATTAGTTTATGTCTTTTAGATTAGCGATTAATTATCAACGATTGATACATTATTTAAATGAAAGATGGCAGTAAGGCACTTTGTTCCATTAATAATATTGTAAAGCTTAATGACCACCACTTTATATTTTTGTTATGATTTTCTATGTATGTTGAGCCGTAGTAAAAACTGCTGTTTTGAAGAGCGTGCCACAACGCGTAGTGTGAAGCAGTCGCCCTCCGTTTCTGGCGGTGGCGCCGCTGTGGCAATCGCAGCTTTGGTGTCTCCCTCTGGTGGGAAAGGGGAAAGGTTGCCTGTTCACGTGCTTTTAAGGGGCGCTATGAGCTCGCCAGTCGTCAGTCTGGGTCAGTCTCTCGTCCCCAGCTTGCTAGTCTGTCTCTCGTCCGCATTTGTTAGGCAGTTAGTGTCTGTCTGTCGTTCGGAGTGCTAGTATGTCTGTCGTTCGGATCAACCTTTAAAGCCGGCAAAATGACAGTCTCCACTCCGCCAGTAAGAGAACTCAGCGAGTGGTCGCCCGGTCGGGGCTTAGTTCCTGCATTTGAGTCTGCGCGTTAGGCCGCCAGTCTGCTCGAGTTTGCTCAGGCAATGGTCCTTGGCAGTTGGATCGATCGGTTGGTCGGTCGCGCACTGAGGCACAAGATGACTTGTCCGTCTTGAGCGTCGGCGCACGTGAGGTCGCCACGTGAGTCCAGTTGGCCGCGCCTTATAGCGAGGGGTAGTGGCTTCGCGGTCGACACGAGAGCAACAGGAGTCAACCCACGACATCGGGCCGGCCGGTGCGAGCTGCGACGCATTGGGACGGGAGATCGGCGCGCCTTCCTGCGTCCGTTGAAGCGGCTGGCAGCGGACGGTTTGGGAGAGCGATTTGGGTGCTGCGCCAGGTTTTCGCGAGAAATCGCAATTTATTAGAAGTTAAGTAATTGGTGATATGTTGTTTGATTTACTCTTGTTAAATTCTACTTGTTTTCTTGGTGAGATCACCAGCCGTTTTGCTTTGGGGTCGTCCCACCATTCTTCTCCGTTTGCCCACCCGCGGGAAGGTGGTTGGTTATAAATTGGGTTGTCCATTTTTCCCTTGTGGAGTAGGGGCGGGTTAGAGCAACCTGTGGTTCGGGTTGTTCGGTAATCTCCCTATCAATCTACCGTACGTTAGTAGCTGCCTCTGTCATGTTTGTCGTATCTGGTGTGTTAACGAATTTATTGCTTGGAGTGTAACGGCCTAATACCTGAAATGTGTTTTGATCTTTGGAAACTTTGATATTATTGCCTATGATCTTGAGAGGCGGTATCTGTGTACTGTAGAGCATCTTAACTATTGTTTGGACAGCCTGGTAGAATTTTATATAAGATTGCATTTCATGGGCTTTTATTTAAATTATAATTTTAGTATATAAAGTTGCACCCTTTCACCGTAAGACTTTTCTTAGAAGTTAAAATCAAGTTGCACCTTCGGTAGCAAGGTTAATATTTTAATTGTTAGTGTTTTGTATCATTTCCATCCCTCCTACGGGGGGGGGGGGGTGCATAGTTTGTGTGCTTGTTTAAATTGTTAAAACTCTTAGCTTAAAGTTATCTGGTGTGTTGCAGATTTGCACCAGTGTAGTTTTTCAGAGGCTGTTGTGAGCGGTCGTAACTACAGACGTGTCAAAAGGGCGCGGCAAGGTTCTGTGCCCGAAAGCTCATACAGTCAAACCTTGTTTCCTTCTGCCTCTGAATAAATTGTAACTTTGATATTTAGAGGGTGCTTTCTGATTATAATTTTAAATCTGTTCCTTTTAAAAAATGCTTTTAGGCACTATTAAAGTGAATAAAATTCCCATTTGTTAAAAGGAATTTGGTTATGATTTCATCAGTTACTCCCTGGCAACTACTTCCATGCTTACATAGTGTGATTAAATGTGTTAATGTTCTTGATGAATCGCTAGTAAATAAAATAAATTCTTAAGAATATTCTTTGACAATAAATCACGGTTTGTATAAACATTCATTTCAAAAACACGGCATTAATACATGCGCTTAGGATTGTGCAGAGGACTATAACATTCCAAACGGCGAGCGAGTAGCAGAATGCGGCTGGACGTGGCTCGGCGCAGGGCAGGCGCCCGTCCGTGTCACAGTGCGGCTGGCGGGTCTGCCTGGTGACGTAGGGCGGCCTGGGACGCGGCTGCTGGTGTGACGTCACGGCAGGGGCGACGTCCCCAGGCGAGCGACCAGCGGATGTGACGTCACTGCATGCCACATCGGCGGCTGTCAGATTGAGGCGACCCATCCCTCCACCGTGAGGCGACAGGGCAGGTAGCTGGCGGACGTGATGACACTGGGGCAAGACAAAGGCGACGGAGGCTTCTCCCTTTCACTCGTGCCAGTGGAGAGTGGAAGCAACTGCACGGGTGCCACACTTGCAGCCAGCTGGTAACAGAGGCTCACCCCTGACGTCACGTGACAACGTGCGACCACCGCTGTTTGACACCGAGCGAGGTGGCGCAGTGGTTAGACACTGGACTCGCATTCGGGAGGACGACGGTTCAATCCCGCGTCCGGCCATCCTGATTTAGGTTTTCCGTGATTTTCCTAAATCACTCCAGGCAAATGCCGGGATGGTTCCTCTGAAAGGGCACGGCCGACTTCCTTCCCCATTCCTTCCCTAATCCGATGAGACCGATGACCACGCTGTCTGGTCTCCTTCCCCAAACCAACCAACCAACCGCTGTTTGACATAAAAGAGTCTCAAGGGACTCGACCTGAATGTAACGTCGCTGCCAACCAGAATGGAGGGACTGGAGAGTGCCGCACCAAGCGACTGACATCTCTGGACAGTTGCCACAACACAGACAACTGCTGCTGGAGGACTGTCTTCAGCAAGAGCAACCGTTTGTCATCTGCTGCCCCATCTCTCGTCTGTCAATATTCCAGATGCCTACCTGTTGCTGCCATAGACTGGAGGCAGGTCCTGCTCTTCGACATTGCTGTCACTACTGGTGATGTTAAGTAAAGGGGTAACCCGTCTTTTAGCACCAGCTCACCTCTACAGCTGCTACATTCAACCTGTCACACACCTCTTTAGTGCCGTGTTTATTGATCCATCAAATTTTTTGACTCCCTAAAGACCCTTAAAATATTTTTGTGTTTTAAATTATTATTATTGTGTGCCTTGATGTATTCATTTTTTGTTTAGATTAAAGGTAAGCTTTTAAGTGGCAACACCATTTTTAGATGTGAACTGCGGTGCAAGGTCACTCTTATCTGAAATATAAGATTGACAAAAGATGGCTCTGAGCACTATGCGACTTAACTTCTGAGGTCATCAGTCGCCTAGAACTTAGAACTAATTAAACCTAACTAACCTAAGAACATTACACACATCCATGCCCGAGGCAGGATTCGAACCTGCGACCGTAGCGGTCACGCGGTTCCAGACTGAAGCGCCTTTAACCGCACGGCCACACCGGCCGGCTTGACAAAAGATCACACACAGCAAATACACTAATATTCAAACCAACATTTGAAATTGATTCATGTCTTTATTTTGTCTTTGTCATTTGTGTAAAGTCTCACTATGTTACACATGTCATTTAAATTTTGTTTCTTTTATGTTAACACCATTTACAATGTTGTGCCAAAATAACTAGATTTGCTGAATGCTTGGATAGATTTAGTCATTTTACTGTCTCCATGGAAGATTGAATCAATGTGAATGCTTGGGCAGGGCTAACAAAACCTCTGAGGCAGAGAATGCTCTATGCTCAACGATATTGAATTGTGGAAGGGGGAAACCAATCATCTCTGACCTCAGCTTCGGTGTGAATGGGTTATTTAAATGTCTGAATGACCTTTTAACTGTTCAATGTTGTATGTATGGTGAGGGGTGTATGTCAAAGACCTGAGGGTCCACAGGAACAATTGTGACAACCAGCAAACCACAAAACTTTTGCAGGCATGCGGCAGTGAGTGTATGACTCCAGGGTGAATGAGATCAAGACAGGGTGTGTGTGTTTTTGTTTTCGGTTGACATAGCTGTCATGGTCTGGCATGTCATTCTCAAAGTCCCAGTTAGAATGTCATAATTTCTTCTGCTCTGAGTCACACTAACCTCTTTATTCAAGTTTGACATTGCACATGAAGAAATTATTGGATAACAAGGAGGTAGTGATAGGTGGTATGCCGCTCTGTCACTTTCACAACACTGTTAATTACATTAATATTCATATTTTAGGTGATGATCTTGGTGTTCCCCAGCACTGCATGTGCTATGGACGGTTTATGACTTTTTTCCATGAGGAAGTTATGGGAAGAATGTACGTATGACTACATGTGTAGTCTGTATAGAACTTGTACACAAGGGACCGTACTGGAGGTGATGGAGAACAGGGACAGAGTGATGGATTGTGGGCCATAAATGTAGAGTCCAGTAACCAGTCTGTGCGAATGTTCTGGGAAGCAGCAGTCTGTGGATTGTGCCTGCACAAGGACTTTGCCTAGTGGCACTTACGGCTTTGCACGTAGGGTCGGAGCAGTACGGCAGCAGTTTGCAAAGCATTTTACATGGGTCAGGTGACAGTCCATCACGAAATTGGCTGTTTGGGGGAAAGTGGGCGAACGAAGCCATTAAAGAGCGTGCTGCAATCTGAGCTTTTGTTCAAATGGCAGGCAGGTCATAAAACTCGAAGCATTCTCATGTTAGAAGCTGGGATATTACAGACAGAGTGGCTGGTGCATGTTTGTAATTAAGGGAAGACTGTAACTTCTATGATGCCAGGAAGTTGCCAGGCTCTTTTCGCGAATGGAAAAAATATATATTTTATGGGCATGACTGTCTGGAAAGCTTATCGCCTTCTTCCAGAAACTGGAAATGTTCGGCCTGGAAAGATTAGATGTCTCCATAAATGACGGACTATGGTCCCATCTAGATAGACATTTGTTGGCGAAAGATGGCCATGCATACTGTAAGAACGACGCCTCCATAGTCTAAAGTCTTCTTTTTCCAGACAAGAGAGATTTTGAGTCGCTGATTGGCTCCTCTCACGATATGCAAAGCAGAGACTTTCTCCCCCAGCAACCCCCTTGCGTGCGAACCCCGGTACTGCATCTGGATTGGCTACTGGGCCAACAGAACAGTCAAGAGGGGAGACTCAATGAGTAGAGGATAGTTTGATTGGTTTGTACGATGCGGAGGCTGTTTTGTTTTCTAATAATTCGGCTCCCACAATGGAAAGTGGTTATTATTCTTAGCCTCCTTCGATTTCTGGTCCCGCCCTAGTGGAGAACTTCAGGTCTTTCTCTAGTGGGTGAGATTTGTGGCCAGAAACTTGCGGTGGAATAAGAGCCAGTGGCAGTTTCCAACTGTACTGACAGTGGAACAGCGTATCATCTCAGACATATCGTGTGTCACGAAAGTGAACTTATTCATCCTGGTCGGCCATGTGATGTTTGACAATTCTAGCATGCACGGTCGTGCCTGTGATTCAAATGGATTTGGCCAGACCAGCAAACAGATCCACTTTTCAATGAAATCTGCTGGGATTTCAGGGCCCTCATAAAGAAGTTTTCCGTGTTCTAATAATCAGAATGCCAATTCGCGTAGTTTGGATTTTTTTTATTTTTTTGCCCACAGTGGACCGATTTTTGCTCCCACCAGAATTAAGGTTGCTGCACCAGCAGAGGGCTGTTAAATGATGTTCACAGCTCCCGGTTCTCCGTGAACCATAGTTTGTTGTGTACTTGGCCATAGTTTATTCCACACAAATAGATTTGGACCTCACAGTGGATTCATGTAAACAAAGTCAGATTGTACTGTAAAAGTAATTAATTCAGGGGAGAATTTGTATAGCTTCCACCCCAATGAATGTTTTGCCAATGGAACACCACCCCTTTTCTGATTTCCGTTTCTCATTTTTTTTGGTAAGATTTATCAGCTCATTGTAGTTATAAAAGGATTAACAAAAGCTTGCCATTATTTTTGTAAATTTAAATACGCAACTTTTCTCATTCATGCTCCCTCTGCTATTCACTGTTTTTTTATTTTATTGTGATGATACATGGGTACACGAGTATTCAAGGGCCAATCTTATTAAATTAGGTAATATTATTATTAATTTGAGTTCTGGAAGTGACCACAGACATAGGCAGCTAAAGTACCATGAGTAAATTCACTAATTTCATACATAAAAATTAAGGGTGTAGCTCACGATATTAAGGTTACTGAGGAGATGATACTTTGCTTTATGTAAAGACAATAACATTTAGCATAACTCGGAGTTATACGAGGCCTGTTCAGAAAGTAAGCTCCGATTGATTGCCAAATTGAAACCACAGTGAACATCAGAAATGTTTTACTTGTAACAATTAGCTACACCTTTCAGCTACTTCTCTACGTAGTCGCCGTTCTGACTTAGACTTTTGTCATAGCGTTGTACCAACTTTTCAATAGCCTCATCATAGAATGCAGCCGCCAGTGCTTTCCGCCAATTCTCCACGCTGGCCTACACCTCGTTGTCTGTGTCAAAATGTTGTCTTCAAAGACAGCGGTTCATGTGACCAGAGATGAAACGCAGGGGGAGACAATTGCGGACTGTATTGTGGGTAATCTCACATTTCCATTTGAAAACGATGCAGGAGCATCTTCATTGCCCCTGCAGAATGCGGCTGAGAATTGTCTTGAAGAAGAAACAGCACGACAGTTATGTAATGTTAGCTGCATAGCTTCAGGCGAAATTTCTCACCAGGCCCTCGTACTTGGCGGCAGACACTATTTTCTAGACATCTTTACGCACTCACTGCGAGCTCAGAAATGAGAAGAGCGACGTGATGCTAACTGGGGTTATACTAGAGACACTACCCAACACATCTGTGCAAAGCTTTATCGGATTTTCATAGTCGTTTCCATTTCGCGACCGATCGGAGCTTACTTTCTGAACGCCCCTCGTATTTATGATTCGAGCAGTGACGGCTGCAAGCTGTCAAAGAAAGTTAAACAACTACTGGACTGAAAAAACAATAATAAAAATCATAGCTTCTGCTGCGTCGCTACGGATGAGAAAGTTTTGTATGTTAACCACGTAGCAAAATACTCTCTCTCCTTAGATGGTATCACTTGCCAAAATCTTGTATGTGTGGTGTCTAGGAAGCCTGCTTACTCAGTTCGCTAGACAAACAATCAAACACGTCGTATTAATGAGTTTTATTAAAATATGAGAATTACAATACTTAACTTTAGCAATTACACAGATGTGTTTCAAGCCAAAAGGTGGCATACGAAATAATCAAACTTCTTCGGTATAGACAATCCTAAGTCTGTGCTATATAGAGAGTGCAAGTGAAGTGAATAGAGTTGACAGTTGACGCTGCTATACAAGTGCCTAATCTTGAAGCTGCTATTGAAGTGGGTCGTCACCTGTCGGTCGCGTCGCTTACGTCCTCTTCACATAGGGGGCCGCTTCTGTAGCGTTGTCGTCCTGGAGGGAGGTCTAGTGAGTGTTCAATTGGCTGACTTCTTCTCACAGCCTTCTCTGGTGTGTCGTTCCCGATTGGTGTGCCGGCATTGAATATTTCAGTCTGTCACACGGAAGGTTGGAAATTAAAGCGCTACGTAAATTTCTTTTCTCGAGATTGGAGACAAACAGACCTCGCAAATCTAAAGAAAAATTTAATATCTTAGCTAAACTAATTTGCAGCAACATATGGCGTAACATATACCAAACGCAATATCATAGAGACCCATATTTTAATTGCAAATTTTTTAGAATTTCGCGCAGTACTTTACTTGAACGGGAATATAACAATAAGTATGACCATTAGGGAGATGATGGGCACTTCACCACGAAGCTGACATATAAAACTATAAGTAATTACTATAAATAATTTCTATAAAATCGTTTGAGAAAGACTGGAGAGCTTGCGCCTCGATTCTGTCAGTAGAGCACGCAGCCAACTGGCGCGCCGGAAGCAGACAAAGAACATCTTGTTGATTATGGCTCGCCGGTAGGTCCGGGCCGTGCCAATCGGCGTCGCCACCAGGGTGCCATTGTGTGCTGCCTCATTAGATAACAAGAGGATGGATACTTTCTGCCCTCGGTCACACCGCTTCGTTCTTGGCCGTCCTGACCACTCTTACGTCTGACCTCAGCATAAGCTGGCGCTGCGTTCGCTGTGTTTGGCACGCACACGCACCTGCGTGGGGCCCTCTGAGGTGAGTGGGCAGCCGTCTAGCAACCACGACATGGATGGATGCGGAGAGCTCGCCGCCTCACACTGCGCCGGCCGGGCATAGCCGGGGCCCGCCGCGGCGCTGGGAAACGTCGCCACCGACACGGGCTCCGCGTGTGCAACACAGAGAGGTCAGGCACCCAGCTGAGTGAGCACCTCACGGACTCAGCCTCCGGCGACTTTTCTTTTTACTTTCTTTTTACTTACAGCATTTGAAGGGGCCTGGACATCAGTTCAATTTCCTGAAGCAGTACAATGCAATTCTTAAAGAAGAGGTTGAAGAACTGCCAACATCTAAATGTGTTGCATATAATTCTTGTATTTGGAGGTCTTTGGCCGTAGCAGCAATTAATTTTTACTTTTATTTACTAATTTAGGATTTATGCGATCCAGAATTCCTTCAAAAACCATGCACGAGACTTTCCTATTCTCTCGTTTGATATGTGCATACTGTTAGCTGAACAATAGAAATGAGCACCACCTTTTTGTAGGAAATTCAACTTAGCTAAATTTTGTCCTGTGCTTTATTTTCAGTGGGGACCACTGTTCTCCCGTTATTAGAGAGAAATGCACTTGAAGATTACTTTTGTACATTTTTCTTGATCAGTATGAAAAGTAAGACCTCTAGCGAAAACATTCTAGTACAAAACTGAATGACATTAAACTTCTTAGAAAAAGGACCTGTTAATTTTTTTCTGTAGGACTAACAGTTTGTGAGTGGTGTCTGAGAGAATATCTTGCACGTCGTATCTGAAGCTGTCGTAAGTTCTATAAAACTCTTGGGTCGGAGCAGTTCAATCACCCAGTTTATGAATTATCAAATGGGAATGTTAAATGACAAATATTAAACCGTATAGCGGAGATGCTGAGACAGACACGACGGAAAGACTGTCAGTAAGTAAGCTTCTGGTGAAAAACGCCTCCATCACACATACACTCGCACAAAAGCAACTCACGCACACATGACCACAGTTTCAGGCCTCGGCAGCCAGACACTGTATTCATGTCTCTGTGAGTTGCCTTTGTGTGAGTGGGTGTATGTGTATGTCATCTAATTCTGATGAAGACCTTTTTGGCTGAAAGCTTACTTATTCACAGTCTTTTTGTTGTGCCTATCTGCGACTCGCTTCTCCGCTGTATGGTGAGCAGCAATTATCCTTTTCATTGTTTAAATATTAAATTGTAAGTTTTTAGTAGAAATGTAATCTTTCTAACTTTAGTTACTAATTAGAGCAAAGGGTAAGTAATGAAAGAAAATAAATTGGAAATTGGTGGTAAGGACTATTGGACCAAACTGCTGGGGTCATCGGTCCCTAGGCTTACGCACTACTTAATCTAACTTAAACTAACTTACACACATACACAACCATGCCCGAGGGAGGACTCGAACCTCCGACGGGGGGAGCCCCACGAACCGTGACGAGACGCCCTAAACTGCACGGCTACCCCGTGCGGCAAAAGAAAATAAAAATTTACTAAAAAAATGTGAATAGAATATAATTTTTTTCTACAGACTGAACAATATTATTGATTTACATAATTTAACGATTTAATAATTGTTAATTCACTTATCACTTGCTGATAAAAAAGTTGCACACTGATTGAAGGACCTCAGAGAGGAGTCGAAATACAACTTTGGTATAGGAACTTATGGTCCTAGAAACAATTATAATCCTGTGAAAGCTTTGGAATGTAAGGAACAACAAGCCCGACCGGCTAGCTGCGCGGTTTAACGCGCTGATTCCCAAGTGGGAAGGCATGCCAGCCCTCGTCACGAATCCGCCAGGCGGGTTAGTGTCGAAGTCCGGTGTGCCGGCCAGTCTGTGGACGGTTTTTCAGGCGGTTTGCCGTCTACCTCGGCAAATGCGGGCTGGTTCCCCTTATTCCGCCTCAGTTATACCATTTCGGCAGTTGCTGTGCAAACGCTCTCTCTACTTACGCGCACACCATCATTACTCTACCACGCAACATTGGGGCTACACTTGTCTGTTGTGACACGTTCCCAGTGGGAAGGGGGGAGGGGGGGGGGTTCACTGGAGGCCGAACCGCACAATAGCCCTGCGTTTGGTGTGGGGCAGCCGTGGGGTGGGTGGACTACTGTGGCCTGTTGCGGGGTTCTGAACCACTGAGGACTACGGCAGGACGAAGCCTCTCTTTCGTTTCTGGGTTCCCGGTTTAGTACAATACAATACAAATGAACAACAAGGATAAACAACGCACAAGGACCTTCCAGTTCATCAAAGATAGTATACTCTGCAGTCAACAATGTCGTACACTGCAGAAGGTGTTCAAGATGACAACCACTGCATTGTATAACGATACGACATCTTCATAGAAAATTCTGCCGCATTCCACCAGGTATGGCGCGAAACTCATCAGATGCTGCTCGTCTGCTGCCGACAAGCGCTTCTGCTGTTACGTACACACAGAAAAAGAAAAAAAATGAAGCCTTGGATGAAGGGACTGAACTGGCCATGCATCTGAACTTCCCCTCCAGTACATCATCTGGGAAAAGTGGCACTGTTATGTACTCGCACAGAAAGGCCACGCGGGGTAGCCGCACGGTCCGAGGTGCCGTGCTACAGCTCACGTGGCTGCCCCCGTCGGAGGCTCGAGTCCTCCCTCGGGCATGGGTTTGTGTGTGTGTTGTACTTAGCGTAAGTTAGATTTAGATTAAGTAGTGTGTAAGCCTAGGAACCTGTGACCTCAGCAGTTTGGCTCCATAGGAACTTATCACCACCAGCACCAGCACAGACAATAATCCATCTGCTCCATCCGCGTCAGACGACAAATGTTAAGTTCTACCCCCATTACCATTTCTGTCCACAATACTTTCTGCGTCTGATGAGATTCTTGCAATGTCTTGTGTGCTCTGCAGAGTGCGTCCTTATTTTTCTGCAGCTCGTGGTCGTGCGGTAGCGTTCTCGCTTCCCGCGCCCGGGTTCCCGGGTTCGATTCCCGGCGGGGTCAGGGATTTTCTCTGCCTCGTGATGACTGGGTGTTGTGTGATGTCCTTAGGTTAGTTAGGTTTAAGTAGTTCTAAGTTCTAGGGGACTGATAACCATAGATGTTAAGTCCCATAGTGCTCAGAGCCATTTGAACCATTTTTTGAACCTTATATTCTACGAAGATATTATACCTGTACTGAACGCGCTAGTCGCCAGCTTGAACATCTTCTGCAATGTACAGCATTGCTTAGTAAACAATACACTATCTTTCCTGGCTCAGACCGTATTTGCATTGATAGTCATTTTTGTTGCTGACATTGCAAAGCTTTCATTTCCAAGACCGTAAGATCTTACTCCGAAGTTGTATTTCGACTCCTTTATCAGCAGCTTCAAGTAGTTTGCAACCTTTTGGATCACCCTGTGAAATCGTAACTAACAGCTATTAAATCGTCATTTTCAGTAAAAATAACATATTGTATCCTTTAATCAGTAATAACAAGAAAATTAATAGTAATTTCAAACTGACAAACGCAATGCCTCACTTATACGTCAAAAAGTTACGTACGTCATTAATATTGTTCAGTCTGTAGAGAAAAATATTTTATTTTGTATTGGATGTTTCGCATTTCTGTGCCAAATTTTAATTTATTTCGAGTATTCACACTTTCATGCAATTAGTAATAAAATTTCTGTTAAAAATATCATTCAATATTTGCTGTTTAACAGTTACATTTCATAATAAATGTATCATTGCTATGTAAAAGTAAAAAAGAACTCATAGGGAAACTAAGATATACTAATACAAGACTTACACGTTACACATCCAGCTATCAGCTTTTGTTTTAATATTCTCAAATATCTTCACTTAATACTGACTGCTTGGAGACCTAATTTCCAAAGTTGACTTTTTGGCTTTAGTGGGAATTTTAGCGTACTGCTTTAGCAAACTGATCTATGGACACTATCCTTGATATCCTATAAGTAAGACGAAGGTCGAAGAGGGCATAGCAGTTCATAAGGTATTATTGTGGTTGATGAACTGTGATATTTTACACCAACGCATTTTGGATTGTTCACATATGTAAATTACGCTGTATCTAACATACAGATTTAGTATTAAAGGAAATTTACGAAAAATTTCATGCAGCACTTTCACAAAGCGTAAACAGAAACTTTCTTGAGCTGAGAACAAAGCAATGTTAACAAGTCACTATCAACCAGTACAGAGCATTACGGAATTCATCACAGGTAGTGTACTATGTCCCCATGATACAGCTGCACCTAACACAGGAGAGACGCTGGTATTCCATACGATTCCACTATTCCATGATACACAAAACTCTATGTTTAAATCTTTGTCTCGAGAGTCGATCGTGTGTCGAGATGGTAGAGACGCACTATGAATAATGGGGTGTTGTCTTGTGCACATACATGGACTTGTCTGTGTTGCAGTCCACCCAGATGTGTAGAACTTCCGTGTGAACTGAACTAATGCAGGCAATGGGATGACACTGACCAAAAATAAGCTGCAAATGAACTGCTACATTTAAGGGAATGAACATTTTTTGGCTAGTGCCTTGTGTCTGCTAAACTGATTTTGCCCTTTCACTGTTTTTGTTGTTGTTAGACTGCATTAGAGATTATCACTTTTATCAGAATCTAAATGAACTCGAATGCTGAAATAATTTAATGAAATGGTGGCCCTGACATTAGTCAATTGTTGGTGGGAGATTAATACATCAACACACGACTGATCTCATAAAATGTATGGCACAAGTTTGCTGATCGTAAAATGGGACAAAACATACAAGTTGAGTGTGATGACAAATAAATCAAGAACTGTTGGCAATACAGATAGACACAACAATTAGTTAACACTCCACTAGGTGGCGATTGGTTGGCAATAACTAAATTTGGTATGGTTCAACTATTTACTATGGCTCAAAACATGGATAACGCAATCTGAAATCATCTAATGCAGAATAAACTTTCATGGATTTATTTTACACAGAAGTTGTACTATGTTGATGCCCTGAGAAGAAATAGTGACACTGTGATTCCGTTTGCCCTAACACGCCAGAGCAGCAAGACTGTAATCTTAATCAAAGCTAATAACGTTCTTCTCTTTTCTGGAGAAGCAGCCAATGCCTGACTCGTAAATTGCCGCACAGAGAGGGGAGGACATTGTTCTCCCAACTTGTTTTCTTTTTTCCCACGGCCACTTAGGCAACCTGTTTTGAGTTTCTGTTTAGCCATAAGGTGAACAACACATTTATCACGGATATCATTTTGTGGATGTCCCAAATGTAACAACATGTCCAACAAGGGGCCTCAGCTGAACTAAGAGAAGTGCTTTTTGTCCCAGCGTAGACCATTTCAGATCTACATATTTTGTGCCAAGTGTGCAGTGGTTGTACCAGAAACACGAAAGACTCTCCGTCGTGCGACATTTTGTGGCTGCTGGAGAGAGCTATGGTGCCCCATCCCTTGCAAGTGTAGTCTACTGTGGACCAGACACGAACCCAAAACACTGTAAGCTCATAGTCGACTCGCAGGGGGGATCTTTTGTACAGATTGTGTAGAGTGTGCTGAGTCATTGCTGCACCTCCCATTTAACATTGCAAGTTACTTCACATCATCAGTCCATTCTATAGGCTCGCTGATTGTTGCAGTTGTGGCATCATTGGACGACATCTCTTAGCAAACAGTACAGCTTGGCTCTTAATCGCATTGAAGCCTATTTCCACTTTGCTACCCAATCCTCTAGGCCGGAACACGCTTCCTCCAAGCGTCAGTGGATGACATGCAGCCATCAGCTTCTCCTAAGGAGTAACTTGCGGTGTCCTTGATAGGTCCGAGTTCCCTGGAGATAACTTTTCATCAGCTGAGCATAGTGTCAATGAAACCAAAAGGCGAAAATTTTGTACAGTAGGCCTGTGTGACAATTGCTATCAAACGCTCGTTCCAATTCCAGAATGACGGCACCACAATATCCTCTACTGCTGAAGGCAGTCATGATCTCTTCAACCATTCGAAGTAGTTGAGTGTCCTTTCCTGAATACAAATTTTTCCAGAGATAGAAGTACAGCATCTGTAATTTTATGAGAGATCTGTACCAGGAGGATTCGTTCGAATTCTTTGCTCCCAAAGGGAAGTAAGCTAACAGGCCGATAGTTCTTGGGATCAGCTCTATTTTTGGCTAGCTTCAGAACCGCAAAAGTGAGAGTGTTTCCACAGCTGAGGGTATGGCTTGCGGAGGATAACATGAGTGAACATAGCCGCAGTTACGGCGTCAGCTTCCCTTGGTAGCGCCCTCACAGCCTGACTCGGCAGTACACCATGTCCAGGGGCCTTGGAGATGAGCAGCAGCCAAAGGCAAGAGCGAACTTCCTGTGGAGTAAGGGCTGGGATGAGGTTCTCAAATTCAGTCTCAACAACACCCACTGCAGCAAGATATGTGGTGAATCTGCCCTCAACCATTTGTATCTGTCGGACATCTCGTGGCTCATCGATAGGATGTTTTGCATTGAAGTTACCATCCGCAAACAGTATGCCCTGCCGCCAGAACAGAGTTTGCGCATCATTGACATTAATTGGTCTCCCAGGTGGACTGTAGGCAGACAGGAAATTCACTCTGCCTAAAGAGATCATTGGGTCCACTGCTGCAATCTGCATCGCTTGCAAGTCTGGTGGTGGAACAGCATAGTCTTGTAGCAAGGAGCACACATGGAAAGCTGTGTCGCTGGCTTCCATGAGTCTGTCGTTGCAATAACAGGCCGCGTAATTCGCAAAGTTGATGGGGATCACTGGCTCGAGATCAGTTTCCGTCACCAAGCACACATCGACATCATGCTCCTGTAAAAAGTGCCGAAACTCCAATAGGCATGGATACAGAGACTTAGCACTCTTTGTCACTATGGTGAGTTCATTCAGTTGTCTATCTCTCGGCATTAGTTCATATGGTTTCTTGGTGGGTTTGGTGTGAGCAGCTGAGTGTCACCCAAACATCTGAGATGATGGCTTGTGGAAGAGTCCGGAGGATGTGGCTCACTTCTGACATTGTAATTGTGTCCATAAGGGGTTCGAGCAGCACTGCAGCACCTGAAAGATCTGTCTTGGCTCCCACTGCATCTATCTAAGTGTAGCTGGAGTCTGGATATCATGATGAAGAGAAACGGTCTGTGTTGCGAAATGCAGCGCTGGCACAGTGGGGGAGGAATGATCCATCTGTATGACGACTGAGGGCCCACCTCTGATGGCATCAGACATCAGAGGACCAGGTCAGATGGGGCCAGAGTATTGCACCACTGTGGTACTCCTGGAGAAGACATAGACTGGCATCTCGTAGCAGTGGTTTCTCTCTTCTTTTCCACTTGCAGTGGTGAAAGTCTCTGCATCAGAAAGACTGGTGTCCTTCTGGTGTTTACCCATCCTGCACTTGGTAAGGAAGGGGCCAGCACAGTTGGCATACTTTGGTGCATTGGTGGTGGGATGATGTCGTTTCCAGCTGTCATGTCCTCGCAGCATTTAATGCACTGTAACAGCATACTACAGTGGCACGTGAGAAAACTCCAGGCACAAATAGCATTGTATAGGGCCCCTGGTAGCTTGGAGTTTTTCAGCTGTAACCACAATACAGCAGAGGCGCATCTTCTGAAAGATGTTCTAGTGTGTCTCAGTGTCCAGCATTATGCCTACCCCATCAGTGGGCTTCATCCCTCCTGGTGGCTTGTGCTTGAGGATGACAGTGGCAACAAACCCCATGTCTTCCAGGTACTCTTTGATTTCCTCATTGGTGAAGGAGATCCTTATGCTGTGAATGGCTGCTCTGACGAACTTTGGGTGGACTGTTAGGAAGGTGTAATTAGATATGTCAGCTTCATCCAACATGCCCATGCCCTGTCGCCTGTTTTGGCCTAGAGGGGTTCTTCTGATGTGGTTTGGTGAAGCCACCATCACTGCTTGCAGAGGATGGATTTGTGTCACTAGTTGTCTGAGGCACAGCCCTTTTACTTCCTGTTGTACAGAGGTCACATAGAGGTCCATGCTTTCATCAGCCGAATCTGTATTGTAGTAATAGTCTTATCTGTATCCATTTCGTGGGTCAGCTGCCACTCGGGTTTCTCTTGTTGTTGCCAGGCTATTGTAGATGGGGACAGCTGGTGGGGCTACCAGATTGGCAAATCCCATTGGATAGCGATCAGCACAGCTGACACAGCTACCTTGGCAGTGAACCTGAACACTTCTGCCCAGTCTGAAATCGCACTCGCGAATGAACTAACTGCTGTTCTGAGGTTGTGCTCTTGGGTAGATGCTATCGCCACATGAGAATTCATCGTTAGCTGTTAGTGGGCATGTGACATTTTGTAGGAAAGTAGTGTCACGATCGCAGCACTGCGGACATGGAAGCATGTTCAAACTGGCAGCGCACTTGATAGCAGTCGTGGCAGCTGCCAAAGACTCCATGGACAACAAGTCAGCATGTCATTGTCCAGAATGCTTACCAACACCAACATATGAGGCGAATGCAGATCGGTGTTTGGCAACAGACGCTTGTGCTCATTGCGTCAGACGATGCCTGAAGCTTGGCCATCCTCAGGATGTGAGTGTTTGGTTTGCTGCAGGAGGGACACAGTACCAGTACTCGGACCACTGAAGCAATGGTCAGCTTGCTCATTATCCAGCCACAGCTGCCAGTGCCAGAAGGATGACAAAAAGATGTCAGAAGCAATCTTATCCAACTAAGCAAGTAGAGAGAGAGAGAGAGAGAGAGAGAGCACCACAAGTTCTCGAATTTCGCATCAGAAGCGGCTGGGAGCCACTGCTGTGAAGACCTGTGAACAATGTGAGTGGCTGTGAACTGTGGTATTGTTATGTAACCAAAAAAACCATTGCAGTAACGAGATTAGTACGGACTGTGACAGTGCAAGCCAGATTATACTCAGTGAGAAATTATAGGAGATGTTTTCAGCCCAGGTACATCTAGATACTGGAATGGTATGATATCAGATTTCGACCAAACAAGAGGACAACAGTCTGAACATCAGCTAAGGAAGCCATAGGGGAGGCATAAAAATTAAACATAACTAATTTTTATTTTTTATTTTTAACGCATGAACACCTTAAGTACCAGGTCCTGCATCGGCCAGCATGTCCAAAGGCGTCTTAAGATAACCTTCTCATTGTATGCATTATAATCGTTACAGTATTGAGGTACTGTACTGTGTGTCACTATTCTTCTTTCTTCCAAACCAGAAAGATAAATTTCCTCGCCTCGATTAATATGTGTAGCTTTGCTATGTTACAAATAAATAGGAAGATCGACTAGAAAACGTATTAACGAGTTAATTATAAACATAGCGTTCTGCTTCCCGCAATGAACCCAAACAGGTGACCGCTGAGATTTCCATGCACGATCATAGCATCATGCGTCACATAAATTATTTCGTGCTAGAGATTTCCCACAGTCCTAAGAAAATGTGAATTTGATGTAGGTTTAAGACCTCGTTCTCATTATGTGTTCATCTAGATTTAATACCAGAAACTTTTCCCACACGTGGAAAATCGATAACGTCATGATGAACTGCAGATTTTAAATTTCCTGTATTTGAAAATGTGTGGATAAAAATCCTAGGTCAAGATCGTTAAAATTACTTTATTGATTTCTAGTTTCAGCTTATTGACTAGCCGTATCAACAAAAATGATTACTGTAATAATAAAGGACAACCGCCTTCAGCAACAAATCGCGATTTTATTAAAGTGCACGGTACATTTCGAGTCTTGGGAGCTCATCTTCAGGTGCTTAGACAGTCTACATAAGCTTTACATTACGTTTAATTCTGGACCTGGCAGTATTACATTGTTATATTACAAAATGTACTAAATCGAAAAGTAACTTTCTGTTTGTAGCAGTAGGTGTATTGTTCTGGAGAATGTTTGGGTGCAGATGTTGTTGTTGTAGTCTTCAGTCCTTAGACTGGTTTGATGCAGCTCTCCATGCTACTCAATCCTGTGCAAGCTTCTTCATCTCCCAGTACCTACTGCAGCCTACATCCTTCTGAATCTGCTTAGCGTATTCATCTCTTGGTCTCCCTCTACGATTTTTACCCTCCACGCTGCCCTCCAATACTAAAATGGTGATTCCTTGATGCCTCAGAATATGTGCAGATGCACACTTTGTAATAAACAGGACATGTGCAGAAACATTTTGACACAGCACATTTTCGAAGACAATTCAGAACAAGACAAAGAATTCAGACTGTGAAAAAGCTCCCTTTTTGCAAGAAATCAGATATTATTCAGAAGGTGGTACATTATTATTTACGCCGATAATCTTAATGATACAAATATTTGTGAATGTGTGTATATTTCATGAAATCGTTACATTATTAAATACTTGTTTCTCTAGGAAAAAAAACCTTCTAAAATTACAGAAAAACTTGTCACTGCTAAACTCTGTTTGTTCATTCAACAAGTTTTCAGAATGTTTTTCTTTGCGTAACATTATTTCTAATTGCTCTAGCAGATCAAGTTTTTCACCATTGTTTTCTGTGTGAAGTATAGTTAAGCTGTTATGGATATCACTTTGTCTGTGTCTCTTAAGGAACACATGGTTAGCTATTGCAAATTTGTCAAAGAGGTTAAGTCTAAGGGTATCAATGTGTTCTTTGTAACATGTATGGAAAGTTCTTCCTGCTTTGTCTCTGTAAAATGTAGGGCAGGTCTTAAACTGTAATTTATATTCTCCACTAGTAATCAATCAAGGAATTTTAGAGATCTTTATCTAGAATTTTTATCAAACATTTTAACGTAACAGATGTCCTGTCTCCCGATTTTTGTCTGGTACTAAGATTCAAATCGAGTCCGAATGTAATAAGCAAATTATTTATTTAAAATCTCGCTGTATACTATAATAAAATAATAGAGACTAGGGAAGTTACCCAAAAAATAAGCATAAATTCTATTAATTCCGACTGATAAATTGCTGTAATAAAAAGAGCATTAAGTCTTCTGAAATACAAAACCGTCTCGAAGCTCAATTTAACCACGAATGTAGGAGGTATCTCATTCACATGGAAGAATGCTTGGGAAACTTCACAAGCCTTCCTAATCTGTACAACTCACAAATGCAAAGTAAGCAGGTCCAAGACCCACGAAGTAATACGATTAACGAGGGAACTCAAATTGCGTAGCAAATCCTGGGTGAGCCGTTCATAAAGTGGACAGCACTAATGCAAATTGCGAAATTTCCTCAGAATTCAGCAAATGTGCGCCATAATGCGTCTGAGAGCACCAGATAAAGATGGCCGAGATGACGGCAGAAAAACGCTGCCTCTGACGACCGCTGGACCACGAGTGCCCCAGATAGTTTCCCCACAGCAAGTGCCAAAAATCCCCCTATTCTAAATCTAACTCCCGACTTTTCGAAAACTCTACATGGAGGGAAGCACACCTATAGAACAGCTAGAATTTCACCTTATTTACGTGACGACATCCTGTAGAAATTTCCCGTTCATGGCTTCTTGATGCTTGTTAACATATAAGAAGTTGCTGTCAGTACCTACCCACGTCCCATTCACTGATGGAGCCCTTCTTGCCCAAACACAGTGGTGATCTAGACACAGCTGATTCGATAATATCTGGAAAGAAAAGGCAACCAATTTTTTCACACTCGCTGAGCAGCAGCATGTCCATCTTCTCCTAAGCCTGCCATTCACAGACCAACCAGTCCTGCAACTCCCCGCCCCCCCCCCCACCAATTTCTCAGTGGGTTGCCAACTGTCTATGTGTGGTCACAAATCGACTGCGCGGCGGATTCTGCCTGCGCCCAGTTGCCTGGCGGCTTCCACTGTCCGGAAACGGAAGGGGAAAGGACAGAGTACAGGGCGGTGAGGGGGAGGGGGGGGCGAGTAGTGGTTGAGGGTAGCAGGTAGCAGTGCGTCGGTGGAGCCTGCTGCATGCTGCAACGAAAATGCCCACATAAAGGCTAGCACGTCAGGGGCGACGCACTCAGCAGGGGAAAGTAGGGCAGTGATTGTCCTCTGGTCGGCCCGTCAATGGGCAGCTTTAGATCTGTGCACAGGAAAGAATTCGTCATGCCCAGAGTTGCATTCCAGGGACTTGCAGTGGCTTAGTGGTAACTGCCTTCAGAGGAGACATCTGGGTTTACCACCAAGCTGAAGGTCAGGAGCTTATCACACTAGCTTCCCCAAACTGCAGTGTACTGGAACCCACTTCCCTTCACCAGAGCCTCTGGAGCAGACCTCCTGCGGTGAAGCTAGACCGTGGGATAGACACCTGGCCCAGTTGTTTCTTAACAAGATTATTTGAAGCCTTCAAAAATGGTTCCAATGGCTCTAAGCACTATGCGCTTAACATCTGAGGTCATTAGTCCCCTAGACTTAGAACTACTTAAACCTAGAATGAGATTTTCACTCTGCAGCGGAGTGTGCGCTGATATGAAACTTCCTGGCAGATTAAAACTGTGTGCCCGACCGAGACTCGAACTCGGGACCTTTGCCTTTCACGGGCAAGTGCTCTACCATCTGAACTACCGAAGCACGACTCATGCTCGGTCCTCACAGCTTCACTTCTGCCAGTATCTCGTCTCCTACCTTCCTTTCTTTTATTTAAACCTAACTAACATAAGGACATCACACACATCCATACTCGAGGCAGGATTCGAACCTGCAACCATAACAGCAGCGCAGTTCCGGACTGAAGTGCCTAGAACCGCTCGGCCACCCAGGCCGGCTTGAAGCCTTCCTCCAGAGTTAGCAAGCCTTGTACTCTCCTCGAAAACAGCCACGAACTGAGCGAAAAACAATTAAATATTGCTCAGCGATATGGGATGGGCATGTCACAACTGTCTGGCTTGAAATCTATTTCCATTTTCATTACTCTCTAGTCCCTGTTGGTTACAAACATTTTATGACCACTGTTACTCTTTGTACAGCATTCCTTGTGGACACCTGGACTCCTGCACTGATGCTCCAACATGTCGAGTAAATTCATTAACGATGTGGCCTTTTCTTTGCACCAGCCTTTGACTGGTTTGATGTGGCCCATTACGGATTCCTCTCTTGTGCCAACTGCTTCACCTCAGAGTAGCGCTTGAAACCTACGTCATCAGTTATCTGCTGAACCACGGAAGTCATTTCCTCATGTCTTAACAGATCTCTTACCATCCTGTCTCTTCTCCTCGTCAGTGTGTTCCACATATTCTTTTCTCTCCAATTCTGCACAGAACCTCCTCATTTCTTACTTTATCAGTCTACAGAATTTTCAACATTCGTCTATAGCACCACATCTCCAATGCTTCTATCCTTTTCTTTTCTGGTTTGCCCACTACCATGCAATCCTGTGCTCCAAACGTACGTTCTCAGAAATTTCTGCCTCAGATTAAGACCTATGTTTGATACTAGTAGACTTCTCTTGGCCAGGAATGCCCTTCTTTCCAGTGCTACTCTATTTTTGACGTCCTCATAGCTCCGTCTGTCATTGGTTATTTTACTGCCTATGTAGAAGCATTCCTTAACTTCATCTACCTAGTGACCATCAATTCCGATATAAAGTTTCTCACTGTTCTCATTTCTGCTATTCGTCATTACTTTCGTCTTCCTTCGATTCACTCTCAATCCAGATTCTGTACTCATTAGACTGTTCATTACATTCAACACGTCCTACAATTCTTCTCCACTTTCATTCTGGATAGTAATGTTATCAGCGATTCGTATCATTGGCATCCTTTCACCTTGGATTTTAATTCCACTCCGGAACCTTTCTTTTATTTCCATCATTCCTTCCTCGATGTACAGATTGAACAGTAGGGGCGAAAGGCTACATCCTTGTCTTACACCCTTTTTAATCCGAGCACTTCGTTCTTGGTCGTCCACTCTTGGCTGTTGTACATATTTATATGACTCGTCTCTCCCTACAGCTTACCCCCACTTTTCTACGAATTTTGAACATCTTGCACCATGTTACTTTATCGAACGCTTTTTACAGGTCGAAAAATCCTACGAACGTGTCTTGAGTTTTCTTTAGTCTGGCTTCCATGATCAACTGCAAAGTTCGAATTGCCTGTCTTGTGCCTTTATCTTTCCTAAAGCCAAACTGATCGTTATCTAATACAACCTTTATTCTCTTTTCCATTCTTTTGTATATTATTCTTCTCAGCAACTTAGATCCATAAGCTGTTAAACTGATTGTGTGATAACTCTCGCACTTTTGAGCTCTTCCAGTCTTCTGAATTGTGTGGATGATATTTTTCGAAAGTCAGATACTATGTCACCAGAGACATACATTCTACAGGCCAATGTGAATAGTCGTTTTGTTGCCACTTCCTCCAATGATTTTAGAAATTCTAATGGAATGTTGTCTATACCTTCTGCCTTATTTGATCGTAAGTTTTTCAAGGCCTTTTAAATTCTGATTCTAATAATGGATTCCCCATCTCTTCTAAATCGACTCCGTTTCTTATTCAATCGCATGAGACAAATGTTCCCCTTCATTGAGGCTTTCAATGTACTCTTTCCACCAATCCTCTCTCTCCTCTGCATTTAACAGTGGAATTCCCGTTGCACTCTTAATGTTACCGCCCTTGCTTTTAATTTTACTGAAGGTTATTTTGACTTTCCTACATGTTGTGTCAGTCCTTCCGACAATCATTTCCCTTTCGATTTCTTCACATTTTTCTTGCAGCCATTTCGTATTAGCATCCCTGCACTTCCTGTTTGTTTCATTCCTCAGGGACTTGTATTCCTGTATTCTTGAATTTCCCTCAACATTTTTGTACTTCCTTCTTTGTTCGATCAACTGAAATATTTCTTCTGTTACCCAAGGTTTCTTTGTACCTATGTTTTTATTTCCAGTTTCCGTGATATCCCTTTTCAGTGACGTCCATTCCTCTTCAATTGTACTGCCTACTACGTTAGTCCTTATTTCTACAGCCTTAGAGAAATTCAAGCGTATCTCGTCTTTCCTAAGTTCCTCTGTTTTCCACCTCTTTGCTTATACATTCTACCTTACTACTCTCTTAAACTGTTCGTCACTACTACATTGCGATGTGCGTCTATATCTGCTCCTGGGTGCGCCTTACAACCCAGTATCTGATTGCAGAATGTCTGTCTGACCATGATATAATCTGACTGAAATCTTCCCATATCATCCGGCGTTTTCCAATTATACCTCCTCCTCTTGTGACTCTTGGACAGAGTATTCGCTGTTACTAGCTGAAACTTATTACGGAACTCAATAAGTCTTTCTCCTCTCTCATTCTTTGTCCCAAGCCCATATTTTACTGTAACCTTTTCTTCTCCTCCTAAAATTGCATTCCAGTCCGCCACAACTATTAGATTTTCATGTCCCTTTCGTACTGTATTACAATATCCTCCCATACTTTCTCTATCTCTTTATCTTCTACCTTCAACGTATACCTTAATTATCGTTGTTGGTGTTGGTTTGCTGTCTGACGTCCCTATCACTGAACTGTCCACAGTAACATACTCCCTGCCCTACCTTGCTATTCATAACGAATCCTACTCTCGTGTTATACCATTTTCTGCTTCTGTTGATGTTACCCTATAGTCATCTTACCAAAAATCCTTGTCTTCTTTCCATTCCACTTCACTGATCCCTACTATATCTATACTGAGCCTTTGCATTTCCCTTTTCAGATTTTCTAGCTTTCCTGTGTGGTCATAGGCACATGCAAATGAGACAGCTCATTTCTGCCATTCTGTCATGTCTCCACAACAACCCATCTTACTGCACAACACTTCAGCGAATGACTCACACCAGTGATGGTGGATCGCCCTAGTGCTAGGCGCCAGTTCTGCATCGTCGATAGCAGTGGGCTCTTTTAATGGGGTGACTAATACGTTGACAAGTGCGCTTATAAAGAAGGAGCTGCATCAAATTTGTCTGACGTCTTGGCAGTCTAACAGAAGAGCTTAAAATATTCAGACTGCTTCATCTAGAAAACTGATGGCCTCTGTTTTTTTCTATCCTAATGGTGGTTTACACGTACTCCGAATCAGATGTGTGTGTGTGTGTGAATCCTACGGGACCAAATTGCTGAACAGTCACTAGGCTTACACACTACTTAATCTAACTTAAACTAATTTATGCTAAGAGTAACACAGACACGCAACCATGCCCGAGGGAGCACTCGAACCTCCGACGGGAGGTGTCGCGCAGTCCATGACATGACGCCTCAGACCGCGCGGCCCGAATCACATACATAAATATGGGGAACTTGTTTCCTCGACGGGCATTGATCGTTGTGCTAGTTTTGGACAGCCCTTCAGAGCTCATTGATTTCTTAGACTTAGTTGTTAATACATTGTTTACTATTTGACTCTAACAATAAATATACGTTTCACCTGAAGAAAATTTACACAGCCTCAGTTAATGCTTCAAATGGCTCTGAGCGCTATGGGGCTTAACGTCTGAGGTCATCAGTCCCCTAGAACTTAGAACTACATAAACCTAACGAACCTAAGGACATCACACACATCCATACCCGAGGCAGGAATCGAACCCGCGACCGTAGCGGTCGTGTAATTTACCGTCTAGTAAGGTCATCCGAAGACCAATATAAGTTGCAAAGCGATTGCTGTATGGTGTGGCAGGTGGCAGTTGACGCTAAATAACGAAAAGTGTGAGGTGATCCACATGAGTTCCAAAAGAAATCCGTTGGAATTCGATTACTCGATAAATAGTAAAATTCTCAAGGCTGTCAATTCAACTAAGTACCTGTGTGTTAAAATTATGAACAACTTTAGTTGGAAAGACCACATAGATAATATTGTGGGGAAGGCGAGCCAAAGGTTGCGTTTCATTGGCAGGACACTTAGAAGATGCAACAAGTCCACTAAAGAGACAGCTTACACTACACTCGTTCGTCCTCTGTTAGAATATTGCTGCGCGGTGTGGGATCCTTACCAGGTGGGATTGACGGAGGACATCGAAAGGGTGCAAAAAAGGGCAGCTCGTTTTGTATTATCAAGTAATAGGGGAGAGAGTGTGGGAGATATGATACGCGAGTTGGGATGGAAGTCATTCGTCGCGGCGAGATCTATTTACGAAATTTCAGTCACCAACTTTCTCTTCCGAATGCGAACGTATTTTGTTGAGCCCGACCTACATAGGTATGAATGATGATCAAAATAAAATAAGAGAAATCATAGCTCGAACAGAAAGGTTTAGGTGTTCGTTTTTCCCGCGCTCTGTTTGGGATTGGAATGGTAAAGTGATAGTATGATTGTGGTTCGATTAACCCTCTGCCAAGCACTTCAATGTGAATTGCAGAGTAATCATGTAGATGCAGATGTAGATGTAGATGGTTCCAGACTGTAGTGCCTAGAACCGCTCGGCCACTCCGCCGGCCAGCCTCATTTAAGGACAGTAAAAAATATTTTTCGCATAGAATTTGCCTTCTTGTCAAGAGTTCACATTGAAGTTCTGCATTCCAGTGTGAAAGTCTCCAACGAGCACCCACTTGATGCAAAGCGAGATATAGAAATTCAGTTTCGAATTAAAATTTAAAAATGCCTTACGAGCCACTCACTATCTAATTATCTTATTATCTGTATGGAAGAACTGAACTCTCCTGTCAGCTCCACTGCAAACTGTAATTTCCACTGTGTCTTTTTTCTTAATATAAGTCGATAACAAACAATCGTTCTATGGAGATGCGTTGAAAGCGGTAGATAAACAGCAGCTGCCTAATATGACTGAGTTCTGACGATAATCCCTGTGGCATGTGAGGTACACGTGCGGGCCCGTGGCACCTGTAACCCAAAGTGAGAAGGTGGTGCGGCTGGTCACCAAATCCTGGTGTCCTCCACCACTGACCTGCCGCCGCACCGTGGCCCGTTTACTGGCTTGTTTACCCGCTACGGTCGACGTTGACCCACATCGTCAGCATTTTGTGCCCTGTGCCAGACGATTCCGGTGGTTGTGGGTGTACCTCAGGCGATGTACTCGAGGTAGAATTCTGATGCAGCGGCACGTGAAACACCCATTCTCGAAACGACGTAGGAATTGGAGTGCGTGCCACACACTGGGCAGCCACGGGCACAGTTTGTTTAAAGTCGCTGGAACCGCATTTGGGGCCCACGATGCGCTCCACTGTCACGCTGAGAGTCGGCCCAGGGTCGGATGACACATTTGTGTACTCCACTCACCTTGGTAGCAGAAATTTACTCTCTTTTCAACATAACAGGTTTCTGTCTTATTTGCAGCACCTGTGTAGACCAGCAATTACAGTCTTTAAAGTCAAGTATCAAGGTAGAAAGATACATGTGGTGTTCCCCTAGTTCTGAAAAGTATAGTATTTAACACAGTAATGCTGTGTTACTCATTAATGAAGCATCAAGTGTAAGGGGTATCAAACAGAACATGTGACTTGACTGAGAATTTGTTGCTAGGCAGGTGCCAGCAAGTTATGTTCTTCCTCTATGTCAATACTTATAAAAATGGTTCAAATGGCTCTGAGCACTATGGGACTCAACTGCTGTGGTCATAAGTCCCCTAGAACTTAGAACTACTTAAACCTAACTAACCTAAGGACAGCACACAACACCCAGCCATCACGAGGCAGAGAAAATCCCTGACCCCGCCGGGAATCGAACCCGGGAACCCGGGCGTGGGAAGCGAGAACGCTACCGCACGACCACGAGATGCGGGCTCAATACTTGTAGTGTGTGTTGGAGGGTAGTTAAGGTACCAATAACTGAACCCCCCTTCCCTGTTCCATTTGCGAATGGGGCGTGCGAAGAATAACTGTGCGTAATCATCTGTATTGCCTTTAATTTCTCGACTTTTCTAGCTGTGATCACTATGCGAGACGTATGTGGGATGAAGAAATATGTTGTCTGGTTTTTCTGCAAAGTACACTCTCGAAATTTCAATAGAAAACCTCTCTGTGGCTTGTGTTCACCCCAGCTAATGGACTAACAGATCAACAGAGAGTGCAAAACTGCCGCAATATCAGATAACGCAAAGAAAGTAATAAGGCCCTCTGACTCCTGATTGAACTGCGGTGGCAATGTTGACATTAATTGATTCAGAATTGATCCATTTTAATTAAAAAGGGGTGCACATTGATGTTATATTCAGCTATTGACACCAGATGCAAATGTTGAACATAAAATTAATTAAGAAAGTGACTTGGGATTTCAACTACTTGATTGAAAACAGATGCAGTCGATTAGCACAAATTTATTTTAACTCACCACCTTCAATCATCACATTACATGACTCTCCTAACGGGCAGTGGGAATAAATTGCGTTTACATTGAGTAAAGAGTGATAAATCAAAATTAATTCCTTTCGACTTACCCAGGCGTAATGCGAAGTGCGAGAACAATTCTACAATTCTCGGCCCATGAAACCCTCGTGGAAACTTTGCTGACGTGATCCAACAAATTAATCAGTGGCCTAAGTCAAGCCGGAGCTGGTGCAATATCACCAAATTCAGCGTGGCGGGGCGTCGTCGTTGTGCTGCAAGGCTGCGCTCGTCTATTCACTCCTAGCTATCTTGCTCAGTACATAGCTGAATGAAAACTTTCTATCTGCAAGCTCAATCGTTCCGTTTGCTAAGTCCTAAACTGCAGAGATGCTCACTCTCTCTCAGGCAAGCTGAGTAAAGAATGCCACGTCCGCATTCTAGGCATGTTGGGAACGGAAAACCTCTACGGACACTTCTGTCAGTCCGCTCTTCGCCTCGGTTTCCCCTCTAGCAAAATCACTTATGCCAGTTACAGCACAAGTCGCGTTAATTATGCGTCGCTTCCCAGCGCCGACCAATGCCTGCTCTGGGAAGTGAACAAATTCCCACAAAATTTCCCTTCCTTTCAACTTCTGTTATTTAGCTCCTCCCAGGCCACCCATCAAGGTTAGCATCTGCACAAAACACCAATTTTTCCAAAATTCTGACTCTCAGGAGAGTACTTCAAATTCCTTGGTCCTATGTTCCCATCAGAGGCCGGCGTATTTCATTCTGTCGCTCTTCACCTGATTTACTTCAGACTCCACGGACCGTGAATTCAGCGTGAAGTTGCTATAGTCACGAACACGCATATTTCGGCCTCTGTTGACCGCTCCACCGTAGCTTTGCGCGGTTTTCTCGCATGTTTCACTGAAAACGGGACGACGGACATTTATCAACAGGCATACAAGTTCTCCATCTGCTACCCAGTACACCAGCATGGGGTCAACCACCGCCTCACTGTCACTCATCTTAAGGCAGCTGGAGGCCGCGCCCCATTACCGCTTTCTCAGAGTTTGAGCCTCCATAAGCTGCCTATTGTCACTTCCCTTCACTGCTCCCCAGCCGCGCGCCGCCAGCCGGTGGCGGTAAACTCTGAATACTTCCCTGGGATAAACTAGCCTCCAGTAAATGGACGCGTTTCTGCAAAGTTTTAATGTCGCGTGAATTACTTTAAAACCATCACCCAACATTAATTATTCCAATACGTCCATACTATAGCCTCTACAAGATGCATTGTGCCTTGTCAGTCATTTTTGTTCAGCCCTACTGTTCGCTCAACGTGAGTTCGGCGATCTTTAATGACTTCATGGTGTGGTGTCACCGCCAGACACCACACTTGCTAGGTGGTAGCCTTTAAATCGGCCGCGGTCCATTAGTATACGTCGGACCCGTGTGTCGCCACTGTCAGTGATTGCAGACCGAGCGCCACCACACGGCAGGTCTAGAGAGACGTCCTGGCACTCGCCCCAGTTGTACAGCCGACTTTGCTAGCGACGGTTAACTGACAATTACGCTCTCATTTGCCGAGACGATAGCTAGCATAGCCTTCAGCTACGTCATTTGCTACGACCTAGCAAGGCGCCGTATTCAATTGATATTTATTACGTGAAGCGTGTACCGTCAAGAGCGATGTACTCCAATTATGGATTAAAGTTAAGTATTCCAGCAACAACGTACCTTATTGGCTATATTAATTACATTTAACTGTTCCAGACCTCACGCCAGTCTGCGTGTAATTAAACGCGTGCATTTCGGCCTCCTCTAGCAACACGGTGTTGGCTCTTCTGCCAACACAGCACATGTGATGGGCATAGTTCTTGCCATCTTACAAAATATGTTCTAATAAGTGGTGCAAAGGGAAGAACTGTCTACCGTGCACATCACTTCGCTATGCAGAATACAAATTTAGAAGTGTATGGGAAAGTGGAGGCCCATACCTGCCCAGATTGCACAGTAGTTGTGGAGGGGACATTTTGTGTGTGGGGGCTCCACTGTGAACGGTCACGGGGTTTTAGGGCAGATGAGGTTCCACAGCTCCAGCCACTCACAAATGTACATATTGCATAACTTGTACACTTCAGCTAGCAAGTATACAAACGATTGTATTCACAGCTAATATCAGCACAATTGCCACTTCGACAAATTTAAATGTTCAGAGTTAATAATTTTCACAATAGGACGGAGAAATAAATAGTTCCATAAAGAAATGACGAGTCAAAGCATACTGCAAGTTGCCAGAAGAAAATCTCGTGCAGCAAATATGGGGTAAAAAAGTAGGATAGTTTAAAATGTCGTTTATTTCAATATTGACAATGTAAAATAAGGAAATTTGTTACGTGGAAATTATTTGTCACTCCACTGACAGTACGTTCGCCAATATTACCCAAATACATTTTTCCCCTTTCTTCTACATCTTTCCAGAAATACTGAAGCCTTGGGAAGTACTTGTAACTATGTTTCCCCTCCTATTTTATTATATTTATTGTGTGACTCCATTAGTTAGCAGTTCCTGCAATCCTCTGAAGAACACTTTTTAATGAGATTTTTGCTTCTTTGTTTGCCCCTCTTGAAATATTTAATAGCTGATTCTGAAGAACTTCCTCTGCAGCTACAATATGCGAAGACTGTAGTGCAGTGAAGACACAGCAACGACACCGCCTAAAGTGCGCAGGTCGCTAGGCGACAGGTAGCCGAGGTGTCTGCACCTTCAGAACAGAGGGCTGGACTGGCCCAGCTACCAGTACGAGATTCTGTGCAGCGGCCTCGTTACAACATTTGGCCCAGGTATGTATTCTTGACAACTTATCATTTAAGTTTACAACAGCGAATTTTGTCAATGTTCCTTGAAAACGTAACACTGTGGAGAGCACATGGAAATAATAAATGAAAAGCGATAGTTTACTTTTGGTTGAAATGGCTCTAAGCACTGTGGGATTTAACATCTGAGGCCATCAGTCCCCTAGACTTTGAATTACATAGACCTAACTAACCTAAGGACATCACACGCCATCCATGGAAGAGGCAGGATTCGAACCTGCGACCGTAGCAGCAGCGCGGTTCCAGACTGAAGCACCTAGAACAGCTCGGCCACAGCGGCCGGAGTCTGCTTTCGTTCTACAGTATATACTGTAGAACAAAAGCAAACTAGCGCTTTTCATATATTATAATGTTGTTCTACCAAGAAGTGACGAAAGATTCAGTTAGTACATGGAAATGGTAACTGAGCGATAACAATCAATAAATCGGATGTTTCAAGCTAAAATCATTGTAATATTCTGAGGAAGGAGATATTTCATTCGCATTTCATTAGTGACGAATAGTGGCTGGCTGTACGCCAGTAACCACAGGGAGACGGTTAAGCTGTGGTCACGAACCATTGTACACAACAGGGATTAGGTTCACCAGATCTATTTCGTACATCTTACTGCTAAGTTAGGTCATTCTTATTCTGTGTTGGCACTTACTACCTGTATGAGAAGGTAGTAAGCCTTTAGGAAGGAAGTGAGTTGTTTTATTGTCAAACAGTTCAGTACAATTCAATTCTCAATTTACCTGTTAAGAGTATACATTGTATGGATGTAGTCAATTCATATCAAAACCTAGGTACATTAAAATCTCTTATTTTTAGGATTTTTACAAACTCTGGTGTCCATCCACGGTATCCTTACAGCACTGCGGTACGTCGAAGATATTTTACCTTCTTCTTGGCAAGCCATCCTGCGGTTACATTTCAGCAAGACAATGCAAACCGGCACACGCCGAGAGTCTCTACTCCTTGTGTTTGTGCTTACCGAACCCTACCTTGGCCAGCAAGCTCGCCAGATCTCTCCACAATTGAAAATGTCTGGAGCGTTATACACTCCTGGAAATTGAAATAAGAACACCGTGAATTCATTGTCCCAGGAAGGGGAAACTTTATTGACACATTCCTGGGGTGAGATACATCACATGATCACACTGACAGAACCACAGTCACATAGACACAGGCAACAGAGCATGCACAATGTCGGCACTAGTACAGTGTATATCCACCTTTCGCAGCAATGCAGGCTGATATTCTCCCATGGAGACGATCGTAGAGATGCTGGATGTAGTCCTGTGGAGCGGCTTGCCATGCCATTTCCACCTGGCGCCTCAGTTGGACCGGCGTTCGTGCTGGACGTGCAGACCGCGTGAGACGACGCTTCATCCAGTCCCAAACATGCTCAATGGGGGACAGATCCGGAGATCTTGCTGGCCAGGGTAGTTGACTTACACCTTCTAGAGCACGTTGGGTGGCACGGGATACATGCGGATGTGCATTGTCCTGTTGGAACAGCAAGTTCCCTTGCCGGTCTAGGAATGGTAGAACGATGGGTTCGATGACGGTATGGATGTACCGTGCACTATTCAGTGTCCCCTCGACGATCACCAGTGGTGTACGGCCAGTGTAGGAGATCGCTCCCCACACCATGATGCCGGGTGTTGGCCCTGTGTGCCTCGGTCGTATGCAGTCCTGATTGTGGCGCTCACCTGCACGGCGCCAAACACGCATACGACCATCATTGGCACCAAGGCAGAAGCAACTCTCATCGCTGAAGACGACAAGTCTCCATTCGTCCCTCCATTCACGCCTGTCGCGACACCACTGGAGGCGGGCTGCACGATGTTGGGGCGTGAGCGGAAGACGGCCTAACGGTGTGCGGGACCGTAGCCCAGCTTCATGGAGACGGTTGCGAATGGTCCTCGCCGATACCCCAGGAGCAACAGTGTCCCTAATTTGCTGGGAAGTGGCGGTGCGGTCCCCTACGGCACTGCGTAGGATCCTACGGTCTTGGCGTGCATCCGTGCGTCGCTGCGGTCCGGTCCCAGGTCGACGGGCACGTGCACCTTCCGCCGACCACTGGCGACAACATCGATGTACTGTGGAGACCTCACGCCCCACGTGTTGAGCAATTGGGCGGTACGTCCACCCGGCCTCCCGCATGCCCACTATACGCCCTCGCTCAAAGTCCGTCAACTGCACATACGGTTCACGTCCACGCTGTCGCGGCATGCTACCAGTGTTAAAGACTGCGATGGAGCTCCGTATGCCACGGCAAACTGGCTGACACTGACGGCGGCGGTGCACAAATGCTGCGCAGCTAGCGCCATTCGACGGCCAACACCGCGGTTCCTGGTGTGTCCGCTGTGCCGTGCGTGTGATCATTGCTTGTAGAGCCCTCTCGCAGTGTCCGGAGCAAGTATGGTGGGTCTGACACACCGGTGTCAATGTGTTCTTTTTTCCATTTCCAGGAGTGTAGGTACGGCCCTCTGACCATCTCGGGGTTTGACTATGTAACGCGCCAACTAAGATTTTGGCACGATATCCCTCACAACGATAGCCAACAACCCCAACAACCCTGTCAATCACTTTGTGGTATCGATAGCTAGGATGCTACGGCGTAGCTGCCAGTTAAGTTGGCACTACGGCAGACGACGACAGCGCCCTCTAGCAGGCGCTGTTCAGCTCTACGACCACCACTGTAGACTCAGCCCATTTCATCGACAGCAGACGCCGGAAACATCGCTTAAAGTACAGTGTGTGTTGGCTTGCTACTGAGACCTTGTACTACTCACGACGGGATGTACGCAAAGTTATGTAACCATTTATAACTTGTTTTTGCCTGTAGTAAACATCTAATATTTTAATAGCAGTACCGAAGTGCTTGTCCCCTCCTGCTTCTACTCGCTTTCTTCATTCGGCCTACCCTTCAGTGTGCAGGAGCAGATCCATGCGCCGCCTTCCAGGCGGAATACAAAAGTTGGCGACGAGGCTATTTTTTTCCTATCATTTCCTTTTTTGCTCGGTACTGCTTTAGCTTTATTTCCCCGTGTGGCCGTGTGGGTGTATGACTGCTTCCCCCAGTTTCTATAAGACTTTCATTTGTGTAAACCACGGCTTCGCCAAAGGAACAGGCTTCGCTGTCCGGTCTTGTACGTTTTCAGGCTCAGCAAATGACGCAGCTGCTTGCTGCCGTAAACTGACTGGTCACACTACAAACCGCAGCTACTTCGGCGCCTCCGACGCCACCACCTGTACTGACACCGTCGCCGACGTCACCGTCATTTCGTGCCTTCAATCCTGACGTTTAACGCTGGCCGGAATACATCGCCCAGCTCGAGGCACACTTCACAGCATACAACGCACCAGGCGCAGGACGGCTTACCTTTTTCATTGCCAACGCGGATGTTGTGTTTTACCGTGTGCTCGTGAAATTGTTTCCCACCGCCCGCCCAGAAACTAAAACTTAACATGAAGTGATTGATGCTTTGAACTCCCACTTCCGTGACAGTGTAAATGTGGCAGCTGCACGCTACAAATTCTTTCGTCTCCGGCGTGGCCCTACTCAGTCGAATAAATCTTGGTTAGCGGACCTACAGGGACTAACTTCTGACCGACTTTAATTGCTCATGTGGACGCTCATATGCGGTTAGAGACGCTATTGCACTGAATGTGGCGGATCACCGCATCCGCGAGCAAATCCTCAGACCTAATAACCCGTCTTTGCAGGAAGTGGTGGACGTGCTAGACAGACTAAATACACGAGACATGGCTACTCCCGCATACGACGTGGCCCCGGGTGTGTGTACCGGTAGCGCGGCACAACACGTGCCCTCCCGCCCGGTCAGCCGCACCGCGCCACTCGCGCGCACGTAAACACGTTTCAAGCCAGGCACCCACTAAGAAACTGAAATCATGTCCGAGCTGCTTTCGTGCCCATCCACGGGACAGTTGCCCATACCATCACGCACAGTGTTGTTTTTGAAATAAGGAAGGACACGAGCAAGCTGTGTGTAGTAAGAGACACTCTCATTCACAACTTGTCTCCCATTCGCGTGACACGCGTGGGCGCCACCACGACGGCAACCGCCATGATCATGATTCACGTCAGCCCGTGGACGTTAATGCCATTTATTCGCCGGCCGAAGTGGCCGTCCGGTTAAAGGCGCTGCAGTCTGGAACCGCAAGACCGCTACGGTCGCAGGTTCGAATCCTGCCTCGGGCATGGATGTTTGTGATGTCCTTAGGTTAGTCAGGTTTAACTAGTTCTAAGTTCTAGGGGACTAATGACCTCAGCAGTTGAGTCCCATAGTGCTCAGAGCCATGCCATTTATTCAAAGCCTTCTGCTTCACATGCTTTAACAGCTCGTCGTGTGCATAAAGTTTTGCCACACACTTCCTCTCGCATTCAGCGCGATGCGAGGAAACTTTTTGTGACTTTAAACATTTGTGGACGTTCGGTTCTCATGCAGCTGGACACTGGTGCGTCAGTTTCTTTACCAACGTTTGACTGGCTTGGTTCGCCCCCACTGCGTCGTTCGTATTCCACGCTGACTGCACTTACTGGACAGGAAATCTCGGTGCTCGGCGTGTGTAGTTTGCAAGCCACGTATGGTGCAACGACACGTACAATGTCTTCCATGTCCTCTTCTCTAGTGATGCTACGAACATTTTTGGCATGGACGCATTTGAACTTTTTGGCCTCGCAATTCAGGACAATGTACTTTGCTACTTTGCATCAACGCTAGTGACCGTGCAGACAGTGTTGCCGCACTCTGCGATGATTTTGCTGAACTCTTTTCTGATGGCCTCGGTTGCGCCGCCGACTTCGCAGCGCATGTTGTAGTCGGACAATAATATGCCTAATTTTCGGCACGCACACCCGGTACCGCACGCACTGTGCGACGCCGTAGCTGCTGAACTTACACATTTGTTAGACAGTGGTGTCATTGAACCTGTTTCTACTTCGCCTATAGTGTGTGAAGAAACCAAACGGTCATCCCCGTCTTTGTGCTGACTCTGTCTACAGTAAATCCCCAGACAGTGGTAAGCTACATTTCCTGTACCGCGTCCTGAAGACATTTTTGATAAGCTTGGTGCGGGATGTTTCTTTTCCACGATTGACTTGCGGGACGCATACTTTCACATTCCGCTCGACGAACATTCGCAGCGCTATTTTGTGATCAACACCCACCTTGGCTTCTTCAAGTTTCGCCGCCTTCCGTTCGGTTTTGCTTCGGCTCCCGCTATTTTTCAGTCATATTTGCAGCAGTTGTGCCACTGTCCCTGGTTCAAATTATCTGGACGATATAGTTGTATCAGTTCGCACACCTGACGAACATTTGCAGAATTTGCGTGCCTTTACTGTAGTTTTGCAGGCAGGACTAAAGTGTAACAGACAAGTGCAATTTTTTTCAAACTGAGATTCAGTATTTAGGACATACGATTAAAGGACAGGGTATCCACCCCTCGCCGTCACATCTCAGTGCGATTAGACTTGTCAGCACCCAGGAACTTGAAAGAACTTCAGTCGATGTTGGGCGAAATTACATATTATATTCGGTTTATACCAAATGAAGTGCAGATTGCAGCGCCTTTGCATCGCCTTCGGCGTAAGAACGTTCCTATTGTTTAGTCTTCGGAATGTTACACTGATTTCCACAAGCTCAAATCCGCTTTGTTGAGGGATCGCTGTTCGATTCCTTTCGATCCCTCCAAACCAGTTGTTTTGGCTGTCGATGCATCTTCTCACGGCATCGCAGTTCTCTCGCACCACATTAATTCTGTCGATCGCCCGATCGCATTTGCGTCTAAGTTGCTCAATTCTGCCGGCCGAAGTGGCCGTGCGGTTAAAGGCGCTGCAGTCTGGAACCGCAAGACCGCTACGGTCGCAGGTTCGAATCCTGCCTCGGGCATGGATGTTTGTGATGTCCTTAGGTTAGTTAGGTTTAACTAGTTCTAAGTTCTAGGGGACTAATGACCTCAGCAGTTGAGTCCCATAGTGCTCAGAGCCATTTTTTTGCTCAATTCTGCCCAGCAAAACTATTCTCAAATCGAGAAAGAAGCTTTAGCTATTGTCTATGGAGTGACTAAGTTTCATGATTTTCTTGTACGGTCGCAAGTTCTATTTGGTCACCGACCATAAGCCTTTGACGCAGTTGTTCCACCTGTCAAAGCCAGTTCCGGCCCGTACGGCACAGAAATTGCAACTCTGGTCTTTGTTTTGTGTAACTACAATTACTAAATCTTGTATTGGCCTACGGCCCACCATAGCATTGCTGATGCTTTGTCTCGTCTGCCTATTGGTCCTGACGAAGTGTTTGATTCTTCCAAATTGTCATGCATGTTTATTGATTCGCAAGATAAGGAATTAGCCGATGGTTTTCCGGTGGATTTTCGTCGCATTGCTTCCGCGACAGCCGCCGATGCTTCTTTGCAGATTCTTTTGCAGTATATTGGTACTCAATGGCCTCAATCTGTTACGCAGATTCGTGATCCACTTGTTCGACTTCACTTTGCGCAACGTTACAACTTGTCCGTACACCACGGTGTTACCTTGTTACGAACTGACAATGATCAGTCTCGTGTGGTTGTACCTGGTTCGTTGCAGCCGGAAATCCTCCGTTTACTGCACGCTGGTCATTGGGGTATAGTGTGGACGAAGCAATTAGCGCGTCGTCACTGCACTTGCGTCGTCACTGCTACACACTGTCGCTCTTGCGCGGAGCATCAATCTGCTCCCCACCAGCGCTTCTTTGCGTGGCCAACTCCTGCTGCGCCTTGGCAGCGCATTCATTGATTTTGTGGGTCCTTTCTGGGACACGGGGTGGTTCATATTGATGCGTACAGTAACTTTCCTTTTGTTGTACCTATATCTTCTACATCTGCCAGTACTATTCGGTCTTTGACGTCTATTTTTTGCATTGAGGGCCTCCCTGAAGTTATTGGCCTCTAATTCGTGTCCTCGGAGTTTGAAGCGTTCTGTGCAGCTAATGGCATTCGCCATCTGACCTCAGCCCCGTTCCAACCCCAGTCGAAGGGCGAGGCTGAAAGTTTTGTACGTACATTTAAGTCACAGATGAGCAAGTTGCGCGCCACGCACTCTCGCGAGCGCGCGCTCTGGACTTTCCTTGCTTCATATCGCTCACAGCCGCACGGCACCCGTTCCCCAGCGGAATTGCTTCACGCCCGCGCCCATCGGTCGCTCCTGCAACTATTGCACCCGCCGCCGCGCGCTCCCGCTGCTTCGCCTCGTTCTGGCTTGGCGCCGCACGATTTGGTGTTCTATCGCGTTTTCTCTGCCAGGCAGTGCTGGGAGCAGGGGCTCATTCTTCGCCAGCTCGGCCGCGCCTTATTTGTCATTTCTGGTCCCTCCGGCACTGTCAACCGACACCGGAACCAGATCCGTTTGTCCCGTCCTCAGTTTTCTGCCGCTGGTTGTTTTCCGGCAGAACTGGAGGCTTCCGCCGCCTCAGGCGACGGCGCCTCCGCCGCTCGCACCTCCTCCGCGGGCGCGCCTGCCGTCGCCGCCGCTGCCGGTCCGGTCACCTGCACCGAACGGCCGCCTCACACAGCCGCCGCCACGGCCCCACCTCCGGCCGCCGCCGCCGCCGCCGTGTTCCTCCGCGGCGCCGAAACCGATGGACGCTGAGGCTGCCGTCACGCTGCCGCCGCCGCCGCCCATGGAGGTCGTTGGTCCGCCTCCTCATCCGAGCGTACCTAGTAGCAGTGCGCGGCCAGGGCAGGTTTTCCACGGGTCGTTTCCCTCGCCCCTCGCGAGCAATTCGGGGTCGCGGGTGGACAGCACGCCCCGGCAGTTCCGCTGCCCGCCCCCTCAGCTGCTCCGCCCCTGGGTCCCTCCACCCACCGTCGGAAGCCGTACTCGACGACGGTGCGTCGTTTCAGGGGGGAGGGATGTGGTATAGACAGCTTAGGATGCCACGGCGTAGCTGCCAGTTAAGTTGGCACTACGGCAGACGACGACAGCGCCCTCTAGCAGGCGCTGTTCAGCTCTACGACCACCACTGTAGACTCAGCCCATTTCATCGACAGCAGACGGCCTGGAACATCGCTTAAACAACAGTGTGTGTTGACTTGCTATTGAGACCTTGTACTACTCACGACGGGATGTACGCAAAGTTATGTAACCATTTATTAACCTGTTTTTGCCTGTAGTAAACATCTAATATCTTAATCGCAGTACTGAAGTGCTTGTCCCCTCCTGCTCCTACTCGCTTTCTTCATTCTGCCTACCCTTCAGTTTGCAGGAGCAGATCCACGCGCCGCCTTCCAGGCAGGATACAAAACACTTCCAGACGAGCTCACACACGGGCCATAGGTAAGCCCAAGCGTTATTGACGGGCTCAATTTGCGAAGCTCTTTCTTTTGCGTAAGTCATCCAGCTTTTCTGAAGTAGCAATCATTTGTTTGTCTGTACATGTACATCTCCCTGTTTCCGTCCCATGTGAATAAGTCTTTCGTAGTGCGTCCTTTTTTATTTTTCATTAAGTGTATTTCCCTGAATAGCTCTCATACTATGTGGGGAACTCCTTTCACTTTTTGTTAACCCATTTTATATTTGAAAGTTCTTTCTGCCGTACCTGTATTTCCCCAGAACATGACACCAGATCTAAACAAGCTGTTTATATTACCATAATAGGTACGCAACAATGGGTCAATGCATTGGTAGTTTTTCATTTAAGACGTCTAGACGCTTCTCCTATCTGAATTGCTCATCCAACCATGTGTGGAGTTTGTGCAATAGAGTAGTTTCCAACATATCAGTGATTTTTAATGAGGTCGTGTAATAGAACTACTAGAAACTGAATGTTCATTCTGTGATACTGCAGAAAGACTTAGCAGGAATGTAGCCATGATTGCTGGCTGCAGTGGTTATGAAAATCTTCAGTCGCAAGAAGACCGGGCTCCAGAGAGCCACGTGGCTCTAGTGACAGGGAAGGCCACCGTGTTCAAAATTTGGCTCTGGGGCATAGTACTGCATCTACAGCAGCAATTTGAGTAGCAGTTGGCACTGCAGTGACACAACGAACTGTTACAAATCTGTTACTTCAAGGAGAGCTCCGACCAAACGCCCTGTAGCGTGTAGTCCACTGAACCCATCCAGTGCCGTTTGCGAGTTTTGTGGTATCAAGTGAGGGTTCCTCTGAAGAAAGCCGGTGTGCCTCAGTGCCAGGTAAATGCCACGAGTTGGTCAGGAGGAGGGCAATTGAGGACCTTCAACCAACCTGTCTGATCCCAGACACATTGGACCTAAACCTGAAGTTATGGTCTGGGTTAGGATTTCACATGACAGTAGGAGCACTCTCGTGGTTAGCCCAGGCACCCTGACTGCAAATTTGCATGTGAGTCTGCTGATTCGATGCGTTGCGCTGCCATTTGTGAACAGTATTCCAGGGAATGTTTTCAAACAGGACAACGCTCGCCCACATACCGCTGTTGTAACACAATATGCTCTACGGAATGTCAACGTGTTGCCTCGAGCTGCTCGATCACCAGATCTCTTTCCTGTCGAGCATATATGGCACTTCATCGGTCACATCTCCAGTGAAACAGCGTCAACTGACCCTGTACTGACCGGCCAAGTGCAACAGGTGTGGATATCGATCCCATAAACTGTCAGCCAGCACCTGTTCAGCACAATGTACGAATGTCTGCATGCTTTCATTCAACATTCTGGCAGTTACACCGGTTGTAAATGTACCATTTGCAATGGCTTATCTTGCACTTACATTAACCTTTGACATTGCAAAGTTAATCACTTAAATATGTTACCTAGACAAATGTATTCGCGAAATTTCATTAGTTTACATTAATTACATTTTGGTGTAGCGATTTTTTCCACTAATGTATTTGTGGTTTCTGTTGCCTGTCAGAGATTAGTCTTGAACCATTTGAAGGCCTGTCCCCAGGCTACACCACAATTTTCATAAGTCATGGCTGGTTAGATCAGATACTTTGGATACACCTAAGAGAAGATCCCACAGCTTATTTCATTCATATCTAAGGCTTTTACGACCAACTTTGTGAAATGAAAGACTGATGTTTCTGTTGATCTGTCCTTCTTAAAGCAATGAATATTTATTTTTATTGTGGAAATCAGAACCCTATGAATTATTTTAGAAAAATCTGTTAATAGTGGCACTGTTGTACAACTGTTTCAGCTGTACTGTCCTTTTTGCAGAGTGACAGTATTATGAATGACTTGACTTTTAATGGATACATCTGTCCTCAAAGAAGTATTTATAAAGTCAGTTAGCTGGGAATCAATGTTGGTGGAACCAAGTGTGATTACCTTGTCTGGTATTGTCAGTACCACTACATATTTTATTTTTTAATTTGTTCATATTATTTCTCACCTCAGATTTTAGGCGACAGGTCACAGAAACACTGTCCGGTACTTCAATGTTTTTATTGTATAAATTGCACATACTTTTAATTATATTTGGTTTATGTTAACATAATGTTTATTAAATGTATTGAAAATATAGCCTTCCCCTTTCATATATCAATAATTGCTTAACCTTTTTCCTTCCTTTAAAATTTTCATAGAACTACTTCTTTATTTTCTGTAGTAGGGTTTCATTGTTGTATTCATTTTGGCATGTCTTTAGGTTTTTCAGAGTGATCGCTGATTTTTTAAATCTGTGGTGTTACCCATCTGTTTGACTTCTTACGGACTTTAATTCCTTTTAATGGGAATTCAGTTCTTAGCAATATTTATAATAAATGAAGAATGTTTCATACTTGTCGTGTACATCAGAAGGTAGTTCTGTCCTTTTTAGCATACCATTAAAAATCCACATTTTATCATATTTCTTATTGTTCTCAATCCTTTTAAAGGCATATGATCAGAAATCCGTATGTTACTTCAGTATTATAGTCACAATCTTGTTTATTGTTAAATATCCGATTAGCTTCTTTTTTTAAAATTGATGTTTATCTACCTATATCCTTTCCCTACAGCATATTCCATTGTCTGTAATGGGAGTGAATGTGAGTTTTATAAGGGTGGCCGGAATCTGTGGTCTGTTACAGCAGTTTTGCCAACTAATAGCAGTATAGGCGGAAAGGGAGAGAGTTTTAACTTTACCGTAGATTGGCAGAGGGTGCTGTGGTCCTTTTTGGTGTGGCTGCTTCCTCTCATCTTGAAAAGCGAGAGCAGCTATTGGTGTGAGGCTTTCTGCCACTGAGACCTGGCAAGAACAGATGTGCCTTTACGAACACTCTGTGGGTAGTTATTTGGATTTACTCTGTGTGTGATACTCACACATAATAATTTTCATTTCAGCTTTTTATATTTTAGAGGGGCATCATGCTAGTTGTTGTAGGGGTAATTTTGTGTATTTATTACGTTTTTGGTACGAAGTGCTCTGAGTGCGAGTTGGTCTGCTATCACATGGAGTGCAGTCCAAAGAAACTTTATTCTCACGTACCGCAATTGTATAAAACATAGCAATGAATTTTTGTATTCATGATTTGTATGTAGTTGAATGTTGGTGATTTTGTTCCGTCATGAATCCATATGACCAGTAGTAGGAATAAAGTTCCTTTCTTTCATTAGGCTTCAGTAAATACTTGTACCTACAAATGGCTCTGAGCACTATGCGACTCAACTTCTGAGGTCATCAGTCGCCTAGAACTTAGAACTAAGTAAACCTAACTAACCTAAGGACATCACACACATCCATGCCCGAGGCAGGATTCGAACCTGCGACCGTAGCGGTCACGCGGTTCCAGACTGAAGCGCCTTTAACCGCACGGCCACACCGGCCGGCACTTGTACCTACAGCGGTTATGTAATTTAAGTGTAAGTTTCCAGATTAGGTTGATTTATTTTCACGGGATGAACAGAATCTTTTAGCATACACAATGGGCACGTTTAGCAGTGTTACTTAGCGTGCATCGCAGTTCAGTTCTTTGCTAATTACTGAATAGATCTAAGCCAGTGATGGGATGGCGAGGCGCGGCGACTCGAGCGCATCGAGAATTTCTCGAGCCTCTAGTTCTCAAGCAATCTCGAGAAGCTCACGAGAAACGGCTCGGCGGCGTGTGCCGCTGCGCGCCAGTTGGCTGCGACAACATACCTGTAAGCCACGCCGCTGTTGTTTTATGACTTGAATGCCGCCGCTAGACAAACACGCTCACTGTGCTCGTAACTAGTATGTCTCAGGTTCGAGTAAAGTTGTTATTCAAATCAATATGGACACTCGAAAACGAACGTCATGGTGCTGGCAATACTTTACGGAGGATGGAGATTACGTTACTTGCAACATTTGTCGTAAAAATCAACGTAATGTATCAAAAAATACAACGAGCATGATTAGACATCTTAAACTGCACAATTCATCGAGCAATAAAACAGCGACGTCTGTGGATACAGAGGCCCATTCTTACAATAGTGCGAGGCAGACTAAATATCCAGGTACGTATGGTACAAAAGATGAATTCCGTGCAAAAGTTCGGATAGTGTCCGAAGCAGTCCGCCACGCTTAAAAAACATTCTTTAACCGTACTCCGATAATATACAACATACCCCAAAATCAAATCTGTAGTAACCTAGCTTTTGCACGATACGATATGTAATTTTATTGGACTAGTTTCGAGCATAACGTATCCCCTCGCAGGAGCACTGATCTAAATGGTTCAAATGGTTCTGAGCACTATGGGACTTAACATCTGAGGTCATCAGTCCCCTAGAACTTAGAACTAATTAAACCTAACTAACTTAAGGACATCACAACACATCCATGCCCGAGGCAGGATTCGAACCTGCGACCGTAGCGGTCGCGCGGTTCCAGACTGTAGCGCCTAGAACCGCTCGGCCACCCCTGCCTGCACACTGATCTAAATCTTACGTTTCTCTTCATAGAGGGAAGTTAACGGCAACAACAGCTAGATGAAGCACTAGTGGCCATGATAACAGACGATTTTCAACCGCTTTCAGTCGTCGAGGACACTGGCTTTCGACGTTTTGTTTCACTGTTGGACCCACAATACTCGATACCAAATCGAAAAAAGTTGCGCCTCGTGAATGAGGACGATTACCATAAACAGAAAGATGCTGTAAACTTTGCCGTGGAGTACTCTACTTGTGTTTCTTTAACGACCGATATTTGGACCTCACTCAATAGCGAGGCATATATTGCTGTAACTGGTCATTTCACTAACACTAATTGGTGGCTGAAAGCTTTAGCTCTCGAGACATTCCGTTTCCCGGAAAAGCATACAGCGCTAAATGTTAGTGATGCGTTAGATAACGTGATTTCAAAATGGAACATTGAAAACAAAGTTGTAAGCATCACAACTGACAACGCCAGTAACATGACGGCATCCGTACAACTTATTCACAGTGGCAACATACATATGCAACATGTGCCTTGTTTAGCCACACACACACAATCACACACACACACACACACACACACACACACACACACACACACACATCAATCTAGTTGTGAAAAGTTATTTGATCAGCCACAGTGAGCTCTGCATAATGCGGGAAAAGGCCAGAAAAATTGCCGGCTATTTTAAAACAAGTTGCAATGCTAATGAAAAATTCCATGAGATCCAGGATCAAATGAAAAAACGTGTTCATAAATTGAGTCAGGAAACCGAAACCCGATGGAACAGTACTTTTTATATGCTACAACGTCTATTGGAGCAAAAGGAATGCATTGCAGCCTGTTTATCAACTTTGTATTATAGTGTAGAGAACCTCACACCTGACGAGTGGCGAATTTTGAGCGAATGTTTATGTGTACTAGAGCCATTTGAAGTGGTAACAAGTGAAATTTCAACTGAAAACTAGGCCTATACCTCTCTTTCGAAAGCTATTCCAATAATCAGCTAATCATAACAGTATGCAATGGGAAGTGGGCTACCACGACAGCGCAAGAGCTACAGCAACATCTGCACAACTCATTAATAGCCCGGCTAGGAAGATAGAAACAAACGAAGTACATGCAGTTGCCACAGTTCTCGACCCAAGATTCAAAACGTTACCATTTACGAATCCCATTCATTCAAAACATGCCGTTGCAAGCCTAATTGCAGAGTGCACAGACGTGGTAGAGACCGTACGATCTACTCATTCGGCTGGTAACGACACTAGCCACGAGTACCATTTCGTACAAAACGCCAGAAGTTCCTTATGGGCTTCTTTCGATGTAGAGGTTTCCAATAAAAATCTAATGAAAAGCGGTTGCGATAGCATAGACCTGGACGTACAACGATATTTGGAAGAACCGTACCTACAAAGCACGGATAATCCTTTACACTACTGGAAAAAAAATGAAAAGTTACCCAGGTCTAGCTGTCGTGGCAAAAAAATATCTTGCAATACCTGCAACTTCTGTTCAGTGAAAGAATATTTCCGAAAACAGGACTACTTATAAACAAACAAAGAAGCAGACTAAAAGGCCAATTGGTTAACAAAATCATATTTCTAAACAAAAATCGAAGGCAGTGTAGCAATGGGATGTAAAAACGCCTTCTGCTGAACGACTTTTGTTTCTTTCTTTCTTCAGTAAGTAAACGCATTTACGCAGTTTCTATATATAAAAGGCCATATCACTTCTCTTTTACGTTTAAGCATGCATGCATACATGCAGAATGTACAAGGTAATTTATTTTATAAGAATGAAGCTTCTGTTTTATGCGAATTCTGTGCTTTGTTTCAAACAAAAATTCTATGATTTTTGTTTTATGAGACATATACTAATACTTCGGTACACATTAATAATGGTAGTACAGTTGATATCAATCATAGAAATTCACATAGTTTTCCGAGCACGTACGTACGACGAGTATGACCGTCGCGGCTCAGTGCTTCGTGTACTGAAGGTTTGCGCAATTTCTCAGAGAGCGCAGCACTGTCAACTTCTCGAGCGTACGCGAGAAATTCTCGAGAAATTGCCTTCGCGTCGCGCGTTTCTCGAGCGCGATCGTAGCCCATCGCTAGTCTAAGCTTGCAGAATAGGTAGCGGTAACCCCCTCGGGTCAGGATTGTTAGTGGACTCGGAAGCTGAACAGGTGAAGTGGTAACACTACTGGCGCAGAAGGCTGAGCTTGGTTTGGGTGCCTGTGATAAGCCTTAAGGCGTCAGTGAAACACCGTTGTCTGGAATCGTACTTATTTCTTGTAATTTACGGTAGGAATTTCCTTCTCTGGCACGGCAGAAGGTGCACTAATTCGCACGCTAACATGCGACCAGGAGTGTGGACTCAGAACTTCATTGGCTGCGGGCATTGTGCGGGTGGGGTGAGGACCCAGCAGCGGTGTCGTGCAGGTGGCCGCGGCAGGAGTCTGTAGGCGCCAACCTACTGCGGCTCACCAGCAGCTAGCGCTACCCACCCCGTGCTTCCTAGGACGGGCGTTCGCCTGAGTGGCATAAGTACAGGACCCGAGTCAGTAAACACCATACAGCCAGAGGTGGTACTGCATGCAGCCAGGGAGGCAGTGCACAGGTATCTCGCCCAACAGGTTGTAGGAGGTAGTTTGCAGTCACTTGTTAAGTCCCTTCACGAGGGGCAGGCCCAGGTTCATCCAGTCTTCTTCAACCATGGCGGCGGCCAGACAACAGTGCTGCTAAGTCCCACTGCAGCCAGCTGGCTGTGGTCTCGGAACTAAAGTCTTCTCTCGAAATCAGGCAGCAGATGTATATTTGCCACCCAAATTATCCTGTAACTAGCGAGATTGTCATTCTGCCAGAATCAGAGATACAGATCGGATGACCAGACACTCAGACTGAGGCTTCTGAAACAGTCGTATTTAAGCTGGACGTATCGTCTTCGCGGCTGCCGTTACTCTCATTTTGGCATCTTTATGCGTAGGTGTCAGCGGACTTGTCCCCACCGTGGTTTCTCAATTACTTCCAGTTACCCCGGTCTTCACACTTCCCGCCGTCCGGGGTGGCCGAGCGGTTCTAGGGACTACAGTCTGGAACCGCGCTACCGCTACGGTCGCAGGTTCGAATCCTGCCTCGGGCATGGATGTGTTTGATGTCCTTAGGTTAGTTAGGGGACTGATGACCTCAGAAGTTAAGTCCCATAGTGCTCAGAGCCATTTGAACCATTTTTTCACACTTTCCATCAGTGCTAGCATGCCTTGGGGAGGATAAGCCCGGAGGTTACGTGTTAGGGCTTCGTAGTGCAAGGCTCCCGGAATGGCTCGTAACGTGTCGTCATACTGCGCTGCTGCAATTCTTGATTACGTCTCGGCTCGGTGTGAAAATGTATCAAGAGCGGCTCTCCATCTTCTGCAACATTGCACTCTTTACGAACTCCAGATACTGGTTGTGGCTCACGGTATGAACCACACCAGATTCTCTGCCGTCTGTGCCAAGTGACGACTTTAAAAATTTATAACACATCGGGAAATGAATTTTATGCCAGTGAATAGAACGGATCTCGAATTTAGTTCGATGTGAAACTATAGAACGGATACCTACATGTGTGGAGTATTTTTCTTGTTTTTCGGATATGTAATTTAGTACATTTTTTGCGATTTGGTGCACGCTCAGGGTTGAGCCATGGCTTCTCTCCCGAGTAGGGTTGATTGCGGTTGTCAGTAGTGGAGAATCACCTTTATTTCTATTTCTATGATGAATCAGCGTGCATGTGATTACATTATTTCCTATCCTAAGCCTCTTGTTCTTTTGTTTGCCTATCCATGCCTTCCCCCGATCACATTAACCTGTTCAATGATACATATTGCCTGTAGGAAATTAACCATTCAATGTTCATACATTGGTAAATTCATTTTTATTTTAAATGGAGACCATGCATGTATATTGAGATGTATGGTGTATTTTATTTGTATATGTTCCGTCAGATCAACCACAACTGAAAATAAATCATTTGAACGGAGTACATAAAAGAAACCCTGGTATTATGTGTTACAATTCCATCGAATCCTTATGCATCACTAAATAATAAAATAGGTTTTTATGGGGGAAAGTAGATGTTATAGTCTGATTCTGCCATTGCATGATTTATGTGAAATGAGGTTTTCTGATGTACTTTTTAAGAAATATTATCAGGTTCAAATGAAGATATCTGACCACAGTAAAACAAATGTGATGTTAAATAAAGTCCGCAGCTCGTGGTCGTGCGGTAGCGTTCTCGCTTCCCGCGCCCGGGTTCCCGGGTTCGATTCCCGGCGGGGTCAGGGAATTTCTCTGCCTCGTGATGACTGGGTGTTGTGTGATGTCCTTAGGTTAGTTAGGTTTAAGTAGTTCTAAGTTCTAGGGGACTGATGACCATAGATGTTAAGTCCCATAGTGCTCAGAGCCATTTGAACCATTTTGTTAAATAAAAGTAAAGGGATTAAAGAAATAACTTCTTATACGGCGACGCAAACGAGTTTAGAAAGTTTAGGCAGGTGCATTTTATAGCGAGAGTAACCTTCAGCATGTTTTCACTTAAATGCCCCAGAATCCCCCAAAGACTTCGAGATTACTGGAGGAGTAGCAACAAGTCTGCTGTCCTACAGACAGCCGAGAGATCTCTGGGTGAATGAGAAGTCAGCATTATTACTACCTTGTGCTTAGCTACTAACTTTGACAGCAATACCCAACCAGAGCGTAAAGTACCATGATAAAGGCTGTCGAATACATTTAGATGTAGGCTGAGTATCAACTTTGTAAATAATGAACATTATAAATGACGGTTGTGAGAAACTAGTATTGTTTGTCCATTGTGATCAGACTCAAGAAGACACTGACTTCTTTTCGCTCTTGTCGTGGCTCCTGGTTTGGTAAGACGGGCGCCTGTGTCTGCAGCTACTTCTACAGCTACATAAACGCTTCTCATCTCGTCGCCCGGCGCAGGGCGAACCGTACCCTGAAGCGCCACTAGTCATTTCCTTTGCTGCTCCGCTTGCAGATGCAGCGAGAGAAAAACAGCCGTCTATATGGCTCCCAGTGAGCCCCAATTCTCGTATCGTATCGTCCAGGTCCTCACGCTAAATGTATGTTGTTGTTGTTGTAGAATCTTTTCCAAATCAGCTTCAAATTAATGTTCTCTACATTTTCTGAACAGCGTTCCTCTAAAAGAACGTCTTCCCTCACACTACTAATGCTGTATCCGCACATCACTGGTTTCTTTTTCCTGCTCACCTGCAGCAAATTACACTTTTCTACAATTAGAGCTAGCTGCCATTCATCGCACCAACCAGAAATTTTGTCTAAGTCATCTTGCATCCTCCTACAGTCATTCAACTTCGATACCTTCCCGAGCACCACAGTATCATCAGAAACCTCTACTATATGCTCGACCTTCCTTGACATTTAGTCTGCAGTGGGTCACCGTGACAAATGCTTTCCGGAAATCTAGAAATATGGAATTTGCCTGTTGCCCTTCATCCAAAGTTCGCAATATGTCATGTGAGAAAATAACGAGCTGAATTTTGCGCGGGCGACGCTTCTAAAACCATACTGATTCGTCTCCATAATCTCTTGGGTCTCAAGGAAATTTATTAAATTCGAACTGAGAACATGTCCAATTCTGTAGCAAACCGATGTTAAGAATATTGACATGTAATTTAGCGGGTCCTTCTTTTACCCTTCTCACATACAGGAGTCATTTGTGCTTTTTCTTTCCAGTCGCTTGGGACTTTGCACAGGGCGAGAGATTAGCGATAAATGCAAAGTAAGGAAGGAGCCAGTGCCATAGAGTACACTTTCTAAAAGCGAATTTTAATTCCATACGGACTTTGCCACTTATTTGCTTTCAACTTTTTCAGTTGTTTTGTACGCCAGGGACGCTTCCTGCTATGTCGTCCATATGGGAGTCTTATCGATGGTCAAATGACAGTATGTTTGTACGGTTCTCCTGTATGAACGATTTCTTAAACGCAAAATTCTATCTCTCTTCAGCTGACTCACCATACCGGTCAAGGAGAGACTGGATGGAAGCCTAAGATCCGCTTAGCAATTTTACTTAGGACCAGAATTTTCTCTACTTCTCGGCCAGATCGTTTGCTAAGGTATGACGGTAGTAACTTCGCGTATACATTTTTTCACAGAGGCAGAACTCTTTACTAACCTTTACCTGTCGTCATTTGCGCATTCTAGCCGACCGGTGTGGCCGAGTGGTTCTAGGCGCTTCAGTCTGGAACTGCGCGACCGCTACGGTCGCAGGTTCGAATCCTGCCTCGGGCATGGATGTGTGTGATGTCCTTAGGTTAGTTAGGTTTAAGTAGCTCTAAGTTCTAGGGGACTGGTGACCTCAGATGTTAAGTCCCATAGTGCTGAGAGCCATTTGAGCCACTTGCGCATTCTATTTTGAAGCGCGAGTGCAACAAACTTTGCTTCTTCGGTACTTTCTGAATTTCGTTGTTAAACCACAGTGGGTCTTTCCCGTGCGTAATCCCCTTACTCGGCACATACTTCCCCAGATCAAGATTTACAATCTGTTTAAACTTTGCCCTTAATTCCTTTACGTCTACCATAATGGAACTAAGTTATGTCCATTCATTGCCTAAGTGAGACTGCTCTTTCTAACAGAAACACTCTTCTAGTCTTCTTGACTCATTTATTAACTTTAGTAACCATAGTCGCTACGATGACATCATGATCACGAATCCCTGTCTCTATACTGATGCCATCGATAAGATACGGACTGTTTGTAGCTGCGAGTTCTAAGATTTCCGATGCATGTGGGCTGCCGAACTAGCTGTTCAAGACAGATTCCGGAAACGTGTTCAAAAGTACTTCGCAAGACTGTCTGTCCGTACTGCTGTAATGATTCCAAATGAGTCCCAGTCTATTCTCGGTAGATTGAAGTCGCCTCGGTCTAATATTGGATGATCTGGGCATTTACGCGGTACTGAGTGTAGACTGCCTTTCAAGGACTCTAGAACTGACAATGTGGAATTGTGGGGCGTGTAATAACATCCAACAATTAACTGGGTTTCACCTAGATACGTTATACATGACCAGATATCTTCACTGTCACAAGCAGCTTCGACCTCAATAGAGACAATATTTTTGTCAACTCCAGTCAACACTCTCCTTCCTGTGGCTCTAATCTGTCTTTCCGATACACGTTCCATGACTCGCTAAATGTCTGAGAGCTTTCCACTTCGAGTTTCAACCAGCTCTCGGTCCCAAGAATAATTTTAGGGCGAGAATTTTCCTGGAGGGCAGTAAAATCTGGAATTTAATTACGAATACTTCGCCAATTTGTTGAGAAAAGTTGGACTGTCGAAGTGGTTTTACTCTGAAAGCGGTCTGATTTCGCTATCCGCGTATCGGCTGGCGAGTGTTCATCAGAGTACTTCAAACTACAACCTAGCCTAAAAGACCCCCACGAGCATTCGACAAGTCATCTGCTAGCCAAATAGCTGCTTCCTTTGTGTAGTGCATCCCTAATATATCAAGGGGAGTCCTACAACTCCCCACCAGATGCTGAAGATCCAGATATTTGCACCTAGACCGTCGCAGAATCAATGAAGCCTCTCCCTCCACTCGCCCCCAAACCAAAGGTCCCCAATCAATCCTGGGAACAACGCTCAAATTGTGAGCGCTGCCTGCATCCCGCGAGCGAGGCCAGCAGTCTTCACCTCCTCCTCCAGCCGCCTGTATGGACTGAAGATGGCTTCAGGTGCCGACGCGAGCTGTAACTTGCACACTATTGCTCCCAGCACGCTCGATCATCAAAGGTGAGGCGTCCTCCACATCTCACACGAAGTCCCTCGGCAGATATACCGAGTGCACACTGTCTTTCTTTCCAGTCATGAAAGCTACCTGCATAAGGGGTTCCATGACGCGCCTAACGTTGGAGCTCCCAATAACTAGCAAACCTCTCCGCCGAGTGCCTGATTAGACCCTGTTGAAGAAAAAGCCAACTTTTCACTGAAGGGAGATGAGGCGATTGCCTGAATTTATACTTGCAGGTAAAATCGCGTACCTCTTAAATAGAAAAACAGGCACGAAATGTAAGACATATACTACGAAGCAAACACAGGAAAATGTAAATACGTAACTTGCCGCTCTGGAGATGTGTATCAGCGAACAGCTGGGGCCCGACTGAATGGTTTGCTAAACGAGAGGACGCTAGAGTTCAAAACAAAGTAAATGAGCAACTATTGTGTTCCATACTGAATGAATTTATTCGTATAAAATTCGAGATTAAACCTATTAAACAGAAAAACACGCACGAAATTTAAGAAATATACTCGGAGGAAAACACATGAAAAGTTTTGCCGCTCTGGAGATGTCTCTCTGCAACTCTCGGGGTGCTTAAGTTGTATACCAGCATGTCTATACCGATTCTAACTCATATCTAACCACCCCCATGAACCACAGACTTCGCTGTTGGCAGGAAGACTTGCGCGCCTCAGCGATACAGGTAGCGCATCCGCAACGGAGGGGTATCTGTTGAGAAGCCGGACAAACGTGTGGTTTTTGAGGAGCGGTAGCACTCCTGTCGGTAGTTGCAGGGGCAACAATCTGAATGATTGACTGATCTGACCTTATAACATCAATCAAAATGGCCTTGCTTTGCTGGTACTGCGAACCCCTGGAACCAAGGCGAAACTGCACCCGTAATTTTTCCCGAGGGTATGCAGCTCTGCTGTGTCGTTAAACGATGGCAGCGTCACTTCAGCTAAAATATTATGCAGATAGACCAATCTCCTTTTCAGATCTCCGGGCAGGAGGAATTACTCAGGAGGTGGTCGTCATCAGGAGAAACAAAACTGGCGTTATATAGATCAGAGAGTAAATTTGTTAGATCCCTTAGTCGGGTAGGAAGGCTAGAAAATTTCAAAAGGGAAATGCATAGGTTATAGTTAAAAATAGCCGGAAACAGGACTTCTGGTTAGGTGAATACAGATGTATAAATACGAAACTAAACTAGGATAATGCAGGAGTACGTCTGATAATGAATAAGAAAATAGCGATATGGATAAGCAACTATGAGCAACATAGTGAACACATTATTCTAGCCAAGGAAGACGCGAACCCAACACCCAGCACAGTAGTACTTTTTATATGACAACTAGCTCCGCAAATGATGAAGAAACAGAAGAAATGTTTAGTGAGACTTAGACATTAATCAAATACTTAAGTGAGACGAAAACTTAATTGAGAAGGGGGAATGCAATTCGATAGCAGGAAAAGGAACAGAAGGAAAAACAATAGGTGAATAAGGACTAGGGAAATGAACGAAAGAGAAAGCAGTCTGTTCGAATTTTTCACTGACAAGGGAACCTCCCCATCGCACCCCCCTCAGATTTAGTTATAAGTTGCCACAGTGGATAGGCCTTGAAAAACTGAAAACAGATCAATTGCGAAAACAGGAAGAAGTTGTGTGGAACTGTGAAAAAATAAGCAAAATATACAAACTGAGTAGTTCATGGGAAGATAGGCACCGTCAAGGACACTCGGAACGCAGGAGCGCCGTGGTCTCGTGGTAACGTGAGCAGCTGCGGAACGAATGGTCCTTGGTTCGAATCTTCCATCGAATGAAAAGTTTAATTTTTTATTTTCAGTTTATGTGACAAACTCTTATGTTTTCATCACTTTTTTGGGAGTGATTATCACATCCACAAGAAAACCTAAATCGGGCAAGATAGAAGAATCTTTTTACCCCTTCGCCAAGTGTACAAGTTAGGTGGGTCGGCAACATATTCCTGTCATGCGATGCACATGCCGTCACAGTTTCGTATAGAATATATCAGATGTGTTTTCCTGTGGAGGAATCGGTTGACCTATGACCTGGCGATCAAATGTTTTCGGTTCCCATTGGAGAGGCACGTCCTTTCGTCTACTAATCGCACGGTTTTGCGATGCGGTCGCAAAACACAGACACTAAACTTATTACAGTGAACAAAGACGTCAATGAACGAACGGACAGATAATAGCTATGCAAAATTAAAGAAAATAAAATTTTCACTCGAGGGAAGACTTGAACCAAGGACCTCTAGTTCAGCAGTTGCTCACGCTACCACGGGACTACGACGCTCCTGAGCTCAGTTTGTCCATGATGTTGCCTATACGACCCGTGGACTAATCAGTTTGTATATTTTGCTTATTTTTTCACAGTTCCACACAACTTCTTCCTGTTTTCTCAATTGATCTGTGTTCAGTTTATCAAGGCCTATCCACTGTGCCAACTTATAACTAAATCTGAGGGGGGTGCGATGGGGAGGTTCCCTTGTGAGTATAATTTTTATTGCTAACACTTGGTTTAAGAATCATGAAACACGCTTCTATACATGGAAGAGACCTGAAGACACAAGAAAGTTTCAGATTCATTGTATAATGGTAAGACACAGATTTCGGAACCAGATTTTAAACTGTGAGAAATTTCCCGTGACAGATGTGGACTCTGACCGCACTTTATTGGTTATGACCGGTAGATTGAAACTGAAGAAACTGAAAAAAGGTAGGAAATTAAGTAGATGGGACCAGGATCAGTTGGAAGAACCAGAGGTTTTTTGGAGTTCCAGTGGGAGCATCGGGCAGTGGTTGACAAGAACAGGAGAAAGGAATACAGTAGAAGACGAATGATTACCCTTGAGAGATGAAATAGTAAAACATCCTTCGATGACACAGGAGATATTGAATGTAACTGACGAAAAGAGAAAATATAAAAATGCAATAAATGAAGCAGGCGAAATTTCTAAAAAATGAGAGTGACAGGAAGCGCAATATGTCCAGACAGGAGTGGCTAGAGGACAAACGTAGCGATTTAGAACCAAATTTCACTAGAGGAAAGATAGATATCGTCTGTAGGAAAATTAAAGAGACCGTTTGAGAAAAGAGAAGCAGCTGCATGAATATCAAGAGCTCAGATGGAAGACCACTCCTAAGCAAAGAAGGCAAATTGAAAGGTGAAAGGAGTATACAGGGGGTCTATACAAGGGACACGTACTTGAAGGAAATACTATAGAAGTGGAAGACGGCTTAGATGAAGATGAGATGAGAGATATGATACTTCGAGAAAAATTTGACTAAGCAGTGAAAGACCCAAGTCGAAGCTACGTCACGGTGGTAGACGACATTCCGTCAGAACCAGTGACAGCCTTGGGAGAAACACACATGACAAAACTTTTCCATCTGGTGAGCAAGACGTATAAGACAGGTGAAATACCCTCAGACTTGGAGAAGAATATAATAATTCCAATTCCAAAGAGAGCAGTTGCTGACAGGTGTGACATCACCGAACTGTCAGTTCAGCAACTCGTGGTTGGAAAATACTATCATGAATTCTTTACTGAAGAATGAAAAAAACTGGTAGAACACGACCTCGGAGAAGATCAGTTTGGATTTCAGAGAAATGAGGCAGTATTGACCCTACGACTTACCTTAGAAGATAAGGAAATGCCAATATACAGCACTTGTAGATTTAGGGAAAGCTTTTGGAATGTTGAATGGATTACTCTCTTCGAACTTCTGAAGGTAGCAGGAGTAAAATAAGTGTAGCAAACGGCTACTTCCAACTTGTTCAGATACAAGATGGCAATTATAAGAGTCGAGACGCATGAAGTAGAAGCAATAGTTGACAAGAAAGTGGGACAGACAAGGCTGTTATTCAGTTTGTACATTCAACAAGCAGTAAACGAAACCAAAGAAAAAATTGGATTAGGAATGGAAAAGAAATAAAAATCTTAAGGTGTGCTGATGACACTGTAATTCTGTCAGAGACAGTAAAATACCTGGGAGTGCATTTTATCGGAATGGACGGTGTCTTGAAAGGAGGATATAAAATGAACATCAGCAAAACCAAGAGAAGCATAGTGGAAGGAACGTAGTCGAATTAAATCAGGTGATGCTGAGGGCATTAGGTTAGGAAACGAAGCACTTAAAGTAGCAAATAGATTTTGCTATTTGGGCAGCAAAGTAACTGAAGATGACCGAAATAGGCTGGATAAAAAATGTAAACTGGCAATGGCAAAAAAACCGTTTCTCAGGAAGAGAAATTTGTTAACATCAAATTTAGGCTTAAGCGTTAGGAAGTCTTCTGTGAAGGTCCTTGCCTGGAATGTAGCCATATATGGGAGTGAAAATGGATGATAAACATTATAAACAAAAAGTGCATGGAAGGTTTTGACGTTTGGTGCTATGAAGAATGCTAAAGATTAGACAGGTAGATCACATAACTAATGATGAGGTACTGAATAGAAATCGGGAGACAAGAAATTTACGACACAACTTGACTACAAAAAGGAATCGGACACATTCTGAGACACCAAGGAATCACCAGTTTTCGGAGGATAAAAACCGTAGAGGGAGACCAAGGGATGAATACAGTAAGCATATTCAGAAGGATGTAGGCTGCAGTAGGTACTGGGAGATGAAGAAGCTTGCACAGGATAGAGTAGCATGGAGAACTGCATCAAACCAGTCTCTGGACTGAAGGCCATAACAACATATAACTATATATTTGAGTGATTTTCTGATTTTTCTGCAGCTTCTGTTATCTTTCTGATGAACGGTATTTCTCTTTAGATTTTAAATTTAATTTCGTTGATCTTATGCCTGTTACACAGGGTGATACTGGTATTATGTTACAAGCTTTCAAGGATGATGGTGCAGGGAAACTGTGTCAATTTCAGGCAAGGGTTCCGTGGTCTGGAAAGGACTCAGTCGAAGGTATAACCGAAAATCGTTCTGATACCTCAGACAGTGGAAAACATTCATCGCTACCGTTCTTGCTAAGACTGTAGGGTAGGCAACCTTCAGGTGTTGGTAAAATAAATGTCGTGTAGACCGTTCGCCGGGTGCAAGTCTTTCGATTTGACGCCACTTCGGCGACTGGCGCGCCGATGGGGATGAAATGATGATGATTAGGACAACACAACACCCAGTCCCTGAGCGGAGAAAGTCTCCGAGCAAGCCGGGAATCGAACCCGGGCCCTTGAATTGACATTCTGTCGCGCTGACCTTTTTTTTTTTTTTTTTCATTTTGTTCATTGTTGATCGTTGTGTTCGGTCGTTGTAGACGTCGCAAGACATCCTGTTCAAGTTCGGTGGTTGATCCTTCCACTCAGTTTTTTATTGCAGAGACCAACCGGCTCTCTGGCCGAACACGCTGAGCTACCGTGCCGGCACCATTCAGCTACCGGAGGTGGAGTTGGTAGTATGGTCCAAAACAAAGAAAACAGTCTAGTAAACATGAGCTCTACAATGCATACTTTAACCCTTTCACTGTCCCAGAAGCTAACCGTTTCAATGCTCGAAGTGTATACATGCGACTTTCTATGAGAAATATTCACAGTGGTTCCCTGCTACAGTCGTACAGATACGCAAAACGTCTACCACCCGCCAGCGAGTCGGCGATGATTACTCAACACGTATGCTGTGGAATTGTTGGCATACTGGGAATTACCTGAACGACTTGTTGAATGCTGAATTCTCTTTAGAGGTGTTTGGTATCGTAACATTACCTAGTCTATGTGCTATGCTTTCCGTGTTATCCAACACAATGACACGACGTTACCATCTGGTTACATAAGATGAGCTACTGAGTCTTCTAAATCAAAGTGAGGACTTCACCATGCCTAAACCAGCTGATTATGGCTGGACAGACAGTGATTCTATAAGTCTGTAGGTAAAGCCATCGCCACAAACACGCAAACTATTAGGGAACCAGCAGACGCTGAACCAGTAAATGCAGATCCATATTTTGGTATTGCCATCGCTTCTTCCTCCGATTCCGAAGAAGACCCTGATCATACGCCTTACGCGTCTGCTAAAAGACACAAAACAGACGATTTTAAATGGAAAAACTTTGACTTGGACACCAAAGTGTATAATTTCCACAAGAGTCATTCCGCTTACAAAACTGTCGATTTAGGTGATTCTTCTACTGTATATGAGTGCCTCCAATTTTTTTTTTAGTCAACCACTTGTAAACTACATAGCTGAACCATGTAACTTACGGTTCGGGCATCTTTGCAACGCCGCCATTGAAGAATCAAGACCATGACCTTGGAAAAACACAAATAGTGATGAAATTTTTATTGTTTTCTTGTTGTAAAATTTCTGATGGTTCAAATGAGATGAAATAAACATTTTCTGGACCAGTGTTCTATTCCTACCTACTCCAAAGTTACTGGACCAGTGATCTATTACTACCTACTCCAATGTTTGCACAAATGATACCAAAAGACAGGTACCTTCTGTTACTGAGAATGTTACGCTTCCTTGGTGAGGTTCCTGGAGATGACAAAATCTTGAAAATTAGGTGAATTGTGCATTATCTAAGAAAAGCATTTCCAGATGCTTTTCATCCTTTTAAAAATTTGTGCATTGACGAAACTTTAGTTCTCTACAAAGGTCATCTAATTTTCAAAGAGTACATTCCATCCAAACGCCACAGATTCGGCGTAAAGTTTTTCGTGTTGTGTATTCTTGACTTCATTATTTATGTGGATGCAAGAGCGGACTAAAAAAAGAAACTGATTTGGTGTTAATGTTGGAATATATACAAGCATTGTTCTTACTTTACTGGAACAATACCCTGGTATAGGTCATACACTGTATGTTGACAATTTATACACTAGCATGGCGATATTTTCTTATTTGCATGACACAGTGACTAATGCTTGTGAAACCGTGAGCAAAAACCATAAAGGCGTGCCTCCTTTACCAAAGAAACTAAAACAGGTGAGATCGAGTTTATGTCAAAAGACAAACTTCTTTAAGTGGTAGGACAAACGGGAAGAGAGGTCCCTTTCAACTGTTCATAAAAGCGAAGGTATAGCGAATGACAAAACTGACAGAAGCACAAATGAAGCAAAGTAAAGAAATAAAAATACTTTTACCGTAAGCTACAACGAGAATATGTTTGTGCAAACCATGCCAAGAGATAGGTACCTCCAGTCACCAGTAACGTTAATAACAAGGAGGACTGTAGCGACATGAGTAGACTGTGTATAAAAAACTGTAAACTGGGATGAAAAAGTATTTCTTCGTTTTGTGGACATGTCTCAGCTGAACGCGCATGCGTTACATAAAACTGAAAAGGGAAGGAATATTTCATTATCTGATTTTCAGCAGAAACTGACCAAGAAGAGGCTAGAGATTCACCACAGACCGTAAACAGATGGCTGTCTTGGAAGGAGATCGTCTCACGGCGATGATCTCTTACGCCTAAGCGAGCGCCCATTTATCTCTCTAATCCCAGAAATATCATCGTTGATAAAGAACGTCCGTCCTCAGAGACCAAAAACAGGAAAAGTTAACGTAATATTGGTAAACTGCAGTAGTATCCAGGGCAAGGTTCCTGAATTAGTATCTCTTATTGAAGGAAATAGTGCGCATATAGTATTAGGAACGGAAAGTTGGTTAAAACCGGAAGTGAACAGTAACGAAATCCTAGACACAGAATGGAATATATACCGCAAGGATAGGATAAACGCCAATGGTGGAGGAGTATTTATAGCAGTAAAGAATTCAATAATATCCAGTGAAGTTATTAGCGAATGCGAATGTGAAATAATCTGGGTTAAGTTATCAAAGGTGGGTCAGATATGATAGTCGGATGCTTCTATAGACCACCTGCATCAGCAACCGTAGTAGTTGAGCGCCTCAGAGAGAACCTGCAGAACGTCGTGAAGAAGTTTCGTGATCATACTATTGTAATAGGGGGAGACTTCAATCTACCAGGTATAGAATGGGATAGTCACACAATCAGAACTGGAGCCAGGGACAGAGACTCTTGTGACATTATCCTGACTGCCTTGTCCGAGAATTACTTCGAGCAGATAGTTAGAGAACCAACTCGTGAAGCTAACGTTTTAGACCTCATAGCAACAAATAGACCGGAACTTTTCGACTCCGTGAATGTAGAAGAGGGTATCAGTGATCATAAGTCAGTGGTTGCATCAATGACTACAAGTGTAATAAGAAATGCCAAGAAAGGAAGGAAAATATATTTGCTTAACAAGAGTGATAGGGCACAAATCGCAGAATATCTGAGTGACCACCATCAAACGTTCATTTCTGAGGAAGAGGATGTGGAACCAAAATGGAAAAATTCAGAAACATCGTCCAGTACGCCTTAGATAGGTTCGTACCGACTAAGGTCCAAAGCGAGGGGAAAGATCCACCGTGGTATAACAATCATGTACGAAAGGTACTACGGAAACAAAGAAAGCTTCATCATAGGTTTAAGAGTAGTCGAACATAGCTGATAAGGAAAAGCTGAACGAAGCGAAAAAGAGCGTAAAGAGAGCAATGAGAGAAGCATTCAACGAATTCGAACATAAAACATTGGCAAACAATCTAAACAAGAACCCTAAAAAGTTTTGGTCATATGTAAAATCGGTAAGCGGATCTAAATCCCCTATTCAGTCACTCGTTGACCACGATGGCACCGAAACAGAGGACGACCGAAGAAAGGCAGAAATACTGAATTCAGTGTTCCGAAACTGTTTCACTGCGGAAAATCGTAACACGGTCCCTGACTTCAGCCGTCGCACGGACGCCAAAATGGAAAATATTGAAATAAACGATATCGGAATTGAAAAACAACTGCTATCACTTAGTAGCGGAAAAGCATCCGGACCAGACGAGATACCCTTAAGATTCTACAGTGATTATGCTAAAGAACTTGCCCCCTTTCTATCAGCAATTTATCGTAGATCTCTGGAAGAACGTAAAGTACCTAGCGACTGGAAGAAAGCGCAGGTCGTTCCCATTTTCAAGAAGGGTCATAAATCAGATGCGAATAATTATAGGCCTATTTCGCTTACGTCAATCTGTTGTAGAATAATGGAACATGTTTTGTGTTCTCGTATTATGACGTTCTTAGATAATACAAATCTCCTTCATCATAACCAACATGGATTCCGCAAACAGAGATCATGTGAAACTCAGCTCGCCCTATTTGTCCAAGAAATTCACAGTGCCGTAGACACTGGCGAGCAGATTGATGCCGTATTCCTGGACTTCAGGAAGGCATTTGATACGGTTCCGCACTTACGTTTAGTGAAAAAAATACGAGCTTACGGAATATCGGACCAGGTTTGTGATTGGATTCAGGATTTCCTAGAAGAAAGAACACAACATGTCATTCTTAACGGTTCAAAATCTGCAGATGTAGAGGTAATTTCGGGAGTACCGCAAGGAAGCGTGATAGGACCTTTATTGTTTACAATATACATAAATGACTTAGTTGACAACATCGGTAGCTCCGTGAGGTTATTTGCAGATGACACGGTTGTCTACAAGAAAGTAGCAACATCAGAAGACTCGTACGTACTCCAGGAAGACCTGCAGAGGATTAATGAATGGTGCGACAGCTGGCAGCTTTCCCTAAACGTAGATAAATGTAATATAATGCGCATACATAGGGGCAGAAATCCATTCCAGTACGATTATGCCATAGGTGGTAAATCATTGGAAGCGGTAACGACCGTAAAATACTTAGGAGTTACTATCCGGAGCGATCTGAAGTGGAATGATCACATAAAACAAATAGTGGGAAAAGCAGGCGCCAGGTTGAGATTCATAGGAAGAATTCTAAGAAAATGTGACTCATCGACGAAAGAAGTAGCTTACAAAACGCTTGTTCGTCCGATTCTTGAGTATTGCTCATCAGTATGGGACCCTTACCAGGTTGGATTAATAGAAGAGATAGACATGATCCAGCGAAAAGCAGCGCGATTCGTCATGGGGACATTTAGTGAGCGCGAGAGCGTTACGGAGATGCTGAACAAGCTCCAGTGGCGGACACTTCAAGAAAGGCGTTACGCAATACGGAGAGGTTTATTATCGAAATTACGAGAGAGCACATTCCGGGAAGAGATGGGCAACATATTACTACCGCCCACATATATCTCGCGTAATGATCACAACGAAAAGATCCGAGAAATTAGAGCAAATACGGAGACTTACAAGCAGTCGTTCTTCCCACGCACAATTCGTGAATGGAACAGGGAAGGGGGGATCAGATAGTGGTACAATAAGTACCCTCCGCCACACACCGTAAGGTGGCTCGCGGAGTATAGATGTAGATAGATGTAGATGTATCAATTAAGATGATCTCCCAGATAAAAAAATATGCAAAACATGACAAACGAAGTGACACTAGAGACATGGGTACAAAATGTAACACACATTTATGCTTGAATATTTCTTTTGAACATGCTACACTTCGAAAGTTTTAGTAAGGCAATAACGTGTGTATTTCTTTGTCTCCTAATAAAGTACCTTTTTGAAAGAAAAGTAAGTCTCTATAAAGATTAGAAAAAAAGTAATTGAACATGATAATACTGTATATCGCGTCTTAATTTTTTTTATCAATAATAACAACGGACTGCAACAGTTGTGTGTACACACACCACTTGAAAATTACGAGCACGTGGTAGGCGGTCGCTCAGACTAAATTCGAAGTGAAAGGGTTAAGAACTACGAGCACTTGTTAAGCAGAAGAGATGTTTTTGTTAGTAGCGAAGACGAAGAATTGCTCATGGCCCTTAAAGTATACATTTTACAGCCTATGTTTACTACTCATTTTTTTCCTGTTTTTTCCCATGCTACCACCGCTGAAAGTTGTCCAACGTGCAGTCTGAGCAAAACCAATACCGGTACGTGTATTCCACTATAACAGGTATCAGAACGATTTTCGCTCATAATTTTTGACTCGATCGTTTACGGACCAGTGTCCATTGCCTCAGATTGACACATTTATCCTTCTCCATCATCCTTGAAAGTTTGTAACATCATCACGGAGTCACTCTGGGTAATTTCAAACGTAATGATTCGAAAAATAATATGCTAGTAAGATACGTAGCTGTGGCGAATCATCTATTCTATGGTTGTCTACTTCGTTACGTGAAGTTAGAACGTGTAATTGATTCGTATGTCATTTACTGATGTCACGCTGAAGTCGGAGTATATTTAAGGTGCTAATAATCTCGTCCATTCTCCAGCGAAATTCGGCGACGGTTTTACGATTAACGAAATATGTGAGATGGTTGGTTGGTTTTGGGGAAGGAGACCAGACAGCGAGGTCATCGGTCTCATCGGATTAGGGAAGGACGGGGAAGGAAGTCGGCCGTGCCCTTTGAAAGGAACCATCCCGGCATTTGCCTGGAGCGATTTAGGGAAATCACGGAAAACCTAAATCAGGATGGCCGGACGCGGGATTGAACCGTCGTCCTCCCGAATGCGAGTCCAGTGTCTAACCACTGCGCCACCTCGCTCGGTGAAATATGTGAGAGTTTCCACTTATACTGAAGCTGTATTGTAGAAATTTGTGCTTACGGATTCAAACAAGTGCACCACTTCAACATCTTGAGTACAAAAGTAGCAAAATAAGATAAGGAAACTATCTAGAAACGTTCTATCACGTCGAAATGATTTATAAACCAGGAATCCATCCATGCAACGGTAAAAAGTTTCAATTAATCTTTGCTACTGTGAAATCAAATAGAAGTTGCTATCATAACTTATGTAAGAAGAGCTCAGATCGAGAATGTAAAAGTAGGGAGTTTCGCAATATTACGAGAAAATGAAAGACTTGAGCACCGTGGAGGTGGAATAATCTCAGCTATCTCCTGCTTTCGAAAACAAACAATCTCAGGTTTCTAATTAAGTGGAGCTGGTTGATCTGTACAACACTTCAGTGCGAAAGGAAAAATACAGGTTACCGAGAATCTTACGATAAGATAAAAGTTTCTCAATCACAGTTAGAGCTACTGCAGGAACAAGTGTTTTGGGTGATGAAGTTCAATGTGACAGCTCAAAGGCCAAAACAATCCTGTGGAAATTTCTCTGCTTTTGTAAATGATCTACTTTTACAATCAGTATTTGTAATTTTGGGAAACATACAAAACACGAAAAATCGGAAGATTCCGAAAAAAAGCGTTGCACTTTAGCACCTTGGGTCCTTCACTTGATATGTGAAAGGAATAAACGTAAAAAGTCGGAAAAAGATAGGAAGACAGCAACAAATACACACATCGAAAAAAATGTTTTGCATCACCTCGGTTCCCATAATTCCTGAAGACAATCCTTGACTGTGGATATTGCATCACAGACACAGTCCCTTTGACTGTTCAGAGATGTCACTAAACCCGCCCAAAGATGTAAACAACCATGAATGAACAGCGCCTATTAGACGGAGGGGTCCGACAGCCGATCAGTTCCAGTCATTCCACCAGGAAGAATGTACACGGCTCGTGTTGTCTGTAGTTCAACCGTGCCTACACGGTCAATACCGTAGTTCGATGACGTCCGTGTTGTTACTTTGTGCCAGGAAGGGCTCTCAACAAGGGAAGTGTCCAGGCGTCTCGGAGTGAACCAAACCAATATTGTACGGATTTGGAGGAGATACCGCGAGACAGGAACTGTCGATGACATGCCTCATTCAGGCCACACAAAGGCTACTTCCTCGGTGGATGACCACTGCCTTACGGATTATGGCTCGGAGGAACCCTGACAGCAACGCCTCTATGCTGAATAATGCTTTTCGTGCAACCACAGGACGTCGTGTTACGACTCAAACTGTGCGCAATAGGCTGCATGATGGGCAACTTCACTCCCGACGCCCATCGCGATGTCCATCTTTGCAACCACGACACCATGCAGCACGGTACAGATGGGTGCAACAACATGCCGAATGGACCACTCAGGTTCGGCATCACGTTCTCTTCACAAATGAGTGTCGCATATGTCTTCAACCAGACGATCATCGGAGACGTGTTTGGAGGCAACACGGTCAGGCTGAACGCCTTAGACACACTGTCCAGCAAGTGCAGCAAGGTGGAGGTTCCTTGCTGTTGTGGTGGTGGTGGGGGGGGGGGGGGCATTATTTAGGGTTGACGTTCGCCGCTGGTGGTCATGGAAGGCGCCGTAACTGCTGTACGATACGTGAATGCCATCCTCCGACCGATAGTGCAACCATATCGGTAGCATATTGACGAAACATTCGTCTTCATGGACGACAATTCGCGACCCCGTCGTGCACATCTCATCCTTCAGGATAACGACATCGCTCGACTAGAGTGCCCAGCATGTTCTCCAGACATGAACACTGTCGAACATGGCTGAGATAGATTGAAAAGCGCTGTTTATGGACGACGTGACCCACCAGCCACTTTGAGGGACCTACGCCGAATCGCCGTTGAGGACTGGGACAATCTGGACCAACAGTCCCTTGATGAACTTGTAGATAGTATGCCACGACGAATACAGACCTGCATCAATACAAGAGATAAGAGAACGTGTTACTGGGTATTAGAGGTACCATTGCGTACAGCAATCTGGACCACCACCTCTGAAGGTCTCGCTGTATGGTGGTACAACATGCAATGTGTGGTTTTCATGAGCAATTAAAATTGCGGAAATGATGTTTATGTTGATCCCTTTTCTAATTTTCTGTACAGATTCCGGAACTCTCGGAACCGAGGTGATGCAAAACGTTTTTTGATGTGTGTGTATTTTATTTATTCGAATATCCCTTTCGGAGAGTACGATATATCGAGCTTGGTTTCGCATCTTCGTGTTTAATTCTCGTGGATCCCAGATTTCCTTCATCATTCGAGAGTGTCGTTCCTTTTCTTCCTTGGTCCCTTAACAGACTTTTTTCCTGAAATCCTGAGTTTTGTAATGTATTTCTCAAAAGTATTCTGTTATTTATTATATCCATTCTACTTCCCCTGTTTTTCATATCTTTGTCAATTTTGGTTAACCATGTGCATTTGGATTTGAGCCGTTTAGTAAGCTGAAGATCTGTTGGATAGTCTATTATTATCGTTTCGGTATTTGTGTCCATAAAACTGTAATCTCGTTTTCTTCATTACATCATTCAGTATTTCCATTTTCAAATTGTGATTTCTGTTTGAGCTTAATTTGTATTCCACGTTACTATTCCTTCTAGGTCCCAGTATTTTTCTTTGAACTGTTCTTTCAAATTTTTCCATTTTTTTTGTTAGTTCAATTTTTTCTGCTGTATACATTCTTTCAAGCCTTACCACTGCCTGATAGTGTCTTGGTTTTGTGTCTCAGGACATTTTGAATGCTGTTTCTATTTTATGTGATCTATTTTCTATGCTAATCATTTCTTTTCTGTTACTTGTCATCGATCCTCCTAGGTATTTAAAATAGTTTGTTTTAGATATTATTTTAAGATTTATGTGGGCATCATTGATATTTGTCATCAAGTATTTTTTTAAACCCAATTTTGTCTGGTTGTTTTCTTAGATCTGTGATTTAAATAATTAATGCCATGTCGTCTGCAAAAGCTAGACAATCTATGGTTGGCTGAAACTTACGTGAACACTCTTTTCGTCATGCCTGCCTGCTGCTCGGCATGGGAGCAGCAATCTATTCATTTCACGGTGTAGTTTTCCCCTCATGAAATTTGTTGTAAATAACCCAGTGCACTTCAATAGGCACAATGTTGCACTTAATTAAAAAATGAAGTTAATTACGCCACACTAAGTTTGTTTGTAGCACGAACAGGAGTTCACAATGCTGCAACCAAAGGCTTTGATCACTTACCCATTAGTATAAAATGCCTGACAGACAGCAAAGTAAAATTTGAAACTAAACTAAAAACGTTTATCTATTACATCACTTCCTATTCCCCAGAATATTATCTATTACTGTAACGTGATGGGTAGGAATTACTGAATAACATCTGTCAGCCTTTATTTAAAAAATGAAAAAAACTAATAAATGATCTCCATGAAGGCATATTTACAAAAAATTCAAGGCCACTATATAATGACTCATTCCCCATCATTACGATTTATCATGCAAATGATACATGGAACGTGAAACTAACTAATTAACTATTCGAATATCGAAAAGCTTGATTTCCCTAAATAGCTTCAGGCAAATGGCGGGAGGGTCCTTTGAAAGGGCACGGCCGACTTTCTTCCCTACCCTTCCCTAATGTGATGGGGCTGATAACGTAGCTGTTTGGTTCTCGCCCCCGAATCAACCAATCAACCATCATTAATCAGTAGATTATTTACAACAAACTTCACAAGGGAATAACTGTACTGTGAAACGGATGGATTGCTATTCAAACATCGAGTGGCAGGCAGGCACTATTAAAAGAGTGTTCACGTAAGTTTTCAGCCAAAGCCTTCTTCGGAAACGAAGCAAAGCGTACATACACATTCATACGATCATACACACCAAACTTACACGCACTTAGACGCACAAGACCGCCGTCTCCGGATGTTCTAGCCGGAATCTTTTTTAAAGAGGGAGGAAATATAAACAATGAATAATTATCGGCGCGAGGAATTTAGGGCATGAGATGCTGCTTCAACAATCAGCGTGACTACGTAGCCCCGTATTGTGCAGGGACGAGATATTTGACACATTGTGGATCGGATGCCGAAGCGTTTGCGACTTGGGAGGCAATGAAAAACACAGGGAAGAAGAGAAAGAATGATCACTGAGTAAAGTAAAGCAAATCAAAAGTCAAATGACAGAAATAAAACCGCTACGATAAAAGTAAACAGTGCAACCATAATTCATGTAGAGAAAAAAGTATTTGAACGGCTCACTTACGAATGGCATGTGATTCCTTTAAGCTTTAGATTACCATCGGATCGATTAGCACACCCCTAAACAACGCCCATAAACAACTACGTCAACACACAATCAAAGCACCCAACACGCTCGAAACTGGGCATGGGCACATCAGACTGACGTCACGGTTAAGCATCACGGCTTTGAACCATGCAAGTATGAATGTGGTGAAGCTGATGTTTCAGGCCACTTAAGATGGTGGACGTCGGCTTCAAGTTTATGACGTAATAACATTTTTTACCTCCAAGTCTAATAAATACCATCGCGACACAGCGCCGGCTTTAGGGTGGGGCGACCCGGGCGGTCGCCCAGGGCGCCGGGGCCCAAGGGGCGCCACGTACTAAACGCATGTAAAAAAAAAATTACAATTTACAATCACCCATTTCGCGAAACTAAAATATTATTCAGTCTCATTCAACATACGTCGCTAATCTCACGAATGCGCGATGAATTCGGGGTAGCAGAAGAGAAATCATGCTGAATGCAATCTTCGTATTGTCTGCAACCATCCATGTTTGACGCGGGCTAGCACGTGCTCTACCAAAGCGCCTCTCTTATTTGTTTCAAGAACTGCAACAAGGAAGAGCCCATGCAGCCGCACCATCTCTCGTTTACAACAGAAACTACCGGTAGCTCCAAATAAAATAAAATACAGACTGTGAAATATACATTACATTATGATTTAATTAATACGAATGTATTTATATCGAATATTTGCGACTTAATGACTCATGTACATTAATTAATAGATCATGCAATGCGTGCACTGCATTCATAGAGAATTCTCCCCTAACTTACTGAAATAATACAGCGCCACACAATGTTTGTTAGACTGCATATGTTGGCAGCGCTACGATTTGCACCCGCATGTCAGTAATTGTCAGTAAGAGTCGGAGGCAGCGGTCATGTTTTCGTGGCTGAATAATTGTGAGTGAAACGAGTGTCGTGACTGTGTCAACATTTTAATTTTCTGGTAGGTGCGAAAAACATTTTTATCTTTCAGTTCAGGTTTTTTTCTAGTTACGTCTACTGATAGGTGAATTCCATTATTTGTTATAGATCGAATATTGTGGTCGCGAAATAGAGCAGTGTCCAAGCAATAATTTGTTAAATTATTAAATCATGCCAGAAGAGAAGGAAATGATTAAAAAAAAGCTTTCTGGTTCAGAAAATCGGAAAAGAAAAGCTGAAAAAGAAAAAGTTCTTGAAGAAACTAAAAAGCACATGAATATTTATAAGTACCTTAAAGGAAATTCTAAGGCAAATACTTCAGATATTGAATCAAAAGTCCATGTATCAGCAAATATTTCTTCAGACTGTGAACAATTATACACAAAAAATATACAATCACCTATTGAAGGTGATCAAATTCACCAGCGCAGTACATCTCTGCATGAATCCTCTGATATTTCTCCAAGTCAGAATCAACACATGACATCTGTGGTCGATGAAAGTATCAACGTTCTTGCAATAAAAGAATACAATGTTTCTGATGTAGGTACGTGGCCAAAAGTACTTAATGCTAGAGATATAGATCGCATTATAATACACTCCTGGAAATTGATATAAGAACACCGTGAATTCATTGTCCCAGGAAGGGGAAACTTTATTGACACATTCCTGGGGTCAGATACATCACATGATCACACTGACAGAACCACAGGCACATAGACACAGGCAACAGAGCATGCACAATGTCGGCACTAGTACAGTGTATATCCACCTTTCGCAGCAATGCAGGCTGCTATTCTCCCATGGAGACGATCGTAGAGATGCTGGATGTAGTCCTGTGGAACGGCTTGCCATGCCATTTCCACCTGGCGCCTCAGTTGGACCAGCGTTCGTGCTGGACGTGCAGACCGCGTGAGACGACGCTTCATCCAGTCCCAAACATGCTCAATGGGGGACAGATCCGGAGATCTTGCTGGCCAGGGTAGTTGACTTACACCTTCTAGAGCACGTTGGGTGGTACGGGATACATGCGGACGTGCATTGTCCTGTTGGAACAGCAAGTTCCCTTGCCGGTCTAGGAATGGTAGAACGATGGGTTCGATGACGGTTTGGATGTACCGTGCACTATTCAGTGTCCCCTCGACGATCACCAGTGGTGTACGGCCAGTGTAGGAGATCGCTCCCCACACCATGATGCCGGGTGTTGGCCCTGTGTGCCTCGGTCGTATGCAGTCCTGATTGTGGCGCTCACCTGCACGGCGCCAAACACGCATACGACCATCATTGGCACCAAGGCAGAAGCGACTCTCATCGCTGAAGACGACACGTCTCCATTCATCCCTCCATTCACGCCTGTCGCGACACCACTGGAGGCGGGCTGCACGATGTTGGGGCGTGAGCGGAAGACGGCCTAACGGTGTGCGGGACCGTAGCCCAGCTTCATGGAGACGGTTGCGAATGGTCCTCGCCGATACCCCAGGAGCAACAGTGTCCCTAATTTGCTGGGAAGTGGCGGTGCGGTCCCCTACGGCACTGCGTAGGATCCTACGGTCTTGGCGTGCATCCGTGCGTCGCTGCGGTCCGGTCCCAGGTCGACGGGCACGTGCACCTTCCGCCGACCACTGGCGACAACATCGATGTACTGTGGAGACCTCACGCCCCACGTGTTGAGCAATTCGGCGGTACGTCCACCCGGCCTCCCGCATGCCCACTATACGCCCTCGCTCAAAGTCCGTCAACTGCACATACGGTTCACGTCCACGCTGTCGCGGCATGCTACCAGTGTTAAAGACTGCGATGGAGCTCCGTATGCCACGGCAAACTGGCTGACACTGACGGCGGCGGTGCACAAATGCTGCGCAGCTAGCGCCATTCGACGGCCAACACCGCGGTTCCTGGTGTGTCCGCTGTGCCGTGCGTGTGATCATTGCTTGTACAGCCCTCTCGCAGTGTCCGGAGCAAGTATGGTGGGTCTGACACACCGGTGTCAATGTGTTCTTTTTTCCATTTCCAGGAGTGTATGTGTACCCTCACAAGTATGTCTAAATAACTTTCCAAAAGATGAAAATGGGCGTCATTTCTCTTCAACTCATTACACAAGAAAACTATCAAACGAAGAAACTATCAGACGACGGTGGCTAGTTTATTCTGTATCAAACGACAGTGTCTTTTGCTTTTGTTGTCGACTGTTTGATTTAAAGTCAACTACTAATTTGACTACCACTGTGGGTTTCAGAAATTGGAAACATTTAAGTGAAGCTCTGAAACTGCATGAAAATAGTCCTAACCACAAAAAAGCATTTACTCAATGGACTGAAGCTGAAATCAGGTTTAAAGCTGGATTAACTATTGACAAGGAAGAACAAAAGCTAATTTCTAAAGAAAGTTTACGATGGAGCAATGTGCTTCAAAGATTGATGCACATTTTACTTTGTATTTGGCTGAAAATAATATGGCATTCAGAGGGTTATCAGATAAATTATTTTCCCCAAATAATGGAAAATTCTTAGGTCTTGTACAGTTATTGGCAAAGTTTGATCCAATCATGGAAGAGCACGTCAGCCTGGCATTGAATGGTGATTTGGCTGACCATTATTGCGGCAAAAATATACAAAATGAATTAATAGAACTCATGGCATCACGCGTTATGTCTACAATCGTATCCCGCATAAAGGGTTCAAAGTATTATGCAATCATAGCTGACTGTACTCCAGATATAAGCCACAAAGTACAACTTTCGATAACTTTAAGATGCGCCGACGTAACAGAGGATGGCGTAAGTGTAAAAGAACATTTCATCTCATTTCTGCAAATAGATAATACAACCGGTGAAGGCCTCACAGAAAGCATTTTAAAAACATTGAGAGATCTTGACCTTAACATTAATGACTGCAGAGGACATGGCTACGATAACGGCGCGAACATGAAGGGGAAAAATAAAGGCGTCCAGAACAGAATTAAGAAGTTAAATCCACTAGCTTTTTTTGTGCAATGTGGATGCCATAGTTATAATTTGGTATTGTGTGATGCGGCAAAATCATCAGTAAAATCCGTGACACTGTTCGGAATGTTACAAAAAATGTTTAATCTATTTGCTGGATCGGTAAATAGATGCAAAATTTTAACCGACCATTTGAAGATATACACCCCGAAAAATGTAAGTGACACACGCTGGGAAGCGCGAATTGATAGCGTCAAAGCGGTTCGTTATCAATTATGCGAAATGCATGACGCTTTGGTTTCCTTGGCCGATGCTACTGAACAAAGCGATGCTGCGGTGTCACACGAAGCGACAACACTAGGAGGACAATTAAAAGACTTCAGCTTCATTGTTTCTCTCGTGACATGGTATGATGTTCTGTTTCAAATTAACGTTGTGAGTAAAGCAAGTCAGTCACCCACAATCAACTTTGTCGAGTTTATGGGAATCATTGACAAATGTTGCTCTTATTTGGAAACATATAGACAAACAGGTTTCGAACAAGCTATTGTAACAGCAACTGAACTGGCTTCGGATCTTGATACGCAGCCATTATTTAAACCACAAATGCGATTAAGACGTATTAAACGCAGGCCGGGTGAAGAGGCTGTTGATGATCAAATAACTGACCCAAAAAAGAAGTTTAAAGTAGAGTTTTTCAATGCACTGTTGGACACCGTGCACATATCCATGAAAGAAATATTTGAACAGATGCAAGAATTTTCTGCGACGTGGAGTTTCTTGTTTGACATTAAAAAAAATCAAAATAAAGAAGAACTAATACAATGCTGTTCTAAATTACAAGAAAAGTTAACTGTCAACATGAAGTCAGATATTGATGGAAATTTGCTGTGCGACGAAATTTTAGGCCTGCAACACTATCTCGAAGACAGCCAGGCAACGCCTATTGAAGCCTTAAACTTCATAAAAAAGCATAATCTTCAAGAGTTATATCCCAACATCTGGATAACGTTACGTATTTTGCTAACAATACCAGTGACTGTCGCAAGCGGCGAACGCAGTTTTTCCAAACTGAAGTTGATAAAAACGTACTTGCGGTCTACAATGTCTCAAACAAGACTAACCAGTTTGGCCTCACTGTCCATTGAAAATGAAGTTGCAGAAAACCTGGACTTTGCTAATCTGATCAGAGACTCTGCCGACAGAAAAGCGAGAAAAGTAAAATTTTAGTCGTTTATAATTGTTTTTCATTAGGCGTAATAAGTTTTGTGTTCAGATGACTGACAGAAAATATAGGTTTATGGCTTACAGTTATATTAAATTCAATAAAAATATGGTACCCAATTCAAAATTAGTGTTTTTTCGTTATACATATTACCTCCTATATATAAAAATCAATTGTTGTGTGTTAGTCTCACCAAAACAAAGAAATGGCTTGACCAATTTGAATAATTTTTGTTTTGTTTTGTTCGCTTTAGTACAGGGGTGCTTCAGAAAAGAAAAGAAATATTTGGGATATACGAGCCTGTTTCAACCACATTTTACGCATCTTTTCTTTGTTTGGAACACGCAAAAGCAATTTTCTGGAGTTGTTGTAGATGTACAGTGCAGTACTACGCAATATTTTCAGACAATTTCCCAAAACGTGAATGCCCAAACAATATATCACTGCTATACTGACTGTTACGGCAGCGACAGCAGCGTGCTGGACTGACGTCACAGGCTACACAAGACTCACATAGAGCGTCTTAGCGGGCTTTCAGATTATCTGGATTTCATTTCCATTTAAAAAAATAAAATACTCAAATTTACGATGGAAAAAACCATGTTATGATCATAAGATGACGCCATTAACCACTTAAGACGATTTCTAGAAAACAGTCAAATACCGTGTTGCAAAGCACTGCCAGGTTCGCTATTTATACAATAAAGGGCGCCAACTGGACGACTCGCCCGGGGCACCTGGATGGCTAAGGCCGGCCCTGGCGACACTCACTGGTGCGAAAGTTGGTGTGGTTTGATAGATGGAGCGACACCAGCGCTCCAAGTGGTGAGAAAGCAGACAGTCACATATGGTGTGAGGATAATGTTTGTTTTTAATTATTTTCTACTTAATTAACGAAATAGTTGTTATATTTTTGGGCTCCATGCGTTAGTAAATTGCAAAGAGACATGAATTATCGCGACTTACACGGACTGACTTACACACAACTTGTTCATGAAGAAATACTTTAGAATATGTGCATATCTGTAACTTATTCCGCTGAAAGAAAGAAAACATAAATACATATTTCATGCATGAGAAGCATATATTTCTGTTGATGTTATTATCATAGGTACTTTGCTTGACACTTAAAAAATTCTTGCTGAGTCTAATGATTCGCCCATTCCTGCACTTCTCCCGTCTTTCTAATACCAGAACATTTTTATAAATGTAACTACTTTTGCTTCAGAAGCGAATGTTTTGAAGGTTCTTGCCGTTCGTGGCTCAGATTTAGCAACAATTTTGGAATTGCTTTCTTCTGTGTAGCGAAACAGTTTTATTGCTTTTGGCGATTTATTATTAGGTGTGTGTGTGGTTTTTCCTTAGGCTACAGCTATAGTGGCTTATTTGGTACGTTAAATAATGTAGATATTACGTTCCATATAGGTTTCCTACGTTCCACATTCACTGATTTGGCTCAAAGTGCAGCAAACAAAAATGCTTTTTTGGGCATGTATGTGACGTCTTTCTGCAAAACGTCAGATCTTTCAGTGTTAACTGTCAATTTTTTGCTATTACCCGAAAACGAAATTATTCAGCAAATATCTGTACCTTACAAGAGAATCCTAAATGAAATGTCCGATAATGTACCATTTTGTGCCCTCCAGGGTCCTTACGAAACTAAATAAGACAATGACAAATATGGCGCCATTTTATAGTTATTGTCGATTTTTGTGGTACTACATCATTTCCCATTGTAAAAACCATGTTACAAATCAATATAAACTTTAGTATCTGCACTCATCCAATATCTTATTCAGAAGTGTCGCTTACTGGCTGCTTGGGGCGCTGCTGTCACTGGGGGTAACAAAAATGAGACGGAGTGTTGTGACTGTTACGTTAGACTGTGATATTAGATGAGATTTGTTAATGTCCAGAGAGAGGACTTTTTTCATATTTCTTAACTTAGAAAGGAGAGGAATTATCTACAGAATGTTATTTAAAGGGAAGATGGTTATTTCTTGAAAGAAAGATAATTTACTTATTTCTGACAGTGTAAGAATTTTAAAACGAATTAGTACGTTGGTGTTCAAGTTATGCAGTGATACTGTTAAAGTGTGGTTGCTACGCACAGATCTCTAATTCATGAGGTCAATTAAATAAGAGAGTAAATTATATCTCTAAAATTGCGACGCAAGTAAATATTTACGCGGGTCACTCCACAAGAAATGCACTTTATTTTAAATCCATCTTTTATTCTACATGTTTGAAAGTTTTACAGTGTGTAGATAGATCCTTTAGGAACAATATTTTCATTTCTCCACATAATTGCCATCCCTCTCAACTGCCTTATGCCATCTTGGAACCAGCGCCTGTATACCAGCACAGTAAAATTGTGGACCAACCTGTTGGAGCCACTATTTGGCAGCGTGCACAAAGGAGTCATCATCTTCAAACCTTGTTCCACGAAGAGAGTCTTGCAATTTCCCAAAGAGATGATAGTCACATGCAGCCAGGTCAGGAATGTAAGGCAGGTGTTTCAGTGTTGTCCATCCGAGTTTTTTGATCGCTTCCAGGGTTTTTTGACTGACATGTGGCCGTGTATTTTCGTGCAACAGCAAAACATCCTGCTTTTGTCGATGTGGTCGAACACGACTCAGTCGAGCTTGAAGTTTCTTCAATGTCGTCACATATGCATCAGAATTTATGATGGTTCCACTTGGCATGATGTCCACAACAAGAGTCCTTCGGAATCGAAAAACACCGTAGCCATAACTTTTCCAGCAGAAGGTGTGGTTTTGAATTTTCTTTTCTTGGGTGAATTTGCATGATGCCACTCCACTGATTGCCTCTTCGTCTCTTGTGAAAAATGATGGAGCCATGTTTCATCACCTGTCACAATTCTTCCAAGAAATTCATCTCCACCATTCTAGTACTGTTCCAAAAGTTATCTCGATACCGTTTTTCTTGTTTCTTTGTGAGCCACTGTCAACATCCTGGGAACCCACCTGGCGCAAACCTTTTTTAACGCCAACACTTTCAGTATTCTGCAAACACTTCCTTACCCTATCCCAGCGTAGCGTGACAAATGGTTCATTGTGATGCATCTATCAGCAGTCACCAATTCGTTAACTCTCTGCACATTGTCTGGAGCGTGTGCAGTACGAGGCCTGCCGTTACGAGGACAATCCTCAATATTGCCGTGCCCGCTTTCATCACGTAACCTGCTTGCCCACCGACTAACTGTACTGCGAACGACAGCAGCATCTCCATACACCTTTTTGAACCTCTTGTGGATGTTTCCCACTGTCTCGGTTTCGCAGCACAGGAATTCTATGACAGCACGTTGCTTCTGACGAACATCAAGTGTAGCAGCCATCTTGAAGACATGCTGTGACGACGCCACTCACGGGAACAGGTTGAACTAAGTTTGAAAACAACCGGGGAGGATGTATGTACACTCTGTAAAACTTTCACACAAGCAGAATGAAAACTGTGTTTTTACAAAAATAGTGTGCATTTCTTTTGGAGTGGCCCTCGTAAAAGTGCAGACAAGAACACTGCAATTAGCCGGTTCTAGGTAGTTTGGTTGTGGTTTTGAATTGGAGAGATATTTATACGGTATTATCGAGCCCGACAGCTCATAGCTGAACATTTCTGTTACGGCGGCGTTGCTTAGTGAGGTGCGTTGTTTACAATGGATCGCCCATACGCATTGGTTGGCAATGCTTGTGCATGTATGAGTAAGAGCGAATGTGTTACTTCTTTCGACAATAAAAACTGATTACTTATGTTCATCCATCCATCTCCCTAACCCCCTGATTTAATGGTGCAAATGGCTTTGAGCACTATGGGACCTAACATCTGAGGTCATCAGTCCCCTAGAATTTAGAACTACTTAAACCTAACTAACCTAAGGACATCACACACATCCATGCCCGAAGCAGGATTCGAACCTACGACCGTAGCGGTCGCGCGGCCTCAGACTGAAGCGCCTAGAACCGCTCGGCCACACCGGCCGGCCTTTGATTTAATAAAAAATAAAAAATCATATGAAACATTGATTGACACATCAGCTGTTTCGCCAACTTAGATTTCCCCGACGACCCTTTGCAAAGTTCTACCGAGATACCCACTGGAAAATTTTATTTTGTTGCTGTGAGCAGTGAGGTCCAGTATCTGACTTTTTATCCAACGTACACTGCATAGCGTTTTCCGTTGAAGGTAAGATCGTCTTTGGTGGTAGTTATTCGTACAAACCTTGTGGAGCGTTTGATAGCTGAGCTATTAATATCATTACAATCGTATACCGGTAGCTACCACTAGCTCGTCAAACCGTAAATAGTATCTGTGGCAATTGTTTAGTGGACAGCATCTTCGTAGTGGTACGCAGTGTGGGCTGTATCGAGAGATTTCAACATCCAAGTAAAAATGTCTATGATGCGATCTGGATAGACGATATTTCCAATAAGGAAGTTACGCCCGCTGGTTATCTTAGGCGTAGTCTTATCTGAGAAGACGAGTGACGTACTTCCACGACAGAGCTAACATGACAGATTCTTGTGTAATGCTTCTTGAGTACAACTGAGAGAAACTGATTTCAGCTGTTCGACGTTGCTTTTCCCTTACGTGTCAGAGTGTCGCCGCGCCTCTGTAGTGTCTAATCGTTTTGTTGTTTGCACGAGGGTGGTCGTGGCGCAGGACAGCTGGTTATTTTACTGGGTCGTTGTGCCTCCCCACCCTCCCTTCTCGTCACTCGCACGATGAGGCCGCGGCCTTGGGCGCGGAATAGCGGACGGTATTTTGAATTCCTCTGTTGATCTTTGTACAACAAAGTAGTTGATCGACAGTATGGTGAAAACTACAATCACGGCAAAATCAGGTGCTCGCTGTGTTGTTACTAATCATCTTTCAAATACGAATTACGCTTCACATTCATCGTCTCAAAGAGATTTCATCATCTCTTCAACAGCGCGGCGCCAAGCCACTAAGCAACTCCTTATCTGCATGGCTTATCTGATTTGCAAGGACATCCGTTCCAGGCAGCTGCTGATACTCGTCTTTTCCGTCCACTTCATGGGATCCACCTTGCAGCAATAACACTTTTCTAATACTTCTGTCTAGGCCTTAAAGTGAATTAGCCCACTAATTTCTCTATTGATGCTAGGAAATAATGTTGATTCTCTATGAATAATGCAAGAGCTGACAGTCACGCGTTTATGTACCTCGCTCGCGCACCATCACTTATTTAATGAGCCTCTCTCTTTTAGTTTGGATTTCAGCCGTGACACTGTCCTCCACACTTATAGGTTATTACTACTACATCCTCGTCACGTGTGAAATGAAATTCTGGGTTCTCAGTTTAATTCTCGAGTTCCATCATATACAGGGTGGTCCATTGATCGTGACCGGGCCAAATATCTCACGAAATAAGAGTCAAACGAAAAAACTACAAAGAACGAAACTCGTCTAGCTTGAAGGGGGAAACCAGATGGCGCTGTGGTTGGCCCGCTAGATGGCGCTGCCATAGGTCAAACGGATATCAACTGCGTTTTTTTAAATAGGAACCTCCATTTTTATTACATATTCGTGTAGTATGTAAAGAAATATGAATGTTTTAGTTGGACCACTTTTTTCGCTTTGTGATAGATGGCGCTGTAATGATCACAAACATATGGCTCACAATTTTAGACGAACAGTTCGTAACAGGTAGGATTTTTAAATTAAAATACAAAACGTAGGTACGTTTAAACATTTTATTTCGATTGTTCCAACGTGATACACGTACCTTTGCGAACTTATCATTTCTGAGAACGCATGCTGTTACAGCTTGATTACCTGTAAATACCACATTAATGCAATAAATGATCAAAATGATGTCCGTCAACCTCAGTGCATTTGGCAATACGTGTAACGACATTCCTCTCAACAGCGAGTAGTTCGCCTTCGGTAATGTCCGCACATGCATTGACAATGCGCTGACGCATGTTGTCAGGCGTTGTCGGTGGAGCACGATAGCAAATATCCTTCAACTTTCCCCACAGAAAGAAATCCGGGGACATCAGATCCGGTGAACGTGCGGGCCATGGTACGGTGCTTCGACGGCCAATCCACCTGTCATGAAATATGCTATTCAATACCGCTTCAACCTGACGCAAGCTATGTGCCGGACATCCATCATGTTGGAAGTACATCGCCATTCTGTCATGCAGTGAAATATCTTGTAGTAACATCGTTAGAACATTACGTAGGAAATCAGCATATATTGCACCATTATGTAGCCATCGATAAAATGGGGGCCAATTATCCTTCTTCTCATAATGCCGCACCTTACATTAATCCTCCAAGGGCGCTGATGTTCCACTTGTCGCAGCCATTGTGGATTTTCCGTTGCCCAGTAGAGCATATTATGCCGGTTTACATGACCGCGCCGGCCGAAGTGGCCGTGCGGTTAAAGGCGCTGCAGTCTGGAACCGCAAGACCGCTACGGTCGCAGGTTCGAATCCTGCCTCGGGCATGGATGTTTGTGATGTCCTTAGGTTGGTTAGGTTTAACTAGTTCTAAGTTCTAGGGGACTAATGACCTCAGCAGTTGAGTCCCATAGTACTCAGAGCCATTTGAGCCATTTTTACATGACCGCTGTTGGTGAATGACGCTTCGTCGCTAAATAGAACGCGTGCAAAAAATCCGTCATCGTCCCGTAATTTCTCTTGTGCCCAGTGGCAGAACTGTACAAGACGTTCAAAGTCGTCGCCATGCAATTCCTGGTGCATAGAAATATGGTGCGGGTGCAATCAATGTTGATGTAGCATTCGCAACACCGACGTTTCTGAGATACGCAATTTGTCTGCTACTGGTGTGCGAACTAGCCGCGACAGCACCTAAAACACCTGCTTGGGCATCATTTGTTGCAGGTCGTGGTTGACGTTTCACATGTGGCTGAACACTTCCTGTTTCCTTAAATAACGTAATTATCCGGCGAACGGTCTGGACACTTGGATGATGTCGTCCAGGATACCGAGCAGCATACATAGCACACGCCAGTTGGGCATTTTGATCACAGTAGCCATACATCAATACGATATCGACCTTTTCCGCAATTGGCAAAGGTCCATTTTAACATGGGTAATGTATCACGAAGCAAATACCGTCCGCTCTGGAGGAATGTTACGTGATACCACGTATTTATACGTTTGTGTCTATTACAGACTATTACAGACAAACCGAAGAAAGTGGTCCAACTAAAACATTCATATTTCTTTACGTACTCCACGAATATATAATAAAAAATGGGGGTTCCTATTTTAAAAAAGGCAGTTGATATCCGTTTGACCTATGGCAGCGCCATCTAGTGGGCCAACCGTAGCGCCATCAGGTTTCCCCCTTCAAGCTAGACGAGTTTCGTTCTTTGTAGTTTTTTCGTTTGACTCTTATTTCGTGAGATATTTGGCCCGGTCACGATCAATGGACCACCCTGTATATGATGGAACTCGAGAATTAAACTGAGAACCCAGAATTTCATTTCACACGTGACGAGGATGTAGTAGTAATAACGTATAAGTGTGGAGGACAGTGTCATGGCTGAAATCCAAACTAAAAGAGAGAGGTCACTATCAATGGACCACCTGGTATATATAGATTTGAGAGTACCGCGATTTACAGTTACATAGTCATATCTCATCCGATTACCTTTAATCACATAGCTACGGTGTTGTCGGCGCAGACGAAATTCAAGCGGGTGTCGAAACGCCTGCACAAGACTGACGTTGGACTGTCGGGTTTGCCATTTCAAAGTTGACCGCCGTGCTAGTTGAGAGAGTTTGAAATTCTTTTTTGCTATTATTCTGCTCCTGTATAGGTCTTTTTATTATGTCTCACCTTTCTTTGGTGACCTTCTTGGACAGAAACCGTGTACTCACTGACTGACAACGTACAGGGCGTTTCATGTACTGCCCTGCGCCGGAACCAATGCCATATCGGGAGACAACGCAGCCGACCTCATGGCCCGAACGTGCTGACTTGGGATAACTGTGAGAGAAATTCAGATCAGTTTGATTTCTTCGGTTGAATCGATCGACGTTCTCGCATACGAAATATGGGCTGTGAGAAACTGAGAAGTTTGGTCCAAGAGACTGCGGCATTCTGAGGATGACAAATATCATAATCGCAATATAACGTGAAATCTCTTGACTAAAATCACAACTTTATTAAAAAGCACAAGTAGGTAAAATCTATATTAGAAGTTTGAGACGTAAATTATAACCTCAAAAGACAATTTGTTCAAGGAAAAAGGTTGCGTTTCTTATGCTTAAAGTTGCTGTAGTGGATCATTTTTGGATTGTCATTTACTGTCTACGATTTATTATTACTCCTTAAAGGGGTTTGTAAAATCAGTTAGGGTGCTGATTCTCTTACGAGGACGTTTGCAGATGTGGTGTATGTATTTCCAGTGCTTTAAGTGTTCACAGTATCTTGCCCTAAAATTTATGTTTGTCTTTTACACACTTGTTGAATGACAGTTATCGGACATTAACTGACATCCGTCCGTTTTGCTGAGTTTATGTGAGAATGTGCAGAATGTTTGTACCCTTGCTTTTCCATGTCAGCACAGATCACCTCCAGAATGTAAGAGAAAGTTTCTCTCTTTATATCTATTGTCCGGTTACTTCAGTAACCGAGGAAAGAGGTGTACATTACTCGCCGCTTTCTTTTCGAGACACATGCATTCGGCCTCTTTTTAACAGCAAAAGCAGCGTTGCAGCACTCACAGAGCCGTCGTGGCCTCTGTCCAGCCCAAGAAGGTTAAAATAGATTCTACAATCCTTCGTGGAATGTATTCTAACCTAATGTAAACGCCTTCGTCCCGGCAAAACCTGTCGAAAGATATCGGACGTACCGCGGGCCAGCTGTTGACCGATGCTGTAGGGCGGCCTCTGGCCGCTGCGTCTGCCGATTGTTGTCGGAGCCGCTCTGAACGGTCCTGGAGACAAATCCGAAAACGTTTTTGCACCGTTTAGCTCTCCATACTGGGGTGTCAGCAGGCACCTGCCCACAGAGCTGTGCACAAACGCAAACATTGCAATGTAGCGGTAGCGCATCGGCTGACCAATTATTCAGATTGTGAGGTCAGTGTTACGTTTCAAAATCAGATTACCAGTGATAGTAAACCCTCATATGCCCTGAGTTGTAAACTATGCCGTCTCGCGAAGCAAATTTTGACGCCAGAATATAGACAGCACAATCTGACTAAGAATTTGCAGAAAATTTTCTAGATAGTAAAAACGTACTTTATGAGCGCAACGATGTACGAGGTCTGTTGAAAAAACCCGGAACATTCTTAATTTCTGAAGTTAAAATCTTCTGGGTTATTAGGCTGCGTCATGTTTCTTCTAAAATGTCCGACGTTTCGACCCCTCTGCTGGGATCTTCCTCAGGATCTTTTGGTGTCCACTACTGCTAGAACACTTAATTTCGCGCCAATGATGTATTGGAGCGAAAAGCGGTTGCCACCCCTGCACACGCCCGTGTGTAATGTGCAGCTGTTATCTTTCAGCACCGCGTTCAGTAGAACTGTGTCGCACAGTTTCCTAATTTCGAGATGGCAGAGTTGGAGGAGCAACGCGCCTGTATTAAATTTTGCGTGAAAGTTAAAAAAAAATCTTTACAGAGATACACCAAATGATGGAGGAAGCCTAAGGTGATGAGTGCTTAAATCGTACTCGGTGTTGCTAATGGTTCACACAGTTTAAAAATGGCCGGATGGAATTTAAAGACGACCCTCGGTCAGGACGCCGTTCGACGTCTGCCGACGACGCTCATGTTAGGAACGTCAACGAAACTGTGCTTGCCAATCGAAGACTGACAGTCCGAGAGATTTCAGAATAATGTAACGTTTCAGTTGATTACCTCATGATATCCTGACGCAGCGTCTTGGTATGCAACGTGTTGCCGCCAAGTTCGTCCCAAGGTCGTTGTTCAAGACCAGAAAGGCCTTTGCCTCGCAATCTGTGAGGAGCCTTTGGATCGCGCAAGTGAGAACTAGATGTTCCTTAAGAGAATCATAACTCGTGATAAGACGTAGGTATACGGTTATGATGGTGAGACCAAGGTCCAGTCTTTTCAATGGGTTGGGAAATGTTCTCCAAGATCGAAAAAGCTCGTCGGGTCGTGTCAAATGTCAAAGCCATGCTGATAGTTTTCTTTGACTCTGAAGCATTAGTTCATCAACTGTTAATCGATGGTGCTATTGCGACGTGTTATGACGCCAGCGGGAAAATGTGAGAAGCAAACGGTCTGCGACAACGTAACCGCACATTCATCCCTGTTGGTGAGTGACAATTGCACAAAAATCGAAATCACTGTTCTGCCTCATTCTCCATATTCTCCAGACCTGACCCCTGCGGGCTTCCTTTAATTTTCAAAGTTGAAAACCCCTTTGAAAGAACGAAGATTTGTAATGATGAACGAGATAAAAGAAAATTCACAGACGGCGTCTCGCGCGATACAGCATGAGACGTACCAAGAGTGCTTCCGGAACTCGAAGCGGTGTATCAATTGTGAAGGAGAGTATTCCGAAGGAGACCATGTACAATTAGCAAAAAGTAAGAGTAGAAAAATTTTGTCAACAAGGTTCCGGAATTTTTTGAGCAAATCTCTTACAGTGGGCATAGCAAAAGAGAATTGCACTGATGTGAGTGTGTGCAGTAACACCAAATATTTCATAAACCTGTTTGAACTAGGTGGCTTATAGTCATTTGCTGTGCAATGGGAATGTCCTCCTGTTTGTTATAACGATATACAAGACATGTGACACGAAATAAAGATACATTCTGTAGTAGGATCACTGAATCTCTCCTTGCTGCATCAGCTCCATAACCTACCTCACTTGCCGAAAAGCATGAGCAGAAATCTGCAAATTAACATACGTAGTGATTACTAGCGTTATTGTCGTAAATTGCAATTATAAAATCATGAAGTTCTGCCACTGGGCGAAGTGGCCGTGCGGTTAAAGGCGCTGCAGTCTGGAACCGCAAGACCGCTACGGTCGCAGGTTCGACTCCTGCCTCGGGCATGGATGTTTGTGATGTCCTTAGGTTGGTTCGGTTTACCTAGTTCTAAGTTCTAGGGGACTAATGACCTCAGCAGTTGAGTCCCATAGTGCTCAGAGCCATTTCTGCCACTGGAGGTAGCCAGGCAACATGTTTTCAGACAAAGTGATATTCTACCAATTGTTGAATACAAATCGGCCTTAAATATATGACAAGGAGAATGACTGCAAAGAGTAAACATAAATTCACATAACTGATCTCAGCAAGTGAATAAGTCACAGCGATACAGGCATTACTTTTGCCTGGAATACTCGTGGCAGATAGCCAAAGTGTATGAGGACTGAATGAAGTATGATCCAGTGTACATCACAAACCATTTACAAAGACTGAGTAAATTGACTTTATAAACATTCAGATGAGTCAATAACGAGCAGATTCTGTATTGAGCATCGAAATGGGCTTGCCTCGCCAAGACACAAAGAGCCGGTAACGACATGTGAGACAGGAGTCCAACATGCCTTTCATTGACTTGAAGAAATTGGTTAACCATTAACCATATGTTCGTCGTGAATGACTGACAAGATCATACAGCAAGTGTACATCTCGTGCATGCACCCTAGCAACATCCCACCGACTCACCGACCAGCGTCCAGCAACAAGCGTCATTCGACACCAACAAAGCACGTCCTTTGTTCCACCCAGTGGACCCACATGGAAGTCCGTTTACAGCTGAAGTCCAGCTTTCCTATCGTTGCGGTCTCATTGGTTTGTTCACTCGGAAACGCAAAACATTCCCTCAAACCTCACAGACTATCCCATACCTAACGAAGCCGTTCGCAATCGATATTCTGTACAGAAAAGCACCCTTCCAGTGACCCTGAGACCGCAGGTAGCGGCACGCGAAATAATCAAAATATGTAAAATAACAAACTGAAACATCGAGGTTGCAATCTAACAGGCAAGTTTCAAGGGAATGTGCTCGATATCAGTACTTCAACTGGCTACTGTAGTCTGTACGTGCTGATGACATCGACCCACACTGAGATTCATAGGAAGAATGTTAAGGAAATGTAACTCATCCACGAAATAAGTCGCTTACAAGGCGCTTGATGGATCGTTTCTTGAATATTGATAATCTGTCTGGGATCCGTGCCGGATATGGTTCAAATGGCTCTGAGCACTATGGGAGTTAACATCTGACGTCATCAGTCCCATTGAACTTAGAAGTACTTAAACCTAACTAACCTAAGGACATCACACACCTCCATGCCCGATGCAGGTTTCTAACCTGCGAGCGTAGCAGCAGCGCGGTTTCGACTGAAGCGCCTAGAACCACACTGCCACAGCGGCCGGCTCTTGCCAGATAAGACTGATAGAAGAGGTACAGAAAGTCCAACGAAGAGCGGCGCGTTTCGTCATGGCTGCATTTAGTCGGCGCGAGAGCGTTGTAGACATGTTCGACAAAGTCCGCTGGCAGGCGTTACTAGAGAAGTATTGTGCAACACTGGCAGGTGTTGATATTTCGAGAGAATGCTTTCCGGGAAGAGTCGGACAACATATTACTTCCCACGTGCCATTCACGACTGGAATAGGGAAGTATCCTCCGCCACACACGATCAGGTGGTTTTCGGAGTGTCGATGTAGATGCAGATTTACTCTGGCCTCCACATTCTCTCACGTGGTGTGTACCTCCAACGCCATGATGGCCACTCTTGGGTTCATCGTCCTGCAGCCATTTTGGATAGAGAGTAGCACTTCAACTGTCGACCAGCTTCGCAGTTTATGAGGTTCACGATCCCAGGCATAACTATATGCTCTTAGTCAAAGTCGTTTATGTCAGCTTGTAGCGTCAGCATATTGATTCATGATTGATCTCTACCACGCTTATAAACTTTCCTTACTGCGTCACGAGCCCACTACGCTACGAGGTGTTATTCTTTCTCGCGATGGACAGTGGTCATAATATTTTGGGTCATCAATGTATGTTAGTAATTCACTGTAAAGCCGGGCATGGCGCGGTGAAAGGATATTATTGTTCTCGTGATCTTCAGTTCAAAGACTGGTTTGATGCAGCTCTCTATGCTACTCTATCCTGTACAAGCCTATTCATCTCCGAATAACTACCGCAGCCTACATCCTTCTGAATATGCTTACTGTATTCATTTCTTGCACTCCCTCTACGATTTTAAATTCCCCCCCCCCCACACACACACACACACACTTTCCTCCATTACTAAATTGGTGGTCCCTTGATGTCTCAGAATTTGTCCTTTGAACCGATCCCTCCTTCTACTATCGTTGTGCCAGAAATTTCTTGTCTCCCCAATTCTGTTCATTACCTCCTCATTAGTTACGTGATCTACCTACCCAATTTTCAGCATTCTTCCGAAGTACCACATTTCGAAAGCTTCTATTTTCTTCTTGTCAAAATGTTTACCGCCCATGTTTCACTTCCATATATGGCTACACGTCAGACAAATACCTTCACAAAAGACTGCCTAACATTTAAGCCTATATTCGATGTCTACATTTTATGTTCTCTCTACTTCCCCCATCATCATTAAGTGCCTCGTTTCCTAACGCAATTCCCTCAGCATCAGACGATTTAATTCGACCCATTATCCTCGTCTTGATTTTGTTGTTCCTTTCAAGACATTTTCCATTTAGTTCAACTGTACTTCCAAGTCTTTTGCTGTTCCTGTCAGTATTACACTGTCATCGGCACACCTCAAGGTTTTTATTTTTTCTCTCTGAAGTATAATTCGTAATGCAAATTTTTCTTTTGTTTCCTTTACAGCTTGCTCAAAGTACCAATTGAGTAACATCTGTTACAGTCCTGTCTGTCTCACTTTCTTTTCAACCACTGCTTTTCTTTCGTGCCTCTTGACTGTTATAATTGCTGGTTTCTGTAAAAGTTGCAAATAGCCTTCCATTCCCTGTATTTCACCCTTGCTGCCTTTAGAGTTTCAACGAGAATATTCCAGCTAACACTGTCAAAATCTTTCTCTAAGTCTGTTGTTGTTGTGGTCTTCAGTCCAGAGACTGGTCTGATGCAGCTCTCCATGCTACTCTATCCTGTGCAAGCTTCTTCATCTCCCAGTACCTACTGCAACCTACATCCTTCTGAATCTGCTTAGTGTATTGATCTCTTGGTCTCCCTCTACGATTTTTACCCTCCACGCTGCCCTCCAATCCTAAATTTGTGATCCCTTGATGCCTCAAAACATGTCCTACCAACCGATCCCTTCTTCTAGTCAAGTTGTGCCACAAACTTCTCTTCTCCCCAATCCTATTCAATACCTCCTCATTAGTTACGTGATCTACCCACCTTATCTTCAGCATTCTTCTGTAGCACCACATTTCGAAAGCTTCTATTCTCTTCTTGTCCAAACTGGTTATCGTCCATGTTTCACTTCCATACATGGCTACACTCCATACAAATACTTTCAGAAACGACTTCCTGACACTTAAATCTATACTCGATGTTAACAAATTTCTCTTCTTCAGAAACGCTTTCCTTGCCATTGCCAGTCTACATTTTATATCCTCTCTACTTCGACCATCATCAGTTATTTTACTCCCTAAATAGCAAAACTCCTTTACTACTTTAAGTGTCTCATTTCCTAATCTAATCCCCTCAGCATCACCCGATTTAATTTGACTACATTCCATTATCCTCGTTTTGTTTTTGTTGATGTTCATCTTATATCCTCCTTTCAAGACACTGTCCATTCCGTTCAACTGCTCTTCCAAGTCCTTTCTGTCTCTGACAGAATTACAATGTCATCGGCGAACCTCAAAGTTTTTACTTCTTCTCCATGAATTTTAATACCTACTCCGAATTTTTCTTTTGTTTCCTTTACTGCTTGCTCAATATACAGATTGAATAACATCGGGGAGAGGCTACAACCCTGTCTCACTCCTTTCCCAACCACTGCTTCCCTTTCATGCCCCTCGACTCTTATAACTGCCGTCTGGTTTCTGTACAAATTGTAAATAGCCTTTCGCTCCCTGTATTTTACCCCTGCCACCTTCAGAATTTGAAAGAGAGTATTCCAGTTAACGTTGTCAAAAGCTTTCTCTAAGTCTACAAATGCTAGAAACGTAGGTTTGCCTTTTCTTAATCTTTCTTCTAAGATAAGTCGTACGGTTAGTATTGCCTCACGTGTTCCGACATTTCTACGGAATCCAAACTGATCTTCCCCGAGGTCCGCTTCTACCAGTTTTTCCATTCGTCTGTAAAGAATTCGCGTTAGTATTTTGCAGCTGTGACTTATTAAACTGATAGTTCGGTAATTTTCACATCTGTCAACACCTGCTTTCTTTGGGATTGGAATTATTATATTCTTCTTGAAGTCTGTGGGTATTTCGCCTGTCTCATACATCTTGCTCACCAGATGGTAGAGTTTTGTCATGACTGGCTCTCCCAAGGCCATCAGTAGTTCTAATGGAATTTTGTCTACTCCCGGGGCCTTGTTTCGACTCAGGTCTTTCAGTGCTCTGTCAAACTCTTCACGCAGTATCTTATCTCCTATTTCATCTTCATCTACATCCTCTTCCATTTCCATAATACTGTCCTCAAGTACGTCGCCCTTGTATAAACCCTCTATATACTCCTTCCACCTTTCTGCCTTCCCTTCTTTGCTTAGAACTGGGTTGCCATCTGAGCTCTTGATATTCATACAAGTGGTTCTCTTCTCTCCAAAGGTCTCTTTAATTTTCCTGTAGGCAGTATCTATCTTACCCCTAGTGAGACAAGCCTCTACATCCTTACATTTGTCCTCTAGCCATCCCTGCTTAGCCATTTTGCACTTTCTGTCGATCTCATTTTTGAGACGTTTGTATTCCCTTTTGCCTGCTTCATTTACTGCATTTTTATATTTTCTCCTTTCATCAATTAAATTCAATATTTCTTCTGTTACCCAAGGATTTCTATTAGCCCTCGTCTTTTTACCTACTTGATCCTCTGCTGCCTTCACTACTTCATCCCTCAGAGCTACCCATTCTTCTTCTACTGTATTTCTTTCCCCCATTCCTGTCAATTGTTCCCTTATGCTCTCCCTGAAACTCTCTACAACCTCTGGTTCTTTCAGTTTATCCAGGTCCCATATCCTTAAATTCCCACCTTTTTGCAGTTTCTTCAGTTTCAATCTGCAGTTCATAACCAATAGATTGTGGTCAGAATCCACATCTGCCCCTGGAAATGTCTTACAATTTAAAACCTGGTTCCTAAATCTCTGTCTTACCATTATATAATCTATCTGATACCTATTAGTATCTCCAGGATTCTTCCAGGTATACAACCTTCTTTTATGATTCTTGAACCAAGTGTTAGCTATGATTAAGTTATGCTCTGTGCAAAATTCTACAAGGCGGCTTCCTCTTTCATTTCTTCCCCCCAATCCATATTCACCTACTATGTTTCCTTCTCTCCCTTTTCCTACAGACGAATTCCAGTCACCCATGACTATTAAATTTTCGTCTCCCTTCACTATCTGAATAATTTCTTTTATCTCGTCATACATTTCATCAATTTCTTCATCATCTGCAGAGCTAGTTGGCATATAAACTTGTACTACTGTAGTAGGCATGGGCTTTGTGTCTATCTTGGCCACAATAATGCGTTCACTATGCTGTTTGTAGTAGCTAACCCGCACTCCTATTTTTTATTCATTATTAAACCTACTCCTGCATTACCCCTATTTGATTTTGTATTTATAACCCTGTAATCACCTGACCAAAAGTCTTGTTCCTCCTGCCACCGAACTTCACTAATTCCCACTATATCTAACTTTAACCTATCCATTTCCCTTTTAAAATTTTCTAACCTACCTGCCCGATTAAGGGATCTGACATTCCACGCTCCGATCCGTAGAATGCCAGTTTTCTTTCTCCTGATAACGACGTCCTCTTGAGTAGTCCCCGCCCGGAGATCCGAATGGGGGACTATTTTACCTCCGGTTTACCCAAGAGGACGCCATCATCATTTAATCATACAGTAAAGCTGCATGTCCTCGGGAAAAATTACGGCTGTAGTTTCCCCTTGCTTTCAGCCGTTCGCAGTACCAGCACAGCAAGGCCGTTTTGGTTAATGTTACAAGGCCAGATCAGTCAATCATCCAGACTGTTGCCCCTGCAACTACTGAAAAGGCTGCTGCCCCTCTTCAGGAACCACATGTTTGTCTGGCCTCTCAACAGATACCCCTCCGTTGTGGTTGCACCTACGGTACGGCCATCTGTATCGCTGAGGCACGCAAGCCTCCCCACCAACGGCAAGGTCCATGGTTCATGGGGTTCATGGGGTTCTAAGTCTATAAATGCTATAAACTTGGGTTTAGCTCTCCTTAACCTATCTTTTAAGTTATGTCGTTGGGTCAGTATTGTCTCGCGTGTTCCTACATTTTTTTCAGAACAAATTGATATTCCCCGAGGTCAGCTTCAACCAGTTTTTCCATTCTTCTGTAAAGAATTCATTTTAGTACTTTGCAACCACGATTTTTTAACTGATAGTTGGGTAATATTCACACTCGTCAGCAATTGCTTTCTTTATAACTGGAATTATTACATTCTTCTTGAAGACTGAGGGAATTTCGCCTGTCTCCTACAGATGGAAGAGTTTTATCGTGGCTAGCTCTCCCAGGGATGTCAGTAGATCTGACGGAATGTCGTCTACTTCAGAGGACTTCTATAGAGTTAGGAGTTTCAGTGCTCTGCCAAATTCTTCTCGCAATATTATATCGCCCATCTCATATTCATTTAAGTCCTCTTCCATTTCTATAATATTGCCTTCTGGTTCATCTGCTTGTATAGACCCTCTGTATACTGCTTCCATCTTTCAGATTTCTCTTCTTTGCGTGAGACTGGTTTACCATCTGAGCTCTTGATATTTATACATCTGGTCCTCTTTTCTCCAAAGGCATCTTTAATTTTATTATAGGCGGTATCTATTTTTCCCCTAGTGAAGTATGCTTCTAAATCCTTACATTCGTCCTCTAGCCATTCCTGCTTATCCATTTTGCACTTGCTGTCAGTCTCTTTGTTTTGACGTTTGTATTCCCTTTTCTGTTGCTTCATTTGCTGTATTTTTGTATTTTTTCCTTTCAGCGATTAAATTCAGTATGTCTTGTCCTATGATTTTTACTAGGCCTTGTCTTCTTGCCTATTTGATTCTCTGCTGCCTTCACTATTTCATTTCTTAAAGCTACCCATTCGTCTTGTACTGTATTCTTTTCCCCTCTTCTTGTCAACCTATGCCTAATTCTCCCTCTGAAACTCTCAACAACCTCTGGTTCTTTCAATTTATCCTGGTCCCATCTCCTTATTTTCGAATCTTTTTGCAAATTCTTCAGTTTTAATCTGCGGTTCATTGAGAGGCACCCACTTGCCTTTCTCATACTGTGGCATCAAGCAGTCAGGCCTGCAAGATGAGTGGTTTGCCAAGCGAGTGGATTCTTCCTTAATTTATCGAGCAACATGAATTCTCGTATATTACTATTTAGTTACAAATTATCCTCCTGCATGAATAATACGCAACGGAAACACGCATCTGACTATCAGTGATTTATAGAACTCTGACTGCACACTACGCACTGGCAATACCACATTTACTTTTTGTCTTTGATTTAACGGCTTTTATATAAATTCGGGATATTACGACAACATACAATTTAATGAAAAAGGCCACCAATCTCTTTCTATTCACTATCTGATTTATTCCTAAACACACAAATTCTACAACCTACAACAAAATCACATGAGAAATTCCGCCCAGTGGGCATGGCTTTACGTTAGTGAATCTCTATACTATGGTCTCGTAATCTATTTACCGCAACAGTGCACTCCCTGGATCGGATGGTGGATCTTTTATTATACCTCACACTTCGCCTCTCACAATCATCCTCACGAAACTTTCCTCCAGATCGAGCGATACAGAAGGAACAGGCATACCCACAAATCTTTCGAAACTACCTTGCTACCCCCATGCAAAACACACATACCCAAATTACATGACATATACAACACAACAATATGAAATGCAACACAAATAACTGTTACAACATCATCACTTTCCGCTTTCCCACTTCAATCAATATCTATCCCAGTTTCACACGACACTGCCCCACTTTGTAATTCTACTTTCCTACTGTGAACTCTGGAGATAAACGCACGTCTTCCTGTGCAATGCAAGCCAAGTGGCGTTGCTGGAAAAACGGCCGACTCACCTTGATTCTCTCTCAGAGTTTAAATTTAGCGTCACACGGAATGATATTTCTTAAATACTTCAACTTATGATACACACGCTATTTCTTAAATATTTCAGCTTATTGTACACACGCCATTAATTCTTAAATATTTCAGCTTATTGTACACACGCTAGTATCTCAACTTATAACTACACGTGGGCTCATTGTGACCGTTGGTTTACTACAACCCCTTAAAATTACCTGCCTCACTTTGTAATTTTCCCCACAAAAGTTCCTGGGAAAGAGAAATGATTAGTTCTAACTACTCTTAAATATTCCACATCCATACCATGCCTCCACACTTTCATTACGGAGCACAACAAAAAAACAGGTCTTTACAGCAGAAGGTTCAGCGCCAGAGTGCCGAGTCTGAAACATGGCCGTCTTCCGGTTCTCTCGCACCTCTCTCGAAGTGGGAGAAGCACCTTGCTACCTTATTGGTCAGCCACATTTCAGACGCCCAAAGCTCTGGTAAAATTTTCATCTCTTTGGTCTCACCAAAGGTAGCCAAAGGATCGACTCAAAGATGATCATATATTCCCATTCACTATCTGTGGTTAGCAGACGACCATACATTTATTCATTTCACAGATCTCACCAAACTGGATGTAGGGATTTATTTTGAGGGAGTGCACATGTGATCAATTAAATAAATAAATTGTCATTCTTTCCCACACTGGTATCCGGCTTCGCTGTATTAATTGAAATTGAGTTACTTTTACACAAAAAATGTGTTGTTCTGACAAGAATTTCGTACCTATTTTCAATGTTGGGCGGTACTGTACCCTTTCACCACCGGCTACCCATGCAGAAAAAAATGGCACGGTACTATCCTTGCAATGCGAGGGTAGTTCCGAACATTTTTTAAAGAAAACTGTATTAAAACAAACGTAGCAATTCATCAAAATAACCAGGAGGAGATCTTAGCCCCTGGTGACCTCAAATAGACGACCAAATTATTGACAGTTGTTGCATTATTGTACTCTCCACAATCCGGAGTAACGTGCACATACAAATATATAACAATCCACATGACAAATAAAACATCACATCATAGAAATGAAAAAATAATATTGAGATAAAAATTTGCTTTAGTTACTGGGATCTTCGTTATTTTTATGAGTAATCCAAATTTCAATAATTCTAAAACAAATAAAAAAAATACTAATTGTACTCATGAAATTTTAAATAGCTCACCGTCCACACACAGAGCAAGTAATCTGACATTCATAAATTGCGCTGTAAAAACCCTTACACAGCAAAGTCTAAATGCAAAACAAAATCAACAAAAGAAAAAAATTCGTACACTAGTTACACGTAGAATGTCAGCCTCCATACCATTACTCTAAAATATACCTCAAACCTACAGAGAAATAAAAAGTGAGAAGAAAAACAATGAAATATACCACAAGTTACATACTGGTTACGTAATATAGTTCGTCTAAGACATCATGTCATACCTCATTAACTATCATCACCTAAACAATTGCCACAGCTACTCGACAGTGAGTTTAACCTTATCCTATATCCATCAGTACAAATACCTGCTGCTGAGCTAGTCAGTCCATCAACTTTGATCAATACTCGCAATAAATAGTTAGCAATAAGTGCTTGAATCTACCAGTAGCTCTCTTATCTTACTCTACTGTTCATTTCTCTGTTGTCACACATATAGACGACAAGAACTTGCATTTCGACTAGCCTTCGTTACACTTTAATGTGAAATATCACCACTGTGATAATAAAAATAAGTGGCTTCAGTCAAAACACCAACAAGATTATTACTATGCACGACATCAAAATACATCAGTTAATTCCGATATTTGTTGTGCAATGCAAACTCTTGTCCCCTGTGACAATCTTACTGATCAATGCTACATGAACCGCTACGTTAGTATTACGCCTCTGGCTAATAGTTAAAGCATCATTGTACCAAATATTCTAATAAACATGCTACGTGAACTTGATAACCCAGAACAAACAAAAAAAACACTAACTATTCTAAACACAAATATTAATAAAATACAATTACGCTTGCTGTCCCTTCAGGAATGAAACATATAAAAAAAACATTTACACAATTATAAATACATTATTCCCTATCTTGCGAGTCACACGGAAACATTTCATTCTGTGATGTTCTTGGGGTCAAAAGGTTGCTGATAGTTTTCCTAGAACCACTGTCTCGGTGTCAAAGCTCTCCCATGGTTACCCGGACGAAAGTCTTTGAGTCACTCAATTCGGCATTTTGAACACGCACTGAACAGTAAACTGTATCTCTCATTAAACACAAATGTCATAGTCACTCTCAGAGTACCATCCACACGAATCTGTTCATCCAAAAAATGGCCCTACAACTACTATTACCCACGGTTCTGTCCTTTCAGTTCATGGTGTAATTAAAAGTCGTAAGTTTCAACAAACAGCACTTATTCCCGCGCCAATTCAAGAAATGTCTCCTACTACAGACGCAAATGTCAATGTCCCACTCTAGTTTCTTGCCTTCATACAATAATTGTTCACCATACGACAACTGTCCTCTAAGTATACCAAGTGTCCCACATGCAATTCACAAAGCACACTTAACAAGTCACTGTCAAAAGTTTATGGATCCCACCATTCAGTGGTCAAGACAAAACAAAACAATCGTCCTGTCTGCTACAGACAAAATCTTTTCCCCCACTCACAACGTGGAAACACCAGTCCTTCACTTTCCACATTATGGAAAGTCGCAATCATCTTGTTTCACGGCTCCACAGTCCAGTACTAGTTATTGGCTGCTGGTAAAAAAAATGCTCGCCGCGCTCTGCCGCGCCTCGTCCATTCTGCAGTAGCGCCGCTGCGCGCGCCGTTGAGCAGAAGAAACCACCCGCTGTTGCCTCCGCGGGATACCTTCCCCTGTCGTAAGGGTGGCGGAACTCATGAATGGCCAGTGATACGTGCGTGTCGCCCCAGGCCGTTGACCTGCTGTAGCGGGCGCGTGGAGTGTACCTCGTCCGACAGTGGAGTGGGGAGTGCCGCGGCTGTGTCGCCTGTCGCCATGGCGACGTCAGCTCGGCCCGTTAGCGGTATGGGCGTTACGACACCCAATTAGCCAGATCTTCCGTGCATCTCGCAACATTACAGACAAAAGGAAATTCTTACATTAAAATTATACACCCTAGTTTTCTACACATACAACATCAACATTTATCTCTTTTCTATAGACAGCCCACACTCGTGCTATTCATTGTACCTGTCGTCCCTCATACAAAACATGAAAGTGTAAAAAAAAAAAACAAAAGGAATAATAAACAATCTATACTGCTCATAATTACAATATCAAATAGTAGGCTACTCTATCATCCTATCACAGTGAAAGTGTTCGAAACTGTTTATTCTAAAACTACAATATACAATGAACTTTTGTGCTTGTGACAGACTGAAATTAATACCCCTTGAAAGTGCTCTAACAAAAAATAAGAATAATCCACAAGGCTCACAATTACCTACCACATGTTATTAAATAGTAAACTGCTTTAACATCCTAACACAACAAACATTTTAGAAACTGATGACTCTAAATCTACAACATACAATGCACCTTTGTGCTTGTAACAGACTGAAATCAGTATCTCTTTACATATTTTACATTTAATTATATATAACAACATTTCTAGGACACATATGAACCATCCACATGATGTCAGATCCTGACCTGCCATCGAGGTTCATCCAAATCAAACAATACATAATAATGTTTTGGTTACAGATCGGTAGCATCCCCTTTGCAGGAGTGTGCGCATTGATCACACTACTCTACGACTCTCACTCACCAGACATCACATTTTCCCTCTCATTCAATCCATTAATACACTAACAGAATAGGTCTAGAAGTCAGCTAACCTTAACACCACCACACTCACGACAACATACCATACCTTTGCTCCCTTATACTCAACCACATAACACATGAAGCTGTTTCGGAGATAGCATTCCAGTCTCCGAATTCGTCCTTTCACTCTGGCACCTCTCTCCATCGGCTTACCTCTGCATTCACTTTATGCTAAATCTCAACTTAGAATCGCGACATTTCATCTAAGAACAAAAATACACAAATTAATCAACCTGCAAAAATAACTGCACACATTCTTGGTACCGTTTTGATTAGTTATACTGGTACGAGGCTTCAACAACAACAAAAAATATTATTTTTCTCAAATCGCAATTGTTATGCTAAGAATTAGATCTACACCTATATTACATCTTACGTCAGTATTCCACAAGGTTCACCATCTGGGTCTCATACTCCCTTTACGTCCTTTCACATTGTGCAGTTGTCCTCATCTCTTCATTCGTATTTCGGCTCTCCGTCCGTCCATTACCCCATCATTTCCTGGTCTTCCTTCGCCATTGGCATCAATCTCTATCGCAGCATACACAGGCCTCTCTGTAACATACATCTAAGACATCTCCACATTATTCAATTCTACTCACCTTTATTTACCACTGTTTCATCACGTCGAATCTCTCTTTATTAATCCCCTTGCTTCACGTCGCTTCTCCTCATATACCACCTTTATCCACTACTATTTATCACGTCGCTTCTCTATCTACTATCTTTATTCACTCATTAATCATCACGTCGTTTCTGCTTGATCCTTATTCATACGACAAAAATACGTACATACACCACTCTGTCGATTCCTGTTCATGACTCATTTGACCAGTCTATTCCGTCACACTTCCTGACATCCCGCCTGAAAATTCTTATGTTCGATCTGACCCTGCACAACGTTACACACCACAAATGAATACACTGACTATTTACCATAAATTGACTACTTTAGATCTATCCTTAACTTTTCCATAATTTGATGTTAGAAATATGATGAAGCCCACAAGATTGTTTTCCCTTGATCGTCTCAATCAGTACAGCATTTTCATGGACAATCCGCCTCACTCTGAATGGTCCACTATACACAGCAAAGAAGTTGCTAGTTAGGAATCTGTGCTTACATGAAAATTAAATGTGTGCAGAGAATATACAAGCTGGGAGAATTGGGCAGCCCAAGTGTTAGTAACTTTGGTGCTAGTGGCCTCTTTCACTAACACCAGATTCCGAACAACCATACACAGCACTTCATTATAGCTGTCACCACGACAATGACATACTATAGATCAGATGGCATCTAATTTAAAAACTTCGATCACAATGTTTACCTCTTACATTACTTGTTTAGTATCTACAATAGTCGAATCACACTAATTCAACTGGACTCATTGGCATTATTACATAACAATTCTTTTACTTTACTGTTCGAAATAAAATTTGCAAATTTTACTGAGATACCAGCCTAATAGATTCCATTACTGGCGTTTTATTCTCTGATCAGAAGTATGGTATTTGCATTCCTACATATTAGTTGAGTTTGTCTGCTACATAGACAATTTTCAGTGCCAGCTGCATGTGTTTTAAGAGCAAGATATTAAGGGCTGATATGTTGGATTAGTTTCTCGTATTCTTGAATCCATTATGACAAGAATGAAATGCCTGGATTCCACGCTCTCCTGTCATTATGATAGTTTCTGCCGTTCCTATCCTCGACACTAACTGACCTATGAGTCGTGTCTCCGTTCACGATATTGCTCTCATTACCCAATCCTTGTAACAAGTGCTGAAATGACGCGGAATCGTCTAAGCCTCTGCCTGCCATCACTATACCTCTGCGCAATTTCACTGGCAACTTCGTTATATGGATCCTAATGAACTCCGCTGGTTCGTATGTCACATCCAAGTACCTGTTTCGTCTGAACATCTCCTGATAGCACGACACTGAATCCCTTATGCCACCTTCGTTACGATTTTGCATCATCAATATGCTTAGCGTAACCTGGTCCTGCTTACTTTTCGGCCTGAATTCATTTAAATAGCTACTACAGTCTTTAAGGTCTTCCTGCATTTTCGCTCTAGCCTCGTCCCTCAAATAGTTATACACAAACTTCGTTTTGCGGAGCAGTCCCCTCGATGAAGGTAATGAATCTTGAAATTGAGACAGCCTTGGACTATACCCAGTTGAGTCTGCCACCTGTTTTATCCGACACAACCGTTCTTCTGACTCTGTGAATTCGTCTTCCTCTTTCTGCCTATTTTCGCCTTTTGAGTTTATCTCACTCTCCTTCTGCAATCTACCTGGTGGTGTGTCACCTCCGCTACTGCACGCTAATTGCAACTGTGCTAGTTCTTCACTATGTTTCCTACTTATTTCTAATTGTCCCTCTTTAAACTGTAATGGTGGTTGTATCTCCTCCTGGTCGGCATAAACCTCTCGCTGCGTACTGTCAGAACCTGTCTCGCCTCTCGTACTGATCTTTTCTGCATCTGCACTAATCGTATTCATTCTGACCACTACCTCTTTGATTCGCTCACCTGGCACCACGTCCCTACGCTCAGTAGTATCACTCTCTATTGCAAATACTTGTACCTCCAAATTATTATCTTTTTCTTTCACTGCGTCACCTACTTGCTTCAACGCACCCAGATTCTTCTCCCCCTCATCTAACCGATTATTAACTGCGGGCAGACGCTCATCGGTAACAGAGTGTACCTTCCTCATTGCCTCTTTATTTCCCTTATTCAATGCCTCCATACTTTCCTCACTATCTTTACACATCGCGTCCATCATTTCCATCAACTCCCTATGTCTCTCCTTAGCCTCCCTATCTCTTTCCTTATTATCTCTATCTCATCTTTCGTTAATATCTCTATTCATTGCTTCTAATCTTTCCTTATTCTACCTCTCTCCTCATTCTTTCTATCTCTCTCCTCATTCTTCCTATCTCTCTCCTTATTATCTCTATCTAATCTTTCCTTATTCTCCCTATCTCTCTCCTCATTCTTCCTATCTCTCTCCTTATTATCTCTCACCAAACTCTGTAACAACTGTAGCATCATATCGTCATTTGCAACTTTCGACGCGCTCACCTCGTTCGCCTGTGACACCGTAGCCTCGCTAAGAGTAGCTGCACTTTCACTGCATACCTGTCCTAATCTCGGCTCGCCCGCGTCGTCGGGGAAGGCCCGCGTTCGTGGACAAAGCCCGCCGCATAAAGGATCCCCCAGGAGCGGTCCAGTGAACAATTCAACCCCTTCCGAGTGTTTGTCTTTCTCGCTCGTTAACACATGGTCAACAGCTACTTCCTGCTGCACTGCTACGTTCACGCCAGAATCGCTATTCTCCATGGTGACTACACTTTTAGACTGCGACCTAGTTACTACGGACATTACGCAAAAAAAATTATACCACGATCTTCCAGCCTTGTACGATATAGCAATTAAAAAAAATAAAAGATTCTCACCAATCCAGAAAGAAATTGCAAACAAAAAAAAATTTACTTCTTAGCGCTATCACGATATATTCCATCAAAAAATAAAAAAATCTTAACAGCAATAATCCTGGCAACAAAATATCCTAACCAATAAAATAATCCTGGCAGGGACGAAATTATGAGAGGCACCCACTTGCCTTTCTCATACTGTGGCATCAAGCAGTCAGGCCTGCAAGATGAGTGGTTTGCCAAGCGAGTGGATTCTTCCTTAATTTATCGAGCAACATGAATTCTCGTATCTTACTACTTAGTTACAAATTATCCTCCTGCATGAATAATACGCAACGGAAACACGCATCTGACTATCAGTGATTTATAGAACTCTGACTGCACACTACGCACTGGCAATACCACATTTACTTTTTGTCTTTGATTTAACGGCTTTTATATAAATTCGGGATATTACGACAACATACAATTTAATGAAAAAGGCCACCAATCTCTTTCTATTCACTATCTGATTTATTCCTAAACACACAAATTCTACAACCTACAACAAAATCACATGAGAAATTCCGCCCAGTGGGCATGGCTTTACGTTAGTGAATCTCTATACTATGGTCTCGTAATCTATTTACCGCAACAGTGCACTCCCTGGATCGGATGGTGGATCTTTTATTATACCTCACACTTCGCCTCTCACAATCATCCTCACGAAACTTTCCTCCAGATCGAGCGATACAGAAGGAACAGGCATACCCACAAATCTTTCGAAACTACCTTGCTACCCCCATGCAAAACACACATACCCAAATTACATGACATATACAACACAACAATATGAAATGCAACACAAATAACTGTTACAACATCATCACTTTCCGCTTTCCCACTTCAATCAATATCTATCCCAGTTTCACACGACACTGCCCCACTTTGTAATTCTACTTTCCTACTGTGAACTCTGGAGATAAACGCACGTCTTCCTGTGCAATGCAAGCCAAGTGGCGTTGCTGGAAAAACGGCCGACTCACCTTGATTCTCTCTCAGAGTTTAAATTTAGCGTCACACGGAATGATATTTCTTAAATACTTCAACTTATGATACACACGCTATTTCTTAAATATTTCAGCTTATTGTACACACGCTATTAATTCTTAAATATTTCAGCTTATTGTACACACGCTAGTATCTCAACTTATAACTACACGTGGGCTCATTGTGACCGTTGGTTTACTACAACCCCTTAAAATTACCTGCCTCACTTTGTAATTTTCCCCACAAAAGTTCCTGGGAAAGAGAAATGATTAGTTCTAACTACTCTTAAATATTCCACATCCATACCATGCCTCCACACTTTCATTACGGAGCACAACAAAAAAACAGGTCTTTACAGCAGAAGGTTCAGCGCCAGAGTGCCGAGTCTGAAACATGGCCGTCTTCCGGTTCTCTCGCACCTCTCTCGAAGTGGGAGAAGCACCTTGCTACCTTATTGGTCAGCCACATTTCAGACGCCCAAAGCTCTGGTAAAATTTTCATCTCTTTGGTCTCACCAAAGGTAGCCAAAGGATCGACTCAAAGATGATCATATATTCCGATTCACTATCTGTGGTTAGCAGACGACCATACATTTATTCATTTCACAGATCTCACCAAACTGGATGTAGGGATTTATTTTGAGGGAGTGCACATGTGATCAATTAAATAAGTAAATTGTCATTCTTTCCCACACTGGTATCCGGATTCGCTGTATTAATTGAAATTGAGTTACTTTTACACAAAAAATGTGTTGTTCTGACAAGAATTTCGTACCTATTTTCAATGTTGGGCGGTACTGTACCCTTTCATCATAACCAATAAATTGTGATCAGAATTCACATATGCCCTTGGAAATATCTTGCAATTTAAAATATGGTTTCTAAAACTCTGTCTTGCCATTATATAATGTATCTGAAACGCCCCGGTGTCTCCAGTTTTCTTCCACGTATACAACTTTCGTCATGGTTCTGAAACCATCTGTTAGCGATGGTTACATCATGCTCTATTCCAGATTCGACTAGGCGACTTCCTCTTTCATCCCTTTCCCCAGTCCGTATTCACCTACTATTTTTCTCTCTCTTCCCTTTCCTACTATCGGATTCCAGTCCCCCACCACAGTAAGATTTATGTCTGCCTTAACTATCTGAATCATTTCTTTTATCTCATCACGCATTTCTTCAGTATCTCCATCATCTGCGGAGCTGGTTGACATAAAAACTTCTACTGTTGTGGCTCGTATGGACTTCGTGTGTACCTTTGCCTTCACTATTGTGTTCGTAGTAGCTTACTTGCATTCGTATTTTCTTATTCATTATTAAATCCACTCCTGAATTATATCCATGTGACTCTATTTATACCCATATACTCGCTGGACCTGAAGTCCTCTGAGAAATCCCTAACCCTCCTCCTCCACGTCGCCGATACAAACGCACTTTTGATATCAAATTAATTGACTGATTAATTAAAGTGATCAATTAAGTAACCCTCTGCCCTCCAGGATATCTCCCACCCCAGCTCTTCCCTCCCCTCCCCCAATTCCCCTTCCCCTCCCTATCTGGAAACTGCCAGGAAAAAGACTCAGTCTGCCGTGAGCTGCTGGAGAGGATGGACATAGGTACTTTATTTTCCTTATTTTTGATGCTACCCTTTTTGAAAAGGAAGGAAAAGCTCAGCCCCTTGCTCCCCATCTGGAGAAATGGCTGAAGGGTGCAAGTATTACCTTGTCCAACAATTACTTATCAATTACATGTCCTATTTACATAATTACACTGTTGGAGATTGGAGTTGTTGTCTTGTTGGAAAATTTTATGTGTGTGTTCACCTTGACGTGCATGTACCGAATGCACCACCCCGAAAACTCTCCCTCCCTCCCCTCCGTCGCAGAAAAAACTGGCGGGAAAAATCGCTAAGCTGGTGAGCTGGAAGGATCCGCAGATAGAAAATTCAACTACAATGGAGAGGGCATAATAATATATTGTTTATTTAAAAAGTTCAAATTGCGTACCAATTTGCAGGGGTTGGATCTCTTTATTTGACAGGAAAAGCTCATCATTTTCTGGTTAATTTAATTTTAGAAGATGTAGGTCTTGTAAAATACATCAAAAAGAAATAATTGAATACCCCAATAGATCGCTTTTTTTCAATCACGCAAGGAATGCCATCATGAAATCGACAACATCTGGGATTTGACCCCACAACCGCCTAGTTTCAAAGACTACTTTTCCCCAGTTTGCTTTTGTTCTACAATATTACTTTTATTATAAACCGGTTTTCGGCTTACAAGGCCATCTTCAGACATTTACTATTATCACCAAAGAACTGTGGTAATACTCAGTAAATGTCTGAAGATGGCCTTGTAAGCCGAAAACCGGTTTACAATAAAAGTAATATTGTAGAACAAAAGCAAACTGGTGCTTTTCATTTATTATAATGTTGTTCTACCAAGAACCAACGGAAGATTCTGTTAATACTACTTTTCCCCTTTATGGATTTTCCTTGCAGTCTGCTGGAGGATACCGGCACATCATGCCATTTGGTGTGAAATCCATTTCGTTGGAGGTAGCTGAAAATGGTAGTGATAATTTAAATCTTCAGCTCAGTTGCTCTATGTCCTTAAAAAAATTGTAGTATTAAGGGCAGGGTTTTGACTTGAGTGTGCTCGCAATTCCACTATCAGAAATAATAAATTAATCAATCAGGAATTTGACGTCGAGACTGGAAGCGGTGCGGTATAAAATGATTGTTGTAATTTCGAAGTTGGGTGGGAATTTATGTCATCATGGTTGCGTAATTCCGAGCGTCCTACAGGTCTGCTAACTGTATTCTTGTCCGCCCCCGGTAGCTGAGTGGTCAGCACGACGGAATGTCCATCCTAAGGGCCCGGGTTCGATTCCCGGCTGGGTCGGAGATTTTCTCCCCTCAGGGACTGGGTGTTGTGTTGTCCTTATCATCATCATTTCATCCCCATCGACGCGCAAGTCGCCGAAGTGGCGTCAAATCGAAAGACTTGCACCAGGCGAACGGTCTAACCGACGGGAGGCCCTCGTCACACAACTGTATTCTTTGAAGCACTATAGATTTCCCAAGTTGGTTCTCTCTGCTACATAAGGCAGAAGAAGAAGACGAAAGGGCCTATCACATGATGGGGTGCTAACAACAACAAATACACATTTCTTTAAACAAATACCGTTCCACCTTTCCGCTGGAAGAGAGACTCCATTGGGATGTATCGAGAAGCACTCAAAGCCACACACATCAGCCATCATCACATGGACATGGTACACAAACACTTCAACCACGATTCAAAAAATGGTTCAAATGGCTCTGAGCACTATGGGACTTAACATCTGTGGTCATCAGTCCCCTAGAACTTAGAACTACTTAAACCTAACTAACCTAACGACATCACACACATCCATGCCCGAGGCAGGATTCGAACCTGCGACCGTAGCGGTTACGCGGTTCCAGACTGAAGCGCCTAGAACCGCACGGCCACACCAGCAGGCAATCACGATTCATTCCATAGTAGCTGTCGCAGTTAGATGGCGGAAATCACGAAATCTTCCATACGCCCCCGTTGTGCATTGGCTTCGCTGGCAACTGCACACTCATCTCCCGGCATCCACATGCTGGCCGTTCTGGAGGCTCAGAGGTCGGAGAGAGAGTACCACTGTGACCGCCCAGACATCAGCCGATCAATTTACATGGGGGAACGGGATAATTAACCAACCAAACACTTGCCATATTGTATCTTCCGAAATTTCCACATAAAAATCGGAGAATACTCACAACACACGCAATTACAAAGGCTGCCCAATACATACCGGTATTCGTTCGATATTCACCCGTCCAGAGGGAGACACGGTTAGGTCAATTGCCTGAATGCCTGGGAGGGTCAGTGGCAGCTCGCGCCTTAAGGCATTCCTGCCACCGGCTACCTCAAACCACGCCCCCAGATACCAAGCCAGAGTCATTGTAGGAAACCAGTCACATATTTTTCAGTGTAATTACAGTTAAATATTCTGATCGCAACGCCAGTCTGGTGACATTCAACAGTGAATGTAGTATCGGAAGTACCTCCTCTTGACGGCTGGGTCTGGAAATATCAATTTTCCAAGTAAATCTAAATGCTTTTTATGACTGGACGTAATTTTCCACATAAAATCTTTCATACCCCTTATGGCTGCCGATGCACTGAAATCGCAGGTTACCACATTAAACCTATACCCCCCTTATGACCGGATATAGTCCCACCTGCATCATTTTCTGTACACGTATTGGAACACTAACCACTGTAACTTTACACTCCAACTGCATTTCAGCATGCAGAGTGTGGTGTCACCGCCAGACACCACACTTGCTAGGTAGTAGCCTTTAAATCGGCCGCGGTCCATTAGTATACGTCGGACCCGCGTGTCGCCACTGTCAGTGATTGCAGACCGAGCGCCACCACGCGGCAGGTCTAGAGAGACTTCCTAGCACTCGCCCCAGTTGTACAGCCGACTTTGCTAGCGATGCTACACTGACAAATACGCTCTCATTTGCCGAGACGATAGTTAGCATAGCTTTCAGCTACGTCATTTGCTACGACCTAGCAAGGCGCCATTACCAATTTATATTGAGCTTCTTATTACTGTACCGTCAGACCGATGTTCTACAGTTATGGATTAAAGTTAAGTATTACAGCAACTGCGTCCGTTTTTCTAAGTTCTCATTTCTCTGACCTGTTGCAGACCTCACGCCAGTCTGCGTGTAATTAAACGCGTACATTTCGGCCTCCTCTAGCAATACGGTGTTGGCTCTTCGGCCAACACAGCACAGAACTATTATCGTTTTTGTGTGTGTTAGTGTCCGAAACAATTACGGTATGTTTTCACTCACACCGACTAGGTGTCTCGATTCTCCTCAGTTCTAGGAAAGTATTTACCATTTAGATCTTTCAGCCAATCATATTCGCGAACAAACTGCGGGTATTTTCAGTCTGCACTTCCGGAAGCTGCTGCGTCCCGCCAAGACTCTCTGAAACAAGTGTTGTAAAGCACAGGCGTCTGGCAGTATGTGATAATCAACAGAGCTCCTGCGGTAGAAAGGATTGGAAAGACATCACCAATATTGGTTGGTTTACTGTAATAAACACTGTAAGTAGGCTGTTTAGCTTTTTATATTGGTAACGCCACGTAGCGCTCTGTATGAAAATCACTGGCTATGCTGTGTGCAGTCTGTGGCTAGTTTGCATTGTTGTCTGCCATTGTAGTGTTGGGCAGCTGGATGTTAATAGCGCGTAGCGGTGCGCAGTTGGAGGTGAGCCGCCAGCAGTGGTGGATGTGGGGAAAGAAATGGCGGAGTTTTGAAATTTGTAAGACTGGATGTCATGAACTGCTATGTATGTTATGATTTTTCAACACTATTACGTAAATACAATCCTTTGTTCCCTATTAAAATCTTTCATTTGCTAACTATGCCTATCAGTAGTTAGCGCCTTCCGTAGTTTGAATCTTTTATTTAGCTGCCAGTAGTGGCGCTCGCTGTGTTGCAGTAGTTCGAATAACGAAGATTTTTGTGAGGTAAGTGATTTGTGAAACGTATAGGTTAATGTTAGTCAGGGCCATTCTTTTGTAGGGATTATTGAAAGTCAGATTGCGTTGCGCTAAAAAATATTGTGTGTCAGTTTAAGCACAGTACCGCCACTAGGGTACAGTACCGCCCAACATTGAAAATAGGTACGAAATTCTTGTCAGAACAACACATTTTTTGTGTAAAAGTAACTCAATTTCAATTAATACAGCGAAGCCGGATACCAGTATGGGAAAGAATGACAATTTATTTATTTAATTGATCACATGTGCACTCCCTCAAAATAAATCCCTACATCCAGTTTGGTGAGATCTGGGAAATGAATGAATGTATGGTCGTCTGCTAACCACAGATAGTGAATCGGAATATATGATCATCTTTGAGTCGATCCTTTGGCTACCTTTGGTGAGACCAAAGAGATGAAAATTTTACCAGAGCTTTGGGCGTCTGAAATGTGGCTGACCAATAAGGTAGCAAGGTGCTTCTCCCACTTCGAGAGAGGTGCGAGAGAACCGGAAGACGGCCATGTTTCAGACTCGGCACTCTGGCGCTGAACCTTCTGCTGTAAAGACCTGTTTTTTTGTTGTGCTCCGTAATGAAAGTGTGGAGGCATGGTATGGATGTGGAATATTTAAGAGTAGTTAGAACTAATCATTTCTCTTTCCCAGGAACTTTTGTGGGGAAAATTACAAAGTGAGGCAGGTAATTTTAAGGGGATTGTAGTAAACCAATGGTCACAATGAGCCCACGTGTAGTTATAAGTTGAGATACTAGCGTGTGTACAATAAGCTGAAATATTTAAGAATTAATAGCGTGTGTACAATAAGCTGAAATATTTAAGAAATAGCGTGTGTATCATAAGTTGAAGTATTTAAGAAATATCATTCCGTGTGACGCTAAATTTAAACTCTGAGAGAGAATCAAGGTGAGTCGGCCGTTTTTCCAGCAACGCCACTTGGCTTGCATTGCACAGGAAGACGTGCGTTTATCTCCAGAGTTCACAGTAGGAAAGTAGAATTACAAAGTGGGGCAGTGTCGTGTGAAACTGGGATAGATATTGATTGAAGTGGGAAAGCGGAAAGTGATGATGTTGTAACAGTTATTTGTGCTGTATTTCATATTGTTGTGTTGTATATGTCATGTAATTTGGGTATGTGTGTTTTGCATGGGGGTAGCAAGGTAGTTTCGAAAGATTTGTGGGTATGCCTGTTCCTTCTGTATCGCTCGATCTGGAGGAAAGTTTCGTGAGGATGATTGTGAGAGGCGAAGTGTGAGGTATAATAAAAGATCCACCATCCGATCCAGGGAGTGCACTGTTGCGGTAAATAGATTACGAGACCATAGTATAGAGATTCACTAACGTAAAGCCATGCCCACTGGGCGGAATTTCTCATGTGATTTTGTTGTAGGTTGTAAAATTTGTGTGTTTAGGAATAAATCAGATAGTGAATAGAAAGAGATTGGTGGCCTTTTTCATTAAATTGTATGTTGTCATAATGTCCCGAATTTATATAAAAGCCGTTAAATCAAAGACAAAAAGTAAATGTGGTATTGCCAGTGCGTAGTGTGCAGTCAGAGTTCTATAAATCACTGATAGTCAGATGCGTGTTTCCGTTGCGTATTATTCATGCAGGAGGATAATTTGTAACTAAATAGTACGATACGAGAATTCATGTTGCTCGATAAATTAAGGAAGAATCCACTCGCTTGGCAAACCACTCATCTAGCAGGCCTGACTGCTTGATGCCACAGTATGAGAAAGGCAAGTGGGTGTCTCTCATAATTTCGACCCTGCCAGGATTATTGCTGTTAAGATTTTTTTTTATTTTTTGATGGAATATATTGTGATAGCGCTAAGAAGTAAAATTTTTTTGTTTGCAATTTCTTTCTGGATTGGTGAGGATCTTTTATTTTATTTTTTTTAATTGCTATATCGTACAAGGCTGGAAGATCGTGGTATAATTTTTTTTGCGTAATGTCCGTAGTAACTAGGTCGCAGTCTAAAAGTGTAGTCACCATGGAGAATAGCGATTCTGGCGTGAACGTAGCAGTGCAGCAGGAAGTAGCTGTTGACCATGTGTTAACGAGCGAGAAAGACAAACACTCGGAAGGGGTTGAATTGTTCACTGGACCGCTCCTGGGGGATCCTTTATGCGGCGGGCTTTGTCCTCAAATGCGGGCCTTTCCCGACGACGCGGGCGAGCCGAGATTAGGACAGGTATGCAGTGAAAGTGCTGCTACTCTTAGCGAGGCTACGGTTTCACAGGCGAACGAGGTGAGCGCGTCGAAAGTTGCAAATGACGATATGATGCTACAGTTGTTACAGAGTTTGGTGAGAGATAATAAGGAGAGAGATAGGAAGAATGAGGAGAGAGATAGGAAGAATGAGGAGAGAGATAGGGAGAATAAGGAACGATTAGAAGCAATGAATAGAGATATTAACGAAAGATTAGATAGAGATAATAAGGAGAGAGATAGGGAGAATAAGGAACGATTTGAAGCAACTAAGAAAGGATTGGAAGCAAATAACGAAAGATTAGAAGCAATCAATAGAGATAATAAGGAGAGAGATAGGGAGACTAAGGAGAGATTGGAAACAATGGATAGGGGAAATAAAGAGGCAATGAGGAAGCTACACACAGTTATTGATGAGCGTCTGTCCGCAGTTAATAATCGGTTAGATGAGGGGGAGAAGAATCTGGATGCGGTGCAGCAAGAATGTGATGCTGTGAAAGGAAAAGTCAATAATTTGGAGGTACGAATAAGTGCAATAGAGAGCGATATTACAGAACATAGGGGCGTGTGGCCGGATGAGCGAATCAAAGAGATAGTGGAGGACTTACTTGCAGATAAACAAGGGGCATTAGACAGCGTGGAAGCTCAAGTCACACGGCAGGAAATGGCGCTAAATAAACACAGGGATGAAGTTGCGGAGGTGGTGGTCAGAATGAATACGATAAGCGCAGATGTAGAAAAGATCAGTATAAGAGGCGAAACGGGCTCTGACAGTACGCAGCGAGAGGTTTATGCCGACCAGGAGGAGATACAATCACTATTACAGTTTAAAGAGGCACAATTAGAAACAAATAGGAAACATAGGGAAGAACTAGCACAGTTGCAATTAGCGTGCAGAAGCGAAGGTGAAACACCACCAGGTAGACTGCGGAGGGAGAGTGAGATAAACTCAAAAGGCGAAAATAGGCAGAAAGAGGAAGACGAATTCAGAGAGTCAGAAGAACGGTTGTGTCAGATAAGACAGGTGGCAGACCCAACTGGGTATAGTCCAAGGCTGTCTCAGTTTCAAGATTCATTACCTTCATCGAGGTGATTGCTCCGCAAAACGAAGTTTGTGTATAACTATTTGAGGGACGAGGCTAGAGCACAAATGCAGGAAGTTATTAAAGACTGTAGTAGCTACAAGATATTTTGTGACAAGTTTTTAAATGACTTCTGGCCGAAAAGTAAGCAGGACCAGCTTAAGCAAAGCATATTGATGATACCAAATTGTAACGAATGTGGTATAAGGGATTCAGTGTCGTGCTATCACGAGATGTTCAGACGAAACAGGTACTTGGATGTGACATACGAACCAGCGGAGTTCATTAGGATCCATATAACGAAGTTGCCAGTGAAATTGCGCAGAGATATAGCAATAGCAGGCAGAGGCGTAGACGATTCTGTGCCATTTCAGCACTTGTTACAGGAACTGGGTAATGAGAGCAATATCGTGAACGAAGACACGACTCATAGGCCAGTTAGTGTCGAGGATAGGAACGGCGGAAACTATGAGAATGACAGGAGAGCGTGGAATCCTGGTATTTCTTTCTTGTCGTAATAGATTGAAGAATAGGAGAAACTAATCCAACATATCAGCCCTTAATATCTTGCTCTAAAACACATGCAGCTGGCACTGAAAATTGTCTATGTAGCAGACATACTCTACTGATATGTAGGAATGCAAATACCATACTTCTGATCAGAGAATAAAACGGCAGTAATGGAATCTTTTAGGCTGGTATCTCAGTAAAATTTGCAACTTTTTATTTCGAACAGTAAAGTAAAAGAGCGGTTTCTTCAAAGAATCCAGTTGCTAAAATGTTATGTAATAATGCCAATGAGTCCAGTCGAATTAGTGTGATTCGACTATTGTAGATACTAAACAAGTAATGTAAGAGGTAAACATTGTGATCGAAGTTTTTAAATTAGATGCCATCTGATCTATAGTATGTCATTGTCGTGGTGACAGCTATAATGAAGTGCTGTGTATGGTTGTTCGGAATCTGGTGTTAGTGAAAGAGGCCACTAGCACCAAAGTTACTAACACTTGGGCTGCCCAATTCTCCCAGCTTGTATATTCTCTGCACACATTTAATTTTCGTGTAAGCACATATTCCTAACTAGCGAATTCTTTATTGTGTATAGTGGACCATTCAGAGTGAGGCGGATTGTCCATGAAAATGCTGTACTGATTGAGACGATCAAGGGAAAACAATCTCGTGGGCTTCATCACATTTCTAACATCAAATTATGGAAAAGTTAAGGATAGATCTAAAGTAGGCAATTTATGGTAGATAGTCAGTGTATTTATTTGTGGTGTGTAACGTTGTGCAGGGTCAAATCGAACGTAAGAATTTTCAGGCGGGATGTGAGGAAGTATGACGGAATAGACTGGTCAAATGAGTCATGAACAGGAATCGACAGAGTGGTGTATGTACGTATTTTTGTCGTATGAATAAGGATCAAGCAGAAACGACGTGATGATTAATGAGTGAATAAAGATAGTAGATAGAGAAGCGACGTGATAAATAGTAGTGGATAAAGGTGGTATATGAGGAGAAGCGACGTGAAGCAAGGTGATTAATAAAGAGAGATTCGACGTGATGAAACAGTGGTAAATAAAGGTGAGTAGAATTGAATAATGTGGAGATGTCTTAGATGTATGTTACAGAGAGGCCTGTGTATGCTGCAATAGAGATTGATGCCAATGATAAAGGAAGACCAGGAAATGATGGAGTAATGGACGGACGGAGAGCCGAAATACGAATGAAGAGACGAGGACAACTGCACAATGTGAAAGGACGTAAAGGGAGTATGAGACCCAGATGGTGAACGTTATGAAATACTGACGTAAGATGTAATATAAGTGTAGATCTAATTCTTACCATAAAATATGCTATTTGGCAAAAATAATATTTTTTGTTGTTGTTGAAGCCTGGTACCAGTATAACTAATCAAAACGGTTCCAATAATGTGTACAGTTATTTTTGCAGGTTGATTAATTTGTGTATTTTTGTTCTTAGATGAAATGTCGTGATTCTAAGTTGATATTTAGCATAAAGTGAATGCAGAGGTAAGCCGATGGAGAGAGGTGCCAGAGTGAAAGGACGAATTCGGAGACTGGAATGCTATCTCCGAAACAGCTTCATGTGTTATGTGGTTGAGTATAAGGGAGCAAAGGTATGGTATGTTGTCGTGAGTGTGGTGGTGTTAAGGTTAGCTGACTTCTAGACCTATTCTGTTAGTGTATTAATGGATTGAATGAGAGGGAAAATGTGATGTCTGGTGAGTGAGAGTCGTAGAGTAGTGTGATCAATGCGCACACTCCTGCAAAGGGGATGCTACCGATCTGTAACCAAAACATTATTATGTATTGTTTGATTTGGATGAACCTCGATGGCAGCTCAGGATCTGACATCATGTGGATGGTTCATACATGTCCTAGAAATGTTGTTATATATATAAAAAAAAGGGTAAAATATATAGAAAGATACTAATTTCAGTCAGTCACAAGCACAAAGGTGCATTGTATGTTGTAGATTTAGAGTCATCAGTTTCTAAAATGTTTGTTGTGTTAGGATGTTAAAGTAGTTTACTATTTAATAACATGTGGTAGGTAATTGTGAGCCTTGTGGATTATTCTTATTTTTTGTTAGAGCACTTTCAAGGGGTATTAATTTCAGTCTGTCACAAGCACAAAAGTTCATTGTATATTGTAGTTTTAGAATAAACAGTTTCGAACACTTTCACTGTGATAGGATGATAGAGTAGCCTACTATTTGATATTGTAATTATGAGCAGTATAGATTGTTTATTATTCCTTTTGTTTTTTTTTTTACATTTTCATGTTTTGTATGAGGGACGACAGGTACAATGAATAGCACGAGTGTGGACTGTCTATGGAAAAGAGATAAATGTTGATGTTGTATGTGTAGAAAACTAGGGTGTATAATTTTAATGTAAGAATTTCCTTTTGTCTGTAATGTTGCGAGATGCACGGAAGTTCTGGCTAATTGGGTGTCGTAACGCCCATACCGCTAACGGGCTGAGCTGACGTCGCCATGGCGACAGGCGACACAGCCGCGGCACTCCCCACTCCACTGTCGGACGAGGTACACTCCACGCGCCCGCTACAGCGGGTCAACGGCCTGGGGCGACACGCACGTATCACTGGCCATTCATGAGTTCCGCCACCCTTACGACTGGGGAAGGTATCCCGCGGAGGCAACAGCGGGTGGTTTCTTCTGCTCAACGGCGCGCGCAGCGGCGCTACTGCAGAATGGACGAGGCGCGGAAGAGCCCGGCGAGCATTTTTTTTACCAGCAGCTAATAACTAGTACTGGACTGTGGAGCCGTGAAACAAGATGACTGCGACTTTCCATAATGTGGAAAGTGAAGGACTGGTGTTTCCACGTTGTGAGTGGGGAAAAAGATTTTGTCTGTAGCAGACAGGACGATTGTTTTGTTTTGTCTTGACCACTGAATGGTGGGATCCATAAACTTTTGACAGTGACTTGTTAAGTGTGCTTTGTGAATTGCATGTGGGACACTTGGTATACTTAGAGGACAGTTGTCGTATGGTGAACAATTATTGTATGAAGGCAAGAAACTAGAGTGGGACATTGACATTTGCGTCTGTAGTAGGAGACATTTCTTGAATTGGCGCGGGAATAAGTGCTGTTTGTTGAAACTTACGACTTTTAATTACACCATGAACTGAAAGGACAGAACCGTGGGTAATAGTAGTTGTAGGGCCATTTTTTGGATGAACAGATTCGTGTGGATGGTACTCTGAGAGTGACTATGACATTTGTGTTTAATGAGAGATACAGTTTACTGTTCAGTGCGTGTTCAAAATGCCGAATTGAGTGACTCAAAGACTTTCGTCCGGGTAACCATGGGAGAGCTTTGACACCGAGACAGTGGTTCTAGGAAAACAATCAGCAACTTTTTGACCCCAAGAAAATCACAGAATGAAATGTTTCCGTGTGACTCGCAAGATAGGGAATAATGTATTTGTAATTGTGTAAATGTTTTTTTTATATGTTTCATTCCTGAAGGGACAGCAAGCGTAATTGTATTTTATTAATATTTGTGTTTAGAATAGTTAGTGTTTGTTTTTTGTCTGTTCTGGGTTATCAAGTTCACTTAGCATGTTTATTAGAATATTTGGTACTATGATGCTCTAATTATAAGCCAGTGGCGTAATACTAACGTAGCGGTTCATGTAGCATTGATCAGTAAGATTGTCACAGGGGACAAGAGTTTGCATTGCACAACAAATATCGGAATTAACTGATGTATTTTGATGTCGTGCATAGTAATAATCTTGTTGGTGTTTTGACTGAAGCCACTTATTTTTATTATCACAGTGGTGATATTTCACATTAAAGTGTAACGAAGGCTGGTCGAAATGCAAGTTCTTGTCGTCTATATGTGTGACAACAGAGAAATGAACAGTAGAGTAAGATAAGAGAGCTACTGGTAGATTCAAGCACTTATTGCTAACTATTTATTGCGAGTATTGATCAAAGTTGATGGACTGACTAGCTCAGCAGCAGGTATTTGTACTGATGGATATAGGATAAGGTTAAACTCACTGTCGAGTAGCTGTGGCAATTGTTTAGGTGATGATAGTTAATGAGGTATGACATGATGTCTTAGACAAACTATATTACGTAACCAGTATGTAACTTGTGGTATATTTCATTGTTTTTCTTCTCACTTTTTATTTCTCTGTAGGTTTGAGGTATATTTTAGAGTAATGGTATGGAGCCTGACATTCTACGTGTAACTAGTGTACGAATTTTTTTTCTTTTGTTGATTTTGTTTTGTATTTAGACTTTGCTGTGTAAGGGTTTTTACAGCGCAATTTATGAATGTCAGATTACTTGCTCTGTGTTTGGACGGTGAGCTATTTAAAATTTCATGAGTACAATTAGTATTTTTTTTATTTGTTTTAGAATTATTGAAATTTGGATTACTCATAAAAATAACGAAGATCCCAGTAACTAAAGCAAATTTTTATCTCAATATTATTTTTTCATTTCTATGATGTGATGTTTTATTTGTCATGTGGATTGTTATATATTTGTATGTGTACGTTACTCCGGATTGTGGAGAGTACAATAATACAACAACTGTCAATAATTTGGTCGTCTATTTGAGGTCACCAGGGGCTAAGGTCTCCTCCTGGTTATTTTGATGAATTGCTACGTTTGTTTTAATACAGTTTTATTTAAAAAAATGTTCGGAACTACCCTCGCATTGCAAGGATAGTACCGTGCCATTTTTTTTCTGCATGGGTAGCCGGTGGTGAAAGGGTACAGTACCGCCCAACATTGAAAATAGGTACGAAATCCTTGTCAGAACAACACATTTTTTGTGTAAAAGTAACTCAATTTCAATTAATACAGCGAAGCCGGATACCAGTGTGGGAAAGAATGACAATTTATTCATTTAATTGATCACATGTGCACTCCCTCAAAATAAATCCCTACATCCAGTTTGGTGAGATCTGTGAAATGAATGAATGTATGGTCGTCTGCTAACCACAGATAGTGAATCGGAATATATGATCATCTTTGAGTCGATCCTTTGGCTACCTTTGGTGGGACCAAAGAGATGGAAGTTACCAGAGCTTTGAGCGTCTGAAAGGTGGCTGACCAATAAGGTAGCAAGGTGCTTCTCCCACTTCGACAGAGGTGCGAGAGAACCGGAATACGGCCATGTTTCGACACTCTGGCGCTGAACCTTCTGCTGTAAAGACCTGTTTTTTGTTGTGCTCCGTAATGAAAGTGTGGAGGCATGGTATGGATGTGGAATATTTAAGAGTAGTTAGAACTAATCATTTCTCTTTCCCAGGAACTTTTGTGGGGAAAATTACAAAGTGAGGCAGGTAATTTTAAGGGGATTGTAGTAAACCAACGGTCACAATGAGCCCACGTGTAGTTATAAGTTGAGATACTAGCGTGTGTACAATAAGCTGAAATATTTAAGAATTAATAGCGTGTGTACAATAAGCTGAAATATTTAAGAAATAGCGTGTGTATCATAAGTTGAAGTATTTAAGAAATATCATTCCGTGTGACGCTAAATTTAAACTCTGAGAGAGAATCAAGGTGAGTCGGCCGTTTTTCCAGCAACGCCACTTGGCTTGCATTGCACAGGAAGACGTGCGTTTATCTCCAGAGTTCACAGTAGGAAAGTAGAATTACAAAGTGGGGCAGTGTCGTGTGAAACTGGGATAGATATTGATTGAAGTGGGAAAGCGGAAAGTGATGATGTTGTAACAGTTATTTGTGCTGTATTTCATATTGTTGTGTTGTATATGTCATGTAATTTGGGTATGTGTGTTTTGCATGGGGGTAGCAAGGTAGTTTCGAAAGATTTGTGGGTATGCCTGTTCCTTCTGTATCGCTCGATCTGGAGGAAAGTTTCGTGAGGATGATTGTGAGAGGCGAAGTGTGAGGTATAATAAAAGATCCACCATCCGATCCAGGGAGTGCACTGTTGCGGTAAATAGATTACGAGACCATAGTATAGAGATTCACTAACGTAAAGCCATGCCCACTGGGCGGAATTTCTCATGTGATTTTGTTGTAGGTTGTAAAATTTGTGTGTTTAGGAATAAATCAGATAGTGAATAGAAAGAGATTGGTGGCCTTTTTCATTAAATTGTATGTTGTCATAATGTCCCGAATTTATATAAAAGCCGTTAAATCAAAGACAAAAAGTAAATGTGGTATTGCCAGTGCGTAGTGTGCAGTCAGAGTTCTATAAATCACTGATAGTCAGATGCGTGTTTCCGTTGCGTATTATTCATGCAGGACGATAATTTGTAACTAAATAGTAAGATACGAGAATTCATGTTGCTCGATAAATTAAGGAAGAATCCACTCGCTTGGCAAACCACTCATCTAGCAGGCCTGACTGCTTGATGCCACAGTAAGAGAAAGGCAAGTCGGTGTCTCTCAGTATAATTTTTCTAAGGGGAAGTTTCAACACCTCAGTCGATAGTGTTTGTACACTGTAGCAGATGCAGTTGAACCCTTGCACCGACGTTTATGAAATGAATGTAACAGCCCACATTGTCGGATATATTCGTCAATGCATAATAATCACCATTCCTCATGTCAAATCAATCCTCCCCTTAGAGCTAGACATACGTAATTTTCTACACGAATAGTAGTCTGATCGCTTCCCACTCACATATGGTGATGTGTCAGAGTACTATCCACAGTAACGATACGTTCCAACAGCATAACATTCCCAACAAGTAGATGTATAATTTCCAAAAATTATGATATGTCCACACACACCAGCCAGGTGTTGTTTCAAATGGCATACCATAGTTTCCCAGTAGCAGGGCTTAATTACTATTAAAAAGCCCTCACGTTTTTTATTTACGTTACTTACGTTCTTGCACGATCTTGCGTATGCCACAGCAGGAAGAACTGACACAATGCAGGAAAAGTAACTTTGAAGGATCGAGCTAACTTCTACGAGAACATCATCTCAGCCCTCCAGACAACTCATCACCACAAGGTCTCGAATTCGTCACTTCCACGAAATTATTTGACATACAGGTCTTCCAGCCAGAGGACAGACTATAGGTATTCTGCCTTTGGGATGTCGTAAACAAATGGACTGGTCTCCAGATTTCACCATGAGGGCCGCATCATCATACACTGATGTGACAGATTAGTGGCTATTTGTATATTTCCAACCATACTCTGTCCTTGCGGTATCACTGGAATGATCCACGGTTCAATCGATGGTGCATATATTAGAAACCTTTAAAACTATGAACTCGGTCTACAATACTGTTGTCGATGATGGACGAACAAGCAGCCGAAATCGGAAGTTTATAACAATTATTTTTGTCGTATTTTTCTTTGTTTTAAGTACTTCCCATTAATTTCACAATTTTACCAGTTTTTTCCGCAATTTGAACTCATTTTACACAATTACCCGAGTTCAAAACCACTGCTCTCAACAGGCAATGATGTTGAAGAATGGTTGTCAATTTCTGCGTCATTTATGTATCATTCCTAAACCACCACCTCCATTACTTTCCGAGTGCTATATACACATGGATATACCGCGAACCCCGTTACGCGGCCTGCATCACATGACACAAATACTATTTTGAAGTGTGGGAAATAGCCCGCAGAATAAAGGAGGTACAAAAATTATGTTCCTTAGCTCAAACACTTTATAAATTCGCTAAAATTTTATTGTGATTTATTATCTCCCCCTATGTGGATGTGAGTCACGAAGTATTCTCATATTCGTGGGATAAAGACCGCAATTGAAGGGCCTCACTATCACCCAAACAAACGAATCATAACCATAGCAGCGCTCTGTGCTCTGTTTCGAAACTCTAGGTGGGCTCTCTCTGTGCATCTCACACCTCTTCCTCTATATTTAACAAATGCTCCCAGCAACATTGTCTTTGGTTTAATTCCGAATTGACCAGAAGTAGGAGGGTGCTCGTGAAGGAACAGAACGAACTGAGTTCCACGTAATCAATACATTTCACTATTTTGCTTTCAGAAAGAGTACAATACATGTTTCAACCTTGTACAACCGACCGATGCTAGTAATATAGACCGATATTCTCATTTCAGTACTGTAACTGCTGTTTTGTGAAGACTGTTCTGTACTGTTTGGATTCCATATCAAGAAGTACTAGAAAGAGAGAAATGATCATAGGACACAAACACACACACACCTAAAGCTACACAGTTCTGCACTTAAACATCCTATAATGTCAAAGTAGTGTGGTTTCTGATACACTAGTCGCGTCGAATGTCACGCTGTTAATACTCCAATGCAGTAAATATATTTCCAACGTGTCACATACCTTCGCCGTGCAGGTTTTCTGTCCCTCTCACTATGGCGAGAAAGTTTGAGATAATAAAACTATTACCTTCTACACCGAAGGGAAGGAAACATAGATATATGTACCATATAGCTTTACAGAGATGTATAGCGCCCACTGTTCACATACGGTTCCAGTTTGTAAATCAAGCTATGCTCACATCAGTCTTATAAAATGATCGTCAGCAATAGAAAATGCATGAAATAACGACATCTTATGAGGAGATAGACAAATTCATAACAACAGTGTTCGACATGTGAAATTTCATGCAGCACTAACTTTTTGAACAGAACACATTCTCTTCCACGCACAACATGTACCAAGCTAATGTATGTACAGGGATTGCAGTACCTCACAAGTAACTGTAACTGACAGACTCACTACAGTGATGAAACTAAAGACTCGATTTAGGTCCAAGATGTTGCAGGGAAATGGAGTTCTTCACATACATCTTCACTCGTCTAGAAGAAAATTCCAAAATAGATTTCCCATTGGTTTGGTGGACATGATGCATCATCGTCTGCTGAGTTTCATACACGGACGTTTCCTGTTTACGACTGCAGGCAGATAGCGCTCTAAGTTAGACACAGAACATGCAATTGTTTACAAATCAAACACAGATTTTATCACACCGCTGAAACAACCCGAGAAAAGAACAGAAAAAGATGGTTAAATGTGTGGCAAATAACCTGCCACGACATTCCCTCTCTCTAGAGTGCATCATCAGTCTACTATTAAATCATACCTCGTTACAACCCCTCTCAATCAATTACTCCATCCACTTTCTATTGTTCTATAACGCAGATTCATGTCAGTTTAGAGGCAGATGGTTCTCTTTTCTAGGACAGTATCTAAGATAGTGGTCAAATTGCATGTATTCCTATTATCTCAGTAGACGTACAGCAGAATGTTGTTAAAAACCGTGCAACAGTTGTTCTGTGAGATATTTGTTAGCTGAACCACATGGTCGCGATTGGTAGAGAGTACAGAGAAGCACATTGGAAATACTGTTTGCTAGAGTTTAAAACACTTAAACAGTTTTGCACAGGGTCAAACATGCGATCCATTCTGTGATTGTATCTTGCAGTCCCCACGCTGATAGTATGACGCTCTTTAGGTAAGGATGATGTAAAGTTTATCGCGGTTACATGTCCAAATACTTTGTATAAATCCATAAGGTATCTGCCGATAACTTTGAGGTCGCATCAGGGCTTGTGATCTGGCATATATTAGTTTATTACTCTATCTTTGGTGGCCATCGACATTAAACAATCAGCCGTCTTATCATTGCCCACGAATATTACTGTTTCACTGCTCCCCAAACCATCCATGTCGTCTTTTATTTGTATTTCTCCTGCAGTCACACACTGTTTCCCACATACAAGAATCTCCCTACACCAAGCAGACATGCCAGTACTCCCTCATTCCCCTCAATTTTCCCACATTTTGGCGTATTTTCCCTCAGTTTGTACATATTTTCCATTAATTTTCCGAATTTTATGTCGCTTCTGCTCATGTGATCATAACCTCACTTTTGGTCACGTATTCTAAAACTGCTTGTAAGTGTAGTGCAGTTGTCAACACTTAGTACAACTGCACAATTTTCCTGCGTATGTGTGTGTGTGTGTGTGTGTGTGTGTGTGTGTGTGTGTGTAAAGAGAACCAACCCCTGAAAATTGGTATGCCAAGTGGATTGTATAGATAAACAAAATACCATGATGCCCCCAGCACTGTAGTTGAATTTCTTCTCATGGGATCCTTCCAGTCCATTATCTCAGCGATTTTTCCCATCAATTTTTTTCTGTGAGGGGTGGGGAGGGTGAGTAGTGGAATGTCCTCGGTGGTGGCATTGTGCACTGACCAGTCGATCCCTGCACGCGAAGGTGAGCACACACACGAAAATTTTCCAGCAGGGCAAAACCTCCACTCTGCAGCACTGTAATTATGTATTTAGGACATGTAATTCATGGATAAGTTAATACTTGCAACTTCCAGTCCAATATGAGACCTGAGTTTCTCCTGGCGTATACAACTTTCAAATAACTTCCGGGAATTCAGCCAGGTAACACTTTCAGCGACTTGGATTGCGTAAGGCAGGTGTGTATCGTATTCCCTGTAGCTGCGGTATGGCATATATTGGTCAAACTATCAGGACCGTGGAGGACAGATGTACTGAGCATAAACGGCACACACGATTACAGCAGCCAAATAGATCTGCTATTGCCGAACATTGCTTGGATACTGGTCACCCCATGTTATATAATAACACCGAGATATTGGCATGCACGTCCAGCTATTGGGACAGTGTCATTAAGGAGGCAGTTGAGATTAAACTAGCGAGCAACCTCGTTAACAGGGATGGAGGTTTCTGTTTAAACTCTGTTTGGAATCCGGCTCTCTCCCTTGTCAAAAAACAGAGGAACAGAGTCAGTGCTGCCTCACCTGTGAATTCATAGTCTCACTATCGATAGCTCTGACTTTGGTCATCTTTGGTGGCACTAGTGTTCAGTGTGTGTGTTATCTTTCCTGCTTCTGTCGCAGAACCGAGGTATTAAATTTGCATGCACGCCGCCTGTCCGTTGCAGTTTGCCTTGAAAATGGCGGGGTGTTCTCCCGCCGAAATATCGGCGGTCGCTGAAAGTGTTACCTGGCTGAATTCCCGGAAGTTATTTGAAAATCCAGTCCAATAGCTCAGCACAGAGTGTGCATTTCCCACAATTTCTCCAGCTGGAGTGGGGTGGGGAAAGGGAGAGGAGGGGCTGAGCTTTTCCCACCAATTTCCAAGTGGGTATCACCCAAAATAAAGAAAATAAGGTAATCTATGTCATTCCTCGCCAATAGCTCAGCACCACATTCCAGGTGGGGAAGGGAGGGGGAAGTGGGAAATAGGATTGGTGGTCTTATGGATTTAATTAGTCAATTAAATTGATACCAAATGTATGCTTGTATCAGAGAGGGGTAGGGAGGAGGGATGGGGATTTCCCAGAGGGGTGGGGGTTCAGAAGGGGAAGCGAGAGGGGTTGGGGTTTCTCAGAAGGACAGTTTATCCCCAGAGGCTCATAAAACGACGCCCAGTGGGCCATAAATCAATTAACAGAACACTAGGTTTGCCCCTGAATGTATGTTTTCCTCTGAATGCATGCAACCCTCAAAAATAAAATACGGCAGAACCCGTTTTCCCCTATTACTTAAGTAACATCACACTCATATTTCTTTGTGCTGTACTCCATTTGGGTCTAGCAGGGACCACGTAATTGACTGCTTCTGATTTAATGTCCAGTTTCCTCAATAATTTTTCATTAAATCAAACCGCTGTTGTCTCTGAACTTCTGAAGACTTTACTCAGGTTTTTTTTTTTTAATTTTTACTGTATACTGGAATCTGGAACCTTCTTTCGAAATGGTTCTGTGTTCACAACTTCATGTCATCTCTTTCAGATCACCTCCGATTTCTTGGAGTTAGTTACACCAGGAAATTTAATCCTGTTGACTCTTGCATATTGTGTTTTCATTCATCCGAAACATGCTTCTGTAAAACGCTTCCTCAACATTATATTTGCTGCTCAACTTTCTGGTATCAATCTTCATTACTTCTGTTCCTGAATTCACAGCTGTGTTTTATTAACCTCAATATTTTTTCTCAGGCCCTTCCCTCCTCTCAATTTTTTGCTGTTACTTACACAAATCCAGGCATTGGGCTGCCAATAAGCGTTCTGGTTTCATTACTGTAATGCAATACTATAACCTCACGTGAGAGGATATAAATAGGTCTTTATTGTACACATCTTTAGTCAGCTGGGAGGGCATTTCCTAGTTTCATGCCTTAGGCTTATTAGCCTTTTCGTGACGTCCGTTCTTCTGCATTACTTACCAAGAAATTTAAATTTGTAGACGCTTTCACTTTCTTTTTAATCTGCGTTCATGAAATTGGGAATGTCTTTTACGTTTGTCGTATATTCTGTTTTTGCGCAAGATATTTCAAGACCAATTTTTTTGGGAAATCCTTTTCAAATCGTTGATTTTTATTGTTACCAATTCTATTTCTCTGAGCAGAATTGCAAGAGCATCGTAAAAGCTAAACGCTGAATTATAAGATTATTGCTTTTATAGCCTAACTGCAACTGGTCAGATACTCCACGCTTTTTGAGTTCTTATTAGTGTTTTATTTTGGATCGTGATATGTGATGGAAAGATATAAACTCTTTCACAATACGCTGATGAGGCAAAACATTACGACCGCCTGCTTAATAGCCTGTGTGTCCGTCTTTGGCAAGAAATACATCACTGATTTTGCGTATCAGGGACCTGACAGTTTTTTGGTAGGTTTGCGGAGGTGTATGGCAGTATATATCAACACACAGGCCATGTAATTAGCGTAAATATGGGGCCGTTCGTTCGCGTACGCGGTGATGCTGCCTGATAGAAACCCAGATGGATTCCGTAGGATTTACATCAGGCGAATTTGTTCGCCGAGACATCAACGTGAGTTTACTATAATGCTCCTCAAACTGCTGTAGCACGGTTCTGGCTCCGAGACACGGACAGTTACGTTGGTGAAAGATGACATTTGCCATCGGGAAAGACGTAAAGCATGAAGGGATGCAGATGGTTCGTAGCTGCCAGCGTGTCTTCAGTTGCTACCAGAGGTCCCGTGAAACCATACGACAATGTCTCCCATTACATAATACTGCTCCACACAGCCTGCGTTTCGAGCTGCCGTTCACGTCGATGACGGTGTTTGTGGAAACGACCATCGATCTAATATAGCAAAAATTTGATTCACCCGAAGAACCGATACGTTTCCATTGATCGACGGTCAAATCCCGATGGTCCTGTACCCACAGCAATCGTATTTGGCGGTGTCGTTGGATCAACATGTGAACACGTAAGAGTGGTCTGATTCGGAGCTCCGTGTACAACAATGGACAATGAACGGTGTGCTGCGAAACACTTGTGCGTGCACCAGCATTGTGCTCTTTTTGCAGAAATGTCACAGAACATCAGCTGTCCTACTTTACAGAATAGACGAGCCTCTGAACCCCACGTTCTGTGAAGTGTCGTGGACGTCCAAGCATTTAGCGCCTAGTGGTAGTTTCACTGTCGTACCTCTTTCCGCAGACGCTTACGACAGTAGCACGTGCACATTCGACCAGATTCGCCGTTTTAGAGATACTCGTTCACGGGCCCTGCGTAGTAATGATCTGCTCTTTGTCAGCGTCGCTTATCTCAATGGATTTTCCCATTTGCAGCCCATACCTTCGCTAGGGTGATCACCCGTACGTGTCTGCTCCGCTTACATACTTTTACTATCGCGTCCAGTGCCTGCAACGTCACCAGGCAGCAATCGACGTCACGGTGGGCAGTGATCATAATGTTTTGGCTGATCAGTGTGAGTCTTCTAAAGGATAATTGCAATCTGTTCAGTTGTAGATAAGATAGAATAAGACAAAGATTAAGGTAATAAGAGCAATTATAGCGCACTGTCATGCATCCCTCCAGTTCTCATATCTAATCCTTTTATTTTGTATTGATTGCAAATACTAGATTCAAGTGTATATTTTTATATTAACATCCAACTAATATGCAATAACGTCTCGAGTGACATAAGAAATCCATCAGAACTTGATCACCTACCGGTGTGGGACGAACAATAAAAATTGCATGCTACATTCAATAACGCCGTGCTTGGGCCTAACAAACTAGCACTCTGGTCTGAACCAAGGAATGGATGAATCCGTCATGATACTCTCTGATTCCAGATCCTTATTCTGAAATATTCATGCGCGGGGAGAAGTAATCACGCCATTGTGTACAACATACAGAAACTGGCGACATTCCACAACTGTTAACATAAGGATACACACTGCTGGACAAGATCCAACTGCAGCCTGAAAGGACATGTTTCGGCTAAGGTGGTCAGTCGCGAACAAGAAATTAGTCATTGGGTAAACTCAGTTAAAGATTTCCCTAAAAGGAAATAACACTCAATGTGAGGAGTACTCGTGAAATAGGAAAAGACGTCCGCACAAACACAACATCTACATTACTAACAAGGGGGACCGCGTCTACTCGACAACACCAAGTTCCTCCACGTTACGTTCCTTGCAGGGCTTGGCCCGAAATGAAAATGACGGGAGGAGGAGTCCAGATGGCCGAGAGTTTAGAAAAAATAGCATTTCCGGCGCGGATCGGGCTGCGCATAAGCAGTTCATGTTGACACAGTTTTCAAGCAGCACGGAGAGTACAGAACGTTATGCTAAGAACCATGGGATCGAGTTCATATGCGGAAACTTTTCTATTAGCAAATTTTACGTTATTTACACTGCAAATAAACCAAAATAATGCTCAATATACTGCATTTGTTAATAGTTTCATAAAAAACGTGACAAGGAAAAGCGAAGCTTCATTTTCTATTGAAAATAAATACAGGGGAAGCAGAAATTTTCTCGGCGTCTTGCTCGCGTTATAAACGTCACATTTTCGCAATTAAATGGTTGTTTTAATGTTTCTATACAAAACCAAACTTCGTTTACATTCATAAAAAGTTCTCTCTCATCGCATAGTTTAGCAGTTAATCACGCGTAACGCGTCATTTCGTAAAATTTTGGACAATACAGCCGGGAACGTACACCGTAATATATTCTTATGCAGTCTTCTCTGGGTGCGATTTGTTTTTCCCTCTCGACGGGATAAGAGGAGTTTTGAAGCTTTTTCATCAATGTTTTTTGAGCTGACGACAAAAACAGGCGTCGCAGGGTTGCACTAGCGAAGTGCATTTGGGGCGACTCACTATAATACTCCACAATGGCATGCCTTATTCACCCTCAAAAATATCGTCGTATAGTTGTGGATTTATTTGTCCTTCCCACGAGTCAACTCAACCTATTTCTTCTCTTGCACATGGAGTTTCATCACATCACCATTATGTCGGATTAGTCCGCCCCGTTAGCTGAGTGGTCAGCGAGTTGGAATGCCACGCACGGGGTCCCGGGTTCGACTTCCGGCTGGGGTGGGAGATTTTCTCCCCTCAGGGACTGGGTATTGTGCTGTCATCTTCATTTCATCCCCATTTTCGACGCGCAAGTCGCCCAGTGTGGCGTCGCACTCACTAAGACTTGCACTTGGCGGCCGAACTTCCCGCCAGGAAACTCCCGGCCACTGACGCCATTCGCTCATTTTATGTCGGATTATTTTCAGAATAAGTAATGTAAAAATTGATGATGAAAAATGAAGTTTCCGCACAGCGATTCGATCTCAGCACTTTCGTATTTACCATTCCGTACTCTGTCCGTTGTTTCAACAGTTTCCTGGAGACTGTATTGGCACAAGCGCCTCGTGCTTCTTCCGGCACGCAACAACAATGCTGTTTATTCTAACGCTTGGTCATCTGGAGCTCCCACGCCTGTTACTCTCACTTCTCGCCAAGACCTGCACCTACCTCAAATCTGGACGAATCCGGTGGTGACGATCGAGCGCTGTCGCCCTGTAAGTGACTATGCCGGTGCGGGGCACTGAATCCACGTCCAGCTGCACGTTGTCTGTCTAATGGCTTTCACGACCAATAAATGTACTCAAAGAAAAGAAACGCAACTCGAAGGAGTTGTGTAAACTGGTCACACGTTAATATTCATACACGTATTGATAGATGGAAAATGCAAAACTGTTCACTTTGTCAGCTGCACCGCAATTTCACTGGATAGCTAGCAAGAATGTTAAACAGGGAACATGTCGATAGCAGGACGTAAAGTCTTTCATTGCGTGCACTCAGTTGGACAGTAACTGAGCCTTACAGACAAGAGTGTGAACAACATACACAGATGTCAGCCTTCAACTTTTTTGGTCCTCTATTCCTCAATTGCGTGTAATATTACGGTATATTGATAATTTTTATTTATGGACCGTCTGACAGCAACTGAATAAAACACAATTTTAGTGCCATACGCGTTTCGCCTTTATTTTCTGCAAGGCATCATCAGTGGCAGGTTGCGTGGACAATTTCTTACATATTAAGCTCGTGTTGCATTTTTGGTGTTGTTCTTCTTCTTATGAATGCCAATTTGCGGTTTCTTCCCCACATACCACAGCACTATGAACTTGAGTTCATAGATGACGGCCGAGGTAATCAGTGAATGGCTCGACATTTGAATAGGACCTATACCACTATTCGATGGTGTTGGCAGGGATGGATGAACCGTGGCCCAACACAGTGTCAAGAAGGAAGCGGTCGACCTAGAGAGACGACAGAACGTAAAGACAGAGCAATCGTCAGAGAGGCACTGAGATCCCCGGATTCATCATTATCATCGGCCCGAAGCGCAACTGGTGCTTCATCGACCACAAGGCTGCTCACGGGGCCACGTGCACCCCACTACCATTGACCTCTGTACGCCAACAAGCCCATTTGCAGTGGTGTCGGGGCTTGGAATCCCATTAACTGGATTAGAATCGTCTTCAGTGATCAATCCGGCTTCGAACTGAGTCCCGATGACCAGGGAAGACTTTTCTGGAGACGCGACGGACAGCTCTGGGGCGCCAACCCGACTGTCGTCCGCCAAACGGCCCGACATCCATCAGTGATGGTCTGGAGTGCCGTTTAATTTCATAGCAGGACCCCTTTCGCTCTCGTCTGCGGCACCTTGTAGCACAGCGGTTCGATGACGATATGCTACGCTCCTATTTCTTCCAATGTTGTGTCCGGAATCATCACTTTTAAACTACTCTACTGAAGCCAGTTCGTAGATGTTAGCCACTAAAAGGATCGCGTATGCGATTGAAGTTCACTGCCTCAGAGTCAGTTAAGGCCTGAAGATGGCGTACTGAGCCACTGAAACTGGTTGCAATATACTAAAATAACATCAAAACGACGACTGTGGATGTTTTATTAGGTACGTGAACGGCCGAAGTACTGCAGACCATCAATCTCAAGGATGGACGTGCAGAAACTTTAGTATTTAGAAGATATTGCTTTTATTTCTGCACAGTTCTAGTGACGTCCAGAGACAGGCACGACACTAAATCACGATTAATCAGCCAGCAAGACACTCCGGAGTTTCCATTTGTTCCCTAAATGGCAGTACTTCACCCACAGTCTTTCGGCACGTTGCGTGTTAAGGGGGCACTCATCACTGACATTTTATCCACAGCGATACCCAAGATCATCTTTGGTTGTAGGTATTCATGCAGAAAACTACACTGACTTTTATCGGTTTCCCTTCTCAGCCTTTTCACAATCAGCTTTTAGTAACTGGAAAACTTTTATGTGTCGTCTCACCATGAAAGTGGTATCTATCAACTGCACGCTATGGCACAAGTTACAGTAGATGAGTCACTGAGGCAGTATATCATTTTTCCTGCTATCGAAGTGAGCTTTAGAAAACAACACCGACTGGTCTTGGAGATCCGATATTTAGTTAACTCCGTGGCGCATAACGCCCACTACAGTGGACAGCTTTTAATGGTCACTTTTTGGCGTTTTTAAGTCATGAGGCTGCCAATGCGTGCAGGTCACAAGACCAGCGTGCAGCGCCCACTGCATTGGACTACGTGCATTTGCAGCCACGTGTCTTACTGGAAACGCCAGAGAAATGACCATTAACAGGTGTCCACTCTAGTGGACGCTATGCGCCACTGTCCATGTAGACAGAAAGGGATTGTTCGCTTTACTACTGACATACTGAGCAGTTAGATCTCAGCCCGTCCGAAACACATTTCTCCTGGCATGTATTACTTATTCCATAACTGGTTTCACTCCAGTCATACGACGATCAACAGCATCGCTGAGGGGTCCATACATATTGCGATGAGGTTTCGAATTAAATAACTCACAAAATATTGGCAATAGTATACCATCACTTCGGTTCGTTTTTATATTCGTTTTTGCTTCAGCATCCAGATTCGTTCCACCTGCCTTCGTATCATCCAGTACCACTTCTCACCATTCGCACTTAGACACGTAGGAGAAAATCGTACTCATCCTACAATAAATTACAGCTGCTTAAGTACTTTTATATTCGTCCTTCAGTAGCGTCTCAAGGCATTATCCGATAGTTTTGGAAAAGGTCGTTCAAACATTTTGAACTCTTTTGGGGGTTCATCTATGAACGATAAAACTCTTTCGATTGCCATTGCCGTTTAACATCCAGTGATTGCAACAGTCTTCAAACACTGGCCTTCGCCTTCATGTGAATAGCCTACAAAGCGCTATATTGATCTCGTAGAAAAAATTTCAGCAGGTTGAAACATCTGCAACAATCACTATACCAACTGTAAAAGCTGGGCGCTCAGATCAGAGTCCAGTTTCTTAAGTGGTCCACATGTTGTTTCACTGAATAAGTAGTATTGATTCGTAGCGTTTCGCCACTCGCGGACCGCTTTCTCGCGACACACTCGAGCTGTACTGCAGAGACGCTATCTCCTTGTCAGACACTCGTATCTGTTTCAGAGGCTCCTGATAACCCGCATCAGTACTGTGTGAACGCTGCTGGCTTATCACGTGCTCCAAACTCTTCCGCCGCCTTCATCGTCGTATTTTAGGCTATGAAGTCAGTTACGTCTTTAAAATCTTCACGCGTTACAGTCACTTTCGTAGCTCTCGTACCTATCTTGGATATCATCATTACGAGGGGGGGAAACGATCACTCTCTTTATTTCGAGTGCGCAGTGATAACTGCGACAGGCTGGAGTAGATCCTGGATTTTGTGCTTTCTGCGAGTAGTCGCCTTAATCACTGGTCTCCCTGAGACCTCTAAGGGCCTGACTCAGAGCTATTGTCGCTGATGTTGCCACGTGAAACTGCTGGCCATGGCGTGTGGTGTTGCACGGATTTCCTGACTGGATGTGACACGTGTTGTCCCCCTCAGTGTGAGCTCGATCATTACCTCAGCACCTCCCTTGCATTTCCACATTGTCCCACAGCTTGTTGCATTATTGTTTAACTAAGGCCCTGTTACGACTGATGAGTCTGAAATATAAACAAATTAAGTATTGAACATGTATATCGCTGGTAGGCTTTCTCACCTAGAAAAGAATGAAGAGATGTTTTCAACTTAAAGTCCAAACAGTGACGCTGTACATCTACTAACGTGCTGTGATGATCGTTGTGCCTTGAGACGCAGTAAAACATTTGTTACCAGTGAACAAAATGCATTTCTATTAGTTTAAGAGTCCAGAACACAATAAAGTTTACATACTGCTCCTGTAGTTTAATGTCTGAACTGGTAAAAGCGTCCTAGAAAAAAATCACATCGTAACGACTATAAATACAGTGTGCTAGGGATACAAGTGCAGATGTTGTGATCATTGGTCTCTTATATATACCCACTTCAGAGTGAGAGTTGTTTTTTCTCTGCATCTAACAGGCTTCCTGCAAACACATCACATAATTCACAACCTAATATTTTCTGCACGGTCGTAATGCACTACTATGTGGACTATGCCTGTTAGTATAGACTAACTGTTTTGTGTTCAAAATCTGACCTGCCGCCCAGGGGAAATAAGAATTAATGGAGATACTGACCCACCTAAAACATACTTCTTCCAACAGCTATGATTTTTGGTCTACAAATGAAATAAATACTGAGTTTTTATAGGTTTTCCATCTTGAGCTTGCTGCAATTTCATTAAACAGAATTACACCAGATGGGTTTAGCTTTTATTTATAAATCATCTTCTATGGTTATTTTGCAAATTGTATACATACGTTTGCACATTTTTGGCTGTTTTAGATTATGAAGTTGGAGTGTAAGTTTCTTATACTAATGTAATGTTGTTCAGCACACTGTCCTCAGTTACCAGTAAAACTACCTGCACTTATTTCCCTAACACCCAGTACATACAGGGTGTTCGTAGTTAAAGCTCCAGTTTCAAAACGCCCTAGAAGGATAATCACTCCTCAGAACAATGACAAATTGAAATAGCATGTTATTGACGCAGGTGGAAACATCACAGAATTAAAAAAAATTGACGAAAAATTTACCAATAGACGGCACTGCAAGAGTCTTAACATAAATGGGATCGGCTACAAATGGCAGATGAATCGATATACGACGCCTATGATTTGACTTGCACATTACACCATCCGCACTGTTCAACGTGCGTGGCTGCACAAGTTCTCTTGTCAGCAGTTACAGCGCTCTTACGTAAGCCTATCCACCACGGCAGGGAAAAATATGTTTTTAATTGTATTGGTGCCGGCCGCTGTGGCCGAGCGGTTCTAGGGCGCTTCAGTCCGGAACCGCGCTGCTGCTACGGTCGAAGTTTCGAATCCTGCCTCGGGCATGGATGTGTGTGAGTGTGTGATGTCCTTAGGTTAGTTAGGTTTAAGTAGTTCTAAGTCTAGGGGACTGATGACCTCAGATGTTAAGTCCCATAGCGCTTAGAGCCATTTGAACCATTTTTTTAATTGTCCTGATGCCGAAAACTGCATAAAAATCAAAATGGCATCGGTTTCTAACTGCCGTGAGACTGACGCAAGACGTGTTCAGTACGCTGTACACCGTTTTTGCAACAAGTTTAAATCGGGAAAAGAATATTTCATAGCAGATGGAAGTGTCTCGGGAGTCACGTTCACAATGCGTTCCGCAATGCGTGTCTTCAGTTCAGCTACGTTAGTAACTGGGGCACTGAACACAACATCTTTCAAATAACCCCACAGCTAGAGGTCACTCGCATTAAGATCAGGTGATCTGGACGGCCAGGTTGTAGGCAAATGACGGCCGATAATTCTAGCATTTCCGAAATGTCTCTGCAGCAGTCACTTCACGGGTTGTACAATATGCGAAGGAGCGCCATCTTGCATAAAAATGATTACCCATCTCCCCCCCCCCCAACACATACATACACACACACACACACACACACACACACACACACACATCCACGTTGCTGAAGTGTTGGAATGACGTTGGTGTGCAAAAGATGTTACGGGTAACGCCGTCAATCCGCGCCACACAGTCATCTTTGCAGAATGAAGTGGTACCGTTTGATGTACGTGCGGATTTTCCGTTGCTCATATTCTGCAATTCTGCGTATTGACATGTCCTTGGAGATGGAAATGGGTTTCTTCTGTCCACTGAATGTTCTATGTCCATTCATTGTTTGTCTTGCTAGCAGGTAAGCAGGAGACAATTCCTAAACATGAGTGACTTTGTATGGATAGTAACTCAGGATGTTTCGTAAGATTTTATGCAACGTGATCGCAGGCAGGCGCAATGTTCCGGTAATTCCCTGTGCACTGCTTGTTTGCACACCACCGCTCGACCCCTCCTGCAACGCTGTGGCCACATCTTCGACAGACGTCGAATCAACTGTTTTCCTCCCTGTGCCACATTGCATTTCAAAAGAATCTGTCTTTTCGAAGCTTCTTATCATTTTCTCCAGACTCTTAGCAGACAGCTGACCAATGCCTTTTTTCATATCCTTGTGCGTCTGGAACTTCTCCAGGGCAACTGGCGAACAGTCACCGTTATTGTAAAACTGTTCTACCATCAGCGCGCGAACATCCACGGAAAGACTCGTGTTGGACGTCCCTGACGCAAACTGAGCAACAGCCGTGTGCCGCGCCTTTCTTTGGTGTGCTTATTTTGACGCTTAACGCGCCGTCTATTGGTCAAATATTCGTTTTTTTTCCCCTGCGTCAATAATATACTGTTCAAATCTGACGTCATTCTGAGCGTTCCGAAACTGGAACTTTAATTATGGACACCTTATATATACAGAGTGTCTCATCTAAGATTGGTTGGGTTTTCGGCAGATATTTGCAGTTTAGTTTTTGCAGTGTGTTGCTGGAGTCCGTCCAAAGAACTATTGTTCATCGCCTCTTTAATGAGACATTCAGTGACAACAGAAAGTGATCATTTGTTTAGAGCTACAAGCAAAATGATTTTTAAAACGTAATTTCACGAGTTCCATCAACAGAGTGGCCCCAAATCACTAGTTTCAATTAGTTTTATCACTTTGTATCAACAGGGACAGTAAAACACGCAGAATAACGAGCACTTCAGCAGTGACTGAGCAGCGCTGCTCCAAGATGGATCACTGCTGGAGTACTGATCATTCTTCCCGGTTTACTGTCCTTCTTAATAGATAATGATAAAATGGATATCGCACTAGAGAAATTTGGGTTCGCGCAATCGAAGAGACACGTAAAATTTCGCTTTAAAAGTAATCTTGTTTGTAACTAGAACCAAACCGACACTTTCTGTCGACATTGGGTGTCGCAAAGAAGAGCTGATGAGCAGTATTCGGTTGGGCCGCGCGGGATTAGCGGAGCGTGTAACACTACGCTCGGGTGCACGATACTCCTTAAAGCCTGTACTATAGTAAGTTGACGGGCTTCACCTTAAGAGAAAAGGATTTTTGTATAGACATTGACCGCGTGTACCTGAATGGAGGCAAATCAGACTTACACCCACTCACTCATAACAATGATACGTCAAGCAAGTCCGAAATGCAACTACACGTCAGGACGGACAAGAAACAACACAGAAGATGTTACCAATTTGTTAATAATACGGTCGCCAGCCTAATTAGGCATTAACTGAGTTTCTTCCCTGTACAAAAAAATGGTTCAAATGGCTCTGAGCACTATGGGACTCAACATCTTAGGTCATAAGTCCCCTAGAACTTAGAACTACTTAAACCTAACTAACCTAAGGACACCACACACACCCATGCCCGAGGCAGGATTCGAACCTGCGACCGTAGCAGTCCCGCGGTTCCGGACTGCAGCGCCAGAACCGCTAGACCACCGCGGCCGGCCTTCCCTGTACAAGTTGATGTACGTTCGAGCATAACAACACGTAGTAACACTGCATAATGTGGTAAATTTTAGAACCAGAAAATCTACTGAACTAATAATTTCACTTTCTGTACTAATGTGAACAAGCCAAAAATACACAACAATACACTATAATGTTTACTACAAACTTCGTACTGTCTACTGATCTGATTAAAATCGGGCATAGGTTACCCTAGAAATAGTACTTTCGAAACATACATACAATGTCAATTTTGAAAAAGGTAAAACACTAATAAATTTTGGTTTTATATTGACTTTAACTTTGCTAGTCAAATCAGTTCAGTACACTTCAGAATTTAAATGAATAGAAAAGAAAAAGTAGGGGGGGGGGGGCACCCTGAAACAGTTGTGATCACTGTACTGAAATTTGGATTATTGAAAGCATTAAGCAGTCAAGATTTCCAATATATGATTTACTACTCTTTTTGTCTTATTTCTTGCTCATTTAACTACCATTATTTTTGTCTCAAATTGACTAAACTTCATTACTAAACCAATTTCAAAATTATCTTCCAACTTTGTCAGACCTATATTATTAGCTTATATATTCTTTAACAACAAAGTTCTTTAAACAATTTTCTAACATAGATAGGTCTGCAGGTAATTATTATTAACATAAACTTTGTATCTTCATCTCGGGACACTCGGATTGCACAACATGTGGAAAGGACCCTGTCTAGGTTAGTGATGAGGATAATTAAATGATAGGACAGTTCTGGTAAAAGTTAAGTTGTTATTAAACAGTCAGGAACAAAAGTGACACTGGTGCACACGAATACAGTACTAAAAGTTTCAACCTGTTCGTATCGATGCGGCGGTTGGCGGGCGGCGAGATGGCGAGGCGCAAAGCACACATACAATCACAGCTAGGGCTCTTGATGTATCGGCACTTTACTTCTTCATAGCGTCGCAATATTTTTCCATTTAGTGCCTATGGAATATTGCCATGCTGTATAGGCGTCGGAAACGGCACATCCGAGGCTCAACGAAATCACGTTTTCCAGGAGAGCCTCCTCGATCCAGAACGTGTTACTCAGACCGATGCCCAACTCCGACTACTACGACTGCTGAGCCCGTTCTGCCGTGCCGCGCCCGTGTGCATTTTCCCGCGCTCGCCTGCCATCCACCTTTTACCGCTCCCCTACAGACAGGGTATTCACCAAAGGTTTTGCATTCCACATATCCCAATACATTGCCTACGTATGGACCAGGCGCATAAATACAACTTTAACATCTTACAACAGATTCAACATTTCTTACATTTCCATTTTGTTATAATATTGCTTGCAATTTGACATAAACATTAATATTCACATCGAAAATTGGTTACAGTTCCTTTAACATCATGGCATGAAAAGAAAAAGAAATGAAATCAGAACATCGATTACACTAATTTAACGAAAATCAGAAGAAAAAAAATTATTATATGTACAGTTGTTGTTGTTACACATGCCCCTGTTTCCAGTAAATTTCACTAGGTGCAAATTTGATGGGAACACTAATTTTTATATTTATACAGTGGTTCTGAATCTTTGTGTGAATTTCCCATCCAAAAAAATTTATAGCACAAACTTCCTTTCACTCACATTATATAGGTCTACACTTTTTAACATATCAAGAACATTTACTTATCATTTACTTAAGTGCCTTTGGCACAGTCCACTCTCCTATCACAACATTATTTAAATAGCAAATTACTCATTTTTACTAAATTTCTCAAAGAAATAATTTCAAAATCTGGAACACTAACACTTAACTACAAAAGCAAATACAAAAATCTATATATACTATAAGACAATTTGTTGCTGCTTGCATTGAATGGCAGTCCATTTCCTTATTTACAAAAAAAAACACACAATAATATTTAGAAAAATCACTACATATTTTTGCTGCCTATTATTCAGATTTGGGCAGTCCATTTCGCATCATTTTACCACATCACCTGTACCACACTTACAATTCTCCATTGACTATTTATCTGCCCTCATTGGTGTTTGGCAGTCCTTTATATTATGACTCATATACTGCCCACTTTGGATTTTCGGCAAGCCCATCTTTTATCTGGCTTGCAGCATTTACTATTTCTTTTCAGTCCTTTTCTCCATACATTTATACATTTACAGTACATTTGGTAATCTGAAACTCACATAAGTACATTAGCACACTGATATTGGTACACATCTATTTACAAAGATTAGTTACATTTGGAATAAATTAGTTTCAGCATAAGATATAGCATATTTATTGCAAATTGCTTTCTGATTGTGCTTAGGTCACTCACTTCTAGGAACATACAGTTTCAGGTCCACAACATTTCTTACACCTAAAGGTCTTTTGGATTTTGGGTAGACCAGGTAGTAAGCATTATCGTGTGGAATGTTCTGTATTATATACGGCCCATTGTAAATATATTTAAATTTGGAAATTTCATGGTTCAGTTCACTAGACTTTTCGTGGGTTTTTAAAAGAACATAATCCCCAATTTTAAATTTTGAAACTTTCAGATTTTTATCATGTCATTTAGATCTAGATTCAGCTTTTTGCTTTGCCATTTTCTGACTAATGCTTTCTTTTGACTCAACCCTAAACTTGTACAAGGTGGAAACTCTAGTTTTTCTTCAATTAAACTTTTACTCCTGCTGCCTAACAAAATTTCTTCCGGTGGGAATCCAGTAGTTTCACGATGTAAGGTGTTCATGACATTCTCAAAATCCGATATAAATCTACCCCAGGCTCTATGGTTATGACTGCAGTACGTTCTACACAATCTCCCGATTTCTCGCATGTACCTTTCAACCGGGTTGCTAGCAGGATGGTAGGCTGCGATATATTTAACATCCACACCATTTTGCTCCATTCCTTCTTTCCAAATTTTGGATATGAACTGGGGACCATTGTCAGATAGTACTGCCTTGAGTTTCCCAATGGTTGTTCTGAAGTATTCGACCATCCTACTAAATACAGCTTTTGCTGTTGCTTTTTTCTAGGGGTATAATTTCACAAACTTTGAGAATACTTCCAAAATTACCAAAATATATGCACAATTTCCCGAAGTCTTTGGGAGGGGACCATACAGATCTACAGATAATAATTCTAGGGTGTCTTCAGGTAATGTACTTTGCATTGGACCTCTACTAGTTTTGTTCGGTACTTTGGCCTTTTAACAGACATCACACGACTTAATCCGTTCCTTTACCTTCTTACTGACACTACCAGCAATCACTACTACATTATTCAATTTATCCAAACATTTCTTTGGCCCACTATGCCCCAATGCTAAATGAAAATAGTCTATGACATCAGTATCAAACTGGTGTGGCCAACATACTCTCCATTCCTCAGTGACTAAATCTTTCCTCCTATATAAGATGCCTTTAAAGATTTTGTAATATTTCTTAATTTGAGGATACTGCACACTGTCAAAATTTACCTTCACAGATTTCCATGTCAGATCCTCATTCTGACGGTATCTCATATTTTTACATATTTGCTCAATTTTCCTTTTTCCTGAAACCTCTTTCATATACCTTATCTGAAAAGTACCCTCTTCACCATTTTCATTGGGCACTTCACTCATACCATTAGGCAATCGAGATAAAGCATCTGCCACATAATTCTCAGTACCCTTAACATAGCAAATCTCGTAATCAAATTGTTGCAGGTACAAAGCCCAACGAGTTAGCCTACCATTAACTAAACGACAATCTTTAAGAAAAGTTAAAGCTTTGTGGTCAGTATGTATGATGAGCTTATGGCCCCACAGATAATTTCTGAATTTCTTTAACCCCCATATAATGGCTAAAGCTTCCTTTTCCGATATAGCGTAGTTTCTCTCGTATTTTGTTAGAGTTCTACTTGCAAACGCGATAGTCCTGTGTTCGATTTCTTTGCCCTCACAGATTTCTTGGAAAACTTCTATACCAATTCCATAAGCACTGCTGTCAGTACTCATGTGGAAAGGTTTTGACAGTATGGAGTGATGCAAAATATTGTCATTCAAAAGTTCACTTTTTAATTTTTCGAAACCTCTCATGCACCCTTCAGTCCACACAAAAGCACTATTTATCTTAAGTAGATTATTCAAATGAGGACTATTAAAAACTTGCCCCTTGACGAATTTTCTATAGAAACCACATAAACCTAAAAAAGCTTTCAACTGTTTTCTATTTCTAGGAGCTGGACACCCTGCTATTGCACTTAACTTTTCCGGGTCCTTGCCAATACCGGTCGTAGTAATAATGTGCCCCAGAAACTTTATTTCCGACTTCACAAATTCACATTTCTTCTACTTAAGTGTCATGCCCCCTGCTAGCAACAAAAACTTTCTGCAATAATTCACAATGCTCTTGCCATTCTTCTGTAGCAATCAGTAAATCATCTACATAAATGGTTAGCTGGGAACTTAATTCCCTCCCTAATACAAAGTCCAGTGCCCTAATAAATACTGCCACAGAAGTGCTAAGCCCAAATGGCACTACTTTATACTGGTAGCATTTCCCGGCGAATAGAAAAGCGGTATATTTACGGGATTCTTTACTCAATGAGATTTGCCAGTATCCGGCGGTCATGTCCAGACTGGTTAAATACTTCACTTTATAAAATTTTTGGAGCATTTCGTCCAGATTTTCAGGTCTGTCTATTTCCTTCTATACAATTTTGTTCAAAGTCCTGGCGTCAATAACTACTCTCACTCCCCCATCCCTTTTATTCACGATGATAAGGGGACTACTATATTCGCTGCTACTCCGTTCGATTACACCCCATTCTATCATTTTATCTATTTCCACTTGCACAGCCTGCCTCTTTGATATGGGTACCGAAAACGGTCTTACAAAGAAAGGTTTATGCTCTATTGTCTCAATCTGGTATTCGAAGTTCTTAACTAGACCAGGTTTGTCCGAAAATACGGTACTATTACTTTCAAAAATATCAAGCAATTCTGTTTTCTGATCAGGAGATATCTCCTTCAAATTTTCCACAATTTCTTTAAAATTATGCCCCTGCTTGTCACTCCCATCTATTAACCTCTGGACATGGTACACCTCATACATGTTTGTCAAACCATCATTCCCTTGGTCGATCTCCAATAATAAAGAATCAATTTCTGAATCGAACACCTTCCCATTTTCCTCAAATTTTAATTCCAAATTTCTAGATGCATTATTAATTTTGACCACTTCCTGGCTACAATCAATAATAACCTTTTCTTTATCTAACCAATCTATTCCCAGAATCATTTCAGTACTCAAGTCTGGCACAACCAAAAAATCGTGTTCAAATTTTTGTCCTTTTATACTACATTCAACCAAAATCTGGTTCTTTACCGGCTTGCTAGTTTTGCCAGTAGCACCAACAATTTTTACACCCGTTACTGACATAATTACTAGTCCAGGCTTATCACAAATGTGTTCGAAAAACGAATGGGAGATTGCGCTTATCTGAGATCCAATATCAAGAAGTACTTGCAATTTCACATTATAAATTTCAACTGGTATTACAGTTTGTTTAACCGTCGAATGTTGTTCATTGTTGTGGTCTTCCCTAAGCAAATCCGGGTCGACGATAACATCGTCCCAAGATGTGCTTTTAACATTCACCTCACCTATATCTGGCGGTTTCTTGGGTTCCGGGAGTTCAAAGTCATTAATTACTTGAACTCTTTGTAAAATAGACCCTGAGTCGTCAGGTGGCTCTTTCTTTCTTTGTTCAGTCTCAACATCTGGATTTTGTTTTGAAACTTCGTCATCATTAGGTACAATATCGCAATTAGCTGTATTACCATTATTTTCACTATTACCGAAATATTCGTCATCTGAACTATCGTCAGAATCCGACCATTCTGGATCGCTTTCGGGTTCTAACATAAAAGCTTTTCTGAGACAGGCACTAAGTTCTCCCTCTGCATTTTCGTCAGGCTTTGATTTTAACTCGGTATCCTCTTTCGACAAAACGGCCTCATTATCAGCTTTACTCACATCCACTGTTACTTCATATTTAGTGTAATCCTCGTGGACTTCAATTATTTTCATGTAATCACCTGCCTCTTCCCCACGGTGCCTTTCAGTAGCAGCTTGTACTGTTGGGGGATCATTAACGGAAGTTACTTCCTCGTCTATGCTGAGGATTTCATTCTCCAATTCCTTTCTATCTTTAACCTTCGACCTATCGGCAGCACGCGTACTTTGCGCGGCGCTATTTACTCTCTCCTCTTTAAACTCGGGCCACGTCACCTTATCGACGTCCCTACTATCTCCTTTTTCACTAATTAACTTCCTTGCTTCATACTCCTTCTTAAAATCCTCCCACTCACATTGCTTTAGGCCCTTGTACAGATCGTCGATCTGCACACGCCAATTACTTACTTCCGCTAATTCATTCTCGCCATTTACTTCATTGCTAACACTGCTAACCGCACCTCTCTGCGTATCCACAGCTTCATCTATTATTTCCTTCGCCACGGAATTACCACTCGAAATGTATTCACCAGTTCTTACGGCAAAGTTCGTATCTAATGCTGCCCGGTGCCGCATTGCTAGCGGCTTCTCTCTGAACAGCTGTTCTGCTAGGCTGGGCCGTTGCCCTCTGATGCTCCACTCGCCTGTTAACATGTAGCACTCTGCGCAGCGAAGATGAGTCATCTGTGTGCGCACCTGACGCTTGCTCCGCAACGACACGTTGCGTCGTTCCACGCCTGTCTCTAACCTGTCTCATAACTTTACTGTTAGTCCGGTAACATTTCTTAAATCGGGGCCGGTATGTACTGTCCGCTTCCGTTTGGCCCGCAACGTCCGCGGATATCAGTTTCCCGCGTCGTTATTATTTTGCGCGGTGTACCCTCTACCGCGACCTGGATAACTTCCTCTTCCTCTTCCTCTACCTCTACCTCTCTGTATCATATTGACGCGAAATCCATCGCCGTCATTTCTTTCGTCATTATTACGATTATTTCGGTTACCAAAATTTTGATAATTGGCATGACTTTCACGCCAGTGGTCTTCGTCTTCGACCCTTTCGAGAAATGCTTGGAAGCTGCGATGATTGCTTCCCACGTATCTCTTTGAATCTTCTGGAAGCTTTTTATATAGTTCCCAGATGATTTCTGAATCGGATCTTCTTCCTCTTAAATGCGTTAACTTCCGGTACCAATATTCGCAGAAATCTTTCAAAGAATTCCTGCCCCTGTTATCATGAAGCTTGGCCATGATAAACTCGCGCCATAAATTATCCTGTTTTTGTTCGGACCAATATTCTTCCGTAAACCTTTGCTTAAATTCTTCTAACGTCATTCGTTCGGTATTCAAATTAATTCCCCAGCGCTTAGCGTCACCTGCTAAGGCGCTAATTACTACGTTTATCTTTTCCTGATCAGACAAGTGTTCAGGAAATATCCTCTCGCAATTTTTGATGAAATCTAACGGATGCCATCCGTTATGTTTCTTGGCGGGATCGAAGCGTTCCTCACCTTCCAATAGCTTCGTAAGTGGTGTGCCATTATAGACAACACCAGGCCTATCTTTAATTTTACTCTCAAGCTCGAAAATTTTGCCTTGAATTTTCGAAGTATTTTGTTCACATTTTTGTACACATCCGGTAACTTTCTCACCTAAATCTCTTTCAGTGTCTGAAACTGCCTTTTTCAATTGTGAGATTCCGTGTTGACATTCGTTTACGATCTCAGTCTTAAGACCGAAAACCTTTTCGTCTACTTTTGCTTCGACTAGAGGCTCTACTTTCTCTTGGATGTTGAGAATTTCAACATCGAACCTACTGTTAATGTTGCCAATTTCCCCCTGCATAGTATCCATATTTTTGTTAATTGTGTCAATTTCAAATTTCATAGTATTTACCACAGAACTTAAATTACCCACTTTTTGTTCTACCTGTTCTATTTGTTTACTAATTTTAATTCCCTGTTCTTCTACCTGTATTTTAAGCTGATCATTCTGTGTTTTGAGATGATGGCTCTGTGTTTTGAGCTGCTCGGCAACGTGTGTTTTGAGCTGGTTCAAAATGGTTCAAATGGCTCTGAGCACTATGGGACTCAACTGCTGAGGTCATTAGTCCCCTAGAACTTAGAACTACTTAAACCTAACTAACCTAAGGACATCACAAACATCCATGCCCGAGGCAGGATTCGAACCCGCGACCGTAGCGGTCTTGCGGTTCCAGACTGCAGCGCCTTTAACCGCACGGCCACTTCGGCCGGCTTTTGAGCTGACAAACCTGATTACTGACTTGTCTTTGAAGCTGCTCATTCTGTGTTTCGAGCTGCTCACTCTGTCCTGCTTTTTGTTTGGTTAATTGTTCAAATAAATCGTTCATGCTTCAAATTTTCACGCTGTTTTGTTCTACGGAATCTGTGTGTTCCGATCCTACTTCAAAAGTTTCTTTCGGTTCTTTCTTTATCTGTGGAGAATCAAATATGTTAGTGGATTCATTCACATACCCACTATCATCTACAAAGTCACCCTCTACTTCTTGTTTTATCCCTTGCTGTGTTCGAGGCACTATCGACATTTCAATCTGTTTGTTAACATGTTCGTGATATTGTATGTACACCAATTGTCTACCGCTAACGCCATCTGTTATCTGGCTGCGTACACTCCTGTCATTGCCAGCCGCATTTTCCATTACGCTCGGCACACCCACTGTGTCTACGCTCCTGTTCATACTGAACGCAAATTACGCCTCACTGCCGTACTTGACGTTCACTGCTATTTACTTTACTGAATATTATTACAATTCGTGCCACTGAACATCCACTGTTCGGTATTCACATTAATTTGTGACCGACAACAACTGGATGTCCTGTCACCGGGAAGCCACTTGTAACACTACGCTCGGGTGCACGATACTCCTTAAAGCCTGTACTATAGTAAGTTGACGGGCTTCACCTTAAGAGAAAAGGATTTTTGTATAGACATTGACCGCGTGTACCTGAATGGAGGCAAATCAGACTTACACCCACTCACTCATAACAATGATACGTCAAGCAAGTCCGAAATGCAACTACACGTCAGGACGGACAAGAAACAACACAGAAGATGTTACCAATTTGTTAATAATACGGTCGCCAGCCTAATTAGGCATTAACTGAGTTTCTTCCCTGTACAAGTTAATGTACGGTCGAGCATAACAACACGTAGTAACACTGCATAATGTGGTAAATTTTGCCGGCCGCTGGTGGCCGAGCGGTTCTGGCGCTACAGTCTGGAGCCGCGCGACCGCAACGGTCGCAGGTTCGAATCCTACCTCGGGCATGGATGTGTGTGTTGTCCTTAGGTTAGTTAGGTTTAAGTAGTTCTAAGTTCTAGGGGACTTATGACCTCAGCAGTTGAGTCCCATAGTGCTCAGAGCCATTTGAACCATTTGGTAAATTTTAGAACTAGAAAATCTACTGAACTAATAATTTCACTTTCTGTACTAATATGGACAAGCCAAAAATACACAACAATACACTATAATGTTTACTACAAACTTCGTACTGTCTACTGATCTGATTAAAATCGGGCATAGGTTACCCTAGAAATAGTACTTTCGAAACATACATACAATGTCAATTTTGAAAAAGGTAAAACACTTATAAATTTTGGTTTTATATTGACTTTAACTTTGCTAGTCAAATCAGTTCAGTACACTTCAGAATTTAAATGAATAGAAAAGAAAAAGTAGGGGGGGGGGGCACCCTGAAACAGTTGTGATCACTGTACTGAAATTTGGATTATTGAAAGCATTAAGCAGTCAAGATTTCCAATATATGATTTACTACTCTTTTTGTCTTATTTCTTGCTCATTTAACTACCATTATTTTTGTCTCAAATTGACTAAACTTCATTACTAAACCAATTTCAAAATTATCTTCCAACTTTGTCAGACCTATATTATTAGCTTATATATTCTTTAACAACAAAGTTCTTTAAACAATTTTCTAACATAGATAGGTCTGCAGGTAATTATTATTAACATAAACTTTATATCTTCATCTCGGGACACTCGGATTGCACAACATGTGGAAAGGACCCTGTCTAGGTTAGTGATGAGGATAATTAAATGATAGGACAGTTCTGGTAAAAGTTAAGTTGTTATTAAACAGTCAGGAACAAAAGTGACACTGGTGCACACGAATACAGTACTAAAAGTTTCAACCTGTTCGTATCGATGCGGCGGTTGGCGGGCGGCGAGATGGCGAGGCGCAAAACACACATACAATCACAGCTATGGCTCTTGATGTATCGGCACTTTACTTCTTCATAGCGTCGCAATATTTTTCCATTTAGTGCCTATGGAATATTGCCATGCTGTATAGGCGTCGGAAACGGCACATCCGAGGCTCAACGAAATCACGTTTTCCAGGAGAGCCTCCTCGATCCAGAACGTGTTACTCAGACCGATGCCCAACTCCGACTACTACGACTGCTGAGCCCGTTCTGCCGTGCCGCGCCCGTGTGCATTTTCCCGCGCTCGCCTGCCATCCACCTTTTACCGCTCCCCTACAGACAGGGTATTCACCAAAGGTTTTGCATTCCACATATCCCAATACATTGCCTACGTATGGACCAGGCGCATAAATACAACTTTAACATCTTACAACAGTTTCAACATTTCTTACATTTCCATTTTGTTATAATATTGCTTGCAATTTGACATAAACATTAATATTCACATCGAAAATTGGTTACAGTTCCTTTAACATCATGGCATGAAAAGAAAAAGAAATGAAATCAGAACATCGATTACACTAATTTAACGAAAATCAGAAGAAAAAAAATTATTATATGTACAGTTGTTGTTGTTACAAGCGGTCTGTGTCGCTGCAGTCATGGACTGTGCTGCTGGTCCCGGCGGAGGTTCGAGTCCTCCCTCGGGCATGGGTGTGTGTGTTTGTCCTTAGGATACTTTAGGTTAAGTAGTGTGTTAGCTGATGACCTTAGTGGTTAAGTCCCATAAGATTTCAAACACATCTGAACTTTTTTTGCTTTGGTTGGTGGTTGGGCTGACTCCACCCACACATTGTAAAGACCAAATTCCAAATGTCTACCGAAGAAACAGAGAAATGTGCCTGATGATTCTTATGAGGAGCAACCTATATACCAAGTTTCACAGGGTGGTCCATTGATCGCGACCGGGCCAAATATCTGACGAACGAAAAAACTACAAAGAACGAAACTCGTCTAGCTTGAAGGGGGAAACCAGATGGCGCTATGGTTGGCCCGATAGATTGCGCTGCCATAGGTCACACGGATATCAACTGCGTTTTGTTTTTTTAATTGGAACCCCCATTTTTATTACATATTCGTGTAGTACGTAAAGAAATATGAATGTTTTAATTGGACCATTTTTTTTCGCTTTGTGACAGATGGCGCTGTAATAGTCACAAACGTATAAGTACGTGGTATCACGTAACATTCCGCCAGTGCGGACGGTATTTGCTTAGTGATACATTACCCGTGTTAAAATGGACCGTTTACCAATTGCGGAAAAGGTCGATATCGTGTTGAGGTATGGCTATTGTGATCAAAATGCCCAACGGGCGTGTGCTATGTATGCAGCTAGGTATCCTGGACGACACCATCCAAGTGTCCGGACCGTTCGCCGGATAGTTACTTTATTTAAGGAAACAGGAAGAGTTCAGCCACATGTGAAACGTCAACCACGACCTGCAACAAATGGTGATGCCCAAGTAGGTGTTTTAGCTGCTGTCGCGGCTAATCCGCACATCAGTAGCAGACAAATTGCGCGAGAATCGGGAATCTCAAAAACGTCGGTGTTGAGAATGATACCTCAACATCGATTGCACCCGTACCATATTTCTATGCACCAGGAATTGGATGGCGAAGACTTTGAACGTCGTGTACAGTTCTGCCAGTGGGCACAAGAGAAATTACGGGACGATGACATATTTTTTTCATGCATTCTGTTTAGCGACGAAGCGTCATTCACCAACAGCGGTAACGTAAACCGACATAATATGCGCTATTGGGCAACGAAAAACGCATACAAAAATACTGATTGGGGTGTGGGGGAAGAGCATATGGTACAGGACGAAATATCTTTGAGTTAAACCCCGTTCCTCCGACAAGGCTAATATACAACATAAACTTATTAGCATTTATAGAAATATTTTCAAAGAATAAACTAGCAATGAAAAAATCATAAAGTTTAACAAGTCTTTTAGTACAGGGAAATTACATGCATTTACGAAACATAACAAGCATGTTAACGTAACAACAATGTCAGGTTTGGCAGATTCTGGAAGGTCAAAATTTGTCTATTTTCCTTATGGCTTTTAGATTTCGTGCAGTATCTTCTGCAACTCTGGAGATGCTTGTGAGTGACCCAGTATAATGGTATACTGCACATATGCCTCTTATTCCTAGTTGAAAATTATCTATAGGGTAGGAAGAAGAAATAATTTCAATTTGCTTTTGACTGTAGTTTCTATATCTGTCAGACAATATCTTGCCACTGAGTATGTGATAAGAGATTTTTTTTAGTAGCATAAACAACTCTATTCTTAAACTATGATTTTGCTGAGAGGTAATGAAATTTTCACATAGTGTAGTATTTATAGACACTACTCTTTGCTTAAAAGTAGGCCAGTTTATTCACAACATACATTATGAGCCAATAAAGATGTTGTAGAGTTGTTAACAGGCAAAAGCTAACTGCAGTCTGGTTTCCACTGGGCTAATAAGAATGATGACATGTTCTTTGGTCGTGTATCTGTGGTAGCGAGCTCTGCGTAACCTTAAGCGACCTCTAGATTGCATTGTTATAGTCTGAAACGTAAAATAACCTACAGGAAAGAAGTACAAGCAGCAAAGAAGACATAAGGTTAAATGTTAAATTCATTTGCGAAGCCAACTCCGGTCTTGGAATTGGTTAACGAACACATGAAAAGACCCACTGTGCCATTGAACGCTTGAACCTCTGGTGATTTTAACAAATATTTTATTGAAGTTACTGAGAATAATGTAGCCAAAGTACCAGATTTAGAAATTGATATTACAAACAATATAAGCATTAGCAATAGTTGCTCTTTGACCAGGTGGAAGAAAGTGTTTCCAGAGCACATAGCGAAAATTGTAAAAAGTTTGAAACACTGTGTTAGCACAGATATATACGGAGCGTCACGTACTGTTCTGAAGGATACTACATCTGCTGTTGCTGAACCTTTGGCTTCTGTCATTAACCTATGCCTTAAGACAGGTACTTTTCCAGGCTTCTTAAAAGTGGCAAAGACAGTGCCAGCATGTAAAAAAGGTGATCCTAACAGTCCATCTAGCTATAGACCAGTATCTGTAATACTTATATTAGCAAAAGTAATTGAAACTATAATGAAGAACCAACTGTTACGTCACTTCGAAGGCAACGTCTTCCTAGATAACCAACATGGATTTAGAATGGGGAAATCTACATTTACTGCAATACTTGATGCAATAACAAAAATGACGGAAGCATTTGAGGAACAGAACGACATGGCTTAAGTTCTTTGTGAGCTAAGCAAAGCACTCCATTGCATCTCTCATAAGATACTGTTGGAAAAATTAAAACCTTAAGCATAAAGGGTGTCGTTTAGAGACTCTGTCACCTTACCTAAAAGACAGGTGGCACAGTGGTTGGATTCAAGGATCCTGCAGTTGACAGGCTAAGTACTGATGATATGCCGTGTTCGCATAGACTATCTCTTCGTAATTATGCTGTACAGATGGAGGTGATATTTTAATTTCAGCTACTGACCACGCCTTTCACACGACTGTTTTATGTATCTCCACTGCAGGATGTGATTTTAGTGTATTTTTGCTTCTGATGAAGGTATATTTAAGTATACCGAAAACGTGGTCAAGGATTTCAATAAATCTTTATCGTGCAACTGTTTGGCTGTTATTATTTACCGTGAATGTTGACAGTGAGAATCTCCTAGGAAACACAATTAACAATAAGTTGATGTGGACCGAACACACTGCACATGTGTGATCGAAGCCCTCAAGAGGAATTTATCTCCTCAGGTAACTCAAATGTATGAAAATAGAGCAGTACTTAATCACAATATACACTCCTGGAAATTGAAATAAGAACACCGTGAATTCATTGTCCCAGGAAGGGGAAACTTTATTGACACATTCCTGGGGTCAGATACATCACATGATCACACTGACAGAACCACAGGCACATAGACACAGGCAACAGAGCATGCACAATGTCGGCACTAGTACAGTGTATATCCACCTTTCGCAGCAATGCAGGCTGCTATTCTCCCATGGAGACGATCGTACAGATGCTGGATGTAGTCCTGTGGAACGGCTTGCCATGCCATTTCCACCTGGCGCCTCAGTTGGACCAGCGTTCGTGCTGGACGTGCAGACCGCGTGAGACGACGCTTCATCCAGTCCCAAACATGCTCAATGGGGGACAGATCCGGAGATCTTGCTGGCCAGGGTAGTTGACTTACACCTTCTAGAGCACGTTGGGTGGCACGGGATACATGCGGACGTGCATTGTCCTGTTGGAACAGCAAGTTCCCTTGCCGGTCTAGGAATGGTAGAACGATGGGTTCGATGACGGTTTGGATGTACCGTGCACTATTCAGTGTCCCCTCGACGATCACCAGTGGTGTACGGCCAGTGTAGGAGATCGCTCCCCACACCATGATGCCGGGTGTTGGCCCTGTGTGCCTCGGTCGTATGCAGTCCTGATTGTGGCGCTCACCTGCACGGCGCCAAACACGCATACGACCATCATTGGCACCAAGGCAGAAGCGACTCTCATCGCTGAAGACGACACGTCTCCATTCGTCCCTCCATTCACGCCTGTCGCGACACCACTGGAGGCGGGCTGCACGATGTTGGGGCGTGAGCGGAAGACGGCCTAACGGTGTGCGGGACCGTAGCCCATCTTCATGGAGACGGTTGCGAATGGTCCTCGCCGATACCCCAGGAGCAACAGTGTCCCTAATTTGCTGGGAAGTGGCGGTGCCGTCCCCTACGGCACTGCGTAGGATCCTACGGTCTTGGCGTGCATCCGTGCGTCGCTGCGGTCCGGTCCCAGGTCGACGGGCACGTGCACCTTCCGCCGACCACTGGCGACAACATCGATGTACTGTGGAGACCTCACGCCCCACGTGTTGAGCAATTCGGCCGTACGTCCACCCGGCCTCCCGCATGCCCACTATACGCCCTCGCTCAAAATCCGTCAACTGCACATACGGTTCACGTCCACGCTGTCGCGGCATGCTACCAGTGTTAAAGACTGCGATGGAGCTCCGTATGCCACGGCAAACTGGCTGACACTGACGGCGGCGGTGCACAAATGCTGCGCAGCTAGCGCCATTCGACGGCCAACACCGCGGTTCCTGGTGTGTCCGCTGTGCCGTGCGTGTGATCATTGCTTGTACAGCCCTCTCGCAGTGTCCGGAGCAAGTATGGTGGGTCTGACACACCGGTGTCAATGTGGTCTTTTTTCCATTTCCAGGAGTGTATTACGCACTGTTCCACAGCCACATCACATACGCTCTGCTGCTGTGGGGCACTCTACTGGAAGGATAAACATGTTGCTCCTACAAAAGAATGCTGTACGAATAATGTCTTCCAGGAAGAAATTTGACCATTGTAGACCCATTTTAAAGCAGACGGGTATAAAGACAATATGTAGCCAATATGTTTTCAACTCTCTTACGTACATAAAAGAAAAGCAACGATCCTTCTGCAAGAGACAAGAGATTCACAACTACGACACATGAAACAAAGTTGAAATTGAGATTCCAAGCCGTCGCCTAAGGAAGACACTGTACAGACATCCAACAGCAGCCCTGCAGATGTTCAGCCACCTAGCAGAGGATCTTCGAACGTTGTCACTGAGGTTGTGGGTTGGCCGCGGAGAGTGCCGTGACAGTCTGCACATTTGCGATAAACACTGTGGCCGGTTGGAGCAGTGCTCAATGCAACTGCCCAGTTATCAGGAGATCCTGAGTGCGAGCGCCAGTCCAGGACACGTTTCCACTCGTCGCTACTGAGTGCGCACCAAGTCCCAATGCAGCTGACGTCTTTAATTCCATTCCTTTCCTTTCTCGCCCTCCCCCTACAGCTTACATGATATGTATCACAGCCGCGGATGCTGTGTGATACCTGTTCTTTCAGACATGTCCGAAAGAACAAAAACCACACATTCATACAGTACTGACAATATTTTATGTGTATGTAATAATATTGACGGCCTAGGAGTGAGACTGACAGGCTGCGCAATAATATTGAAAACATGAAAAACTTTGGAAATAGCGGTGCATAGAAACGTTGTGTCGTCTATGGACAGTATTGACAATATTCTCCATAATATCTTGCGTGCTACACACAGATCAAACGGTTAGGTTGATTTCGTTGTTGTTGCATGAAAAATGAGTCCAACGCATTAGTATTAGAGGTCTTCGAAATGTATAAATCGTTGCCTGGATTCTGGGATGCTAGGATAGATGAGTACAAAAACAAATGTTTTTTCTACGATTATTATATTAAAAGTCATTGCTCTTGGTCTTGCTTTGTAAGTTATACATACAATATTAGCTACAATTTTCCTAAATGGAATTGGTTTCTAGCTTCTGGCGCTCCCAAGGGCTTAGAAAAACCGATTCAAATGTGTGTCCATAGTCATGTTTAAGTGAACAGGTACTGTGGAAAGAATCGAAAGCGTAGATACATCAGGGACAGTATTACGCTGTGGAGGATATTCACCTGGGCTCCCACGGTACCTGTGGAAATAATAGAAGGCACGGTGTGGACTTAGTGAATATTGTTTCGGTGCAAATACACACACCTTCATACTGGCATCTTCCAACAGGATAACTGTCCGAGTCGCAAGACGAGAATAGTACTACAGTGATTTGAGGAAGAATCCATGCCACACAGAATCTTAGATGTGTTCCTCACAGTTTGATGATTTTTCGGTCGGAACTCCTGTGTGATCTCTTGAAATGTAGCTGGCGCGATCAGGCTGTGTACAACGATCAGCAACACGTTAGCTATTCATTCCGCGAAGTGTTACGCACCAACGTATTCCCTCGGCCTTCCATACAGCTGGAATTATGCCAGTGTATGTCTGCGTAGTAAACACTGGCCGGGTTACCTTGAACTGACACCTTCAGCACTGCGGATTTTTCAAGGACAGCAACACGCTGCGCAGATTCGCCACTGATGAACTCGAGGCAGACTGCGGGCCCTGTGGAAGAGCGACCAAGTCGCTGCTGCAACATACACTTCTTCAGGAATGCTTACCGTATTTATGAAGTTAGCGAAACCATTCCTCAGCGTCAACCTTGAATTATCTTCGGTAGCAAAAAAAAAAATGATCATGTTACTCCCAGTGGAGAACTTACGTTTTTGCACATCAAACAAAAAGACAGACTTTTTCACGCAAATTTTGAAGAGGAGTTTCAAAATTTGTAAGATATACACTGAGGAGCCAAAGAAACTGGTGCATCTGCCTCATATCGTGTAGGACCCGCGCAAGCACGCAGAAGTGCCGCAACGCGATGTGGCATGGACTCGAATAATGTCTGCAGTAGTGCTGGATGGAACGGACACCATGAATCCTGCAGGGCTGCCATAAATCCATAAGAGTAAGAGGGGGTGGACATCTCTTCTGAACAGAACGTTGGAAGGTTTCCCAGATATGCTCAATAATGTTCATGCCTGGGAGCTTGGTGGCCATCGGAAGTGTTTAAACACAGGAGAGTGTTTCTGAAGCCACTATGTAGACATTCTGGACGTGTGGGGTGTCGCATTGTCCTGCTGGAATTGCCCAAGTCCGTCGGAATGCACAATGGACATTAATGGATGCAGGTGATGAGACAGAATGGGTACGTACGTGTCTCCTGTCAGAGTCGTATATAGATGTATCATGGGTCCCATATCACTCCAACTGCACACGCCCCGCACCATCACAGAGCCTCCACAAGCTTGACCATTCCCCTGCTGACTTGCAGGGTCCATGGATTCATGAGGTTGTCTCCATATCCGTACACTTCCAGCTGCTCGATACAATGTGAAACGAGACTCGTCCGACTACGCAACATGTTTCCAGTCATCAACAGTCCATTGTTGGTATTGATGGGCGCAGGATAGGTGTATATCTTAGTGTCGTGCATTCATCAAGGGTACACGAGTGGGCCTTCGACTCCGAAAGCCCTTCTCGATGATGTTCCTTTGGCTGGTTCGCACGCTGACATTTGTTGATGACCCAGCAGCAATTTGCAGAAGGGTTGCAGTTCTGTCAAGTTGAACGATTCTCTTCAGTCTTCGTTGGTCCCGTTCTTGCAGGATATTTTTCCAGCCGCAGCGATGTCGGAGATTAGATGTTTTATGGATTCCTGATATTCACGGTACACTCGTGTAATGGTCGTACCGGAAAATCCTCACTTCATCACTACTTCGGATGATGCCGTGTCCCATCGCTCGTGCGCCAACTATAACACGACATTCAAACTCACTTAAATCTTGATAACCTGTCATTGTGGCAGCAGTAACTGCTCCATACACTTGTTGTCTCATGTAGGCGTTGCCGACCGCAGCGCTATATCCTGCCTGTTTATATACACCCATGACTATACGAGTTTCTTTGGTATTTCAGTGTAGGTTTCTATTTCGTCCCAAATATGCCAAATTATGAAAATTTCAAGAGTGTATTGAGTAAATCAGGAAGGGAAGCTATTTGGACGACCCAGAACCATGGCACTTTATCGGAGATTCAACTGAGTGAAAACTTTTGAAACTAACTAAATGTAATAGTTATTTGAAAACTGACAATGGATATGTTCCTCACATCTGAAGCATAGCAAAATGGAGACAGATATTTCCTGTTTCAACTGCCTTCCTAGCAGATAAAAAACAAAGTACTTATGACAGACTTTTTTTAGATTGAAAGATAAAACGCTTCGGTGGTCACCAAAAACTGCAGCGCTGTTGGCCGAGCGGTTCTAGGCGCTTCAGTCCGGAACTGTGCTACTGCTACGGTAGCAGGTTCGAATCCTGCCTCGGGCATGGATGTGTGTGATGTCCTTAGGTTAGTTAGGTCTAAGTAGTTCTAAGTTGTAGGCGACTGATGACCTCAGATGTTAAGTCCCATAGTGCTCAGAGCCATTTGAACCATTTTGCAGTGCTGGTCCTTGAAAGGCTACAATTAAAGCTATGAAAACAGTATTCCCCGAGCACCACTTTCCTAATGCAATGTTCACTTAAGGTAATATGTTTGGAAGAAAATACAGGAACTGGGATTAACAGTGGATTACGGGGATCTCTGAAGGAGCCCAGTTGTTTTGCTGCAAGTGTGATACTGTGGCACATCTTCCACCAAACAGTGTTCATAAAGTATGGATGGTAATAATGGAGGAATTGTTCAGTGGAGAAAAAGATAGGTCACGAAATTTGCAAATTATGTGGTTAATCAGTGGATGGAAAATCCTACTACTAGGTGGCCTCAATGTCCGTTAACATTTCAAAATTCAATACTTCACGGCATAATATAAGTGAAGAGGTAAAAAGAGAGATACATACCTGAAATGACAGGGGGTTTTATTGAAGCAAAAAAAAAAGAACACAAAATGACAAACAGATTGCTCTTCATGTGACACAAAAGGAATGATTGGCATAAAATTGGCTTTTAGTGAGGACGGTGTTCTTTATAACGGACGCTCAACATGTCGCTCATCATTCATTAATAGTCGAGGGACAATGTGAACAGTACAGTACAACACATCAGCAAGTATGGTGAGAAACTGCCATCTGATGTTGTCTTTTTGCATCACTAATGAGGATGGCCTCCCCATGAACCATGGACCTTGCCGTTGGTGGGGAGGCTTGCGTGCCTCAGCGATACAGATAGCCGTACCGTAGGTGCAACCACAACGGAGGGGTTTCTGTTGAGAGGCCAGACAAACGTGTGGTTCCTGAAGAGGGGCAGCAGCCTTTTCAGTAGTTGCAGGGGCAACAGTCTGCATGATTGACTGATCTGGCCTTGTAACATTAACCAAAACGACCTTGCTGTGATGGTACTGCGAACGGCTGAAAGCAAGGGGAAACTACAGCCGTAATTTTTCCCGAGGGCATGCAGCTTCACTGTATGATTAAATGATGATGGCGCCCTCTTGGGTAAAATATTCCGGAGGTAAAATAGTCCCCCATTCGGATCTCCAGACGGGGACTATTCAAGAGGACGTCATTATCATGAAAAAGAAAACTGGCGTTCTACGGATCGGACCGTGGAATGTCAGATCCCTTAATCTGGCAGGTAGGTTAGAAAATTTAAAAAGGGCAATGGATAGGTTAGATATAATGGGAATTAGAGAAGTTCGGTGGCAGGACGAACAAGACTTTTGGTCAGGTGAATACAAGGTTATCAATACAAAATCAAACAGGGCTAATGCAGGAGTAGGTTTAACAATGAATAAAAAAATTGGAGTGCGGGTAAGCTACTACAAACAGCATAGTGAACGCATGTGGCCAAGATAGACACGAAGCCCACGGCTACTACAGTAATACAAGTTTATATGCCAACTAGCTCTGAAGATGATGAAGAAATTGATGAAATGTATGATGAGATAAAAGAAATTATTCAGGTAGTGACGGGAGACGAAAATTTAATAGTCATCGGTGACTGGAATTCGAGAGTAGGAAAAGGGAGAGAAGGAAACATAGTAGGTGAATATGGACTGGGGCCTAAGAAATGAAAGAGGAAGCCGACTGGTAGAGTTTTGCACATAGCATAACTTAATCATAGCTAACACTTGGTTCAAGAATCATGAAAGAAGGTTGTCTACATGGAAGAATCCTGGAGATACTAGAAGGTATCAGACAGATTATATAATGGTAAGACAGAGATTTAGGAACCAGGTTTTAAATTGTAAGACATTTCCAGGGGCAGATGTGGACTCTGACCACAATCTATTGGTTATGAAGTGTAGATTAAAACTGAAGGAACTGCAAAAAGGTGGGAATTTAAGGAGATGGGATCTGGATAAACTGAAAGAACCAGAGGTTGTACAGAGATTCAGAGAGAGCATAAGGGAACAATTGACAGAACTGGGGGAAAGAAGAATGGGTAGATCTGAGGGATGAAGTAGTGAAGGCAGCAGAGGATCAAGTAGATAAAAAGACGAGGGCTAGTAGAAATCCTTGGGTAACAGAAGATATATTATGTCCATTATAATTATCCGGGCTGTTATGCCGTGGTCGGTTGATCAATTCCGTATTGTTTCCCAACGTTTCGTCTCCGACTGCGGGAGACATCTTCAAGGGGGTCGCTACTGCGAGCCAGTGTGTGTGTTTGACCTTCCATCAAGCTACTGACCCCCTTGAAGATGTCTCCCGCAGTCGGAGACGAAACGTTGGGAAACAATACGGAATTGATCAACCGACCACGGCATAACAGCCAGGATAATTATAATGGACATGATATTTCCGGCCGTGAAAGTTTACATTTTAGTAGTAGAAGATATATTGAATTTAATTGAGGAAAGGAGAAAATACAAAAATGCAGTAAATGAAGCAGGCAAAAAGGAATACAAACGTCACAAAATGAGATCGACAGGAAGTGCAAAATGGCTAAGCAGGGATGGCTACAGGACAAATGTAAGGATGTAGAGGCTTATCTCACTAGGGGTAAGATAGATACTGCCTACAGGAAAATTAAAGAAACCTTTGGAGAAAAGAGAACCACTTGTATGAATATCAAGAGCTCAGATGAAAACCCAGTTCTAAGCAAAGAAGGGAAAAATGGTTCAAATTGCTCTGAGCACTATGGGACTCAACTGCTGTGGTCATCAGTCCCCTAGAACTTAGAACTACTTAAACCTAACTAACCTAAGGACATCACACACATCCATGCCCGAGGCAGGATTCGAACCTGCGACCGCAGCAATCGCACGTTTCCGGACTGCGCGCCTAGAACCGCGAGACCACCGCGGCCGTCTAAAGAAGGGAAAGCAGAAAGGTGGAAGGAGTATATAGATGGTCTATACAAGGGCGATGTACTTGAGGACAATATTATAGAAATGGAAGAGGACGTAGATGAAGATGATATGGGAGATATGATACTGCGTGAAGAGTTCGACAGAGCACTGAAAGACCTGAGTCGAAACAAGGCCCCGGGAGTAGATAACAATCCATTAGAACTACTGACGGCCTTGGGAGAGCCAGTCCTGACAAAACTCTACCATCTGGTGAGCAAGATGTATGAGACAGGCGAAATACCCTCAGACTTCAAGAAGAATATAATTCCAATCCCAAAGAAAGCAGGTGTTAACAGATGTGAAAATTACCGAACTATCAGTTTAATAAGTCATAGCTGCAAAATACTAACATGTATTCTTTACAGACGAATGGAGAAACTGGTAGAAGCCGACCTCGGGGAAGATCAGTTTGAATTCCGTAGAAATATTGGAACACGTGAGGCAATACTAACCTTACGACTTATCTTAGAAGAAAGATTTAGAAAAGGCAAACGTACGTTTCTAGCATTTGTAGACTTACAGAAAGCTTTTGACAATGTTGACTGGAATACTCTCTTTCAAATTCTAAAGGTGGCAGGGGTATTATACAGTGAGCGAAAGGCTATTTACAGTTTGTACAGAAACCAGATGGCAGTTAAGAGTTAAGGGGCATGAAAGGGGCATGAAAGGGAAGCAGTGGTTGGGAAGGGAGTGAGACAGGGTTGCAGCCTCTCCCCGATGCTATTAAATCTGTATGTTGAGCAAGCAGTAAAGGAAACAAAAGAAAAATTCGGAGTAGGTATTAAAATCCATGGAGAAGAAATAAAAACTTTGAAGTTGGCCGATGACATTGTAATTCTATCAGAGACAGCAAAGGACTTGGAAGAGCAGTTGAACGGAATGGACAGTTTCTTGAAAGGAGGATATAAGATGAACATCAACAAAAGCAAAACGAGGATAATGGAATGTAGTCGAATTAAGTCGGGTGATGCTGAGGGAATTAGATTAGGAAATGAGACACTTAAAGTAGTAAAGGAGTTTTGCTATTTGGGGAGCAAAATAACTGATGATGGTCGAAGTAGAGAAGATATAAACTGTAGACTGGCAATGGCAAGGAAAGCGTTTCTGAAGAAGAGGAATTTGTTAACATCGAGTATAGATTTAAGTGTCAGGAAGTCGTTTCTGAAAGTATATGTATGGAGTGTAGCCATGTATGGAAGTGAAACATGGACGATAAATAGGTTGGCCAAGAAGAGAATAGAAGCTTTCGAAATGTGGTGCTACAGAAAAATGCTGAAGATTAGATGGGTAGATCACATAACTAATGATGAAGTATTGAATAGAACTGGGGAGGAGTTTGTGGCACAACTTGACAAAAAGAAAGGACCGGTTAGTAGGACATGTTCTGAGGCATCAAGGGATCACAAATTTAGCATTGGAGGGCAGCGTGGAGGGTAAAAATCGTAGAGGGAGACCAAGAGATGAATACACTAAGCAGATTCAGAAGGATGTAGGTTGCAATAAGTACTGGGAGATGAAGAAGCTTGCACAGGATACGGTAGCATGGAGAGCTGCATCAAACCAGTCTCAGGACTGAAGACCACAACAACAACAAATGAGAATGGACGATCGCGGTAAACTTGCGACTTCAGATAATCTAACAACCAAGAACCACAGTTGTGACTTGAGATGTCAATAATGACGGAACCGGCGGCTTAGTAAGCGATCCTCACCAAAGGAATATGCGCAAGAGGTCTTTCACAGTGTAGAAATATGGAGTGGAGCGCCACCCTGCGCCATCCTGCGCCTTCCAACTGGTGTTGATCAGCCATGCGAGGGGTGATGCGACTCTGTAACATGTCGGCGTACCTCGCAAATGTAAAAGCAGCATCCCGCATTTTCTCGAAGAAAAACGGTCCCATCAGGATTGATGAGGTAAATCCACGCCACGCTGTGACTTTCTCGTCATGCAGTGGAGCTTCCGTGATATTACTAGGATATTCGGTAGCCTAAATTGTTCAGTTTTGGCTGTTGACAGAATCTCGGAATGTGAAATGGACTTCGTTGCTCCACAGCAAGTTAAGCAACCAATCGTCAACTACCCCAATTTTCTGAAGCGCCCACACAGCAAATGCTTTCCTCGTCACAAAATAATTGGCTAACAGTTCACAATGATGCTGCGTGTTGTACAGATAGCATTGCTGGGTGCACCTCAATGCTCTCCAAACACTAGTGCGTGGAATCCCGGTGCGACGTGCAACTTGACGTGCGCTGACTTCACCACGAGGAGACGAAACCGCTAAAGTCTATATATCTTTTTGAACTGTCTGAGCTACAGTGGCACTTGTGTTCGCTCTCACGCTACGGCCCCGATTGTCTAAACAATGCGTGGTTTCGACAGGTTGTTAGGTTGATTTGGAGAGAGGGGACCAAGCACCGAAGTCGTCGTACCCATCGGATTAGGGAAGGAGGTCGGCCGTGCCTTTTCAAAGGAACCATCCCGGTATTTGCCTGAAGTGATTTAGCGAAATCACGGAGAACGTAGATCAGGATGGCCGGACGCGGGTTTGAACCGTAGTTCTCCATAGTGCTGACCACTGCGACACCTCGCTCGGTCGTGGTTTTGAGCTTCATGAACATTTTATTCACAGCGACACTTTTCACGGAACCTTTACCCATTCGAACACCCTTCTTATGGCGGTACGATCGTAGAGCTGCAGTAGCGGATTCTCCATTCTGATAGTGAAGCTTTGCTAAAAGTGCCTTTTGTGGTAAAGTCAATATACGTCGATTGTTCGCGCATCTTACCATCTGTTGGCCGCTTTTTCCACGTTTTTTTTTTTCAATAAAATCGTATGTCATTTCAGGCTTGTGAAGCAAATTTTATCTCCCCACCTACATTATGCCATGAATTAGTGGATGTTCAATTGTTAACGGGATTTTGGTTTTTAACCAGCGGCAGAAGACCATGAATTGGACTGGCTTAGAAAAGTACACTCCTAAATAAATAAAGAGCACCTTTCTGATAGGTTGAATGAGGAAGCAGTAAAAGCTATATTTGAAATTTAAAAAAGATTTCTTTGGCCTGCCTCTTCATAAAAGAAGAAAAAAATACATAGATCTTGACAACTGGTTCAAAAACATTATTTAAAATATTTAAAATCAGTGCTTTTTTAACAGAAAGTTGAGGGATAAATTAAAATTCATAAAATAAGACAAGAGGTTTAATCACTTGCGGCGATAATGTTGTAGAGATGAAAAAGGTAAAAATAAAAAAATTTAAACATGCCTTTGTACCATCTGCATAGCCAGTCCTACGACTGTATAAAATTGTAACACCCCACCCGTCACTTATCTGGTTTTGGCGTGTGATCGCCCCAGCTAATTAACTAACAGATCAACAGAGAGTGCAAAACTGCCGCAATGTCGGATAACGCAAAAAAAGTAATAAGGCCCTGTGACTCCTGATTGAACTGCGGTGGCAGTGTTGACATTAATTGATTCAGAATTGATCACTTTTAATTAAAAAGGGGTGCACATTGATGTTATATTCAGCTATTGAACACCAGATGCAAATGTTGAACATAAAATTAATTAAGAAAGTAACTTGGGATTTCAACTACTTGATTGAAAACAGATGCAGTCGATTAGCAGAAATTTATTTTAACTCCCGACCTTCAATCATCACATTACAAGACTCTCCTATCAGGCAGTGATAATAAATTGCATATGTGTGGAGTAAAGCGCGATAACTCAAAAGTAATTCCTATCGACTGACCCAGGCGTAATGCGAAGTGCGAGAAGAATTCTACAACACACGGCGCATGAAACCCTCGAGGAAACTTTGCTGATGTGATCCAACAAATTAATCACTGGCTGGAGCGGGTGCAATATCACCGAATACAGCGTTGCGGAGCGGTGTCGTTTGCGGACGTCGGCCAACCTCGTGGTGTTGCAAGGCTGCGCTCGTCTATTCACTCCTAGATATCTTGCTCAGCACATAGCTGAACCAAAACTTCCTATCTCCAAGCTCAATCGTTCCATTTGCTCCTAAACTGTAGAAATGCTCACTCTTTCTCAGGAAAGCTGAGTCAAGAACGCCACGTCTGCTCTCTAGGCAAGCTGGGAATGGAAGACCACTACAGGGACTTCTCCCAGTCCGCTCTTCACCTCAGTTTCCCCTCAAGCAAAATCACGTACGCCAATTGCAGCGCAAGTCGCGTTAATTATGCGTCGCTTCCCAGCGCTGACCAATGCCTGCTCTGGGAAGTGAACAAATTCCCACAAAATTTCCCTTCCTCTCAACTTCTGCTATTTAGCTCCTCCCAGGCCACCCATCAAGGTTAGCATCTGCACAAAACACCCATTTTTCCAGAATTCTGACTCCCAGGAGAGTACTTCAAATTCCTTGGTCCTATGTTCCCATCGGAGGCCGGCATATTTCATTCTGTCGCTCTTCACCTGATTTACTTCAGGCTCTGCGGACCGTGAATTCAGTGTGAAGTTGCTATAGTCATGAACACGCATGTTTTGGCCCCTGTTGACCGCTCCACCATAGCTTTGCGCGGCTTGCTTGGATGTTTCACTGAAAACGGGACGACGGAGATTTATCAACAGGTGTACAAGTTCTCCATCTGCTTCCTGGTCAACCACCCACTCACTGTGACTCATTTTAAGGCAGCTGGAGGCCGCACCCCATCACCGCTTGAGCCGCCCTAAGCTGCCTATTGTCACTTCCCTTCGCCGCTCCCAGCCGGTCATGGTCAACTCTGTATACTTCCCTGGGATAAATTAGCCTCCAGTAAATCGACGCGTTTCCGCAAAGTTTTCATGTCAGTCATTTTTGTTCAGCCCTACTGTTCGCTCAACGTGAGTTAGGTGATCTTTAATGACTTCATGTAAGGGGCATAGTTCTTGCCATCTTACAAGATGAGAAGGGATGTTATTATTAAAAAAACCGGTTGGCGTAGCCTTCCAAATGTTACGGCATCCTTTGACAGTCAAAAAAACCATGGCTAAAATACCTGCGGTCTGAATCACCACTTTGACATCATGGATCAGAAAGCACCCGCTGGTGCATTATTTACCGACCAAGGACATAAGAAATGAGAAAGACTCACTGAGGCTCAATAGGCGTATTGGAAACTTGTTACAGAAACAAAGAGAGATGCCTCCTAGGTTTAGCTGAAGTCACAACCTAGCCAACAGGCGAACGAAGCATAGTTTGGCGTAAGGAAAGCAGTGCGAGAACGGTAAAACGTGGCTAGTCCTTTCGCTTCAACTCTCTTTCACCTATTTGGTCATATTTATGGTCCGTACAAAGATCTGGTCACTTGTGCCGCATTAAAGCCGTCAGCATACGAGACGGGGCAGCTAACGTTGAGATACGAACCGACGGTACACGGCCCGGTCGGCACACGGAACGAGCTGGTTAACAAGATTTTCTTAAGGGGGCTAGGATGTGAAACCGGTCGACTGGGAGGAGGAGAGATACCACAGGAGTTAATTTCCACTGTCCTGAATAGAAGTTTGACCGCTTCCATTAAAAAAGCACGTTTGAATTACACTGAGCAAAATACGACGGTTGTAACTTAAACAATGGCAACTATTTACTCACAACCGATACAAAAGAGTTACATGTTTACACCTGATGCTGCCCTTCAAAGTAGTCACCATCGTTGTGTAGAAGCCGTTGCTAAAGATGTGGAAGGCGTAGTATACCGTTAGCAGAGCCTTTTCTGTTGGTGGTGCTAATGGAGCGGTCTACTGCCTGTCGAATGCCTGGAACAGTTCTGAAGCGAATGGCACGAGGTGGTCCCTTCATCTTCGGGATCAGATCAAAGTCACGAAGACTTCAGTCGTATTACTGGTTTTTTTTCTTTTTATTTTTTGGAGCGTCGCCTGTGCGACCAGCTTTGCGAAAGCAGCGGCGACACTTTCTGCACAACCCACAGAGCATTTTGCACGACAATGCGGGCGCGTACAGCGCAAGCTGTGGCTGCTCTGTTCGGTCGATGGGACTGAGAAGTAGTGTACCATCCACCATACTCCCCGGACTTCACTCATTGTGACTTTGATTTGATTCCGTAGCTGAAGGAACCACTTCGTGGCATTCGGTTCAGAACTGTTCCAGACATTCGACAGGCAGTAAACCGCTCCATTAGCACCATCAACAGAACAGACTCTGCTAACGGTATACTACGCCTTCCACATCGCTGGCAACGGATTCTACACAACGCTGGTGACTACTTTGTAGGACAGAACAGGTGTAAACATGTAACTCTTTTGTATCGGTTGTGAATAAATACACTCCTGGAAATTGAAACAAGAACACCGTGAATTCATTGTCCCAGGAAGGGGAAACTTTATTGACACATTCCTGGGGTCAGATACATCACATGATCACACTGACAGAACCACAGGCACATAGACACAGGCAACAGAGCATGCACAATGTCGGCACTAGTACAGTGTATATCCACCTTTCGCAGCAATGCAGGCTGCTATTCTCCCATGGAGACGATCGTACAGATGCTGGATGTAGTCCTGTGGAACGGCTTGCCATGCCATTTCCACCTGGCGCCTCAGTTGGACCAGCGTTCGTGCTGGACGTGCAGACCGCGTGAGACGACGCTTCATCCAGTCCCAAACATGCTCAATGGGGGACAGATCCGGAGATCTTGCTGGCCAGGGTAGTTGACTTACACCTTCTAGAGCACGTTGGGTGGCACGGGATACATGCGGACGTGCATTGTCCTGTTGGAACAGCAAGTTCCCTTGCCGGTCTAGGAATGGTAGAACGATGGGTTCGATGACGGTTTGGATGTACCGTGCACTATTCAGTGTCCCCTCGACGATCACAAGTGGTGTACGGCCAGTGTAGGAGATCGCTCCCCACACCATGATGCCGGGTGTTGGCCCTGTGTGCCTCGGTCGTATGCAGTCCTGATTGTGCCGCTCACCTGCACGGCGCCAAACACGCATACGACCATCATTGGCACCAAGGCAGAAGCGACTCTCATCGCTGAAGACGACACGTCTCCATTCGTCCCTCCATTCACGCCTGTCGCGACACCACTGGAGGCGGGCTGCACGATGTTGGGGCGTGAGCGGAAGACGGCCTAACGGTGTGCGGGACCGTAGCCCAGCTTCATGGAGACGGTTGCGAATGGTCCTCGCCGATACCCCAGGAGCAACAGTGTCCCTAATTTGCTGGGAATTGGCGGTGCGGTCCCCTACGGCACTGCGTAGGATCCTACGGTCTTGGCGTGCATCTGTGCGTCGCTGCAGTCCGGTCCCAGGTCGACGGGCACGTGCACCTTCCGCCGATCACTGGCGACAACATCGATGTACTGTGAAGACCTCACGCCCCACGTGTTGAGCAATTCGGCGGTACGTCCACCCGGCCTCCCGCATGCCCACTATACGCCCTCGCTCAAAGTCCGTCAACTGCACATACGGTTCACGTCCACGCTGTCGCGGCATGCTACCAGTGTTAAAGACTGCGATGGAGCTCCGTATGCCACGGCAAACTGGCTGACACTGACGGCGACGGTGCACAAATGCTGTGCAGCTAGCGCCATTCGACGGCCAACTCCGCGGTTCCTGGTGTGTCCGCTGTGCCGTGCGTGTGATCATTGCTTGTACAGCCCTCTCGCAGTGTCCGGAGCAAGTATGGTGGGTCTGACACACCGGTGTCAATGTGTTCTTTTTTCCATTTCCAGGAGTGTAGTTGCCACTATTTAAGTTCCAACACTCGTACAATGACGTGCGATAGAAGAATGCTGTGTGAAGAGGCGTGGCATTGTACTTTGGCACATTTCCTCGAAAATATATGTTTTGTATATTAAACTCTACAGAAAGACGGGCGCTACAAAAAGAACACATTTTTGATCAATCTTTTTTGTTTAATTTTTGACGTCCTACCTCAAACACTCGAGGAGGGGAATAAGGTTGGGTGTGGGGGTTGGGGTGGGCGTGGTGGTAGCGCCACAATCAAGTTTCACGTTTTTGGCCCGGTTTGGAAACATCGTGGATCCGGAGCTGATGAACAATATAGACGATGCCTGTTGGTTGTAATGTAATTTTGCGTGCAGTATTTTGAGATTAAGGCATCGTGTTCATGTTGGAAGCAGGTCTTCCTCGCGGACAACTAAGGCCTCTGTTTGGCGTAAAGAGTGGAGTAAAGAGTGGTATCCGACATCACTAAAATAAACTCGCAGTTTAGACGTTCTGTAACAGTTCAGTAGAAAGTAAAATTTTCCCAACCAGTCTGTCCTAAAAGACTAAGTGCAGCATACTATACTGCCACCGAAACGGAATACGAGTGAGAGAAGACCAAAATGCCGAATTCGGTCTTCAGAAATTCTTTCACCACGGAATGCCGTAGTGCATGTTCCTCCTTTCAAACGTCACGCAAAAACTGAAATGACAAATGGCTCTGAGCACTATCGGGCTTAACATCTGAGGTCATCAGTCCCCTAGAACTTAGAACTACGTAAACCTAATCAGCCTAAGGACATCACACACATCCATGTCAGAGGCAGGATTAAAACCTGCGAACGTAGTGGTCGCGCGGTACCAGACTGACGCGCGTAGAACCGCTCGGCCACCACGGCCGGTGAAATGACAAATATTAAGATAGATGACTGCATAGTAGAAGATCTACACTCCTGGAAATGGAAAAAAGAACACATTGACACCGGTGTGTCAGACCCACCATACTTGCTCCGGACACTGCGAGAGGGCTGTACAAGCAATGATCACACGCACGGCACAGCGGACACACCAGGAACCGCGGTGTTGGCCGTCGAATGGCGCTAGCTGCGCAGCATTTGTGCACCGCCGCCGTCAGTGTCAGCCAGTTTGCCGTGGCATACGGAGCTCCATCGCAGTCTTTAACACTGGTAGCATGCCGCGACAGCGTGGACGTGAACCGTATGTGCAGTTGACGGACTTTGAGCGAGGGCGTATAGTGGGCATGCGGGAGGCCGGGTGGACGTACCGCCGAATTGCTCAACACGTGGGGCGTGAGGTCTCCACAGTACATCGATGTTGTCGCCAGTGGTCGGCGGAAGGTGCACGTGCTCGTCGACCTGGGACCGGACCGCAGCGACGCACGGATGCACGCCAAGACCGTAGGATCCTACGCAGTGCCGTAGGGGACCGCACCGCCAATTCCCAGCAAATTAGGGACACTGTTGCTCCTGGGGTATCGGCGAGGACCATTCGCAACCGTCTCCATGAAGATGGGCTACGGTCCCGCACACCGTTAGGCCGTCTTCCGCTCACGCCCCAACATCGTGCAGCCCGCCTCCAGTGGTGTCGCGACAGGCGTGAATGGAGGGACGAATGGAGACGTGTCGTCTTCAGCGATGAGAGTCGCTTCTGCCTTGGTGCCAATGATGGTCGTATGCGTGTTTGGCGCCGTGCAGGTGAGCGGCACAATCAGGACTGCATACGACCGAGGCACACAGGGCCAACACCCGGCATCATGGTGTGGGGAGCGATCTCCTACACTGGCCGTACACCACTGGTGATCTTCGAGGGGACACTGAATAGTGCACGGTACATCCAAACCGTCATCGAACCCATCGTTCTACCATTCCTAGACCGGCAAGGGAACTTGCTGTTCCAACAGGACAATGCACGTCCGCATGTATCCCGTGCCACCCAACGTGTTCTAGAAGGTGTAAGTCAACTACCCTGGCCAGCAAGATCTCCGGATCTGTCCCCCATTGAGCATGTTTGGGACTGGATGAAGCGTCGTCTCACGCGGTCTGCACGTCCAGCACGAACGCTGGTCCAACTGAGGCGCCAGGTGGAAATGGCATGGCAAGCCGTTCCACAGGACTACATCCAGCATCTCTACGATCGTCTCCATGGGAGAATAGCAGCCTGCATTGCTGCGAAAGGTGGATATACACTGTACTAGTGCCGACATTGTGCATGCTCTGTTGCCTGTGTCTATGTGCCTGTGGTTCTGTCAGTGTGATCATGTGATGTATCTGACCCCAGGAATGTGTCAATAAAGTTTCCCCTTCCTGGGACAATGAATTCACGGTGTTCTTATTTCAATTTCCAGGAGTGTATTAAGCTCTCCCAACAGTGAAAAAGCATCTGGATAGAATGCGATTACTGCGTGATTATTCACAGATAATGGCAATTAATTCTGTGCTCTTCTACCAGTCGTAGGTCGCTGGAACAGAGAAGGCTACCAAGCGTTTGGAAAAAAAAGCACAACTCATTCGCTTTTTAAAAAAATGAGTCGTCGGACAGAAGCACATAATTACAGGCCTTTATCACTGACATCAATATACTTTAGAGATATGAAACGAGATTTGTGCTCATGCATTAACACGTTTTAGGACAACGAAAATTTTCTCTATAAGATTCAATATGGATTCCGTAAACAGAGATCTTGCGACACTGGACTCGCATTCGGGAGGACGACGGTTCAATCCCGCGTCTGGCCATCCTGATTTAGGTTTTCTGTGATTTCCCTAAATCGCTCCAGGTAAATGCCGGGATGGTTCCTTTGAAAGGTCACGGCCGACTTCCTTCCCCGTCCTTCCCTAATCCGATGAGACCGATGACGTCGCTGTCTGGTCTCCTCCCCCAAACAACCCAACTCCCAACCCGTTGTCAGAGATCTTGCGAAATGCAGATCGCCCGTCTGTACATGAAATCCCGAGCACCGTACATACACAGAGGCAGCCAGGTTGACGCCGCCTTCCCTGACCTCCGCAAGGCATTCGGCACAGCTCGTTTATGGGGAAAAAATACGAGCTTAGCGAGTATCGAACCAGCTTTGTGACTGAATTCAGGACTTTCCTTGCTGACACACGTCGTTCTTAACTTTTACAAACTGCATTACACCGTGCTGTCTGTCATAATCATATTTATTCCGCTATCGGTTTCGGTCTTAAACCATCTTCAACGGCAGAAAACTTACAGCAAATTTAACACATGTCATACATGCTTTGACATACGTTACTTCTGAAAACCATAATTACCAATACAAATGGAAAATGGTAGCAAGATTACAATAAAATCGCTCAGTCCAGAGCCATCGTAGGTAATTTTGCTACGATTTTTCATTTGCATTGGCAACTACGGTTTTCTGAAGTAACGTGTGTTAAATTTGCTATACGTTTTCTACCTTAGAAGATAGTTTAAGATCGCAACCGGTAGCAGAGTAAATATGACTATCACAGACAGCCCAGTGTTACGTATTTTGTAAAATTCGTACATGCTGTTGACCAGCGTCTGAACAAGATGGTCGTTCTTAACGGTAGGAAATCGGCAGACGTAAAGGTAATTTGGCGAACATCACAAGGAAACGTTATAGAGCAGTTACTGTTTACAATTTACTTAAATGATCTTCTGGATGACGCCAGAACCTCCGTGACGCAGTTCGCAGACGATACAATTGTCTGCGGGAAGGTGCTAGCACGAGGGGACTGTAGCGAAAAGAGGGAAGAGCCGCAGCGTTTGCGAGCCTATTCTGAAAGTGACATACTGCGCACAAAAATGCGAAGAGATCGATCTGTGTTTTATCACGTTATCGGCTATAAATCACTGAAAACAAGTCCGTGATCCACTTTCACACAGTGCTACGATCCAAACATAATCTCGTTGATTTCTTCCCCGAATTAAGGTTGATGTTTGACACTAGTAGAGTGCTTTTAGTCAGCAATGCCCTCTTTGCCTGCGCTAGTCTCCTTTTTTATGTTCTCGTTGCTTCGTCCGTCACGCCTTATTTTTCTTCCAAAGTATCAGAATTCCCTCACTTCTTATATATTGTGGTACCCAATTTCGACGTTAAGCTTATTGTTAATCTCATTTCATTATATCTCATTACTTTTGTTTTTGTTTCGCTTACTCGCACCCAATATTCTGCACTCACTACACTTTTCATTTCATTCAAAAGGTCCTGCAATTCTTCCTCTTTCTCTCTGTGGATAAGACGGTCATAAGCAAATCTTGGTATTCTTCCACCTGGGGCTGCAATGTCCCACCTGAAGCTTTGCTTTAATTATAGCTGTCAAGATTAACAGCAATATATCAAATATTGGACCATCAATGGGTAAAAAATATCTGGCAATCATTCATTTGGTTCAATGTCAATTTCTCACCAAGTTCGCGTGAGTGGAGTTTTGACGCTGCTTGTACCAAATTTTCATCCATTGTTCTGTTGAAAGAATGTAAGGCAGTTGCCACAGCAGCATCGTCTAGACAATCCAGAGCTTCGAAAAACAGTAAATATTGCACTTTTTTATTGAGCAGTGGAGTAAGAACTTCAATAATACGGAGAAAAAACCGCCTGGTCAAAAGTACCCGGACACCTTTCAGTCGACATTATTACGAGGTGTACCCGCTCACTGTCTTTATGACGTCTTGATCTCTGGTGGAGGCAGAGGCAGTGAGGTGCCTGAATGTATATGCAGGAGTGACAGTTCATTCTTTCTTAAAAGCAGAACCCACGTAAGATACTGATATTGGACAGTGGCTCACCCTAAAGGTGTTCCATTGGGTTTAGGTTGGGACTGTGGACAGGTCAGTTTATTTCAGAAATCTTATTGTTCACAAACTCTTGCTAGCCAGATTCTGCTCTACTGCAGGGTGCGCTGTCGTGCTGATATAATAACCGTCCCCAAACTTTCCATCTGGTGCATGCAGTACAGAATGCTGTAAAATGTGTTCATATCCTTCAGCATTTAGCGTTTTCTTAAGCCACGAAGAAATCCCCATACCGCAACACCACCTCCCGTTGGCAATACACGTGAAAACATGTGATGTTCTCCAAGCTTTCGTCGAACGCAGATCATTCTATCGGATTACCACAGGACACAGCGTGATTCATCACTCATAACGCTAGTTTCCAATCATCGACTCTCCAATGGCGTCACTTTTTGCACCATCTCAATCGTCGCTTAGCACTGCCTACGGAAATGCGTGGCTTACGAGGGGTTGCTCGACAATTGTACCCCCTTAATAAAACTCCTCGGCTATTGTCAAGTGGTGAATGACCGCCTTGTCGTTGTGGCCTCACCGTCATATAGCCGCACTGCTGGCTCTGACGTCACTGGTGCTCGCTTCCTCGCCACATATGATAATATTTTCGTACCGCGTCCGTCACGCCCACTTCAGCCCCGCTATAGCCAAGTCCCAGGCTGTCGGCGTGCTACAGCGTGTTGTGACACAGTTGACTTTTCCGCTCAGCTAGCCGTAAGCACCTCCCGTATTCCGTTCGCCGTTGCTCCACAGCGCGTACTGTTTGCCCTTCATAGTACCACACCGCCAGAGCTTACGCAAACTTCAGCGATCGCGAGAAGATACCGACTTTCAGTCTTGCAGACCTCTGACATTATTGTACATTGCCGGGAAAAAATGCAGCATCCTCAAGGATTGTGGTTAGTGACACCTGGGTATAATATGTGCGTACTGAGGGGCTGTACTGCTAACCACTCATTCGCCACCGTCATCGGCTATCAGCTGGCATTCATGTGGCCTGCCTATGCGCCATCGACACTGTGCTGAGTCTAGAGGTGAACAGTACTTTCACCAGTCATTTCAGGGTACGAGCATGCCCCGTCAGTGAGTACGTACTCCTGCCGAACAGCTTCAACCATATGAATGGGGTCGCTTTGTAGGCCTGAGGGAAGCTGGATAGACGAATCGACTGACTGTTGTACGTGTTGCATACAATGTATCGGTGGTGAGTGCTCCTTTCAGCTGACGTCTGCAGAACATTCCTACACCTGTAGACGAGATTCTAGATGTCCGTGTAGTACAGATGTATGCCAAGAGCACACCACTGTCCGAGCAACAGTCGCCGACCGAACATCATCCAGGAAAGAAATCCGGGCGCGTGTTGAATCTGCTGTGTCGACATGGACGACTGGAACCCTCTGTTAGCATCAGGACTAGGATCACGTGTGTCCCGGGCCAGGGTACCCCTGACACTACGACACTGCCGAGCACGGCAACTCTGGTGTCGTGAAAGACTTGACTGGAGGGTGGAATGCTCCCTGTCGTCTTCAGTGATGAGAATATGCGCTGTGTACGCGTGTACGGCATAGACCTGGTGAGCAGCCTGCTCCAGAGTGCATTCACTCACGACACTAGCGTCCCACAGCAGGCTTAAGGGGGGAGGGGGGAGCCATCAGTTACAACTCCATGTCTTTCTACAGAGTGAAGTACCCAGTGACCGCTACATTGCACAGATTGTTATTCTCGCGCTACTGCCGTTTCTTCGACATGAAGGTGGTGTGCTTTTTCAACAGACCAGTCCACGCCCACATACGGCTGCTGTGACGCAGTATGATCTTCGCAGTGTCGAGTCTCCTGGCGAGCAAGATCACCAGCTGATTTTTCAGGTTAGCTAGCCGTAAGCACCTTCCGTATTCCGTTCGGCGTTGCTTCACAGCGCGTACTGTTTGCCCTTGATAGTACACACCGCAGAGCTTACGCGAGCGCCAGCGACGCGGGACTTACCCGTTCCCCAGAGCTTACTAGAACCATTACCGAACTGCAACAATAGTTGCAAGGTACTTGGGACAAGCAGACACAGAGCGCAATTCGGCACATTTACGATCGTTTGCATGTGAGAACACACGCTTGCGGTGCCGCCAGACGAGGGTACACTGGGTTTTGTTGATGGTTGCACACTCTTCACTGTGATATGTGTGTCTCACTTGGTCTGAACTAGTTATTATACATTCCTACAATGTTGAACCGTCTGACGCATTACTTCTCATTAAAATGACTTTGTTCTTCTCGGTGATGCAATTTTTGCGGCAGTTTATATTTCATAATTCCATTATAAAAGATTGTTCAAAATGGCTCTGAGCACTATGGGACTTAACATCTGAGGTCATCAGTCGCCTAGAACTTAGAACTACTTAAACCTAACTAACCTAAGGACATCAAACACATCCATGCCGGAGGCAGGATTCGAACCTGCGACCGTAGCGGTCGCTCGGTTCCAGACTGAAGCGCCTAGAACCGCTCGGCCACACCAGCCGGCCATAAAAGATTGAAAAAATTAAATAACTAATATTTATCATGTAATATACCATCCCGAAATGTTTCAGTTCTTGTTTAGTCATGACCAGATACAAATGCTGTGTAATGTCGTGTCATTCTATATAACATTTATATTGGGTATACGAATAAATCGTATTGCATTGAGAGCATTTGAATATCATGTCGTTACATCTTATCGAAGTAAATAGCTTTTATATCCTGAAAGGAAATTTAAGTTAGTGTACATTTGTTCGATTAAATTATTAAAAGGAAAGACAGAATATGAATATTTTGGAGTCGCTCAAGTAGTATACCACATTGCATTATCTAGGAGTAAACAGAGTCTTCCATAGGTTACATGCAGCAAATGAAAGGGAGGTGGACTTACTTTTTCTTCCTTCTCTAAACGAACCTGAAAAGAAACATACTGCATTAAAAATCAAACGGATTAATGCGTACTACGAATTGGTAAGTGCTGCTGCTGAAAACACAATACAACGGGCTGATAATCAAACCTCATCTTCGGAAATCAGTAACACCGACGTAGGAAGTAAGTTGTTTGTGTTGTGTCTAGGAATCCTGTATTCTCAGTTCGCTAGACAAACAATCAAACAAATCGTATTAACGATTTCTATTATCATAAGTACAAATATTTAACTTTGGTTACACAGATATGTGGCAAGGAAAGGACGACATACAAAATCAATTGAAGCGCAGTGACTGCTGACCTCCAACTGAGCTGCACAGAGATTCTTATGAAGAGGCTACCATGCGTCGGCTAACGAATTAGCTAACGTTGAAGCTGCTATCAAAGTGGGCTGCCACCAGTCTGGCGCGGCGCTTATGTTGTCTCCACGTAGGGGCCGCTGCTGTAGTGTTGTCGTCCTGGAGGGAGGTCGGTCAGCGTGCAATTGGCTGACCTCTTCTCACAGCCGTCTCTTCTATGTCATTCCAGACTGGCGTGCTGGCGCTGACTTTACACCGCAACAGTCTGCACTATCTACACGGCAGGGAGACATTTAATATAGCACGCAGACACTCTAGCTCGTACCGATCTTCGCATAGTGTTTTTCAGAGACCAACTTCCGGCGTTTGATAAACAGACTAACAGAAATGCCTTGGAGGCCATAACTCACCTGCAGACATCGGGCATTGACGTCCACTTACTTTGCTTAAAAGTGTATCAAGGTATCCTTCGTAATAAAACTGTTGATTGCCTCGCTAATAGAAGCATTCTGGAAGGGCAGTTCCGCCCAACACCAATCGCATATATGGGTTTCAACTCAGTCAATAAAGCTACTTAGCAGAACTGAAAGTATGACTGGCGTGTATCTCAACACTAAAATGGCGGCCACAGAACCGAACGTCTGTTCTCGGCCACGGTTTATCTGTGGGAAGCTTATTAGATGTCACGTGACTTCTCTCAGCAGCTTGAGGGTGGGGCGACGGTGTTATGCCGCCCACATGTACAGGCTGGAAAATCATCGCTTCTGGACACTGTGATCAAGACACAATGGCGGTGGCTGACCCGAATGAAGTCACATTGGCATGTGCCAAGTTCTCAGCCACACCGGCGATCTTGTACAAATATTGGTTGTGAGGGGCTTCTCCCTCACTACAAGTGTGAGGGTGACTTACTTCACCAGTTCGACGTATATAAGTACTGTTTGCTCAGGAACTATTTCAAAGACCCATAAGTAATGTGGATCCTTTTCTCCCATGGGACCAGCCCGATTCACAAACTGGGACGCCTGTATAGGTTGTCGTGAATGTCATTCTCCTATGGAACTGGCCCGGTTCGAAACCTGACTCGTAATGTTGTGTTTTTAATCTATATTACGAACTTTTCTTTCTACTTCAGACTCTTACCATTGTCCTGTTGTGAGAACTGCACTGACATTAGCTTGGCACCGTTGCACTACCGCTGGCTGTCGGACGTTCGTCATTTAGTGTCTTCATATTACATTAAGAACTTCTATTTGCATACCGAACTCTTATTATTGTTCTACTGTGGAAATTGCAATTACGACAGTATGGCACTTTCGTACCTATTGTCATCTGTATGGTCCTTATTGCCGAAAGCCGAAACTAAATAGGTAAATAATAGTAATACAAATATCGGAGGGAAGTGTGGGGAGCAAAAATTGTACAGGGCGACCCAGGCTTTCAAATCATAGAGAGGCGAAGAGGTCTGTACAGGTGAGGCTAGCACGTAGAACTGCAAGAAATGAGTCTCCGTTTGGAGACGGTGACGACGACTACGCTCGTGACCCACTGGGAAGAGCAGCCCTGCGGCCGCCGCCTCTCCCAGAAGGGCGCGGCCTCTGGCAGACTTCCAGGCCTGACCTCCCGCAACCCACTGTGCGTAGCTGGTGTCTGCGGCGCAAATAACGATTTGCGGCTGGCCGCCTCCTACGGCCGCAGGCCACAGCGCGGCTTACGCACCACTCCGAGTCGCCGCACGTACTCTTTACTTGACCCACATTGAAGTTCGTAATCTCGTTGGTCTTGCTACGACCACCAGTGGACCTACTGCAGAAAATTATCGCGACAGATTAAGGGGGGTAGGACGTCAAACGGGCCGACTTGGAGCAGGAAAGGCATCACAGGACATTTTAATTTCCGGTGTCTATACTTTTACAAATAAATTCATAAAACTTTGTCAGGATCACCAGGAAGGATTCAGGATTTACACTCATTGCAGGAAGTTCGAAAACATAACAAAATAATTTTTTTTACCTGCGAAATTTCATCATTTTTTCACTTACTAATGGCTGCATTTGTTGCTATAGGTACACTTTTCTTCATAAGTTAGAGAGATTCTTCGACGAATTTTGCACACCATACATACCATACTCACAGGTGTATGAAACGCTAGAATTTTATTAGAACAAATAAGCCCTTGGTCACAAATATTAAGTCAAAGTTGACCAGGTTTCGACGCTACTATGAGCGTCGTCTTCAGAATTAAACTTTCTAAAACATAATAGGTATATCAGACATTAATAAACTAAAATGTGTACTGACTGGAAAGAGATGCAGTACTTAGGATTTATTTAAATTATGAAAAAACGAATGAACTGTTATATTTTAAACTACATGCTTAGGAAGAACACAAATTTTATAGTTAATTACCTCAATTTTTACCACAGTTTTTAATGGATTTGGAAAATTCTAGAGTTTCATATAACTTTAAGTATGGTTTGTATGCTGTGCACAATTCGTCGAAGAATCTCTCTTACCTATGAAGAAAAGTGTACCTATAGCAACAAATACTGCCATTAGTAAGTGAAGAAAATGGAATTCCACACGTAAAAAAAATTACTTTGTTATGTTTTAGAATTCCACTGCTATGAGTGTAAATTCTGAATCCTTCCTGGTCATGCTGACAAAGTTTAATGAATTTATTTGTAAAAGTATAGACAGTGGAAATTAAAATGTTCAGTGGTGCCTTTCCTGCTCCAAGTCGGCCCGTTTGACGTCCTACCCCCCCCCCCCCCCCCTTAAAGCGCTCTATTGGCCAATGTAACACGGTTGTCCAACCTATCCTCTTGTATAAACGAGGCCTTCAGATTCAAACACAGACGTTTCCACTTCCGATAATGTTTTCACGGAATCATCGAAAGCTATTGCAAAGCACATTTATTCACAGAATACTAGTTTTGGCATATGAGCATCTTTAAGTCTAGGATTAACACGACATAAATTTCAGGGAAGGTATCTTGGTGTCAAATGCATAGTTTTTAGAATTCCATACGTCAATAGATTCAAACGAAAGCCTTATGGTATCACTTTGTTGTCTGTCAGACTTCTCAGACCTCTTTTTTCTCAGAAATGGCTAGAAGCATCAACTTAAACCTTGTGTCACGTATTGAGATCTACGAATCTTTGACGGTATAAATAATTTAAGCTTGTAAGTCAATACAATCGAAAGATATGGCCATTTATGTCAGCTATTTCGATACTCGGAAAGCCACTCACGATAACCCACAGATGAATTGTTTGCATACTTGCCGAGCATGGTGGTCTAGCGCTGAAGGGCGTGCCTACAAACCGAGAGGCTGTGTTGCACTACAGGCAGTTTCAGTTTCTCAGAGATGTGATGAGTCACCAGAAACAAAACGTGGTTCGGATTACACTTCAAAATGTAGACCCCCTTTCACGGTTGGATAACTGGGTGGGTTAGGAACATGAAAGTCGCCTAGTGGTGTCCAATGGAAAGACAAGAACCAGGCCATTGATCCATATGAAATTATTATTATAATCTATGCACTTAATAACATTTGTATGGAGCCCTCAGGAAGTGAGTCCTACTCCACTTGTCCAGTTTTTTTTTATTTTTCTTTCTCTTTAAGTTTCCAACGTGCTTCCGCAGTGGTTACAACGGTTCCCGTCAGATCATCGAAAATAAGCGCTGTCGGTCTTGGTTAGTACTTGGATGGGTCTGCCGAGTGCAGCACAGGTCACGACAACTGACAGCGGCCGGTACAGCGGTGTGCTCACCACATGCCCCTCTGTATCCGCATCTGGCGACGCCTAACTGCTGAGGATGACACGGCGACCCGTTACTACCGTTGGGTCTTCAAGACCTCTTCTGACGGCGTTTTATTTTTTTATTTTTATTGGCAGTCTCTATGCAACACACGTGCGTCCATTACCTTTCACAGTTTTCATTGGTCACTAAATACGAAAATCGTCAGCCTTGACGCCCCCATTGTATACCTGTAGTAGGGCTCATGAGAATATGGCAGAAGAATTAGGGCGCATACAGATGAATAGAGACAGCCATTTTCCACCCCCGTTCAATCCGCAGACGGAATGGGACAGGACTTTAGTACAATTGGTACAGAGTACCCTAAGACAACACGGTGCAATGACGTGTGATGTGTATAATAATGCAGATGGAGATTTCTACTATTATTGTAATTATCACAACGAACATTTCACTTGTTCTACCGATAGTTCACTCATTGACGCCATCGCTTCCTCATCAAACCGTTGCATTTAAACTGTTCTGGTTTGTTTTTCGCCACTCGCCTCACTCTGAAATAACTCTGGTCGACAGTGATTGTGTTCAGAGTTCTACGTCTACATCTACAAGACTACTCTGCAATTCACAATTAACTGTTTGGCAGAGGGTTCTCCGTACCACGTTCCGTCCATTCGTCTGCCGTTCCATTCTCTAGCAAGTCGAAAATTAACACCTAAATCTTTCTGTAGGAAATCTGATTGCTCTTATTTTATTTACATAATCATTTCCCTCTATGTAGGTAAGCGATAGTAAAATATTTTCACATTCAGCGAAAAAAGTTGGTGAATGAAATATGGTAAAAGGCTCTCTCCGTAAGGAAAATCGCCTCTGTTTTAATGACTGACATCCCAGCGTTTATCATATCCGCGACAGTTCCTGCCCTACTTCGCGATAATACAAAACGAGCTGCCCTTCTTTGACATTTTTCGAAGTCATACGTCAGTTCTGTCTGGTAAGGATCCCGTATACCACAGCAATACTCTAGGACGGACGGACGAGCGTAGTGTAGGTACTCTCTTTACTAGACCTGCTGCATCTTCTAAGCGACCTGGCAAGAAAAAGAAGTCTTTTGTTTCCCTTCCCCACAACATTATCTAGGTGATCGTTCCAATTCAAATTGTTCGTGGTTCTAATTATTAGGTATTTACTCGAATTGACATGCCTTAAATTTGTGTGAATTATCGTGTAATCGAAATTAACAGGTTTCTTTTAGTACTCGTTTGGATCGTCTCACCGTTTTTCTTATTGAGAGGCAATTGTCACTTTTCGCACTATATAGATATCGTGTCTAAGACATTTTGAAATTCGTTTTGATCTTCTGATGACTTTGCTAGACGGTAAATGCCAGCATCATCTGCAAACAATCTAACAGGGATGCTAAGATTGTCTCCTAAATCGTTCATGTAGATAAGGCGCAGCAGAGGTCCTATAAAACTTCCTTGAGGAATCCCAGGTATTACTTCTGTTTTACTTTTCGATTTTTCGAGGTTACCGTGATCCCTCTGACAGGAAATCGCGAATCCAGTCACACAGCTGAGGCGATTCTCCATGTGCACGCAAAGTAATGAGAGGTCTTGTGACGCACAGTGTCGACAGCCTTCTGGAAATCTCGAAAATGTGGAATCTATTCATGACCCACTGTCGATAGCACTCAATACTTTGTGGCAATAAAGAGCTAGCTGTGTTTCACACGAACGATTTTTTCTGAATTCGTGCTGATGGGGTGAAAACAGACCTTTTCCTCCGAGGTAACTGATAATATTCGAACGCAGTATATCAACGTTAGTGATATGGGTCTGTAATTGGGGATTTCTTCTGTTTCCTTTCCTGAGTATTGGTATGACCTGTCCAACTTTGCAGTCTTTTGGCAAGGATCTTCCATCGAGCGAGCTGTTCTATATGATTACTAAGAACGAAGCTATTACATCAGCATAGACTAGAAAGAAACTTACTGGTATTCACTCTGGACTGGAGGTCTTGCTTTCATTAAGTAATTTAAGCTTGTAACATGTTTTGCACTGCCAGTTACACAAATCCCTGGTGAGAAGAGAGAACGTAAGTAGACTAGCTAGCTCAAGATCATTACCTTTCCTTCTATGTACACTGCTCGGTACGATCTTGCCAATGGCTCCTCGTTGTGTACAGTTCGGTGTTTTAATGGCAGCCTGTGCATACCTATTACGAATTCCCGTCCCAGAATTTACCTTTGTCACAGAAAAATACCCTTCAGAAACCTACTGAAATCTACTCGCAAGACTGACGCTAACTAGAGACGCCCTCTCACAGTAAGTAACTCAGCACTCGCACCAGTAGTGATAATCAACGCAAAAAAATAATAAACACATCCAAAATAATGAATGAAAGGTTTCACACCATTAAAGTCAAACAGTAGCAACTGGGCAACGAAAGAACAACACAAACAAGTAAACGAAAGTACAATGGATGAGAATAAACACTGTACATCATAGACATCACAAACAATCGTTGCCAAAAGGTATGATAGAAACAGGAATGAGTCCCCTTACTTCTCATGGGTAGAAATTTTGAATAACGGCGTCTGAATGTAAGTAGCATTCGACAGTTGACTACGATTGTGAACCGACAAAATGGTCTAGCAGTAAATGTCTGCTCAACTCAAAACTGGACTTTCCCTAACTCCAAAGACGCAAACATTCTCATCAAAGGACACAGTCGTCCGCCACAAGAGGTGGTGCGGCAAACAGCTGCTATTTACCTGTCTTCACAGAGTCCGTGGCTACACTCGCTCGCTGCGCCAGGTTCTCTATCTGCCTGTCCAGCTCGGCACGCCTGTCTTCCATCTTCCTCAGCAAAATGCTCCTTGGCCGGGAGTCTCCATCAGAATCGCGCCAAAAATGGCCTTCAGCAAATGAGAGTGACTCCGTGCGTTTTCAGCACCAACTGAATCATTTTCCACCAACACATACACTCCCTTCATCTTCTATGCAACATTCAGTCAGCCAATAGAAGCTTTCCCCGCAAAAACGTGGCAGCTCTACGATTACTTCTGACACCATCAAGCACACAGCCAATCAAGTTGAGTTTTACCATGTTCAGCGTGATAGCGTGATATAAAAAAATCTGGCACCACGCTACATTTACATCTACATCCATACTCTGCAAGCCACCTGACGGTGTGTGGCGGAGGGTATCTTGAGTACTCTATCGGTTCTCCCTTCTATTCCAGTCTCGTATTGTTCGTGGAAAGAAAGATTGTCTCTATGCCTCTGTGTGGGCTCTAATCTCTCTGATTTTATCCTCATGGTCTCTTCGCGAGATATACGTAGGAGGGAGCAGTATACTGCTTGACTCTTCGGTGAAGGTATGTTCTCGAAACTTCAACAAAAGCCCGTACCGCATTACTGAGTGTCTCTCTTGCAGAGTCTTCCACTGGAGTTTATTTATCATCTCTGTTACGCTTTCGCGATTACTAAATGATCCTGTAACGAAGCGCACTGCTCTCCGTTGGATCTTCTCTGTCTCCTCCATCAACCCTATCTGGTACGGATCCCACACTGGTGAACAGTATTCAAGCAGTGGGCGAACAAGTGTACTGTCACCTACTTCCTTTGTTTTCCGACTGCATTTCCTTAGGATTCTTCCAATGAATCTCAGTCTGGGATCTGCTTTACCGACGATAAATTTTATATGGTCATTCCATTTTAAATCACTCCTAATGCCTACTCCCAGATAATTTATGGAATTAACTGCTTCCAGTTGCTGACCTGCTATATTGTAGCTAAATGATAAAGGATCTTTCTTTCTATGTATTCGCAGCACATTACACTTGTCTCCATTGAGATTCAATTACCCATTCCCTGCACCATGCGTCAATTCGTTGCAGATCCTCCTGCATTTCAGTACAGTTTTCCATTGTTACAACCTATCGATATACTGCAGCAGCATCCGCAAAAAGCCTCCGTGAACTTCCGATGTTATCCACAAGGACATTTATATATATCGTGAATAGCCACGGTCCTACAACATTCCCCTGCGGCACACCTTAACTCACTCTTACTTCGGAAGACATGTCTCCATTGAGAATGACATACTGCGCTCTGTTATCTAGGAACTCTTCAATCCAATCATACAATTGGTCTGATAGTCCATATGCTCTTACTTTGTTCATTAAACGACTGTGGGGAACCGTAGCAAATGCCTTGCGGAAGTCAAGAAACACGGCATCTACCTGGGAACCTGTGTCTATGACCCTCTGAGTCTGGTGGACGAATAGCGCGGGCTGGGCTTCACACGATTTTCTTCTTCGAAACCCATGCTGATTCCTACAGAGTGTATTTCTAGTCTCCAGAAAAGTCATTATGCTCGAACATAATACGTGCTCCAAAATTCTAAGACCGATCGACGTTAGAGATATAGGTCTATAGTTCTGCGCATCTGTTCGACGTCCATTCTTGAAAATGGGGATGGCCTGTGCCCTTTTCCAATCTTTTGGAACGCTAAGCACCTACGGTACACCGCTGCAAGAAGGGGGCCAAGTTCCTTCGCGTACTCTGTGTAAAATCGAACTGGTATCCCACAGGTCCAGCGGCCTCTCCTCTTTTGAGCAATTTTAATTGTTTTACTATCGCTCTGTCATCTATTTCGATATCTACCATTTTGTCACCTGCGCGATAAGCTAGAGAAAGAACTGCAGTGCAGTCTTCCTCTGTGAATCAACTTTGGAAAAAGACATTTGGTATTTCGGCCTTTAGTCTTCCATCGTTTCAGTACCATTTTGGTCACAGAGTGTCTGGACATTTTGTTTTGATCCACCTACCGCTTTGACATAAGACCAAAATTTGTTACGATTTTCTGCCAAGTCAGTACATAGAACTTTAGTTTCGAATTCGTTGAAAGCCTCTCGCATAACCCTCCTCACACTACATTTCGCTTCGTGTAATTTTTGTTTGTCTGCAAGTCTTTGGCCATGTTTATGTTTGCTGTGAAGTTCCCTTTGCTTCCGTAGCAGTTTTCTAACACTCGGTTGTTATACCATGGTGTCTCTTTTCCATCTCTTACGATCTTGCTTGGCACATACACATCTAATGCATGTTGTACGATGGTTTTGTACTTTGTCCACTGATCCTCAACACTATCTGTACTTGAGATAAGACTTTCGTATTGAGCTGTTAAGCTCTCTGAAATCTTCTTTTTGTCACTTTTGTTAAACATAAAAATCTTCCTACCTTTTTTAATATTTCTATTTAAGCCTGAAATCACCTATGCTGTAACTACTTTATGATCGCTGATTCCCTGTTCTGCGTTAACTGTTTCAAATAGTTCGGGTCTGTTTGTCACCAGAAGGTCTAATATGTTATCGCCACGAGTCGGTTCTCTGTTTAACTGCTCATGGTAGCTTTCAGATAATGCACTCTGTTGTGAGAGCCAGTGTTGTGCCAACTCCATTTTCTCCACAGTCAATGCCCTGCACTGGCTATCAGAAAAGTAAGGCCTACCACCCCTGGCGTGACGAATGTGTACTTTCACAGGCTCGCCGCCCCTGCGGGGTGCGGCGACAGCTTTCTGTGTGAGAGGTGAGCCCAGGTGAGCCTATTGTGTGGCCTGCCCACCGGAATGGCCGGTTCTCTGAACGACCACCTGTCTCTCTGCTTCTTGCGGCGGACCACTGGCTGTCAACGAAGTTACAGCCAGCCTCGACTCACAGCAGAAAAAAAATATTCCTTGCCCGAAAATCAACTCGTGCACATATGCTGCTTAATGTACACAAACCTTAGTCAACTTCTTATGAAAAGAGACTGTGAGGACATAGCTGCATAAAAGATAGCGCAAATGAGATCTGAGAAGTGGAATGGAGGCCTTTCACATGATGACCTTCTTTGACTGCGGGGGCACTCGCTTGTCGAGTTCCTCGCGCGTGGAATTACAATCAATGCGCAGCTTTATGAACGCACTTTGCAGAAACTGTGACAGAGCATAAAATCAAAACACCCAGGAATGCTGTCAAACGGAATCATCCTGTTGCACGATTTAACTCCCGCCTCCACCCTGTCAATCGGATGAAGGCTGCGCTTAAGTGATTTGGTTGGGAAACACTGCGATATCCGCTGTGCATGCCGTGCCTTTCACTGTGTTATTTTCACATCTTTGGCGTCCTGAATAAAGACATGCACGTCGACGAAGAAGCTACAGTGGGCGCGGTTGCGGTTACACCAGCGGCCAACTGTGTTCTACTAAACAGGAATAGATCGTCTCGTTCCGCAGTGGTATAAATTTCTTAAACTGTGATGTGGTTACATCTGAATGGAACCTTTCAATGGTCCCTTTGTTCCGGGTGTTCGATTTTTATTTGACTACCCCTTATAGATTTCTTTAAGATTAAACTATTTTACTTCTCCATTAGTTTCACATGATGACTGGCAAGGAAACTCTAAAGAAGATGAGAACTGCTGAGGAGGTCACTGGCGCGTGACCCACTGCCACCTCTTTGAAATTATTCTTACTGTGGAGAGACGTCGCGAAGAGCGTGGTCCTCACATGCAACTGCATCCATCGTATTCTGACACACATATGTGCTGTCAAAGTTTAAGGCAAACAGAAGCTTACGGTGACAGTTTACAGCAGCATTATAAGTAATGGCGAAAGCTTTATCAAATTATATTTTCATAAAGGTTATTAAAATCGCACACGAAGTTGAAAAACTTTTCTGCAGTTTCTGTAGGTAAGTACTTGTAGGGCAGACACAGTGTACCTGACGTCTCTCCTATGCATCGTCAGGTGCATTTTCTCTGCTACTTTGGCAGATATTTCCAATTCAGTTTTTGCAGTGAGAGAGTTCTGGACCAAAAGAACTTTTTTTTACATTCCCTGTTTTAAAAGCAAGCGTACATGTGTTATTTGTAGTGGTCAAACCTGATGACGTGCCACTGATATACAATGGAGAGAGTACAGGACTTAATATCGAAGCCTGGGGGACGTCTGATACTGCCTGCCCCCATTGTGACTTGGCGGCGAGACGTCAGGTACGTGCGAAAGCACTGCACAGCACTGGCTAGAAATGTAGGCTGCTATGTTTGGCAACCAAAATTTCGAAGTCGACAGTGTCAAGCCATTGCCGAAGTTTAAGAAGCACATGATAGTCGCCTCTTATGCACCCATGGCAAGCTTCTGGTCATCTGTTATTTTTATTAAGCAGATATTGTGCTCCAATATTTTCAGAAACGTGACTGGTGTTCGTCGAGTAGGATGTTTATAGAGCACTCTGTGTAGTTTGTTACCTGGTCGTGGACTGCATACTCCAAGGCCTTGGACAGTGCTGAAAAAATGCAAATAAGTCGGCAGCCAGAGGTTGTTGCGGAAACGTCCTTTTTAGGAATGACTTAACTAGTCCCTGTTTCGAGGCCTCAGGGAAAACACTTTTGATTAAGGTGTGGTTGAAGTATCTGTTATATTGGGCAGTAGTGGGTCAGTAATAAGCTTCATCATTTGCACTGTGATGTCATCGTGTCCAGTTGATGCTGATGTAATACGCACGATGGCTCTGCAAGCAACATCCTTTAGAATTTTTCGTGGCTACAATCATTTACCCTCATGAAATAATCAACGAGTTTCTGTCCCACTTGCGGTTCAGTTGTGGTTCTAGCTGATGTAAAATACCAATTCGGCTTTTACTTGGCTACACCAAGACCACGCAGGTTTCTCCATGGGGCAGCTAGTCTACTTCTGTTGTTGGTTAATGTGTGGCCATGTCTGAGTTAACCATTTCTAACACCTTGACTAACTGTTCCGTTTCTGCTTGTAAGCAATATCATTTTCAGAAGAGAGGCGCTGTTTGCATAGCCGATGTTCAGCGTCCCTGAGGTACATGAACTGTTTTAGGTTTTCAGTTCAGGTTTCCTTCCTGCTTTTCCAATATTTAGAGGAGCATATTTTTCATACAGTTGAGTAAGTTTGTTAGTAAATTCATGAAGTTTTTCGTTTATGTCCGAGAAGAGAATAGAGGACGCCGCCCACCCTATTTCTTGCGCCACAGCTGCAAGTTCAGATAAATTAATGAGTTTGAAGTCTCGGTAGGTATTCAGTTATGGTTTCTTTCTGGAACTTATAGTGAGTACGTCATGAAAATTATGTCTTGGGCAGACATAACAGGTGTAAATATTTGAAGGGTACGAATTACTCTGTTTGCGGATCTCGCTGCAAACATATCCGTGAGAGTGCGACTACCGTTCGTAAGATGCGTAGGAGCAAGCTGAAGTAGCGAGACATTTAAAGAAGAAAGCATCGACTTAAATTTAATTTCACTCAACGAATGCGTTAAACCTTTTCCCAATAAACAGCCTGCCGGAGCGGCCGAGCGGTTCTAGGCGCTACAGTCTGGAACCGCGCGACCGCTACGATCGCAGGTTCGAATCCTGCCTCGGGCATGGATGTGTGTGATGTCCTTAGGTTAGTTAGGTTTAACTAGTTCTAAGTTCTAGGGGACTGACAACCTCAGCAGTTAAGTCCCATAGTGCTCAGAGCCATTTTTTGAACCCAATAAACAAATCTTGTCTTCAGTAATTTCTACATCATCGCCTGAAATTGTCTGTCATAACATGTTCCTCTAAAGAACAAGAAATTCTGAAAAAAATCCGTGATGGGGTATACATTTGGATAGGGTTTTCCATTACACCTCAAGCACACTCTAAGATCGGTTGACAGTTTTAGATATTATTTCCCGCGTCTGGAAGACATTATTATTAACAGTTGTAAAGTCATAGAAAGCCGTAGTTTTAGCTTCAGGTGCTACCCAGGGAAGTGTATTGTGACATTTTCTGTTCACGATGAATGCCTTGCAAACTGTACTGATAGTTACTTAAGACTTTTTAGAGATGATGCAGTTACCTATAATGAAGTACTGCCTCAAAACAGCTATGCAAACATTCAGTCAGACCTCGATAAGATTTCAAAATTGTGCAGAGCTTGCAAACTTCCCTAATGGAAAACTGTGCTCTTTACAAAATGAAAAAAAAATGTAGTATCCTATGACTGCAGTATCCACGAGTGGCAACTGGAATCGGTCAACCCACAAAAATACCTGTATACAACAATTTGTAGGAGTGTAGGCTCACTCGCACGTAAGCCAGGAGGCAGACTTCAGATCTCTGACAGAATACTAGGGAAATGCAATGAATCTACAAAGGTAGTGGCTTACAAAACACTCGTACAGCCCATCCCAGAATATTACACAAGTGAATGGGGCAAGTACTAAGCAAGACAAACAAGAGATTTTGAATTACCACGAAAAAGGCAGCAAGAGTGGTCACACGTTTGTTTGAGCCCAGGGATAGTGCGACGGAGGTGCCGGAAGAAATGAACTGCCAGACACTTGAGAATAGATGGAATCTATCCTGTGAAAGACTTCTTAAAAAGTTTCAGGAAACAACTTCAAGTGAGGAATCTGTTATACTACAACCCATTACCTACGCTTCTCTAAGGATCACTAAGACAAGATTAGACTATTTTTTGTTGTTCCGCCAGCTGACTGCAGATTTTTATTCATTTATTTTACACAATCATGATTTCGGCTTTACGGCTATTCTCAACGGCAATTTGAAATCTCAAAAAGATTCTGAACTGCCTAAATGGAGTATCATCGTGGAAATAACATCTGTCTGATCCTAAAATTAGTCGTCGTATTAAAGGACATGTGTTTATATCAGAGACACATAATGCGGCTGAAACTGTGGGTAGTAAATAAACATTAACGAACTGTAATGCGTACTAATGTTTGTTTGCTATGTACAGTTTTAGCCATATTACGTGTCTTTACTATGTACTCATAACCTTTAATGCAACGACAAGTTTATAAGACAAGAGAAATGTTATTTTGACCATGACATTCCATCTAGCAGGTCGCACATTTTTTGCTATTTCAAATTGCACTTGAGGATGGCGATAAAATCTAAACCAAGATTGTGTGAAATAAATGAATGCAAATCTACTGTCAAATGGCGAAAATATCTTCCAGAAAGTTCTGTATGACTGTGGTCCCCCATGAAATTATTAAGATTCAACTACTTACAGAGTACACACAATCGTTTAATCAATCATTTTTCGCTCGTTCCATACGTGAATGTAATGAGAAGGAGCCCTAATAACTGGTACAACAGGAGGACCCTCTACTACGCACTTCACATTGATTTGTAGAGAACGTATGTAGATGCTCACACTTGTTTAGCTACGTTACCTTTTACGAGTAATGGAAACTATACAGAACTGTCGGTGCACAGCTTGGATTCCACCAGAAATCACTGTCTTTTCAAAATCACATTGCGTAAAACGTGCTCTCCCCATCTCTTTCCTTTCTCACGCAGTTCATTCATCGTACTATTATTGCCATCGATCATATTTTTCAGAGCAATCAACATATTTTGTAGATGTGATTCATATGTATAAAATTAATCTTTGCGTACAATATACAATAATTATCTTTGGAATATCCAGCACTGTTTTCGACTGTAATATTTACGTTTCTGTAACGATGATGGGTTCTGCAGTGCCAGAAGTCTAATGTGCTGTAAGTAGTTATTATTACTTCTGCAGCTAAAGTTGGCATTATTTTAGGAAGTATACCTAGGTTCTTTTATCGCTTTAGAGTGAAATTAAAACAAAATGCGTGAACTTGATCGTGAACAAAAACATATCATCGCCGTCGTCGTGTAAATGTGATACTTTAAACTCTAGCAAATAACTATTCAGTCAGTAAACAACGTAAGAAAGCGACTAGTCGTCCAAATGTTTTCACTCTTATGAACACGTAACCATGAAAGCATGGAGGCACAGCATTTCCTACAGCTGTTGTGTAATGAATCAAGTGAAATTATTATTACTGTAGTGGCTACTGTGATATTCACCATCAGTGTAGTGACAGTTGAAATAAATGTACGTTCTGTATTCAGAAGTGCAGCCATGTTTGCATCTTATCTAAGCGAGGTTAGGAATGCTCTAGCCACGCGCTAAGCGTATCCTAGAGTAGTTGTATACAGAACGTCTGAGGATTTCACTTGTTTTATAACCGTGGTGGGCCTTTGCTTCGCTATTATGTAGTGTGTGCTTAGCCTACATTTAATGCAGCCAACGTTCTACTACATAGGTGGTATATTCGACGATAGTCTGTGTAAAGACATACGAGCACATAACATTTGGCATTTTATGTAGGTGTAATATGCGACCAGTTGATTTTTTTTAATTTGATAGGATTTATTGCAACATTAACCGGTTTTCGAACCATTGCAGGCTCCTCATCAGAGATATTACAGGACACCTTTCTGGACCATGCTAGCTACCCCCCCCCCCCCCCCCCCGCCACACACACACACACAATTGTCTCAGGTCAAATAACGTGGCGTCTTAAGTTACTTTATATTGTTGAGTCGACGTTTGATCCTTCGAGAAACTAATGTAAGTACCATCGAAAGTTGACAAAATGTATATCACTCTATCGCTAACGATATGTTTATTGCAGATCTAGATTTCAGCCACTGTGTGGCTATCATCAGTGCTAAAAACATATAAGGAGAGTTTACAACAAGACACATGCATGAATCAAAACACAGTACAGTTGTATAAGCTTTTTAAAAGAGAAGAGGATTGTATACGCTTCGTACAAGAGATGGTAAAGTAACACAGCGGTAGGATACAAATAAAATCATTATCGCTTTCCTATAAAAATAGGCCGTACTAGACTACGATAATCGATAATTTGACTTGCATCTTGCCAGTATGTTACTTTATCACCTAGGCCTGCTCCTGTTCAAAGCTTGTACTACTATTGTATGTTTTGATTCATGCATGCGTCTTATTTTAATGCATCCTTAAATGTTTCTGGCGCTGAGGATAGCCACATAGTGATTGAAATCTGGATTTGCAAAAAGCAGACTGTTAGTGGCTGATCTTTGTACATGTTATCAACTTTAAATAGACACAGTAGCTGAGCATAACCGGTCCGTATGGACTCGAAGCTGGTAAGTACTGTTAGCTTTCGTAAATTAACGGAAGATTTGGTCAGCTAACAATAAAGAAGTGCAGCAAGCACAACATTAAACTGTTTAGCAGTGTGTGAGGGATGATCCGTGACTTCCGTGATATACTGCTTGTCTGGAGAGGTGTTTGCAGTGGCAAGTATCTGGCCATAACTCTCTGGCGTTTCTTAAGCATGTGACGCTTGTTGGCTGTGCTAATACAGTCGTGGCAGAGAGCGAGTTTTCTGTTTACCGTACGAATGGTTGGTTGCACCACCTAGGCTGTTGGGTTCACTGGTTTTAGCTTCATGCAAAATACGTATAAGATGCACTTCAAAATGACTAGCCATTACCAACAGCTGTAACTTTTGAATCCATAGCACTGTATGGATAATAACTATACAGACTGTAGAAAAACGTTCAACAAATTTTTTTCAGTCATATGTATTCTCTGCCTTTCCTTTGTCAAATGGACAATATCTAACCGATAATCAATTTTACGCCACATATTGTGCAGCATATATAAAGTCACGAGCGCTAGAGCGTTAGAAATACGCGTTTTGAGTTCTGGAATTGTTTTCATTGAAGGAGGTATATAAACAAAACCCCATCAAAAGAAATCCATGGACGCAAAATCCAGAGTTCCATGTGGCAAGGAGCAAAACACAGCGTCGTCGCGGCGAGTACGATCAATTGAACGGTTTGGAATATGTCGATATGAATATGTGCGAACCTTCATATCGCCGTGTGGATGGCGCATCCCCTCGCTGAAAGAAATAATCCGTGGAATCTGTATCAAGCTGACACGTCCCGTGCTTCGCACGATTTCACAAGGAGCGTTTGCTAAGTTTCCAAAAGCTTTACAGCCGATGACAGGGGTGTATTGCGGCTAATGGTGATTACTTTGAAGGCCACTAAAGGTAATTTGCTTGTAACTCTAGTTTCCCCTATTTTCTGAGACCATTCACCGAACTTTCTTTTCAGATGTACCTTATATCAGTATCTTACCTCCACCAGAGCCAAGGGCACCCATACGATAGTTTGTAGGGAGAATGGAAGGGGGGGGGGGCTAGACTTGGGGGTACGGAATATTACTGACTTTTTGGAAGGCGAATGGCGACTTATAAATAGCCATAAAAAAGTTCGCGCCGCACTCTGTTAAAAACTTTTGTAATACAGACATTTAAATTGTTTTCTTGAAATAAAAACACTTGACTACACAGTAATCTTTCTTTTCCCCGAGAGGTAAGTGTGTGTGTGTGGGGGGGGGGGGGGGCTTACATTAGTTGTATCTGTCGATTTTCTGTGTCATGAGCCTCTTGGAAGGAAGTGTGTCGTAGGTTTTCTTAATTATGCTACCAATAACGGGGCGCCTCAATCATTCGCATAGGCTTCTTCCATCATTTAACTTGTTGTACGTCACTAAAACGAGTGAACGGGAGTTTTCGTGAGAGTAGCCAGTACGTGGCAATCTCCTACTGCAGTTTTGCCAATAACTGTAAGGGAAGTAGAAAGTCAGGTCATGAGAGGTGGTGCAATAGTCGGTAGAAGAGTTAAGTTGGCAGGTAATGATGTTCACATCTTTGGTGGTCTCCCACACCACAGCGCAGGGGAAACGGCGAGGCTTTCTGCTGGAGCACGGTGACTGCGGACTAACCTGTGGGCAGTCCACAGATGGAGGTATTCGAATTACTATTAGTACAAGTGTTTCAGTCACGTTTATTTCAGTTTCTTACGGTAGGCAGGGTAAGCGTGCTAGCTATCGCGGAAATAATGTCGTGTGAAGATTTAACGTCATTCTTGAGTTATTTTTGAGTAAGAATATTTCGTCGGTGAGTGGGCTAGGCCCCACGTGTAGGGCAGAACAGAAACATTTTGCCTTCCCATAGCGGCAGTGTAGTGTATTCATTCTCAATAAGATAAATTTACTTAGCGATACTACGACAGGCTCAGAATTGAATTTTATATTTTGCTTCACATGTCTGAAGTGGGGAGTCTGCGGCCTTGTACAACCAGACAGCTGCGTTGTCAGTGGCAGAGTCTTAGCCCGTTCTTTCTTAACCTACCCTAAATGTGTGCACCTACAGCACGTAACCTTTGTACGAAACGTATTCTAAATTTCTATTGAATTCTTTCATTGTAGAGGAATACCTTTTCAGTGTGGGAAACTGGGTTCCTCCGTCACGAGTGAGCGGAATAAAATGTGTAGTATTTTCCAATCGGACGGTAAACTGATCTGAATCTGTAGTATGGAATAAGTATTTGCACTATCAAATTCCTTTTTTGGTTTCAGAACTGGGTAGTTCAGTAGACTGGAGATTTGTGGAACTTTATCACATTTAGTTGGTTTTTCTATTAATTTTCTGACATGCTCATCAATTGTACCCTTTACTATTTTTCTGAAACTTGTATCGTTCTGTGTATAACCTGGTTTTCTTGTTTGAATGTATTGTCACGTGTGAGTACGATGTATCTTATACCTGTAGCCGATACACGCTCTGCTAAGTAGATATCGGTTTTTGTAGTAGTTTTGGTAGTAATAATGCGGTATTAATTTAGAGTTGTTGTGATATGACCAAGTGTACAGGTGCCAGATTCGTTCCCCTAATTCCTGTTTACGTAGCTTATCCCAACCACCCCAGGTCATTGTTCCGATTCGGTGCTCTGATGCATAACATTGAACTTTCTAGTGAAGTAGAGGACACCAACCTATTGTTTTGCGAATGCTGCTATTTTGTCTTTACTCCCTCCAAGTTCAATCGAATTGTTTAATAAATCATTCAGACCATATGTTGAAATGTAGCTCCCGATTTCTATATGGCAATCGCATGCCAAATTCCTAGTGTATCTGTGGAAGTGTGAATTGAAAAATACATTAATGAATTTAGATGTCTATTCTGGCTCCTTCATTAACCTGTTAAATGCAAAATATAGCTATATTCTTTTTTAGATATTCATAAGCAAGATGTGAAAGGATCTTTAGTGTGATTCTTAAAGGAAGGTGGTGTATAAATTGAAGTAACTACCTGATCTATTCTCTATTCACGTTATTTATCATAGCTATCTTTTTAACGGATATACTTTACATGGCGAACCTGCCTGGATGTAATACTATTTGCCAGGAATTAGCACGATATAAAATAGAAGTCGGCACATGAACCCCGTAACATTTTTGTAACAGCTCTTCTAAGCATTCATGCCCGCCAGTCTGCAGGAGAATTCCAGTATTAATCTGTCTAGAGTACGGAACGTATCTCACACTATTGTCTCTTTTTGAGACAACGAAGAACAAGCTGTCGTAAGAGCTAACCAGTCATTCAGTAACTTTTCTTAAAATTTCCTGGATTTATTTCTTTACTCTCGCTTTATACACTATAGGTATGGCACATAGTTTTAGAGAGATAGGGAGAGAGAAAATAAGAGAAATCAGGGCTCACACAGAAAAATTTAAGTGCTCGTTTTTCTCCCATGCCATTCGACAGTGGAACGGTAAAGAGTCAGCTTGAAAGTGGTTCATTGAACCCTCTGCCAGGCACTTTATTGCGAATAGCAAAGTAATCACGTAGATACTTCCTTTGTTCATTTAACCTAAACCCATGTTCGTAATTCTTAATCGCCCCACACACTAGTGTTCCTGCAGAATTCTACACAATTCTTCTCGGTCTGCTTTTAAAGCATCTTCACCACCAGATAACTCCCTCTCACCTTATTTACGAGAGCCTAATTTCTTTGATCTAACAGCAAAACACTACAACTACTTAACAAGAATTCTCTGGTGGGCAGGCATGAGAATACCTCTAATCTACCTCTACCTCTCAAATAACTCTGAGACACAGAACCACCATTCAGTGATACTACCATGAAAACTATGCATAAAGGACATCAATGCAAATTACAATAAAAAGTGGCCCTGTGTAGTGACAGTGAATATGACACACTGTATTTGTCACTACAAGACAACTACTATTATACCCACATAAATAAAATTATTAAAAACGATCAAAGGGTTCTCTGAGTATTGGGGTAAAGTAGATATCACCCCAATTTGTTAGTGCAGGTTGCCTACAATGGAGGCTAGCATACTTTCAGAGGCAAACGTATTTTTCTGCTTCATGACAGCCCTTAACCCATTGTTTTCTTTTGATTAATGGGTCCTCAACCTATTGATCTACACCACTTTTGAAATCAAATTGATATAAAATTAAATTGTGAAACCTGATTGATTTGACACTCCCCTTCCCTTAACCTATTGTTCTGCTAAGTGGTTTGTGACACCTGCGATTGACAATTCATCATTCCAAGAAATCCCCATCCCACCTCTCCCCTCCTCCTACCCCAGTGTGGAAACCACCAACCCTCTCCCCTCCCCCACACTGATATAAGCACACTTTCAGGACTGAGTTGTTCGAATAGCCCCTTCCCTCCCTATTAATTTTGACTCATTAATTGAATTGATCATATAATTAACCCTTCCCCTCCCACCCACTGTCCCTTCCCCTACCCCACCTGGAAATTAAGTGGAGAACAACTCACTTGATGGGCTGTTTCACAGGAAATCGATTGCAGTGTATGGAATATTGTATAAACAATTTCTGGTAGACAAGGCAATATGTGGAATATTGTTTATTTAAACAATTTATATGATACAAAGCAGTGTTTCAAATATAATTTATTTATTTAAATAACTTGTCAGGAAATTGACTAATTGACTGCAGTGTACAGAACATTGTTTATTTAAATATTTTGAGGAATATTCAAACAGTTGCGGCGCTTTTTGCGACCTCACCGACATAATTACGCTGTTAAATATCTTTTTATTGTGAAGCATGCGCTATCTGCCAGGCCGCACCATGCCAGCGTCCCAGTGTACACACACACACACACACACACACACACACACACACACACACACACACACACACACACACACAGAGCCCCCATGGCCACTGTCAGTTGCCACACATCCCCTGAACAAATGCTTCAGGTGGCAGCAACCCTTTGATACAGACACCTGAGGAATTCCTGTCGAAACATATTCTCCCCCTCCCCCCTTCTCTCTCTCTCTCTCTCTCTCTCTCTCTCTCTCTCTCTCTCTCTCTCTCAAGTAGATGCTTCCTGCTTGTGTGAACCAATGTATGCAAACACACACACGATGCCCTCCCACCCCTCCTTCCTTCCAACCCTCGCCTCTGCCCCCCTTCGCCGTTCATACTCACCTGGCATTGGTAGTTGTCACATCCCTTTTTCCACACACTTCCACTGCTATGAAAACCTGTAGCGAATGGAACAAAGACTTTCGATAACTAGTAGGTAGCATCTGTCGTGTGCTACACTACCTTCACTTTGTCCTGAATAAAGTAGTGGATAATTGGTAAATCCCCAGATTTGAATGACTCATTCTATCAAGCCAATTGACTAATTAATTAAATCGATACACTTTGCGTGCAGCCAGTTTTACCTTGCTTGCTATTAGTGGATACTAGTACTAGTATATTTGGCGGGATTCAATCGCACAACTGCCTGGTTTTCAAATCCTACTTTTCCCCCTCCCAGATTATTTTTCCCTTGTCTCCTATTGGTGGATACTGGTTATCCCCACTACATATTGGAGGAGGAAGAAGGTCCTACTGGGTGATAGGTTAGAGGCAACAACAAATACCACTGCAAGACAGGATCGACTGCAATGTATTGAAAAGCACTAGACATAACACTCTTAAACCACAATCCAATCTGCTGTAGTAGTAGTAGTAGTAGTAGTAGTAGTAGTAGCTATTTCTAGATGTTGGAGATCGCTGAAACACACACACCATGCTGCACGGACTCCGTAAACAGGACAATTGTCAATCAAATGTATACATAGGGTTTTACAGTACATCAAAAATACCTTTCACTGACTTATAATCACTGTAGTTGTAAAACTGAAGACTTGATTTGTGTCCAATATGTGGGAGAGGAATGGAGTACTTAACATATATCTTCATTCGTTTAGAGGTGGATGTTGGAATAGGTTTTCATAGACACATAGACACTTGTCCTGGAAATCCTCTGATGACTGTGGTATGGGGGTGTTCGCTATTAACAATCATAGGTAGATAGCTCTCTAAGTAACACACAGAACATGCAATCGTATATGAGTCAAGTGCAAGTTATACCACACAACTTATGCACACAGAGAGAAGAACGGAAAAAATGGTTAAATGCTTGATAAATGATCTGCAGCAACATCTCCCTCGCTAGAATGCATCATCAATCTACCATTAAATCATACCTCACTGCAACCCCTCTCAACCAGTCATCCAATAATGTAGATCCAATTCAATTTAAAGTCAGAGGGTTCTCTTTTCCAGGAAAGCATCAGAGACAGCAGTCGTACGCATCATCCTATTATAGCCAGCAACATCAGTGTTTTACATCATTTCTCCCCGCCCTCCGTCCTTCTGTGGGTGGAGGTTGCTGTAGTAGCACTCTAACCTGTGTAAAGCCACTGACGTTGCAGTGCTCAGCAGCAAGTATAATAGCTTGCTGCCTCTTCTAAGATATGCCTTTTCGCGGCCGTCTTCTATAATGACGCCTTACAACAGTGTCTAGGCGGTGGATGGAGTTACCAGTTAATTCTCTGAAGTGAAACTTCCCCCTGGGACAGCTGCCCAGAACGTCTGCAATTTGCAGGGCTCTAGTGCTATTATTTATCTCAGATAACCTAAACGCGACATTTTTCCTGCTCTCTGCATTGTGTCTCTGTTTTCCTATCTTGGAGTGCCCTTGATGGCTCCCAACAGCCTTAAGCGTAACAACGTAGAAGTCATTACGTTGTCAATATATGACACTTATTCATAATGACTGTTACTATCCCTATTGCGTCCATTCTGTCGCTTAGGGGATCCAACGCTACCCTGCGTCCTCTCGCGCCTGCTGTGCCTGCCCCTACTTCGACCCCTGTTATGCGGCAGATCGTAGTAATAATTCAGGGAGCCCGCATCTCGTGGTCGTGCGGTAGCGTTCTCGCTTCCCACGCCCGGGTTCCCGGGTTCGATTCCCGGCGGGGTCAGGGATTTTCTCTGCCTCGTGATGGCTGGGTGTTGTGTGCTGTCCTTAGGTTAGTTAGGTTTAAGTAGTTCTAAGTTCTAGGGGACTTATGACCACAGCAGTTGAGTCCCATAGTGCTCAGAGCCATTTGAACCATTTGAATAATTCAGGTCTCGCTGGTCTTTTCGTATCCCGTTATCCCCCACATCATCAGTTCCTTTAAAAAAGTTTTTGACGTTTCAACTCGCATCTCTCCACTTGGATGCTGAGTCTAAGATGTACCGATAACTTTGAGTACAAATTCTAATTAATTCTGCCGGACTACAATGGTTGTACAAAAGCACAATCTTTTGCTGCATCTGTTCGAAGAATATTGCTGGACTCGGATAGCCTGACTTTTCATACTCTGGCAGCATTACGATGTTGTGTTTTACGCAGTCTTGCGCGGTCTCCGATCAATATGCTAACAGAAATGCCGCCTAAACTTATTCCTTCCCCGTGCGGTGCCGTATTCTTCTCGTTCACCACACCACTCATCCTCGTGTCCGAAGTAGAACTGATCCACCCCGTAACACCTACCTTGGCTAACGTTCCTATCACCGCCACCGTTATGACCTAAAGTTTCCTCTAACTTCGCCAAACTCTCATATGATTCCCATGTGAGCCCTCAGTGACGTCGGCTGACCTCGTACTGACGTTATGTAAACTTTAGCAGAGACTTAAATCATTAGAGGCAGCCACCGCAATCGCCACAGTCCCATCACTGCTTTTATCCGCACTCGCAAGTTACTTCACGCTTTCAGCTCACCTTTCAGATTTAAGTTTCGTTCCTGTGTGTTTACCCTTAAAGATTCAAATTTAAATTCCAGCTCCTGTTTTGACACATAGTGGTCTCCAATCTGTTCCCAGTCTTTCATCTGTTGTGTCTGCACTGATTCTAGATCCCGCTGTACGGCGCCCTTATGTTCCTCAACCTCTTCAAGTAACTTTGTTCCGCTTTGATCTTTAGCCTGAAAAAAATTGTCTATTGTTTTTTCCTAAATTCTTCCCATAACAGTCTTTGATTCAAACTTCTGGTCTACACTGCTACACATCTCTGCAGTTTTCTTAGTTGTATTATCACCCTGAATTTTACTTTGTTCGGTTGGAATTTTTCTTTCTTCTTCCATATCCATGCTTACATCTTTCTTCAAATCCTCCTTTACAGTTTTCTTCAAAACTAGACTCGCTAAACGATCCACGCTCAAGTCTTGACTCACTGAATCTCACAGTTTTCTGTACATTTTTACATAATTGCGTGTGATCTGAGTTTGGACTAACAGTAGCATCCCTAAGTCGGTGCTACAGTCGTGTGATTCATCTTGTAGACTACCAGGATCTTCCCGGGTTCGATTCCCGGCGGGGTCAGGGATTTTCTCTGCCTCGTGATGACTGGGTGTTGTGTGATGTCCTTAGGTTAGTTAGGTTTAAGTAGTTCTAAGTTCTAGGGGACTGATGACCATAGATGTTAAGTCCCACAGTGCTCAGAGCCTACCAGGATCCACCGTCGCACACACACACAGTAAGTACGGCTCTCTGCCAGCGTCCTCAGTGTCTTGCTCACTAGGCAATGGAACTGCCTCCCGTTCAGTGTCCCAGCCTCAAACCTCATGTGAATATTTTCGAGTGACTCTTAATTGTAATCACACGTCCCTTGCGTTCCTGATTCCGTCGAATTTTCCCTCATGTTACACTTCATCCGCCACGAAGTACTTTCGGACCGGTTTCGTGACTCCATTTTACGAGAAAAACATGAACGAACAGAAACTTGTAAATTTAGAACTTGCAAATACAAAATCAACTACATACCCTTCTCAGTCTTCCTCCTACTGTCTCCATAAAATCACACACATTGCAAAAAAACTAAATGATAAAAATCCCAAAAATCACAGTACATGAAAAAGGACACAAAAACCAACTTTCAAATTATAAATTTAAAAACACAAAACTACGCCGTGTCAAGATAACGGCGGGAAAACAAGAAGAATCGTTTAAACCTGAAAGCAATTTTTATATTAGACATCCTGTATATATTTCCTAATTTTCTTTTGTTAACTGATTCCCAGACATTTGTACCTATCACTCGAAAATTCCGAAAGCAACGTCCGTTGTGTGAAACCTCTCTCTTAAAGTGATGATAGTAAATAATCTGAATGGAGAATAGATCAGTTAGTTACTTCAATTGATGCACTTCCTTCTTTCAAGAATAGAGCTATAGGCTCATTTAAATACTGCTTGCATGTGATAATTATCTCAAAAGAACTGACAACGAATAGCTTTCTTATTGGACATTGTTGTGATGTGAAACGTAGTTTTCAAAGTAACAAAGAATAGATTAGCTAGTTACTTCAAATTATACACCTCCTTACTTTAAGAATCGTACTATAGGCCTAATCACTACTTGCGTCTGCTATTCATTTAAAAAGAAAGCCCAACATGTAGTTTTTACATTCAAGATGTTAATAAAGGAGGCAAGATAGGACTATAAATTAATTACTGAGGTTTCCAACGCGCTTATCCACAATTACACTAGAGACGCAGGACGGGATTGCAATGCAGAAATCTGGAGTTACTTTTCAACATAAAGTCTGAACAGTTCGTTAAACAATTCTGTTGAACGTGGAGCAAGTACAGACAAAGCAACAGCATCAGCAAAATAATAGGTTGGTGTGGTCCTCTAGTCCAAGGTTCAATGAAATGCATCAGAGCACGGAATCAGAACAATATGTGGTGGTTGGGATAACATAGGGAAACATGAATTAGCAAAATGATTCCGGCATCCGTGCACTCGATCACACCACAACAACACGAAAGTAATAACGCATTATTACTACCAAAACTGCCACAAAACCCAATAACAACTCATAAGGGAAATCCCATCGCACCCACACCTCTCAGATGCAGTGGTAAGATGGACCAGTGCATAGCCCGTCAAAAGCTGAACATAGGTCAGGTGTGAAAATAGGAAGAAGATGTACTGAACTATGAGAACAGAAGCAAAATGAAAATAATGAACGGTGCAAGCTTAATACGTCTAACATAGAGCTAAATTGCAGAGCCACTGCCGCTTGGTTATGTGGTCATAGCGTTGGACTGCGAAGATGGAGGTCTGTGTTCGAATCTTCCTAGTACCCCATTTTTTTCTCACAAAATTATGAACTGCCCGTCCGGTCATTGGCGTGCCTGTTCGCTGTATTGAAATTTGTATCTGTGTCGTGGTGTAACTTCCGTTTACAGCAGCGAGATGTAACGAAGGGACCTCCAGACGTAATACCTCCTATTTGTTCTACACAAGTACTTCATGTTATGATTCTTCAGATCCGTTTTGGGAATTATGACTCTTGAATTCCTTTGTTGCAACACAGTTCACACCCTTTACGTGTTGTTTTCATTTCTGTGAGAGGTCTGTGGGGCATCTCGCCTGCTCTCACTATTCATCACATTCACTTGCGACGGTAATATATTCTTACCACATCAGTCATATTCTATAACGAATTTTGTTGTGATAATTGCCAAGACTGCAGAAGGAGAAAAGACTTGTCAGTGACCAGACGTACAGCTCATAATTTTGTGAAAAAAAAAGACGTACAAGGGAGATTTGAACACGAATCTCCATCTTTAGAGCCGACATCGTGACTACACAACCACGATGCGATGCCCCCCCAGGGGATCCACAACTCTTTTGTGGATACGTGCGTAGCGAGCACGGGACCCCGAGCTAATGTGGCCCTCCTTCCTTTCCGGGCTGCATACCTTCCCTTTCCGCATCCTTCCCCGTTCCCCATCTTCGCCCCCCCCCCCTCTGGCTCTTTCCTTCACTTTCTCCCCCTATGGGAGTATAGTTTGTGCCTACGTCCGGAGACGGACGCTCGAAACTGTTCCAAATTCCTTGCTTTCTACGCTTGCAAGTCCTTGTCCTTCCTCTGTCTTTCTCTTTTCCTTCCCTCTTCTCTTTGCCCTTTTCTCCGCTGCGGCGTTTGAGACCCCCTCTCCTTTCCTTTCCCTTTCTCTTTTTTCCTCCCTGTGCGTGTCTGAAGGCCGACCCACGCACTCCCATGCGTAGCCGGTGACGGGGTAACGCGTAATTCCCCGCCCCGGGTAGACAGGTAGGACACGTACGTACCCCCTGGTAACGGCCAGGCCCAGGGAGGGGTGATTACCCGAGCTGATACCTTCCGAAAGTGCCGATTGGTCCCTCCGTCAGTTTGTCGGGAGGTGTGACCTGAGGTGTGAACAATCACCTAAGGCGGGTGTGCCCTCAGTGAGGGCCCCCACAAGGGAGGAGCGCGCCATCGGAGACGCCGGTAATCATGGGGGATTCTTCCGCAATGGTTTCCTCACCTTCCACTATGTCTGCTCACAAACGTAAGTTCACTGAGTCTCAGCCACAGACAGTTCTTCCATCGTTGCCACAGTTCCTTGTTGTTTCTCGGTCTGATGAAGGTCACGACTTCTCCACGGTCAACCCTTTCATTATTCAGAAAGGTGTCGACGCAATTGCAGGTCCCGTAAAGTCTTGTTCCAGATTACGGAATGGCACCCTGTTGCTAGAAACACACAGTGCCCTCCAGGCACAAAAATTGCTGTGTACTTCTCTGCTCCACACCTTCCCTGTCCGGGTGGAACCGCACCGTACCTTAAATTCCTCGCGTGGAGTCGTTTATACACGCTCCCTCGATGGATTGTCTGACGAAGAAATTCAGCACTACCTGTCTGACCAGGGCGTAACGGCTGTTCATAGAGTTATGAAAAGGGTTGACACGATCATCATTCGAACCCGCACTGTCTTCTTGACTTTCGACAAAGTGCAACTCCCATCGAAAATCAAAGCAGGCTATGAGATAATTTCCGTTCGCCCTTACGTCCCAAACCCTACGCGTTGCTATCGATGTCAGCGGTTCAATCACACCAGCCAGTCCTGTTCCAATCCGGCCAAATGTGTTACGTGTGGCAAGGATGCCCATGAGGGTGTTTGTCCACCTCCATCCCCTCGCTGCATCAACTGTATGGGTGACCACGCTGCTTCCTCTAGAGATTGCCCAGTTTTTAAGGACGAAAAGCTCATCCAGGAAATAAGAGTGAAGGAAAAGGTGTCGACATTTGCTGCTCGAAAATTATTCGCCAGTCGACAGCCCACCGTGCCTCAGACAGGCAAATACAGCACTGTCCTTGCTTCTCCTCGGCCAACAAAGGAGGCGGCCACGCAGACTTGCGACCTCACCTTTAGTGCCACGGTCGTCCGATCGGCCAGCGCAAAGATCGCCCGTTCAACTTCACCACTTTCGCCTGCCCACTCTATGGCTCACCCTTCGTCGGGTTCTGCTAAATCTCGAGCCCACAAGTCAGACACCAAGTCTTCGAAGAAAGAGCATACTCGTGAAGAGTTTTTACGTACGTCAACTTCACCACCATCGGTTCCTCCTTCCTCTAAACCTCATACTTCCAAGAAGGCTACAAAGAAACCCAGTTCCTCTCCTTCTCCGCCAAGGCGTGTCCCATCTACAGCGCCACCTGGCGGAAATCGCCCTCGGCCGTCTTCTGTGTCGCCGAGGCGCACTGCTGGTGGCCGGTCCACCGGCCGATCGCTGGTGGCAGGAGCTGCTCCTGACCAACCTATGGATCAGGATCTTCCGCCTTCGGCTGAATGCCATTCCATGCTGTCGGTCGCAAGCTCTGAGCAGTCGTTGAGTTGACAGCACCCTTGGTCACAATCCTCCATTTCTGTTCACCCTATGTCCATTATCCACTGGAATATCCGCGGCAGTCGAGCCAATCGGGATGAATTGTCGATCCTCTTACGATCCTACTCGCCGGTCATCTTCTGTCTTCAGGAAACAAAGCTGCGTCCTAATGACCGCTTTGTTCTCCCTCATTTTCAGTCCGTCCGATATGACCTCCCCTCTGTGGAAGGCACTCCAGCCCATGGAGGACTCATGATTCTTCTCCATGATACTCTCCATTATCATCCAATCCCCTTAGACAGTTCCTTCCAAGCTGTCGCCATCCGTCTTTCCCTTTCTGGATACACGTTCTCTCCTTGTACTGTATACATTCCATCGTCCACACCAATGGCACGAGCTGATCTCCTTCATCTTCTTGGTCAGCTTCCACCCCCCTATTTGCTGGTTGGGGACTTCAATGCCCACCACCCGCTTTGGGGATCTCCACATCCTTGTCCACGTGGCTCCCTATTGCTAGACGTCTTCCACCAAGCGGATCTAGTTTGCCTCAACACTGGGGTCCCCACGTTTTTGTCTGCCTCCACGACAAATTTATCTCATTTGGACCTTGCGATCGGTACTGTTCCGCTAGCTCGGCGCTTCGAATGGTTCGCCCTTGATGATACACACTCGAGTGACCACTTTCCATGTGTCCTTAGGCTGCAGCCTCAACTGCCATATATGCGCCCGCGACGCTGGAAGTTTTCCCATGCCGATTGGATACTTTTTTCGTCTCTAGCGACATTCGATGACCGTCGCTTTCCCAGCGTCGACGATGAGGTCACACATATTACCGACGTTATTCTTACAGCTGCGGAACGTTCAATACCACGCACCTCCGAATCGCCCCGTCGCCCCCCAGTTCCTTGGTGGAACGAGGCATGCCGTGACGCAGTACGTGAGCGGCGACGTGCTCTTCGCATTTTCCGTCACCATCCTACTTAGGCCAACTGTATCCGCTATAAGCAGCTCCGTGCGCGATGCCGTCGCGTCATCCGCGATAGCAAGAAGGCAAGCTGGCAATTCTTTATTAGCTCCTTTAACACCTTCACTCCCTCCTCGGAAGTTTGGAGTCGGCTTCGACGGTTCTCAGGCGCGCCTAGTTTCTCCCCGGTCTCTGGGCTCACTGTCGCGCATGATACCTTAGTGGACCCCGTCGCAATTTCTAACTCATTGGGTCAGCACTTTGCTAAGATTTCGAGCTCTTCAAATTACCCGCCAGCGTTTCTCCCGAAGAAACGTGCAGCGGAAGTGCGACATCTTGCTTTCTCCTCTCAAAATCACGAAAGCTACAATACTGTTTTCTCCATGCGGGAACTCCAACATGCCCTCTCTTCTTCTCGCTCCTCCGCCCCAGGACCGGATGGTATCCATGTCCAAATGTTGATGCATTTATCAACCCATAGTCTGCGTTACCTCCTTCGCCTTTATAATCGAATTTGGACCGACAGTACTTTTCCCAGACGATGGCGGGAAGCTATCGTCGTTCCCATTCCGAAACCTGGAAAGGACAAACATCTCCCCTCTAGCTATCGCCCCATTTCTCTCACGAGTAGTGTCTGTAAGATTTTGGAGCGTATGGTGAATTACCATTTAGCTTGGTGGCTAGAATCTCGCAGTCTTTTAACACCTGCCCAATGCGGATTCCAAAAGCATCGCTCTGCAGTTGACCATCTTGTTGCTCTCTCCACTTATATCATGAACAATTTTCTCCGGAAACGCCAAACGGTAGCAATATTTTTTGATCTGGAGAGAGCATACGATACCTGTTGGAGGACAGGCATCCTCCGCACACTGTTCTCTTGGGGCTTTCGAGGCCGGCTGCCCCTTTTTCTTCGCGAATTTATGGCAGAGCGAACATTTAGGGTGCGGGTGAACACTACTCTCTCCCGTACTTTCTCTCAAGAAAACGGGGTACCCCAGGGCTCCGTGCCGAGTGTTGTACTGTTTGCCATCGCTATAAATCCAATTATGGATTGTCTCCTTCCTGATGTCTCGGGCTCCCTCTTTGTGGACGATTTTGCGATCTACTACAGCTCTCAACGGACCAGCCTTCTTGAACGACGTCTTCAAGGATGTCTCGATCGCCTCCACTCTTGGAGCCTCGAAACCGGCTTCCGTTTTTCTCCCAGTAAGACCGTTTGTATTAATTTTTGGCGACGTAAGGAGTTTCTTCCGCCCTCCTTACATCTAGGTCCTGTCAACCTTCCGTTTTCAGACGTCACTAAATTCTTGGGTCTTATGTTTGACAGAAAACTGTGCTGGACCTCCCACGTTTCCTATCTTTCGGCTCGCTGTCTGCGATCCCTTAACACCCTCCGTGTCCTGAATGGTACCTCCTGGGGAGCGGACCGAGTGGTCCTCCGCCTCTATCGCGCCTTAGTGCGCTCGAAATTGGACTATGGAAGCATAGTCTACTCCTCTGCTCGGCCGTCTATTCTTCGGCGTCTCGACTCTATCCACCACCGTGGATTCCGTTTAGCGTCTGGAGCTTTTTACACTAGCCCTGTGGAAAGCCTTTATGCTGAGACTTTTTTTTTTGTGGTTTTAGGGCGCAAAACTGCTATGGTCATTAGCGCCCGGTCCGTGACTGAGGAAATAATAAAAACCGAAAATGGAAACCAGCAAAAATGGGAACGAAACTCAAAGAATTGGAGACACTAAAAGCAGAAACAAGGCTTAAAAGTCCACTACAGAGAGGGCTTGATGGTCCCCCGATAAAACTTCAAATGACTGACGTCATTTCACTGTCACTAATAAACTGGAGAACGCGGTCGGCTGAGCGCGTGTCATCTGCTAAAATCAACGATAGATCAGGCGATAGCTGTAGACGGGAGCGTAACGGATTAAAATAGGGGCATTCAATTAAAAGGTGTCTGACCGTCCACAGCTGAGAGCAGTGGGGACAGAGTGGGGGAGGATCGCCGCTTAAAAGATGTCGATGGCTAAAAAGACAGTGCCCTATCCGGAGTCTAGCTAAAATTACCTCCTCCCGACGACGCGTTCGGGAGGAAGAGGTCCAAGCGCAAGGAAGGGCTTTCACTTCCCGCAATTTATTGCGGGGAAGTGTTGACCAATGCGCATGCCATAAATGAGCAACTTTGCGACATAAACTGCTCCGTAGATCGGTGAAGGGAAGCGACTGAATAGCTGGCCGAGGAAGAGAAACTGCAGCCTTGGCTGCTATATCAGCCGCCTCATTCCCACAGATACCAGCGTGTCCCGGGAGCCAGAGGAACGCCACCGAGACGCCCCCCAGGTGCAGCAAGCGCAGACAGTCCTGAATCCGGTGGACCAGAGGGTGCACAGGGTAAAGAGCTTTGAGACTGAGGAGCGAGCTGAGAGAATCTGAGCAGATTACGTACTGTATCCGCTGATGGCGGCGGATGTAGTGGACAGCCTGGAGAACAGCGAAAAGCTCCGCAGTATAAACCGAACACTGGTCGGGAAGCCGAAAGTGATTTGGGGCGTCGCCAACAATATAGGCACTCCCTACACCCAACGATGTTTTCGAGCCGTCGGTGTAAATAAAGGTGGCGTCCGTCATTTGTGCACATAGAGCAGCAAATGCCCGACGATAAACAAGTGAAGGTGTACCATCCTTGGGAAATTGACAAAGATCACGGAGCAGACAGATCCGGGGACGGAGCCAAGGCGGTGCTGTACCCCAAGTTGTCAAGAAGGTTTTAGGAAAGCGGAAGGAAAGAGAATGGAGCAGTTGACGGAAGCGGACTCCCGGGGGTAGTAGGGAGGAGGAGCGGCCTGCATACCCTACATCAAAGGAGGCGTCGAAAAAAGGGGCATGGGCTGGATTAGCAGGCATGGAAGACAGATGGCTAGCATAACGGCTCAGAAGGACCGCTCGCCGATTGGACAGCGGAGGTTCAGCAGTCTCGGCATAAAGGCTTTCCACAGGGCTAGTGTAAAACGCTCCAGACGCTAAACGTAATCCACGGTGGTGGATAGAGTCGAGACGCCGAAGAATAGACGGCCGAGCAGAGGAGTAGACTATGCTTCCATAGTCCAATTTCGAGAGCACTAAGGCGCGATAGAGGCGGAGAAGGACCACTCGGTACGCTCCCCAGGAGGTACCATTCAGGACACGGAGGGTGTTGAGCGTTCGCAGACAGCGAGCCGAAAGATAGGAAACGTGGGAGGACCAGCACAGTTTTCTGTCAGACATAAGACCCAAGAATTTAGTGACGTCTGAAAACGGAAGGTTGACAGGACCTAGATGTAAGGAGGGCGGAAGAAACTCCTTACGTCGCCAAAAATTAATACAAACGGTCTTACTGGGAGAAAAACGGAAGCCGGTTTCGAGGCTCCAAGAGTGGAGGCGATCGAGACATCCTTGAAGACGTCGTTCAAGAAGGCTGGTCCGTTGAGAGCTGTAGTAGATCGCAAAATCGTCCACAAAGTGGGAGCCCGAGACGTCAGGAAGGAGACAATCCATAATTGGATTTATAGCGATGGCAAACAGGACAACACTCAGCACGGAGCCCTGGGGTACCCCGTTTTCTTAAGAAAAAGTACGGGAGAGAGTAGTGTTCACCCGCACCCTAAATGTTCGCTCTGCCATAAATTCGCGAAGAAAAAGGGGCAGCCGGCCTCGAAAGCCCCAAGAGAACAGTGTGCGGAGGATGCCTGTCCTCCAACAGGTATCGTATGCTCTCTCCAGATCAAAAAATATTGCTACCGTTTGGCGTTTCCGGAGAAAATTGTTCATGATATAAGTGGAGAGAGCAACAAGATGGTCAACTGCAGAGCGATGCTTTCGGAATCCGCATTGGGCAGGTGTTAAAAGATCGCGTGATTCCAGCCACCAAGCTAAACGGTAATTCACCATACGCTCCAAAATCTTACAGACACTACTCGTAAGAGAAATGGGGCGATAGCTAGAGGGGAGATGTTTGTCCTTTCCAGGTTTCGGAATGGGAACGACGATAGCTTCCCGCCATCGTCTGGGAAAAGTACTGTCGGTCCAAATTCGATTATAAAGGCGAAGGAGGTAACGCAGACTATGGGTTGATAAATGCATCAACATTTGGACATGGATACCATCCGATCCTGGGGCGGAGGAGCGAGAAGAAGAAAGGGCATGTTGGAGTTCCCGCATGGAGAAAACAGCATTGTAGCTTTCGTGATTTTGAGAGGAGAAAGCAAGATGTCGCACTTCCGCTGCACGTTTCTTCGGGAGAAACGCTGGCGGGTAATTTGAAGAGCTCGAGACCTCAGCAAAGTGCTGACCCAATGAGTTAGAAATTGCGACGGGGTCCACTAAGGTATCATGCGCGACAGTGAGCCCAGAGACCGGGGAGAAACTAGGCGCGCCTGAGAACCGTCGAAGCCGACTCCAAACTTCCGAGGAGGGAGTGAAGGTGTTAAAGGAGCTAATAAAGAATTGCCAGCTTGCCTTCTTGCTATCGCGGATGACGCGACGGCATCGCGCACGGAACTGCTTATAGCGGATACAGTTTGCCAAAGTAGGATGGTGACGGAAAATGCGAAGAGCACGTCGCCGCTCACGTATTGCGTCACGGCATGCCTCGTTCCACCAAGGAACTGGGGGGCGCCGGGGCGATTCGGAGGTGCGTGGTATTGAACGTTCCGCAGCTGTAAGAATAACGTCGGTAATGTGTGTGACCTCATCGTCGACGCTGGGAAAGCGACGGTCATCGAATGTCGCTAGAGACGAAAAAAGTATCCAATCGGCATGGGAAAACTTCCAGCGTCGCGGGCGCATATATGGCAGTTGAGGCTGCAGCCTAAGGACACATGGAAAGTGGTCACTCGAGTGTGTATCATCAAGGGCGAACCATTCGAAGCGCCGAGCTAGCGGAACAGTACCGATCGCAAGGTCCAAATGAGATAAATTTGTCGTGAAGGCAGACAAAAACGTGGGGACCCCAGTGTTGAGGCAAACTAGATCCGCTTGGTGGAAGACGTCTAGCAATAGGGAGCCACGTGGACAAGGATGTGGAGATCCCCAAAGCGGGTGGTGGGCATTGAAGTCCCCAACCAGCAAATAGGGGGGTGGAAGCTGACCAAGAAGATGAAGGAGATCGGCTCGCGCCATTGGTGTGGACGATGGAATGTAGACAGTACAAAGAGAGAATGTGTATCCAGAAAGGGAAAGACGGACGGCGACAGCTTGGAAGGAACTGTCTAAGGGGATTGGATGATAATGGAGAGTATCATGGAGAAGTATCATGAGTCCCCCATGGGCTGGAGTGCCTTCCACAGAGGGGAGGTCATATCGGACGGACTGAAATTGAGGGAGAACAAAGCGGTCATTAGGACGCAGCTTTGTTTCCTGAAGACAGAAGATGACGGAGAGTAGGCTCGCAAGAGGATCGACAATTCATCCCGATTGGCTCGACTGCCGCGGATATTCCAGTGGATAATGGACACAGGGTGAACAGAAAATGGACCAAGGGTGCTGTCAACTCAACGACTGCTCAGAGCTTGCGACCGACAGCATGGAATGGCATTCAGCCGAAGGCGGAAGATCCTGATCCATAGGTTGGTCAGGAGCAGCTCCTGCCACCAGCGATCGGCCGGTGGACCGGCCACCAGCAGTGCGCCTCGGCGACACAGAAGACGGCCGAGGGCGATTTCCGCCAGGTGGCGCTGTGGATGGGACACGCCTTGGCGGATAAGGAGAGGAACTGGGTTTCTTTGTAGCCTTCTTGGAAGTATGAGGTTTAGAGGAAGGAGGAACCGATGGTGGTGAAGTTGCCGTACGTAAAAACTCTTCACGAGTATGCTCTTTCTTCGAAGACTTGGTGTCTGACTTGTGGGCTCGAGATTTAGCAGAACCCGACGAAGGGTGAGCCAAAGAGTGGGCAGGCGAAAGTGGTGAAGTTGAACGGGCGATCTTTGCGCTGGCCGATCGGACGACCGTGGCACTAAAGGTGAGGTCGCAAGTCTGCGTGGCCGCCTCCTTTGTTGGCCGAGGAGAAGCAAGGACAGTGCTGTATTTGCCTGTCTGAGGCACGGTGGGTTGTCGACTGGCGAATAATTTCCGAGCAGCAAAGTTCGACACCTTTTCCTTCACTCTTATTTCCTGGATGAGCTTTTCGTCCTTAAAAACGGGGCAATCTCGAGAGGAAGCAGTGTGGTCACCCATACAGTTGATGCAGCGAGGGGATGGAGGTGGACAAGCACCCTCATGGGCATCCCTGCCACACGTAACACATTTGGCCGGATTAGAACAGGACTGGCTGGTGTGATTGAAGCGCTGGCACCGATAGCAACGCGTAGGGTTTGGGACGTAAGGACGAACGGAAATTATCTCATAGCCTGCTTTGATTTTCGATGGGAGTTGCACTTTGTCAAATGTCAAAAAGACAGTGCGGGTTGGAATGATCTTCGTGTCAACCCTTTTCATAACCCTATGAACAGCCGTTACGCCCTGGTCTGACAGGTAGTGCTGAATTTCTTCGTCAGACAGTCCATCGAGGGAGCGTGTATAAACGACTCCACGCGAGGAATTTAAGGTACGGTGCGGTTCCACCCGGACAGGGAAAGTGTGTAGTAGTGAGGTACGCAGCAATTTTTGTGCCTGGAGGGCACTGTGTGTTTCTAACAACAGGGTGCCATTCCGTAATCTGGAACAAGACTTTACGGGACCTGCAATTGCGTCGACACCTTTCTGAATAATGAAGGGGTTGACTGTGGAGAAGTCGTGACCTTCGTCAGACCGAGAAACAACAAGGAACTGTGGCAACGATGGAAGAACTGACTGTGGTTGAGACTCAGTGAACTTACGTTTGTGAGCAGACATAGTGGAAGATGAGGAAACCATTGCGGAAGAATCCCCCATGATTACCGGCGTCTCCGATGGCGCGCTCCTCCCTTGTGGGGGCCCTCTCTGAGGGCACACCCGCCTTAGGTGATTGTTCACACCTCAGGTCACACCTCCCGACAAACGGACGGAGGGACCAATCGGCACTTTCGGAAGGTATCAGCTCGGGTAATCACCCCTCCCTGGGCCTGGCCGTTACCAGGGGGTACGTACGTGTCCTACCTGTCTACCCGGGGCGGGGAATTACGCGTTACCCCGTCACCGGCTACGCATGGAAGTGCGTGGGTCGGCCTTCAGACACGCACAGGGAGGAAGAAAGGGAAAGGGAAAGGGAAAGGAAAGAAGAGGTCTCAAACGCCGCAGCGGAGAAAAGGGTAGAGAGAAGAGGTAAGGAAAAGAGAAGGACAAAGGAAGGACGAAGACTTACAAGTAAGGAAGGCGAAGAATGTGGTACATTTACAAGCGTCCGTCTCCGGACGTAGGCACAAACCATTCCCCCAGAGGGGGAGAAAAGGAAGGAAGGAAGGAGCCAGAGGTGAGGGGGGGGGGCGAAGATGGGGGATGGGGAAGGATGCGGAAAGGGAAGGTATGCAGCCCGGAAAGGAAGGAAGGCCACATCAGCTCGGGGTCCCGTGCTCGCTACGCACGTATCCACAAAAGAGTTGTGGATCCCCTGGGGGGTATGCTGAGACTGCAGAACCTCCGCTGTCCAATCGGCGAGCGGTCCTTCTGAGCCGTTACGCTAGCCATCTGTCTTCCATGCCTGCTAATCCAGCCCATGGCCCTTTTTTCGACGCCTCCTTTGATGTAGGGTATGCAGGCCGCTCCTCCTCCCTACTACCCCCAGGAGTCCGCTTCCGTCAACTGCTCCATTCTCTTTCCTTCCGCTTTCCTAAAACCTTCTCGACAACTTGGGGTACAGCACCGCCTTGGCTCCGTCCCCGGATCTGTCTGCTCCGTGATCTTTGTCAATTTCCCAAGGATGGTACACCTTCACTTGTTTATCGTCAGGCATTTGCTGCTCTATGTGCACAAATGACGGACGCCACCTTTATTTACACCGACGGCTCGAAAACATCGTTGGGTGTAGGGAGTGCCTATATTGTTGGCGACGCCCCAAATCACTTTCGGCTTCCCAACCAGTGTTCGGTTTATACTGCGGAGCTTTTCGCTGTTCTCCAGGCTGTCCACTACATCCGCCGCCATCAGCGGATACAGTACGTAATCTGCTCAGATTCTCTCAGCTCTCTCCTCAGTCTCCAAGCTCTTTACCCTGTGCACCCTCTGGTCCACCGGATTCAGGACTGTCTGCGCTTGCTGCACCTGGGGGGCGTCTCGGTGGCGTTCCTCTGGCTCCCGGGACACGCTGGTATCTGTGGGAATGAGGCGGCTGATATAGCAGCCAAGGCTGCAATTTCTCTTCCTCGGCCAGCTATTCAGTCGCTTCCCTTCACCGATCTACGGAGCGGTTTATGTCGCCAAGTTGCTCATTTATGGCATGCGCATTGGTCAACAGTTCCCCGCAATAAATTGCGGGAAGTGAAAGCCCTTCCTTGCGCTTGGACCTCTTCCTCCCGAACGCGTCGTCGGGAGGAGGTAATTTTAGCTAGACCCCGGATAGGGCACTGTCTTTTTAGCCATCGACATCTTTTAAGCGGCGATCCTCCCCCACTCTGTCCCCACTGCTCTCAGCTGTGGACGGTCAGACACCTTTTAATTGAATGCCCCTATTTTAATCCGTTACGTGTCCGTCTACAGCTATCGCCTGATCTATCGTCGATTTTAGCGGATGACACGCGCTCAGCCGACCGCGTTCTCCAGTTTATTAGTGACAGTGAAATGACGTCAGTCATTTGAAGTTTTATCGGGGACCATCAACCCCTCTCTGTAGTGGACTTTTAAGCCTTGTTTCTGCTTTTAGTGTCTCCAATTTTTTGAGTTTCGTTCCCATTTTTGCTGTTTTCCATTTTCAGTTTTTATTATTTCCTCAGTCACGGACCGGGCGCTAATGACCATAGCCGTTTTGCGCCCTAAAACCAAAAACAAAAAAAAAAAAAACAACCACCACGATGCGTCCTTCTCCCAATTCAGTTGACGTCGCACTTCCTGAGCTTCGACCATTCCCTGTTTATATTTTGCTTCTTTGTTCACAGTTCAGTACACCTTCTTCCTGTTTTCACACTTGATCTGTGTTCAGTTTTTGACGGGCTATGCACTGGGCCACCTCGGCACTACATCTGATGGATGGAGAGGGGAGGGTGGTGTACACTGGCGAGTTTCCCTTGTCAGTGGAGAATATGAGGTGCAACGTGAGCTAACAGACACATGTTCACACATGGGACAATACATGCAAAGAAAAAAATCGGGTTATAGCTCGAGAAAATTTTCAGAAAAATAGTAGAGCGCACAAACGATCCACGAACGTTGAGGGATTGAAAATGTTCAAATGTGTGTGAAATCTTATGGGACTTAATTGCTAAGGTCATTAGTCCCTAAGCTTACACACTATTTAACCTAAATTATCCTAAGGACGGACACACACACACACACACACACACACACACACACACACACACACACACACACACACACACACACACCGAGGGAGGACTCGAACCTCCGCCGGGACCAGCCGCACAGTCCATGACTGCAGCGCCCTAGACCGCTCGGCTTGAAGGACTGAGTATATGTCGAATAATTATGGAACGACGTGCTAAATGTGATCATGTTCCACAAACCGGGAAGTCCACTGAACTACCCAGTTTTGGAATCACAAAAATAATTTGGCAATGCAAATACTTTTTCCACACTACAGGTTGAGGTCTACCGATTGATTGGAAAATGCAACACATTTTAGTCACCTCATTTGTGACTGAGAAACCCAGATTCTCTCAATGAAAAAGTATTGATTTACAATGGAAGAATTCAACTGAAATTTAGAATACGTTTCGTACAATGCTCACGTGCTGCAGGTGCCTACATTTAGTGTAGGTTAACAAAGAATAGGCTGAGACTCTTCCATTGACAATACTGGTTGCACAAGTCTGCAGACATCCAACTTCGGAAAACTCATGCAAAATCTAAAATTCAGTCCTGCGCATGCCGTAGTTTCGTTTAGTAAATTTATCCTACTGAGAACGAATACACTACACTACACTGCTGGTGTGGGAAGGCAAAGTCTTTTTGTTCTACCCTACACTTGGAACATAGCTCACCCACCGACAACGTATTGTTACTAAAAAAAAAAATTAAAGACGACGTTAAATATTTACACGAAATTATTTACACCATACCCTGCCTACCAAAAGAAACTGAAATAAACATGATTGAAACGCATGTACTAATAATAATTCAAATACCTCCATCCGTCGACTGCCCAAATGTCTGTCACCGGGCCCCAGCAGAACAGCCAGTGCCCTTTTCGCACGAAAGCCTCACCGTTTCCCCTGCCCTGTGATGTTGGATGCCACCGAAGATGTGAATATCATTATCTGCCAACTTAATTCTTTTACCTAGTATTATACCAGCTATGACGTCTAGCCTTTCTACGTCCTCTACAGCTATTGGCAAACTTGCAGCCGGAGACGGACGCTACTGGCTACTCTCACGAAAACTCGCATTCACTCGTTTCAGTTACGTACAACAAGTTAAATGATGGAACAAATCCATGGGAATGATTCAGGTGCCTCTCCTTCCGAGAGGCTCATGACACAAAAGAAGCGACAGATACATGATATGAGAGGCGTCTAATGAAACGACACAAACGGTACCTATACACACACACAACGAAGACACTTTGTCGCTTATTGCAGCGTCTTAAGGAGATAGTTTGCTACTCTGTTCGTCAGTTTATGTATACAGATATCAGTGGTCCTATCATGACCCGAAGATGTTTAGGTGAGCCCTCCAGTTATAACTGCTGTCCCTTTCACAAAGAAAGAGGGACAAATGAACTTAATTTCATAATTCCAACCACAAATTTGAATTGCGTGCAAAATTTAGAGTTTATTGGTAAAAATCTCTGATTGCTCGGATCATTAATTAAAAGATCACGAAACTTAATTGATCAACTCATGGGGTTAGATTGAGTTTCCCCGTCGAACAATACTCCGCCAACTGACTGCCTACTTGGAGGACTAACGAGTGGATGGAACGAAGTAATTTTAACGCTCTTGAAGATGTTCACACTCTTTGTCTGTTTAATGTAGGACATGCTCAAGATGGCGAAATTACTTAAAAGCGCCTGGCTGTTACATTTGAATTTCAGTTGAAGCCATGCGGTGGTGGAGGCATATCAGTTCGACCCTTATTCGTGGAACTGCCGCCCAAACAAGTGTCTCAACGTGGGAGTCAAGGAGACCGAGCCATCTGCTGGGGTGAGTTTGCTCCAACGGTTCGCTTCCTCCCACTGTCATGCTGGCTGGGGGGACATACTTGCTAGCTGCGAACGCGCACTATGGCGCGGCGTCCGAGTTTACAAACTGCATAAACAGCCACTCTGCAGCCTCATTCGGTTGCTGATCTCGGACGTTTATTGATCGCGGATAGTAGGAATACGGCAGTTGCCGCCATTCTGGTACGCTAGCGTTGCCTTCCACCACCCTGAAACAGCCTTGTGTTAAGACCATCCGGTTTGGTCAGCAGGTTTCTCATTACGAAGCGCGCAATAATTTCTTCCGCATCGCAGCTCCATTGATCGCAATGTAGTAAGCACATTCATTCGGCCCCTACTTCTATGTGTAAGAGATGAAAGCAACTATCTAGCTAGCAACTTTGTTTTTTATTTTTATATTTTATTGTTTAAGTTAAACATTCCTCTCTCTCTCTCTCTCTCTCTCTCTCTCTCTCTCTCTCTCTCTCTCTCTCTCTCTCTGTACTAAATCGATTCGCGAATGGATATCTGCTTGTCTGATGTGTTTTTCTATTTTCATTCCTTGTCCTGTAGCAAGCAGGCATCTCACCAAGTTACCAAGAGTTGTGGATGCTCTCTATAAAACACTGTGACAGGCTACTTTGCATTTGTGTGTCTTTCTGCAATATTTATTCAAATTTAATCACATTTACTGGCTATCATTGTTCTGTAGATTTCCTGTGTGCATTTTTCTTTAAATGAAACTATCAATTAGGAGGTAAAATACCTGTCAAGTGAAGTATTGACGGTCCAGGGAGAGCAGATTAGGTCTGTGTTACTACCTAGTATTGGGATAAAACCAATTCTGGAGCAATTTTGATATCAAATTGATATCAAATTAATTATGCAAATTAATTATTCAAATTAATTAATTCATCAATTAATTATTTTCCACTTCTTGATATCATGGATTTTCCCAGTCAGCTCATGTGCACCCCTCAGGAAACTCCCAGCTCCCTCACCTCATGTGACTTAATCAAAGATGGCAGCCCGAGAAAAAGATGGCGAGAAATTCAAATTTATTAGCAGGAATATAAAATTTTTTGCATATTCACCTTGAGGTTCAAAATGGTTCAAATGGCTCTACGCACTATGGGACTTAACATCTGAGGTCCCCTAGACTTAGAACTACATAAACCTAACCAACTTAAGGACATCACACACATCCATGCCCGAGCCAGGATTCGAACCTGCGACCGTAGCAGCAGCGTGGTTCCGAACTGAAGCGCCTAGAACCGCTCGGCCACAGCGGCCGGCTTGAAGTTCAGAGACCAACTAACCTGTATCATAACGTCAACACCAGACGGCGCTGTTTGCCATCCCGATCCCCTCTGGGGCGCGAACCTCCATGTTAATGGTTCCAGACTTGTAAAAGGCTCGGCATTTAAATGTATCTCCGGTAAGTCCCGGTATGTTGAACAATATGATTTTCCTCCACCATCCTGCAAACTGGAACGTTCTGATATGTGTTTTCGAAATATCCCAAAAAGGCTCACACAGTGAGCAATAACAAAATACCAGTATACTGACCACCACATTCCAAACGTGTATGAGTCTGCAGACCAAAGTTTCCTTCCGAATACGGCCCCTACAGAAGTGATCTTATCGTCTCCTCCCAAATTAGTGGGCAGATGATTTAAGAACTTAAACGGGATCCCTGGAGTAAAGACGATATTCTCTTCAAGGAACCCTATTGACAACTGGCATTTGAAACTGACCGCGAAAGGATTCTGCTGCCTCAAACACACATTCTGCATAAGGACAACGAAGATACAAGAAATTAGCGCTCATAGGGAGGCATATAGGTATCCATTTTCCCTTGCTGTATTTGCGAGTGGAATAGGAAAGTGAATGGCTAGTAGTGGTACAGGATACCCTTCACCGCACACCATACGATGGCTTGTGAAGTGAGCATATTTAGTCTGCCTGCTGAGATGTCAGTCCATCCATTTAAAGGCACAAAAAATCACGGAAGAATGTTGTCTCTTATTTACTGAGAAAAAAAAGACAGAACTTCTGCTGCTGAGCGTCTCTCTGTAGAAACCTTCGTATTAGCTCTTAATTTTCTCACTGCAGTCACTTCACGAGAAGTAAGCGAGAGGTTGCAGTATGTTTGCCCACAACAGTTACAAGAAACAGTATAGATCTCACCTATCAACTCCCCTTTCATCACGGTATAGCTGACCTACAGTATTCTCCAGTTTTTAGCATATAGCATTTAAATCCACTTGTTTATGACGAATAAAAGATGTCTCCCCAGCTAAGTTACAGAGCCCTGCTAATTCCCTTGAGATCTCAACATGTTCCAACAGCACTCTTACAATTAGTTAGAAGGCTGACAGGTAGAGATCTATCACAATGTGAAAAATAGTACACTGACATACAGGAGGAAATTAATAACCATGCAGAGTATACATGGGTTGCACAAAGAAATTCAAAAGCATCACCTACAATTCATCGATATCAAATGACTAACTATAAATATCCCTAATAATGTAATCTCCTTTATTGTACTCCTGTGCTTACCTTGCTAGAAATACAATATTGTAATTGTGTCCAAGTTTTAAAGGATAGCACAGTGACTCTCTCCTAGTTATTTTTGTAACACCCAACTGAATAAAACTATGAACTATAAAAACTTTGTAAAATCACCTAGTAGAGAACTCAATAAAATTTGACCATGTCTCTCTCTTCCAGTATATCGAGAAACAAATATCATCTGTGTGTTGGCACCAACCAAATGTGGTGATCCCATTAAGTATACATGTATTGGTTCACTGGAGCAGGCAACCAGTCAACGAAGCCGCTTCCATGGACCTGTGGAATGTTTCGTTGCCTCTACTGAAGGAAGACCATATCGACTATCAAATGTACAATCGACTTTCAAGTGACGAATGCACTGGCTTTTCAGATCTGTTGTGTTATGCTTTCTGGTAGAAAGAAGTGCTGCCTGCTATTTGGAGTCATGTCTCACTCTATTCACCAACATACTTGCTTTGGAACCTATGATGATGTATTTTACTGATTACAGCCACTGGTAAATCATATCTCGAAACGAGTTACCTTTTTTGAACCTACCTGCAAAACTCTAGCATGGATTTAGACAGTCCCTCTTCATCTTGTCTCTGCTCCCTCCTCCCTGCACCTTTGTCCATGTGATTGTTCCAGTTTGAGACGGAACTGATCGGAAGTCTGAGAGCGCTATATCCACCGCCTTCTGCATCCTGTGGAGAAACAGGTTGAGCCAAGTTAATGTGACAGGGCCATGCTTAGATCACTCGGAGGAAATGGGAACACGTTGTCATAGCTCTGCCAGCCATGTACAATGTGTAAGCCCAGCGCCAAACGAAACTTTCTCCTGCAACACGAGGTAGTAGAAAAGACATTATGAGCAGCTGTGATAGTGTTTCTTATCGGAAACATTAGGAAGACTTCACACCATACGGAAACTGGAAGAAGGATGAGGATTTTGCTGCTGCAGTGCAGTGTGTCTCTGAATCACATACAGGTACTACAGATCAAAGGAGATCTGCATCCCTCAGGGTGTATTCATGCTGTCATCAAAAAATTCTCTCTATCCTCTTTATTTTGCACCATCCAAAAGAGAAAAACTATGAACCACAAAAACTCCACTAATGTCACTGATAGGGAATTCAATACGATATTACCACGTTCTTCTCTTCCAATATATTGAAAACAAATACTGTCTGAGTGGTGATTTCGAGCATATCTGGCTATCCTACTAAATTTACAGGTATTGCTGCATTGGAGCAGGTGGCCAGTGATCGAAGTCACTTGTGCAGTCCGATGTAAAGTTTCATCGCCTGTGTTGTAGGAGGACCATATCCCACAGACTATTAGTCACACAAGAAGGTCCCTGTGTTCTTTTATATGCAGTCTGATACATTGTTTTTTTTCTGCTGTAACATATGAAGGCAGTGTGTGACTGCAGCTTTGTACACCGCCATACATTTTGCTTTTCCACCATGACTCAGAGGTCTGTGTCAGGTGCTAAGTTGACATTAACATGTTTCGATCCATTGGTTCTCACAGAAACCTGGATATCGCTTGGTGTAAACTATGCTTCTCCCACAACACATAGGATGATTGAAATAAAACAGAGGCGGTGTTTCTTATTGACAAAAACTGTGGAAGACGTCATAAAATATGAAAACTGGAAGAATCTGTGGCATTGTGGAGTGTTTCCAAACACGTGTTTGGAGGTGATGACCTCTGCATTTAACGTCATCTTCCACAGTGATGGGATAGCAGGTGTCTCACTGTTCCATTTCGATTGGTTCCTTATGTTGTAGCCATGTATGCAATCACTGTTGCTCCCACCAAGAATCTCTCCATCTCAAACAAGTGGTATCAGTCAATCGTATGGTAATCAGCAGCATACCAGTGGACAGATGGGATGGAAAAGACGCAGTTGATGTAGGTCATTGTACTATAATAAGCACAACCGTTGACAGTATGATCAATTTTAGCAATTTAACAGTTTTCCCGTAATTTCAACGCTGACATGGCAGCATGCTTCCAAATTTATCATCGCTCAACCACCTCCACTACTTTGCGATTACCTTATGATAGACGACTGTGCAGTACATCCATTCATGGTTAATTCTTGAACATACACACCACATAGTGCCATATACTGATGCAGTATATTTCTATCACTCCCATCATAGCGCGTAATTTACGATTAAGATTTCACATCTTTTCCTACACTGGCATTAGTCGCAGAGCATTCTCACATTCTTAGGGTAAAGTTGGTTTGAAAGATCTTCCCGCATTGTCTTTGACCAAACCTCCCTACAATACAGTCACCATTTTAATTTGCAGCTGATCAGAAGTGGGGGGATACTATATGCACTACATTCCACATCTCATAAAGGAACAGAGCGAGCCGAGTCCAAAATTGCTATTCAGCGATGGCTGTTCTGCACCAGTTTTATTCACAGCACCCATCGAAGTGCAAAAGATCTCTCCAGATGCGCATACTAAAGACATTAGCACCTATTATCAGTGCATAGTGGGTATGAGTATTGTGATGATATAAAACACGGTTCAGAAGGAACGTGTGGTTTATGCATGGTGGAGCCCCCGACTGATGGAGTTTGAAGCATTTTACATAAATCAACTGTGCTGTCAATTCTAAAGTTCTAATGTCTGCAGTCAGTAGTAAGAAGGTACTGGCAACAGAGAGATGATCGTAGAACATAAACACATGCACTCCTAAGGCCACATGTTTCTGACGCAAACACGTTATAATGTTATAGCCACGTGGTCTCCAAAATGTGAGTCATGTGGAACACTCATGTGGAACACACTATGCAGGACATGTATGTCCAACATCTGACATGCATCCATCCTGCACGTTTTCTGTGCCACTCACTGCTGTGACAAACTTAAGATGATAAAACTACTCCCTGCCACCCCAAAGTAAAAGCTTAGAGCCCTTGTGCTATATGCACGATAAAGCTTTGCGGGGTGCATAGTGCCCTCTGTTCCACTGTTCTCACCCAGGAACAGTTCAGAAATTATACTATGCTCACATCAGTCCTAAAAAATGATCACAGCAACGTAGAACGCCTCTTACAAGGTAACAAATGTGTAGCATCAGTGTTTGAAACGTGAAATCACTCAACATGCTCCACCAACTCCGTACACAGTACAACAGTCAATCAAATGCATACACAGGGACTGTACTACCTCACAAACACCTGCCATTAACTGGGAATCTGAACTGAAGACTTGATTTATGACCAAGATGTGGCAGGAGAATCGAGTACTTCACTCAAATCTTAGTTCATCAAGAGGAGAGTGCTAAAATAAAATTTCCATAGGACATGTTTCATCACACATGCGTTGGAAGTCCTCTACTGACTGTGGTATGGTGAGGTTTGCTGTTAACGATCAGATATAGATAGTGCTCTAAGTCACACACAAAACATTAGTCGAACAAAAGTTATACCACACAATTGATACACCCAGAGAGAACTATGTGAAGAAATGGTTAAATGTACATGGCCTGCAGCAACATCTCCCTCAGTTTAAATGCATCATCAGTCCGTCATTAAATCATACCTCGTTACCACCCCATCTCAAGCGATCACTCCATCTACTTTCTATCATCCTTGAACCCAGTTCCATGTCAATTTAGAGGCAGGTGGTTCTCTTTTCCAGAGAAGCGTCAAAGAGAGCAGTCACCTTGCATGTATCACTATTACCTCAATATACATACAGTAGAATCTCGTTAAGAAAAACGAAACAGCCATAGTTCTGCAAGGTATTTGTCAGCAGACACCGCATGGTTGTGATTGGTGGAGAGGACAGAGAAGCACATTGTAAATACTGTTATGTTTTAAAACACCTAAACAGCCCTGCACAGGGTCATACACAGAATCCATTCTATAGAGCAGCCTGTAGAAAGCCTCCAGAGATGTCATAGAAGCGTCTGGAATGGTTACCTGGTAAGTGTAATCTGATTGCAGGAAAAAAATTACCACCGTGCAAAGGGGCTCTCTTATCAATTAATTAGCCTATTAATTTGATATCAATGACATGCCACTAGGCTTTTGGTTCCAAGGGTGAGAGTACCACAGGTACGACTCGAGAGCTGGAGTTTTAACCAGGCGTTTTTTCGTTCTAGTGAGATCTTTTAACAGAACCAACACAGGGTGAGACGATAATCGTAATAAAATCAGTGATACATACTATAAACCTGATATTTAGAGCTTCTCTGTGCTGTTACCTTGGGAGACCTCGTATATGAAGAGCCATTTGGTTACTTTAAGAGAAAGTTCATAAGTGAGGAGGCATCTTGTGATATAGAGTATGCTCCATCGTGAGCCAAAAAATGAGTTTAATATTCTAGTCCTGTGATGCAGGACGTAACAGATAAGGAAACATATTTTTCTGCCTGATAGAATACTTGGAGGAAGTATAGCCTATGCCGTAGTGTTGTACAGGATTATCACAAGAAGTAACGATACTTTAGCGACGTGAAAAGGCCCGTATTGTCCAGTTTCTTCCATCTTCGAAAATAATTCGTTTAAATGGAAGGAATCTACAATTCATGTGAGAAATTCGAGGTGTATTGACAAAAAAATAATCCCCGTTTCTGATTTTTTCAACTGAATAAATATCGTACGATATACACTACTGGCCATTAAAATTGCTATACAAAGAAGAAATGCAGATGATAAACGGGTATTCATTGGACAAATATATTATACTAGAACTGACATGTGATTACATTTTCACGCAATTTCGGTGCATAGATCCTGAGAAATCAGTACCCAGAACAACCACCTCTGGCCGTAGTAACGGCCTTGATACACCTGGGCATTGAGTCAAACAGAGCTTGGATGGCATGTACAGGTACAGGTACAGGTGCCCATGCAGCTTCAACACGATACCACAGTTCATCAAGAGTAGTGACTGGCGTATTGCGACGAGCCAGTTGCTCGCCACCATTGACCAGACATTTTAAATTGGTGGGAGATCTGGAGAATGTGCTGGCCAGGGCAGAAGTCGAACATTTTCTGTTTCCAGAAAGGTCCGTACAGGACCTGCAACATGCGGTCGTGCATTATCCTGCTGAAATGTGGGGTTTCACAAGGATCGAATGAAGGGTAGAGCCACGGGTCGTAACACATCTGAAATGTAACGTCCACTGTTAAAAGTGCCGTCAATGCGAACAAGAGGTGACCGAGACGTGTAACCGATAGCACTCCATACCATCACGCCGGGTGATACTACAGTATGGCGATGACGAATACACGCTTCCAATGTGAGTTCACCGCGATGTCGCCAAACACGGATGCTACCTTCATGAGGTTGTAAACAGAACCTGGATTTATCCGAAAAGTGACGTTTTGCCATTCGTGCACCCAGGTTCGTCGTTGAGTGCACCATCACAGACGCTCCTGTCTGTAATGCAGCGTCAAGGGTAACCGCAGCCATGGTCTCCGAGCTGATAGTCCATGCTGCTGCAAACGTCGTCGAACTGTTCGTGCAGATAGTTGTTGTCTTGCAAACGTCCCCATCTGTTGACTCAGGGACCGAGACGTGGCTGCACGATCCGTTACAGCCATGCGGATAAGATGCCTGTCATCTCGACTGTTAGTGATACGAGGCCGTTGGGATCCAGCACGGCGTTCCGTATTACCGTCCTGAACACCCCGATTCCATATTCTGCTAACAGTCATTGAATCTCGACCAACGCGGGCAGCAATGTCGCGATACGATAAACCGCAATCGCGATAGGCTTCAATCCAACCTTTATCAAAGTCGGAAACGTGACTGTACGCATTTCTCCTCCTTACACGAGGCATTACAACAACGTTTCACCAGGCAACGCCGGTCAACTGCTTTTTGTGTATGAGAAATCGGTTGGAAGCGTTCCTCTTGTCAGCACGTTGTAAGTGTCGCCACCGGCTCCAACCTTGTGTGAATGCTCTGAAAAGCTAATAATTTGCATATCACGGCATCTTCTTCCCGTCGGTTAAATTTCGCGTCTGTAGCACGTAATCTTCGTGGTGTAACAGTTTTGATGGCCAGTAGGGTATTTCCCCATGTTTCTGTTGGCTAGAATGCTACTTGTGATGTGTAAATAGGTATGTGTGTGTTTTGTTCTCAAATTATTTTGCTACAGGAGGCCCGTTTATAGGGCAGGATTTTACAGGTGCATCGGGAGTGGGTGTCGCTGTTCTAATATTATTATTCCACGTCCTTATGTTCCTCCCAGCAGCAGCCATTTACTTCTATCCTGCCTGTAGGGCTGTTAGCTACATGCCTGGAGCAAATCTCCAGTGCTAGACTAACACCGAAAATACCCACTACACATCCAGCAGCTATTGACGAAACTGGATGGAACTACTGTCTGATTACAACTCAAATTGTTTAAATAAACAGTATACCACAGTGTGTACAAAATAAAGGGTCATGTCAGTCCTATCCAGCAGCCCAGCACAGACTGAGCCCTTTTCTCGCCAGTTTCCATATGGGGGAACAAAGGAGGGAGGAGTGGAGACTGGGGATGGCAAATAGCGCCCTCCAGGTCAGTTGATCACCGAGCTTAAACATGAACACACACACAAAATTTGATATTCCCGCCAATATATTTGAATTTACTGCCATATTTTCCTGGTCCTCTACCCCGTATTACGCCATTACGTCATGGGAGGGATGGGGGCTGGGGGCTGGGAGTTCCTTGAAGGGGACCCACATGCCAGCTGGAGAAACCCATGAGGCATCGTCAAAGGTGGGTGGTAATTGATTATTTACTTAATTTGCATAATTAATTTTTTATCAAAATTGCACCAGAACAGGCTTTGTCCCACTGCTCTGTTTTCTAGGGAAACGGTGATAGGCAGTGATTTCCCCAGATTCATCAACTACAGACCAATCGCTACACTATCAGACTTACCCAGAGCAGTTGTGATGATACCCTTCTCTGATGAACACTCGCTTTAAAGGACAGGATACGGTGTTCTATTAAGAAGTCTTCAACTGACTCTCGTGTCTGGAAACCTAATCGGTGTGCTCGGGCCTTCAATACCTGACTACAGTGTGACGACACTGCCTTGCTGACCAGTAGCTGGAGTGCCAACACGGGCATCGCTCGCCTGCAACGTCAATTCTCGATGGTAGAAGATTGAATCAAGGGATACACAATTATCAACGCAAGCAAAACGAGAGCAGTGATGTTCTCGCGTAACCGCTCCGGTTTGTGAGACTGGCTGCTTCTTCGCCATCTGGAAATCCCACGGAGCAATCGGATCAAGTACCTAAGCGTAACATTCGAAAAGAAGTTACTTTTTAAACTGCATTTATGGGATAAGGGGATCAAGATTTTCCAACTGATCAGCCCCAGCTCGCAGATGAACGTCAGTATGAAACATCGCCTTTATAGAGAAACACGGCTGCCAGATATTTTATATTGTGTTCCACGTGGGGGGTAACTTCCCCTCTAATTTGAATAACATCTAGACTTCGCAAAATCGATGTCTTAGAATCATTCTTGGGGCGCCCAGGTGGGCAAGAATCCACAACCTACATGACGAGCTTAACCAACCAACCAAACATTCAGGAAACCATCATCCAGCACGTACACAAAACAGGAGCACTATGACCAATGGCACGTACCCTATGATATGTTGGATCAGTAGCCCCTAAGCATTGGCACCGTGTCCAGATGTCTCAGGCAATTGTCGAAGTCCTGCAGTAACCATCCACCTCAACTTTCACCAACCTACTATAAGGGAGGAAGGACACTAAGCCCCATGCCCTCATCAAGAGATTGCAATGAATACTAAGTAACACGTGGACCATCCACAAAGGTATTCCCGCCACTAAGCTCAAGCATTTCGTCACAAAAAAAAAGTCCAGCAGTTCTCGATATTCTGTGAAGCTTTCGATACGCCCCACTGATAGTTATTGGCCTTGGTTGAGTTCACGTTTTGTATTCGGATGGCTCTCTGTTTGTGTATGCTTGGGACAATTTTCCTACGCTTCACACTTTGTTTCTGCCTGCCTGTTGACTTCGTGAACTCAGCGTCCTCAGGAACAGCCTGTTTGTTCCAAGGCTCTCTGCGTTCCCGCCAGTGCGAGTGACCGGGAACTGTGTTCTAGCTACGCAGAATACAGGTAGGACAGATGGCCACTCGCTTCCCATTCCTCACGAGAATCTCGGTTGTTCCCAGAGTGACTGCACGTGTGGTGCGAGTCGGCCGCCACATGCGAATGCTCGTCGGCGTTCGGCGAACACTCGCTCTGTCGTGGCCTAAAGGAGTGTTAAGGTCGTAAGGATTCAAAAATCTTAAGTTGTAAATATAATCATGAAGACCCTGTAGTTGCGCGGACATGAAATGTAAAGACCACATAGTCTCAGTCGCAGGTAAAACAGGTAAACTACGGTTCATTAGTGGCATGCTGGGAATACGTTATCAGTCTAAAAGGAGGTTGCTTACATAACACTTGTGAGACTTGTCGTAGATTAGGGAAAGTCTCTCTCAGTTCTCGTAAGATGAAACTTTGGTTCTAGCAACGTCAGTAGTGAAGTGTATCACAGCAATTATCTAACAACAAACCAAGTATGTATGGAACAAAACCAAAAGATTTCTACGTAAGTATGTGCCCATTATTCGTAATTTGGCAGGACAAACAAGTAACATTTTATTCATGAAAAAATTATGGTGTGAACTGTTTTCAGACCTATAAATATCGCACGTCAATTTCAGATTAAATCCAAGATGACGTTACTATAAAAGGCGGAACGTCTCGAGACAGTAAATAAAATTTATACTGCATCATCAAAATGACGACTGAATTAATAAAACGGAAATTAATATACTTCTTGCGGACAGTGGCCACACCGACAAACTTTACATGGACAAATGATTCGAACATGAAACTACTAGAAAAGTACGCATAAAACAATAGTGGTAGTAAATAAAGACATTTTGATATCGTACAAAATACCTGCACAAAGTGTACACAATGCCTTCAGATAGGTAGGTAGCATATTATTCAAGTGACTGAACATCGCATGCACCGATAAGTCTTCTCGTTCGATTTGGCAGCAAGACATTGATTAATGTTCGAGGGAGAATCTCCATCTCTGCCTTAACCAATATGCGTATAAAAGATTTTTGTTGCGCCTTCTATTTGGTGCAGGTGAATAATGGACGGTTCGCGTTTTCCTCTTCATTTCATAAATCACACAATGAAGATTGCTTAGGTCGTCATAGGAACAGATGAGAAATTTGACAGGATTTGAAAAATGCACAAATAATTGTTATGAATCTTCTGCTTCTATTCCATTTATTAAACTACGCAGATAATGTTATTTTAGGTTACGGTTGGCCGTAATGTCCTCCTTTTGAAATCCTGATCCTATCTCATTGCGTCTGCTCTTTCTTTTTATTGATTTTGCTTAGCGTTTCCTGCTAAGGAAGTCTGGCAGTTAGGATTTCGTCTAAGTTCATTGCACCTTTGGTAAAGCAGCCGAACTTTATCACTAATTTATAAGTTGTGAACATGTCGCAGAACAAATGATCAATATTCTGAGATATGAGAGGAACGATCATTTTACGCAAAACATCTAGTACACAAGAGCTCTAAAATGCATACGTTAAGGGCTGCGAGCACTTGATCAGTAGAAGGGATGTTTCCCACTGTGACGAAAATGAGCAAGTGCCAACAGCTCTTAAGGTATGCACTTTAGCGCCAATATTTACTCGACATTTTTTCTTGGTTTCATCCGTACACCACCTGTCAGAATACAGAAACATAGAGCTTGCAGTGTAAGAGATTTGTTTCACAGTAACGAAGATGTAGTGCTCTTAGCTCCTAAGTTACGCGTATTAGATACAAGGTCTTTTATACTTGAAATTATCATTCTTGTCATATCTTTCAATACTGACCATTCCTCCAGGTCAACCTGTATCTTATGCTACGATCTTTATCACTTCGCTAACTCTGCTCAGTTAGCGTGCCCTTGGATGCATTTTTCATTCGCAGTTAATTCGCTTACCAGGTAATCACTTATTGCAAAAAGATTAAACGACCTGAGAGATCGTTATGTAGCGCCGACGTGTATGTATTCTGTCGGCAGTCTTTGTAAATGCCAGATGAACAGCATTGCACGCAATTACTACATAAGATATAATTTCAATTTATGCAAAATTTCAATCAGGCTTTTGGTGTTGAAAGATAACTTGTGAATTCTGGTACACGACAAGCTTCTTGGTCCAGTTGAACTATCAGCAGTTGTTGAAGATTGTTATAATTTACAAGGTGAGTTAAATGGAATGCTTGTAAGCATTAATGATAATGACTGGAAGGTAATGCGACTTGGGTACTAAGGGCAATCAGCTGACGTGCACAAAAATTCAAAGGAAAAATGTACATTAGCTTCTAAAATATTGTGTGCTGAACAAAATTATACTATTTACAGAATATAAGTAGCAACTTTTTTCTTAACTAGAATATAACAGACAACGCCAACACACAGAACCGTACAGGAAATAGTGGAATTATTCTCGTTATCGATGGCAGTTTTTGGTGTGGTGCAATGAAAATCTTTGGTGGCGCGAGCGCTGCGACAAACGAAACTCGCTGGCGTCTGTAGAAGAGCGTAGTGTTACAACAAAGATTCGTAACATAGCCGTCTGCAGACGGGCTATGCGATCTTATACTGTCTGAATAATTAGTTGAAACACAGGCTCATATAACTCAACTGGTATCATTACTGGTTTATAATAGCTACCATCGGGTGATATGAATACGCTAAGTAGCAACTCGTCAACTGAACAGACCCGAATAGGTGCTACATAGTATTATGTATGCCGAGTCTAAGTGATTAAATCTGTCGCGAGCCCAAGTCCGCTTCTCTCGAAGGTATTTCGCGTGTCGTACGATGTGGTTAGCACTGCGAAATGGAGAAGAAGCTGGTTCGATACCGACCGCCAACGCGGCCCAATAGCGTGCCGTGTTTACACAGCACCACCCCCCCCACCCCCTCCACCGACCTCCCCACTTCGCCGCCACGTCGCCGCGCTGCGAGAAAGCGCTCGGGACGCAATCTCAGTTGCCGCAGGTAAGCCGAAGAGAGTAGTTGTGTTCAGTGCGCTGGTCGCTATACCACTCCGTTCCTACCGTCGTTACTAGCCACTTCTCGAAGCTTCTTTCTCATTGTCTAGTCATTCCTTTACAACAGTCAGAAGTTACTCAAGATGGGCGTCATTGACAAGGTAAGTTAAATCAGTTGTTATGCTTGTTTGTAAACGCTAACAATGGCTGCAGGAGACGACTGAACTTGGTTGTGGTGGGGATCCGTTGCAAGTAAAGCACTGAACCACACCCAGTTTATTCATATTGTACCATCAGCAAAATTCTTTCTCCTGAATGCCTGCAAACTGCGTTTTAGGGTTGAGAGATTCATAGCATGAGGGCGTCGCTAGTCTTTGAAGTTGCTTTGTCTGTGTGTCGAGTCGTTTCAGCTGTTTATGTTGTTGTTGACAAAATAGTGATTGCCAGCCCACATTGTATTCCAATATTTAAGTATATTAGGATTGCACTGCAGCACAGAAGCATGTGTTATCCCACAACTGAGCAATAACGTAACTTAATTTAAAATTATGACGGTTATAAGGAATAGGACTATTCTCGGGGGAGTGGGGGGGGGGTCCACATTGTATAAGCAAAATAGGTGAGTTATATGGTTTAGAAAGCGATGAATGTTACGCCACGGCTCTTTAATGGGATATTTAGGTTATAGCGTGGAAGGGAGAAATGTACAGACGCCAGTAGAAAAGTGTAAACACAAGAATCTGGCGTAGGCGGATAGAAAGTGATAGTGAGTTAAATGGTTGAGATACTGTGACGACGTTAAATTTTTATAGACCTCAGTTTCGCGCAGTGGTACTGTACTCTAACATCAGATGTAAACCGCTTGCGCGTCATTATCACGTGTGTTTTCGCACCTGTTGCCTTCGTCTTCTTGCTTGCGTTAAGCCAGCACATCACTTCACGACGCGTGGCCTAGGTGTGTGTGTGTGTGTGTGTGTGTGTGTGTGTGTGTGTGTGTGAGAGAGAGAGAGAGAGAGAGAGAGGGGGGGGGGGTGTCTGGTGGCTTGTCTGGAGCGTAGCTACCAGGAGGGAGCGTTCAGAAATAGACCGGGAGACACTGTTGGTTGAAGGCCAGTTATTATGGCTTAAAGCGTCAAGCGCTCTGGAAACATGGTTGGCGATAATGCATTTTATACAGATGCGCTTACATTTTCATAATTGGCCCCCGAGTCAATTGTCAAAGTGGGAGATAATTGTAAAGACGAGCTGCGACCGTTTTTTAAATCTTCTGTTGGATTGGAAGATTTAGTGCTAAAGTTATTGATAGTCACTGCATTATTCTTTCTGTGTACCTTTCACTTCTTCGCATATTTATGTTTTCAGTTTTATTTACTGTGGATGCACAATGCTTTCATTTACTTTTTACCATTGTACTGTTAAAGACAAGGAAAATTGGTCTGTCGATCCTTTCGTAAACAGTATTCTGTATTCACTGTTTTAAAGTACGTTTTAAATTTTGTGTAAAATTGTAATTATTCAGTAGCTACATACAGGCTTACAAATGATAAAACCTGTCATCTTCGCACCTGCTGAGGAACCCAATGGCCTCACTTACAGAAACGCAATCTAGAAAACCATTTTGTTCCTTACCACAGTATTGCATATCATTTATCTACTCTTTTTCATCCTTGTTCTGCGCCTCGTGTTTTGACTGTGACTGTGAGGGCGTGTGTGGGGACGGCAGAGTTACCCAGGTGAAAGACATGCCAAGTACCAGGTAATATAATTGGTGCGAGGAGGTGGACTGCCGGCCGCGGTGGTCTCGCGGTTCTAGGCGCGCAGTTCGGAACCGCGCGACTGCTACGGTCGCAGGTTCGAATCCTGCCTCGGGCATGGGTGTGTGTGATGTCCTTAGGTTAGTTAGGTTTAAGTAGTTCTAAGTTCGAGGGGACTTACGACCTAAGATGTTGAGTCCCATAGTTCTCAGAGCCAGAGGTGGACTCAAGTGATTGCTGATCTGTTTCCTTGCTTGAAACTGATTTAACACATTCGGAACAGATTTCCACAGACGTGTACAGTCCTGTGTGAGCATTTTTAATCGTAGCTCAGAGTTACCTTTCTGATTCATTTCATTCTGATGTTTTCGAAACTACTTCGGTATCTTATGAACTGTACGTTCTATGTCTAGTGTTGCACTAATTGTTATCGATTTTGCTTAGTCTGTTGCGTACAGGACCAGTTAACCGCATCGAAAAGCATTGCTTCGTTGACAAGTTAGGTATATTCTCTTATTATCTTTGCTACTCGAAAGTCGTCTCTGAATTATTAATACGACTGCATATATGTAGTCCATCGGCATTGCCTCCTGTCATACTAGGAGGCCATGTAGCGGAAGGAGGACGACTGTCACGAGCTTTTACAGACTGTTGTTTCCTGTAAAGAAAAATTCCTTAATTCAGGACGCAACGTACGTGGTGCATATATAAACCAGTGATGGTATCTGCTATGACTCACGTGCTGTGAAAACTGTGTACGCTGCCCTAAAGTTAACGCTCCCATAGAGGAGCTTTGCAACAAAAAGTTACTTGCTCGACTAACCTTGCATAAAATGACATTGAAATCTGATATCCTCAACATCGCTCCAGAGGTATGATTACACTTTTCCAGCACAAAAGTGCTTTGGAGCAGTTTTGGGGGGCTGGTATTGCCCTCTTAGCGACAACCGGAGACACTGGTGTGATTTTCCTTTCGGCTGATTCACGCACTGCGACGCCCCCAGAGGTAACGGGTGCAGGCGATAACGCTCGTGTGACGTCACAGACAGCCACGTCAGCCCGTCACCAACTCCATCTGGGACGCCGGTTGGACGACACGACCCTGCGGCTAAATCCACTGGGTCAGGGACGCCACATTGTTCTGGGGGTCAGTGCAGTGTCTAGGCTGATAGCTGCTACACGCGTCCTTCCCACCTGTGAATTTTGTGGTAGCGGTAGTTATGTTCGTATGAAGTTGGTGAATGCTCAGTTCTGTTGTCCAGTATCTGGTTCTTCATGAGTTAGTTTGAGATGTTATGAAACTGTTGCTAAATAAACGCAGAATAAGTATTTTTCACGACACTGCGTACTATGAGAATACTTCATGATTGTTCTTTCTTAAAAGAAAATTCTGTCGCGATTACGAGTCAGGTTTTTAGTACATTCCCATTTAATGGGAGATGGCGGGAAAATTTTATGATTACAAGATTGCAGAACAATCGAGGAAGCAGTCACGTCAATTAAAAAGCGAAGAGTATGGGTAGTGAGCAATTCAAAGTGGAACGGGCACACAAAACTGATAACAGGTAAGGCAGATGGCAAATTTGTATTCGTTGGAAGAGTCAGCAGCGCATTTCATCAGAGCTTCAATTAGCAGTCGAAAGCGTCACTGGTATGCTCATCCAATTCAAGTGGCAGACGGGGCAAGAGGCGTTGTATCACCGTATGGTTCAGTGTTAAACTTCAGAGCGCGTGCGTTCCTAGAAGAGTCAACCAATGCACTGGCTCCTATCGCATATATCTCGCGAAGAGAGTTGAAGGCAGTTAGAGTTCACCACCAATCGTTTTTTCTTTTTTTTTTTTCGCTAAGTATAGATTAAGATTTAGGAAGCTACATCTGCTTTTGGTATAAGCTGTGTAGCCTGGTACTACGAAAAATTCATGCACGTAATTCCGATTCTCTATGGACTCACTTTTTCAGCCTATCAGTCTTGTCTGTTTCGTTATGAAAGATAATTTTTTATGATGGCGAGCAATTGCTCATTTGTTTTTGCTACCGAGGCAATTTTCAGGTTTGGGAATAGGAATCAGTCACATTGGGTTAAATCACCAGGGAAAAAAAACAAGGAAAACTAATATTTGTAACAGTTGCACATTCGTCACTGTGAGTAATGGAAGAACTCTACACCAGCAGTCTCGGTCTTCTCTCTCTCTCTCTCTCTCTCTCACACACACACACACACACATATCCTGTCTGAGACGATGGTATAAGGAAACACTATCGGGCGTAGTTATGGCTGGCTATCGAACGCTCAATTAATCTTATCGGGATTACACTCTACGAACCTAAGGAAGCAGTGGCCATCAATCGTCCTTCCAACTGTCGAAACTGCCTTTCCTGAGGTCCCACAGAATTCTGTCCACGCTTTTGACTTTTGCTTTGACTTGGAAGTGTTGTTAGGAGAACCACGTTTGATGCAGGGTCACGAATGTGCAAACGGCAGCAACCGCGGAACCCAGCGCTTACTGTAGTGTCTGTCCCACGCCAGTTCGTTTTGCTGTCCTACAGCACTGTCTCAGTGACACTTGAGACCATGTTTAAACTCATGAACTGAGAAATAAGTAGCGTTACGTTCCCTAAGAAATTCCTCGGGAACTTAATTTGCTTTGACTTCTCGCAGTGGCGGAATTCTTGGAATAAACGTCTTGTAATTTCAACGAACAACTGCACGTCGCATCCACTTAACGCTACGAAAGTGATTCCTAACAGCGCAGATGCCGTTTAAACAAATTTCTCGATATTTGACACACATTTTCGTGATCTGTCAATTTACGTGTGCACTCCACGTGCCACTTGACGGTGTGTGGTGGAGGGTACTCCTCGTACCATTATCTTTCCTCCCTTTTTCAGTTCCATTCACGAGTGGAGCACGTTACGAATGATTGTCGGTGAAGATCCGTATGAGCTCTAATCTGATTTTCTCATCGTGGTCATTTACCGAGACGCCAACATGTTGTCCGACAGCTGTACGCACTCGGAATTTCAACAGTAAATCTCTCGTCACGCAAAACGCGTGTCTCGTAGCGTATGTCACCTGGGTTTGTTGAGCATTTCCATAATGTTCTCGCACCGCGTAAGGGATCTCGTGACGAAATGCAGTGCTCTTAGTTGGCTTGAGCATGGGTGAATTACTTTCCCTTAAGATTCTCCCTGTGAATGTCAGTCTAGCATCTGCTTCTCATAATATTTGTTTTATGTGGCCATACCACTTCTGGTCGCTCCGGATGGTTGCCCTAGGTATTTTACGGTGTTTACTGTTTCCAACGATTTGTCTCCAATAGTGTAATCGAAAGTAAGTGGTCCAGACAGTCGGGATATCAGTTACTTTGGAATAAGGCTGGGCATCTCGGACAGATTCTGAGTCGTGGTCACCTTTGTGCTCATACCGCAAAGACTACCAAATCCACCGGTTAGTCCCTCAACCGTTAGGGGTAAAACCCAATGGGACTCGGGGCAAGTAAGGCTAGCAACCTCCTTCCCTGGTACTTTAAATATGATGCTGGCAACAATCAGAGCAAAATGCCTCGGACCTTTGGAGGTGACGGAGCCCAACCTCTAACTGACAAACCAGGGACTCCTAAGATACGACTTGGCAAACAAGTGTTAATGAGATGGGGAGCTATTAACATCAATGGGAGCTACTCTGGGAAGAAGGTAGAGCTGACAGAGGCTGCAAGTAAGATGGGGCTGGACGTTTTAGCTGTTAGTGACATTCGGGTAAGGGGTGAGAAAGAAGAGGAAGTGGGAGAATACAAGGTCTGCCTGTCAGGAGTCAAAGCAGGAATAGCACAATGGGGTGTAGGGCCTTACATCAGGAAAGAAATGGAACTCAGCGTAGTTGCAATAAGGTATTAAACGAACGACTGATGTGGATAGCTTTGACAGTGTCTAGCAAGAAAATTAGGATTGTGTCAGTATATTCGCATTGTGAAGGGACAGATCAAGATAAGATGGATAGTTTTTATGAGGCACTCAGTGATGTAGTTGTTAGAGCAAAGGACAAGGACAGTGTTCTGCTCATGGGTGATATTAATGCCAGGATTGGAAATCGAACAGAAGGGTATGAAAAGGTTACGGGTAAATTTGGAGAGGATATGGAGGCCAACAGGAACGGGAAACAACTCTTGGATTTCTGTGCCAGTATGGGCTTAGTAATCACAAACTCCTTTTTTAAACATAAGAACATTCACCGGTATACTTGGGAAGACAGGGGAACCAGATCTGTCATTGACTATATAATAACAGATCAGGAAGGCTGTGAGGGACACACGTGTATTCAGGGGATTCTTTGATGACACTGATCATTATTTAATCTGCAGTGAAATTGGGATTGTGAGGCCGAAAGTGCAGGAGGTCAGGTCCATATGTAGGAGGATAAGAGTGGAGAAACTTCAGGATAAGGAAATCAGGCACAAGTACATAACAGCGATCTCAGAAAGGTACCAGTTAGTTGAATGTAGTCAATTACAGTCATTGGAAAAGGAATGGACAAGGTACAGGGACACAGTACTAGAAGCGGCTAAAGAATGTCTTGGAACAGCAGTGTGTAAAAGTAGGATGAAGCAAACAGCTTGGTGTAATGACACAGTCAAGGCAGCCTGTAAAAATAAAAAGAAGGCGTATCAAAAATGGCTACATACTAGAACTCAGGTAGACAGAGAAAGTTATGTTGAAGAAAGAAACAAAGCCAAACAGATAATTGCAGCATCCAAGAAGAAATCTTGGGAAGACTTTGGAAACACGTTGGAGACTATGGGTCAAGCTGCTGGAAAACCATTCTGGAGTGTAATTAGCAGTCTTCGAAAGGGAGGTAAGAAGGAAATGACAAGTATTTTGGACAGGTCACGAAAACTGCTGGTGAATCCTGTGGATGCCTTCGGCAGATGGAGGGAATATTTTGAAGAGTTGCTCAATGCAGGTGAAAATACGATTTGTAATGTTTCAGATTTCGAGGTATAATGGGATAGGAATGATGATGAAAATAGGATCACATTTAAGGAAGTGGAGAAAATGGTCAATAGATTGCAGTGCAATAAAGCAGCTGGGGTGGATGAAATTAAGTCGGAACTCATCAAATACAGTGGAATGTCAGGTCTTAAATGGCTACACAGGATAATTGAAATGGCCCGGGAGTCGGGACAGGTTCCATCAGACTGGACAAAAGCAGTAATCGCACCAGTCTTTAAACATGGAAACAGAAAAGATTATAACTACTACAGAGGTATCTCTTTAATCAGTGTTGTGGGTAAAATCTTCTCGGGTATTGTTGAAAGGAAAGTGCGAGTATTAGTTGAGGACCAATTGGATTAAAATCAGTGTGGATTTAGGCCTCTTAGAGGAGTGGAACAGGGAATTGTATCTATGCTTTATAGATCTAGAAAAGGCATATGACTGGGTTCCTAGGAGGAAGTTATTGTCTGTTCTACGAGATTATGGAATAGGAGGCAAACTTTTGCAAGCAATTAAAGGTCTTTACATGGATAGTCAGGCAGCAGTTAGAGTTGATGGTGAATTGAGTTCATGGTTCAGAGTAGTTTCGGGGGTAAGACAAGGCTGCAACCTCTCTCCACTGTTGTTCATATTATTTATGGATCATATGTTGAAAACAAACTGGCTGGGTGAGATTAAGATATGTGAACACAAAATAAGCAGTCTTGCATATGCGGATGACTTAGTTGTGATGGCAGATTCGATTGAAAGTTTGCAAAGTAATATTTCAGAGCTATATCAGAAATGTAGGGACTATGGTATGAAGATTAGCGTCTCCAAAACGAAAGTAATGTCAGTGGGAAAGAAATATAAATGGATTGAGTGCCAAATAGGAGGAACAAAGTTAGAACAGGTGGACGGTTTCAAGTACTTAGGATGCATATTCTCACAGGATGGCAACATAGTGAAAGAACTGGAAGCGAGGTGTAGCAAAGCTAATGCAGTGAGCGCTCAGCTACGATCTACTCTCTTCTGCAAGAAGGAAGTCAGTACCATGGATGTAGCAGTCAGGGCGAACAGGCTTAGATGGTGGGGTCATGTTACACGCATGGGAGAAGCAAGGTTACCCAAGAGACTCATGAGTTCAGCAGTAGAGGGTGGGAGGAGTCGGGGCAGACCAAGAAGAAGGTACCTGGATTCGGTTAAGAATGATTTTGAAGTAATAGGTTTAACATCAGAAGAGGCACCAATGTTAGCACTGAATAGGGGATCATGGAGGAATTTTATAAGGGGGCTATGCTCCAGACTGAACGCTGAAAGGCATAATCAGTCTTAGATGATGATGATGATGATGATGATGATGATGATGATGATGATGATGATGATGATTGTAATCGAACAGTACACGTACGCTGAATGAGAAAGCTGGAGATTCACGTTACCTTACAGAAGGAGTGCTATGGGTGTCAGAGGAATGAAATATCAGTGTGTGAACTTTGAGCTTACCGTGTCATAATTACGCCCTTTAACAATTATACACTAACGGCAAAGTGCGTAGGAGGGAATACCGTGTTCTGCAATTTTGTAAACCACATTCCCATTCGGTTTCTTAGCATGCCTGTGTGGAATCTCGTATCTAGCTATACTCATTAGGAATGTGGTAAATTGGAACTGCGCAGTATTCTTAGATGCCGCCGAGGAAACTTTGTCATTTGCTGAATTCTTCAGAATATACAGGGGCGTTATAAGTAAACTTGGCTACTTCAGCCAGTGTAGATACGTACATTTCTATCTTGCGGGTACCCAATTTTATAGGAATGATGCTCAGATTGAACACAGCAGAATTTGTTTTGTTAGTAGTGTGTCTAGACTTACCGTTAGGCGGCGGTACTGGTACTTTGAACAGAAGCATCGGTGTCACGGGGTGAAACTAATACAGGGACTTGTGTTCACATGACCTGGGTTCGCTGCCAGGCCACTTGGAGCGTTGCAAGTTTGCCAGTCTATGTCACTTTCTTATTGGCTGATTTCTATATTTGGTTTTGTTTCTTAGTTAACAGAAGCTGGTTTCACCACATCGATTCTGGGTACGGTTTCTTGGCTGTATTGCGCTCTTTGAATAGCATTGTAAATATGTTACATTCTGATGGAGTTTTGCTCCCATCATTGATATCGGGTGGAGTAAATGATTCCGTGTTTTGTTTCATATAAAACAGAAGCTTTTTTTGTCACATGGTGTTCTGTGGACTTCTATGTGATCTGAAACGTTAATATGGTACGAAATTAACAAATATTACCCTCCTATGTGGAAATTAAAATATTTCAGTGGTTTATTCGTTATTTCTTCTTAACGTATCCTTTCAAATGTATCCACAGAGTTTCATCATCCAAAGATGACCTTTTTTTTATGGGTCCCCTTCAAGAAGGGAAGGTTTAATTATAACCACCTTGTATTTGACAACCTTTTTTCAAGTGCTTGTTCTTCTGTATGCTCGATGTTCTGTGGCAAAACTCTCACGCAGTTAGCCAGTAGAGTTACTGGAATTAGAACCAAAGATAGCGTGGTTCACATTTGAATTCGGCCATTTACATTTAGGTTTCCGTTTACTTCACTCTCTATATTGAACAGCAGCAGTCAAGCATTATTCCGTCTGTCATAAAATTCATCAAGCGGCCATTCACGTCGGTAAAGTGCTATTTCTGGCAGCATTTATACGGCGCGACTGACTCCAGTCTGTGACTAGACGATACTGTATTCGTAGACTGTAACACATCAGTGCTGAAAGTCATGGGTTGCAGTACTGCTCTGTACTGAAGCAGCCTTGCTGGATCTCAGCCGTTATGTGCAGTGAACGGAACGCCACGACGTTTGGTCACATTCTTTTGGGCGCACATTGCACGTGCCACATCGGCGCAGATATTTCGATAGTGCAAAAGTGTTGTCCGCCGGTGCATTTTCAGCGTCCTGCGGGGCGGTGACCCTCGATCAGCTGTTACGCCGCAAGAGCTATCATTTGGCTTTGCGGGCAGACATACGTAATAGGCGCAGTGCTTAAGATTACAAGCGAGGAGAACTTCGCAGTGACATGTAACAGGGTTCATACTGAACTTAAAATTAAATGGCGAAGGAAATGAAAACTGGATTTCTTTCAACAATTTTTATTCTGGGAAGGCGTTAGTTTTCTGTGACACGCGTTAGAACCAACGATTCAAATCAAGTATTGGGACACGAAATATTACGATTTAGAAGTGGCTGGCTTGGTTATTTATTCTACGACTGCGAGTTTTAAACATTTAGAGTGCACCAATCTTGTTCGTACTGGCGTAATACAGCAAGCAGACTGTAAAATTACGGCAATTTAGTAGCTATCTGCGTGTGATAGCCGTAATGACGTTTAAATGGATAGCGTGAAAGCTGGCTAATTCTTAGCGTGAAACAAAACTCACAGACACTTCCAAATGATGGGCCATTAAAGACATTTTTGATTGCCTCCTAAAAAATGGACAGTACACTGCGATATGGCTGTCTGAAGGTAATTAACTCACACACTACCATACGTCCGTAGAGATAGAGGCTAGGAGTAAACAGATAAGTTAAGAGAAGGATTAAAGACAAAAGGAAAAAAATATTTGACGGATACTTCCTTTGCATAGGTTTTAACTCAGTCGTCAGTATTTAAAGTTCATATATTATGTAGTCTCCTCCATATCATAGTCTTCTCCATATCATAAAAGAAAATCACATATTCGAGTAAACCATTACAACTGTGTATGTAAAGTAACTAACAACAAATGATCTCTTCAAAACAGTACTTGGTTGTCCAGGTGCTACAGCGTGGGAGTAATAATGTTGCGTGGGCGTACTGGCCTCTGAATCTTTGAACGTAGTACACTGAACTGTGTTACCTTATGTACTACAGTTGTAATTCTTTTTGTATATGATGCAGGTTTCATCGAGGTATGTTTCTTGGCACACACGTCATGTGAAAGTTATTTTCCTCGTTACGTTTTGGAAACAAGTAGTTTTGCATTCGGTGCACTGTACAAATGTGAAACCCCTACATCCTGGCAACTTATATCTGAGACGGATTTTCTTGATCTTACTAACAGTCTCAGGAAGATGCATGCCATACATCATCTTCGCTGTTGCAGTTGAAAGATTGTAACTCTAATTTGCTTTGCTGAATAGCGTAAGATTGTGACTTGAATTTGGTATGCTGAAATCGGGTGCTAATTAGACCATGAAAGCGGTTTAAAACTGTGAGCTGTCTTGGGAGGTTAACCGAGCGTTTACTGAGCCACTGTTTCAGCAGGTAACTAGTCTAGGTTTACCACCTTACCAATCAGACTAACATTGATTATAATCTTTTACAGTCATACAACAACCGGTAATATATCTATATAAAAGGAGAATTTAAATAAAAAGAAAGAAATCAGTTTATATTTGCAAATTTATTTTAAAGATTGTTCATTGAAATTTCAGCATATTATACGTGAGTTATAACTGAGCTGGTGCCTTATTTACGATTGTGAGACTGTGAGATTGGAATATTACGGAACACATAAAATATGGAGTCAAGATTGGGAGACTGGATACAACACTGCATTCATAAAACAACACACAAAGAACATTGAAACGCATGCAAGAGAAAGTTAATCACTACAAACAGATTCAAATTTTTAGTTAAGGAATTTACTTTCGTAGCACAATCCTGTCCGTCTTGTAATTACCCTTCACGTGGTCAACTTGGTTTACAGAAAGCGTATAACTCCGCAATAATTTAGATAATAAAAATAAATTAGATCAAAAAGCAGATTACAAAACAAAAACCTCGAACTGGTTACTAACGTCTTACTATTAACCCGATGGGTCAAACAGTTATATAAGCACGTGGTACTGGTCTCACAAAGTACACGCCACGTGGGTTGAACATAAAGAAAAGTTGGTATATTCAAAATCTTTTCAAGACGATACGTTATAATCACACAAGCATTTGCATTTAAGATTGATCTTACTTAGAGTTACTGACCAAGACGTGGTTCCACTTTACTCACAAAGTAGTAACAAAGCAACTACCGCAAATTAATCTGAACTGGACACGAGAATTACACTCCGCTGCAATTAAAGATAACCTTAGCTATTTTAAAGCTAACCCGAAATAAAATGATTAAATTCTCAGTTAAGCTGAACTTAACAAATCCATTGTCCTATGGACTTAACAGACACGCGCTTAGCCGGAGATCTTACCACTTTAGACGCTCGCTACCGCCAGACTGCTACTGCTGGACTGCCCTGCGCTACTACTGGACTCCAACTTCTTACTCTCCAGCTGCCAGACTCCCACTGAACTACCCAGCGTGCTCCTGAGAGTCGCTCACAAAGACCAACGGAAGGCGCCAGAGGGGCAGCTTCCTATACCAACATGACAGGGGACGGACCGGACCATACTAAGAATAGAAACCTCTCTGCTTTTAGGAACCGTAGCTACCTGTTTCAACGTTGGTCCTACTGTTCTCTAGCAGACAGCCTTGTCTGCTACCCTCAAGCATGCAGCTACAAACACATTTGATCATTCATCCTCTCACACAGAAGGGAAGGGGGATGACAGTATCTTATCATACACAGTATATAAAAGAAAGCGGATGTAGATTCCGTATGAGACTGTGTGACATGAATTACATATAAGAATTACATATAAACTGTGCTTTAAAGTGTAGTAGTGTGAGAGATCGTTCATGTTTACGTGTAAAAGTAACACGTTCCACTACTCAGTCTCCTCCCAGATAGTCAGAAACGCCACAGTAAATTTAGAAGAGGAATTTATTCCTTAAAAGACAACAAATTTGAGAAATTAAACATGAAAGGAATCCAACAGAGACCTTTCATAACCCCAACGCTCCGGGAAAAGACTGTGCAGGGAATTTTCTGGCCATGCTAGGACATTCCCAAGCAGGCTTCTCACACCCTACTTAAACCAGAAGTGTAAAGAAAAAGGCAAAAGGTCACCAGCTACTTGCTAAAACACAATAATTTCAAACATCTTTACAATCTACCAATTTTAAAGAAAAAAAAATAAAAACACACAATCTGTGACACCTATTTAAAAGATCATGTAGACCTAAATCGGTCAGCAAGTAAAAACAATGGTTCCTGTGTCATTAATATGAAAACAATTTCTGGTTGTTACCCTTATGGAGTTCACCAGTATTTGCTCCTTGCAAGAGCCAACTGATCACAGGCAAATTTATGACTGTTTATTAACAAGCAAAGGTGCCACAGCAATTAAAACAAAGAACATCAAATAACATCAGTATCATAAAGCAGAACATTAGAATGCACAATTCGCAAAAGCAAAAAATCGACAAAAAAAACATGTTTTACTAAGTGGTTATCGCAAAAAAATTCTATATCTTATAAAACTAATAATCTGTAGGATTAACCTAACTATGTGGCACTAATTTAATCACTCTACAATATTTCAGTTAGTTAGCAAACAATGAGCACTGTGTCATTATACTGAAAGTACAATAATTGTGTGATTGTTACCCTTAAGGGGTTCCTCACAATAAATATGCCCCATGCAAAGGCTAATCGATCACAGTCCAATGAGAATGAATAGCTATCTGACTCATAAAGGAAGCAGTGCCACAGCAATGAATTTTCGAAACAAAATATCACAGATCTAATACCTAACACAAGAACAAACATTGATCAATAAAACAGTACAATAGTCAACATCTAAAACAAAACACCAATAAATAAAACACCTGCAAAATACAATAGTCAAAGTTTTTAAAAAAATATAGAACACCTGCAAAATACAAGAGTCAAAGTTTAATAAAGACCAATAAATCGAGTTCCTGCAAAACACACGAGTCAAAGTTTCTGTGACAGAAACACACGTATATGCATTGAACTAAGAACCGTATAATCACTGTTCACTGATACACTCACTAGTTCCACTGTTCCGTGGCACAATATAAGGGGAGGGGGAGGGGGTTCGTCGCCGCAGCTGTCAGTAGGGATTTTTGTCCATCTGTTGCGTGCAATCCCGCCATCTCTGCCCTCTCATGAAGTTTCTCTTGTGTCACGTACATCTCGATTTTGTTCCATGTTTGTATTGTCAAATTCGTGCAGTATCCTCGATTGACATGCCAGGTTGATATTCCTGGGCAAGGATGACACTTCAATGGCTCTTCTTCGTGTCACCCTTAGCGACCAGAGAACATCTAACCATGAATTACTGTCGCTTGACAGTAGGCATCCGTCAGGAAATGTCGATAGGCGTCGTTGACGTCTGCAAGTTTCTTTGGACAGTACCTGTCAAAAGGCTCCACGCCCTTTGTGTTGTTACACCGCAGCCGTCTCGTCACGGTCGCGTGCGTGAGGTGCGTTGCCAGGAGATGGATTTCCGCGCGGTGGACCGCTCGCCCATCTCAGGTCATTCCCTTCAGCTAGGGTCGCGCGGGCGGCCGCCCATTAGCTGCAGGTATACGGGAAAGTGTTTGCGGCGTAGGGTCTTTTGTTGTCGGCCGCGCTCCCGAAGTGGCCTGGCTGACAGCGTGTCCCGCTGGGAAACCCGCCAGTTTACAACTAGCTGGCTGCTCCCGCTGTCTCTTAAGAGTTTTGCCGGTTCGCTTTCACGTTCTCAACTGCATTCACAGAAATTTTTTTTTTTTTTTTTTTTTTATCATCCTTATGTGATTACACAACGTCATACATAATACCACTTAGTATTGTCTTTCACAATTTTTAAGAACAAAGTTATATGAATCGACAATATAAAATTAAAAGTTAAATGACTTGACAATATAAAAAATAAAAGTGAAATGACTTTACAATGTAAAAATAAAAATTAAATGAATTGACAACATAATATTTAAATCCACATCACTAATGTGGTTCACTTGTGTTTTAATAAATCAAATGCCACTTATTAATTCACTAAAATGAATAGGGTTATGCCTTGCGCAAGTATAGGTTAGGAGAGCATGGGGTTCACATGTTATTTACACACACACATGCACACCTGCTGTCTATTCTACAAACTAACTACCCATAAACATGCATTACTCAAAATTCTACTTCTATCCACTACTAATTAATCCCACAAGCCACTTCAATGCTACTTCAACAAAGTGTTTACACCACTACAACATTTTTTATACTTCGTACTCTTCTTGACGCTCGCGGCATACGTCTTGTCACATGATAAATATGTAGAAACTTTCCTTAAACATACACAGTAAAAAGAACAATGGTTATTTACACGCAAAAACATTTATACCAGTTCACACACCTGAAAAGAGACTCGCAATTATACATTTATCATACTCATAGATTCACACATAACACAGTAAGAAAATTTCATCTAAAATTACGTTGTCACTAGAATTAATCACACAGACGGCTCTGAGAAGGTAAAATATTTTAATTATACAGGTTATATTACATTTTCTTACCCATTTTGCTTCGATTTCGTTCCTTCTTTACGTTACCTTTCGCCTTCAAATCAGTTATTTCGCCTGTGGTGGTTATTCTGGATTCATTTCTCATGAATGGCAAAATTGTGGTCACCTCTATTCTGTAAAACAGTATCATCTTAACATATTGAACTTACAACAGACACAAAAGATCCGAATCCTCCTGTAGTTTAAATGACAAATGTTTTGCTTCATCCTTATTACCTTAAACCAAACTTTCCTTCGTTCCCATAATCAAAATTATTTAATCATCCTCTACCTTCAAGAGGGAAACTTCCTCAGTACAAACCATATAAGCTGCAGTGCATCCCGCACCAGCGAAAACAGTAGGCTGTAATGCTCACAGCATCAGCAAAACACATAAACGTCGCTTTTCTAGGACAAGTATTAACGCAGAATAATTTTTCAGGCTTCGGCTTAACATCAATCAAGACAACAAAAAAAAAGGATCCATATTTCCGTTCCATTCTCCATTTGCTGAAAAACTGCTCGTATTTGAGTACCACAATAATATTTCAGAACCACGTAAATTACACAAACCACAATTCTTCTTTCACCTTGAAGGGAATCAATATACTTACGAAATCCACAGACAGCACTTTACGTACTCAGCTATAAAGAACAAAAAGACATATATCATCAATATTCACATATCATCGCATATTGGGAAGCCAATGGTTAAACAATCGTATTATCACATCCTGTTTTCAAGATTCCAAACTTACTCATTCCTTTCTCAGAGTTCTCCTATCTTAAAATATTCATACAGCACGCATACTATAGTAAGAGATCCTCATTTATACCGACAGATATAGAATAGTAATAGATAGATAGTAGCACTGAAAACAGAAAATCGGAAACAAGGCTACTAACAGCTGGGGACCTGGGTTTGCCAGACCCATAATACCCACAGATCGGATATTCCCCTGAGTTCATGCAATTTCAGCAACGATCTTGCTTCTCTCAGGAGCGACTCTTTTCAATTGACACAAAAAAAAGCATTTCACTTGTTCACAAGGAAACCTTTTATCTTTACGTTTGAATCAAACTAAATCCTAATTGCACAAGGAAAGAAAACAATTAAAACATCACTTCAATCAATCACATAAAAATATCTTTATCACTATATTTACCATCATATTATTCAAAATGCCTACGCCATAAATTTAAACAATTCATTCTCCTCTCTATAAACCCTATGTACTCATTTGCCATGTCGCTCATTTGTTCCGATTTGGCGCCTTCTGGGCTGATCATTTGTCATTGCCGGTTTCGCTCATTCCCATTTGTTGGATTATGTCTGGGGTTGGCCGGCCGAATTTCGACATCATGTGGGGCTCCGCCTACAATTCTACTCCCACCGTGTTCATCGTAGTAACGATGCTGGTTGCCGTACCTGTTGCGTTCACGATCTTGTCCACGTCCTCGATCATTTCTGTTGCTCCACCTGTGTTCGCGACTGTTACCCCAGTTTCTATACGGCCTGTCCCGATTATTGTTTCGTTCGCGTCGCGACGACCAGTCACGCCGTTGATTAGTAATACGGCCACGACTGCGATCGCGCTGCTGTGCCCCGTAATAACTTTGTGCCTGGTTAGGCGGGCATTCTGGTGTATTGTATTCCAACTCTTGGAGAAGCGTTTTAAACGTTTCCACGTCCTCTTTGCATCGTCCCGCAAGAATGACGTGCCGCAAGTGCATCGGCAATTTGGTGATGCATATCCTAATTAGTTCCGCAGGTCCGTATGGGTCGTATAAAAATTGATTTGCCTGCAGCATGTGGTCGAATAGGCGTGCAGGGCTACCGAAACCAGACTGGTTCAAATTTGGCAGCATAATTATGCCATGTTTGACCCTATCTTGTGCCGCTTCCGACCAATAGGCGGACAGAAAGGCTTGTCGAAACTCCCGAGTGGAGTTGCAGTGACGCGCTGCCGACCTCATACGACTCGCCGGTTCGCCTTCCAAATAGCCACACATATACTCTATTTTATGTGAACTTGCCCAGTCGGGAGGAAGACAGAACTCAAATTGCTCGAGCCATGCTCGTGGATGTATGCCTTTTTGAGAATTTCGGAATATCTCAAACTTTCTTACCGTAAGGAAATGTTTGAAATCAAATCCCCGCATTTCCTCCTGGCGAGGCCCTTGAACGTTTCTATTTGTCTCATGTCTGCCCCTTAAATTACATTCTTCCCTGTCGTCACAATCTCCCTCGTGGCCGGAGTCCCTCTCTGCACTGTTCGTACGGCTATTTTTATTGCTATTGGCGAGTTCGGAATCACACGCCATGCGGTTTTCCAGATGCGCCACGCGTTCTTGTAAATCGCCTGTTACAGCTTTGTGCTGTCTGTTTACTTCAAACTGTCCCTTCTGGAATTTAAGAAGCGAACGCACTTCTTCGGTCTCTGCGGCCGCTACCTGTGTGATATTGTTCTCGCTTTCCGTCAGCTTCATCGTGCCTACAATGTCCGCTAATGCCGCGATCTTCTCATCTATTTGTCTCTTGTCCTCCGCCCCAGTCTGTTTCAATTGTTCGACCTGCTGTTCCAACGCGTGGATCGCTAAACTGTTGTCCGCTATTGTGTTGCTAACGGCCGTGGGACAATGCGTTTCAGCCTCTTGGACCCTCGACAGTACCTGCTGACGATCTCTTTGGCATTGTTCTCTCAGCTCTTGGAAATTCCTAAGTAGCCGTTCTTGGCTTTCTTTAGATTCGGCCTCGCCACACCGCTTGCTCTGTTCTAGGGCTTGCAGACGGTCGTCGATTTGTTCAAATGTACGGCCTAATTCTTTCATAATGTCACTTTTTATTTCACTTGCCAGATTGTTTATTCTTTGTGAGATATCATCGGACACTCTCTGCATCGACTTGTCAACTTTATTTGTCTGCTGGATTAATTTTTTGTCTATTTGTTCGCCTAGCTCGCGGATCGATTTTTCAGATTTCTCTGCGTTTTCTTTATTTTGTTGCAATAAGGCTTTCATGAATTCTGCCAAATCAATTTGTTTAGTTGGAGGCGAATTAATTTCTGGCTCTGATGTGACCCCGTTCGTGCTGTTTTGCATTTCGTCTGAAGTATTCCCCATTGCATTTTCGGAACCGCCCGACGCGTTAATATTGGAAATCAAATTATCCCCTTGGTCCATGTTGCTTAAGTTGTCGGACCCCTTACTTTTAGCTTGGTTACGTGTCAGCATTAGTGCAGTTTACACCCAGTACGCAACACACTAATCACAATAAATGTGTCCCCCAAAATTTACGACAGTCACACGAAAGATACTCAACCTAGTACGCACTTTTTCACACGCAAAACAAATTTTTATCTTAGATCGAAACAGTGGAATTTAGAAGCGAGAGAAAAAAAAACACACACACACATATAAAACACACAAATATAGAAAACAAAACAAGACAAACAACGCAACGCCGATCAACAACGCCGTGAATCTTTTGAACGTCTGCTCGGAAACAACGCAAAAGTTGTTTGAGCGCTGTAGGGAAAAAAATTAAGATTATATAACGCTTGCAATCTAACGTCTCAGAGATTCCAGAGTCTAGCGGAATCACAGAACAGGGTCGCCATGTGAAAGATTGTATCATGAATTTTGGTATGCTGGAAGCGTTACTGCTAATCAATAAAAGTGAAAGCTGGTTACAAGCCGTTGAGCTGTCTGGGGAGAAGTTAACCGAGCGTTTACTGAGCCACTGTTTCAGCAGGTAACTAGTCTAGGTTTACCACCTTACCAATCAGACTAACATTGATTATAATCTTTTACAGTCATACAACAACCGGTAATATATCTATATAAAAGGAGAATTTAAATAAAAAGAAAGAAATCAGTTTATATTTGCAAATTTATTTTAAAGATTGTTCATTGAAATTTCAGCATATTATACGTGAGTTATAACTGAGCTGGTGCCTTATTTACGATTGTGAGACTGTGAGATTGGAATATTACGGAACACATAAAATATGGAGTCAAGATTGGGAGACTGGATACAACACTGCATTCATAAAACAACACACAAAGAACATTGAAACGCATGCAAGAGAAAGTTAATCACTACAAACAGATTCAAATTTTTAGTTAAGGAATTTACTTTCGTAGCACAATCCTGTCCGTCTTGTAATTACCCTTCACGTGGTCAACTTGGTTTACAGAAAGCGTATAACTCCGCAATAATTTAGATAATAAAAATAAATTAGATCAAAAAGCAGATTACAAAACAAAAACCTCGAACTGGTTACTAACGTCTTACTATTAACCCGATGGGTCAAACAGTTATATAAGCACGTGGTACTGGTCTCACAAAGTACACGCCACGTGGGTTGAACATAAAGAAAAGTTGGTATATTCAAAATCTTTTCAAGACGATACGTTATAATCACACAAGCATTTGCATTTAAGATTGATCTTACTTAGAGTTACTGACCAAGACGTGGTTCCACTTTACTCACAAAGTAGTAACAAAGCAACTACCGCAAATTAATCTGAACTGGACACGAGAATTACACTCCGCTGCAATTAAAGATAACCTTAGCTATTTTAAAGCTAACCCGAAATAAAATGATTAAATTCTCAGTTAAGCTGAACTTAACAAATCCATTGTCCTATGGACTTAACAGACACGCGCTTAGCCGGAGATCTTACCACTTTAGACGCTCGCTACCGCCAGACTGCTACTGCTGGACTGCCCTGCGCTACTACTGGACTCCAACTTCTTACTCTCCAGCTGCCAGACTCCCACTGAACTACCCAGCGTGCTCCTGAGAGTCGCTCACAAAGACCAACGGAAGGCGCCAGAGGGGCAGCTTCCTATACCAACATGACAGGGGACGGACCGGACCATACTAAGAATAGAAACCTCTCTGCTTTTAGGAACCGTAGCTACCTGTTTCAACGTTGGTCCTACTGTTCTCTAGCAGACAGCCTTGTCTGCTACCCTCAAGCATGCAGCTACAAACACATTTGATCATTCATCCTCTCACACAGAAGGGAAGGGGGATGACAGTATCTTATCATACACAGTATATAAAAGAAAGCGGATGTAGATTCCGTATGAGACTGTGTGACATGAATTACATATAAGAATTACATATAAACTGTGCTTTAAAGTGTAGTAGTGTGAGAGATCGTTCATGTTTACGTGTAAAAGTAACACGTTCCACTACTCAGTCTCCTCCCAGATAGTCAGAAACGCCACAGTAAATTTAGAAGAGGAATTTATTCCTTAAAAGACAACAAATTTGAGAAATTAAACATGAAAGGAATCCAACAGAGACCTTTCACAGTGGAACAGGTTTTTCTGTCTTGGGGCGTTTCCTGATTGGAACTAAATCATCTTTGTAGTCACATTTCTCCTCCTCCTCCTCTTCATTCTCTTCTTCCTCTAGGATTCTCTCTCGTGGATGTGAAAGTACAGGTCGTTGCAGAATATAGATAGTGCTACATCGAAAAAAGTGTATAACTGTGATATGCAATCAAATAACTAATTTTTGGAAATTTGAGGTAAGTTCTATGGGACCAAACTGGTGAGGTCATCGGTCCCTAGGCTTACACACTACTTAATCTAACTTACGCTAAAGAACACACACACACACACACACACACACACGAGCGCGCGCCCGTGCGCCCCCCCCCCTCTACCCCCCCCCCTCCCCCTCCCATTCAGTGTTGTTCAGCGAACGGGTTTGGAAGACGACGTATTCTCGTGGGAAGGAAAGGCGAAATGAAGCCACGTGGCGCAGTGCTAGCTGTGCTTTTGCCTGAGCCATCTGGCTCCAGGCGTGCCTCGTTAAGTAGTTAGCCGTGTCGCTAAACTCTGGCCCTTATCGCTGGCTGACTCATTAGAGGAACAGCCACGTCCTCCCCCTTGTCAGTCGTCGCTCCGCTTATCTGCGCCATTAAACGGCTCATTTGCTTCTGTGCGCATTATTTAGGCGCGGCGCTAAGTGTGTGGCAGCGCGCATTGTTCGCCCAGAATGGCCCAATGATTTACGTTTTGAACACTGAAGCTACCACCGTCGGTCGTGTCTCCGCGCTCGCCGTGTTGCCTCATCTGTACACAGAGCTGCGTGTGGCCTTGTGCAGCACACAGCTTACTGAACGCATCGGAATGTCACGTTCCCCCTGCACCCAGCTGTAGTATAACAGAAGAGACGGTGACACACTTGTTTTCCCTCAGTAACCACGACAGACGATTGCCTCTTTTGCTTCGTGTCGCTTCCCAGAGAACACCGGCTTCGCAAAGCCGAAGCTTGCATCTGAATTCCGCAATCGACATTTTTGAGCGCGGCAGAGGGTACCTCGTGTACCCCCACCCTAGTATCCTGTTCCAGTCGCGAGGGACGGAAGAACACTGCTACGCTGCCGTGTGGACTCGAATCTCTCACGGTGTTTTCGGGAGACATGCGTAGGAGGAAGCAATATATTAGTTTGCTCGTTTAGGAAAGTACTGTCGATGAATTTTGATGATAAATCACACTGAGGTGTAGAAGGCCTCTCTCGTAGCTCTGGCACTGGAGTTGTCAGCGTCTTCATGACGCTTTCGCGCTTGCTAAATGGACCTGTGGTTAAATGCTGTGCTCTTCTTTGGACCATCTGTGATCGCGATTATGACGATGACGCTTTGAGCCAGGCCCACACCTGCGCGGAACACGGCTGCCTGGTGCAACTCTTTAAAGTTTACGCCACTTCCACGCCTTGCCTGATAGTGGAGATGAAATGATGATGAAGACAACACCCGGTCCCCGCCGACCTGAGAAAATATCTGACCCGGGAAGTAATCGAACCCCGGCCCCTCGCATGGCATTCCTCTGCACCGACCACTCAGCTACGGAGGCTGGCTACCTGGTACGCTGAGAAAAAATGTTGAATTATTGGTTAAACGGGGGATTTGTAAGCTACTTCCTTCATTGGCGGCCTAAAATTCCATTCAATGAATCTGTGTGGAATCTGGCTTAACTGCGGTCAGTTTTTTGCGCTGGTTCCACTTTAAATCGCTACGTACTCATAGTCTGAGATATTTGTAGAATAAAAATCCGCTCAAGTTACCCAGCGCATCCTTAGTTTTTTCCACGACCGATTTCGAAGCATGAAGCTTCATCTTCGGGTTCCAACAGATAATTATTGAAACATAAATGTGTGGCGGTCGGGTCAGTCAATCATGGGGGGGGGGGGGGGGGGGGGGGACTGGAGGGGGAATCACACCCACGTCAAAGAAAAGCATGGGAGTGTAGGACCAGGGACCACAGCGTCTGCATGGATAGCAAGACACGGTTGAGGATGTTCTCTTGATCAAATATTTTGTACCCAGATATTTAGTTGGTATGATTGCCTGCAGACATTGTTCTGCAGTCGTGTGATCGTACAATGGCGTCTTTCTGCCTGTCTGCCCGCAGTACTTGAATTTGTTAGTGTTGAGTGGGGATCAAATGCCGATCGATCCACTGCAGGTCGTCCTGCATTTCTTTTTCCAGCGTTGCGACTTCTCTGTACAAACCGGCATCATCCGCGTAAATCCTAATGGGACTACCGATGTTATCCACTGGGTCATCTCTGCATACTGAGTTGTAGCGAAGTGGTAACGCACTGGAGAGAGGGTGGTTCAAATCGCTGTCAGGCCATCCAGGCATAGGTTTTACCGTAGTTCCCCCGGGCGTGGTTGATTAGACCAACAGTGGTTTAAATCCCAGTCAGGCTTTCCAGGAATAGGTTTTAGCATACTTCACCTAAATCGCTTGGGGCAAATCCTGGGATGGTTGATTGGAAAAGGACGCGGCTGGATTCCTATTTTGTGCCCCATCTGTAATGCTAACCTTCCTTTGTCCAGAGTCACGGTCCCAGTGGCATCTTGTGTATGGAACGTAATCTCGGTTTTAGTATGCAACTTGCACACAGATTTCTTGTACAACTTGCTGCTGAATCTTTCGTATCTGGAAGAGATGTAAGGGTGCAAGATTTCCTTTCGACAAGGAAGGCGTGGTGCATTGATCAATGTTAGCGGAACATCTCAAATACCTGCATACCTGTAAAATCCCACCCATCTAGAAAGATGAATGTCATTAGACAAAGCGAAATGTAGTACTGTACCTTTATTAATTGCTGATATGTCATAAAACACGTATTTCCCGAAGGAAAGTACAGAAATTGCTGCTATTGGTGTCGCAGTTGTTAAACGAATTCTACAGCAGATGACATTCGGAAGACGGGTGTATATTAACCAAATGAGAACAAACGATGGAGCGATGAGATTTACTGATACCGCAAAGCCAAAATACACACACAGGCACGACATGCAGTGTGTAAAAGTCAATTCTAGTGAATGCATTCCTATCACGAAGTAAACTCTCAATCCGAAAGAGCAGCGTTTTAATCCCGTTGCATTTGCATGAAACTGTCGCCGGCAGGGAGACGTAAATGGACTTTTTGACGTTATTTTGAAACTAAAATAAAAAAGGGACGAGAGAGCGGGTGGTGTAGATCACTGACGGGTTGTAGCAGTGTGACCGACTCACGTGCCGTTTCTTAGGTTCATCTTGTATTCACGTAACTCCATTTAATTAATATTTCTCAGCTGCCCGTTACTTTGGGCATCTTATTTCGTTAGCCTCCTTCTTACATTTTTGACTTGATGCTTGTTCTTGAAACTTTATTTGTAGGTTATCGCGAGGTAATTGGCGCCCTTTTCCAGGCGTCCACCATTTGACCGCTTGTCAATCTCTTGAGTCCAACAAAATTGCTTATTTATGTGATATTTAGAAAATTTATAAACGACAGAATTAATAAAACGCGGAACCAATCGTAAGAGCATACGAATAAAAAACCACAGAAAAGTTCTCGAATACGGCGAGAAACACTGTGCCGCAAAGAAACTTTTCAACGTGGACTTGAAAAATCTATCACTCATCTTTTTCGGTTCCGCTGGAAGCCAGTTGAAAATTAAGTCTGGTAAATATTACACATCTTCCTAAAGGAAGTTTCCAGAATATTTTCACTCTGCAGCGGAGTGTGCGCTGATATGAAACGTAAGTTAGTCTCCGTCCGGCACATGGTTTTAATCTGCCAGGAAGTTTCTAAAGGAATTGTTATCAAAGTGCACAGCGTATTTCAGGGTTGCCTACCTCAGACGGTAAAACGGAACTTTTGCAGGATTGCTTTGTTGGCAGTCTGTATGTCTGTCCGTCCGACAGTTACGAACTCGTTTTCACAGTATCGGGTAGACGTATGAAGTTGAAACTTGTCTTATACTGAGGTCTGTGGTCTCTTTGCGATGCAAAAAATTTAAGTTTCTGAAACTCTGCGTCAGTGCAGTAAAAAGATACGGCTATTTATGTCACATATTTTGATACTTGGCAAACACACGCATCAAAATCTATATAGAACTTACCGGTGGCCTAGAAGCATTAAATTTGGCAGGAAGCAAGATTCCGCAAAACAAGGAAAGAAAAAGAAACTGAAAACTGTTAATCAGCAATTACATCACGCGAGATACTGTTTTGTAATTTGTTATCCGACTGTCAGTCATTCTTCAAGACCTCTTCTTCTCGGTAATGAGCGGGCGTATGAAGTTGAAATGTCTCGTGGTAAGGTCTATGAACCCTTGACGGTGGATATACTTAAGCTTCTAAGTCAATGCAATCAATAGATAGTCATTTATCCGACATATTTTGATATCTTACCAGTATCGATAACAGGTAAAAAGTGTCGAAATTGTAAATTTCCGGGATGAATGAACTACCTTTACACATAATTAAGTTTGTACGGGCAGTTGATGCGCGAGTTTTGGTCGCACTCATCCGGAATTTTGTTCCGTCCTGTGCTCAGAGTGATTGTCACAGTTTCTCCTAAATAAGGCCGTATTGCTAACAGATGTCACGATGGAATATATTAACAGGGAAGACTGAGTTAGAGCCGCCCGAAAAACAGCCTGCACTAAGTTTCCGAACTTAAACCGCAGTTCAATCTGAACGCCCTTTTCTGGGCAAAGATTAGTTTCGGTAAGAGCACAAAGGCGCCCCAAAATAAAACACCATACGAGATAACGGGGTGAAGATAAACAAACAAGCCTTCGTGTTTGTGTCATAGACAATGGAGATCAATCTTACGGAGAAGACAGCAGCACTCAATTGCTGCACAGTATTTGGAACGTGACACTTCTAAATAAGTCTTCCATCTACTCTCACTTCTATGACTTCAACTAACTCACTAACTAACCGCCTCGGGGCACTAAAATTTCCCGTTTTACAGGAGTGATGTCTCGATAGACGGACACTTTAGACACTGATGCCAGGTGAGCGAAGAGTCCATGCTACTGGAGCTCCTTGACCAACCTCTGTTAAACTTTTGTCTCATACACCGTCCTACGAGGCGTAGAAATCTGGAGTGCAGGCTAACCGTAGGAGACAGTTGCAGCTGCTTTGTCTGCCAAGAGCACAGCGCAGGACACCCAGCAGGCACACCCATCCAATAACTAATGAGCAACGAACGCAAGAAAAAGGAAACCTACACCAGTCAGTACTGAGCGTTCTGCTCGCCCATCTCTCAACAAGTGCTTGTTTCCGAACATATGAGTGCAGGACCTCTTTCCTTATATTTAACCATTCACGTCTCCTGTATGATTTTGGGACACTTCTTAATACCCTCGTTTGATTAACAACATGCAATCCCTTTGTTGTAATTTGAAAAATAACCTGCTCTAACCTCCCCATTTGCCCCCTGGAGTCCGCTTCCGTCGCCTGCTTCGACAATTGGGTTTTGCCCTCCCTACCACCTTCAGAGAGGGTGAGAGCCCGACACCACCTAGGCTCCGGATCATATTTATCTCGACCTCAGCTCACTCCCGAAGGAGGGTACTCCGGCTGCAGTATATTGCTCACGGTTTGTCGAACTTCGTGCTCGACTTGCCGGTCACACCTTTATTTACACCTATGGCTCCAAAACTGACGATGGTGTCGGCTGTGCCTTTGTCGTCGGGGCCGTCACCTTTAAATACCGGCTCCTCGACCAATGTTCGAGCTTTACGGCCGAGCTTTTTGCTCTCCAACAGGCCGCTCAGTATGCCCGCCGCCACCGCCATTCATCGTATGTACTCTGCTCTGATTCACTCAGTGCTCTTCAGAGCCTTGGAGCTCCCTATCCGGTCCATCCCTTGGTGCAACGGATCCGGCAGTCCCTCCATTCTTTCGCTGATAATGGTTCTCCTGTCAGCTTTCTGTGGGTTCCCGATGTAGGAGTGCCTGGGAATGAGGCTGCTGATGCTGCAGCCAAGGCTGCAGTCCTCCTGCCTCGGCCAGCCTCCCATTGTGTCCCGTCATCTGAAGTTCGTGGGGTTGTTTGTAAGAGGCTTGTGTCGTTGTGGTGGGATGCTTGGTCATCCCTTCAAGGAAACAAGCTCCGGGCAGTCAAACCGCTCCCAACTGCATGGACAACCTCCTCCCGACCATCTCGGCGAGAAGAGGTCCTTCTGACCAGGTTGCGGATTGGGCATTGCCGGTTTAGCCACCGCTACTTGCTCTCCGGTGACCCAGCCCCGCAGTGCCCTTGTGGTCAAGCATTAACAGTGCGCCATGTTTTATTGTCGTGTCCTCGCTTTAGTCAATCTCGTGTTGTCCTGTCCCTGCCATCTACTTTACCGGATATTTTAGCTGATGACGCTCGAGCAGCTGCTCGTGTTCTGCGTTTTATAACTTTGACTGGCTTGTCCAAAGACATCTAACCTTTTTACTTATTTTATCTGCATCTTTGTAAGGACTTTCTGGTGTCCCCCCCCCCCTTCCCTTGAGTTTTACTAGATTCTATGTGCTCTAACGATTGTGACTGGGCGCTAATGACCTCAGTAGTTGAGCGCCCTTAAACCCCCCCCCAAAAAAAAAAAAAAAAAAATCCTCTCCATTTGCTGACTGTTGCTAATTTGCCCGTGATGGCTGTTAGATGCGGGACAACAAACTGGTTTGATTGACCTTGCACAGATGAGAGTCAGAATACATTATGTCGCTGCATGTTTATAAGTTGGTGGCTAATGAGTCTGCCCGTAGGAGCATTGGCAGGAAATTGTTATTGCCTTACGTAAGTATCACGGCCGCCTTCGCGGAACTTGGCTTGCGAAACGCAGCTGTTTGCACGCCCTCGTGGTTGCGAAAAGCGGGAACCCGTGAGGCCGCATACGGGCAGGTAACGTAGTGGGCGGGCGGGCGGGCAGCTGTCAACGGCTTCCAAAACACAGCCACCCGCGCACGGTGCTGGTCACAACAGCTTTCCTTTTTATTCTACTGTTCTTGCGACCAACGCAAATTACGTTTGTTGTTAACAGCAAAGCGTTTCCTATGTAACTCTATTTCTTCCCTCACTTGAGCTTGCTTTCCTTTTAAAATACACCAGATGTTAATGCATACGAAAAGTGTTCGAAAAATAACTGGATTTTTAAAGAAATTTGATTTAATCGTCTACATCAAGCGTGTGCAGACTTGTTAGTACCGCGGACGGGAAACCACCACCTGTGGCTATGTAAGGGTCGCAAGTGCAAAAATATCGTGCCGTCAGTCGTTATTCCGAGTCGGGTTCCCCTGCCCCAATGTCCGCTAGAATGGATTCAAAAGAACCAAGTTCTCCATTTCGGGAGGGAATGAAAGCGCTGGTTATGTTCGAAATTCCACCATTTTCGAACACACTTTGCTGTCTCCGTTTTCAATGCAGTGATTGTTTTTTAAGTATCACACACGTAATTTGTTTGCACGTTTTTCTGCACATACGAGACAATTTTTCCATATTCTTTGTTTATTCTGGATAAATTTTTCTCTCTTTGTCAGGAAAAATTGAAACAGAAAAACGTGCTTGCACTTTCACAGTTCGCGGCTTTCTCCGTTTTAGGAACACATTTTCCCTTGTGCATTCGTTGCACTACAGCTTCGTGAAATTTAACAAAAGTTCTCTTCACGGAAATTTTACTGCGGTTCCACCTGTTCCGCATTCAGTACTCTTCTTGTGTTTGAGTACGAAAAAGGAATGTTAATCCTTAACGCCCCATCGTCACCAATTTCATTAGAGATGGAATACAAGGGGAACCGCGGACAACCTACATCTGCGCGGAAGGATGTCAGTCCACGACGCCATTTCCATCGCTGTTAAGGTGAGAGATGTGTCCTCACACAAGACGAGGGGCGTTTAACGCCGACACTGCCATTAGCAAACAGAGTACATCCGCTGCCAACCCACCTAATGACCTCTACCGAGAATACTAACTGCAACGTGTGGCCCAATGCTATCGTATGGTATGGTGGCAACACACACTGGCGGAGGAGGGACTGTGGGTTAGGTAAGGTGCAGTGGCGACCTGGTACTGCTTCGTTTCGCGTGGCTGGCAGAATGATGAAAGTAAGTTCAACTTTATGTCGATCATGAGTTCATTAGGAATGGGCATAATAAGATTGGCGCCGAAAATCAGCACTATTCTTTTCTTTTCCTTTCCGGACTCTGCCGTAAGTGATTTAAGAAAGTCATTCTCTCTCTCTCTCTCTCTCTCTCTCTCTCTCTCTGTGTGTGTGTGTGTGTGTGTGTGTGTGTGTGTGTGTGTGTGTGTCGCAGAACCTAAATCTGGATGACTGGACGGAGATTTTAACTGCGGTCCACCTGAATGCGGGTCCAGTTCGAGCTTAGCCAGTGCGCCACCTCACTCGGTAGTATGGAAATAAACGGGTGAAGAGAGGGACATACCACCTGCTCTCCAACAGCACCAAGGGATTCGACCAGCTTTAATTAATGGTATGACGGAGAAAATATCGACAGTCTGCAAAATACACTGTGGGATGGAATTTACCGTGCGACTCTGACGCACGGGCTGATGAACAACAATTCCCATCTCGCCGCCCGCTATCTGGACATGAAAATCACTTCAGCCGTCAATAGAGAACATTCAGCAACCTCGGTCTTAGAGCACGGCAGTAACAGTGGAGGCAGAATTAGTTTCAGCACGCTGTAGTTGCATTCGCGGGAAATCCGCGATAATATCGCATTTTTTTTCCGAGATTCAATTGAACTCCGAGGTATTTGCTATCGGAGCAGCGGATGGGCGGCCTGGGTAGCGGCGTTGCCAGGTCGCGGGGGGAACACAGTAGCTTCCTGCGAGGCCGCGCCGCCGTGCGCTGCAGTCCGCTGCGCCAGTAGCAAAAACGCACGGCTTTACTCACCGGCTACCGGCTCGCGCGCGTCGCCACAGGCCGCGACGTACGCACGTTTACGATCGTTCTTCACGCGGCGTCTCTACTGCAGAACTTGGGGCGTCAAAGCTTCTATACACGCACGTCATCTGAAATTGTACTGAATGCTTTCTCAGAAAATTATTTGAACAATTAATTCATGAGCCCACTCCAAGCCTAAATGCGAAAGCATACTTGACCTCTTAGCAACAAAGAACCCTGGGCAAATAGCGAGTGTCATGGCGGATACAGGGATTAGCGATTACAATGCAGTTGCTGCAAGGCTGAATACCGTAACACCCACAACCATCATAAAAAACGCAAAGTACATTTAAAAAAGCTGATAAAAATGCTCTTCACGCCGCTTTGAGAGACAGTCTCCACTCCTTCCGATCTGATGATGTGAGAGTAGAAAAGATGTGGAATTATTTCAAATAGATAGTATCGACGTCAAATATATATAAGTGATGGTACTGATTCCCCATGGTACACAAAACGGGTCAGATCGTTGTTGCAGAAGCAACGAAAAAAGCATTCCAAATTTAAAAGAATGCAAAATCCCCTAGATTGGCAAAGTTTTGCAGAAGTTCGAAATACAGCGCGTTTTTCAATACGAGATACTTCTAATAATTTCCATAACGAAACTCTATCTCGGAATCTGGCAGAAAACCCAAAGAGATTCTGGTCATACATAAAGCACACCAGTGGCAAGATGAGATAAATATCTTAACTGCGCCATAACAGCGGTGAAGTGATTGATGACAGTGGCACTAAAGCGGAGTTGTTAAACAAGGGTTTCTGAAACCCCCCTTCACCAAAGACGACGAAGTAAATATTCCTAAATTCCAATCAAGACCAACTGCCAAGATGAGAAACATAGTAGATATCCTCGGTGTAACAAAGCAGCTTAAATTACTTAATAAAGGCAAAGCCTCCGGTCCAGATTGTATACCAGTCAGGTTCCTTTCAGAGTATGCTGATACAATAGCTCCATATTTAGCAATTATATACAGCCACTCGCTCACAGAATAATCCGCACGTAAAGACTGGAAGATTGCTCAAGTAAAACCAATACCGAAAAGGGAAGTAGGAGTAATCCGCTGAATTACAGGTCCATATCACTAACATCGATTTGCAGTAGGGTTTTGGAATATATACTGTGTTCGAACGCTACGAAGTACCTCGAAGAAAACGATTTATTGACACATAGTCAGCACGGATACAGAAAATATCGTTCTTGTGAAACACAACTAGCTCTTTATGCTCGTGACGGGGGGTGTCAATTTCATTACATATTTTTAGATTTCCAGTAGGCTTTCGACACCGTTCCTCACAAGCAGTCTTCTAACCAGACTGCGTGTCTATGGAATATCGCCTCAGTTGTGCGACAGACGTGATTTTCTGCCAGGAAGGTCACAGTTTGTAGTAATAGAAGGAAAGTCATCGAGTAAAACAAAGTAATATCCGGCTTTCCCCAAGGAAGTGTTATAGGCTCTCTATTGTTCCTGATCCAGACTAACGACATAAGAGACAATCTGAGTAGCCGTCTTGGATTGTGTGCAGATGATGCTGTCATTTACCGTCTTGTAAAGCCATAAGATGACCAAAACGAATTGCAAGATGATTTAGATAACATATCTTTACGGCGCGAAAAGTGGCAATTGACCCTGAATAAAGAAAAGTGTGAAGTTATTCACTCCAGTACGAAAAGAAATCCGCTAATTTTGATTACGCGATAAGTCACACAAACCTGAAGGCTGTAAATTTAATTAAATACTTAGGGATTACAATTACAAGTAATCTAAATTGGAACGATCACACAGATAATGTTGTAGGTAGAGCAAACCAAAGACTGCGTTTCATTGGCAGAACACTTAAAAGGTGCAACAGGTCTACTAAAGACTGCTTACACCACGCTTGTTTGTCCCTATTCTGGAGTATTGCTGTGCGGTGTGGGGTCCACATCAGGTGGAGCTGACGAATGACATCGAAAAAGTTCAAAGAAGGGCAGCTCATTTTTTATTATCGTGAAATAGGGGAGATAGTGTCACAGACATGATACGTGAATTGGAGTGGCAATCAGTAAAAAAAAGGCGTTTTTCTTTGCGATGGGATCTGCTCATGAAATTTCAATCACCAGTCTTCTCCTCCGAAACATTCTGTTGGCGCCCACCTACTTAGGGAGAAATGATCATCACGATAAAATAAATCAGGGATCGCACAGAACAATTTAAGTGCTCGTTTCCTCCGCGCGCCGTTCGAGAGTGGAACAGTAGACAGACAACTTGAAGGTGGTTTATTGAACCCTCTGCCAGGCACTTTATTGTAAATAGCAGAGTAATCACGTAGATGTCGACGCATTTCCTCACTCAGATAATTGAGCTCCCTTAGGCGCGCGACATCCTTAACTTAATCCTTCAGCCTGTGCGATTTACTATAGCGACGAAACATGGAGATATTTTACCATCCTCGGGAGTCTGTTCGAAGAGTGTGTTAAAGCAGGAGAGAAAACGAGAGAAAGAAAAAGGCAATTGAAGAAGAAGATCTCTCTTACGAAGATTATTTCCGAATTGAAATTTCCCTTCAGACATCCTAAATCAGTTGCGGATGGACGAAGAGTTCTCTACGTCTCTATCACGAAAATAGTGAATCCAGGTACATATTTCTCTTTTCGTAATTTTTTCAAGTAAAATAAAACGATATGCTAAATCTGATAATATAATTTCATTCCTCACACTTTTATCTTTAAAAAGCTTTTGTGTCCATGCTCGGTGTAACAGCTGCACCATGTCAAACGTCCCCTTGCAGCCGTAACAGTGGTTACTGGCGGTAATTCCCGAATCTCTGCTACTGGACCTGTTATAAAATTATTTTATAAAAGTCATTTTGAGTATATTTTCTATCAGCATACGTAGGGTAACTGAAAAAATTAAGTTCTAATAAAATGCCGACGTGGTGAAATGCCATTATCTTCGTTCACAAAATAGAGATAAAAGCGTCCGCCGGAAACTGACTTTTGAAGATAGCACGAAAGGGCTACGTACGCTGTTAGAGAATTCAATTTTGAATGTAGTCATCAAATTCCGATCAAAATCGTATGTACCGTTCTCAAGTTATGTTTCAATCAATATGAAAAGACTATTTCGAAAAAAAAAGACATTTAAAAGAAGTCCTGACAGTTAAGCTTAGCGAACTCTGCAAAATGCAGCAATCCTTCCAGATCCGAAAGGAGGTCCTCCACCTTCTTCGTAGCCATCGTTGTCCTGTGGGCCTCTTTGACTGCTTCTGATTCGCTGCACTGCTCACTCGATGTGTCTTCCGCTAGCTTTTGTGCAGAACTTGTAACAGACTGCTCCAATCTCACGTTCAGGCACGTTCATAATTTCCACAACGCCTATAAAGTTGAAATTACATATAGACTATTTTCCCCCGCTGTGAATGGCTTTCAGAGACACTTTGTCACAATTCGGCTGGTATCTCGATAACAGAGTTTCTGGCGAACTTGGGATGAAGACTACATTAAAGCAGAGAATATTTTAAGCAAAAAATAGATTTTTGAAATTTTCAAAGATGACTACCCCTTAAGTATGACCAAAAGGAACAGTAGAACGAGCCAAGATAAAACAAGGCACTAACATACTTGGTCAGTTTAAAATGTCGCAGCTTCACCTGGTATGTGAGCAGACGCTGCTGAGTTCAGTGAGGCCAGCAGCGTACCTGCTTTAAGAAAATTAAAATCTTATCCTTCGTAGCCTTTAAACTGAATTCATGAAGCCGAAAAATACTGTGTGGGGCAGTGGAATGTCGCGCTTCATCCCAACCGGGATTTTATTCCATTATGTCAAACAGTGTACACTTATTAGATACCCGCTGACAGATTCATGAATAAGCTTCGCAGGAACAGAGGAATAAACTAGCGTGCAGTACTTCAGTTCCGACTGCCACACCGAGCGAGGTGGCGCAGTGGTTAGCACACTGGACTCGCATTCGGGAGGACGACGGTTCAATCCCGTCTCCGGCCATCCTGATTTAGGTTTTCCGTGATTTCCCTAAATCGTTTCAGGCAAATGCCGGGATGGTTCCTTTGAAAGGGCACGGCCGATTTCCTTCCCAATCCTTCCCTAACCCGAGCTTGCGCTCCGTCTCTAATGACCTCGTTGTCGACGGGACGTTAAACACTAACCACCACCACCACCACCACCACCGACTGCCACAGCTATTACCTGAGACTGTTCGCTGTTCGTCAGGAAGACGGCGATATGTTACTGATGCACTGCGTACGCAGGCAGTGTAAGCCACTTAAGGAAGCTGTCACATTCCTGTGTACTTCGTCGTCAAAATTACCCATTGTGAAGAGTCGTTATCGACCGCAGTAAAATAATTCACGACCCCAACAGGTTTCCGAAATTGTGCATTGCTGTTTGTCGTAATAATGCCTCAGCCCCGTTATTCGCCACAGCCCCATGTGACTTTTTTCTATTCCTAAAAATAAAGAATTCGTAAAGGATTGACATTTAATACGCATCGCGGAGAGAGCCTGAAGGTAAGCGAAAGACAGTTCCAGAAGTGTTCATAGGATTGGAAAAAGCGCTGGCATATGTGTACAGTGTCTAACGAGGATTACTATGTTGGAGACAGCATTGATGTAGACGAATAAATTAAATTCTTTCGAAAAAATAAAATAAAATTCCCGTTATTTAACACTCATCGGATAGGTATGTTGTGCGTTTTTGATCAGACATCTCCACGTGGACATCACCTCGCACGCCGTCAATCGCAGCTGGTTTCACGCTGTTTGTCAGTACGTGACGTCTGTGTTTCTGTACAAAAGGACAGACGGGCCAGCCTGCAGCAGTTGTGTGCCGAGGGTTATCAGCGGCCCCATCGCCGGGGAGTGCTCCCGATATAAACCAGAGCCCCTCTAACAGGGCTGCCTTCATGCGCTGCGCGACTGCCTCTGCTGAGGCTAAATGCGTCCCATAGCAGCCAGTGGGGGCAAAGTGATCGGCCGTTGCGTCAATCTTCCACGCCGCCTGGTTTGAAGCCCGAAAATAGGCAACCGCCTGGGGAAACACTCTGTGATCAGTTTTCTCCCACCCCGTCGCTTCTTCCATACAGGGTGAACATTAACAGGCAGCCAGCACGAACAGATACCTGATTAGAAAGGGAGGAAAGAAGTCCTGTGAGCATGTGTCCCGAAATGGGTGGTGTGCTTGCAACGACAACAATCGTCTCAGAACACAGTACAGAGCTGCATCGCACCCACTCCTCAACAGACATTCCAACGGTCTCCGTGGGACGCCCCTAAATTGGTGGGGAAGGGCGGCGGACTTTAATTCATTATAAACTGCTCCGCATGTGCGGACAGCCTTCGCGCCCATCCATGGTATTTGCATGCTGACTTTTCGTCAGGGCGCTGATGACCATGATGTCGAGTGCAGCCTCAACCCAAATAATAATAATAATAATAATAATAATAATAATAATAATAATAATAATAATAATAATAATAGTCGTCCATTGGGATGCAATGCAGACGTTCACACGTCGCGTCATGGATTGTCGCACACTCTCGCACTTTCCGGCTTCTCTTCGAATAGTGCCACAGGCACCGTGAACTCGCAGTTGAAGGGTCGGCAGATCGGGAACTCGTTCAGCATACACAACGCTTCTCAGAAGCTCCCAGAGGTAAAAATCGGAGGGGGGCTTTAAGTCCAGTGATCCAGCAGGTCATGCTACAGGGCCTCCGCGTCCTATCCGACGTCCGGGGAAGACGCTGTTAAATGCTGGCGAAAAGTAATGCGGAAGTGGAGTGGTGTTTCGTCAGGCAGAAACGACGTAACCTCTCGTCCTGCCAAAGGCGCATCCTCAAGCAGCCCAGAAGCAGTACGCCGCAGTAAGTCCAAGTACGTTACTCCGTCTACGTCTTGTGGAATAGCTAGTCAAAGTACGTGGTCGCCAAAAATCCCTGCCCACACATTGATGCTGATAAGACGCCTCAACCATTCCCCGAGGATTGACTGTAGCACACAGATGATGATTATGCAGATTGATGAAGACAGTTCTGGTAAAGGTTGCTTCGTCGGTAAAGAGGACTGATGATAGAAGTCTCGTAATTTTAATGGTCTAATTCAAAAACAATCGGCAAAATCCTTCCTGTAGAGGAAAATCCACTGCTGATAATCCTTGTACTCGTTGCAGGTGAAAGGGATAGTATATGATTCTGTTAAAAAGCCTACCAGCATCAATATCTACGTTAGTATCACCGCCAGAAACACTATACAAACAAAAAACTACGTGCCTCTCGACGCTACAACATTTGCTGAAAACTGCGTTTCTATACGTTCACGAAATAAGCTTGCTGTAGGAGGGGTCCGCTGTCAGAGGGTGTTGGGCTGATGTTCGCTTATAACTGTCGACTCGGTCGTTTATGGACCAGGTTACTTCATCTCCAATAGATACGGTTACCCTTCACCGTCATCCCTGAAAATTTGTAACTTCACGGAGTCACGCTATATAATGAAATGTACTCGAAGTACATCAGGCGAAACTTAGTAAATTATATTATGAAATGAGACAGGAAAATTACAAGATGCGTTTTGCTATTTAGACTGCGAAACAACTGATGGCCGAAGTAAAGACCATATAAAATGAAAACTGTTTCTAAAAAAGAGAAATTTAACATGAAATGGTAAATTTGTGTGTGTTACGAAGTTTCTTCTAAACGTATCTGTATGGAGTGCAGCCTTGTGCAGAATCGGAACGTGGACTATAGCAGTTCAAACGGGAAGAAAATACAAGGATTCGAGAGTTTCCGCAGATGAATGATGATTATTGGGGCAGATCGAGCAACTAATGAACGTGTACTGAATTGAGGAAAAAATGGAATATGACACAAATTGGCATCAAGGAATCGTAAACTTGGTAATTGGCGGAAGTGTGGAGAGTCAAAATTGTAGAGGTACCTAGGTATGGTACAGTAAACAGTTTCATATGGGTGTCAGCTGCATTAGTTGAGAATAGATGAAGAGACCTGCACAGAATAAATTGGCTTTGCGAGCTGCATGAAATCATTCTCTGGACTGATACCCGTAGCCTCCTGCCTCTCTGTATGGTAATATGTTGCCTTGTCGTGTGTACCTGTGCCCATTAGATCTACAGAAAAAAACATTACGCCATTTCTTCTTCTTTCCCGTAGATCTGTATTAAGGCAAATACCAACTTTAGTCTCTCAACGTTCCTTGTCCTCTGTCTCATCCTTAATCAGCTGATAAATTCAATTTGTTATTATCAGTCAATATTCCAATCCTTTTTCCTATCCCCGTTTTCGTTGCAATTTTTCCTTCGATGACTCTTCGTTGCAGCCAATTTCTTCGCAATGTGTCTCGACCTAAATATTCTATCATTTTCGTTTGCTTCCTTTCCTCTCCTATTCTTAATATTATAAGGAGTGATCAAAAAGTTTCCGTTAGAAGGAAGTACAGTCCAAACTCAGTTTGCCAGTCGGACAGAATCTCCGTGAGCACTGAGGCAATCATTCCACCGACGCACCAGGTTGAATATACCAGTTTGGTAGAACGCCGTGTCCTGCTGCTTGAAGTAGTCCCAAACTGGCTGCACACCCTCGTCAGACATGGATCGTCGACCCTTCAAGACCTTCTTTTAAAGGAGTGAAGGCGTGGTGATAGCACGGGTAGAGATACACGGAGTACAGGGCGGGTGCTAGAGTGTTTCCCAATGAGTAGGCCGGCTTCCCACATCGACCGGCGTCAAATCCCGACCAGAACGGAACTTAATGCACCCTTCCACAACGGTGGATTTCGACAGGCGTGCTGCCCTATATAAATTCTTCATTCTCTGATGGATGTCGACCGGTGCTTTTCCTTCAGTAGCGAAGAAAAAAACAGAATGTTGGTTCTGTTTGGACGCAGTTGGTACTTGCATCGCCATAGTTAATGTTTCCGCATTTACCGCACGCTAACCGTAAAGACACAAAACACTCGCTAATCCCGTGCCTACATGTCAACGCTTATATAACTGCATCGGAGTCGCGCCGAGTTTTATATACACTCTAGCAACGCCCTCAAACGCTAACTTTTGGTCGCCCCTTACACTCCTTCATTCCTCAGTCCATTTAACTTTAAACATTCCTCTCTAAAACTGCTGTTCAAAATTATCCAAGTATTTTTCCTCTCTGTTTTTGGCTGTCTAACTGTGTCACTCAAGACAAAACACTTTATAAAACTCTTTCTTAGTGCTATCAGAATTCTTCGTGCTGTCAATAAACATTTCACCTTTTCAACTACTTTTTCTTCGCATAGCTTATATTTTCTAACACCAAACGTCCAAACTACCAAATACCTTACTTGCTGCGAGGCCTTTCCTTCTAATAACATTTGGACCCAACCTTCACGTTCGTTGATACTCATCATTTTGAGCTTTACGACATACATCCTAATTCTGTACAATTTTATGACCCCGTGCAACATAACTCGTTATTACTCCTCCAATTCTGCCAGCACTGCTGAATCATTTATGGTGGTCCTAAGACAGTAGACGCTTCTATACCACTTTCACCAACGGTTATTGCTTTTAGCAACTAGGCCAAAGATCGAAGAGGTGATAGAAAGCCCGCCTTCAGCCCAGATCAAAATCAGCGGGAGAACTTCGCTTCTACTGATCCCGGCAGAGAACACTGCCAAGGCCTCAGGCTGTTCACGCACAAGACACCAGTCACCACATTACCAAGCCGGTGTTAAACCGTCAAACTGCTTGCAGCTGGCATTCGGCAAAGCCCATATCGGCGGTGCGAATGACCTAAATAGATAAGCATTTGCGAACAGCATCCTGTGGCAGCGTGGCCGCAAGGACAGCTCTGTTAGAGCACTCAGCACTGCCGCAGTTTGGCCGGTTCCAACATGAGGCTGTCGTTAGCCAGATTTGTGACGGCCACATGATGTGAAAACAGTTGCGCTGTGAAGTGAATCAGTGGGCAAATATCCGTAATACGGCAGAAACATATTCTGTCAAAAGTGTGCACCAGAGCCTATTCGTACCGAGGACGATGCCGCAGGATAGTTGGTCTGTGAAAGAACTGGATTCGCACCCGCACCCCATCCTGATTTTGTTTCCCCATGTTTTCTCAAGTCTCTGAAGCCTATTCCTTCATCAAACCAAGCTACTGCTCCTTCGTAAGGACTTCACACGTACAGATATTTCAAATTTACAAAGAAAAATAACTACTTTGTAGCAGTGTAATTGGAACAAACTACACTTGATTGGTCTTAGCCTCATTAAGTAGTCGTCTGTAAGGAAGACTTCTTAGATTGGTGACGGCGCTTAGTATCTTCATTTCGCGGGATGCGCGTCGACGCTGCTGTCGCGATTCCTAGAATACGAAGACATTTAACTATGAGACAGCCGGAGATCTGCCGTGACCCCTTTGAAAACAAGAGACAGCAGAGTCGTAAAAGTAAATTACTTCGTGGACGCGGCCTAAAATTTTTTTTGGTCACTGTGTCAGTGGTGCAGTAGCGGCGTCGTCTGTACCTGTTCTGCAGAGCAGTTCGAGATTACACATACAAGACAGAAATGCAATCTTTTAATTTCAAAAGCCATGTACTGAAAACTCGCAATCGTGCTGACAGTGCGTTACTTATTTTCCCCCTCCTCCCGAGAAGGCACTCGAATATTACACCCCATGAGGTCTGTCACACGAGTCCCCTATTGCGCCAGCTCCAAGACAGATCTATCAAATTAGTCAACATACATGCCCTTCAGGATAGTAACGTGGGCATTCTCGTTGCCCATTTCCATTTCCTGCTCGCATCTCTTCTAGAAGATGCTGCTTTCATTAATGTTTTCTGTCACGGATGTTCGAAACACCGGCTGCCAAACGGAAAATTGCTAACATTAATCTGTTCTAAAATTATTAAATGTGTTTTATGCTCACGTATTTTAATATTTCTGCAGAGCGAAAATCTTCTCCATAAAAATCAGCATGGATTTCGCAGACCGAGATCTTGCGAAACTCTTCTCGCTGTGTTCCTCCGTGAGATCCACGGCTATACAGACTAGACGCTCGGCCTGACGCCATGTTGCTTGACTTCCAGGAAGGTATTTGGCACCGCCGCGCACTGCCGTCCAGTGAGAAATACCAGTTCACCGAGTACCGGGACAGATTTGCGATGGATCCAAAAATTTTTTGCAGACAGAACTCAACACGTCGCTCCAAATGGAACAAAATTGGCAGACGTAATTCCAGGAGTACCCCAAGGGAGTGTGATAGGGCCATTACTTTTTGCAATGCATATAAATGATCTAGCAGAAAGCGTCGGAAGCTCTTAGACTGGTCGCAGATGATGCCATTATCTATAAGGAGGTAGCAGCTCTAGATTTCCAGTGTCGATTTCCAGAACGACCTGCAGGCTCAGGCAGTCCACACTGAATTTCAGAAAATATAACTCATTACACTCTCCATTTATGTGGCCAGATTGTCCGTAGTTGATTTACAGTTCCTGAGGGTGTTTTCGTTCTATCGTTGCAACTGCAAGAAAACGCGTGGCTTTTTTTCTTTTACCAGATCCGTTTCGCTTTGAGGTTGAGGTAAAGCGTAATCAGTGGTCTGTAATGAAAGATATTTACAATTTCATTTGTTTTTAAGATCGAAAAGCGGTTCGTTAACATGTTGCTTTTTACATAACACACTACGCATACAAAGGAAAAGAAATCCACTGCTGTAAAACTACACTGTTGGTGGAAAATTGCTGGAAACACTATCTGCCATGAAATATGTAGGATTAATCACCCGGAGCGGCCTGAAGTGGAACGACCACATAAAACGGAGGAAAAGCAGATACCACTGAGATCCATAAGCAGAATCTTAAGGAAATGTGACTCATACAATAAAGGAGTGGGGTAGAAAGCACTTGTTGGTCCGATTCTTGAGTGCTACTCATCACTATGGGACCCTTACCAGGTGGCGCTGATAGAAGATATAAAGAAGTGCAGACGGAGAGCAGTGCATTTTGTGACAGGGTAGTTCAGTCAGACACAAGAGCGTTACAGAGGTGCTCGGCAAAATCCAGTGGCAGGCGCTGCAAGGGAGGCGTTGTGAGTCACGGAGAGTTTTGTGCTGAAGTTCCGAAGGACTACATCCCGGGAAGAGTCGGACAGTATGCAAATTCCACCCACATACATTTCGCGAAATAACTAAAACGAGAAAATTCGAGGAATTAAAAGCTAACATAGATGCTTACCGACAATCACTCTTACCAACCCTTCCTCTTGACTATACTGTGCTGTTTGTGTCGTTCCTCCATTGATTTTTGCCATCACTGTTTGGTGCCTGCGCCGCATTCCCCTCCCCCCCCCCCTCTCTCCCCCCGCCGAATCAACCAGAGAACTAATCATTCTTCTCACGCACCATTCGCCAATGGTACAGGGAAGGAGGGCATCTGATAGTGACACAGTAGTATTCTCCGTCACACACGGGTGGCTTGCGCAGTGATAATCATGATGATGATGATGATCATGATCATGATGATGATGATCATGATCATGATGATGATGATCATGATGATCATGATTATGATGATCATGATCATGATGATGATGATCATGATGATAATGATGATCATGATGATGATGATGATGATCCCTCTTTAAGCTCTCCACCTAGGGTCCATCCACAACTCATTTAGGGTGATTTAAGAAAGACTGATCAGTTCCAGGCTGAGAAAAAAAACTCCTCCTGCCTATAGTCAGATAGTGATCCATACAACACCGAAAAGTGCTAGCATACATCGGCGGCTAGGGAACGATATGTTACTTGTTATGGAATGAAGGGCAACGGCTTTGCCGCAGTGGATACACCGGTTCCCGTGAGATCACCGAAGTTAAGCGCTGTCGGGCGTGGTCGGCACTTGGATGGGTGATCTTCCAGGCCCCCATGCGCTGTTGCCATTTTTCGGGGTGCACTCAGCCTCGTGATGCCAACTAAGGAGCTACTCGACCGAATAGTAGCGGCTTCGGTCAAGAATGCCATCTTACGACCGGGAGAGCGGTGTGCTGACACTACGCCCCTCCTATCCGCATCCTCCACCGAGGATGACACGGCGGTCGGATGGTCCCGGTAGGCTACTCGTGGCCTGACGACAGACTGCTTATGGAATGAAGCCTTATGGGCCATTAGGTAACGTACAACGTGAAACGTCTCCTTAGAAAAATTAGTGAATTATTGTGCTGATAAAACCCTTACGTTATTTGATTTTCAAACAGCTGAGCAGAACTGAACGTACTCAGACATTTCGCTCTTTACCTATTCCGATCAACACTAAACTGACACACAATATTTTTAGCGCAACGCAATCTGTGTTTCAAAAATCCCTGCAAAAGAACGGTCCTGACTAACAATAACCTATACCTTTCACGAGTCACTTACCTCACAAAAATCTTCGTTACTCAAACTACTGCAATACAGCGTGCGCCAATACTGCCAGCTACATGAAAGATTCTAACTACTTAAGTCACTAACTACTGGTAGGCATAGTTCGCAAATGAAAGATTTTGATAGAGAACAATGTATTTACCTTAATAGTATTCAAAAGTCATAATATATATCAGTTCATGACATCCAGTCTTACAAATTTACTGACTCTGATGGACACACGTCCAGATCGTCCGCTCTCAACTCCGCCATCTCTCTCCCCACATCAGCCGGCCGGTGTGGCCGTGCGGTTAAAGGCGCTTCAGCCTGGAACCGCGTGACCGCTCCGGTCGCAGGTTCGAATCCTGCCTCGGGCATGGATGTGTGTGATGTCCTTAGGTTAGTTAGGTTTAATTAGTTCTAAGTTCTAGGCGACTGATGACCTCAGAAGTTAAGTCGCATAGTGCTCAGAGCCATTTGAACCATCTCTCCCCACATCCACCACTGCTGGCGGCTCACCTCCAACTGCGCAACGCTACGCGCTGTTAACAGCCAACTGCCCAACGCTACATTAGCAAATTCGAACAATGCAAACCAGCCACAGACTGCACACAGCACAGCCAGTGATTTTCATACAGAGCGCTACGTGGCGTTAACAATATAAAAACCTAAACAGCCTACTTACAAACGTTATAATGAAAACGAGAAGAACGTTATTTTATTAACTTCAAATATAGTCTCTCTTTGTACACGAGTATTTGGCATAAGAAATTATTATTTCCGCACATAATGGTGAAACGTTACAGTGACAGTATAGGACATGGTTTTCACCACTTCAAATTTAAACTTTCCCTTTCTGTTGGAGTTTCTATGATAGCTGTGAACCGAAATTTGCTGTTGCTTAGCAGCAGTTGGCCGAGATAATGCGCATTCGACAAGTAAAAGATTTGTCGATAAGTGGCTCAGAGCTGGCATCAAATTTACAGAGTACGTGCACAGAGCGTAGAATGGTTCACGCAGGCTGTCCATCTAGTCGGCTGTGAGTAATTCGCATTCCCGAAAGGCGGCGGGTGCCAGAAGCGGCGAGTCACGACACAGCTATGCGTTATGTGGGCAGTCGCTGAGAGAGAACGCATGTCCCGATCTCACAAGTAAACCCACTTCCGGCCATTTTTACCAGTATGCGTAGGTATTTGCTGGCTCTTTCGTGGAGAGCAAATTGCCGACATTAACGATACACTCCTGTAATCTATGCCACAAACGGAGAATCCCCTCTGGGAGGTAGCAAATTCATGCTAATTGTTTTCTTAACGGGAACGGAGCATACGTCATATTGTGTTGAAGTTATTGAAGTCCGTACCTAATCAAGATTTTAGTACGACGTATTTTGACGTCAGTGTATCTTAATGTAAAGGCAGCAACAGATGACTAACTTTTTCGATTACATTGTTTTCAGCTGCAGCATTTCATCCGTTACTGCTCTGCAAAAGAATTTTTTAATATTCAGCGCGGTTTTTTCTTTCGATAGTAATAACGTGCTAGTGAGCCTGCATTTATTTAGATATAAGATAAAACTGTAGTGTACTGTTAAATATGTTCCATTGGACTCTGGCCTGTATGGTTTTCCAGGACAGTGTGTAAGCTGTTGTAGCGCAAACAGAACACATTCTAAATAAATCGCTGTCGCACACAAACAATTCATAATATTCTTCATGTGAGTCTGAGTTTCATACGTATGCTCATAACACCCTATATTTTTGTTTGCAATGCAAAGGTATCGTTCATTTCCTATTGAGGAAAGATGTAAACTAAGCAAACAAAATATGTGGGAGGTGGAATATACAGTATTAGTAGCAGACAAATTCGTTTACTGTAGAAATAAACGTTCTATTTCAGGAATGTAGAATAAGCTGCTTCCGGAAGGGCCTTTTTTTCCAAGTGGCAGCGGAAATTTTAACGACATACCATAATGCTGTCGGCTTGCAATGAGGTTGTATTAATTGAATCCATGGAAGAGCCTAGCGTTTGAACACGGGATCACTTAATCGGCGCCAGGTGAGATGCACTGGCATTGGACAAAAATATGAAAACAGCGTCAGAAATCTTTGGTTTTGATCATAGATGCAGATGCTACCCAAGCCTCCAAGCCTGCATTTTGCACTGGGCTACCTGACCACCAACGGCAGCTGTGTAATCTCCTCAATACGTTGGAAGTGTTCTGTGTAGTTGTGAACGCATTGTGTCTGAGATAAGTGAATTCGAGCGTGGACAAATTTTCGGTGCTCTTATGCCGCGTGTTTCCACAACCGAGATAGACCAAGTGTTTGGTGTCGAGAAGCTCTTCACCGGATTTATACGGCATACCATACAGGGAAAGCTGAAAAACATTATGCACTAAGTCACAACGTTGATGAAAGTGTGTGCTGAGTGAGTGTAACAAACGGTCATTGAAGAGATGTCGCAAAATAAAAGGATGACAGGTGCAAAACTTGTTGCGGAACTGAATGTTGCACTCGCCAACCCTGTCAGCAGCAAAACAACACGACGAGAGCTCCACAAGCAGGGAAATGCGAGGTGAGCTGGAATTCCAGTCTCACTCCAGAGCAATGCAGATTGGACGTAAAGAGAAAATGGGGTGCCGAAACCACAAAGCCTGGGCAGTGAAGCAATGGAATAATACCATTTGGTCGGATGAGCCCTGTTTCACACTGCTCTTACCTTCTAGCCGAGATAACGTCCCAAGAGTGGAACATGGCGGGGGTTCTGTGATGATTTGGGCAGGTATATTGTGGTATTCAATAGGCCCATTGGTACTCTCCAAGATCGACTTACTGTCGAGGATTATGTGATTATTTTGCTGATAAACCCCATCGCATGGTACAATGTTTTTTCCCAAACGATGATGCAAAGACGACAGAGCCCCTGAGCGCACAACTTGCCACTATTGTGCAGGCAGAATGCCATAAGATTTCCTTGAAAACGATACAGGGATCTGTTTATCCATTCTGAGACGAATGGAAGCTATTTTAAATTCCAGTGGTTTTCCAGTAACGTATAAAAGCTTGTAAGTGGGAAGAGGCAATGTGCTGCTGGAGCTTTTCCGGAAGGTACTCTCCCATAAACCTCGTCTCGATGTACAGCGCCTCTTTTGTAGCGTCTGCAATTGGACTTTTGTAGAGCATCTCTGTAACGCTCTCGTGCCAACTTAACTATCCGGTAAGCGAATGCGTCTCTTCTTGTTGGATCTTTTCTCCTTTGGATTAACGGAATCTGTTAAGAATTCCAGACTGGCGAGCAATATTCAAGATTGATGGCGAGTCATTTATAAGGCACTTGTTCCCCTGGATGAATTAAATTCTACCCGCTACGGTCGCAGGTTCGAATCCTGCTTCAGGCATGGATGTGTGTGACGTCCTTAGGTTAGTTAGGTTTAAGTAGTTCTAACAAGGGAACCTCCCCATCGCACCCCCGTCAGATTTAGTTATAAGTTGGCACAGTGAATAGGCCTTGAAAAACTGAACACACATCAATCGAGAGAACAGGAAGAAGTTGTGTGGAACTATGAAAAAAATAAGCAAAATATACAAACTGAGTAGTCCATGGGGAAGATAGGCAACATCAAGGAGAGCATGCGCGCAGGAGTGCCGTGGTCCCGTGGTTAGCGTGAGCAGCTGCGGAACGAGAGGTCCTTGGTTCAAGTCAAGCCGGCACGGTAGCTCAGCGTGTTCGGTCAGAGGGTTAGCAGCCCTCTGTAATAAAAAAAAACTGAGCTAATCGATCAACAACGAACCTAAACGGCTGTCTTACGACGACCACCCCGAGCAGATGCAACGAACAAAAGCGAACAAAATGAGATTAAAAAAAAAAAAAAGTCTCCCCTCGAGTAAAAATTTTAATATTTTATTTTCAGTTTATGTGACAAACTCTTATGTTTTCATCACTTCTTTGGGAGTGATTATCTCATCAACAAGAAAACCTAAATCGGGCAAGGTAGAAGAATCTTTTTACCCATTCGCCAAGTGTACAAGTTAGGTCGATCAACAACATATTCCTGTCATGTGACGCACATGCCGTCACCAGTGTCGTATAGAATATATCAGACGTGTTTTCCTGTGGAGGAATAGGTTGACCTATGACCTTGCGATCAAATGTTTTCGGTTTCCATTGGAGAGGCACGTCCTTTCGTCTACTAATCGCACGGTTTTGCGGTGCGGTCGCAAAACACTTACAGTGAACAGAGACGTCAATGAACGAACGGACAGATCATAACTTTGCGAATATAAAGAAAGTAAACTTTTCACTCGAGGGAAGACTTGAACCAAGGACCTCTCGTTCCGCAGCTGCTCACGCTAACCACGGGACCACGGCGCTCCTGCTAACTATCGTGGATGTTGCCTGTCTTGCACATGGACTACTCAGTTTGTATATTTTGCTTATTTTTTCATAGTTTCACACAACTTCTTCCTGTTTTCTCGATTGATTTGTGTTCAGTTTTTCAAGGCCTATCCACTGTGCCAACTTATAACTAAATCTGAGGGGGGTGCGATGGGGAGGTTCGTTTGTAAGTTCTAGAGGACTGATGACCTCGTCCCATAGTGGTCAGAGCCATTTGAACCAACCTCGGCAACGTGTGCACCCGTAAACGCCCCACCGTGTATTCCTAATGTATCCTCATGTAATTAACATAATCTTGGAGCCAAAAAAAATAAATAAATAGATAAATAAATTCGTGGCCTTCGATTTACTTATTACGAAGAGGTGCACGGCTGGGTGCAATCATGGTTTCATATGCAACCGGAAACATTTTTTCGTAAGGACATTGACCGTCCTGTGTCAATGGGATAGTGTATTAATGTCACGGCGATTGTTTTCGAAATAATAAACAGTTGACTTACTTTCCCCATTCGTCTCGTTTTCATTTGACTGCCTTCTATAGTTTCTCTGTAAAGTTTCCTGGGCTGTGAGAATGTGGTAGTAATTGCCGAGTCTGCGATAACTCTCGCTCCGTGTGTGTCTGTGTGTGTGTGTGTGTGTGTGTGTGTGTGTGTGTGTGTGTGTGTCAAGGAGCAGAAACTCATTGGGTAAGCTTGCATTATGCAAGCGCGCTTCAGAGAAGTGTGGCGTGTAAACAGCGAGGCTGCCGCGTAGTCGGTTATCTGGTGCGGAGGCGTGTGCGGTAAACACGCGTATCGAGTGACGCGTCGTAATGAGTCGCCTCTTCGCGTGACGAGATGTGGTGTGTTGTGCTGTGGTGTGGTGTGGTGTGGTGTGGCACCGCGACCCCACGTAAGGAGCGGCGGGGCCACGTAAGCGGAGGCGTCCGCTTCTCAGCGCCTGTGCGCGTTTCTTCCGCACTTGTTTGTTTCTCATCAGGTTGCATTTCAGTGTTGCCGGCAACACACAGCTGCGCGCGAGAAGAGCAAATGAGACACTTGTTTACACGCATACCACACACACATTGCCGACAATTCGCCACTGTTGCGTCTCCTTTGTAGGCTTAAACGCTGGTCCGGCTCACTGATTATTCTGTATACACGCTTCGTTATTTCGGCTGATGGTCCACGCGCCATCTGGCGCTGTCCCCTCTGATAACGCCTCACACCGAACTCTGGCAACTTCTACGTGCTCAGCTCACCGACCCCGCAGCTCGTGTGCTCCCTGCCGCCGTTGGATAAGCAGCTGCAGCAGCAAGTCGTATACTCCTAGCTCACTCATTTCTTACATAGTTTAATTCTTAATTTCTTTGCGTGTTTTTGGTACTTGCATTGTTGGATCATAAATTTCGGGCGTATTATAGTATTTGAGAGTTGTAGCATCGCGTTTTAGTACCTGAATAGTGTAAATTCGCGTAGTCGTTTGTCTTTTGTTTTTGTTTTGAACGGCCAGTGTCGGTTGGTCACAGTCAGTGTGCTCCCTGCCGCCGTTGGATAAGCAGCTGCAGCAGCAAGTCGTATACTCCTAGCTCACTCATTTCTTACATAGTTTAATTCTTAATTTCTTTGCGTGTTTTTGGTACTTGCATTGTTGGATACATAAATTTCGGGCGTATTATAGTATTTGAGAGTTGTAGCATCGCGTTTTAGTACCTGAATAGTGTAAATTCGCGTAGTCGTTTGTCTTTTGTTTTTGTTTTGAACGGCCAGTGTCGGTTGGTCACAGTCAGTGTGCTCCCTGCCGCCGTTGGATAAGCAGCTGCAGCAGCAAGTCGTATACTCCTAGCTCACTCATTTCTTACATAGTTTAATTCTTAATTTCTTTGCGTGTTTTTGGTACTTGCATTGTTTGATACATAAATTTCGGGCGTATTATACTATTTGAGAGTTGTAGCATCGCGTTTTAGTACCTGAATAGTGTAAAATCGCGTAGTCTCCTTCCGCTGCCGAGCAGTGTGTCAGCAGTGCGTTAGTAGCAGCATTACTGCATTTACTAGGCAATCTTGTATTTTAATAACCGTTTAAATTTTGTCGATTTGTTTGCGCTCTCTGTAGATTAGTTCAGACGTTTTTAGCATGGATAGGGACTGCAACTGCTGTGTTCGGATGCAGGCTGGGTTGGCATCCCTTCGCTCCCAGCTTCAGGCAGTGTTGGCTTCGGTCACACAGCTTGAGGCTGTTGCCAATGGGCATCACTGTGGGGGTCCGGATGGGGGTTTGTCGGGGACGGCCAGCTCGTCCCACGCATCCCCCGATCGGACTAAGACTGTTGCCCGGGATACTGCCCGCATTGAGGCTGATCCCTCACCTGTGGTAGAGTGGGAGCTAGTCTCAAGGTGTGGCAGGGGGCGAAAGACATTCCGGAGGGCTGAACGGAAGGCCTCTCCAGTTTGTCTGACGAACCGGTTTCAGGTTCTGTCTCAGGCTGATACTGATCTTCGGCCTGACATGGCTGCTTGTCCTGTTCCAGAGGTTGCCCCTCAGTCTGCAAGATCCGGGCGGTCGCAGAGGGTGGGCTTACTGGTAGTTGCGAACTCCAACGTCAGGCGCGTAATGGGGCCCCTTAGGTAAATGGCAGCAAGAGAGGGGAAGAAAACCAATGTGCACGTGTGCATACCGGGGGGAGTCATTCCAGATGTGGAAAGGGTCCTTCCGGATGCCATGAAGGGTACAGGGTGCACCCATCTGCAGGTGGTCGCTCATGTCGGCACCAATGATGTGTGTCGCTATGGATCGGAGGAAATCCTCTCTGGCTTCCGACGGCTATCTGATTTGGTGAAGACTGCCAGTCTCGCTAGCGGGATGAAAGCAGAGCTCACCATCTGCAGCATCGTCGACAGGACTGACTGCGGACCTTTGGTACAGAGCCGAGTGGAGGGTCTGAATCAGAGGCTGAGACGGTTCTGCGACCATGTGGGCTGCAGATTCCTCGACTTGCGCCATAGGGTGGTGGGGTTTCGGGTTCCGCTGGATAGGTCAGGAGTCCACTACACGCAGCAAGCGGCTACACGGGTAGCAGGGGTTGTGTGGCGTGGACTGGGCGGTTTTTTAGGTTAGATGGCCTCGGGCAAGTACAGAAAGGGCAACAGCCTCAAAGGGTGCGGAGCAAAGTCAGGACATGCGGGGACCAAGCAGCAATCGGTATTGTAATTGTAAACTGTCGAAGCTGCGTTGGTAAAGTACCGGAACTTCAAGCGCTGATAGAAAGCACCGAAGCTGAAATCGTTATAGGTACAGAGAGCTGGCTTAAGCCAGAGATAAATTCTGCCGAAATTTTTACAGAGGTACAGACGGTGTTTAGGAAGGATAGATTGCATGCAACCGGTGGTGGAGTGTTTGTCGCTGTTAGTAGTAGTTTATCCTGTAGTGAAGTGGAAGTGGATAGTTCCTGTGAATTATTATGGGTGGAGGTTACACTCAACAACCGAGCTGGGTTAATAATTGGCTCCTTTTACCGACCTCCCGACTCAGCAGCATTAGTGGCAGAACAACTGAGAGAAAATTTGGAATACATTTCGCATAAATTTTCTCAGCATGTTATAGTCTTAGGTGATTTCAATTTACCAGATATAGACTGGGACACTCAGATGTTTAGGACGGGTGGTAGGGACAGAGCATCGAGTGACATTATACTGAGTGCACTATCCGAAAATTACCTCGAGCAATTAAACAGAGAACCGACTCGTGGAGATAACATCTTGGACCTACTGATAACAAACAGACCCGAACTTTTCGAGTCTGTAAGTGCAGAACAGGGAATCAGTGATCATAAGGCCGTTGTAGCATCCCTGAATATGGAAGTTAATAGGAATATAAAAAAAAGGGAGGAAGGTTTATCTGTTTAGCAAGAGTAATAGAAGGCAGATTTCAGACCACCTAACAGATCAAAACGAAAATTTCTGTTCCGACACTGACAATGTTGACTGTTTATGGAAAAAGTTCAAGGCAATCGTAAAATGCGTTTTAGACAGGTACGTGCCGAGTAAAACTGTGAGGGACGGGAAAAACCCACCGTGGTACAACAACAAAGTTAGGAAACTACTGCGAAAGCAAAGAGAGCTTCACTCCAAGTTTAAACGCAGCCAAAACCTCTCAGACAAACAGAAGCTAAGCGATGTCAAAGTTAGCGTAAGGAGGGCTATGCGAGAAGCGTTCAGTGAATTCGAAAGTAAAATTCTATGTACAGACTTGACAGAAAATCCTAGGAAGTTCTGGTCTTACGTTAAATCAGTAAGTGGCTCGAAACAGCATATCCAGACACTCCGGGATGATGATGGCATTGAAACAGAGGATGACACGCGTAAAGCTGAAATACTAAACACCTTTTTCCAAAGCTGTTTCACAGAGGAAGACCGCACTGCAGTTCCTTCTCTAAATCCTCGCACAAACGAAAAAATGGCTGACATCGAAATAAGTGTCCAAGGAATAGAAAAGCAACTGGAATCACTCAACAGAGGAAAGTCCACTGGACCTGACGGGATACCAATTCGATTCTACACAGAGTACGCGAAAGAACTTGCCCCCCTTCTAACAGCCGTGTACCGCAAGTCTCTAGAGGAACGGAGGGTTCCAAATGATTGGAAAAGAGCACAGGTAGTCCCAGTCTTCAAGAAGGGTCGTCGAGCAGATGCGCAAAACTATAGACCTATATCTCTGACGTCGATCTGTTGTAGAATTTTAGAACATGTTTTTTGCTCGAGTATCATGTCGTTTTTGGAAACCCAGAATCTACTATGTAGGAATCAACATGGATTCCGGAAACAGCGATCGTGTGAGACCCAACTCGCGTTATTTGTTCATGAGACCCAGAAAATATTAGATACAGGCTCCCAGGTAGATGCTATTTTTCTTGACTTCCGGAAGGCGTTCGATACAGTTCCGCACTGTCGCCTGATAAACAAAGTAAGAGCCTACGGGATATCAGACCAGCTGTGTGGCTGGATTGAAGATTTTTTAGCAAACAGAACACAACATGTTGTTATCAATGGAGAGACGTCTACAGACGTTAAGGTAACCTCTGGCGTGCCACAGGGGAGTGTTATGGGACCATTGCTTTTCACAATATATATAAATGACCTAGTAGATAGTGTCGGAAGTTCCATGCGGCTTTTCGCGGATGATGCTGTAGTATACAGAGAAGTTGCAGCATTAGAAAATTGTAGCGAAATGCAGGAAGATCTGCAGCGGATAGGCACTTGGTGCAGGGAGTGGCAACTGTCCCTTAACATAGACAAATGTAATGTATTGCGAATACATAGAAAGAAGGATCCTTTATTGTATGATTATATGATAGCGGAACAAACACTGGTAGCAGTTACTTCTGTAAAATATTTGGGAGTATGCGTGCGGAACGATTTGAAGTGGAATGATCATATAAAATTAATTGTTGGTAAGGCGGGTACCAGGTTGAGATTCATTGGGAGAGTGCTTTGAAAATGTAGTCCAGCAACAAAGGAGGTGGCTTACAAAACACTCGTTCGACCTATACTTGAGTATTGCTCATCAGTGTGGGATCCGTACCAGATCGGGTTGACGGAGGAGATAGAGAAGATCCAAATAAGAGCGGCGCGTTTCGTCACAGGGTTATTTGGTAACCGTGATAGCGTTACGGAGATGTTTAATACACTCAAGTGGCAGACTCTGCAAGAGAGGCGCTCTGCATCGCGGTGTAGCTTGCTCGCCAGGTTTCGAGAGGGTGCGTTTCTGGATGAGGTATCGAGTATATTGCTTCCCCCTACTTATACCTCCCGAGGAGATCACGAATGTAAAATTAGAGAGATTAGAGCGCGCACGGAGGCTTTCAGACAGTCGTTCTTCCCGCGAACCATACGCGACTGGAACAGGAAAGGGAGGTAACGACAGTGGCACGTAAAGTGCCCTCCGCCACACACCGTTGGGTGGCTTGCGGAGTATGAATGTAGATGTAGATGTAGATGTTTAGCAGAGATATCCCACGCATAGTTTTAGAAACTATTTCTGTTTCCTTTCTTGTAAATAGGTATTATTGCTGCTAATTTTTCGTCCTCTGGAATTTTCTTATTTGTTCGGCATCTGTTAATGTAGTTGATAAATCTGGTTTTCAGTGTGAGATATGCATATTCAATCAGCTCCGTGTTATTTCCATCGTGGCCCAGTGTTTTTCTATGTTTAATTTTACACGGTGCATCTTGTAATTCCCTCATTATCATCATAAATACCTTAATTGGTACTAAAGGAACGACAGTGTTTAAACGAGAGAAATTACATAACGAGCTTCAGTTCAAAGTTCTTTTAAGAAGAAGATACTTTTAAGTAGCTTTGTACGAAACACACTTCAAAAAGTGAAACCCGTTATTTTGACCGTTCTGGAATTATAAAATTTTGTTCTGGATGAATACTGATATAATCTTAGTTACCTTGTCAGTCTTCGGTACGGAATCACAGCTGACATTATTTAGCCGACAATAAGGTTGTTTCAATCTTCAAGTTACTCGCAATAATATGAAGGAAGAAAGAAAAATGCATTTTCCTCATCAATATAATTTGGTATGAGGTAAACATCGAAGTGAGCGATTGGTGGATCTTCTGACGTGACCTTTATTGCATCACAAAACACATCTGAGTCTTTCAAGTAAGTTAGAGAGAGAAGCAGTAATGAAGCCACTTCAGTTTTTCACACGTAGTTTAAAGTTTTATTGCATTTCTTACCGATTTTGTATCTCTTGTACTAAAGATTGATGACTGTGACTTCCTACGCACATAGATACACTAGGATCACTTGCTAGTCTAAAAACTTTGACATTAAATTTCTTCTTATTCGAACTCTCTAGCCCTTTTGCAAAAACACTCAGGACAGAATCTAAATATTTTTCACGCACTGTAGTCTGGGGCAGTGTTGCCACCTAAAGGCCGGAAAAGTCAACTGAAATCAGACATAAAATCTCATAAAAATCATTCCAATCCTTAACTACCGCGGTGGCACTGGTACTGCAACCGTAATAGATCTGTAGAACGGGAAAAGTCGTGATTGCATACGGTAAGTTCATTTAATCTTCACATGTTACGCGGTTCGACTGTTCTATGCATTAGACAATCTGGGGAAATTACAAACTTATGTAAGTATTAATTGCTACTAAAGGCAATAACAAATGAATAAATAAAAAAAAACACATACACCGATTGGACTAGGAAGCACTGAGCTACATTTGCGTTTCAGAGCGTGGTGAAGGGTATAAATTTCAACTAATAAAATATTGCATCATAACTGGGCTTACAGACAAAAATTCTTGTTAATCGTGACCGAGGCGTCGATCGTAACCCAGAGTACCAAAAGGCTGGGAGGTAACAGCTAGATAGCCACTGCCAGTGCTTCATTACGTCACCTAGAAACAATACGAAAAAGGTAATGACAGTAGGAAGAAGAAAGCTGCTAAAGCGTGCAGGGGGTACCTAACTTAGGCAAATTCAGTGAGCAGAAAAAACAAGAGTGCAAAATACCAATATAATGGCTGCTCTAATACACCTTTGGCAGATGAATGGTGTAACGTATGTTCAACTAATACGACTGCGTTTTTGAACAAGAATTTACAAGTGATACAGAATCTGGCTTGTGCAACGGAATTTACTGGTTTAGAGTACACGACATGTTGTGGTGTGTCAGCGTCACTGTTTTGGCCCTAAGTTTTGCACTCAGCTCTTTGGATGATTGCCTTTTTCCATGTTGTTGTTGTTGTTGTTTTTGTTGTGGTCTTCAGTCCTGAGACTGGTTTGATGCAGCTCTCCATGCTACTCTATCCTGTGCAAGCTTCATCATCTCCCAGTACTTACTGCAACCTACGTCCTTCTGAATCTCCTTAGTGTATTCATCTCTTGGTCTCCCTCTATGATTTTTACCCTCCACACTGCCCTCCAATGCTAAATTTGTGATCCCTGTGATTCCATGTGGTTTACAGCAATTTGCAACAGCATGCAGCATCAGAGGCTAAAGCTTACCGTTACACAGAATGAATTCAAGAAAAACGAGTTTTTTTGGGTCCTGTTAACTACTAAATAACTTGTGATTAGGGATGTCATAAATTCAGTCTATTCAAAACTTCAGAATCATCATGAAAATGACGTAGGTGTCACTATTGGCAGAGTGCCAGATTAACAAATTATTTCAAAGTTACGTTAACATTTAATAATCACAGCATTTATATAGTAATTAGATGTGGAGAATAATTGTTATTATGTGGAGGATAAGGAGGCTTCTTTAACTGACAAGCATTACATGGGATTATTGAAAACTCGGACTGTCACGAGCGTAACACTTCAATTGCTTTTGTGCTATGCTTGCGAATTTTACCTTGATTTCCATCTTCAAGCGTAGTTAAGTCATCTAAATTTCTCCTGGCTATGTAAATGAAATAAGCCATTGACTGTGGAAAGATCTGCCATCACCGACCTGAGGGCAGCATGACACGACTTCTGTCTCAGAGCTCTCGACCGACTCTACTACTTCCACCCTCGCAGACAGACCTCGTCTCACAACAGTGCTTAGAATCGCGAACCCATGTTTCGCCCTCAGATTGTTACTATCAATACCTCAGTGCTTACACAATGCAAAGAATAGCGTTGACTATATTATTTTCAATGTAATGGAGAGTTCTGACACACTCCTTACAATGGGCGCGAATAAGAATAAAGAAACAGCTAAAAATGTTAGTAAAAATATGAAGCAGCGATGTCATAAGCAACGTTAAACCGAAAAACTGGCTGTAACGGTGATAACTTACGCTTGTAGAAACCGCCCTATGAACACAAATATGGTCTGTTTACAACACTGTGAGCACGCGCTGTCGTGCCGGAAATAAGACTGCCAACCAGGTGTCAAGGCCGCGTGGAGCCTTAGTGAGAAAAGGCGCACTTGACTGATTGCTACAGTTTAAAAAAAAATTCAATAAGTAATATAGGCGGCAATCATCATTTAAAGATATACATCATTATATCAAAAAATGTGTGATGTCTCGAACAGATTTGCTCGTTTATTAGATTTGGAGGTTTGAAAAAGATATTTACAAACTCTTTTTTCATTGGCTTTAAGGTTTTCTAAATTTGGAGGCCAGTGGCCAGAAGATTTGAGGTGCTGGGCAAAGGGGAAAATTTTTTCACCTGACCTTTTTATGTCAGTAGATACTCGTTGAATCTGGCCTCGAAAGATCTCCCTGTTTGACCGATACATTCTGTATACCTAATTTTGTAGACACGTAACTTGTATAATAAATTCGTGATAGTTTGCTCGTTATGGGGGAGCGTGTATTGCATGGGAGAGCCCTTCCAAAAAACATGCCGCAGTAGCTTAGCCAAGTTATACGAAAACGACCAGAGAAGTGGGATAGCCATACATTTGCTTTCACACACCGCGCATATTAGCGAAGAATTAATAACGGAGACTTCAGTGTTTTCTAGTTCGTCGTATAGACGGTTTACCAACATAGCTGTAATCATTTGCACGGATTACAAAGTGCGGACTGTGTAATTCTTTATATTCAGATTCAACGTGATAGACAAACGCATCTGAATATTTTAAACGAAAATCTCCCATTAGTAAAAAAAATCATCCTGTACAAGAGATATGTGGATGATATTCTGATTATTTTCGCGAAGAGACTGAGTCACTGATTGAAGAGTTAAATCAGTTGCACCCTCAGTTAATCTTCACCCGTGAAGTAATGAACCAAGATGGAGTCATAAACTATCTTGACCTTTCCCTACGACTGAATGACGGTAAAATTACCTTAGAAATTTTCAGAAAGCCTTCTACTTGCCTTTCAACAGTGCACTCTTCCTCCAGTCATCCGAAGAACTACAAACTCAGTATTTTAGAGCTGCTATAACACGATCGTGCGAACGCCCTCTGACAGCGATATCAATAAAGAACCCCTGTACTATATAGTCTAATCGATGCATGTATTTCTTTTGTTACTTTTTATTTATTTATTGTTACCTTTAATAGCAATTTATACTTATCAGTTTGTAATTTCCCCAGGGATTGTCTGATGATGCCTAGAACAGGCGAAACGCGTATCATGTAAAGATTAAATAAACCTACCATGTGCAACCGAAACTGTTTCTTCTGTTCTAACATCAGGTATGGTCGCCATGTGATGGACACCCTTCATATGGCAGGAGCTAAGGAGCTGTGTTTGCACACCCATCATCGCTGCGTCGTGCGCTCTTATTCTCCCCGCCACTTAGTCGTGTTGCGTGATCGCTCGAGTCGCTCGGGGACTTGGTACGCTGCGGCACCAAGGCCTGCCGGTCGGTGTCGGCGCCTCTGCGTCGACACCAGCTAACAGTGTGCGCCTGACAAGGCGGTTAGAATACAGGGGGCGTCGCGTTATCTGTGCCGAGCACAGGCGTCAGTTAAAGCCAGTGGGCGTAGCAGTTCTTAGAAGTCTCTTTCTCCGCTATAGCCCTATATTAAACCTACCCTCATATCGTTCATGTGTTGAATTTACAGTCTGTTCTGAGTATGTGCTTTGAAACAGTATGTTTTCGTGAAGGTATGCTCATAATCAATTGAAACCTAATTTTTTAACGCCTTTTCTCACTCTTGAAGCCTGATGTACATCGTGACAAAACAGCTTATCCTTGTATTCCTGTTTCATGTGGGATCGAAGTGTCAGCAGTAGTAAATCTCAGTATACAAAAATATCTTTTTCATCAGTTCATTGCCGGAAATATTATGAATTTCGGCACTGAGGTAACAGTTTCTGTGAGGAATAAGTTAAAACTGTGTGAAAATTATTCGTTTAGCTTCCATACGAAGAAGCATTAATTCTAAAATAAATTTTAAGGCAATGTAACGTAAAGCCTTATTCTTTGTTTTTGGTGATTTTTTTTTCCGTAGTACTATCAACGTAGAAGCCATTTTTCTTCCATTTTGCATAATCAGGATAAGAATTTGTTACAGTTTTAGTTGAAACGCACACCTACAGCATGTATATTCAGCTATGATATGCATAAAAATTAAATTTGAAGTACTAATGCAACGTACAGAAATAGGCCCTTTACACACTAGAACATCAGTTTTGTATTGTCAGGACTACACTTAGCAGTATATTTTACTTCATATTTGTAGGTGCTCAAATAGTCAGCTATGAAATCTGTAAAAATTGCTGAAGTGTGCACTTTGATGATCATATTATTTACAAAAACAAATATCCATTAATTTGTCATCATATCGTTATTTAACATTACATAACAAAATTTTTGCAACTGCAGAAATACAATTTTTTAGCGTAGCTGCAAGCAATATTCAATCATCATACTGGTATATTAACCAATGAACTTTGTAACTAAAAGAAAGTACAAATTTCCTTCAATTCCACACTACTTTAAATTAGGAGCCAACAACCAGATTTTTATCCTATTTTAAATTCACCGCAGAATTGTAATAGCGAAATATTCCCACAAAATAAATGCAAACCTGTTAAAATTATACAGACAAGATATTACACTGGAAGCAAATAAAGCTTTACTGGAATTATACCAATAAAATAGTAAAAGTTACAAAGATAACAAAAATATAATAAGTATAATGCGACACAGTGGCCTCTACAACCTACAAATTCCACAGTGGTGCAGAGTAAACTCTTAACGTATTTACAGCTCACACAAATCGACAAACTTTGCAATTTCTTGCGGGCAAAGTATCAAAGGGATGGTGGTGAACACAGTATATGCTATTCGTGTGGTGCTGAAGTACATAACCGTAGACTAAAGATATGTCTAAGCATCTGAAAACGAAGAACTGTTCATAAGGTTGACTCCATACCCGTGCACGTCCGTCCGCTCGATAAAATTTGAAACGAGACTCATCCGACCGGGCAACACGGTTCCAGTCATCAAGAGTCCAGTGTCGGTGTTGACGGGCCTAGGCGAGGCGTAAAGCCTTGTGTCGTGCAGTCATCAAGGTTACGCGAGTGGACCTTCGGCTCCGAAAGTCCATATCGATGATGTTTCGTTCAATGGTTCTCACGCTGGCACTTGATGTCCCAGCACTGAAACCTGCAGCAAGGGAAGGGTTGCACTTCTGTCACGTTGAGCGATTCGTTGTTGGTCCCGTTCTTGAACGATCTTTTTCCGGCCGCAACGATGTCGGAGATTTGATGTTTTACTGGATTCCTAATATTCACAGTACACCCGTGAAATGGTCATACGGGAAAACTTCCACTTCATCGCTACCCCTGAGACGCTGTGTCCCATCGCTCGTGCGCCAACTATAAAACCAGGTTCAAACTCAATTAAATCTTGATAACCTGCCATTGTAACAGCAGTAATCGATCTAACTGCACCAGACACTTGTGTTATATAGGCTCAAATGGTTCAAATGGCTCTGAGCACTATGGGACTCAACTGCTGTGGTCATTAGTCCCCTAGAACTTAGAACTACTTAAACCTAACTAACCTAAGGACATCACACACACCCATGCCCGAAGCAGGATTCGAACCTGCGACCGTAGCAGTCGCACGGTTCCGGACTGCGCGCCTAGAACCGCGAGACCACCGCGGCCGGCGTTATATAGGCGTTCCCTTCCGCAGCGCCGTGTTCTGCCTATCTCTGTTTTCGATATAATCCATTATGGAGTCGAGGCAGCAGTTGTCATTATACTGGTTATCACTGTTAGCATTCAACCGCGATTCTTATACATACACTCCTGGAAATTGAAATAAGAACACCGTGAATTCATTGTCCCAGGAAGGGGAAACTTTATTGACACATTCCTGGGGTCAGATACATCACATGATCACACTGACAGAACCACAGGCACATAGACACAGGCAACAGAGCATGCACAATGTCGGCACTAGTACAGTGTATATCCACCTTTCGCAGCAATGCAGGCTGCTATTCTCCCATGGAGACGATCGTAGAGATGCTGGATGTAGTCCTGTGGAACGGCTTGCCATGCCATTTCCACCTGGCGCCTCAGTTGGACCAACGTTCGTGCTGGACGTGCAGACCGCGTGAGACGACGCTTCATCCAGTCCCAAATATGCTCAATGGGGGACAGATCCGGAGATCTTACTGGCCAGGGTAGTTGACTTACACCTTCTAGAGCACGTTGGGTGGCACGGGATACATGCGGACGTGCATTGTCCTGTTGGAACAGCAAGTTCCCTTGCCGGTCTAGGAATGGTAGAACGATGGGTTCGATGACGGTTTGGATGTACCGTGCACTATTCAGTGTCCCCTCGACGATCACCAGTGGTGTACGGCCAGTGTAGGAGATCGCTCCCCACACCATGATGCCGGGTGTTGGCCCTGTGTGCCTCGGTCGTATGCAGTCCTGATTGTGGCGCTCACCTGCACGGCGCCAAACACGCATACGACCATCACTGGCACCAAGGCAGAAGCGACTCTCATCGCTGAAGACGACACGTCTCCATTCGTCCCTCCATTAACGCCTGTCGCGACACCACTGGAGGCGGGCTGCACGATGTTGGGGCGTGAGCGGAAGACGGCCTAACGGTGTGCGGGACCGTAGCCCAGCTTCATGGAGACGGTTGCGAATGGTCCTCGCCGATACCCCAGGAGCAACAGTGTCCCTAATTTGCTGGGAAGTGGCGGTGCGGTCCCCTACGGCACTGCGTAGGATCCTACGGTCTTGGCGTGCATCCGTGCGTCGCTGCGGTCCGGTCCCAGGTCGACGGGCACGTGAACCTTCCGCCGACCACTGGCGACAACATCGATGTACTGTGGAGACCTCACGCCCCACGTGTTGAGCAATTCGGCGGTACGTCCACCCGGCCTCCCGCATGCCCACTATACGCCCTCGCTCAAAGTCCGTCAACTGCACATACGGTTCACGTCCACGCTGTCGCGGCATGCTACCAGTGTTAAAGACTGCGATGGAGCTCCGTATGCCACGGCAAACTGGCTGACACTGACGGCGGCGGTGCACAAATGCTGCGCAGCTAGCGCCATTCGACGGCCAAGACCGCGGTTCCTGGTGTGTCCGCTGTGCCGTGCGTGTGATCATTGCTTGTACAGCCCTCTCGCAGTGTCCGGAGCAAGTATGGTGGGTCTGACACACCGGTGTCAATGTGTTCTTTTTTCCATTTCCAGGAGTGTATTTTAACAACGCGTTTCAAGAGACAATGCTCTCATCATCAGGTTGTAAAGTCTATGTCATGAAATTAAACGGACTAAAAAGACAAAATACCATCACCAATAGTTGGTATTTTGTCTTTTTAGTCCGTTTAATTTCATGACATAGATTTTACAACCTGATGATGAGAGCATTGTCTCTTGAAACGCGTTGTTAAAATATGTATAAGAATCGCGGTTGAATGCTAACAGTGATAACCAATATATCTCTGTATTTGATTACGCATGTCTATTCCAGTTTCTTTGGCGCTTCAGTGTGTGTGTGTGTGTGTGTGTGTGTGTGTGTGTGTGTGTGTGAGAGAGAGAGAGAGAGAGAGAGAGAGAGAGAGAGAGAGAGACATAGACTGTCTTGTATAACACACAGTCAAAGAGAGAGACTACACGTGGTGAAAGTTCAAAAAGTAGTAAGACTTCTTCACACAGTGAAAGTAAAACTATGTTCTACCACAGTTTCAAAAGTAGAACTTCATATCTTCATCGAAATTTGTGGAAAAAAACACAATGTAAAATAAAATATTGTCACTAAAAACGTCATTTTGATATTCATATATCGGGTGGAATTTAACGCTGGCACATCGATATATTTTGGCTATTATATCGATATTTTATTAGCAGGCCTAGTTGCGGCACGGCGTGTCTATTGAGCGTGACTGCAGCCCGTGAAGACAGGGCACCTCCACCGCCACCGCCTACGCCCACCCCCGGCACCTCGTGTCCCTCGGCAGTTCGCGCGCGTTCCTTCCGCACAGGCCGCGGTCCGCAAATAGCGAGCCGGTGCTCCGTGGCTATCCGAGGCGGTACCGGCAGGGCTGCAGCAGCAGCAGCAGCAGCAGCAGCAGCAGCACCAGCAGACACAAACTGTCGCAGCGCGCGGTTAACTCTCTCGGTACCGGCACAACACTTGTCTATATCGGCAGAATCCAGGCAATTTTTGCTAAGTTCAAAAATTTATAGCAAGAAAATATCGAACATATAGATACAAGATTACCGCTATTTAAAGCCACTTTTGTCTTCTTTAATATGCAACTATGTACAAACTCCTGTCTTGTATAACATGGACAAATTATATTATTACATATGACGAGGTTTTCGTAAAATTAAGTCCGACATTCAGACAGATAGAATAAGTTCACAAATAGTTAATGATCAGGTATGAATATCGTATTTCAATACAACAGCACTTTCTACATCGATTTACAGTACATTTTCGTATGAAATATTTTAAAACAGGATTCCGTACATGACGCCACACAGCAGTGTTCGCAATCATAACGTGTCTCCTCGCGAGATGCTTTCGCACTTTGTGTTTTTTTATTTTGAAAAACAAACATAACATAAAGAACAAACCGCCTTCAGTCACAAGTTGTGTTTATTTACTGCACTATGCATTTCGAGCCCTGGAGGCTCATCTTCAGGTGCTTTTTAGTGATTTACATCAGGTGTTTTAGCACCTGAAGATGAGCCTCCAGGGCTCGAAATGCATAGTGCAGTAAATAAACACAACTTGTGACTGAAGGCGGTTTGTTCTTCATTTTACGAAAGTAAAATAGTCGCGGACGAAACACTGAAAAACAATGGATAAAATTAAGAAACATAACATACACGGAAGGCATATTTGTTTTGCTTGTGGGTGGTAAATGTTGCAGGAAATGTCTGTGTCAGTAAGCCTACAGGTTCGTTTTGGTTATCTGGAGCTGTTGGCAATATTGGTAATGCAATCAGTTATTGTCATTTTTCTTGGTCTGGAGTGAATGTATAACCAAAATGCATTCCATACTCGCAACTAATGAAAAAAGTGTCATCTACCATTTTCAACTTCCGTACCCGGACACACTGTAATGCAGTTGCCTTTAAGGACACCTGTTTCGTCCGAATCATCTTCACTGTCTAGAACATCGACCGTGTCTCCAAAATTCAGCGAGGGAGTTGAAGGTACTACGTGGCTGAGATTGCGCGCCCTAGCGGCTGGCAGTAACAGCTCACCGTCGGTGGCTGTGTTATTTCGTAGACTGCTCACCGCCGCCGACACGCCATTCAGTGTGGCGCCTCTGTGGAACGAACAAGCACGCGAGTTAGCAACCTAGATGCTGATACCTGTCTAAGTTTCTCGACGGACGAGGAGAAGAGCAAGGGGAAATTACGGTAATGCTTAGATCATCTTGCCCTTACACCATTTTCCAAATACGGAAAAGTGAAGGAATTTATGGCAACTCAGTAACCTGTCACCTGCGTTGTGATAAAGAGGTCAGATTTTTTTTAGGCTTAATCCATCTGTTCGATATTGTGTTAAGCCTGGTGAAAGAAGATACATCCGGAATAGCTAACAGTGCAGTGCAAACTCCAATAGAAGCTGACGAAAGAAAAAAAAAATGGCAGTGACTTTGCAGTAAGTTGTCGTATAAAAACATACGTATTCAACAACATCTATTTAAAATGGTGCCTTTTGCATTTCTATGAAATAAGGTAAAATTCTATGAAGACAGCAGGTCTATAGGAAATAAGTCACTGCTTGTACAGTTTGTCTATTTCTACATTATCTTCACATTGTGTTCACATCTGACGGTTATGAAGTTCGTTCGAGCGGAGATGGAAGGGAAGAACTGGAGGGACTGATGGAGCAGAAACTATTCCCAAAAACATTCAGATCTCGTAACACAGCTTAAAATGTCAATTTTCGCTTCACTAACGAGGTGACGTGGCATGTTCCTCACGAATAGCCGCACATCATCTTTGGGCTCCTGCTCATCAGCCAAGCGCTGCAGCAGATCCAACCGTTGTTGGCCCATTTTACTGACTGAGTCTCAATGGGATTTCCTCGATGTGTGGACTAAGAAGGAAGAGTTGGCAGTAGGAGTGTCACTAGAGGACAAGGAAGCAGTGGTTTGTGGAGTGTAACGCCCTGTTTCGTCAGCATTTTGGCCGCCTTCATCAGATGGCAGGTGTTCAACGTTTGCTGGGTCCTCTAGAGGAACACTACAAAAATACGACCGCACCCTCTCTACGTCCCTCAAAAAAACTTCTGTTGAACAACACCCACTTATCGTTCGTGTTAAAACTTTCTAGCTACAGGCGAAAGTTTCGGGTCCCTCGGGCGAGATTTTCGGATACCAGCAAAGTATGTGAGCGTCATAGTTCGTAAAATATTAGTTATGTGCAAACACTCGGTACTTTCCACCTTGCCTCCTCCATCTCCAGAATATTTCCGTAAAAGTCCGAAAGGGTTCTAAACTCTTTGGAATTTCACTAAGTGTTGTGCTGCTATTGAGGGAAACACACAATGATCACGAACGGAGACGTATTTCCAGCAGATGAAGAGCTTACATTGATGGAAATCGAGATAGCATTTGTTATAATTACGACGAGGCATTTCACTTGCGAAAGCATAGTCTCAAGCCTTACACCCTCTCGGATGCCAGCAAGATAAATCAGAAGCCGACCTCTGGGAAGATCAGTTTGGATTCCGTAGAAATGCTGGACCACATGAGGAAATACTGACGCTGCGACTTATCTTAGAAGATAAAGGAAAGGCAGACATATGTTTCTAGCATTTGTAGATCCAGCTAAAGCTTTTGACTCTTTAAGATTCTGAAGGTGGCAGGGTCCAAATACAGCGAGCGAAAGGCTATTTACAATTTGTACAGAAATCAGATGGTAGTTACGAGTCGAGAGGCATGAAAGGGAAGCAGTGGTTGGGAAGGGAGTGAAACAGGGTTGTAGCCTATCCCCGATGTTATTCAATCTGTATATTGAGCAAGCAGTAAAGGAAACAAAAGAAAAATTCGGAATAGGAATTAAAATCCATGGAGAAGAAATAAAAAGTTTGAGGTTTGCCGATGACATTGTAATTCTGTCAGAGACAGCAAAGGACCTGGAAGAGCAGTTGAACGGAATGGACAGTGTCTCGAAGTGAGGATATAAGATGAACATCAACAAAAGCAAAACCAGGATAATGGAATGTAGTAAACTCGGGTGATGCTGAGGGAATTAAAGTAGTAAAGGAGTTTTGCTATTTGGGCAACAAAATTACTGATGATGGTCGAAGTAGGGAGGATATAAAATGTAGACTGGCAATGGCAAGGAAAGCGTTCCTGAAGAAGAGAGAGTTGTTAACATCGAGTATAGATTTAAGTGTCAGGAAGAACTTTCTGAAAGTTTTTGCATGGAGTGTAACCATGTATAGAAGTGAAACATGGACGATAAATAGTTTGGACAAGAAGAGAATAGAAGCTTTCGAAATGTGCTACAGAATAATGCTGAAAATTAGGTGGGTAGATCACGTAAGTAATGAGGAGGTAGTGAATAGAATTGGGGAGAAGAGGAATTTGTGGCACAACTTGACTCAAGGAAGGGATCGGTTGTAGGGCATGTTCCGAGGCATCAAGGGATCACCAATTTAGTATTGGAGGGCAGTGTGGAGGGTAAAAATCGTAGAGGGAGACAAAGAGATGAATATAGTAAGCAGATTCAGAAAGATGTCGGTAGGTTTTTGGAGATGAAGAAGCTCGCACAGGATAGAGTATCACGGAGAGCTGCATTAAACAATCTTTCGACTGAATACCACAACAAAGATGAAATGGCCCTCAGAAATGGCGACCAGTGCTTTCGCGACGAGGTTGGCAGCGGTAACGCGCAGGCCCAGACGGCGCGCGCCGGCGGGCCGAGGTTGGCGGGCCTGGTGGCGCGACCAGACGGCCGCTATCGATTGCGGGCAGTTCGAGGCGAGCCCGCCGGTGCGAAGTCGGCCCCAGGCTGGAGTCCCGCGAGCCGCCGCAGCCGCAGCCGCAGACGGCGGGCCCGGAGCCGGGAAGCGCGGCGCCGTCTACGTGCGTGTCTGCCTGCGCGCCTGGCTGCTGCAGCTGCTGTGGCGGTCCCGGGCGCGCCGGCTGTGCCGCCATGCGGCCGCCCGCCGCCAGGGGCCTGGCCGCCACGGCGGGGCTGCTGCGCCAGCTCGCCTGCAAGGTGGCCGCCGGCGACCACGTGAGTGTAGTGCTCCCGCATCGATTCTCGCCGCCGAGCACGAGGCCGTGTCAGACGAAGAGTTCTCCGTGGCGGAGACACCGGTCTTTCGCTTTGTAGTGTCCGATACGTTTCCCCACCGTCGGGGATTGTGGCTCTGTCGTACAGGGACACGATGCCGTTGTCTTCAGCTCGTAGACTGCTTTGTTGGAGCTCTCCACGCCAGTCTATCTGTGCAAAGTTTTTTGTTTATGCATAAAGTGTACAGCGCACATCCTTTAGAACCATGTCACTATGCCGCGCAAGGTAGCCTCGCGGTCTGATGTGCCTTGCCACGGTTCGCGTGACTTCCCTCATCGAAGGTTAGTCCTCACTCGGGCATGGGTGTGCGTGTTGTCCTTAGCATAGGTTAGCTTAAGTCAGATTAAGTAGTGTGTAAGCCAAGGGACCGATAGCCTCAGTAGTTTGGTCCCATAGGAACCTCTCCGAAGGACCACTGCTGGTAACATACACGGATAAGAAAAAAAAAAAAACTAAACTCCGCCCGAAGAGGCCATGAAGGCCGCCGTGTCATCCACAGCCCAGAGGCTTCACTGCATGCGGATACGGAGGGGCATGTGGTCAGCACACCGTTCTCCTGGCCGTACGTCAGTTTACGAGATCGGAACCGCTACTACTCAATCACGTAGCTCCTCAGCTTGCCTCCCAAGTGCATCCCGCTTGCCAACAGCTCTCGGCTGATTGGTCACCCACCCAAGTGCTAGCCCAGCCCAACAGCGCGCAACTTCGGTGATATGATGGGAACCGGTGTTACGACAGCGGCAAGACCGTTGGCTACGGATACGGACGTGTTAATGGCCAAGGCTATTAGCGAATTTAGCGAAACAACGGACGGTACCGCTTGTATAGCCGGGCTTTTTACGTCCACAACGCGCTGGCTCAGTGGACTGTGAACCAACCTCTAATGCCGTAATACACTGAAGAGCCAAAGAAACTGATATACCTGCGTAATACCGTCCAGCGCCCCCGCGAGCGTACAGAAGTGTCGCAACACAACGTGGCATGGACTCCTCTAATGTCTGAAGTAGTGCTGGAGGAATTGACACCATGAATCGTGCAGGGCTGTCCATAAATACGTAATAGTACGAGGAGGTGGAGCTCTCTTCTGAACAGGACGTTGCAAGGCATCCCACATATGGTCAATAATCTTAATGTGTGGGGAGTTTAATGACCACTAGTAGCGTTTAAACTCGGAAGATTGTTCCAGGAGCCACTCTAGCAATTCTTGACGTGGAGGGTGTCGCAGTGTCCTGCTGGAGTTGCCAAAGTAGCCGGAATGCACAATGGACATGAATGGATACAGGTGATCAGACAGGATCATTACGTACGTGTCACCTGTCAGTCGTATCTAGACGTATCAGGGGTCAATGTCACAACTACTGCACACGCCCCACACCATTACAGAGCCTCCAGCATCTTGAACAATCCCCTGCTGACACATACGGTCCATGGATTCATGAGGTTGTCTCCACAGAGACTCGTCAGACGAGGCAGTATGTTTCCAGTCATCAACAATCCAGTGTCGGTGTTGACGGCCCCAGGCGAGGTGTAAAGCTTTGTGTCGTGCGGTCATCAAGGGTACATAAGTGGGCCTTCGGCTCCGAAAGCCCATATCGATGTTTCGTTGAATGGTTCGTACACTGATACTTGTTGATAGCACAGCTTTGAAATCTGCAACAATTTGCGGAAGGGTTGCACTTTTATCACGTTGAACAACTCTTCAGTCGTCGCTGGTCCCGTTCGTGCAGGATCTTTTTCCGGCCGCAGCGATGTCGGAGATGTGATGTTTTACCGGATTACTGATATTCAAGGCACATTCGTGAAATGGTCGTACTGGAAAATTCCCGCTTCATCGCTACCTCAGAGGTTCTGTGTTCGCCGGCCGGAGTGGCCGTGCGGTTCTGGGCGCTACAGTCTGGAGCCGAGCGACCGCTACGGTCGCAGGTTCGAATCCTGCCTCGGGCATGGATGTGTGTGATGTCCTTAGGTTAGTTAGGTTTAATTAGTTCTAAGTTCTAGGCGACTGATGACCTCCGAAGTTAAGTCGCATAGTGCTCAGAGCCATTTGAACCATTTCGTTCTGTGTCCCATCGCTCGTGCGTCGACTAGAACATCATGTTCGAAGTCACTTAAATCTTGATAGCGTACCATTGTAGCTGCAGTAAACGATCTAACAGCTGCGCCAGACACTTTATATGGGCGTTGGCGACCACAGCGCCGTATAATGCCTGTTAACTTATCTGTATTTGAATACGCTTGCCCATACCAGTTTCTTTGGCGTTGTAGTGTATGTATTCTTACCCTACGTAAGCGGTGAGAGATGAGGACCCTCGTGTAAAATATCGTTGCGGGCAGCGGTGTCAAGAGCACGCACGGGAGCGCAGCCGTCACGCAGGTCGGTAAGGGTGGCACGCCGTTGTTCATTCGTCGAACACCGGAGCCCTGGCTAGCATTCACTGTCGTATGTTAGCCATGCAGGGATGCACGGAACAGGCTTCCGCGAGCAATATTTGCGTCGTTGGTTGGTTGGTTTTGGGGAAGGAGACCAGACAGCGTGGTCATCGGTCTCATCGGAGTAGGGAAGGATGGGGAAGGAAGTCGGCCGTGCCCTTTCAGAGGAACCATCCCGGCATTTGCCTGGAGTGATTTAGGGAAATCACGGAAAACCTAAATCAGGATGGCCGGACGTGGGATTGAACCGTCGTCCTCCCGAATGCGAGTCCAGTGTCTTACCACTGCGCCACCTCGCTCGGTACATTTGCGTCGTTGTTGCAATTCTTTTTGGTGGGCGTTAGGTCGTGGTCCTAATGCAGGCTACAGACCGATAATGGCGTATGTTTTCACTAGCGAGAGTAGGTTCTGTCTGTGTGCGAATGAGTGACATGGGCGTGTACGGCGTAGACCTGGCGAGTTGCCTGTACAGGGATGCATTCTTCCGCGATACACAGATCCCACCTCCCAGACTTGAAGGTGTGGGCAGGGCAGCCATCAGACAGAACTCGCAGTCACGTCAGGTGTTCCCGCAGGGTAGAGTAACCAGTTGTCGCTGCATTGCACAGGCTTTTACGCTCGTGTCACTGCAGTTTGATGGGAATATATTACGCTTTCTCAGCAAACGAGTGAACGTCCATATACAGCTGCTGATATGCAATGCACTGCTCGTTGTGTACAACAATTGCCCTGGCCAGCATGATGACCAGCTGTCTCGCCACACGAACAGGTGTGGGACACGATGAAAGGGGAACTTACTTCTCAGGGACGGCAAGAACCGTTGACACTGTGGCGGTGCAGCTGTTGGGACACCCTTTACTGTGACGTGTGTTTCATTTTCTCTGGATTTGTCCTCGTGTACTCATCCAGTGACGAACCACCTGCCAATAAAATAGCTTTGTCGTTGAGTGGATGGCATTTTTTCCCTGCTGTGTATAAAGCGCTCCGCACGAATACTCCGATTTTTAATGTCTTTGACAGTTTCTAGTGATTGCTGCAATCGCGTTATCAAATAACGGTTCTTTCCGCCTGTTTACCCCGTCAGTCCAAAACATTTGGAGGCTGGATTAATAGAATATAGAGAAACGTAAAGATGGTGCATTTAATATTTCAGATGTTGTACATAGTCTTCACCGCACCCCCACCTCCATCCCTTACCGTCCACAGTACAGAACTTCATATAACCTTACGAAACTGTCAGAAAAGTCATGCTTTGCGCGATTTCTTAAACTTGCACGTCAAATTGTCTTGAATGTCCGTTATGTCTTGAAAGTATTGACCCTTCATGTGAATTTCTGCACTTTGTCGTATTTTATTGACAACAGGAAGTCTCTTCACCCGTGCTGAGTTTTTCCAATTGTGTGCGTTTTGCACTTGAGTCACTTCGCAGCAGGCGAGACAAGGAATGGCGGGACAAACTTCGGACACAGTTTCTTTCTCCAAAACATTCCGGTGACTGTCTTGAACACTAGTTTTAGAGACGTCGCTCCACTGCGATTTGTCACACGGCGGCGTCGACAAGCTGTGGTCGCCAAGCTCGCTCTTCAACGCCGCCTGCTCCCAACTCGCTGGTCGAGAGCGCATACGATGTTTACAGTTCTCAGTTCAAACTGGCACCGTAGATACTGCAAGGACGTCGTTTATGCGCCGGTAATGGGCAGAGGTGAGCGTAATTCCTGCACCTAGTGTCGACCCTCTGCAGATTTTCCTGCATTGTGTTACAGTATTCTAGCGTTGTGCCTATCGTAAATACAAAATCATCTGCCAACTACTTCATGGTTTCGACATTAACCACAGTCCCTTTGGGGTGTGTTTTTTTACGCTGTATTATAGTCGCCAACTGTTCACTCCAATCACAAAGGTGGGCTCATCTTCAGTAATTTCGTATTTTATTAATTATGCGATCGTATGTAACTTCCGACAGACATAAACATGGGTGCCGATTTAAGAGGCAGACAGAACGAGCTTGACTGATTGTGAGTCATGCGATCGTGGCGTATTGGGTGGCTATAATTTGCAGCTATTCACGGAGGCCCAGTGTGGCTTGCAGTTATCGTGTAGTAGCGAAACTGGCTAGATATGCCAATGCGTTAAAGTAGAACCGATTCACGCTGGGAAAAAAAAAAATAGGTTCAATTTTTGCCGCCAGGTGCAAATGTAGCGCTGTAAAAGACCTCGCCGGCGTCCCCGTGTTCGTATTCAACAAACTATGTAAGCGCCGGTTGATGATAAAAACAACATTATGCCTTTTTCATATGTTTGACCTTTTCTGCCCACGTGCCGCTCCTAATTCATTACATACGGAAACATTTTTATCTGTCTCTCTTGCACTCATATCGCCAGACTTGAAATTGGTGGCCAGAAGTGGAACTAATTTGTTGCCAGTAGAAGCCGGTTACGCATTAACGCTTTAGAATATGTAGAAAGTTTCGCTGCTATACGATAATTACAGCTCACACCGGACCTCTGTGAGTACCCTCACTTGAATTAGAACGATCCGGTTCCTGGGAATAACAATACTGGGGTAGCGGATTTTGTTGTGGTGTAAAGAAGTGATAAGGCGGTAGGCATTGGCATTCTATGCTGAGACGGGAGAGTTGGAAGTTCAAAAAAGGATGTGACCACGGGAGGACGCTGGGTGTATCTGTCGGCAGCAGCCTGCCGGATGACTGCGCATGCTCGCAACCACCGCGTGGAGCATTGACGTCCATGAGCAATGACGTCAGCGCACTGTGGCGCTCGCGCTCGATGCGACAGGTGGGCGGAAGCGTGGGCGTGGGTGTTATGTGCTGACACGCTGCTCGTCTTGCTCCTTATGCGTGTGGGGACATGCGATTACGCCGCCACTTCTCGGTGGTAGAAATGTCATCTCGGCTTCTCACGTATCGCTGCTGCTCCTCCCTTCACTTTAAAATCTTACGACCTGCTTACATGTCGACAGTGCTGGAGGAATGGTCTCGGCTACGATACGACGGCACAAGGAGCATGACCGGTTGCTCGTAGCACGCTGCCATACTGGAATCGTATTTCGCCGCTTCGCTGTGATGCTGGCACAATTCAATAAGTACCGATTTTAGGAGCGATCTTTTAAATTGTAACAAAAGTAGAAGGCATGTAATTTGGTTCTGCGCAGTTCACATTTCTCTGTGGTTAAAAAAACACGTTCAACAAGAGATTTGTAATGATATAACAAACGTAACACTCGAGGTTTTTTTGTACTTATGCTTTTACTTCAGAAAAATGCATTTGCACTCTAAAGGTTACAACTGTACGTACAGTCTAAAGTAAAGAAAATAAACACCAATGTATGGACTCAAAATAAACGTTATAATGATATTACAGATGTTTATGAAAGGAAGCCTAAAATTCGGAGATACTGTTATGCTTAATTAACTCAAGTAAGTCTTTCTTCCTTCTCGCAGATAATGGACGCTTTCTTGGCATAAGCGGGTTGAAGTACGAGAGAATCCTTTACTTTTCGTCTTTTCTTCAACTGAGTATGTTTCCTTGGAATCATTATCTGTGTACGACGTCTTGTTAAAAAAAAATGAATAGTATGTTTCTTGTAGCATCTTCATAATTTTGACGTCATTTATTTTGAAATGAAGCTTCTTTTCACTAAGGTGTGTTTCAATGTAGTAAAAATCTTCATGCGACATTTTAATAACATCGTATGATTGACCAGTCTTTTTAGTAGAACGGATATGGATACGAAATGGTCTGACGTGTTTATTGGACCTCTTTTTAATATTCGTTTTACTCTCCTTTCGATCACAGAGTGAGCACTATCACCTTCGTTTTGGGTGTGTCCCTTGAACAAAAATTTGTGGGTAATTGATGTTATACTAGGAAATTTATTAACAGCATACTGATACAAACAAAACATGTATCTGGTTTTTTGTTGCCACTGCAATTGTATGTATAAAAAACAAACTTAATTTGTTCCATCGTATTTCTATGTACCGCAACGCTCAGGTCCCTATTTCCTTGACACTACGATCCCCTTCGTCCTCGTAGCAAACAAAACACGTCATATCATTTATTGTAAGATGGAATATATTAAGTTTACTTTTATAGTAAAACACTGAGATTTAACCCTGTGGACACTGAAAAATTGCTTGCATGCCAAAACACGTTACCAAGGTGTTATCGCTACTTCCCCATTTGTCTCTTTTCTTCTCTTTATGAGTTAAATTTTTTCCGGGTAAGTGACGATCATAGCTTTCTGTAAGTTGAACTTCTGCATTAGGCGCATTCTGGTATGAGACCCGTTGCTGACATTGGTCTTATTTTCGTGTGTGGAATTACTAATTTAATTCTTGAGTGAAAATTCTGTAGAACATTACGTAGTTCACATGCAGGTCATCTCGATGTAAACATTCATTTAAGTAATGGATATAGATTTGGGCGATCGTTTTGCTGCCATGTGTACATTCTTTGAGTCAGCTTGGCAGTAATGACTGTGTATTTTTGGAATAGAGTTTGTTATGTCTAACTCCCTCTTTAATTTTCTCATCTATCAGTGTGGTTAGTACGTTTCCCAGGAAGTTCTTCTGCAACGATGCTCGTCCAAAGATCAACTTTGTTCTCTAACACACTCCGAATGATCCTATGATTTATATTCAAGCTATTCATAAAGAACACATTCCAAACTCTTAATCGGTCCCATCTTTTTGGAAATAAAAAGGATTGTTGGCTCTTGTGCTACTTTGTTCTTCAACATAGCGATATGTAGGCATGACTTCCAACATCTTCGCAACAATGAAGTCTCGCTGTCTATGTAAATACCGTAGCAGCCAGTAATTATCAAAATCCTTCTTTTCTCTTTGTAAAATTTTTCCATACCTTTCTCTGGGCAGCTTCTTTTAATTCCCAGCCACTTTTTTCTTAGTTATATTGGAAATGTATGACTTACCAGTATTTCTAAGCTTTTTGGAAGGATGAGTTAACCAGTTGTCCGTATTCGTTTGTTCTCTTTTTCTCCCTCTTTTCATTGCAATGAATGTTTCAATACTATTATCGTTCCTGTGTCTTAAATAATTATCAGATTCTGGTGAACTTTCATTAGTGCTGCTGTTCTTAGTTGGGATCAGTATCACCTGAATCAAATATTAATTTTTATTCTTCGTTTGCCGAGTGTTTATTCGGGTTGCTTTTCTCGTTTACTGCTACCTTATTTTTTTCCACATTCATTGGCCCCGCTAAAAATGAAATAAACGATGTTAAATCTATCGTCACTTTGTATAAAAGTTCAAACAGTTGTTAACAAAATAAATACGCGGATAAATTGTCTTCCGGCGTGTCATAATCACATTGTTTTATCCTTAACACGTAAATAACTATTTAGATAAGCTACAGTTTGCAGGACTGTTTTCACAAACGTTTTTCCAGACTTCGTTAACCTTTACATTGCCGTCTGGTACATTCTTATTGGAGACTGTGGAGAGGTTTAATTGAATGGAGTTCTTGCTTTCACTATCAAAATACATAAATAAAGAAATGTAGTAATCGATATAAACTCAAAATATATAGGCACAACTCAAAGATAATCCTAACAAAACTTTCATTTAATCATTGATAGAGGCACATTTCAAAACAACATTTTGTTAATGGTGAAATATGATAAGACATAATAAGTTACCACGAATATCGGCACTACTCGGAAAGTGCCGTTTTCGAAGAAACATATATCGCAAACTTGTTCGAACAAGAGCTGTCACTATTCACGAAACCTCCGCGACCACTTCCTTAGAAGGCTTATGAACACCCGAGGTTATGCTGCTGTTGTTGGAAGACAGTTGGTAACTCTGTAATGCCCTCAAGATTATTAAACGGACCCGTAACGAAACGCGGTGTTCTTCTTGGGATTTTTCACATCGTCCGTTAATCCAACCCAGTACGGGCCCAAGAGTGACGATAAATACTGAGGAATCGGTCAAACTACAGTTGACTTAGCATCTTCTTTCGTGAATAAATGAGATGTTATGCAACACGTAACACCTTTATTATCAAACGTGGTGCTATACCACCTTTTCGCCGAGTCAATAGAATGTCACGTAGATGAAGCAACGACCTCCTAGTCAGTTCTTGTTTCTTTGTAGGAGCTGTGACTGTAATGTGTGGCGATAGACACTATAGTCGAGTGAAATAAAAACCATGCTGTACGTAAGATAAATTAGGAAACGTATGAAAATAATTAAAAATATGCAGTGTAATGGGTAAATTGAATACACACTGTAGGAGTGATCGTCTAATACCTAAAACATATTGTCAGTTCTAATATAATAAACTTTCTTGAGACTCGGAATTTTTTGTCCATGAATCAGCATGTTTTTAAAAACCATCGTTCGTGCGATGCTCAGCTGGTCTTTTCCCACATGATATGCTGCGAACTACGGATGACGGCAACAGGCTGGTTCCATATTACTAGATTTCGGGCAAGCATTTGACACGGTGCCCCATTGCAGGCTGTTAACGAAGGTACGAGCATCTGGACTAAGTTCACAGATGTGAGAGTGGCTCGAAGACTTAATAGGACTTTGTTGTCCTCGACGATGAGTGTTATTCAGAGACAACAGTATCGTCAAGAGTGCCCAGGGAAGTGTGAAAGGACCGCTGTTGTTCTGTATATAAATAAATGATTTGGTGAACAGGGTGGGCAATAATCTGCGGTTGTCTGCTGATGGTGCTGTGGCGTACGGCAAGGCGTCGAAGTTGAGTGACTGTAGGAAGGTACAAGGCGACTTAGACAAAATTTATACGTGGTGTGGCGAATGACAACTGGCTCTAAATATGAAAAAATGTAAGTTAATGTGGATAGTGAGGGGGAACAAACCTGTAATGTTCGGATACAGTATTAGTAGTGTCCTGCTTGACACGGTCACTTCGTTTAAATATCTCTGCGTGACGTCAAAGCGACATGACACAGAACGAGCGTGTGAGGACTTTGGTAGGGAAGGCGAATGGTCAACTTCAGTTTTCTGGTAGCACTTTAGGAAAGTGTGACGTGCATTTAAAGAAGACCGCATAAAGGACGCTGGTGCGACCTATTCTTGAGAACTACTCGAGTGTTTGGAATCCTTACCAGGCCGGACTGAAGGAATACATTGAAGCAATTCAGAGGCGGGGTGCTAGATTTGTTATCGATGGGTTCGAACAATACGTAAGTGTTACGGAGATGCTTCGGAACTCAAATGGGAATTCCTGGAGGGAAGGCGACGTTCTTTTCGAGAAATTCTGTTGAGAAAATTAGAGAACCAGCATTTGAAGCTGATTGCCGAACGATTCTACTGCCGCCAACATACATTACGCGTAAGCAACGAGAATATGAGAAATTAGGACTCATACGGATGTATATAGACAGTCTTTCCCTCGCTCTATTTGGGAGTGGAACAGGGAGGGACTGAAAAGTAGTAGTGGTACACCGTAAGGTGTCTTGCGGAGTAACTATGTAGATGTTATTCTTGAGTTTCTCCCGGCGTATTTGTTAATCAAAATATCCACGGGTGTACTGCCGGTCTACAGTGTCCAACGGGCACAATATTTCGGCGATCATACATGTCGCCATCATCAGGTGAACTGACGGACTGAGCTCCTGTGAACGTGCCGGCACGGAGATCCGTACACTATGGCTGCTCAGGTGGAACTGGGTTCGGTCGCGGCGGCGGCGGATTTAAATACCCTCCGCCCGCGGCGCGCTCACTCCGCCGTCCGCGCCCCGCGCCACGGTCGCGCGGTGGAACATATTGCGACGGCGTCTGAGATGACGTCGGTGTGATGGCTCCGTCCGCCGTGGTCGTCACAACTATACATTTGCTCGATTTACTCTTGATTAACCCAATCGCTGGTTCCCAAGCCTTGCTAAGATTATAGCCACAGTCACGATTTATGAGGTCGCCATTGGTGCGAATTTCGATGGCCTCTCTAACAACGCTGTCCCAGTATCTCGACGTCTGTACCAGAATCCTCGTGCGTTCATACTCCATAGCGTGATTTTCCGACAAACAATGTTCAGCGACCGCCGACTTGCTCGGATACATCAGTCGAGTGTGCCTCTGGTGTTCACGGCATCGATCCTCGACGGTACGCATCGTCTGACCCATATACGACTTGGCACATTGACACGGAATCTGGTACACGCCGGCCTTCCTCAAACCGAGGTCATCTTTGGCGCTCCCCACCAGTGCACGAGTTTTATTCGGAGGACAAAACACCGTTCCGACCCGGTGTTTCTTCAAAATGCGGGCGATCTTTCCCGAGAGTGCGCCTGTGTATGGGATAAACGCAGTGCCTACCTCCTCCCTCGTGATTTCATCCATATCCACAGGTTGTGCTGTAGTGGTTGGGCGGAGAGCACGTTGAATCTGCCACTCTGAGTACCCATTTTTTCGAAATACTGTTCTCAGATGTTCCAATTCCTGGGGTAGACTCTCTGCGTCAGAGATAGTGCGCGCCCTATTACTAGAGTTTTAAGTACCCCATTCCTCTGTGAAGGGTGGTGGCAGCTGTCTGCGTGCAAATACAGATCAGTGTGCGTTGTCTTCCGATACACCCCATGACCTAGGGTGCCGTCAGGCCTTCTCTTGACCAAGACGTCAAGGAAAGGTAGTTTACCCTCCGTTTCAGTCTCCATAGTGAAACGGAGGGTAAACTACCTTTCCTTGACGTCTTGGTCAAGAGAAGGCCTGACGGCACCCTAGGTCATGGGGGTGTATCGGAAGACAACGCACACTGATCTGTATTTGCACGCAGACAGCTGCCACCACCCTTCACAGAGGAATGGGGTACTTAAAACTCTAGTAATAGGGCGCGCACTATCTCTGACGCAGAGAGTCTACCCCAGGAATTGGAACATCTGAGAACAGTATTTCGAAAAAATGGATACTCAGAGTGGCAGATTCAACGTGCTCTCCGCCCAACTACTACAGCACAACCTGTGGATATGGATGAAATCACGAGGGAGGAGGTAGGCACTGCGTTTATCCCATACACAGGCGCACTCTCGGGAAAGATCGCCCGCATTTTGAAGAAACACCGGGTCGGAACGGTGTTTTGTCCTCCGAATAAAACTCGTGCACTGGTGGGGAGCGCCAAAGATGACCTCGGTTTGAGGAAGGCCGGCGTGTACCAGATTCCGTGTCAATGTGCCAAGTCGTATATGGGTCAGACGATGCGTACCGTCGAGGATCGATGCCGTGAACACCAGAGGCACACTCGACTGATGTATCCGAGCAAGTCGGCGGTCGCTGAACATTGTTTGTCGGAAAATCACGCTATGGAGTATGAACGCACGAGGATTCTGGTACAGACGTCGAGATACTGGGACAGCGTTGTTAGAGAGGCCATCGAAATTCGCACCAATGACGACCTCATAAATCGTGACTGTGGCTATAATCTTAGCAAGGCTTGGGAACCAGCGATTGGGTTAATCAAGAGTAAATCGAGCAAATGTATAGTTGTGACGACCACGGCGGACGGAGCCATCACACCGACGTCATCTCAGACGCCGTCGCAATCTGTTCCACCGCGCGACCGTGGCGCGGGGCGCGGACGGCGGAGTGAGCGCGCCGCGGGCGGAGGGTATTTAAATCCGCCGCCGCCGCGACCGAACCCAGTTCCACCTGAGCAGCCATAGTGTACGGATCTCCGTGCCGGCACGTTCACAGGAGCTCAGTCCGTCAGTTCACCTGATGATGGCGACATGTATGATCGCCGAAATATTGTGCCCGTTGGACACTGTAGACCGGCAGTACACCCGTGGATATTTTGATTATGTAGATGTTGATGTAGAATGTGGAGTAAGTCTTCTGCAACCTCCAGTTACGCACGTGTCCATCTAGCCTAGCAGCTACGTACGTCTGTGCCTTTTGGTCAATATAAAAGTTACCACAATCAGAACAAGTAACTTTGTATAGACCACTTGTATGCAAGTCACTTGTAGGCCTCTAGTCGTGCATGGGTACATTTAAGTTTTGAGTGTGTAGTGCGAGAGGACTCACGCTCTCCCCTTATTTCCACTCGCAGTGCTTGGACGGAACACAATTTGTTAAGTAACAATACATTATTTGGTAATATAAAGAGTACTCCTACGTGGTATTTTACAAATTACACTCGTCTTCCCGCTTTAGCGCTCGACTTCCGTCCGCTTCGGTGTCTCCTGTAACTGGCGCATCCGCTCTCAAGGTGTACTGAAAACTGCGCCCATTGGAATTTGCGCCCAGAAAGGGTCGTGGAAGTCTTCACTAACACCCTTGCCCGGCAGGTACAAGAGCTGACGGACGCTGCCAATAGGTTTCCGAGCTCGCATTTTCAAGCCATACTATACAGGACGCTGCGAACTGAGGTAAGAACGCATCGACAGCTTTTTCCAAGAAGTAGATACACTTTGCAAAACTGTGGAACGTATATCAGATACTGTTTCAGATTCTAGCCATTTGATTAAAACTTCAAAAACGAAACTTCCCATGATTATACGAAAATCAGTGACAATTATCATGAGATTCTTGAAGAAGGTGTCGTTGCAGGAATTTCGCGACAAAGATTTTCTCCGAAACCGTTCCCAACTTTATTTTGCCGCTAAGTTAAAAAAAAAAAAAAACTTCGTGTGTTTCGATGGCGTTCTGAGAGAGATTTTTTCAAAAGTCATGTTAAGAATTATCACAGGTCCACTGTGGTTCAATCACGACTGTCTCATTTAGCAGTTAGTCAACAAAAAAGGGGCCAACTAAAGATGTCGACGTTGACGAGGCAATTTCAAAATTCGCCGTCGAAAAAGAAGAAATTCTAAGCTACGTGCTAGTCACTTGTCACTAAGGAAATCTTCGGTTCATGTTCTGCTTCCTTAATAATCAGATAAAGTGTGTGTGTGTGTGTGTGTGTGTGTGTGTGTGTGTGTGTGTGTGTGTGTAATCCTATGGGACTTAACTTCTAAGGTCATCAGTCCCTAAGCTCACACACTACTTAACCTAAATTATCCTAAGGACAAACACACACACCCATGCCCGAGGGAGGACTCGAACCTCCGCCGGGATCAGCCGCACAGTCCATGACTGCAGCGCCCTAGACCGCTCGGCTAATCCCGTGCGGCTCTTCGGACTGAAGACAACAACAACAACAAGCGGGAGGAAGCAACTATGGTCTTTTAAAGAAACGATACCAGCATTTGCCTGAAATGATCTGAAAAACCACAGAAAACCAAATTCGTATGGCCGTCCATTGTATTCAGGCCAAGTTTCTCAAAATAATCAGATTTCCATCACACTTTATCCAGCCTTTGGACTGGCTGCATGGCAAACGTAAATTGTCATTTAGGTGTTTTTAAAATCAGCTTATAAGCATCATCAGTATAACTTTTTTATTTATAAGTTGCTATTTACATTTTGTACATTTTTCGTAGATAGGAGAAGATTTCAAGCCAGCTCTGATCCCAGCACCCACTTCGTTATTTATTACTCTTTTTTCCAACCTTTCATCCCGTTTCAGGTAGACCTTTTTTTGTTTCATTTACCTTTCATACACAGCTCTGCCCTCATTAATACACTTGCTGAAATTTCCACTTGTGTTTTCATACACCTAATTACTTCATTTTAGGATTTGGTCTATCAAGCGTTTCATTAATTTTGTGGTGCTAGCCTTTTACAGCGTTGGTCGTTCGATGGCGCCGTTTGTAATAACTCCAGAGGTTGATAGGTTTGGTTTTCTTCATTTTCCAATGAGCTGTCTACAAAGTAGTCGAACTCAGAAAGCCTGGGGATATCCGGTGCCTGTGAATGTATCTCGCGCCATCATATACGTCTACAGGCCACAGCAAAGCTAGCGCAGCACACACGCGTATATGTTGTCTCGTATCTTCATTTTCATTGTATTAATGAGTAAGTCCTAGATCTTGCACTTTCCTCCAGGAAGACTTTTCATGTGGAAATAACATCTTCGCACTTCGGCTGTCGGTAGTAAAACTTCAATCGCAGAAATCGCCGCTGATTCGAAATCTACAGTCACATTTGGATGTTTCTAATCTGTAATATTTTCCACGAAATTTCGGAAAAGACGGATGTCTCTCTTCTTTTGTGTGGCAATAATGCAAAGACGATTGGATATACGTCTGTTTTCATTATTTGTATTCCGAAAGTTGACGTGAATGGTGAATATTTTCAGAACCTATTTGCTACAGCACTTGAACGTATCGTCCATAAAAAAATCTTTTGTTTACTTCTTGGAGCCTTTTCCCCTGCTCTTCCGCTAAAACACATATTATCATTTCTCCTAATTTGTTGCCGCTTAGCAGAAAACTGCTGCCACCATTCACAAACAGTAACTTTGCTTTGAGGTCAATTTCTTCTTTTGCCTGGGAATCTGTCCCATTTTCCTGTGGTGTTTCGCCCACTGGTAGTATAAAAGCCTCTTTGTTACTTGCTCTCCTGACATTTCATTGACAAAATCATATCCTCGATTATGCTGGCAACCCAGCTCCTTCGGATGTGTTTTGGAAATAGAAGTGCCTTTCTCTCGTACCGTTCCTTTGCCTGGTTCAAAGTCTTCTTTACTTCCAACCGAGCATTATCCAGAGATCCACGCTGACGCTCGAGTGAAGGAAAAAAAGCGCCATCGATTTTATACATTTCTCCTTTTGTCTTGAACAGTGCCACGTCACAATCCCGTCTTCTTTCGTTCTCTTCACTATGTAAGAATAACCTACATGGTGGCAACTCGGCTTACCGCGAATGGTCTTTGAAACTTCCATATCGGAACTACTGTAACAGGAATACACGAGTCGCAGGATGTCAACTCTAAAACAACTGGAGCGGTACTTGGTGATTTGTTCGGCCACTCGGCTACTACCCTAGAGTAGGTATATCGGGGCGCAGTTCGGTCACGTGTGGGGAGACGGACCGGGCGCAGGTAAGCCGTGAAACGAAGGGAGCAAGTACTGGCCGCATATTTTACAGATTTTTGGTTGGTGGCATATTTTACTGGGCGCAGTTTTCATGGGTTAGCTCTCAACGACCGCTAAGCAGTACCTGCGTGCACAAAGGGCCGGGAAAGGCCAGTCCCGCACACCCAAAGTTGCAATACTCCCGAGAGGGAGCATGTTACACCGGGCAGTGCGACCTGTCCACTTGGACTGGCACAGCAAGTTATGAACTCAATTCCGCTCTTAGCAAGTAATTTGGTATTGCCTTTAATGTTGAAAGTACGCTGATCTTCACAAGTACGAAATCCTGTGCTTGCAATATTTCAGTGTATTGGCTACACTCTGTGATACCTGTCCAACGTGTGGGATTGCACACCACTTGCTGCAAGTAGTTACTATTTTATGCGGTAAAAAAAAATGTTCAAATGTGTGTGAAATCTTATGGGACTTAACTGCTAAGGTCATCAGTCCCTAAGCTTACACACTACTTAACCTAAACTATCCTAAGGACAAACACACCCACCCATGCCCGAGGGAGGACTCGAACCTCCGCCGGGACCAGCCGCACAGTCCATGACTGCAGCGCCCTAGACCGCTCGGCTAATCCCGCGCGGCTACGCGGTAAAATATGCAGCAGTTGACGTCCCAATCTGTGCCGTAGTTAATGACTAGAGAGATTGGTGTGAACCAACCTTCAGCGTTGGTTAAGGATAAAGTGAACTGTTTGCGAAACAGTTTGGCCACTCTTCCGCAATGCCCATTTGCAGATATACGTACGACTTGGGACAACCTGTTTCCCTCGTCGAAGGACTGGTTTATCGGCTTGGCTGCCCGCGATGTGCTGCTGATTTCGGTTGTCGTTGTGCCCCCTCCGCTGCCCTCCCCACGACGGCGAGGTGGCGGGGACAGCTGATAGGCGAGCCAAGGTTCAGTCCGAGGCGAGCCGCGTCGCCCCACAGCGTAGGCCGGCTGCGGCAGGAATAGCTGAGTCGCTGCCAGCACTGTGGGCAAAGTGCGCGCGCTCTTACTCGCGTGACGTCACCAGCAGCACCGCTGAGGCGTCCGTCACACATGGCGGTCACCTCTCTGCTCAGAGCTCTCGTGCAAGATCGCCTTACCTTTAACCACCCGGCCAGATCCTTTCGGACTGTGCAAGCAGTTTCCCGTCGTCACCGCTTACCTCAGGAACAGGTACGTCATACCAACCGCAGTATAATTATTACACATAACGTCCTGTAACGTTGCTGGATTGTTTCTTGTTTCAGTACGCATTAAAGTTTGTATCATTTTTTACCAGTTTACATTTTCTAAAGTTTTTTTTCTAAATTAATAAAGCTTACAAACAACGGTTTATTAATTCTTCGTATGGTTAACCTAATGTGTGTCAGATGAGTATGTGCCAAGCAAGATCGTAAGAGATGGAAAAGGAGCCACCGTGGTACAACAACCGAGTTAGAAAACTGCTGCGGAAGCAAAGGGAACTTCACAGCAAACATAAACATAGCCAAAGCCTTGCAGACAAACAAAAATTACGCGAAGCTAAATATAGTGTGAGGAGGGCTATGCGAGAGGCGTTCAATGAATTTGAAAGTAAAGTTCTATGTACTGACTTGGCAGAAAATCCTAAGAAATTTTGGTATTGTGTCAAAGCGGTAGGTGGATCAAAACAAAATGCCCGGACACTCTGTGACCAAAATGGTACTGAAACAGAGGATGACAGACTAAAGGCCGAAATACTAAATGTCTTTTTTTCCAAAGCTGTTTCACAGAGGAAGACTGCACTGTAGTTCCTTCTCTAGATTGTCGCACAGATGACAAAATGGTAGATATCGAAATAGACGACAGAGGGATACAGAAACATTTAAAATCGCTCAAAAGAGGAAAAGCCGCTGGACCTGATGGGATACCAGTTAGATTTTACACAGAGTACGCGAAGGAACTTGCCCTCTTCTTGCAGCGCTGTACCGTAGGTCTGTAGAAGAGCGTAGCGCTCCAAAGGATTGGCAAAGGGCACAGGTCATCCCCGATTTTCAAGAAGGGACGTCGAACAGATGTGCAGAACTATAGACATATATCTCTAACGTCGATCAGTTGTAGAATTTTGGAACACACATTATATTAGAGTATAATGACTTTTCTGGAGACTAGAAATCTACTCTGTAGGAATCAGCATGGGTTTCGAAAGAGACGATCTTGTGAAACCCAGCTCGCGCTATTCGTCCACGAGACTCAGAGGGCGATAGACACAGGTTCCCAGGTAGATGCCGTGTTTCTTGACTTCCGCAAGGCGTTGGATACGGTTCCCCACAGTCGTTTAATGAACGAAGTAAGAGCGTATGGACTATCAGACCAATTGTGTGATTGGATTGAAGAGCTCCTAGATAACAGAACGCAGCATGTCATTCTCAATGGAGAGAAGTCTTCCGAAGTAAGAGTGATTTCAGGTGTGCCGCAGGGGAGTGTCGTAGGACCGTTGCTGTTCACAATATACATAAATGACCTTGTGGATGACATCGGAAGTTCACTGAGGCTTTTTGCGGATGATGCTGTGGTACATGAAGAGGTTGTAACAATGGAAAATGAAATACAGGAGGATCTGCAGCGAATTGACGCAATGTGCAGGGAATGTCAATTGAATCTCAATGTACACAAGTGTAATGTGCTGCGAATACATAGAAAGAAAGATCCCTTATCATTTAGCTACAATATAGCAGGTCAGTAACTGGAAGCAGTTAATTCCATAAATTATCTGGGAGTACGCATTAGGAGTGACTTAAAATGGAATGATCATATAAAGTTGATCGTCGGTAAAGCAGATGCCAGACTGAGAGACATTGGAAGAATCCTAAGGAAATGCAATCCGAAAACAAAGGAAGTAGGTTACAGTACACTTGTTCGCCCGCTGCTTGACTACTGCTCAGCAGTGTGGGATCCGTACCAGATAGGGTTGATAGAAGAGATAGAGAAGATCCAACGGAGAGCAGCGCGCTTCGTTACAAGATCATTTAGTAATCGCGAAAGCGTTACGGAGATGATAGATAAACTCCAGTGGAAGACTCTGCAAGAGAGGCGCTCAGTAGCTCGGTACGGGCTTTTGTTGAAGTTTCGAGAACATACCTTCACCGAGGAGTCAAGCAGTATATTGCTCCCTTCTACGTATATCTCGCGAAGAGACCATGAGGATAAAATCAGAGAGATTAGAGCCCACACAGAGGTATACCGACAATCCTTTTTTCCACGAACAATACGAGACTGGAATAGAAGGGAGAACCGATAGAGGTACTCAAGGTACACTCCGCCACACACCGTCAGGTGGTTTGATGGATGTAGATGTAGATTCTTGCTTCAAGCTCTTGTATCTTTCCTAAATCCAAAGAAAGCGAGAATTAAAATAATTAACATAAGAATACTGTATGAAAAAATGCTCGGAATTAATAAAACACCGATTGTAGCTTCATCGACTACGTAGCCTGGTCAAAAATGGTGCAAATGTTAATGCGCGCTAAGATTGATTATCGGGACAGGAAAATAATCCAGCAGCTTTACAAGAATCGGACAGCAATTGTCTAAATCAGACGATAACGCAGAATTTTCTAGCGTAACTAAGCTGTCCGGCAGGGTGCAGCCTTTCCACATTGCTCGTCAACATATACGTGAAGGACGCACTGAACAAATTTGCAGGTACATATACTGAAGTAATTATATATAGACCAAACATAAACAAATGCTTAGATTTGAAGATGATATATCAGAAAAATCCGGAAAGGCTTCAAAAGGCCGTAGGGGAGACATGAACAAGGCTTTTCGAAAGTTATGACACGAAAATAACTAAGAAAATGGAAATTCTTATGTCTAGTCAAGTTCCAATAGCAGCAAGCCTGTGTCTGAACGGAGATAATATGAAGCAAGTCACCAGATTTATTTAGTAGTAGAGTGAAAAAAGGCCGTACATCATCCCAGGAGATCAAAAGCAGAATTGCACAAGCGAAACATTCAACAAAAAGATATTAACATTAAAAAATATTAAGGAACTATATTGTCCAATATAGCTCGGAGACATGGAGAGCAGAGGAATCAGAACGGAAAATTCTACGGGCTTTTGAAGTATTCTGTTCGAGAACAGTCCTTAAGCTTTCACGCACAGATTGAAAGTCTAATGAAGTAGTCCTCAACAGCACACGAGAAAAAGTATCGCTGAGCAACACTGTAAAGGATTGGAGACACAGGTGGGTTTGCAGACGTTGCTGCTCCTCCATCGCGAAATTGATAGAGAAGGGAGTGTGCGTGGCAAACAGGACTTGAGTACATAAGGCAGATCAGACCTGGTGGTGTTCTAATTGCCATTAGTATGCGTGAAGAACACGTGGTAGTTTCCTTCGTATAAGCTCGAATAATCCAGCTTCTACTGTGATGGTAATTCTGCGAGATATCCTCAGCCATTCGACATCAACTCCTGCTGGATAGATTAGGCTCCTCCGTGCACTACGGTCTTCCCACGCTGTTCCAGCATGTTTACTAATGTCAGCCACCCAGTTTCCCTTAGGTTCTCGTCTATCTTGTATCTTGGAATCTACATCTACACTCCGCAGTCACTTTATGGCGTGTTGCGGAGGGTACTTCCCATGTCACTCACCCACCACCTTTCCTGTCTGAGAATCGTGTGGTGGGCAAGAACTAACTGCTGGTGAACTCGAATATCCTGAAATTTAACTTCATGGCCTTCCCGTGAGGCATATGTACAAGGAAGCTGTACATTGAGTTGTGAAGCATTTGTACTCGAGCAGTTTTATCTGTACACTTTCCCTTCGGTAATGCACAACGCCTCTCTTATTGAATTGTATGCCTTTGCAGTCCGATAAGCACTGGCGTACAACTCGAGAGTTTCCCGAAGGAACCCGTCATGAAACGAGCTATGGATCTCGATCGAACGAGGTTTTGTAAGCTATCTCATTGTGGGTGCACTACAGTTTTTCGAAAATCATGTAATGAATCTGTTTAGCTCCTGCATTCACTGTTCCACCATATTTAGTGGGTTCAGATTGTAATGATAACATTGCAGTCGTGTAATTAACGAGATATCCCGCTTGTTCATCCGCAGTGTGTTAGGTACGCATTCACGTTGAGGGTCAACTGCCATCGCTGGCCCAATCGTCGATGTCTCTGCACATCCCTATAGTTTTTTAGCGCTGCGACTTGTGTATGTAATCAAAGGCGAACAGCATCGTGCAGCCTCCGCCTCAATCAACTGGGCCATTTACATATATTTCGAACAACAGTGGTGCTATAATACTCCCCTCTTTGAATCTTCTCTCTCCCTTCTAGCTGTTTTACCTGTTACTGATTCCAGACTGGCGAGCAATATTAAGGAATCAGTCTAAAGAGGTTATTTTAAGCAGCTTGTTGTAGCAGAACTACATTTCTTTAGAATTTTATCAGAGATCTTTGGCAGACTTCTGCTTTCCCTACGACCAGTTTGACGTGACCATACCTCGTAAGGTCGGTTACTACTGGCTATTTTACTGTAGCTACAGTTACCAGCGACATAAAGCAGATAGTGTAATTCGCAATTTTTCTAGTCAGGGATCGATCCGGCGACCCTCGCTTTCGAGGCGTTGATGCCACAACATTCATACGGCGACTCGGGCTGCTCCGCTGCGTAAACAGGGGTACGGAGGCGGTCAGTGGTGCCCGCGGTTGCGAATGTCCTTCAAGCGAACGTGTTTCTACGCGAGGCGCTGCTGACGATGCACGCTTCTGAGTGGAAACGTCGGTGTAAGCAGGGGACAATCCAAACGACCACGACATAATCTCCTGCAGTAAAGCGGCGTCCTCACTGGCTGTCATACGCACCACTAAAGAAACTTCTCGGACAGATATCGTAAGACCACAGTCGTCACACATAGTGTTACTATGACGTGAGTAGTGGGGTGATGTGGCTCCTGGTGCAATTTTGATGTCAAACTGATACGCAAATTAATTTAATCTATCAGTTATACCACTCACCTCCCCTGCATGTCAAGTGTTTTCCTCACCCGTCACGTGGGTCCATGCCCCTCCCGCTTCCCAGCTCTCTCCCTCCACCACCTACTCTGTTCGCGGTGGTTTCGAATTTTTGCGGCAATTTCTTTGTTCTAGGGCTGTGCTAATGTCCCACCCCACCTTCCCCAGCCGGGAATGGCAGGAAATTCAAAATGGTGGTGCCCTTTCTGGGACTCGCACTTCTGGATGGAAAGCCCAGGTGCACCTCCCAGCACAATTATACCACCAGAGGCGTTTCAGATTGGCAGACTGCCAATAAATTTGAGAGTAATAGATGCTGAATTCTGTGCTTTCGAGGAGCCTTTATTTTCTGTATTCTGCACTGGTTTTAAGATAAAGAACCTGTTGATGTAGTGCACACCGTGTATGATTATTGGTTGAAAATGTATATAACCATGTATGTGTTTTATTTCTTACCTCCCATCATACTGCAAGTGCTAAAGCTACTGCTATCAGCTTTTTCACTGCAAATATGCAACAATCGAAAATGGTTATTTAACTAAATTCCCTATAAGAGTCTATTGCACACCAGTGCCTGACATAGTCTGTATCATGACAGGGCATATATAGCGTTGATTATTTTCTGTAGAGACCCATTGGACGCCAATAACCGATGTAGCTATCACGGCAGGGTCGGTGAAGCATCAAGACTTTGCTGTAAGCGATTGGGGCTCTGACGGTGTGCAAGAAGATCAGAAACAGAATGGTATACTCCTTCCCGACAACATGTGTGAATTGATCTTAGATCCATCCAACTGCGGCAAGACAAATGTCCTCGTGTCGCTGCTCACACATCCGGATGGAAGTCACTTTGAGCACGTACGCGTATTTTCAAAAACCCTGTTTCAGCCCAAATACCAACTATTATAGAGATGTTGCAGGATGTAGATAGTGACATAAACGTTATTCAGCGAGAGCAGTGATATCCCTTCACCGGAAAAAGTAAAGCCACACAGTGTTCATATGTGACGATGTCCCTGTGGAAAACAGAGATGCAAATTCGACGATATTTCTATTTTGGTCACCATGTGGCTGTTGATGTAGTTTATTTGAGTCATATTCCAGAATCGCAAAACAGCTAGTGAAGGATAATGCAAACCCTTTTTATTGATAAAACAAGAACACTGAATGATGGCAGATATAGACGAAACCTCCATGAATTCTTCACTGAATAATCGGGTTAATACAATCGAAAAGAAAGGAAACGACTTAAATGATGGGCGGAAATATCTGTTATTGACTAGGGGATTTTGAATGAACGCCATTGGAAAGAAAGTGGGCGAATTAACTGAAGGAAAGACAATTGTTACCAAGAAGAGGAAGCAGTAGAAGAAGAGCGGATCCCCCCAGGGGGTCCCACAACTCTTTTGTGGATACGTGCGTAGCGAGCACGGGACCCCGAGCTGATGTGGCCTTCCTTCCTTTCCGGGCTGCATACCTTCCCTTTCCGCATCCTTCCCTGTCCCCATCTTCGCCCCCCCCCCCTCATCTCTGGCTCTTTCCTTCCCTTTCTCCCCCTCTGGGAGTATAGTTTGTGCCTACGTCCGGAGACGGACGCTCGAAACTGTTACAAATTCCTTGCTTTCAATACTTGCAAGTCTTCGTCCTTCCTCTGTCCTTCTCTTTTCCTTCCCTCTTCACTTTTCTCCGCTGCGGCGTTTGAGACCCCTCTTCTTTCCTTTCCCTTTCTCTTTTTTCCTCCCTGTGTGTGTCTGAAGGCCGACCCACGTACTTCCATGCGTAGCCGGTGACGGGGTAACGCGTAATTCCCCGCACCGGGTAGACAGGTAGGACACGTACGTACCCCCTGGTAACGGCCAGGCCCAGGGAGGGGTGATTACCCGAGCTGATACCTTCCGAAAGTGCCGATTGGTCCCTCCGTCCGTTTGTCGGGAGGTGCGACCTGAGGTGTGAACAATCACCTAAGGAGGGAGTACCCTCAGAGAGGGCCCCCACAAGCGAGGAGCGCGCCATCGGAGACGCCGGTAATCGTGGGGGATTCTTCAGCAATGGTTTCCTCACCTTCCACTATGTCTGCTCACAAACGAAAGTTCACTGAGTCTCAGCCACAGACAGTTCTTCCATCGTTGCCACAGTTCCTTGTTCTTTCTCGGTCTGACGAAGGTCACGACTTCTCCACGGTCAACCCTTTCGTTATTCAGAAAGGTGTCGACGCAATTGCAGGTCCTGTAAAGTCTTGTTCCAGATTACGGAATGGCACCCTGTTGTTAGAAACAGTCAGTGCCCTCCAGTCACAAAAATTGCTGCGTACCTCACTACTACACACCTTCCCTGTCCGGGTGGAACCGCACCGTACTTTAAATTCCTCGCGTGGAGTTGTTTATACCCGCTCCCTCGATGGATTGTGTGACGAACAAATTCAGCACTACCTGTCTGACCAGGGCGTAACGGCTGTTCATAGGGTTATGAAAAGGGTTGACACGAACATCATTCAAACCCGCACTGTCTTCTTGACATTTGACAAAGTTAAACTCCCATCGACAATCAGAGCAGGCTATGAGATAATTTCCGTTCGCCCTTACGTCCCAAACCCTACGCGTTGCTATCGGTGACAGCGGTTCAATCACACCAGCCAGTCCTGTTCCAATCCGGCCAAATGTGTTACGTGTGGCAAGGATGCCCATGAGGGTGCTTGTCCACCTCCATCCCCTCGCTGCATCAACTGTATGGGCGACCACGCTGCTTCTTCTCGAGATTGCCCCGTTTTTAAGGACGAAAAGCTCATCCAGGAAATTAGAGTGAAGGAAAAGGTGTCTACCTTTGCTGCTCGAAAATTATTCGTCAGTCGACAGCCCACCGTGCCTCAGACAGGAAAATACAGCACTGTCCTTGCTTCTCCTCGGCCAACAAAGGAGGCGGCCACGCAGACTTGCGACCTCACCTTTAGTACCACGGTCGTCAGATCTGCCAGCGCAAAGATCGCCCGTTCAACCTCACCACTTTCGCGTGCCCACTCTATGGCTCACCCTTCGTCGGGTTCTGCTAAATCTCGAGCCCAAAAGTCAGGCACCAAGACTTTGAAAAAAGAGCATACTCGTGAAGAGTTTTTACGTACCGCACCTTCCCAACCATCGGTTCCTCCTTCATCTAAACATCATACTTTCAAGAAGGCTACAAAGAAACCCAGTTCCTCTCCTTCTCCGCCAAGGCGTGTCCCATCTACAGCACCACCTGGCGGAAATCGCCCTCGGCCGTCTTCTGTGTCGCCGAGGCGCACTGCTGGCGGCCGATCAACCGGCCGATCGCTGGTGGCAGGAGCTGCTCCTGACCAACCTATGGATCAGGATCTTCTGCCTTCGGCTGACTGCCATTCCATGCTGTCGGTCGCAAGCTCTGAGCAGTCGTTGAGTTGACAGCGACCTTGGTCACATTCCTCCATTTTCTGTTCACCCTATGTCCATTATCCACTGGAATATCCGCGGTATTCGAGCCAATCGGGATGAATTGTCGATCCTCTTGCGAGCCTACTCGCCGGTCATCTTCTGTCTTCAGGAAACAAAGCTGCGTCCCCATGACCGCTTTGTTCTCCCTCATTTTCAGTCCGTCCGATATGATTTCCCCTCTGTTGAAGGCACTCCAGCACATGGAGGACTCATGATTCTTCTCCATGAAACTCTCCATTATCACCCAATCCATTTAAACACTTCCTTCCAAGCTGTCGCCGTCCGTCTTTCCCTTTCCGGATACACGTTCTCTCTTTGTACTGTATACATTCCATCGTCCACACCAATGGCGCGAGCTGGTCTCCTTCATCTTCTTGGTCAACTTCCACCCCCCTATATGCTGGTTGGGGACTTCAGTGCCCACCACCCGCTTTGGGGATCTCCACATCCTTGTCCACGTGGCTCACTATTGCTAGACGTCTTCCACCAAGCGGATCTAGTTTGCCTCAACACTGGGGTCCCTACATTTTTGTCTGCCTCCACGACAAATCATCTCATTTGGACCTTGCTGTCGGTACTGTTCCGCTAGCTCGGCGCTTCGAATGATTCGCCCTTGATGATACACACTCGAGTGACCACTTTCCATGTATCCTGAGACTGCAGCCTCAACTGCCATACATGCGGCCGCGACGCTGGAAGTTTGCCCAAGCTGAATTGACACTTTTTTCGTCTCTAGCGACATTCGACGACCGTCACTTTCCCAGCGTCGACGATAAGGTCACACATGTTACCGACGTTATTCTTACAGCTGCGGAATATTCAATACCACGCACCTCCGAATTGCCCCGGCGCCCCCCAGTTCCTTGGTGGAACGAGGCATGCCGTGATGCAATACGTGAGCGGCGACGTGCTCTCCGCGTTTTCCGCCACCATCCTACTTTGGCCAACTGTATCCGCTATAAGCAGTACCGAGCGCGATGCCGTCGTGTCATCCGAGATAACAAGAAGGCAAGCTGGAAATTCTTTATTAGCTCATTTAACACCTTCACTCCCTCCTCGGAAGTTTGGAGACGGCTTCGACAGTTCTCAGGCGCGCCTAGATTCTCCCCGGTCTCTGGGCTCACTGTCGCGCATGACACATTAGTGGACCCCGTCGCAATTTCTAACTCGTTGGGTTGGCACTTTGCTGAGATTTCGAGCTCTTCAAATTACCCGCCAGCGTTTCTCCCGAAGAAACGTGCAGCGGAAGTGCGACCTCTTGCTTTCTCCTCTCAAAATCGCGAAAGCTACAATACTGTTTTCTCCATGAGGGAACTCCAACATGCACTCTCTTCTTCTCGCTCCTCCGCCCCAGGACCGGATGGTATCCACATCCAAATGTTGCTGCATTTATCAACCCATAGTCAGCGTTACCTCCTTCGCCTTTATAATCGAATTTGGACCGACAGTACTTTTCCCAGACGATGGCGGGAAGCTATCGTCGTTCCTATTCCGAAACCTGGAAAGGACAAACATCTCCCCTCTAGCTATCGCCCCATTTCTCTCACGAGTAGTGTCTGTAAGGTTTTGGAGCGTATGGTGAATTACCGTTTAGCATGGTGGCTGGAATCCCGCAGTCTTTTAACACCTGCCCAATGCGGATTCCGAAAGCATCGTTCTGCAATTGACCATCTTGTTGCTCTCCCCACTTATATCATGAACAATTTTCTCCGGAAACGCCAAACAGTAGCAATATTTTTTGATCTGGAGAGAGCATACGATACCTGTTGGAGGACAGGCATCCTCCGCACACTGTTCTCTTGGGGCTTTCGAGGTCGGCTACCCCTTTTTCTTCGCGAATTTATGGCAGAGCGCACATTTAGGGTGCGGGTGAACACTACTCTCTCCCGTACTTTCTCCCAAGGAAACGGGGTACCCCAGGGCTCCGTGCTGAGTGTTGTACTGTTTGCCATTGCCATCAATCCAATTATGGATTGTCTCCTTCCTGATGTCTCGGGCTCCCTCTTTGTGGACGATTTTGCGATCTACTACAGCTCTCAACGGACCAGCCTTCTTGAACGACGTCTTCAAGGCTCTCTCGATCGCCTCCACTCTTGGAGCATCGAAACCGGCTTCCGTTTTTCTCCCAGTAAGACCGTTTGTGTTAATTTTTGGCGACGTAAGGAGTTTCTTCCGCCCTCCTTACATCTAGGTCCTGCCAACCTTCCGTTTTCAAACGTCGCTAAATTCTTGGGTCTTATGTTTGACAGAAAACTGTGCTGGACCTCCCACGTTTCTTATCTTTCGGCTCGCTGTCTGCGATCCCTTAACACCCTCCGTGTCCTGAATGGTACCTCCTGGGGAGCGGACCGAGTGGTCCTCCTCCGCCTCTATCGCGCCTTAGTGCGCTCGAAATTGGACTATGGAAGCATAGTCTACTCCTCTGCTCGGCCGTCTATTCTTCGGCGTCTCGACTCTGTCCACCACCGTGGATTACGTTTAGTGTCTGGAGCTTTTTACACCAGCCCTGTGGAAAGCCTTTATGCTGAGACTGCAGAACCTCCGCTGTCCAATCGGCGAGCGGTCCTTCTGAGTCGTTATGCTAGCCATCTGTCTTCCATGCCTGCTAATCCAGCCCATGACATTTTTTTCGACGCCTCCTTTGATGTAGGGTATGCAGGCCGCCCCTCCTCCCTACTACCACCGGGAGTCCGCTTCCGTCAACTGCTCCATTCTCTTTCCTTCCGCTTTCCTAAAACCTTCTTGACAACTTGGGGTACAGCACCGCCTTGGCTCCGTCCCCGGATTTGGCTGCTCCGTGACCTTTGTCGCTTTCCCAAGGATGGTACCCCTTCACTTGTTTATCGTCGGGCATTTGCTGCTCTATGTGCACAAATGACGGACGCCACATTTATTTACACCGACGGCTCGAAAACATCGTTAGGTGTAGGGAGTGCCTATATTGTTGGCGACACCCCAAATCACTTTCGGCTTCCCGACCAGTGTTCGGTGTATACTGCGGAGCTTTACGCTGTTCTCCAGGCTGTCCACTACATCCGCCGCCATCAGCGGATGCAGTACGTTATCTGCTCAGATTCTCTCAGCTCTCTCCTCAGTCTCCAAGCTCTTTACCCTGTGCACCCTCTGGTCCACCGGATTCAGGACTGTCTGCGCTTGCTCCACCTGGGGGGCGTCTCGGTGGCGTTCCTCTGGCTCCCGGGACACGTTGGTATCTGTGGAAATGAGGCGGCCGATATTGCAGCCAAGGCTGCAGTCTCTCTTCTTCGGCCAGCTATTCAATCGATTCCCTTCGCCGATCTACGGAGCGTTTTATGTCGTCGTGTTGTTCATTTATGGCACGCGCATTGGTCGACACTTCCCCATAATAAATTACGGGACGTGAAAGCTCTTCCTTGTGCTTGGACCTCTTCCTCCCGAACGCGTCGTCGGGAGGAGGTAATTTTAACTAGACTCCGGATAGGGCACTGTCTTTTTAGCCATCGACATCTTTTAAGCGGCGATCCTCCCCCACTCTGTCCCCACTGCTCTCGGCTGTGGACGGTAAGACACCTTTTAATTGAATGCCCCTATTTTAATCCGTTACGCTCCCGTCTACAGCTATCGCCTGATATATCGTCGATTTTAGCAGATGACACGCGCTCAGCCGACCGCGTTCTCAAGTTTATTAGTGCCAGTGAAATAACGTCAGTCATTTGAAGCTTTTTTTTGGGGGGGACAACCAACCCCTTTCTGTAGTGGATTTTTAAGCCTTCCTTCTGCTTTTAGTTTCTCCAATTTTATGACTTTCGTTCCCATTGCTGCTGGTTTTCAATTTCGGTTTTTTACTGTTTCCTAAGTCACGGACCGGGCGCTAATGACCATAGCAGTTTTTGCGCCCTAAAACCAAAAGAAAACAAAAACAAAAGAGCGGATATGTAAAACCTCACGTTGCACGGAAGTCCGATTAGTATAAAGCAAGAAGTCGACTAAGCATAAGTCACAGATGGACGGAAGGCCATTCGAGAGAACTTAGGGCTGCCGAGATTAGGGCATTTGAAGCACAAGCAGACACTACAAGAAACCTTTAAACCATTTACCGAATCTCTCGATGAACGCTTAGTGAAATTCCACGACGACGACGCTATTGACGATTTCGTCAACCGTCACAGCAACGCTAGGGTAAACAAAATACACGCTGTCAGTGGTGAAAAACCATACATGTTGGGCAGGCAGCCTATAAATTCAAATGGAAAAAAACACAATTTGGCTACACAGTTTCACAGAACTTGGTATGCAACTGAAAGCCCTAATGTGGATCGATTCAATCTTCATGGCTCACAAAAAGCGGCCGATATCCTCCCGCAAATGATTGCACAGTATAATAGAACGAAACACTGCACAATAAAAATGAGACAAATCCTTGTTCGTGATAATAGGTTTCTAGATACATTATACAGTCGTATTAAAATGTTAGATCTCTGCAAACAGCAATTTAATGTAGGTAATTTAGTACGTATTTCAAAACAAGACAGAATTTAAGTCATACATGCCAAACTGGTCAACTGAGATATTCACAGTTTCTGAAGTGCAGAGAACGAATCATAGAACTTACCTCCCAAAGGACAGCAGTGGTTCTGAAATTTCAGAACGCTTTTACACAGAAGAGTTACAGAAGAGCTCGGAACAGGATGTGCACCTTGCAGAGAGGGTGATACGGCGACGAGGGTATAGAGCGCTAGTTGAACGGCTTGGTTTTCCCGCATCACAATATAGCTGGATCGACGCTGACGATTTGCTATATAACAGGGTGTGCAGACCATAACCACCTTAGTAGCACAACATGCGTGATAGGAGAAGCATTAGAGGAGGAGACGGCATTCTCCACACACTCCCAGCCGAATTACACGTTCCTGGATATAACTACTGTGGACACAGAACAAAACTTCAAAAACGATTGGCACGTGGTGTTAAGAGGATAAATATGCTTGATGAAGGGCGTACGGAGCACGACATCGCACACGCAGCAAATAAACATCGTCACATCGCCTGTCGAATTTTAGCTGATAAAGCTAAGGCAATACGTGCAGCCTTTGCAGTTAAGAAAGCTAGGCGTGGTAAAGTTAAGTTGGATTTGAGTGTGAAGTAGTTCAGCAAAGTTATGAGGTCTGCACGTAAGGCGCCTAGGAAGAACATGACAACCAAAGTGTGCATGGAAAATTGCGTCCTGACAGCGTTATACGCCCTGAAGAAGAAAGGAGCGAGAAAAAAAAAAGATCGATTAAACCAGCCAGGGTTCTATCAATATCGAAACCGACGGGTAGAATTATTTCCTCCCTCATTCTGCCCTAACCGGTCTCTCGGCGGTGGGTTCACTAGGTGCGGGTGCTGCGGCTATTGCACAGAACTCTCAGGAGCAACTGCAGAAGGGCCGGCCGAAGTGGCCGTGCGGTTAAAGGCGCTGCAGCCTGGAACCGCGAGACCGCTACGGTCGCAGGTTCGAATCCTGCCTCGGGCATGGTTGTTTGTGATGTCCTTAGGTTAGTTAGGTTTAACTAGTTCTAAGTTCTAGGGGACTAATGACCTCAGCAGTTGAGTCCCATAGTGCTCAGAGCCATTTGAACCAACTGCAGAAGGCACGGAGACATAACCGCATGGTGGAGGCATCAGCCTGTGGAAAAGAATAATCTTCATGCAAGAAAGGACTAGGTCTCTTCATAAACAAAAGAAAAAGCCCCCTAGCACTCGCACCACACAGGACGCTTACAAATACAGATCTCCTTAAGTTTGTTAAGAAGAAATTCAACATTCCGAGGTGTGTTTATGTGGAATACATTACCGGAGACAATGTGGAAATCAGAAGAATGCGGAATTGTGAATCTAGATGTAGCAGGACGACCTGGAACTTACTGGGTAGCCTATGTTTAAAAAATGCAAATAACGTCTACTATTTTGGTTCATTCGGCGACCTGCAACCCCCAGAAGAATTAAAACGATACTTCACAGGCAGAAGACAAGTGTTCTACGATTTTCGACGCTAACACTTTAATACATTCCTGTGTGTTCATTTATGAATCACGTTCCTCCTGGCACTTACGAATGATATGTAAAGATGGGCATTAAGCATCCATTCACCAGTTGTTTAGATGCAGTGCCGTACACTCTGACTTTAAAAGAACGATAATCTGTATTACTTGCGAATTACTTCCCACCAAATGATTTAAGCATTGGAGGAGTATCGCGCTGATTGGGCTGGAGACACACATCATCCCAAATACCACAGAGGCTAAAAATAAACTGCATCTTTAAATTAACGGTGGAAACGAAATTGAGGAAACTGCACCTCGTGCATTCGATATTGACTATTTAAACGAAGTGTTAAAACAGTCTGGAAAAGGGATTGACCTCTGTGCAAACATCAGTACCCTTAAATCTAGAATGAAGGTGATGCATCGATTGACTTTCAAGCAGAAAGTTTTGATAGGCCCACTCCTAGGTTTCACAATGGGACAGGTTTTGAAGACGGATCTCAATAAGTTTAAAAGTTTGATTAGACAGTGGATATTCTTCCTGTCAGTATAGCCAATTGAGAATAACATTGCAACGAACTCGTATCTCAGTGACAGACTCATTTAATTTACGGACACTTCCCATCAGTTGGAACATAGTATAAGAATAACCTGTAGCGTTGCGACTCCTACTAACGCTATATACCTTCCAGTGACAGTTAACACACTGGACTGCCCGGAGCTGCGTATTGTGGACCAGAACAACCAACTTGCTGACTTTTGTGGTGAGGTCTATATCTAAGACAGGATGGGTGTAATGTATAAAACCAGCACACGCAGTGTACAGCACAATAATCTGCAGCAGGCCTACAAGGTGATAACGCGTGAGAACTACTAGTTTCTTACAGCAGTCCACTTGTAACCTCGCAACGACGTCATCGTTCAATACATCTCTCAGTAGAATAAGATGAGCGAATCACACGCCAAGAATACTTCTTGCATAAACTTTATACTTCAACGATATTTAACAAGAACGATGAAATAAGGATTGTCATTCAACACAAAGACGCTGTAGCTCGTGCATGCAAGAGTTTGATATTCAGATGGATCATTTAAGAAAAAGGATTGTAGTCGTACAGTGGAATCAAAGCTTACTCGTAACGCTTTGGTGTTCATGTTCCAGGAACTAAGATATGAACTTAATGGGGGTAGAGATTGATCGTACACGTAATGTTGGCAAGAATCAAGGCTTAAAACTTGTCTCATCACCACCCTCGGATTGTAATGGTTTAGAAAATGCAGGATGGTTCATAGACAAGCTACAGTTTCTCGTACAGTATTACTATTACTAGTGAAATTCTACACGAAGCCCGGAGCATACGTTGAAATGGGTGACTCTAAAACATTTCCCACCTCATTTTAAATAATACAGTGAAGTGGATGGCCGCAAAATGTTCATTCCATACAGCTGCACTAAAGTGAACTGGGTAGAATTCACACTTAACACTAGTATGACTTACTTAGCGGTAGATGAAACTTAAAAAACTATCCTATTTACACATGCACTCACACAATCATAGACGCACTTTAAGTGCAAAACAGAGAAAATTGAGTAAAACTATTTTATCTCTCCATCTACAATTTTTTTACACTTTTTTGATAATTTTACTCCAATTTCTAAAATATGCATAATATAGGATGCTACTTACTTAGAAAAAAGCCGGCCGTTGTGGCCGAGCGGTTCTAGGCGCTTCAGTCTGGAACCGCGCGACCGCTACGGTCGCAGGTTCGAATCCTGCCTCGGGCATGGATGTGTGTGATGTCGATAGGTCAGTTAGGTTTAAGTAGTACTAAGTTCTAGGAGACTGATGACCTCAGATGTTAAGTCCCATAGTGTTCAGAGCCATTATAAAACAGTGTAAGTGCTTTACGACATAACAGCTTTAAGCCGTACGACAAAATTAAGTTAAACACTCACGTCTGAGTTTGGAAGTGCACCCACTTGTACAGTGAGGTGACAAGTCATGGTGTAACGATAGACATACGTGATGGCGCTAGGATGGAGTACACAAGGTAGAAATGGGTAGTGCTTCGGCGGAGCTGTCACTTGCACTCGGGTGATTCACGTGTCCACATTTCCGACCTGATTACGGCTCCACGACGGGAATTAAGACTCTGAACGCGGAATGGAGTTTGGAGCAAGACGCATCGGTCATTCCATTTCTATAATAGTTAGGGAATTCAGTAGTCAGAGACCCACAGTGTCAGCAGTGTGCAGAAATACCAAATTTCAGGCATTACCTCTTACCACGGACGACGGAGTGGCCGCCGGCCTTCACTGAACGACAGAGAGCAGCGGCATTTGCGTTGAGTTGTCAGTGGTGACAGACTAGCAACACTGCGTGAAATGACCACAGAAATAGCACGACGAACGTATCCTTTGCGGCAGTGCGGCGAATTTTGGCGTTAATGGGCTGTGGCGGCCGACGAGCGACGCGAGTGCCTTTGGTAACAGCACAAGGTCGCCTGCAGCGCATCTCCTGGGCTCTCGACCGTGTCGGTTGGACGCTAGACGACTGACAGACGACTCGTCGCGCTTCGGTAGTTACGACGGTAGCTGAGCGAAGACTGCGCGTGTCCGCATTTGGCAGCGCTGGCGGGATGCAGCACTGTGCAGACCTGCGGCCCCGCTCTGAGCTGGCGGTAGGCCTGCAGAGGAATGGGGGCGCCGCCTCTGCTTCACTGTCGCCGCTAATCCCAGCTCTGAGTTCTCAAAGCTGTGTGCGACCAGTGGCGTACAGGCAACGCCACGCGGCTGCAAATACACGAGCCAGTATTCGAGGGATGTTCTGTTAGGCCACAGTATATGCCCTGTTTAGTATGCAACGCAAATAACAGAGAAATCAGTAATTGTGGGTAATACAGCTTTTATTTGCTAGTGTAGTTTTTTGTTATATTTGTCTGGGAAAGGGGTAATAAATAATAGCGCTAATGGCAAAGAGGATAAATGCCACACTACAAATCTTTTTGTAAGAGTTTTGCTATCGCTTATCGTCTCTTTGACGTCTGACACGTCGCACGTGCGGTTTTGACGGCGCCACAGAACTGGACGCCTGAAAGCGCAGGTGTGTGCAGTGAAGTTTTATGGACAAGTGCAAGTCGGCGTCTTGGAGTGCCTCGGGCAAGCGTCAGCCTATAAAGGTGAGTTCACACTTGACGGAACGTCACTGTCATGTCAGTCACGTCAAAAGATTCTCGTCTGTAGTTGAAATGGTGGCATTAACAAACGCCGTCAACGGAACGTCACGTCAAGTTTTCTCGGGAAGAATATTTCAATAGGCCATAAGTCGCTCACTTGGCAAACAACTGTTGCATTAACTACACAGTGTGAGCTAATACGAAAATATTTCCGACTGACTTACTGCGAAAAGATCTTAATAGCCACTGAAAGATAACACAAACTTAAAATATTTTACTTTGTACACTGAAGGAATACGAAATAAACGAGACATAACTTGTTCAGTGTGCTTTCACTCACGAGTTTTGCAGTGTTGTAGCGAAAAGAAAAACCGGGAGTAAAGCTGATGTGGCATGCAGAACTTTAAAACACGCTGCGGTCGCAGGTTCGAATCCTGCCTCGGGGATGGTTGTGTGTGATGTCCTTAGGTTAGTTAGGTTTAAGTAGTTCTAAGTTCTAGGGAACTGATGACCTCAGAAGTTAAGTCCCATAGTACTCAGAGCCATCTGAACCACTTTTTTAAACATGGTTCTTAATAAAGTACTGACGAACAGCAGGTAGCATAAGTATATGTACACATTGTTCAAGCATACTAAAAGGCTCATCTAGACAAACCGTAGGCAAACCGTCGGCTTCTGTCGAAATGATATTCGACGCCTCAATGTAGAATTTTTCTTTGTTGTTATGATTTGTATCTTGCTTTACAGGTAAACTGTTGTTTAGACATCCTGAAATATTTATAGAACCACGACCCCTCCTCTTTCAGCTCCATGTAAGGTGCGTGGAACTCTCTCCTTCACGGTCTCGTTTTTTTAACGTATTTCTAACTCAAACTTTTTGGTCTCTGTTCCTCATCATCAGGTGCAGTAGCAATCATTGCAAACTGCTTTAAGCTAAATTTCGGCATTTTATGACGATCTACCATGAACTCCGAAATAGCGCCTCTAGTGAGTATTTTATGAAGCAGCTGTAACGCCTAGACGTTCTTTCGTGAAATCTCATAAATTCCCATGACCGTCGACGCTCAAAAACGTGACGGTTACGTAACGGTGACTTCCCAGTGAGTGTGATTCCCCCTTAGATGGTAAACCCCGCGCTCAGAGCCCCGCACAATCGTGGCGTGTCTTCATCAGTTCCAGAACCTTGAGTGGCGTGAGCGCGGCCATTACGATACTTTCAGACGTGTTCCGTGTAAAAACGGACCGAACACGTATTATTACCGCTATTACAGCAGTACGTGTTGGAGCTCTAAACATGAACATAAATAAAAAATACTGTGGTGGTGGGGTTACTGAGTGTAATTAGTCACAATCGTGCTTCTATGATTAAACAGCTGAGAGACAGTTATCCAATTATCGCATCATTTTAAGAATGATATATTGCTACGACACACTTATGAGGAAGAGCATTTCTGCAGAGGAACGTGTTACAGTTGCTCCTTCCTCGAAGGTTAAATTTGCCACAGCCGCTTCCACATCGCCGCCGTCTAATAAAATTCCCAAGAGATTCAAACTACTTTGATGTACTTGGACGGCAGGTCCTGAAGGTGAACGATTGAAACTTTTAATTGTTGTTATTGTTGTGGTCTACAGCCCAGAGACTGGTTTGATGCAGCTCTCCATGCTACTTATCCTGTGCAAGCTTCATCATCTCAAAGTACCTACAGCAACCTACATCCTGCTGAATCTGCTTAGTGTATTCATCTCTTGGTTTCCCTTTACGATTTTTTTTCCTCCACGCTGCCCTCCAATACTAAATTGCTGAGCCCTTGATGCCTCAGAACGTATCCTACCAACCGATCCCTTCTTGTAGTCAAGTTGTACCACAAATTCCTCTTCTCCCCAATTCTGTTCAGCACCACCTCATTAGTTACGTGACCTAGCCGTCTAATCATCACGATTCTTCTGTAGCACCACATTTCGAAACCATCTGTTCTCTTCTTGTCTAAACTATTTATCGTCCATCTTTCACTTCCATACATGGATACACTCCATGCAAATACTTCCTGACACTTAAATCTATACTCGATGTTAACAAATTTCTCTTCTTCAGAAACGCTTTTCTTACCGTTGCCGGTCTACATTTTATATCCTCCCTACTTCGACCATCATCAGTTATTTTGCTTCCTTAGCAAAAATCACCTACTTTAAGTGTCATTTCCTAATCTAATTCCCTCAGCATCATCTGATTTGACTTCATTCCATTATCCTCGTTTTGCTTTTGCTGATGTTCATCTTATATCCTCCTTTCGAGTCGCCGTTCATTCCGTTCAACTGCTATACCAAGTCCTTTGTTGTGTCTAACAGAATTACAGTGTCATCGGCAAACCTCAGTTTTTATTTCTTCGCCCTGAATTTTAATTCCTACAAATTTTTCTTTTGCTTCCTTTACTGCTTGCTCAATATATATATTGAATAACACTGGGGATATGTTACAACCCTGTTTCACTCCCTTCCCAACCACTGCTTCCCTTTCATGCCCCTCGACTTTTGTAGCTGCCATTTGGCTTCTGTACAAATTGTAAATAGCCTTTCGTTCCCTGTATTTGACCCCTGCCACCTTCAGAATTTGAAAGAGTAAACCAGTTAAGTGTCAAAAGCTTTCTGTAAGTCTACAAATGCTAGTAACGCAGGTTTACCTTTCCTTAACCTATAATTTAAGATAACTCGTAGGGTCAGTATTGCCTCACCATTAATTATTGTATTAATGTTTTTCACGTAAGAATTTGCTGAAAATTACACGGAAGAAAATTCTCAGAGACATCAAAGTAATGTTTTTTGGTGATATCATTGCTCTAAAATGAGTGAAAAAACTCGCTACCATTACCACCCTGAGGTACGAAATTGGCCTTAAAATGTGTTGATGGAAATTGTGCCTTGAACTGGAATGGAAGTGTGAGACACAACAGACGATGGAGAAAAGAGGTGCTGAAGCATGGAGTGGTGCTGGGAGCAGCCTGACTATACGCATATATTGTCATACAAATCGGTCGGTGTAGTCAACGTTTCCCCTCGGCCGCTTTTGGAGGAAAGTAAATAAAAGCAAGTCGTTAATAAGCGTCGTAAGTTTTTCAAACAATATCACGGTTCGCTTCGAGGAAAACCTGGCTTGTAAAACGCAATTAATTCATCATAAGCTTCAGTCTTTAAATTCTTATTTACATAGTGTTTAGATCTCACATTCCACAAGCACTGTTGCTTTTTGTAGGTGTTACAAATTCCCCCAAAACGCGTGGTTCAGCAACGATAATCCGCCGTGATGGTGTCGCGTAGTGTAGATTACTGATAATAATCTACGGAAGAGCACACAACTATCCCGCCGCTTACTGTAGGCAACTGACGGAGAAACCGGCGAGAGAGCGAACAACACAATAGTACGCATGACCACGCCGCACGCCTGCGGGCAGAGATACGGGGCGTATTCGACCTGCGGCTCACGTAAGAGTTTGCGTTCGCAAGCGCATTCTTGCGCGCGGATCTGCGTGGCTCACCTTAAATCGCGCGCTTAGGAATGTTCGTGTGACGGCGCCTAAAGTGTGTTGCTGTGAAGAACGCCGCGCCGCGTTGTGGATCAGGATCCGCGTTAAATTGTAGGTCCCCTTGTAACTGGTTGGGTAAGTTTGCTCAAAGGTCGGGGAAAGGCAACGGCATACTATTCCCAACAGGACAATGTCTATTATAGCGTTGTGATGTTTCAATCCACCTAAGGGATTGAGCACAACTCCTAATTTTCTCCGCACACGCACATACACGATTTTTCAGTTAGTATCAGGTAAACAATGATTATTAGCTGGCGATCCTGCAATCTCCAGGAAGGTACCTTCACTGCATGGTCGTAAGGAAGTTCTGGGCGACTTAGATAGTATTTCCATTTGGGTCACTGAATTGTCGTTTTCCTAATACGTGAATAAATGCACGATAATGACATTAGTAAATTAAGAACACGATACTGTCCGATTATAAGTTCAGTGCCCAACATCTGGAACACGCCACATCGTTTAAATACTTAGGGACTCCTAAGAAGCTAGAACCAGTTTCTTATCTTTGCGCTATCAGATCCCCAAAGAAGTCAACAAGGAAATCAGATTATGATGCCGAACGTCGCCATTACTCGCGTGCCGTCTGCAATTACAGTCGTCGTACAATATTCACACGATATTAGTTTATGTCTGTCTAGACGATGCTCGATTATTTGACCATCATAAAAATTCTTCCCAAAAATATAAATCTCTGCACCACAAATGTTTCATTAATCTTCTCGGACCATATGGTTTCAGCACCAGCTGCTAACCACTACATGTTTAAGAGAGACTGTACCTGATACGTCGCCTAGTCGAATCTCGACGTCGGAAGGAATTTTCAATTCTATCACTTTGCCTGCAATGTTCCTTGTCAACAAACTATGCCAGAGTGTGTACGATCCAACCTTTTACTGCTCTCTCATGTGGTGATGGTATTCACTGGGGCCCCTGATTGCTACACTGAAGTGTAGGGCGTTTCCACGTACCAGCTTTAACTCTCCCTTTTCACCGAACCCCACTACCAACCATTACAAAAACGCAATAACAACACTGCAAAAGCTACAATCAGAATTTGTTACTTTTTATTTCCTTTAACCACTTCTAACTGACCACAGTGCTGTTTATCGATCAAAAATCTCGTCGTCGTTTGTTACCGAATAAGAGGAAGCACGGGTCGACTACTTCGTGTTTTCGTCACTTTCTAATAACGAAGTGTCGTACATGCAGTAACATAACTTTCTCCCTGCTGAGCGGAAATTTTAAAGCTAAAGACTTGTAAGAAATACCTCCACACTCTTCTCACTGAACTTTATCAATCATTGATCGGGTCGTGACTTGGCCGGGAGTTCATTGACATGCAGTATTCCGGCTACTGATCGTGCCACGACTGTGGAAACGCCAGTGCAACTTTACAACTGTGAATACATCATTATGGATTGGGAAAGGGGTGAACGCAGAATCTTCAGTCTGTCATGCCGTTTGCCTCCTGAAATACATTTATGAGGTCAGACGTTTTATTGTAGCGCGATGACGCGGCATTACGTCCGCAAGGCCGTCAACTGCTCATTGTTGTGACGCGCCAAATTCGTGTTAAACTTTCCTACGAGTGTAATCACTATCTCTCAAATCCCGAAACGAATGTACCCAGTATTCACCATTTACGAAAATGTGAAAGACACACTGGTTGAAAACTCTCAGACCCCAGTCGACACAGTTGTCAGCGGTGATTACGATGCACATCGTATGTACCCCATTGTCGCTGGCAACAGATCTAAGATTACACTCAACTTTCACTTGGAATCGCTGATAACACTAATACCGCTCTTTTGAAAATTTAGGTCACGCCTTTAAAGTAAACATCCATCATTTACGATCGTGGATCTACTCAATTGAGCTTCGTTTCGTCTAGATTGAATTTACGGAAAAACAGTCCCTGTGCTGACAACGTACGAGAAAAAAGTGACGTTGAAAACAAGTGTATTGAAATATTGTTCTTCGTTACAAAATATTGGGAAACTTTTTCTTTGAAGTTCGAATATGTGTTTGAGTAAAAATAAAGTTGTGTGATTTTAGGTAGTGTACTTACGTGGTTTTCTCTGTGAATCGTATATAAGCTAGGACGATTAGGGAAAAAAAATATTAATCGACTGGGAGATGCAGTAGAATCTCTTTCCCTTGAAGACTTTGATTTTGTTGGCTTTTATAGACACTGGGGAATGCTACAGACTGAATTGTAATAACGCCGCAGTAAATTTAAAATTAAAACAATAATATAGAAAGCTGCAGTAAAAAACCCGAAGGAAGCAGGTATAATACAACTTTATACACCAGAGAGAGAAATTATTAGACATAATTTTCACAGCTGTACACCTGTCATCACAAGAAAAAACATAGACCAGAACAATGTGGCGTGACGGTAGAAAAAAAAAATCGTCCGTTCTCAGAGACTGAAAGTAATAAACAAATAAATGTGGCCATGAAGAAGAGGTATAATGGAACTCCGAAAATACCGTCTGTTTAAAATAACATAACTCAGTAGGACCAAAACGACGACGTTGATGTAATATCAGCATGTCAGTGTACACTTTTTTTCTCGTTTTCGAGCGATTGAAATGGTTACATTTCTGCCGATGCCGAGTGATCAAAAAAATTGCGAATGCGAACACTTTCTAAATTAGAAAACATTTCACAGCAAGCGGACCAGTAAAACATTATTTACCGCGAACTTAATTCGTGAACAATGCTAGGGCTAGAAACGCTGATTTCACAAGATAGTATATGGTTTGTGGAAGGAAAAACTTGACGCTCAGCATTCGATTACTCGAATTGGTCGTTAAAGTTCAGTGCTTTGTTTCCATCGCAGGAGGAAATACATTGATACATCTTTGTTATGTATTGCATGAAATAGGAGCCACAATTCAAGGTGAATATCTAGGAGCGCTGCTTGCATCAATTTCTCATTGTTTGCTGCAATACTGATACTATTTAAAGGCTCTGCTTGCGTGTTCTGATATGGCATTGATAATTTACAAGAATTCGTGCACATCGAAGTAACAGACCCATTGCGAGCGATACATATCGAACGTTCGGCTCTGTCGAGTCTCGAAGCGGGAAATGCGGACTTTGAGTGTAGAAAGCCGGCTGAGAACACTAAAATATTTCTTGAAAAAGGTAGATGTACCAGGTGAGGCTAGCGGGATGAATGTGTCGCATTTTCTTACGTGGAAGGAGTTGGTTCCACGTTTGAACGATACAACGAAATATTTGGAATTTTGTTGGGAGTGTGGACACCTTCCTAGCCACAATGCGAGAAATTGCATGCATTTTGGCGCCGCAAATTGTTACCCTGTGCAAGGTGAGAAGTCATACTTAATTATCCTTATCAGCTCATGTAAAAAATACAGGAGAAAATTTAACATACGTGCCAACACCTGGTTTCAAGATGCTAAATTAAGTATTCAGCAAAGCATCATAGTTTTTGCGTATTGTATAAGAAACTGAGAAAAACTGAGAAACTGCGTTTTGGAGGAGACTGCGGTGGAATCTGACATGTCAGTGAATACCGTCTAAGATTATTATGGGTTTTGTGGAGAAGCCTGCTATGTTGACTAATGACAGTTTTCCGATTGGCGGTCAGAATAATGTGGCGGAAGATGATGAATCTTACATTGCTACACGTAAGTACGGAAGAGGGCGAAACCTCAGAAATGTAAAAGAACACATCCTGGTTTTTAAAGGGCTCTAGCGGGACTCTAGGAAGTGTCTTATGTTGCTTATATATTCAAAGGGGGAAAAATTGCAAGCGTTGTGGCGCCGCAAATGCAATTACTCGATACGAAGGTCATCGCTGACGGTTTGGAAGTCATATCGAGCTTTAAAGAAGAAAAATGTTGCTCACGATTTTGTGAATCATTCCGTAGAATTTGTAGTATGTGATGAGCCTTCTGTATACGCGCAGAATATCTAGCATATGTGGAAGTCTCTCAAATATTCTATAAAGAAAGAGGGGAGATCAGGGGATCGGGATCATTTGCACATATATCACTTTCTGTATTTCCAGAACCTGCGACTATCTGGGCAATGATTGTCCTGTGAGACTCTCCCACTTTTCCTCAAACATCGTTATGTTAAAGAACAAATTTGTCAATGTTCAACTTCGTATGAATACACTGTACTAGCAGAGAACGATATGACATAAGATGCTGGTGGTTACAAATATTTCACTCCTTTATTCCGAGGCTGTGACGTTTATATTCACAAATATGAGATTAAAAGTTTAAAATTTTTTATCGGCGACTTGAATCGTGACATGCGTCCGTCAGTGTTCAATTTCTTATTTGATGCAATTGGAAAGGAAAAGTTATAAGTCAAACTTCTGTTGGCTGTGATTTAAGGACCTATTTCCAATATTGCTCATGTTGCATTAAATGTATCATTTTTACCACCAGCATTTTTACGATGACTACATGAATTTGGCAACGTTAATGTACGGACATGGCGTTCAATGTTACCATTTATGGTTTCTATTAAAAGAAGCCAATGCAAATCTTAACATTTTGATGTATGAGAGGCTTAATAGACATTGGGGAATTTTTGTAATTCATATTATTTCAGGCAGAGTCATACCTACTACGACTTGCGCGTGAAAAAAGTTTTAAATTTGAATGGATTTTCCGTGACTGTACCTAATCGAGGTCGTGGACTTATTGATTCCGAGATTAACTTTTCGCTACAAATAGGCAGTGACGTTTACTCTCGGACTGTGGCTTGACACAAAGCAGAATTCGTTTTTTGCGCGTAGTTAGGAGTAACTGGTAGCTCTCTCTAAGCCGTTGAAGATGTGCGCAGTCTAACTCTCCATAGTTGCTGAGATCCAGAATTTGCAACCTGCGTAAAGTACAAGCTCTATTTTATTTGTCATAGACGTAGACCCAACATGCTTAGAGGTCTGTTATTGAATATCACAACGTACCTCGAGAACCTGTCACTATATGGGTGTAACAGTTCCGTTTCATTAACGGAAACTGAACGGCGAAGTTACAGGTAGACAGAAACGGAAATATGCTTAGAAGTTTGTTATCGACATCACGCAAAAGTTTTTGACAAACATTATAATTGCTGATCGTTTGGGTCACAGTTAAGTCAACCTGCATAACCAGATACTCGTATTATAACATATTCGTAGGAAATGTAAATGGTAGCTTTCTCATTAAGCTTGCATTAATTAAACAAAACTGTTACACCTATGTAGAGACCGGTTCTCGTCGTGATGTTCAACACCATAAAATATATGCGTTTCCAATACGTTCGTCTTTTGTCGTGTCTCTTGTCAACATATCGAGAATCGACCGCTCGATATATATCGAAATCGGTCAGCAACTTCAATGTGCACCGATTCTTGGAACTTGGCAAGGCATTTCGTCGTCGTTCCTTGATGGAAGTCGCTGCTCCGTGTAGTGGTTGCAGCCGTGTAATGTTTCTGAAATGGGCTTCTTATGTGTGCGTTTCAAATGCAGGAGGCACATTCCGTGTATCTGTGTTGTCCTCTGCATGTTAGTAATTTCCACGTGGTACTGCCACATGGAATCCGGCTATGAGGAACTACGAAACTTGAGTGCAGTAAATAATATTTATTTTTGCAGTTCGTAAAGTAAGTTTTTAATGTGTGAAATAAGAAGTAATCACGCGCCCCGACATTTGTTTTGATATTACACTAAGATCGTATACGACAAGTTGTATCTTTGGTTTTGGTTCGTTCTGTGGTGCTTCATTTATAGCCCAGCTGATTTAAGACTCCTCAGAGTATGTATACTTGGCATATAGACCGGTGGTATTTATGTGTAGTAATGATGCGGTAAGGCGGCATTTATAGTGTTTATTTTCTGTGTATCTGATTCTTTCCTATAGTTTTACAATTAGAGAGCTACAAAGTTTTCCATAAGTTGTTATCTATGCCGTTATTTTATGTAGATCTCAAGATTTTAATGCTATACTTGATAACTCTTTCTTTATTTTGACCTAAACTGTGTCGATATTGTTTGGATTGGGAGAGCAGATGTTATACAGTTGTTTTGTAACGTCAGCGTTGCTAATGTAATTACTGTACATCTGCGTGCGCTCGTGTTTTTAAGTACTCGTGAAGGTACGTCGTAATTTTTTTACGCGAGTAGTAAATGTCGACGGGCTGAACACAAAGTACTTTAGGGTAGAAAATAAAATGAAGCAAAAAGTTCCAAGAAGGAAAAGTTAATATTGTTTTGTGTTTAAATGGTTTCGAAATGTGGTCTTGTTTCTTGACAATAGTTAGGCCTACGTGTGGAAATCGCCTCTTGGGACCAGTCAACCCTCCACAACGCCTCACAGGCGAGGCGTATATGCACTGCCTTTGGTGGTATGGAGGGTGATGTTGCTACCACATCATGGAGCTCCAACTCACGGCCCTCTTGTGCGTGAAGCTAAAACACTAGTAGAGACAGAATATTCCCACTTGCCTGGCATTCTCTCGTTTGTGGTTTCAATTATTGAAACCTACACTGCCAAGGGTCTTTTACCACCATATTTAATCGGGTGTACCTCCCTCTGACCATAGTTAATTGCAGCGCCTTTAGTGGTTGTATGGTTCCGTGTTTTCCTATACGTGTGCTTGTGGTTCTGTTGAAGTTGTTCTTCTGTCTGTGCAGCTAAGAATTCTTGCCAGGACAGTGCACAAACCGCACGCGCACCTTCCCTCCATGAACATCGTGCTTGCTGACCGAAAAATCATTAATGTAATAAGTAGTGAGAGACCACCAAATTTAAAGAAGCTGCTTCCACCGTATGTTGGCAGAAGCAGTTTTCCGATATTGGTGCACGCAGTGAAAGCTAAATCAGTGTTTCATATGTGACGTCCGTTAGTAATACGCATCGTATTGCTTGTTCGTTCTCTCGGTGTCCAACAATGAAAATTAGGTGTTAATTCTGTGTTGCCTTAACTATGGAAATGAACGATTTTTTTGTTTTGTCAGATGAATGTGGAGGGCAGCGAGATGCGAGAGCGGGCGGCGCGCATCTGCCGGGACTACCTGCACGGCGCCTGGAAGACAGTCACCTCCAAGGACATCCAGCTGAAGCGGATCAGGTCAGTCGACTGCTGTCCAATAGCAATAGCAGAGTAAGACTAGGAACGAGCGAGTATGAATAACAGCCTATTATTTAAATGAGTCGATTAATCATATCGATAAATTGTATCCAAATAACCAACTATTCGCTTAAATGTTAATGTCTCGTCTTCAGTTTTAGCTGTATAAAGCATTCCCTTAATTTTTTAATGATATAAACGTTTATTCCACAGAAAATATGGCAATGCTATCACACTTAAACAGGGTGGGCCTAAAGCCTTTCTAGAATTATCAATACTTACTTTACAAAAACTATAGAACTTATAAATTTGTGGTTTGTGACAAAGAATTAATGGTAAAGTTTTCATTAGGATGTGAATAAACTGCAGCATGTGTGCCGTTTGTTGCTCGAAACACATTTAATCGATATTCGATTTCCCGCCTTATGTCTGATAATATTCCATGTATAACACCAGCAACAACATCTGTTAAACTTTTTTCTTAGTGTACTGACATGAGGTGCTTGGATAGCGTAAACCATGTCCTTCACGTAGCACCACAACAAGGAATCCAAAGTGATGTCTGGTGACCTTGCAGTCCAGGCAGTGGCACCAAAATGCTCAAACCACCTGTCAGGATAAGTTTCATTAAGAAAATTTCTAACATGAAACCCCAAAAGTGGTGGTACACCATCATGTTGGAAAATCACATCAGGCTGCAAGTCTCTCAGTTGCGGATCCGCAAACTGTTCCATCATGTCCAAATGGGTGTTAGCTGTTACTAATTTTTCAACAAAAACAGAGCCAATGATTCTGTTGTGCTTAGACTCCATTGTAGAGGAATCCTCAGCGTATTCTAAGGCGACGTACGGACTTCCCGAGCCCTGTATCCTCACATTGTGCTTATTAATTTTACGTGATACGTAAAAAGTAGCCTCATCTGAAAAAAGCTTTATCTGGTTGTAGCGCATGCCTTATATGGACTTAATGTGTACGCAGGTGCAGAGTTCTTCGCACTGTGGTCCTAGGAATCACAAATTTACAAGATGCACGTAGAGTTGATTTGAAAGAGCTTTGTAAGAGAGCCGTTTCTCATCTCTGACGCTGTTCACGGAAGATAACACATCACCGGTCTGTTTGAACTTCATGTGCCACGTAACAATACTCCTACCGTGTACTCCTCTTCCGCACTTTTTCCAATGGCAGCAGACGACCGACGCGAGTGCCTTCGCTAACAGCGCGACATCCCCTGCAGCGCCTCTCCCTGTCTCGAGACCATATCGGTTGGACTTCGGTAATTGGAGATTTTCTCTACAACACCACAGAACACACTGCGTCTTCTTTTTTGCGACTTCGTTTCGTAACAGCGATTGTAGTTGTCTCTGCTCAACTTCTACCTGCAACGAAGACGCGCAAACCAATTTGATAATTTTTTCTTTCATTTGTCAAAAATCACAAATTCATAAGGTCTACTGTTTCTTATTTGCTCTTTTTGTAACTAACAACCATTGCTCGGTGTTATGAAGCACATGATTTCCATTTTTATGTTTTATTTTTAGCAGAAACAGACACTGGGGTGCAGAAACAGACACTGGGGTCACAAGTCATAGAATATCTTCTTACATCGTGCCGGGCCTTCTTTCACTCGGTGCAGTGCAGTAACTCAGCGTATCATGAACTCAACAAGTAGTTGAAAGTTCCCTGTAGAAATATTGAGCCATGCCTCTATGGAAAATTGAAATGAAGTCCCATGCTTCTTTACAGAGCGTAGGGGAACGATGCGGGAGACCCGCACCGCTTTACTAGGCAAGGTCCCTACTGGAGGTGGTTTGCCATTGCCTTCCTCCAACCGTGATGATGATGATGATGATGATGATGATGATGATGATGATGATGATGATGATGAAGACGACACAACAGCACCCCAGTCATCTCGAGGCACGAAAAATCCCTGACCCCGCCGGGAATCGAACCCGGGACCCCGTGCTCCGGAAGCGAGAACGCTACCGCGAGACCACGAGCAGCGGACCCATGCCTCTATAGCTGTCCATAATTGCGAAAATGTTGCATGTGTTGGATTTTGTGCACGGACTGACTTCTCGATTATTTCTCGTAGATGTTGGAATGGATTTATGTCGGGCGGTTTGGGTGGCTAAATCATTCGCTCGAATTTTCCAGAATGGAAAAGGGAAAGGCGATGTAGTGCTGTTAGCAAAGCCACTCGCGTCGGTCGTCTCCTGCCGTAGTCCATTAACGCCAGATTTCGCCGCACTGTCGTGACGGATGCGTCTGTCGGACATCCCATATTGATTTCTGCGGCTATTTTTCGCAGTGTTTCTTGCCTATTAGCACTGACAACTCTATCCAACTCCGCTGCTTTCGGTCTTTAAGTGAAGTCCGTCGGCTAATGCGTTGTCGCGCTGAGAACTAATGCCTGAAACTTGGTATTCTCGGCACACTCTTGACAGTATGGATCTCGGAGTGTTGGCTTCCCTGACGATTTCCGAAATGAAATCTCCTCTACTACTCCGCGTTCAGAGTCCGTTAGTTCCCGGCGTGAGGCCATAATCACTTCGAACACCTTTTTACATGAGCCATGGACGGCCCTTGTTTACTTGTGTACGCGATACTAGTGCCATTTGTATAAGTACGTGTCGCCATCCCATGACTTTTGTCACCTCAGTGCACGAATTCAGTTTAGGCTGCCAGAGTACTTAAGGATTCTTTTAAAGACACGTGATTAATTTTCAAGCGATAAGTCAGATTTGCTCTCTCTCATATTTCATGTTTTTCAAAGACAGCTTATATTTACACAAAACCTTCGTCATCTTTTTCATATTTTTAGTACTAGAACTGGTTTCTTTGGTTCTATAATTTTAACTTGGCGCTTATCTACACGAAATGAAGTAGTTTGGGAAATGGTCACACGAAAAAGGCTTGGTTACAGATGTTCATAGGTGCTTAATGTACTGACAACTCACGGGTTCGCGCGCCTTTTACCGATCAGCAGCTATAGTATAAATTTCGATACTGGTTACAAGGTTGGTGAAAGCATATCATCATTGAGACTTTCATGCTCAAACGCGTTTGTTGCGTTATTAATTTTTGAACTGTCTCACGTAACACTCCGCCACGCTATTAAAGAGCCATTGCTGTTAGATCGCTAGTGGCAACATCAATCGTAAACAGAACACAGCCGGCACGAAATTTTGCGATTTTACACGACGAGTCCTAAGGGACAGTCGGGCTTCTGTTCATAATCAAGCTACAGACCGCAACTTTACGAACAATAGGTTTAAAAAAAATTCAAATACTTAATCGTTGGGATAATCGATTACGTAAAATTAAATGGGGTGATAGAAATATCGATGACGTGTAATTAATTGTGCATCCCTAGAGTAAACCAGGGTGTCAGCTTTGACCACAAGATGGAGTTCAGATTTCTTAGTTCCTGGCTCATGTCAACGGTAAGGCTTCTGCTGAACCGCTGCCTCTGTAAAAACATACCTAAGCATTTGGTAGAAGTCGGTTCTGTAACGGATAATTTGTAGCTTGCTGGATAGGAGTCACACTTCACTAGTTGTGTGGAAGTAAGAGAGGTGTGCTAGAAACGGAAAATACTTTACAACGTCGCCGTTTTGCCCTCTGCGAGCTGCCATATCGGCACTACAGAAAGTTGGCGCCGGCCGATACGGCCGAGCGGTTCTAGGCGCTTCAGTCTGGATCCGCGCGACCGCTACGGTCGCAGGTTCGAATCCTGCCTCGGGCATCGATGTGTGTGATGTCCTTAGGTTAGTTAGTTTTAAGTAGTTATAAGTTCTAGGGGACTGATGACCTCAGATATTAAGTCCCATAGTGCTCGCCAAGTTGGTGTGGCGAGCGTGAGCGCTCGTTGCAGAGCGTGGCACTTGATCCTGTACGTCAACAAATGGATCGCATCGCTCATACGTAGGCAGAAAGACACGTTATTGTACCGAACGAAGTGACGCAGTAGTTAGTACACTAGACTCGCATTCGGGAGGATGGCGGTTCAAACCCAAGTCCGGCCATCCTGATTTAGGTTTTCCGTGATTTCCATAAATCGCTTCAGGCAAATGTGTGGATGGTTCCTTTGAAAGGGCGTGGCCGACTTCCTTCCCCAACCTACCCGTACTCGATGGGACCGGTAACCTCGCTGTCTGGTCCCCTCCCCTGAAACCAACCAACCAACACGTTATTGTACGATTACACGAATGACTGATAATCAGTGGAAATAGTCAGGTTTCTTATACACCTCGTAGTGTGCGAAGAGACCCAGTTAAAGTGAAATGACTACATAAAACTAATCGCAGGTGAGGCAGATACCACACAGATTCGTTGGAAGAATTTTCAGGGAAAGTATGTAGCTTACAAAACCTTCCTTCGGCTAGTACTTGAGTATTTGTTGCTTGTCAGACTGAGACCGCTAACACATAGGATTGGTAGAAGAGATCCAAAGGAGGATAGTGCGTTTTGTCACAGGTACACGTAGGCAGCGTGAAAGCAGTGCGGAGATGCTCGTCCAGTTCCAGTCGCAGGCGTTACGGGAGACGTGTCGTGCATCGCGGTGTGGCTTACTGTTAGTTCTGAGAGCGTACGTTCCTCGAAAAGGTCAATCATTATGTTGCTTCGTGCTACGTATACCTCGCGAAAACACCACGAAATAAGGTTACAGAGGGTTGACACGCGGGCGTATCTACAATTTTTCTCCTCGCGGATAATTCTCGACTGGAACGTGGAGGGGCGGAAGTGTCACTGGTACACAAAGTACCCTCTGCCATACTCAGTATTGTGGTTTTCAGAGTGTATTGGATATTGTTTCGCCATTTCAGCGGAAATGCTCAGCGTCTAGTAAAAAGTATAGTACTGCTTTTGCAGTGTGTCTTACCTTTCGCCGTCACGACAGAACCATCATAGACAGCAATGAAGCAACAAACTCGGAAGCTATTTTCGGTCAGGAAAATTACCAAATTGATGGACGACCTAAGACGATAACAATGCAGTTGAATTCACACTATCAAACTCGTAGCCCATTTCCCACCAGATCAGGCGTGTGTAGATTTGGGTCACCCGTGTTTCGTCAATATAGTACTTATTATTCGCCGTGTTAGACTACGTCGGATCTTTTGCGTTCGTTGTTGCAACCATAGCACAGCTCCTTTCCCCAGCTAAATAGTCTTATCGTTTGTTTCAGAATACCTAAAGTTCATGCCTTTTAATAATCGTATAGTCGACCGACTGCTGTCAAATACCATAGCCTCTTTCATAGGAGAAATTTTTTAAGAGTATTCGCCTTTAGAATACGTATCGAATGCTGTGCGATGTAAAACGTTTTTGCCGAAGTCTTATAGGTCGCCCACTTCTTTCTTAAGATTGCGGCGCTTCTTGGTTCATTTAAAAGGTGCGTATCCGTCAACTTAATAGACGTGTTCGGCCGCTGGGTGTGGACTACACGGCCTACCCATCACTTCAGCTTCTCTTCAGCTGGTAAAGTACCGAGCGAGGTGGCGAGAGCATGACGGTTCAAATCCCGTCCAGCCATCCACGGATAAGTCCCGTAAATCGCTTAATGTGAATGCTAGGATGATTCCTTTGAAAGGGCGCAGCCCATTTCCTTCACTAATCTGAGCTTGTGTTCGTGTCTAATACCCTCGGCATCGACGATAAATTCGCTAGCTGTAGTATGTTGGTGTAACATTCGACATTTTCCCGTCGGCTATAATGAATGTTAAAAAGAATACAGCTATCAAAACACGTGCAGTAAAATGTTAACCAACACTGTGTGGGCAAAACACATTTAGGCGCGAAACCAACAGAACCAGTAGTAGCAGACTATTGCTTGCACACACGGCCTATTGCATCTGTGGGTGCCCACCACCACCACCACCACCACCACCACCACCACCACCAGCCCTCCTTGTTGCAGCTGGACCCTTGACCGAAATTGCGCCACAATTTGGAAGTTGTACAATCAGCTTCACTTCGATTGTTCAGTTAATGTTCAGAACGCGATAAAAACGAAAAATATCACGACGCAACGTGCACGCCATTTCGGAACACACAGAGCAAGCAAGAGATGGTGACTTCATTGCTGCTCGCCGGCCGGTGTGGCCGTGCGGTTCTAGGTGCTTCAGTCTGGAACTGCATGACCGCTACGGTCGCAGGTTCGAATCCTGCCTCGGGCATGGATGTGTAGAACGTCCTGAGGTTAGTTAGGTTTAAGTAGTTCTAAGTTCTAGGGGACTGATGACCTCAGATGTTGTCCCATAGTGCTCAGAGCCATTTGAACCATTTCATTGCTGCTCACTTTTATTCACATTGAATATTTGCAACCCTTGCAGCGGAAAGACCAGATGCCGACAGTTCCCTTTCGAACATTTCTTTACTTCGTTGATCTTTCTATAAGTAATATTTTTGAGATTATCATTCCTTTCTGCACAATAAATTAAGATATTTTTTCTACTTTCCTTCTCTTTTCACTCCAGATCACATTTTTTTTCTTATTAGTATTGCATTTGAATTTGTGTTTCGTAGCAAAGCGAAGACGTGTAACATGCCATTTTTGGCTCTGAAAAAGACTTAAATCAACCGATTTGAATATTTTCGCAGAGAGGAACTGTATCTGTTGAAAGATCGCAAGTGCTTCAACAACTTCGTAATGAGATGCCAGAAAACTGCTGCCTCTTCTCGAAGACGAGTAGAGGACAGAAATGGTAACTGTCGGAAACTGCTGCCAGTGGAAAACAGAGGATAAAACTCATGGCTAGGTGTCCAATGTGTGCTTCGAACGATGAAGCTTGTAGACCTGGCGTTCGTGAGAGCTTGTTTCAAATAGCGTGTTTCGATCCCGATTCACGTTTGTCTAAACCACTGTAGGGTAGCGGCAGGAATGTTCAGGTGATTTGTTTCTTCCTCTTTGTTACTAGCAAGGAGCTAACAACACATTTAAACCTGTCCGCTCTAGTAGGTTGGTACTCTACGGCGATACAATACCAGCTAGTACCACTCGTACCTCATCTTACTGCCAGAGACTGAATCCCTGCGCGCCTCACCGTCGGTCCGAATGTAACTAATATTTCCGTCGTGATCGTCAAATGAAACGTGTATTAGAGGTCGCAACATACTAGTTGCGTATTCTTCTCTGAATATTACAAGTAATCGTTTTTGCATAAGACGTTGGTTTTTGTTTTAGGGTCTCCGAAAAAAATAGTACAGTGTTTCCGTAAAATTTTTTCTGGATTAGAGATCACGACTTATTGTAAAATGTTGAAGCAATGCTTCATCAGGTAAGTAATAATACTGGGCGATGAAGTTTCATATCTTGTTATAATGTATTGCAGTCGCATTGCCCCAATGGTTTTTCATTTCCTGACGCAGGCTACCTGCAAGGGCTAGTAACTTTGGTTCAGTCCAGGAAAATTTTCTGTAAACTTAATTCCGAACGCGATAACAAGGAACATCAGACTCTGAGAAAGTCCGAAACGCCTTCGCTGTGACCAGAGCGACTCAGTTTTTCACTTTCATTGAACAGTTAGCCATTTCTGGATTGATGGTCCCATACTGTCGTGACCGGATGTCTTACAGCAGACGGTGCAGTCGAAGAGTGTCTTTTCGTCAGTGTTCGCGCTGTACATTAGGTTTGCTTTCGAACAGAGCAGTTTGTAGTCGAGACCTTGGGCCTCAATTCGCACGAAAAGTTCAATCTTGATGCTCCGTTATCTTAGAAAGTTGGGTATCGTTCGAGGAATGCGGTCTTCGCCACGTGTCAAATGGCTGCTTGAAAACACTCGAAAAGGACATCGTACCTGAGTACCGGGCGGTTGCTGACCGTCACGTAATCTCGCCAACAGCATCTCAGCTGCTGCGGCCTTTGGTGCTTCTACTTAACGTACTTATCTCAAGTGCCGCCTGTTGGCACTAAAAAACAACAGTGCAAGCAGCGTAATACGCTCCTTATATGGAGTGTTTTCCATAGCACTTTTACTGAGAATACCATCAGCTGTAATGCGTCTTTTTGTTAATTTTATTTCCCCAGGTGCAGCAATTACAGAAATACTAGAAATACCGGTCGAGTTCATGCGGCTGAGAACATGTATCGTCGTCATAAGGTGAAAATTCTGCGTGGCACGTAGTGATGATGAAATAAATCTGGTGAGTCAAAGATCCTGCGGTCGACAGCAACATCAGAGAGGCCTTCCTTGTTACGCGTGCTGAAAGGGTTCCCGAACATGCCTAACATAGTAAACGACTCGTGAAGATTTTCGCGTAAGCTCAGATGTGTTAACTGGCGACTTTGCCATATATAGAACTCCGCGTTAAACCGTAGCTGACGCACTGAAAATAACGCCCTCTGATAGTGGTGGCGCAGAGTTACATTCGCTGGATTCGTATTGTGTAGGAGTAAGTTTCAAATTCGTGTCAGGCCATCCTGATTTATATATTCCGTGATTTTCATAAATGTTTCCCAGCGGATTCCACTATAGACTTCCTCTCTAGCCCAGCTAAACTGCTAGTCACCGACTGAAACAGCCGAACCTGACCACTGTCAGTATGTAGGCTCGACAATTTGAGGTGATATCCAGAAGTTCACAAAATTTGAATTTTGCGCGCAAATTTTAAATATACACTGAGGTATCATTGTGAGTCTACTCACACGTCCTCCTTAAATCAGTGTGCCAAGTGGCTGCGAGCTAGAGTGGTTTGGTTAGCTCTTGGTAAACATAATTCCGTTGTTGTTTCCGTCAATTTCCTGCTTTGCAATGGCTTCACATGAAAAAGCAACGTGTCCCTACAAAGTCTCGTTTTTAACTTGGGAAAAAAGCTGAAAAAACGCCCCAAATGTTGAAGGAACCTGCAGGAGACAACACTTTAGGTCAGGCACGGACTTAAAATTGGAATAAGCGTTTCAAAAATGGGTGAATATACAGTGATTATGACGATTCCCGTCAACTGATATCAAAAGAGGAAATGTACAGAGTGAGGGACCCGTTTCTGCAAGGTAGTAGACCACTGCAATATGTGAATGGATGTCGTCAGGAAAATTTAACACGACGATTGCGTCGAAGTATGTATGACGCCTGCTTCAAGATGATCAGAAGCAACATCGCGTGAAAGTCTGCAGGGTACTTAAACACCTGCTTCAAGACGATCCAAATTTCCTTTAAAAGGCTGTAACTGCTGGCGAAAATTGGATTTGTGGTTATGATCCAGAAACAGCAATCATCACAACGGAAGAGTCCTTTACCAAGGACAAAATAAGCCCGACATGTCAAAAGGAACATTGTTCATTTTGATCTGTTTATTTGTTTTAATCACGAAACTGCTCATGAATACCTCGTCCTTCTTATTTATGTGGTAAACAGCTTTATCGCGGTGCTCTGACATTTGACAGAACGTGAGGAGGAGGAGGAGGAGGAGGAGGAGGAGGTCTGTAGAAGTGGCACACCAACAACTCAGAACTCCACCACCACAATGCACAATCGCACAGGGCCGCCATTAATCAGTAATTTTTTGAGTGAACCAAGGAAGAAGGTTGTTCCGTACCCCCCGTTCTTGCGAGACTTAGCTCCTGGTGACTTCTCCCTTTTCCCCGGGAGGAAAATGAAACCGGAGAGGTAAAGATTTGATACAATGGAGGAAAATGAAGCGGCATCCGGAGAACACCAAACATCTTAACAAAGAAAGTCCTCCAGCATACACTTCCGGCGACGTAGAAACATTGATCCCGATGTATTCCGTTTCCTGGTGAACACGTAAGTGTTAGTACAGAATAAGATCATTTTTTATTTTATTACAGAATTTTGTTACTTGCGGTATAGACAAAGGCTCAATATTTTTCCTTTTATCATCCCAGAACTTCTTGATGCGTTGGCTGATGGCCTACCTCTGTTCATTTGACATCACCGTCCTAGCTTGTGAATTTTGTTGTTGGACAGGAAATTTTGCTGTATTGATCAGTAACCTGCAACTTCCCCGTCGTGTATGGTGTTTCTGCGATGTTGAGTTTTCTCAAGTCCTTTCTTGTCTCTTCCAGCCATCCCGTGTTTTTTATTTTTTTAAATTATGAAATGAAGTTAATTTTCTTCGTTAGCTTGTTTTCATTCATTCTGTACATGTGACCGTAATATTTTAATCTCCTCTTTCTTAATGTGTCTGTGATTGTTTATATTTCTCTAGAGATATATTCGTTTCTCCTCTTCGTCCAGCTGTTACCTTTGTCTTTTTACGATCCTCAAACTTTTCTGAGTGTTTTGCTTTCTTTTCCATTTTTTCTTGTTCACCTCTTCCATTCAGTGGTAGATGTTCGGATCCGTGAAGTGCTCCCGGTTAATTACTGTTGCCTAGTGCTTACTTTCCGCCTGGAATGATACTGAGCATTTATTATACCGATTTTGGGTGAGTTTGTATGCTAATTCCACTTTTTTCGATCTTTCCTTACTTGTGGTGTTACCTAATACATTTGATTGTATCCATTCTCCCAAATACTTAAATTTATCAACACTTTTGTTGTTTCTGTGTTGCATTTGTATATATTTTTCTGTGTGTTTATGTTCAATATATTCCGTTGTCTCATTTGATATGAGTAATTCGGTTTTAGATGTAGTTTTGTGAAGTGTTTCTACCATTATCTTTGCGTCTGTTTTGTCCTTAGAAATTACTGCAATATCGTCAGAAAAGCGAGACATTTCATCTCAAATCTTCCTCTTGCTTCTCATAGATGGATTCCTTAGATGTCTTCCTTTCGTAGTTCTTTATGCTAATCTCTCATGACCTTCTCTAATACCAGACAGAAGTAAATCGGTGAGAGCCCGTCACCGCGCCGGACACCTGTATTAATTCTGAAGGCTTCAGAAAGTTCTCCTATAAATTTAAGTTTCGGAGTTGTGTCTGTAAGTGTCTGCTTGACTATTTGTCAGGTGGTTTTGTCGATACCGCTTCTTCCAGTGCTAGGAATACTGTATGTCTACAGAATCGTACGCTTTTTTTGAAATCAATGAATGTAATGACTGTGTTAAGGTTCCGCATTGTTCTGATCCTGAGGATCGTTTTAAAGTTAAAAATTTGCTGTAGTCAAGATTTATTTTTTTGGAACACTGCTTGGTACTCTCCAATTGTATGTCCTGCTTGATCTCCCTTTATCAGTAGAGCTTTGGACATAATTTTATAGGTGACTGGATGTAGAGATATGCTTCGGTAATTGTCGGCGTCTTTGTCACCTTTATTATGTAGTGGATGGATTATGGCTTGTTTCCAGTCGACTGGTATTCCTTTTTTCCCCCCAGCAATCTTTAATAACCCTCAAATGGTTTCAGCTGCCTGCTTCCCTCCCAGTTTCCACATCTCAGCTAATACGCCGTTTTCAGCTGGCTAGTGTATTGTTCAATTTGATGCAGTGACGGTGGTTCTGAAGGTGGGTTTTCCTTTTGAGGTGGTTTGAAAATTTGTGTTGGTTTCTCGCAGTTAAGAAAATTTTTGAAGTATTTTGATAGTAACTCACAGTTGTCTTTGTCGTTGGTAATCACTTTGCCTGTTGAATCTTAGAAGTGTAGACTCACCGGCTTGTACCCTGTTATTTCGTCTTTGGTGGTGGTTAGTGTTTAACGTCCCGTCGACAACGAGGTCATTAGAGACGGAGCGCAGGCTCGGGGTAGGGAAGGATTGGGAAGGAAATCGGCCGTGCCCTTTGAAAGGAACCATCCCGGCATTTGCCTGAAACGATTTAGGGAAATCACGGAAAACCTTAATCAGGATGGCCGGAGACGGGATTGAACCGTCGTCCTCCCGAATGCGAGTCCAGTGTGCTAACCACTGCGCCACCTCGCTCGGTATATTTCGTCTTTGAAAGTTTGTAGAAGTCCCTAGTGTTGTTCTGTCTGAAATTGGTATCTGTTTCCTCTAATAGTTTTGTCATATTTCCGTTCTCTGTTCGAATAATTTTTGATGTCTGTTTCCTGATCTCAGTGAATGTGTTCCAGTTACTTTCCTTTTTGCTGGAGTTCCATCATTTCCAAGCAGTTAGTCTATGCTCTGTTGCTTCGTCACATATTTTATTCCACCAACTATGTTTCCTTCTTCGTGGTTGTTCTAGTTCTTTCCCCGTTTCTATCACTGCTTCTCTGACTTCATCCCAGTTTCACATCTTCTTTGCGGGAAGCTTTTTAACGAATTCGTTTCTGTTTTCTGACAGATTTTGTGTCAGTTCTATGTACCGGGGTTTGGTCTTTTAGGTTGGCATTTGGCTTCGATTTCTGACAAAAACTGGTCCGAATCTATGCCTAGTCCTCTCCTGACCCTTACGTTCATGATTTCTCTATCGTTTTGTTTGGTTATTACCACATGATCTAGTTGATATGAGCTAAATGTCTATTAGGAGAAGACCAGGTCTTCTTTCTCCTTGGTAATTTCCTGAAAAAGATTAATATTCAGAAGTTGATGAGCGTTTGTCCATTCTTACGGGTGCGCTTGTGTGCAGGAAAACTACCTACTGTTCTCTGCGATCTGTGCATTGAAGTTTCACGTGGTGCTTTGGTATTTCTGATGTCTCATTTTCTAGTGTCTCCCAAAGTTGTTACTTTCTCTGGATTTTTTCTGTTCTTATTGTTGGTAGGTGCATGTGCATTCATGACGCTGATTTAAACGAGAGAAGTGATACTCGCTCCGATGGGGACGCAAAATTCGTTGTGGATTCTGTTAGATTCCGTTTGACCATGAAAACAGTTGCAAGCATAGTGACTGTTCTTTATGGCTGGTTTTTCTTTATAGATCGTAGTCCTCTGATCCAAATGCTTTTCTCATCACCGTATCTCGTTTCCTGAAGTGCTAGTATGAGTATGTTGCGTTGAACACATCCGTCAATTGTTTAAGTTTCCCAGCCTTTAGTAGTGTGTTGATGTTAAATGTGCCTAGCATATGTTTCTTCTAAGATCCAGGGAGATCCGACTCTTCCATGGTGTTCTAAGCCCTCCAGAATCCAACGGTCTAGTTGCATCACTGTTTCCAGGATTATCCGTGATCGAATCGCCAGATGGGTCTTACCAGGCCGCCCAGTGTGGGAACAGCCGCATTTCGTAGCTGACCACTTTGGTGACAGAGGCTACTGATTTTTGCAGCCGCCATCAACATGTGGAGACACGCTGACCACGTAGCCGCCTGTTAAAAGTAAGACGCGACCTGGATTTTTGTTCTGCTTGGAGGGTTGCCTCCTCCGGTACTGAGGTCCTTCCTCTCCGCATTTACTAGCGATGATTCGTCCACCTTCTTTGCCCTTGAGATTAATATCTTCATTCGCCTCAGAAGTCGTTGATCTTCCTCCCCTCAACTCCCACGTTGCTGCCTAATTGGCTTCCTGTCTCTGCTTACCAAGCGCCCAGACATCAGAAATAGACTGCCCCACATTGGTCGTCCGGATTATTGAGTACTGAGACCTCCGCTATGTCAAGGCTTTGTTCAAAAATGGTTCAAATGGCTCCGAGCACTATGGGACTTAACATCTGAGGTCATCGGTCCCCTAGAAGCTAGAACTACTTAAACCTAACTAACCTAAGGACATCACACACATGCATGCCCGAGGCAGGATTCGAACCTGCGACCGTAGCGGTCGCGCGGTTCCAGACTGAAGCGCCTAGAACCGCTCGGCCACTCCAGCCGGCTCTAGGCTTTGTCATTGAGGCAGAATAATATCTCAAGTATGACCTAATCCTTTTAATAATACAGAGTGCTCTACGGATGTGGAACAACGCTTTCAAAACAATAACAGTGGATAAACATGTATTCAAAGTCAAATAATGTTACACAAGACTGGGAAGACCTGTGAGGCAGTATTCTCAAATTGGCGGCCATTTTGGAGCTCGCCATCTTGGATGAAACTGGAAAGCTGGTCCTGCAACATCTCAGATAGCTAGAAAATTGCGTGGAAAAAATCTTCGTTTTAAGCGTGTCTTAAATGAAACATTCTCGAATTATGTCACGTTGTGTACAAAACAACGCTGACCTTGGTGATAACACACAAAGGCTACAATATGTGCTCGATGTTTTGGCCAGCACGTTGTAAGGTTGTTGTTATTCGCTTGACCCATTCCTCGTGGACTTCAACCAACACATGTACCAAATTCTCATTACTGATGCAGTCAGTTCCCTGCCTGACGCAGCAAGTACTGGTGGTGTCGGCTGAAATCCTCTGCGACAATACGGCTGTTCCTCTTCCGCTAACAGGATGATATGAATGCATTCGGCTTGTGTTGACGCTAACAGATTTCACATCATTTGTAACGAGGTGAAGTGTAACTCGAGAATAAATAAAGCTAATCCACATGAAAGGCACTATTGTCCTTTTCGTGTAATTGTCTGTCAGCTTGATACGTCACTTGTGATCCCCCTTCCCGTTGGAATATTAAGAATTGCATCCAAGATGGCGGCTTCCAGAATGACCACCGTGTTGCTGACGTAGCTTCACAGGATTTTCTCCTCTCCCATGTCATATTATTGGACTTGAATTTTCTGTTTTTCCACAATTATGGACCATGTATTTCGGGAACTTTTGGGTACCACTTCGTACCTAGAACAGTCTGTGGTTTTTGTAAATTCCGCTGAGTCGTGTGGCACGTCGAAGCCGGTAGGCTGGCAGCGTGCTTCCTGAAGCGGTTATCGCGGAGCTGCCGGATACCCCTGCCGGCTCCCGATACCAGAGTCCCGCAGACACACACACAGGGCGCAGTTCTCTGAAAGCCTGCCACCCATTCATCGCGGGCTGGCGAGTTACGCTGCCCGCTTCTGTTCGAGTGAGAGCGTGTGCTGAGGCTCAGTGGTGCCACACAGATTTCACCTACCACGAATAGTTTGTTTAGTGTCGTCGTGTGCAAGGGTCATCCAGATGAAACGTGGACGAAGCTTGTATTTCCCGGAATATTTGTCGATCGGCCACGAGATGGTAGTATAATGGAAGAGGCGACGTGACATAGCTGCACGAAACGAGTTTCCAACCAAGCCTGTGGTGGTGGTGGTGGTGGTGGTGGTGGTGAAATGATAACACAAACACCCCGTCCCCGGGCAGAGAAAATCCTCAACCCGGCCGGGAATCGGACCCGGGACCGCGTGCTCCAGAGACAGCACCGCTAGCCACTAGACCAAGAGCTGTGGACAACAAAGTCTGTGCAGCGAACGACTATTATTTCTCTACGTCCACTGCTATGCATAGTAGAGGATACTTCCCATTCTATTACTCATTTGGGCTTAAATGCCGCTGTGTGTTCTCTAATTGGTTTCATCTTATCGCCACGTTCCCTCCTGTAGCAATACTGTTTGCTGCATATTCCTGCATTCCTCACTTAATTCTTGTTCTTCGAACTTTGTTTGTCGTTTTGTGATGTGCGAAGTTCTACATTTCTGAACAATCTACATCTTCATGGATACTCTGCAAATCACATTTAAGTGCCTGGCAGAGGGTTCATCGAACCACCTTCACAGTTATCTATTATTCCAGTCCAGTACTGGGCGCGGTAAAAACGAACACCTATATCTTCCCGTGTGAGCTCTGATTTCCCTTATTTTGTTATGGTGATGGTTTCTCCCGATGTTGATCGGCGTCAACAAAATATTTTCACATTCGGAGGAGAAAGTTGGTGATTGAAATTTCGTGAGAAGATTCTGCAGCAACGAAAAACTCCTTTGTTTTAATGATGTCCACCCCAAATCATGTATCATTTCAGTGACACTCGCTCCCGTGTTTCACAATAATACAGAACGTACTGCCCTTCTTCGAACTTCTTCTACTTCGTCAGTCCTATTTGGTAAGGATCCCACATCGCGCAGCAGTATTCTAAAAGAGGACGGGCAAGTGTAGCCTTCCCCACAACATTTTCTGTGTGTTCCTTCCAATTTAAGTTGTTCGTAATTGTAATTCCCAGCCATTTAGTTGAATTTACGGCCTTTAGATTTGACTGATTTTTCGTGTGACCGAAGTTAAACGGATTCCTTTTAGCACTCATGTGGATGACCTCACACTTCCCGTTTTAGGGTGAATTGCCAATTTTCGCACCATACAGATCTCTCTTCTAAATTGTTTTGATCTTCTGATGACTTTATTAGTCGACAGCGTCATCTGCAAACAACCTAAGACGGCTGCTCAGATTGTCTCCCAAATCGTTTATATAGATAAGGAACAGCAAAGTGCCTGTAACACTACGTTGAGAAATGCCAGAAATCGCTTCTGTTTTACTCTATGACTTTCCGTCAATTACTACGAACTGTGACCTCTGTGACAGGAAATCACGACTCCAGTCACGTAACTGAGACGATATTCCATAAGCGCGCAATTTCACTACAAGCGGCTTGTATGGTATAGTGTCAAAAGCCTTCAGGAAATCCAGAAATACGGAATCAATTTGGAATCCCTTGTCAATAGCACTCAACACTTCATGCGAGTGAAGAGCTAGTTGTTTCAGAAGAATTTTCCAAATCCGTGTTGACTGTGTCAATAGACAGTTTTCTTCGGGGTGATTCTTAAGTATGGAGCTATTGTACCAGCATACTCTGAAAGGAACGTAACTGGCATACAGTCTAGGCCGGAAGACTTGCTTTTGTTAAGTCATTTAAGTTGCTTCACTACTCCGAAGATATGTACTTCTATGTTACGCATGTTGGCATATGTTCTTAATTCGAATTCTGGAATATTTACTTCTTCTTTGGTGAAGTAATTTCGGAAGGCTGTGTTTAGTAATTCTGCTTTGGCAGCACTGTCTTGGGTAGTGTCTCCATTGCTATCGTGCAGAGAAGGCATTTACTGTCTCTTACCGCTAGCATACTTGACATACGACATTTAAAGCGAGTAGCCAGTCTTTATACAGCTTTGAAATTATACCGGAATCGGGCTGGATATTTAGACAGTTTGCTCATAAATAACTGCATTATCTGCGGAAATTGTGATGCAGACTATTGTCTGCCACGTCAACAACATACATCACGAACAAAGTGACTGAGCACTTGCCTATGGCTCGCCTAAAGTTTCTTCTACATCTGTCGACTCCCCATCCAATATAACGAACGCACTGTGTCCTCGCTACGAAATATCCTGTCTAGATACGCAATATAATCTTTCTTTCACCAATAAATGTTTATGTGGTACTCATTAAAATGCTTTTCAGAAGTCATGAAATTCTGAATTTGCCGAGTGTCTCGATCCGTGGCTTTCAGAGCTCGTACGAGAAGAGTGCGAGTCGGCTGTCGCGTTTGTGACGGCAGAGGTGTGCTGTGGATAGCATCGAGCAAGTGCAGCGTGGCATTATTCAATTTTTGTGCAAGTGCGTGAAGACCAGTTACTTATCGTCGAATGTGAGCCGTGTATATCGGCAGAACGTGCCTCGTGTAGCGCTGTGTCAGAAGAGCTGTGTTCCCGAATTGTCTGTAGTTTGCCTCGCGGCTGTAATTCAAGACTATTTACCGCTACCTAGAATACTGTTGACTTTCTTGTCTTTCGCTGAAATTACTATTGACTGCAGGAAAAGTTTCAACGCACGCGATTCCAATTCCGGTAAAGTTTGGTATTTAGAAAGTATGTCGCGATGGCTTACATCGTCGTTCGATCTCTGGTATCGTACTTACGGTCGAAGGGAGAACAACTTCATCGCATGACTTTCCGGCGCCCCCCCCCCCCCTCCCATGATTATATGTACGTGATGACAATTCTTATCTGAAGACGCTCTAGAGATGTCGCAATCACCCACTACCGTGTGCCATCCAAAACTAATCAGTTAGTTCGTTGATTTTATCATCGTATGTATCAGCTGAACATTATTTGGCGTATGGCGCAACAGAGCAAAACGCTAACTTACTTCGTTGCACTACCAAAGTTTCGGAAAAGCAGATGGAAACTGTAATCACATCCGTAGAGATACTGTTAGGTGTTCACATTCGTAGAAAAAGGGGGTCAAACTTTCGGCGTCCTGGTCCATTAGAACCGGCGAACTCGCTCGCTTTGACGAGAAACTTCCTGGCGCGTTACAAATATGTGCCGGAGCGGCACTCGAACCTGAGACCTTCGCGTTTCACGGGTAAGAGCTGTACCGACTGAGCTATACAAGCACGACTCGTTCACTGAGACCTGGAAGATAGGAGATGAGGTACTGGCGGAAGTAAGGTCGTGAGAGCAGTGGGTCGAGCACTAGCCCGCGAAACCCAAAGGTCCCAGGTTCGAGTGCCTCTCCGGCACACAGTTGTAATCTGCCAGCAAATTACAGCTCAATAAGGAGTACTGCTTTGAAGTTCAACGCCGTTTGAGTGCAGAAATCCGAATGAAACTCCTGGATTCGAGGCGAAACAGCCCGTGGCTTTTGCACCACAATAATACACATGCTTACATTTCGTTACTTGATGGTGACTGTTTGGAAACAGATATACTTTAATGATGCCCAGTTTCCATATTTGCCAGGATTTTTTTTTAACATTTTATTTTTGGTAACGGAAATAAATCAAATTCAAATGGTTCTCAGCACTATGGGACTTAACACCTATGGTCATCAGTCCCCTAGAACTTAGAACTACTTAAACCTAACTAACCTAAGAACATCACACAACACCCAGTCATCACGTGGCAGAGAAAGTCCCTGACCCCGCCGGTAATCGAACCCGGGCGCGGGAAGCGAGAACGCTACCGCACGACCACGAGCTGCGGACGGAAATAAATCCTTAGACGACCGCCGTCTTAAAAGCATACAAGGAAATAAAAAAGCATCGTTTAAGAGCTGAAAGCGATCCCAGAGATAACGAATTCATGCGAAAGGCGCTGTATAATGTCGAAGGGAGACTGTTTTTAGTGGATAACATTGGTCTAGACGAATAAATAAATTTCTTTAAAGCATGTTTCCGTTAGTCTTTTAACACACCTAGTCTGCATTAACAGCTGATATATTCCAAAAGGAAGGCAACTCAAGAGAGGGAAAATCCTGGTTTGCAGTTAACAACAAACATAATTTGCGTTGTATGACTGCCCACTGCAAAAACAGTAGAATAAATTAGCACATACTGGGCTGTAGAGGGAGAATTCGTTCTAGAGTTCGGCAAAAGTTCGAAAAAAAAAGGGGGTACCCATGGGCGTCCGCAGAAATTTTTCAAAGACGGAAAATTCTGAAGATGGCATTTTTCAAAAGAAGTTAATACTTTTAAGACATTATACTTTAATACCAAAACGGCAAGCGTAGAAAAGTGAGAACGATCGAGAAAAAAATTTGCTATCGCAGTCTGTGCGTGATGGAGATGTTCCGTAACTACTCTCTTTGTTTCTCAAAATGATGGCTGCATTTATCCAGATACGTGAACTCTCAGAACAGTCGGCGTTGCCGCTCTGAAAGTCGTCAGTTTAGTCACATTAAGTGCTGCCTCTACACGGTGTAAAAACAGGCGTGTGGTTTGTAGTACGAATTATTGTACCGATCTTTTCCCTTCAAACCGTAACTTACGATATCTGTGTGAACAGTAGGCTGCAACCTGGTTTTCAAAGGGCTTACTACTAATGGAAGACACTACGGCTTTTTCTTATGCCGGATAATGCAAGAGCGTATGTCGACAATGACGGTATTAAGAGGTGTATTTGATGATAGAAACTATCTTATCTGGTAAAGATTTTTCCGAACTTAAATGTCAATTTTTCGATAAATATAGCAGCATTTCATAAGTGTAAAAAGGCATTTTTCAGATGCAGTCCCTGCATAATGCACAGAGCGCAATGGCCAGGTGAGGCCAGACAGCAGTAGATCAATTGGTCAGCTGGTGCACTTCCTTTATTGTATAAGGCTTTAGTTCGCGTTCGTACACGGTATCCGCGGACACAGACTGTTACTGACACACCAGTTTGAAGTGCTAAATGGCACAACTACATCCTTGGACATCCATCTGAGGCCGCTCTTAAGGAGACCTGTGTGTCATGCCCTTTTGTTCTTACTAGTATTATGTAATTTAATAACTCAAAAGTAATAGGTATTGTAATGGTACTTTAATAAAATAATTAGTACGTTGTGATCTCAATGTGAATAAAATTAAAACTGTGGAATACATAATGGAGTCAACATAAATTTTTTATCTTACATACTGTGTAGTTTTACTCTAAATAAAAGGTCAAAAGAAATTTTACTGTTTCCTTGTTGAAACAGTAAACAAGGAATGTTTATCAATTTGTTCAAAAGTGGTACAAATGGCACTGAGCACTATGGGACTTAAGAGCGGAGGTCATCAGTCCCCTAGAACTTAGAACTACTTAAACGTAACTAACCTAAGGACATCACACACATCCATGCCCGAGGCAGGATTCGAACCTGCGACTGCAACCATCGCGCGGTTCCAGTCTGAAGCGCCTAGAACCGCTCGGCCACTCTGGCCGACATTAATTTGTTGACTGGGTATGTTTTGAAAAAATGTTTTTTAGAAGTCAATTTCCTCTCCTAATACACTCCTGGAAATGGAAAAAAGAACACATTGACACCGGTGTGTCAGACACACCATACTTGCTCCGGACACTGCGAGAGGGCTGTACAAGCAATGATCACACGCACGGCACAGCGGACACACCAGGAACCGCGGTGTTGGCCATCGAATGGCGCTAGCTGCGCAGCATTTGTGCACCGCCGCCGTCAGTGTCAGCGTTTGCCGTGGCATACGGAGCTCCATCGCAGTCTTTAACACTGGTAGCATGCCGCTACAGCGTGGACGTGAACCGTATGTGCAGTTGACGGACTTTGAGCGAGGGCGTATAGTGGGCATGCGGGAGGCCGGGTGGACGTACCGCCGAATTGCTCAACACGTGGGGCGTGAGGTCTCCACAGTACATCGATGTTGTCGCCAGTGGTCGGCGGAAGGTGCACGTGCCCGTCGACCTGGGACCGGACCGCAGCGACGCACGGATGCACGCCAAGACCGTAGGATCCTACGCAGTGCCGTAGGGGACCGCACCGCCACTTCCCAGCAAATTAGGGACACTGTTGCTCCTGGGGTATCGGCGAGGACCATTCGCAACCGTCTCCATGAAGCTGGGCTACGGTCCCGCACACCGTTAGGCCGTCTTCCGCTCACGCCCAAACATCGTGCAGCCCGCCTCCAGTGGTGTCGCGACAGGCGTGAATAGAGGGACGAATGGAGACGTGTCGTCTTCAGCGATGAGAGTCGCTTCTGCCTTGGTGCCAATGATGGTCGTATGCGTGTTTGGCGCCGTGCAGGTGAGCGCCACAATCAGGACTGCATACGACCGAGGCACGCAGGGCCAACACCCGGCATCATGGTGTGGGGAGCGATCTCCTACACTGGCCGTACACCACTGGTGATCGTCGAGGGGACACTGAATAGTGCACGGTACATCCAAACCGTCATCGAACCCATCGTTCTACCATTCCTAGACCGGCAAGGGAACTTGCTGTTCCAACAGGACAATGCACGTCCGCATGTATCCCGTGCCACCCAACGTGCTCTAGAAGGTGTAAGTCAACTACCATGGCCAGCAAGATCTCCGGATCTGTCCCCCATTGAGCATGTTTGGGACTGGATGAAGCGTCGTCTCACGCGGTCTGCACGTCCAGCACGAATGCTGGTCCAACTGAGGCGCCAGGTGGAAATGGCATGGCAAGCCGTTCCACAGGACTACATCCAGCATCTCTACGATCGTCTCCATGGGAGAATAGCAGCCTGCATTGCTGCGAAAGGTGGATATACACTGTACTAGTGCCGACATTGTGCATGCTCTGTTGCCTGTGTCTATGTGCCTGTGGTTCTGTCAGTGTGATCATGTGATGTATCTGACCCCAGGAATGTGTCAATAAAGTTTCTCCTTCCTGGGACAATGAATTCACGGTGTTCTTATTTCAATTTCCAGGAGTGTAATTTAAGAACACATCACATGCCCAGTTTAAAATATTTAGTACTTTGTTGAATAATGTAGTTCACTTTGTAGGCAAGTTATGTTTTTGTAGCTTTAATATTGGATGAGATAATGGTATGTAGGTATGCAAAACCGTTGACTACGGGAAATTTAAAATAAAGATTTGCATGAAATTTTCTTCTCAGTGATAACACGTCAAAATATTCCAGCTCCATAGTCTTGATTCCGTGTGTTATTTTCATCTTCAGTTTTCTTTCTTTTCTATGTTGTTGTGGCCTCCTTCGTCATGCTTTCGGCAGCTTTTTCAGCTTCAGCGGCACGTTCCCTGTCCACCGTAGCAGCCTACTTTTCATGTTGTCCTCTGTTTGATAACTACTCTGCTCGTGGTTTCTAATCCACTTTTTACGTATATCACTAAAATGTGTTTGGCACTTTGCCATGTCATATGGTTGAAATGTGCGGTCACAATAACAAATTTACAGCAGGAACGCACGCGAAAAACATAAGTAAACTGAAGTAATCTACTTCTATCGACAGAAAGATAGATTGCAATAAATCCGCGCACATTCCACAGTCGATATGTTCAAAGATATTAAACAAAGGAGTTGCTATAGAAATAGCGGCGACAAAATTAGAGAGACATCGTAGACAGGGTTTTGTGTTTGACAGTAGTGTGACAGCTAGGCGTTCACGCGCCACGTCTGCTTCAGAAAGACATTCAAACCCGAAAATAATGCGGTGCTGTACACAAAGTATATATTTCTAGAACCAGGAAGACTTAAAAAACTTTATTAAATGCAAAAATTCCATTTTTTGGGCCCTCATAACATCCAGGTGCCTTTAACCCGTCTAGTTTTCTCGTCTAAAACTTATCCTTAAAGCCATACTTCAACCGCCAAGTGCTCTTAATAAATAAGCCCTTATTCGCAATCGGTTTCAGCCTCCATATAAAGGTCTGCGTCATTTATAACAAGCTTCCGTACCGATATTAACCTTGTGACTTCAATTAACATAAAAGCCAACCTACACCACTGTCTACTGAAATACAAGTAGTCATAATGAGAGTACCAACACTGTCTGTCTTGGTGTACAAATCATAGTCGGGTTCCAACTTACCGTATGGTGGCGCCCTACCATCTTCACAAAGTACAAAAATTGACACCTCACCTGTCCAGTGTCCGAGCAACGTGCCGGAGCGTGTGGAACCTCGGATCCTGCCTCAATTGCATGGTAGTCATTTTCACGTTGGTTTAAACGCTTGTCACACACACACAAATTTATACGTACTAAAGCGCGTAAGATATGTCAAACGTTATTATACCCAAGAATTATTAAACACATGAGTTGGCCAGGCTTGTTTACACAGATCTCATTACTGTACTGAAGATGCCTCGAAGTAAGGTGTTATGCAGAGTCCAAAATACAGTTTCACAAGTAATCAGTTTAGGCTCTAATTAATTACCAGTGTTATAGGACTCGGCCACCAATAAATCCTTTAAGTTCCTCTTAGACTGTACTTTATTCAAAGCTAAATTGTTTATGGCCAACCCTTCTATTGATCTCCCTACTGTAATCAGAACAACTCATATAACTGATGCAGTAACTTACTTCCACAATTAATGCAGTTTTAATTGCAGATACGTTTGGTCATAGGACAGCAACACTGCAGTCGACCTCGTTGCTTTTCTTCTTCTTCTTGCATTTCCGGCTGTTAACACCATATGGACCGTGATCGATGCGACTGCTAGCGGTCAAAAACAGTGGCTGCGTGTCGTACAATGTGATCATACGGAGGTCAGGAATCATTGAGGGAGGGCACTGGACCTGTTGGCTGAGGCGCACGGCCTGAACGTCGGCTTTAGGTTATCGTTCGGGTCAAACCAGTCAGCTGTCGATAAGGTGGTGACGTGACAGCGTGATGGAATTTGACAGCGACTGTCTGCCCCACGTGTTAGTACGCTGAGGTCTGCCACACATCCGGGAGAGGATAAAAAGGTGCGGCGTGGGCCGTGTAGACAAGGTTACCGCAATCCTCCGGCTCGTATTTTATAGTATTTACACTGATGAGCGAAAGCCTTGCGTGTTTGTCTACCTTCGGAATGGAGTAGAGCAACGATGCTACGTGGCGTGGATTCAGCAAGTCCTCGGTAAGTTTCCAGAGATTCGAGGAACCAGGTGTCTACGCACAGCTCAAGTGGTTCCCGCAAATCACGAGGCGGCGGTTTGTGTGTGCGGAGGCGACATCCGCTAGCGTTCAAGATATGTTCAGTCAGGTTCTGATCAGGCTGATTTGGTTGCGGTGACAACAGCGTGGGTTCACTGTCACTGTTCTGAAACCACTGTACGACGATTGTGGGCTCGGAACACGGGCAGTTATCTTGCTGGAAGAGGCCATCGCAGTCAGGGAAGACGTCAAGCATGGAGGGTCGCAGGTGGTGCACAATAACGTTCATAGTTCACAGCTTCGAATATCAACAGAGGTCCCACGGGTGCCCAAGTGCATGTCTCCCACGGCATGCTACTTTCCCCACCGACTTGCGTCCGTCGTGCGGTGCATGTTTCGAGCAGGCGTTCGCCTTGATGACGGCCTATTCGGAAACAACCATCGACCTGGTGTAACAAGACCACGCGATACGATTCCATTCATCGAGGGTCCAATCTCGATGATCTCGTGTTCACTGCAGTCGTAATTGATGACGTCGTTGGGTCAGCATGGGAACACGTAGCACTCGTCTATTGCGGAGTTCCGCGTTCAACTATGTGCCTGAAAGGTGTGTTCCGATGCACTTGCAGCTGCACCAGCGTTGGGCTCTGTCGTTCCATCTACCACAGACGACGGGCCATCCTTCTCAACGACACGGGCAAGCCTCGTACTTTGATGATCTCCGATTAGGCGAGGGCGGCCAACACCTTGTCGCCTATTCGTGGTGTGACATTCTTTCAACCAGTTCCTATATCTGGTTCTCCTAGTAAAGATGAAGCGGGTTTATCTGCTGAGTGCAGTGGAATGTTGTCAGCGGGAAGACTCGCCATCCAGTGGGGCAATGTCAAGTGTGCTTAACAGACGTTTCTGGCAGAAAATCTTTCACGACCGGTTCAGTTTCGTTCGGCAGCAAAATGACTATGCTCTACCGGTGCCGGCCGGGGTGGCTGTGCGGTTCTAGGCGCTCCAGTCTGGAGCCTCGTGACCGCTACGGTCGCAGGTTCGAATCCTGCCTCGGGCATGGATATGTGTGCTGTCCATAGGTTAGTTAGGTTTAAGTAGTTCTAAGTTCTAGGGGACTGATGAGCTTAGAAGTTAAGTCCCATAGTGCTCAGAGCCATTTGCTCTACCGGTCAACAAGCATACTGACAGAGAAACTGGTTATCGTCTTTATATTGATATCTGAAGAAGGAACGAAAATGATGCTTTAACGTCTCGTCGGCTACGAGGTCCTTAGGGATTAGAGTGCGAGCTAGGAAAGGGGAGGAAAACCCAAATATGGAAGGCCGAACAGGGACTCAGACCGCCGCTCTGCTGGATGAGAGTCACTGTACTGCCACTGCACCGCCTGGTTCTGTACTGACATAGGAAGAACTGGCGATTAACTGCGCATGTGGCACTGTTGTCACCGATATTCCTGTCTGTTGGGTACCAACTCGCAGCGTATTTAGCGCAGGTCCCACTAATCCCTCAAGTCCCTTTTTCCAAAAGTACCTAAAAGATACCCTTTCTCAGTCCGTCACTAAAACACTGTTTTTTTTAGTTTTAATAATGCTAATAAAGGAGGATATAAGATGAACATCAACAAAAGCAAAACGATGATAATGGAATGTAGTCGAATCAAATCGGGTGATGCTGCGGGAATTAGATTAGGAAATGAGACGCGTAAAGTAGTAAATGAGTTTTCTTATCTGTGGAGCAAAATGAGGATGGTCAAAGTAGAGAGGATACAAAATGTAGACTGGCAATGGCAAGGAAAGTGTTTCTGAAGAAGAGAAATTTGTTAACATCGAGTATAGATTTAAATGTCAGGAAGTCGTTTTTGAAAATATTTGTATGCAGTGTAGCCATGTATGGAAGTGAAACATGGACGATAAATAGTTTGGACAAGAAGAGAATAGAAGCTTTCGAAATGTGGTGCTACAGAAGAATGCTGAAGATTAGATGGGTAGATCACACAACGAACGAGGAGGTATTGAATAGAATTGGAGAGAAATTTGTGGCACAACTTGACTAGAAGAAGGAATCGGTTGGTAGGGCATATTCTGAGGCATCGAGGGATGACCAGTATTGGAAGGCAGCGTGGAGGGATGACCAGTATTGGAAGGCAGCGTGGAGGGTAAAAATCGCAGAGGGAGACCAAGAGATGAATACACTAAGCATATTCAGAAGGATGTAGGTTGCAGTAAGTACTGGGAGATGAAGAAACTTGCCCAGGATAGAGTACCATGTAGAGCTGCATCAAACCAGTCTCTGGACTGAATACCACAACAACAACAATGCCAATAAAGCTTAACTGAGACATCTTTCACGTTACAACAGCCTTTAACCCTTGTCTCAGCATTTTGGTTTCTTTTCAGCTCCTGCGCGTACAGTAAGTCCTCTGTCAAAGGTAGTGGAGGGGGTGGTGATAGGACGACATTGACGACCGCGGGGCGAGGAAACGTATGGGCACACAGTGCTATGCACTGCCAACCAACGTATGTGCGAATTGCTCTTCATTTTATATGGTAGGAATGACGCACGGAAGTAGTTCGCATATGCTGGTTGTAGCTCCAACGAGGACGACCTGCGACTCCTACCGACAAATACAGATTGGAGACAGGGCGTGTGGAGAAATGTGACACCGATTTCAGCTGATGAGCAGTGCGGTGGTACTACTGTACGTCATTGCACCGCCACTCGAAGCCTACGAGGAGGACAGACCGCGGTGCGCGTGTCGCGAGGGTAGGCCTGAGCTAGCTCGCTCGCTCAGCTCAGCAGTTTCTCATCGTATTAACTCGTAACTGCGTGTTTACATACTAACGAGCATTGCATATTCTACTGAAATCTGATTTTTTAGAGTCTTACTGATTACTGGTGTGGCAACGGCCTTGCCGCAGTGGATACACCGGTTCCCGTGAGATCACCGAAGTTAGGCGCTGTCGGGCGTGGTCGGCACTTGGATGGGTGACCATCCAGGCCGCCATGCGCTGTTGCCATTTTTTCGGGGTGCACTCAGCCTCGTGATGCCAATTGAGGAGCTACTCGACCGAATAGTAGCGGCTTCGGTCAAGAATACCATTTCACGACCGGGAGAGCGGTGTGCTGACCCAACGCCCCTCCTATCCGCATCCTCCACTGAGGATGACACGGCGGTCGGGTGGTCCCGGTAGGCCACTCGTGGCTTCAAGACGGAGTTCTTACTGATTACTAGTACAACAACAAAATACACTGCAGTAGCTGTAATTTAACAAAAATGGCTCTGAGCACTATGGGACTCAACTGCTGTGGTCATAAGTCCCCTAGAACTTAGAACTACTTAAACCTAACTAACCTAAGGACAGCACACAACACCCAGCCATCACGAGGCAGAGAAAATCCCTGACCCCGCCGGGAATCGAACCCGGGAACCCGGGCGTGGGAAGCGAGAACGCTACCGCAGGACCACGAGATGCGGGCTGTAATTTAACATCTGTGCTCTGCATAAAAGGTGTAACAGCTCGTTTACAGCATTTAGTCTGTATTGCTTAGCAGTCCTCATTTCATACAAGATGTAGTGCCTCATCCGGCCGATAAAATTTTATTGTACTCAGTACAGCCGCAACAAGCTATTAGTACGAATATGGAATTTCGATCGTTGTAGGACTAATAAACAATAACACGCCATAATAGCGGATTCCAGAAGAAATGCAATTCTCATTTGTACGTAAACACGCAGTTACGTGTTAACAGGTTATGAGACACATTTCGTCTGCTGAGCTGAGCGAGCAGCCTGTCTTTCTCGTGAGCCTCGAAGGCTACTCTGTCAGTCGCGCCACACTGAGTTTCTTAGCTGCACCAAAACCATTACGTGAGCGAAAGAATTACAGCACTTTGGAAAGTTGCTGGAAACTTGGGGTTTTAGCTATGGCTCTGAAAGACCACGATAATACGCATACAAGAATTAACTGGTATAGTAACTCCTTTCTGATTAGTGTTTTGTAATTTTATTATTAGTTAGAGGTAAAGAAGAGCTTTGCATATGACTTGTATGGGAGTACTTTGAAGTTTAGTAGTGTAATGCCAGGAAAATATTTGGATATAAAATTAACAAAGTTATAAGTTGGAACTCACAATGTGCGATGCTGCAGATTTCAGAACGTAACTTTTCAAGAATTGTTACACTGCATGCAAACCCTTGAGAGCAGTGATCTTTCAACATTTACGAAGTGTTCTTTTCCTCAGCCCATAACTGTACCGAAAATGGAATCTATAAGATACGTCACAATACAGTCACAATACGTCGCAAGACTTGCACTAAAATGGCGCACGCTTGCACTAAAATGGCGCACGCTTGCACTAAAATGGCGCACGCTTGCACTAAAATGGCGCACGCTTGCACTAAAATGGCGCACGCTTGCACTAAAATGGCAATGCTTGCACTAAAAGGGCAACACTTACACTCAGCAATGTTATACTTGAATATGGCAGTGCTGTAACGGGAAACTGCAGTTGCTAAGTTGGTTTTAGTGGAACTTAGTAAGCACATTAGAAAACAAATTTTTATGTTAAACTGTTTTCAGAATCACTATTGTTCATAATGTTAACGTAAGCGAATTAAAGTTAAGAAACCAAATCATATATTTCGGCTGGTCTCGTTGCAATGAAAGCTTCTTTAGGCATAACAACAGTAAGCTACAATTACGTTGTATGGTAACTGTCAAATGGTGGTTGCAGGTGATATCAACAGAAAAAACTCAATGTGCGTTTTCGTGAAAAAATCAGTAGAATTTCAGAATATGCCTGAGAGCCAGTCGGTGAGCCTACATTTGCAATTTCCGTGTGTACTGTAGTCTTTCACTGAGACTTAGTGCCTCCTGTCGCCCAAGTTCCGTTCAGGAGAATTCGGTAGACTACGTGTATGTAACTGAATTACATACGTCATAAAGACGTGCCAGTCGTCTCGATATTATACTGAAACTGAGCCAGAAAAACAATTCTGAATAATGTACGTTTTTCTTTTGAGAAAAGCGGCAGTCAGCAGTGAACGAGGACCGATTTTTCGGAAACAAAAATATGCGTTGAATTACACAAATTACGGTGGATGGTTTAAAATACACGGTAGTAGAATACTTCGTTCACTTTCACCTGATAGCATATTTTGACAGTTTTGTGTTGTACTCTTTTCATACCGGCCCCATGAAAATTGTAAAAATGAGATTGTAGTGTTGAAATGGATTTTCATTGGTCGCGGCAGGAATTCGTAAAGGGCCGAGCCCCAGCAAAGGCTGGATGCATGCGTCACCTTCAACGCGAAAGGGACATTTTTAGGACACGACACCCAAGCGACGGATCGCTGTCGCTGTCGCCTGTAGTCGATCGCTCTCTCGCCTCGATCCCGCCACACAGGAGCGATTCGCCGAGCAATTTCAACCAGTGTTACAAGCGCCACTGCGTAGAGAAATTCTGCTTTGAAAAACGAACTTATATTTATTAGCAGTAACAATTGATCTCCGTATCTCCACGAATACTTGAAAAAAATTAAAAAATGGGAATTGCAAGATATTAAACTTGATTTGAAATGCTTTTTTAACTCTAGGCTACTCGACACAATATATTGCGTTTTTCACTGACAAGTGGGTTGTGTATATCTTCTCAGTGTGCTGTTAAAATTATTCATTTTTTAGTCCTCTGTTCCATTTTCATTCAACTGCAAGTATTTACACAATTTGTTTCGAAATCTCGATTTGTATAGAAATACTGGCAATAGCAGCGCTGTTGTTACATACAGTAAGAGTGAGAGATACGTTATATGAAATGTCAAAGGACTTGAGTATAGCTACATACTAAATTTGCCCTTAACATTTAAATTACTACGTGCACTTCATATAACTGTTTGGAAGTTAAAACCCTTAATAATGCTTGTAGTTGTTTGATAAATAATTCAGAATCCGAGGATGCAGCCAGGTGTATAGTGTGCCAGTGTTTTTGCATGTATAATACTTTCGAATATAAATGCCAACTCCGGCCTCGAGTTCACTTCTCAGAGTGGCTCGTGGTCCCTGAACTAGTATAAACTCATAAAGAAAATTCTTACTCTGTGGACAAAGCGAAACGAAACTATTTCTTGGGAAGTATTAACAATTTATTTCGCATGCTTTTACACTATTTGCTAACAAACTGACTTTTCATTTACAAACAGTGTATTAAACGATGTTTTAATAACGACCTGTTTTTCGAGCAGTTTTATAAAATAAAAAGGCTATATTGTTCTTTACAATATATCTAGAAAGCTAAGAGCGTGTCACTTTATGAACACGCACTAAGGTAATTGACTGTTAAAATTTCACTGCTCTGGGATAAACTGTTTCAGAGAAAAGGTACGTTAGGCTAGAAAAAACGAAAGTTACGGCAAATTGTTTTATAGTGTCTTTAATACCTTACATTCCTGGTATGCACTGATCATTTAAATTCACAGTTTCTTTCACTACGCCTGTCGTCGATCCCTCTGCCATTGATTTGCAAGCATATGTAGTGAAGGATTATATTTCAAAATTTTGCAGAAGGGCTTGGTTAGGTCCATAATGGCAAATAGTTTTCCCTGCAGTTAACCACCTTCCAATAAAACGGCTGCCATAGACAAAACTAATACTGTTTTAATTATATTGAACATTTTTTCCTTCCATGTTCCTATACCTTTTCTTGGAAAACTGTCAAGTTCGATCTTGGCATTCCTTCGCTTAGAAATAATAAACATTGTGTTATGTTATTATAGTAAACAACTGGATCCAAAACAACGAACAATGTAGGGCAATAGCTGTAACGTCAAAGCAGTGAAGAAACAGCTCCCTAGGCTTATGAATTTAGAGAATAGAAGTAATATAGCAACAAGTGGGAGTCTCGCATCTACGGGCTGCCATTTAAACTGCCCTTTACGACCTTAAATAAGCATTTGGTTCAAAATACTTTTACATTCGCACAAAAAATACTTCAAACTATCGTAATCACTAATTAAAGATACCGTATTTTCATAATTTTTGATGTACTTTCGGCCCTCAGGGAAGGTATAGGAAGAAAATCGGCTCGCCTTTTACAGAGGAACCGACCCCGCAATTGCCTGTACCGATTTGGGGAAATCACGGAGAACCTAAATCTGTATGGCCCTCGTCCTCCCGAATGCGAGTCCGTTGTGCTAACCACTGCGCCACCTCGATCGGTAAAGCGACGTAGGTCAGTGCGCAGTGGTAGATTGTGTTCCTCGCTGCGAGCTGACGTTCCCAGCTGTTGACTGGATGCGCTGGCAGCGGCCTTGTCCGTGGCCCACTGCCGTACTTTTCCTGTGTTTGCCTGTGACTGACTACTGCCTTATCACCCAGCTTCTACTACCAATCCTCCGTGACGATGTTCTCACGTCAGCTGCTTGTCTGACTCATACCCCTGAGAGGTCTCGGAGCGTCCGCTTTGCTCGTCCACGCTACAGGAATCTCCAATATCCTCGAGCACCTCATGCGGCGTTAAGTCTCGGTTTTAAAGGTTAAGAAGGAGTGAACGTTCATACGGGCTGTGTTAATATTTCGGAGAGAGTCTCGTACGGCCGGCCAGTTTAGTTGGCAGCTGAAATACTTTGCTACAGCCTAGACCAGCGTTTCTTAAACTAGGTTGCGTGCAGATTGTTGTGGCGTAACAAGCTAGTCACGCCACACTGAGGAGGAAGCCGAAAGGCACGCGTACGCACACGCCGACTGGCGTCAAGTCTGGAACAGGATACGTATTGAATACTATAAAGAAAATACGTATCTTTGGAATATACTTAACTTTTAATCAATCCTTGTGATACATCTCTCTTTACTATACAAATGAGACTCGTAAAATACATGCACTGTGACAATTGGTCTGCAACGCTCACATAAGACAACAAGTGTCTGGCTCAGTTGTTAGATCGATTATTGCTGTTACAATGGCAGGTTTTCAAGATTTAAGTGATTTTGAACTTGGTTTTATAGTTGGCGCACGAGCCATGAGACACACAGTCTCCGGGGTAGCGATGAAGTGGAGGTTTTCCCGTATGACCATTTCACGGGTGTACCGTGAATATCAGGAATCCGGTAAAACATCAAATCTCCGACATCGCTGCGGCCGGAAAAAGATCGTGTAAGAACGGGACCAACAACGACTGAATAGAATCTTTCAACGTCACAGAAGTGCAACCCATCCCTTGCTGCAGGTTTCAGTGCTGGGACATCAACAAGTGTCAGCGTGCGAACCATTCAACGAAACATCATCGATATGCACTTTCGGAGCCGAAGGCCCACTCGTGTACCCTTGATGACTGCACGACACAAAGCTTTATTCCTCGCCTGGGCCCCTCAATACCGACACTGGACTGCTGATGACTGGAAACATGTTGCCTGGTCGGACGAGTCTCGTTTCAAATTGTATCGAGCGGATGGACGTGTACGGGTATGGAGACAACCTCAAGGATCCATGGACCCTGCATGTCAGCAGAGGACAGTTCAAGCTGATGGAGCCTCCGTAATGGTGCGGGGCGTGTGCAGTTGGAGTAATATGGGACCCTTGATAGTCTAGATATGACTGACAGGTGACATGTGACATGTACGTAAGCCTCCTGTATGATCACCTGCGTCTATTCATGTCCATTGTGGGGCAAAATGTTGTTGACACCATCGCTTTGGCTGTCCCAGAGGTCTGGGACAGTGGGAGACGGCGCAATGCTTGCGATACTCAATTCGCTGTCGGAAGGACCGGGGTTCACTTCCTTGTTCGGCCATGGCTTCCGTTATCCGCTTATTGCAAATGCCGGGACGCGTCCTGTGGCCACAGTCCCAGCTTGTGCTCCGTCTCTGATGATGACTTCATCGACGGGACGTTGAACCATAATTTTCCTGTCATCCTTACTTATTTCCTACCAAACGTCAGTAGTTCGACCCCCGCTGGTCGTAGCGTTTCTTCTAACTTGCAAGTGTTGGCAATGCTTTGTATATGTGCAAAAAAGTAAAGTTGCTTCGTTATCGCATTTTACATTGGACTGTTGGTTTCTCACTAACGGTCTGGATTAACCCCCTCTCGCGCAGAAAGGCAAAAATGCATCGCACACTATAGTGTTAAGCATTATAATGCTCGAGTCAGCCGTAGATTTTCTCACAGGTTTATCAAATTTGGTTTTTACAGGCTTGTTTTGTGCAAAGCCATTATATTTCTATCTTTCCCTGTCGCCCGACTTGTTTCAGCTTTATTATTGTGTTTTAGTCTGTCATTCATTGATAGACTGTAGCGATAAAAAGCAAATCATCTGAAAAATACGGAAGGAATAAACAGCGTTTTTTGTACTAGAAACACGAGACATTTCTCCCGAATCATTTACACGTTTATCAGTATTATCGCAATAGATCCACGCAGGAATTTATCAGGAAATACTTCGTTCTGTCCACGATTTTTGCACATATATTACGCATAAATAAAATTTTCATGTAAAATATTGTTTCCTCCAATCTGTGGAATCCCGCGTGTATCCTAACAGGTGTTCGAAATCCACGCTGGTGATCAGATGCGTCTGCGGGTGGCCAATTACATACTAAATGTTAGGGACAGGCGAATCTTCACAAATCGAAACTTTTAACAACAAGAAAGTGTGGTGGTGAACCTCCTAGAAACAACAATATTTAGTAATCATTACAGAGGTGAAGGGAGCGCAGGGCGGCTTACAAATAAATAAAATTTACGTCGTGAAAAATGTGGCAGTAGAGGACATATTAAGTACTGGCGCAATATTTATATGGTAGTGTTTCCACGACGTCTACGCAGCAGCCATTGCGTGAGGATTAGAAATAGCCCACATTTGGTTCCTTTGCGCATTACTGCTTTTGTTTGCCAACAGCTGAGAATTTTTTTTACCACTGCACAGGGGGAGCTAAAAGTGTCACTTGAAACTGCAAACAGTGGACACAAAAAGATACTGGCGAAGTACTGTATGGGAATTGGCTCAGGTAATGTGTGTTTCAGTTTTTTGAATGCACAGTGTGTTGTTGTAACTATAGCATTTTGTGTTTACGCAGCGATTCGGACAGACGTGCTCATATCAGAGGCGGCTGCCATGGTGATGACAGTGAAAGCCCCACTCCGTGGCTTCTGCGGAGCGACACCTCCGGCATGCCATGCGGCGTGCTTCCGCGTGGACACCCTCGCACGGTTGTCGGTTCTCTTCCCCCAAAGTCGGCGGTGGTGCATTTCTGTCGCCGTACTACGGTCCGTCCTGACACGAAGCTCTACTTCGACGCCCAGCATCTGACCATGGCCCCACAGTCCTGTTCCTGGGATTTTCTTTACAATCTTACTCTGTTGCCCCATATCCGCCATTTGAAGGTTGGCTGTTTCCGTAAACTCCGTGTCCTTCGCTTCCTTGCCCACATATTTTGGAGAGCAGATCGTTACCCTTCTCTGCCTTTACAGGGAATTACCTCTCTGTTTCTTCTGGACTACGTTTGTGAAGTTTATGGATCAGCTTCCCCTTCCACGCTGCTCCTCGTGGACCCAGTTCACCATCTTCGTATTCGTTCAGCCACTGGTGCCTTTCACACTAGCCCTGCCAGTAATCATCTGGTTGACGCTCGGATTCTTCCCCTTTCGATTCCAAGCGCCTGGTTTCCTATGCCATCAGTGTCTGCTCTTCCCCTGCTCACCCCTCCTATTCTTTTCGCGTCGCCCGTCGGGTTCCCACCCCCAGGTGGGTCTACCGGTTGGGCTCAACCGTGATTTCAACCTTCCCTCCCCGACAACCTTCCCTCCCCGACAACCTTCCCTCCCCGACAACCTTCCCTCCCCGACAACCTTCCCTCCCCGACAACCTTCCCTCCCCGACAACCTTCCCCCCCCCCCGACAACCTTCCCTCCCCCACAACCTTCCCTCCCCGACAACCTTCCCTCCCCGACAACCTTCCCCCCCCCCGACAACCTTCCCCCCCCCCGACAACCTTCCCCCCCCGACAACCTTCCCCCCCGACAACCTTCCCCCCCCGACAACCTTCCCCCCCCGACAACCTTCCCCCCCCGACAACCTTCCCCCCCCCCGACAACCTTCCCCCCCCCCGACAACCTTCCCCCCCCCGACAACCTTCCCCCCCCGACAACCTTCCCCCCCGACAACCTTCCCCCCCCCCGACAACCTTCCCCCCCCCCGACAACCTCCCCCCCCGACAACCTTCCCCCCCCCCCGACAACCTTCCCCCCCCCCGACAACCTTCCCCCCCCGACAACCTTCCCCCCCCGACAACCTTCCCCCCCGACAACCTTCCCCCCCGACAACCTTCCCCCCCCCGACAACCTTCCCCCCGACAACCTTCCCCCCCCCCGACAACCTTCCCCCCCCGACAACCTTCCCCCCCCCCGACAACCTTCCCCCCCCCCCCGACAACCTTCCCCCCCCCGACAACCTTCCCCCCCCCCCCCGACAACCTTCACCCCCCCGACAACCTTCCCCCCCCCGACAACCTTCCCCCCCCCGACAACCTTCCCCCCCCGACAACCTTCCACCCCCCGACAACCTTCCCCCCCGACAACCTTCCCCCCCCGACAACCTTCCCCCGCCCGACAACCTTCCCCCCCCCGACAACCTTCCCCCCCCGACAACCTTCCCCCCCGACAACCTTCCCCCCCGACAACCTTCCCCCCCCCACAACCTTCCCCCCGACAACCTTCCCCCCGACAACCCTTCCCCCCCCGACAACCTTCCCCCCCGACACCTCCCCCCCGACAACCTTCCCCCCCGACAACCTTCCCCCCCGACAACCTTCCCCCCCCCCGACAACCTTCCCCCCCCCGACAACCTTCCCCCCCCCCGACAACCTTCCCCCCCCCCCCCCCGACAAACTTCCCCCCCCCCGACAACCTTCCCCCCCCGACAACCTTCCCCCCCCGACAACCTTCCCCCCCCCGACAACCTTCCCCCCCCGACAACCTTCCCCCCCCGACAACCTACCCCCCCCGACAACCTTCCCCCCCCGACAACCTTCCCCCCGACAACCTTCCCCCCCCCGACAACCTTCCCCCCCGACAACCTTCCCCCCCCCGACAACCTTCCCCCCCCCCCCGACAACCTTCCCCCCCGACAACCTTCCCCCCCGACAACCTTCCCCCCCGACAACCTTCCCCCCCGACAACCTTCCCCCCCGACAACCTTCCCCCCCCCGACAACCTTCCCCCCCGACAACCTTCCCCCCCCGACAACATCCCCCCCGACAACATTCCCCTCCCCCCCGACAACATTCCCCCCCCCCGACAACCTTCCCCCCCCCGACAACCTTCCCCCCCCCCCGCCACCACCTTCCCCCCGACAACCTCCCCCCCCGACAACCTCCCACCCCGACAACCTCCCCCCCCCGACAAACCTCCACCCCCGACAACCTCCCCCCCGACAACCTCCCCCCCCGACAACCTCCCCCCCCCCCCCGACAACCTCCCCCCCCCGACAACCTCCCCCCCCCCCGACAACCTCCCCCCCCCGACAACCTCCCCCCCCGACAACCTCCCCCCGACAACCTCCCCCCCCGACAACCTTCCCCCCGACAACCTCCCCCCCACGACAACCTCCCCCCCGACAACCTCCCCCCCCCGACAACCTCCCCCCCCCCGACAACCTACCCCCCCCCGACAACCTCCCCCCCCCCCGACAACCTCCCCCCCCCCGACAACCTCCCCCCCCCCCCGACAACCTTCCCCCCCGACAACCTTCCCCCCCCGACACCTTCCCCCCCCCGACAACCTTCCCCCCCCGACAACCTTCCCCCCCCCCCGACAACCTTCCCCCCCGACAACCTTCCCCCACCCACCCTCCCACTTGGTTAGTTCCTCAGCCCCAGATTCAGATGGATCTCTTCCAGGGTCCGAAAGTCTCCATCGGTCCACTGATGTTTTGTTGTTTGTTCTGAACGCTCGTACGGGAGTTTCAGGAAGCCATGGTTTTTACACTGATGGCTCTAAATTTGTGGATCAAGTGGGATACACCTGCCACGTCTTTTGTTGGCACAGAACACCGTCTCTTGCCTGCCACGTGTGGGGTGTTAGTGAGGGATTGATGGGCATCTATCGGGCCCTCGGCTTTATTAAACAGTCCTCCCTCACCCAGCTTTTGTTACCAGTATGTGCGGACTCAATGAGTCGCCTTCAGGCTATCGCTGTGTGTTTTCCCCACCTTGGTCTCTCCCATCTACGACTTTCTCGCAGATCTTGGCGTTGCTTCTTGTTAGATTGATTTCATTTGGGTTCCCTGCCACATAGGTATCCCAGGTAATGAACTTGCTGATCGTGTGGCTGGGAGGAGGGCGGGGGGACAGGTGGCCTCCTACCCCCACCCTGTTATCCGTGACACTTCACGGGGCACTTTTGTGGCCTTACATCAAACACTTTTTCTTCAGTCGTGGGCCGACTCTTGGGAGGCTACCCTCCTGTCTAACAAACTTCACACACTCAAGGTAAACTCCCACCACGTGTCATTCCTCTCCCGGCAGGATTAGACCATTCTCTGCAGTCTTTGTAAGGGCCATATTTGGTTGACCCACTGTTTTTTACTCTGCAATTAGCTACTCCGCATCCCCACCCCCAGTCCCCTTTGTGGTTACGCCCCCCCCCCCTGCTCACAGTTATCATATTTTGCTGGACGCCCCCACCTTTTGTACCTTCACACTAAATATGCCCTCCCACCTTCCTTGTCCTAGGTATTAGTGGACGACCTTCACATTGTTACGTTTGTCCTCAGATTTATTTGCAAAGTGATTTGTCCTCCCAGGTTTTAAGTCCTTGGATTTTGCTCTGGAATTTGAGTCCCTCAGTTGGCACTGGCATTTGTTACGGAGGCGTTGACCTTGCATCCACACTAGCCCGTTTTTCTCTCCCCTTTTTCCCTACGTTTTGTCTGTTCATTTGTGCCGTTTTACTTCCCCCCCTCTTGTCTTCTGCCCCTGGTGTTGTCCCACTGCGTCATGATGATGGTACGGTGTGGAGTTCGGGACAGGTCGATGGCAGTGCTGGTGCCCCAATGTGCGTAGCTTTTCTGGGGCACCCCTGCTTTTCCCGTTTGCCCCCGCTCCCGTCCAGTTCTCTTCCCCTTGACTGGACTGTGCTGTTTGTGTTGTTCCTTCCTTGGTTTCTGCTACATTAGAACATGGAACTGATGGCCTCGCTAATTTGGTTTCCTCCTTCAACCAACCAACATTTGCACGCACCAGTCGGTTGTCTGGAATGAGTGCAGGAAGGAGCTATCGTGTTTGGACATATCCAAGACCACACCGTGAGTGAAGCTCACCGGTTTGCTGTTGTATTAATGCGCAATGTCAAACGTGTCTACAAGAGATGGTATGCCATTCGATTCCATGTAACGTGGCGTAAGAACAGGGCTGTAAAAGATACTGATCAGATAGTAGTATCAGCACTTGTGAACGACTCGACCAGCTTCCGAGCGAACTTGGGGAACGAGCCTGGGAGCTCGCAAAAGGCCACTGGTTACAGAGGTACCTGGAGCTTCATGTCTTGGAATGCGTACACAGCACAGGAACAGAACAGCAGTTGACTGGAGGCGTGTGGTGTGGTTTTGCAGCTCCTCTGACGGTACAATGCGTCAGCTGCACCGATGGGCAATGAGGCCTGAATCACAGCCACCACAAACTGTGGGTTAAGTACCCATAATTTGTGGTGGGTGTGATTCAGGCCGGAAGTGACTAAGTGTTGCCCCCTGTTGTGCGTCGTATTGGCGAGTGTGCTGCGGACACTCCCGTCATCTGAACTGTGTCCACAGGGCTGCGTGCAAATATTCCTAGTCTGACGGACACTTGGGCACATTATCGCACCTGGAATGTCGCTATTAATTATCCGATAATTTTATGGGAAATGCCTGGCGCTGTTTGGAAGAGCAGGTAAAATGTAGCAGTCAGCTTCCCCACAATTTCGCAGCTCTGTGGGGCCTCATCATCAGCGGCTGTAACCGGATGGATACAGGATTCGTGACGAAATTTGTGGACTTTGCTCGTAACCGAATTGAGAACGTTATCAATGCTAGAGGCGGCGTTGAGCCGTCGGCACATGCTGTGTGCATTTCAACGATGCAACCTGTGCATACGTGCGGCTCAACGTGTGATATGCGATCTCAGCGCGCTTCAACGACGGTTACCGGCTGTATCTTCCTCGCAAATAACACAGCTCACGAAAACAATGGGTCTAAAATTCCTACGTCATCTCTTTTAAAACGCGCGTTTTCTCCCTTGTCCATATGCTAGTCGTGTTGTCCTGTCTGTAGTATACATACACTCCTGGAAATGGAAAAAAGAACACATTGACACCGGTGTGTCAGACCCACCATACTTGCTCCGGACACTGCGAGAGGGCTGTACAAGCAATGATCACACGCACGGCACAGCGGACACACCAGGAACCGCGGTGTTGGCCGTCGAATGGCGCTAGCTGCGCAGCATTTGTGCACCGCCGCCGTCAGTGTCAGCCAGTTTGCCGTGGCATACGAAGCTCCATCGCAGTCTTTAACACTGGTAGCATGCCGCGACAGCGTGGACGTGAACCGTATGTGCAGTTGACGGACTTTGAGCGAGGGCGTATAGTGGGCATGCGGGAGGCCGGGTGGACGTACCGCTGAATTGCTCAACACGTGGGGCGTGAGGTCTCCACAGTACATCGATGTTGTCGCCAGTGGTCGGCGGAAGGTGCACGTGCCCGTCGACATGGGACCGGACCGCAGCGACGCACGGATGCACGCCAAGACCGTAGGATCCTACGCAGTGCCGTAGGGGACCGCACCGCCACTTCCCAGCAAATTAGGGACACTGTTGCTCCTGGGGTATCGGCGAGGACCATTCGCAACCGTCTCCATGAAGCTGGGCTACGGTCCCGCACACCGTTAGGCCGTCTTCCGCTCACGCCCCAACATCGTGCAGCCCGCCTCCAGTGGTGTCGCGACAGGCGTGAATGGAGGGACGAATGGAGACGTGTCGTCTTCAGCGATGAGAGTCGCTTCTGCCTTGGTGCCAATGATGGTCGTATGCGTGTTTGGCGCCGTGCAGGTGAGCGCCACAATCAGGACTGCATACGACCGAGGCACACAGGGCCAACACCCGGCATCATGGTGTGGGGAGCGATCTCCTACACTGGCCGTACACCACTGGTGATCGTCGAGGGGACACTGAATAGTGCACGGTACATCCAAACCGTCATCGAACCCATCGTTCTACCATTCCTAGATCGGCAAGGGAACTTGCTGTTCCAACAGGACAATGCACGTCCGCATGTATCCCGTGCCACCCAACGTGCTCTATAAGGTGTAAGTAAACTACCCTGGCCAGCAAGATCTCCGGATCTGTCCCCCATTGAGCATGTTTGGGACTGGATGAAGCGTCGTCTCACGCGGTCTGCACGTCCAGCACGAATGCTGGTCCAACTGAGGCGCCAGGTGGAAATGGCATGGCAAGCCGTTCCACAGGACTACATCCAGCATCTCTACGATCGTCTCCATGGGAGAATAGCAGCCTGCATTGCTGCGAAAGGTGGATATACACTGTACTAGTGCCGACATTGTGCATGCTCTGTTGCCTGTGTCTATGTGCCTGTGGTTCTGTCAGTGTGATCATGTGATGTATCTGACCCCAGGAATGTGTCAATAAAGTTTCCCCTTCCTGGGACAATGAATTCACGGTGTTCTTATTTCAATTTCCAGGAGTGTATATCATTGCAAGTAGTGCAAACTGACTTGTAGATAAAACCAATCGGACAAACACACTCGGTTAATATTTACATAACATTGAATATTATTGTATAATAGACTTCAATTAAATTATAAAGTAAGTATCACAACCTGTAAGCAAACGCGAAGGTCTGGATCCAGTGAGACTCGAACCAGTAACACATTATATAACTTTAAATTGTTTGTCTCTAGTCATTAGGCTGCACCGATCGCGAATTACAACCGTATTTTCCATCTTACCATCTCGTGAAAGCTTTAATCATAGGTATTTTATTAACAGACATTTAACACACATTGTGCGAAGAACAACGCGTTTTTTTGTGGATCCTCAAGATGCCGTCGTATTGAAATGACAGAGTTTCATAACACGCAAGTTACAATAATTCTTAACCACCAATATGAGATATCCCGTCATTTGATTACAGCAAATCGTACAATTGACTGGTTTTCAAGGGATCCTCAATTTGCGAGTGCTTGGAAACGATATCTATTCCCATGCATACGGGCTTCAGCGGCAAGCCAATGTGGCGTCTCGTGACTTTGTACTGAAGAGAGATGGCGTCACAAGATGTAGGTGGCAGTCTTCCGTTCAGACGCACATTCATAATATCTCACGTGCTATATATTTCTCTTCACGTTCGGAGAGACTCTGAAACGTGCTTCTTCCATGCTATGATGTCAGAAGAAGGTAGGCCTACGCTCGCTCGTTCACTCAACTCAGCAGACGAACCACGTTTCTACACCTGTAGACTCGTAACTAGATGTGTACTTACAAGCTGGAATTGCATGTTCTACTGGAATCACTGTTAATAGTCCTACAATGATTGGAAGTTCATAGGGCTGGTTATAATATGTTACGGTTTTACTGGGGTACAATGAAACTAAAATCACGCCAAAATGATTATCACTTGCAAAGGCACCACTTCTTGTATGATATGAGGACTGTTAAGCATAGGAGAGTAAATGCTGTGAACAAGCTGTTACACCATTTCTGTATGTCGAATATTGCTCTTAAATTAAATTTTTTTGTGGTTATCAGTAGGACTTAATAATAGCATATTTAAGTAGAAGATATAATTCTCATCAGTATGTACACGCCGAGCTGCGAGTTAACAGGTCTAGAAACGCATTTTGTCTGCTGAGCTGAGCGAACGAGCGAGTTCAGGCCTACCTTCGTGACGTAGGCGCCACGGCCTGCCTTTCTCGTGGGCCTCGCTAGGCACGCTCGACGTTGAATGCACGATCCGTGTGCCGACGGCTTCACAAGGAATTAGCGTAATGTCTTCTGGAACCAGCCAATTTGTGGCCCGATGTGCTTGTATTGAGCATAGCATTCGCCTCCCTCTTGTAAATCTGACGCCTTATCCCTGAACCGGCTTGATTTACACTGACAATTGGGAGAGTGTACTGCAACCTTGAGAGAACCGTGCGTGATCCGCACCTTTTTACCCCAACACGTCCTGCGTAAATTCTGTGTGCAGCACGGTAGGGAGACGACGCTCTGTGGCTCCGCTGCAGTTACCAGGCACGACTTTCCCATTGAGAACCAGATCGGTGTAAGCGTTTATCTTTAATCGTTTCCAGGAGATAGCGATTATGTGTCAGAAACTTCGAGCAACAGTGTAATAAACCGGTCATTTATTGTGTACTGATAGAGTGGTCGATTTTGTAATACGACGCTTTCGCAATGTTTTATCTGACGTGGCCACACTAGACAGCATTTCCTTTCAGATATCAAGTTATCAATCTTGAAAATAAGCGTTAAGAGGTAATAAAATGATGCAGAGAAGGTGGCGTAATATTGGTTAAACTTCACTTAGCTAAGTTGGGAGAAAAGCTTCAGATCCCTACTTTATACGGAACACCCTCGATGTCGTAATTCCTCAGGTTATTGAGGTACCAACGCCATGAACCGACACGGATGATGGCGTCCGTGTAAATGTAAATGGTAATTTAAAACAGAACGTTCATTATTGCAGAATTTACGTTTAACTACTGTTATTTCCCCCGCCCACGCAGTTGTTGACTATAGTTGCTAGTCCCACACCACTTGTTATTTTTAGGTGTCGGTAATTCAGAGTTGTCGAGTCATTGAGAAATTGTCGAATGTCGACGTGCTAGTCCTGCTTTTGAAAACGTATGTCTTCCCTGAATCACAGGTGATTGCTTCGACAAGATGCATTTGGTTTGTACTGAGTATTTTTTGTCTAAAGACCTCACTATCGAATGTCAAGACACACGATCCAATAAAACTGTCATACATTTCCGCTTTATTCCGTAATGTCTAGTAGATAAATAGCACAAACGCTTTTCTCCATCCTTTGACACAAAAACAAGCTCATCTCCTGGATGTTAGCATTGCCTCATTGCCTCTATCACATTTCGATCAGATTTCTGGTTGTCACTAGCTCTTGGTAGAACATATCATAAACGAGGGAGTGATGACCTCGCTCTTTATCCTCCAAACAACCATGCTGTTGTAAATTGTATTCTGCTGAATGTAAACCGACTCAGAGCTGAGATCGGCGAGTGGTTATTTGGACCCTTAAGAGCCCATTGTTCGTCACTGACAGTGTTTGGCTGTGGGGATGGGGGAGTGGTGATGGTGGTGGTGGGGGGGGGGGGCAGAGGAGGGATTACAGTTTGATGTGGGACCGAACGACGGTGCGGGGTTTCTTTCGACATACAGTAAATAGTGAGAAAATGTGAAAGGAAAAATTTTTGGACCAACCAGGAATCGAACCCGAACCGAACTAGTGTGTCCAGCCCCTCCAGTACTTGCTTTCATCAGGCTGTTGCCGTCATTGTAAATTAGTAATTTCAGATCGATTGGCACGCTCGTAGTCCAATACTTGTGTGTTTGTTAGCGTAAAAGACAAACACGGATATCCACTGTTAGGTTTAACGACGTACTCTTGGCCAGCGACGGTCTGTCGTGGCCAAACTAGGTTCAGTATCCTCCGGGACGGCCGTATCGGACGTGTGGAAAGTTTCTCTGCCTTCTCGTAATCACTGACTCAGCGGCCGTACGCTCTCTTGGCAAACGAGCGGCTGACGCGTAGAAGCGAGCTGATGGAGCAGGCGGCGTTTTCCTCCGCGTTTCGAAATCCAGACGAGCACAGTTTGTCGACCGCTAAACTCCCGTACACAAATTAGAAAGGATACCTGCGGTGGTCTACCGCGTACACAGGGTAGGTGTCTCTTTGCACTTTCCAGTAAGTTTTGAGGCGGCTGAGGTGGTCTTTCACGTGTCTTGAACCGGTGCCTCACTTCGTCAACGATGTGTGTCGACAGGCTCTGAGATATGTATAATCGTCTGCCTCTGTCTTATTCTAGTGCTGAGGGCATATCTTGTAGATATCACGGACATCTCACAGCCAGCTGATGTCATTGTTCTCACCCCCTTCCAAACAACTACTACGATGTGAAAATATTATACTTACAATTCGACAGGAGACTCATAGGTTTTTCTTCTGTAAAACGTCAGAAATGGCACTTCAAAGGAATTCGTTCATTTCCAGATGGTCATTTAGGTTCACAATAACTGCTACGTTCTCCTGAAATATGGAATTCGTCGACCCATCTGAACATTCCGAACGATATCTTCGGTTTTATCAATAGCTGACTTGTGGACGTATATGGTAAACCATCGAGATTGTATAACACGTATGAACTATTAAATTGGTATAATATTTAATCAATTTAACTTTTCATACAATCAGTAAAAAAATAGCAAAGCTGCCCATAACCCGAAGGTTCGTTTGAACTCCACGCTGCTTTTAGGCACTGAGGTGATATGCTCTTTCTCTTTCCAATCTTTGAAGTTTTGCCCCGTTATTTATAGAAGTTGCATTTTTCATGTTCAGAAATCATTGCCAGAGGTGGAGGAACCGACAAGTGATACGAAAAATCATAGGGTTTACTGACGATCCAAACCCAGATCTTTCGATTGGTAGTCTCTACACTCGTTCCCGTGGTCATTGATTACCTGTTTGGGAATTAATGAATGTTTGTTTAGGTGGCTGCAGTAAATTTGACCGTGAAAAGATATCACTTCTGCCTTTTGCGCACAGTCATTGGTTTCATGGCTTGTTACATATTTCATGGTAAAAGTTGGAGCTTCATTGTTATTTTTTGCTAAAATACGTTTCTAGTTTGCTGCATTTCTCGGCACTGCCTTCAACCAGTACACCCTTCTCCCCTGCCACTATTTTTCTTTTGCTCTTCGTTAGGCAGCAAGCGCCTTTTCACTCTGATCATAATTTTTTGCTCTTCCACCGTTTTCGTTGCGTGACAAGTTCCGTTCAGCCTGGATTACACATACCCGCCATAACTAGATGGAAAGATGCTGTCTTTCCCTTCCTCTTGAAAGTTTGTTATCTTTTGCGCGGTGCGTCTCCAGCCTATTTTCTCTGGGCTTCGTAGAGGAAGTATGCCGGATGCATGTAATGTTGTACGTTTGAATATACAGCACGTGGGCGGAACAAGTGCTTTCGTAATGATGCCTCGTCACTGCTTGCTAAAGTATCCCGTTCCCATTGTTCCCTGTTCCGAGCTTCCGTTCCGTCTTTAATGCAGTGGCCTTCCCAGAAGATGGCTGGCCGAGCACGAGCGTATTACGGCAGAAACACGAGCCCGTGGCCAGCGGAGATATTCTGTTTTAGATACTTTATTTCACATTTACGTTTACTTTTTAATCAGAAACCTCCCCAAAACAATGTTCTGAAATAGTGTTTCGTTTGTCCAGTAGACAGTGCCACATATTACTCCAAAGTCGTAACACAGCATACACATGTCGTATCGACACACAAAAATCCACCAGATTGAAACTCATTGTGGATATAAATAAACAGTGACTGGTAGCAGCAAATTTGTTGTTTCATTCGATATCAGTGAACAGTTTCGGTAAAACCTAACAAACATGTTCTCATTTAAAGAAGAACTATAAATAGCTACCTCGTCTCTAGAGCGACAGGTGGAAGTGAAGCACGTGATCTGTAAAATGCCATCTGATTTCCTTAAAGATACACTCTGTAGTGGCGAACTTAGTATATTGTGGGGTCATGACTGTAGTGCTGTTACAGTTGTATTAGAAAATTCTGTTGCTGAAGGTTGCTTGTAGTCAGAGCAGGCAAAACTTCCCACTCGCGTGCCCTGTAAAGGATCGATACCGGCGCAGAAAACAAACGGACCACAGCGTGACAGCCTGCTAAGAGCCGCACGATTAAGCAGGTGAGGAGGCGGGCTGTTCACACTCTCCAGGCTTATTTGCGCCGGTTTTGTTAGCGACGTGCGGCGAGAAGAAAAGGAGGGGGGGGGTTAGGGTTTAAAGTCCCGTCGACGACGAGATCGTTAGTGACGGGCCAAAAAGCTGCTCGAAATGAACAATGATGGAGAAGAAAATCCGCTGTGTTTTTTTCCATCGCAGCCTTTCCTCTTTTGCGATTTAGGGAAACATAAGTCAGGTAGGTCGAATGTGAAACTTGTGACTTAATCCAAACACCCCCCCCCCTCCCCCACCGCTTCGTAATTTTGGGTAGAACGTCGAATAATCCGTTCGGACTTGGTAATTATGCAAGAAATGTCCGTCTCAGTGTACAACAGGCCCTCCCTCGTAAAATGGCTGCATTTGGATGAGAACTGCGTGGATATCTGGACGGACCCACTTGGGGCGGCAGTGCAGTGCAGTATGTGGAAACCACCTCATTACGGGGGTGACACGGGCGCAGTGTAAACAAGCATCATGTCTGATATGTTGAGGCTTGTAACGATTTATTTTTCTAGCGATTGCAGTGAAACTAAAACGTAGAAATCAATGGATTTAACGCATCGACAACAGAGAGGTCGTTATAGGTATTGCAAACATAGCGCAGATGGCTATTGGGAGTGGTGAGAAAGTTGGTCATGGGGGGGAGATGGCTGCCATATCGACGTTCACCCCAAGTGGGTTTTCTAAATTGGAGCATCATTGGTGGGAAGAACTGGTACTTAGTTGGAAGGAGCACGGCGAAATTAACTGTTAAGTATTGACTGCACACGTGGATATTTGCAGCTGGCGAATGAATCTTAAAAATGCAAAATAATATTGTACCGTGACTAGATACAACTTGAGACGTACCACGAAATGGCAGGCTCTCCCCAGAGGAATCACGTCAGCCGAATATGTACACACATGCACTGATCCTTTTACCTCTTATTCGCTCTAAAATGTATTTATTTAAAATAACAATGTACAGGGTGGACCACATCTCCACCGCCAAACTTTCAGAGGTGTGGGCCAAAACAAGAAAAAAAGTTTAGTAAATATCGGCTCTAAAACACACATCATAATATTTATGACCACTAGTTGATCCTCGATATTGTGAAACACACCTCTTCTACTGCAAGTTCTTGGCTTTCCATATTTTGGGAGATCGTCGTCGAAGAAGAAGAAGAAGTCGTTGTGCTCATTGCTGAGCGTCGTGACCCCTTGAACCAAGAGTCTCCATCCCGGAAGGTTGCCAGTTTCTCAGCAGAGGTAGACCGGAGATCTTCATTTGATCTCATGCCCTCGATCTTTCCTTGCAAGATTATTTTCTCTAGATTTTCTCCATCTCTTCTCACAATATGGGCAAAGAACTGGAAATTTTTTTTCGCTGACTCGAGAAGAAAGGGGTGTGGAGATATCGCGTTGTTCAATAATGGACACATTTTTTCTTCTTTCGGCCAATTTTATGCGGAGCATCCTACGCCAGCGCCAAAGCTCAAACGCATCAATGCGCTGTTTGTCTCTGGCCTTGAGTGTCCGTGTTTAGCAACCATAAAAGAAGACAGAAAACACGATTGTTTCAACTAGCCGGATCTTTGTGCTACTTGTTATTGCTCTGCTGCGCCAGACCTCGGTGAGCTGCTTCATAGCCACTCGCCCTAGCGTGGTACGTCTTCTTATCCCATCTTCACAACTTCCTGTGCTGCAGATGGTTGACCCAAGATAGATGAAGGAATGCACGACTTTCAGTTCCTTTAATCGACCTGTGAACTGGATTTTACGAGAACACAAGCGTAAACCCTTCTCCAGGTGCTAGTTTGGAGTTTCCCCCGACAATTTTTCCGGAGGTCGGGGCATGTTTTGGACGGATACGTGATGAGCTCTCCAACCGAAACGTGCTTGTATGAACGCTTTTGTCAATGAAAGGTGAGTCACACGCAAGAAACTTGGGTTTAGGAATGGCCTCAGCCAGCGAGATCGTGGAGAACGAGGGAGCTGCCCCGAGAAACAGGTTCACGCAGCTGCCTCCCTGTGTAGCATTCATACCTCGTGCGCCGCTTGTCCCCGGCTGCGAGACCGGGACGAGACTCCAGGGAAACCAGACAGTGCCATCGATCGCCGGGGACCCACCGTGATGACAGAGCTCGCCGTAGCACTTGTCAGCTGTGCAAACACCCCTCCCGTACACGAATTATCATTAAAGTATGATCCATACTGGAGCACGCGATGTACGAAAGGGGGATTTGCTGCGGGGTACTGTTTTATTTTTTCTTTGTGTCCGTATAACTTTCTCCCAGAATGTGCTCTTTTCCGCTCGTCAGACCAAGCTTATCGGGTCTCTCGCTTCTTTCCGCCAGGCCTGCTGCCCAGTCGTGAATTTTCTGCTATTTTTTCCTCAGGTATATCAAGCTGTGTTGTTTCTGTTTCTTTCTGATCATCTATTACTGCTCCGATCCATTTTGTTGTTTCAGTTTTAGCATTACTTCGGGGTTTCGCAGAATTCTATAACCTGTCTAGTTAACCTTGTTGGTTCTGTTGTATCAATATACGCATAGGACTTTCGGCTGTGCTTTTTCATACAGAAATAAGAGTTTTTACACTTCCGATTTTCTTTATTTGCTCTAACAAGGGAACTTCACCGACTTGAACTTGCGTTTTAAGGAGAAACAAGCACCCTTGCTAAATAACAGCCCCAACAATCGATCCTGCGCGATAATTTGGACCGTAGGTCTGGCAGTACGCAGTTATGGCCTTGGGAAGTGCGGCTTTCAAACTTCCGCGCGCACCGGCTGTTTGTCACTTCGCCCCATTGTAGGCCGAGCGCCAATTACCGTTCAGTGGAGCGAGTACGAGTTTGTGAAATACTGTTTCGACACTGGTAACACACTTTGTTCATTGTCTCAGTGTGCGGTTTCTAACCTGTAGCTGGTGCCAGAGATTTTGGTACCACTGTTTGATTATTAACATCGCTGTCGTAGCTGGCACTATTCAAGCAGACTCCAATTTACAGGAGATGCGCTATTCTTTAACGTTAATGACACGATTAAATTGTAAATCGAAAATGATTACGTTCAGTTCATAATTCTTCAGTTGCTTAGGTTTATTCATTTTGACCTTGAAGCGCATATATAACTGCGGAATATCAAGACGAGACTACTGCGAATAAAATATTGAACATATATGTCAGTGAAATTGACATACTAGGTATTCGTATTACTATTTTTCGCGCAGAATAACCTGTTTTCGAACAAGATTTCAAAACATGTCCTCTTCCCTCACGACCGCAGCGGGTCGTCACCACTCGATGTTAGCCCGTCGCCACTCTGGTTCAACAAGGACGAAGGAAGACATGTGTAGCACTGTTTGTGGACTCGTAAACTCAAATGTCGCCGAAACGTGCGTGCTTTCACGTGCCAGCGCGTCGTCACGTCAGTGTGCTGGCTGAGTGCGTGATCGACAGACCACGCAGAACTCCTGTCGCCACAAACCTACAGTCTCAGCTGCGGCTGCCTGGAAATGCATTCGTTGGCTGCATCTTACAACTACTATATGGGGGCGTACCTAGATCCAAGACGTGTGTTCAAACGCTATCACGCGATTTTTTTGTTGTGTCGGTAAATGAGTGAAAAGTATCTGAGCAGTGTTACCCGTATCTGATATTTAGTCTGTTGTCGCCTGCAAAAGGATTACTTATGTGCCGCGCGGGATTAGCCGAGCGGTCTGAGGCGCTGCAGTCATAGACTGTGCGGCTGGTCCCGGCGGAGATTCGAGTCCTCCCTCGGGCATGGGTGTGTGTGTTTGTCCTTAGGATAATTTAGGTTAAGTCGTGTGTAAGCTTAGGGACTGATGACCTTAGCAGTTAAGTCCAATAAGTTCACACACATTTGTATTTTTTTTTATTACTTATGTTACGATCTTATCGATGATCATTTACTTTGGATAAAAACTAATCTGAATTTGTATTAAATTTTGCTACAAGAACGGAATAAAGTGTAACAGTTCTACACGTGAATAAAACAAGAGTTCCGAAGATGACGTGAAGACGTTGAAGATGTTGCCGCACAGGTCGTCAACTGAAGATCGTGGAAAACGCGAAGGAAATGGTTATGAACGATTCCCGAATAACAAGTGGACGATGATGTTGACGTATCAACTTAAGCCATGAAATTTTTCGGTGTTTTGAGTATGGAACGTATGACAGCAGAACTTTTTTCCAAAATTGTTGAATATGGAACAAAAACAACGGCGAATGCAAGTTGCTTAAGAGTCTCTAGATGTCAGCATCGATGCAGACAACAGAAACGTGTCATAAGGGAGTGAAGAAACATGAACTGACAGATATGACGTCGACGTCAAGGCTTAGTCGTCCCACTGGAAGAACTGAAGGTCGCCAAGACCGAGAAAAGCCTCACAGGTGCGGTAAAATAAGACTGCGTTTCCCGTCGCTTTTAATGGCACAGTGCACCATGAAATCTTGGCACAAGATCGATCGATCATTAATGGGTACTGTGTACAAGTTCAGCAACGCATTCCGTAAGGAAAGAAAAGAAACGCTCGGATTTTTGGCGAAACAGTTCGTGGGTTTTGCACCACCATAATGCGCCTGTTTACACTTAGTTTCTTGTTGTTGAAGTTTTTTTGCCAAAAACAGTTCTGTAATGATGACGCAGCCTCCATATTCGCCAGACAGGGCTGGTTGTGACTTTATTTCTATTCCTAAAAACAAAGGAAACGTAAAATTAAAAAGTTACTGATAATTTTCTAGATAGCGTACATTATAAAACATTAAAATGTGACGACTAGTTCGTTGACTACGTAGCATCATCACATTTTAATGTTTTATTAGGTATGCGATTTAGAAAATTACAATTTTTTTTTTTAAATTTTAAGAAGCCAACATTTGATGGCTTTCTCCTTTTCTGACAGTGTCGTACATAATTAATACAGAGACCTTAAAGGACCTTTGTTTTACAAGCATAGGTGAGATTATAAACGCATCACTGAGAGCTGAAAACTATTCAAAGTGTAGAGCTGAAGAAGTGTTTGAGGGATGGGAGAAAGCGCTAGCTGAAGTGCACAATATTTGAGACTATTTTGAAATGGATAGCATTGATATAGACAAAAGAAATCATTTTAAGAAAAACAAAAATTCGGTCGCACCTCCTATACGCATACTCAATAGCGGAAGTTTGTAAGCGGAGTATGAAAAATAAACGTCTCTAAAGACGGGGCGTGAAACACCAACATGGCGTGGAGCTCTGCTATAGTGTAGAAAACGCAGAGATTTGGTCATTCTGATCTCCATTGTCTTTTCAAGCCATAAGTGTGGTTCCAAGTAGGTTACCTAGACTTAAAGCCTATTATGGGGCAAGGAGCTCCGAGTATTATTTACTAGCAGATATGTGGAGGGCGAGTTCCGATCTTGTTCCACTGGAGTCATGCGTAGCTGTCGACGAAGGTAAAGAGGGGCAATATTCGGCAGAACAAGTAACCGTGGAAGAGGCGTGGATTTGATTATTCCATATATTCGCGTCATTGTATCATTATGGTGTACATCATACGTTTCAATACGACAACTTCTCCGTGTACAAGAACAATAATCAGCAATATACTAGACCAGTGCATCTGCCGCTATATGTAATGCTCCCCAGCTTGGTCCAGCAATTTTGTAATCAAGCTGTTTCGGGTTGTCAATTTCTGTTCTGTTGTTTCTAGGTGCTTTTTGAAGGTGAGGCAGCGATCTTTGTATACTGAAAGGTATTTTGGGAACTGGTTGTGTTTTACCTTTCTACCACAAAAGAAAACGTATAGCTTTCTAGTCGCAGTGTGGTTGCTCATATGGAAACATCGTACTTAACAAAGCCGGGATAACATGGCGTGCGGACCACAGTCACAGCGAGCACACACCTCTGGAGTTCATCTCACGCTGTTCAGTCAAAATATAACAACGAACTACAGCCAGCTTGAATGCTGCCGTCATCCAGGTGAATGGCTGTTAGGAAAGTCCACCAGGCTACGGGCGCAGCGCGGCTGGGGCAGTATCGTGCTGCGGGGAATATTCACTTGCGCTTCCACGGGACCTATGGTGATAGTTGAAGGCACCGTGACAGCTGTGGCCTGAGTGAAACTAACAGCGCACCTCTTTGTATCCCATCGTTTTACGTCTTCCAGCGGCGTAATAATCTGTGCCACAAGCCCAGAATCGTACTACAGCGGTTGGAGGAGCATGGTGGAGAACTCAAGTCTGCATCTCGGGCACCAAATTCGTCTGATCTGAATCGGATGGAACACACCTGGTATGCTACCGGGAGGCAGCTCCGCTCCCAGGAACTGCGTGACCTGTGCGGAGACGGTCAGTTGCCGTCCTCAGGAAACCTACAGATGTGTACGGGTTGTCACGGTAGAACGGTTCGCACACGACGCATTACGTTTAGGTGCTCTGAGCTGGACAGTGCAAACAGATAGTGAACCACAAATATACACTTTATTGCGCTGTGATACTTAAATTGTACATCGACCCATTGAATATGTCTGCAGACAGATAAAACTGTAAGTAGTGGCCTGTCAAGGCGTGCGTCACTGAAAGCGTGTCAACATGACAATGTCTGTCCTGTCAATCATTGTATTAAACACTTGTGGAAGGCTACGGGCGACTCCACTTGTAGACAAAGTCTCGCAGGCTGATCTCCACTACGAAATGTAGCTACGAAATGCAAAACCCGAGAACTCAGCACTAGAACTGTCGCACGCCAACGACGACCACGAACCGTACGTTGCTGCCTGTGCCCGCTGCTTATAACAACGCGGAAGCCCATCACAATGGCGGCGGCACGTAGGCTGCTGATTGGGCCGCGCTTGTGGTTAGTGGAAAAACTTCAAAACGCTGCCCTTGGCGCCTGTCGGAAACTGTCTCAGCGCGCCAGCTCCGGTTGCATCCATTGGCGGGAACACAACACCTACCAAGGACTTGCCGAATCCAAGTTACACGTAATCGAAACTTCCTGGCAGATTAAAACTGTGTGCCCGACCGAGACTCGAACTCGGGACCTTTGCCTTTCGCGGGCAAGTGCTCTACCAACTGAGCTACCGAAGCACGACTCACGCCCGGTACTCACAGCTTTACTTCTGCCAGTATCTCGTCTCCTACCTTCCAAACTTTACAGAAGCTGTGAGACCGGGCGTGAGTCGTGCTTCGGTAGCTCAGTTGGTAGAGCACTTGCCCGCGAAAGGCAAAGGTCCCGAGTTCGAGTCTCGGTCGGGCACACAGTTTTAATCTGCCAGGAAGTTTCATATCAGCGGACACTCCGCTGCAGAGCGAAAATCTCATTCTGGAAACATCCCCCAGGCTGTGGCTAAGCCATGTCTCCGCAATATCCTTTGTTTCAGGAGTGCTAGTTCTGCAAGGTTCGCAGGAGAGCTTCTGTAAAGTTTGGAAGGGGGGAGGCACGGGGAATAATCAAAGGGGGTGCCGGCTTTTATTGAAATATTTATATTTCATATTCCTGAAGAAGAGAAATTTGTTAACATAGAGTATAGATTTAAGTGTCAGGAAGTCGTTTCTGAAAGAACTTGTATGGAAGTGAAACATGAACGATAATTAGTTTGGACAAGAATAGAATAGAAGCTTTCGAAATGTGGTGCTACAGAAGAATGCTGAAGATTAGATCGGTAGATCACATAACTAATGATGAAGTATTGAATAGAATTGGGGGAGAAGAGTTTGTGGCACAACTTGACAAGAAGAAGGGACCGGTTGGTAGGACATGTTCTGAGGCATCAAGGGATCACAAATTTAGCATTGGAGGGCAGCGTGGAGGGTAAAAATCATAGAGGGAGACAGAGATATGAATACACTAAGCAGATTCAGAAGGATGTAGGTTGCAGTAAGTACTGGGAGATGAAGGAGCTTGCACAGGATAGGGTAGCATGGAGAGCTGCATCAAACCAGTCTCAGGACTGAAGACCACAACAACAACATTATGTAAGAAAAAACTTCCGGTGAACAAATATTGCTAGCGTCACACTATTTCCACGAACTAACAAGCTCGTTCATCGTCAATTTACTGCCTCATTTCACAAGAATTGACGAGCAGACCCTGTCAGCAGGAATGCTGAGAAAAGTTGCGAGTAACATTTCATCACAGAACCCCCTTCACTAATCATGCGCAGGGGAGCGATTAACAAATTAACTAGCACTAATGGCAATAAGCCGATTGATAATGTTACCGCCACTTCCTTGTGAATCTGACTGAAATAACAATTGTTAACCAGTCATTGTGACTATCCATCTGGTTTTGCCATGCTTCCGGAGTCAGTTCACGGGTAATGAGTCAGCTAAAAGTCAAATTCTACTGCGTTTTCAGTGGAAGTGGGTAACCGGATTTAAAAGAAAGGAATGAAAGTGCCGGCATTCACATAGATACGTGGCTGATTTACAAATCAAGAGATCGCATAGAACTGATTCGCCCAGTGCCCCTTTTCCTTCGAAAGTATACAGTTCTAATAAGGAAATAGATTCGAATTTGATGAAAATACAGTCTTCTTTCACATCTTCCTCTGTTCCGATTAGCTCTCAGCTCAAAAATCCAAGTACATAAGTATCATGTTGATTGTCTGACATTAGGATTTATCAGCATTCTTTTGAATAATGAACGATAGCAATGTGTTCTTTGTTTGAAGAATTTACCCAATAGTAGCTTGAAGCCTATAAAAAGACACCTTCCAACAAAACATCCAGACTTTACTAAACCCATCGAATTTTCTAAGCGTCATGAGCAACAACTTAAAGGAAATGCCAGATCACAAAACAGATATCAGTCTCTAAGAGAGCCCCAAGGGAATCCCTAGATGTGTCCTAAGTACTTAATTGCAAATGATTATACATTACTCATGAGAAAATAATTCTTCCTGTCAAAATGTGCGACATCTTGCATGGAGAAACGTTTGGCGAGAGTGAAGTCGATACCTCTCAGATGATGAAAAATCAATTGCTACCGAGTCTTCACGATATCACAAAATTCGTCCTGCAACTTGATGACAGTATTGATATGGGAAATATTTTCCAGCTTCATGATTTTGTATGCTGCTGTTATGAAAATGAAATGCGCGGGGACTGTGTGTTTTAGAAATTCTGGAAGGGAGGACTACAGGTGAATTTATTTTCGGTGGTAATCTGTTATGAGCAAATTGTGTTGGCGTCCGTACCGAATTTACAGCTTTTTACCGTACAGAATTTACTGAAACTGAAAGGAGTTTCATGGCAAGACTGTGTGCTGTTTGTCCTTCTGTAAAATTCACACATTGATTTCTATAGTAGTGCAACCGGAAGTCAAACTGCTGAACGACGCAGTCAAAGCAGTCTTGACCGCAATGAAATATTTATTTGTAATGGTAACGTATTTCGGTCAGAATGTGACCATCTACACCATGATGGTAGACGGCGGCGGTGAACGCATGAGCGTCCAAACAATGCTCTCGGCGCCAGCTGGAAGGGGATCTGCGAGCCGCTGTTTCAAAGACCCAACTCAGTCTGGATCTGCTTTCTTCACAAGTTCAAGCACACGCGTCACACTAAATCTGCAAATATCGCAAAAGTTGAGAATTTTGATCCGTGGGCGTTTTTATTCTTGTTTATTTCCTTTTTGGATGATCAGATTGGCTGTAACAGCTTTTAAATTGGCGTTTAAATGCCGACTATTGTTCTGTCGTCATTTGTACGTCATGATACTTCAAATATTAAAATATTCCAAACGAATTGAAAGCAACATGGAGGGAAACAGTTAAACTTTAAGTAACTTAATTTGCGAGCTAATTTTTAAAGAAATGTGTACGTAGTGAAAGACACATATTTGCTCCGTTTCAATAACTGCAAACGCAACTGCGGTTATTTATAAACTTGTTATAAATGTTAACTTTCACCACCAGTGAAAAGTACAAATCTATGGTTATTATAAAAAATTATAAAAAAATTAACTCTTGTGCTCGAAAAATTATTACTATTGTTATTGTTGTAATTCATAGCTGGACTGAATTAAATAGATATCATGTTACATAAAGTGCGAGATGGGTTGAGGAAGGAAGGAAAAGAAAAGTAGTGGTCGGGGAGGGGGATAATTTATGTTTCAGAGGGGGCGCGACGAAAAGTAGTTTAGGAACCCCTACTCTAATGTATCATTAACGGATATTAATGTAGTTAAAACATTGTATTTTTTATTTGATTTAAAAAGTTTGCAGTGAGGAGTAAATGGCTGAGACTGAGTAGAACATGTTAAGGGGGCTTAAAATACCATTATTCGCGTTTTCACAAACTGTTAGCCACTTTATGACGAGAGGCTGCAGTCCTAACGAGGTAAACCCCATTGCCATGGTTGCTTCCCGTCGTCTCCAGGTTCTGCAGCCGCCTGTGTGAGACCATACAAATGCCTGACAGAAAATTATTCCCTCAGGATGTCCATTTCTTTCCAGCAAGCTCTATCGCCACTCATTCTCTTCATTCTTCAAGTGGTATATGCGTAATTGTCGTATTTTCGCCGCCATGCTGTTGATGGCGTGTTTGTCGTTGGTCGTGTCAGCGTTGCCGTATGATAACACCAAGCTTATCGGTAAGCTGTTGTCAAGCAGAAAGTCGCTGTTAAATTTCGAGCACGGGGAAAACACACACACGATCTATTGGAACAAGAATAATGTTTTGCAACAGTACAATATTTGCCTCAGTTCCGTAACATCGTCTGTTACATCATCTCGAGAACTGCGAACATCATTGACACGTTAGTTGCTCGTCCACCAACGCTTTCACAACACTTAGTGAAGTCACATAACTCGTTACAAAGCCATATCATATTTGTCTGCACGCATCAGTTTGGGCAGGAAATTTACTGAGAATTTTTAGGATCACTAACAGAGCGAACGCCAGTGAAACACGCAGAGGACGTAGAGTGACGAAATTGACGCAATAGACAGAAGATAACAGTGCATTCCTAGCTAACACGTATTCGGTACAATAAATAACGAACAACAATAATATTGGACAGTATTTGCTGTCAGTATTTGCTGCTAAGACGAAAATGATAAACACCATAAGCCCACCGGGAATTAAATACTGATTATTGCGTAGTTTATCAGAAAAAGAAGCATGCAGGCTGTCTGATAACACGAATCCTACAATTTTCGATGTGACTGGTAATGTGGTTGACAAAACTGTGCAAGCAGCCTTGTGCAGAAGTAAAAAAAAAAAAAAAAAAAAATGGTTCAAATGGCTCTGAGCACAGTCCCCTAGAATGTAGACCTACTTAAACCTAACTAACCTAAGGACATCACGGACATCCATGCCCGAGGCAGGATTCGAACCTGCGACCGTAGCAGTCGCGCGGTTCCGGACTGCGCGCCTAGAACCGCGAGACCACCGCGGCCGGCGCAGAAGTAAAAGAACTTAGTTTTGTAACATGGTTTTACAATCTTAGGTAAAGGGTTTATCGTCTAAAATAAGCTATATTCGAGAAGTAAAGGCCGTTTGCTTATAATACGGTTTGTCTGCTCAGAACAAGTTGTACGAATGCAGCGCTGTCTGTGAATTGGTTTCGAAGACAGATGTCGCTGTTCGCCTGTTGTGTTCAGTACAGTAGTAACCCGACAGTGGGGGTCTAGGGAAAGCGGACAACATTATCATCCAAACTTGTTGCTCCCACAATTATAGTTGTGATGTGCGTGCTGTAATACGATACTCCAACCGCACACGTCTCATGGGAAATTTAGTATGGACACTAAACATCTTCTTTTGTGTGCCCACACGTTATAATAATAAAATTCAGACCGCTGACATCCTGTAAAAAGTGGAGTCATGTTGGGAGTATCACTATTTGCACGACTGTCACGGGAAAGCACAGATACTGAAAATTGTGTGCAAAGTGTTTGCTGAAACTGCGTACAAACCACACAAAGAGCAAAGAAAGCAAAGTGGACGAGCGTTTTGTCCTGCTACTTACATGGATGGAAATTATTTATTTCCTCACGTTGTTACGGATATGGCGGCATAATCTAAACAAGAGTTAAAGCTGTGGCTCATTCCAACTTCGCCTAAATCGAAAAATGAACGCCTCCTTACTCGAGTCTTACAATAATGGCTATTGTTTATGGGATTGATTGCGCATCTATGTGGCTGATTTAGTGGATCTTGGATCAGCAGTTACAGCCCACATCTGCGGCCTGCGAAACACTCAAGAGACCGAGATTGTTGTTGTTGTGGTCTTCAGTCCTGAGACTAGTTTGATGCAGCTCTCCATGCTACTCTATCCTGTGCAAGCTTCTTCATCTCCCAGTACCTACTGCAACCTACATCCTTCTGAATCTGCTTAGTGTATTGATCTCTTGGTCTCCCTCTACGATTTTTACCCTCCACGCTACCCTCCAATGCTAAATTTGTGATCCCTTGATGCCTCAAAACATGTCCTACCAACCGATCCCTTCTTCTAGTCAAGTTATGCCACAAACTTCTCTTCTCCCCAATCCTATTCAATACCTCCTCATTAGTTACGTGATCTACCCACCTTATCTTGAGCATTCTTCTGTAACACCACATTTCGAAAGCTTCTATTCTCTTCTTGTCCAAACTGGTTATCGTCCATGTTTCACTTCCATACATGGCTACACTCCATACAAATACTTTCAGAAACGAGTTCCTGACACTTAAATCTATACTCGATGTTAACAAATTTCTCTTCTTCAGAAACTATTTCCTTGCCATTGCCAGTCTACATTTTATATCCTCTCTACTTCGACAATCATAAGTTATTTTACTCCCTAAATAGCAAAACTCCTTTACTACTTTAAGTGTCTCATTTCCTAATCTAATCCCCTCAGCATCCCCCGATTTAATTTGACTACATTCCATTATCCTCGTTTTGCTTTTGTTGATGTTCATCTTATATCCTCCTTTCAAGACACTGTCCATTCCGTTCAACTGCTCTTCCAAGTCCTTTGCTGTCTCTGACAGAATTACAATGTCATCGGCGAACCTCAAAGTTTTTACTTCTTCTCCATGAATTTTATAACCTACTCCGAATTTTTCTTTTGTTTCCTTTACTGCTTGCTCAATATACAGATTGAATAACATCGGGGAGAGGCTACAACCCTGTCTCACTCCTTTCCCAACCACTGCTTCCCTTTCATGCCCCTCGACTCTTATAACTGCCATCTGGTTTCTGTACAAATTGCAAATAGCCTTTCGCTCCCTGTATTTTACCCCTGCTACCTTCAGAATTTGAAAGAGAGTATTCCAGTTAACGTTGTCAAAAGCTTTCTCTAAGTCTACAAAGGCTAGAAACGTAGGTTTGCCTTTTCTTAATCTTTCTTCTCAGATAAGTCGTAAGGTTAGTATTGCCTCACGTGTTCCAACATTTCTACGGAATCCAAACTGATCTTCCCCGAGGTCCGCTTCTACCAGTTTTTCCATTCGTCTGTAAAGAATTCGCGTTAGTATTTTGCAGCTGTGACTTATTAAACTGATAGTTCGGTAATTTTCACATCTGTCAACACCTGCTTTCTTTGGTATTGGAATTATTATATTCTTCTTGAAGTCTGTGGGTATTTCGCCAGTCTCATACATATTGCTCACCAGATGGTAGAGTTTTGTCATGACTGGCTCTCCCAAGGCCATCAGTAGTTCTAATGGAATGTTGTCTACTCCCGGGGCCTTGTTTCGACTCAGGTCTTTCAGTGCTCTGTCAAACTCTTCACGTAGTATCTTATCTCCCATTTCATCTTCATCTACATCCTCTTCCACTTCCATAATACTGTCCTCAAGTACATCGCCCTTGTATAAACCCTCTATATACTCCTTCCACATTTCTGCCTTCCCTTCTTTGCTTAGAACTGGGTTGCCATCTGAGCTCTTGATATTCATACAAGTGGTTCTCTTCTCTCCGAAGGTCTCTTTAATTTTCCTGTAGGCAGTATCTATCTTACCCCTAGTGAGACAAGCCTCTACATCCTTACATTTGTCCTCTAGCCATCCCTGCTTAGCCATTTTGCACTTTCTGTCGATCTCATTTTTGAGACGTTTGTATTCCCTTTGGCCTGCTTCATTTACTGCATTTTTATATTTTCTCCTTTCATCAATTAAATTCAATATTTCTTCTGTTACCCAAGGATTTCTATTAGCCCTCGTCTTTTTACCTACTTGATCCTCTGCTGCCTTCACTACTTCATCCCTCAGAGCTACCCATTCTTCTTCTACTGTATTTCTTTCCCCCATTCCTGTCAATTGTTCCCTTATGCTCTCCCTGAAACTCTCTACAACCTCTGGTTCTTTCAGTTTATCCAGGTCCCATCTCCTTAAATTCCCACCTTTTTGCAATTTCTTGAGTTTCAATCTGCAGTTCATAACCAATAGATTGTGGTCAGAATCCACATCTGCCCCTGGAAATGTCTTACAATTTAAAACCTGGTTCCTAAATCTCTGTCTTACCATTATATAATCTATCTGATACCTTTTAGTATCTCCAGGATTCTTCCAGGTATACAACCTTCTTTTATGATTCTTGAACCAAGTGTTAGCTATGATTAAGTTATGCTCTGTGCAAAATTCTACAAGGCGGCTTCCTCTTTCATTTCTTCCCCCCAATCCATATTCACCTACTATGTTTCCTTCTCTCCCTTTTCCTACTGACGAATTCCAGTCAGCCATGACTATTAAATTTTCGTCTCCCTTTACTACCTGAATAATTTCTTTTATCTCGTCATACATTTCATCAATTTCTTCATCATCTGCAGAGCTAGTTGGCATATAAACTTGTACTACTGTAGTAGGCATGGGCTTTGTGTCTATCTTGGCCACAATAATGCATTCACTATGCTGTTTGTAGTAGCTAACCCGCACTCCTATTTTTTTATTCATTATTAAACCTACTCCTGCATTACCCCTATTTGATTTTGTATTTATAACCCTGTAATCACCTGACCAAAAGTCTTGTTCCTCCTGCCACCGAACTTCACTAATTCCCACTATATCTAACTTTAACCTCTCCATTTCCCTTTTTAAATTTTCTAACCTACCTGCCCGATTAAGGGATCTGACATTCCACGCTCCGATCCGTAGAATGCCAGTTTTCTTTCTCCTGATAACGACGCCCTCTTGAGTAGTCCCCGCCCGGAGATCCGAATGGGGGACTATTTTACCTCTGGAATATTTTACCCAAGAGGACGCCATCATCATTTAATCATACAGTAAAGCTGCATGTCCTCGGGAAAAATTACGGCTGTAGTTTCCCCTTGCTTGCAGCCGTTCGCAGTACCAGCACAGCAAGGCCGTTTTGGTTAATGTTACAAGGCCAGATCAGTCAATCATCCAGACTGTTGCCCCTGCAACTACTGAAAAGGCTGCTGCCCCTCTTCAGGAACCACATGTTTGTCTGGCCTCTCAACAGATACCCCTCCGTTGTGGTTGCACCTGCGGTACGGCCATCTGCATCGCTGAGGCACGCAAGCCTCCCCACCAACGGCAAGGTCCATGGTTCATGGGGGAAGGAGATACGCTACCAAAAATTGACATAGCGGGAAACCATTGCTAGGAGTAGTCTCCTCCACGACAACACACTATCCATACTGAGATCAGTTACTCGTACAGGATTTCCGTTGGAACTTTCGGCCACCAACCCTACAATCCCGACATGCTGCACTTGAAACAATGGCATGCCGGACAAGGCTTTAAAGATCATGCAACGAAGAAGGTAGTTGTCAACTGTTTAACTTCCCTGAACAGAGTTTGGATAAGCTAATGCAACCTCATGGAGACTATTTATAAGGAAACGACAATTACGTGGAGAAGTGAATATATTTGTGGGAAAACTAAAACCACTATTACGTATTTTTTCTAACAAATGCATTTGTTCATGACCGTACTGCCCATAATTTGCCGATACAGATCAGACACGAAGCGCCAACAGTGAAAATTACACCAGTAGCATGCACTGCTTTTAATGTGATTGATAGAAATACTTTGCTGTTGTGATCAGTGTTTAGGATGCTCTGTAGGCTCCAACATCTGATAGTTCCAGTTTTATCCTATTACAGTATTCAATATCAAATAGCAGAAAGTAATGATTGACATTGCCACAGCAAGTGTGTGCTTCACTGTCACGAGGTCATTCTGCTAACATCATTATGATTTCAAGAAACATGTTTCTATTTCTTCCCCCAAAATGATTTCCTTCTGTAAATTATTGTATTTATACAGCAATGATCTGACAGAAGGGCCTGTTTATACAGTGGTGCATGCTCCTTTATGGCTGACACTTGACTTTAGTTTTTGTTATGTGTGGTTACTAATCTATTTGCAGTGGCGGCCTAAGCAACTGGTTGTTCCACGTCGCCCTGCCTACGGACACACGGCCCAAGGGCAGTGAGCCATCGCAGGTACTATTGCGCATCTACGGGCAGACCCACGGCGAGCGCGCTCTTGAGGCACTCGTCACCGAGTCTGTGATATTCACATTGCTTTCGGAGCGCCGCTTGGGGCCCAAGCTGCACGGCATCTTCCCTGGAGGCCGCATTGAGGAATACATACCGGTGAGCTTCTGCCTCTCAATTGTATGGAACCTTTGCCACACATGTGAACAGAGCTCCACACCACTCTTCAAAAACAATTCTGTTGTTGGAGGCTGTATTCTACATGGTGGTGTATTCACACTGATCTCAGAAACAAATGCTAAGATTGTTACCATTGTCCCTCTTCTGTGAGTGTAGAGCACAGACTAACCAGCTGGACATAAGCCTTATTACTAGCAATTCTATCAATACCATCACTAGTATCCAAATATTGTCTTCCTTAATAATCGTTGTGATCATAGGTTAAGCACATCTGGCACTAACACAACTATTTCTTCATTGCTGCCATCACTGTTGGGTCAAAGTATTAAAACTGTACTTCCACATTATTTTTATCAGTGTTTTAGCTACCACTCAAACTCAATATCTAAAATATGTCAAAAGGATTAATATTCAAATAGACAGTAGACTTTTGCACAATTATTTGAAGAGATTTGTCATACAAATTACTCTTGTAGTGCAAAGAGATTGTTGTCACGGTGACAGCTACTGCTGCATTTTAGTGTTTCTTTAGCTTTAGACATAAAGGAATATTAGAGACTATGTTACCACATTAATGAATACACTTTACTATCAGATCAGAGACTTTTGTATTAGAATGTCTAATACCACAAGCTGCCTCCAACTGAATGCTGTTGAATTTTTATGATCCTCAAATTTTGCCATTACCAATTTGGGACCACTGCACTAAACTGGCCACTAACCTCCACCTTACAGAATGATGATGTATATAAACTGTACATAGCAATTACTTTATTGTACCTCAAATTCAGTTGATAAATGTATAAAATTACAGAGACACAGAGTAGCTGGTCAGTACTTACTTACAGGACGCAGAACTCAAGTACTACCACTAGGCAATTGAAAAGTGATAAATCTATTACTAACTTTTCACTTCATCTAAGCTTTCACAAAACCTGTTGCTGAATAGGTTGACAATTCTGTGATATTAAGACAATTAAATTAGCAGTGTACTATTAACATTGTATTATTTTGTGTGTCACAGCAGTCGTATTGCTGCTGAATGGTGTTCTGAAAAACTTTAAGGGGATGTGGAATTGACATCTTTGCAATGTAAAATTGTATGTGACGTAAGGTACCTCTTCTCAGAATCTATATTAGCTAGAGAGTTAATATTTTTACAGTTTATGCTCATATGTATCGTGGCAATGTTTAAAAAATAATATTGTAATATCTTGTTCAGAGACTTGAATATTAATTTTTTCCTCTATGAGTTGCACTTTTCAAAACAGTTCTTCATATTATTGCAGGAAAGGAAACCAACAGGAATTCCTAGTAGCTCAAGAATCTGTCATTTTGTTATGTTACCTTGGTTAAATGATGGCACAGAATCATATCCACCAAAATGATGTGTGTTAATACCCATAAACATGGTTTTTGGGAGACAACGCCATGTTACACTGTTCACACTTTCATTAGGGTTCACACTTTCATTTCTTCGGGAGGTTTATATTGGATAGATTCCTGAAGACTAGTTTAATTTCCTACATTACAACTGCTTGTAAACTGTGGTAATGATTGTAATCTTCTCTTGTTGTTCATCCCCTATTATATTTACACCAACTGTTCTGATCATCAGCATATAATCTGAGACTACGGTGCTCATTTGTAGAAGTAATGTGGAAAAACAGGACCCATACAGCTTTCCTTATAGTGTGTGCATCATTAGTATTTTGTTGGATTGCTAGTTCTGAGTAAATTCTATTCCAGCATCAGTCAACCTCCCTTTACCATCTAATTTTTTACCATCACTTAGCATTTTTCCTTTCACTGTCACATTCAGACGTCTAAGTGTAGCTTCCAGTCTTCTGAATGTGCCCCATGCACTGAAGCTTCTGTATCTCAACATTGTTTCCATATGGCTTGGTTTCCATAACATGTTTGAAGGCTTTTGAATCACCATCCCCAAATAATATAGAAAACATACATTATACCACTGAGAAGCATGATCTCACAGCGTCTTTACTCCAGAAACCTTAGTACCACCACTGTTACTTGGGTAATTTGCTCTACACTTATCACTATGTTCGTTATTCAGTTTATTAGTTCAGCAATAGTATTTTGGCACAATAGCCATATCAATCACCTTTGCAGGGTCAACACTTGTAGCTGTGACAGCGCCATTGTTGGAGGTAAGACCCCACTTCTGCCGTGTACCATTGAAAGCTACTGTGGGGTCACAGAAATTTTCATTTTCTTTTATTGCTTCATCTACAGCTTCACACATAGTTTTGTGGGCTACATCCTGAGCTACAAAGTCTAATGCATAGTTGTACAGGTCAGATTTTCAAGGGTCATTGAAACAATGTTTCCTATTGAGTGTAACCTGTTCTTCACTTTCTTCTACTAGTTCACACATTTTTTTAACACTTTTCCACTAGCCATTGCCATCTTTACACAAAAATGTGTATTCACCACACGTTAATAAACACCGAAGTTAAAGGTATATGCAAACAGACAAGAGAGCATCTTTTCAAAGCTGGCAAACAGTGTAGCTGGGGATATGTCTCATAACACACATTAATCACTGGAAACTAGCAGTCTTGAAATCACAATAAAAGACTGACAGATCTCCAGTTGACCATGACAGGGAGAAAAACTGAGCACACTACTTTGGAAAGCCAGTAAATTAATATGATTAGGATTGTAGTAAAACAAAGAGCAATACATAATATTAAAGAGGAAGTCTCATAGAATATTTTAAGACAAAAAATTGACTATTTTCATTGACAATATGATTCCATGTCCCCTTAAACATACCCTAGAAGTCACTTGATGAACTGATCCATTATTTTACTTAATAATGACACTGCTCTGCAGTAGTCATTGTTATAAAGCCACAGCTTTAAATGAGAACCATTTCTGTTTTATTGACAGAGTTGTAACTAGTTACTGTTATTCATTTAAAACACCAGCACACGATTTATTTGACATATGAGAGAAAGGACTAATCAGACCATAAACAGGATTTATAGTATAATACAGGAAAGCACTGTGGAAACCAAATAAATGCTTTTATTTTAAAGGAGAGCTGACTTTTTAACATTCTATGTAAGTACTAATCAAAATTCAAATGTCTTGCTAGGCACGGGCATTGAAAACCAGAGAGATGGCAGATACCAAATTGAGCCCACTGATAGCAGAGCGCATGGCTCAAATTCACAGGATGAATGTACCAATAAGCAAGGAACCACGCTGGCTTTGGGACACTATGGATAGGTAAGTTTATTGAGGTTTTTGTCTTAATATTACTTACATATGTTTTAAAATTAACTGAGAGGATATCAAATTGGTTTTAAATAACTTTATCGGGAAGAAAAGTAGGAGCTTTGGACCTGGTTACTAAAGCTACTGTTTCTCTGAGACAGTCTTTCCCCAGTCTTTATTTTGCAGTGACATCCTGAATATACAGGGTAAGTCAGGAGGAAAGGTACATGCTTTGAGGGGTGATGGTATTAGTGATTCTGAACAATACACTTCATGTGGACATATGCCTTATTCTGAATGGTTTCCAAGATAGAACACACTTAATATCACTTTTATACGTTTTTCTTGAATAACTCGAAAACTGCACCCTCCAGCAAAACATGTTACAGTACAAAATTAAACTATATTAAATTTCCTACAAAAAAGGTCCTATTCATTTTTTCCTCTAGAACTAATGGTTTGTGCGAAGAGAGAGCATGAAAATGTTGGAAAAACTCGCTCAACACACATGCACTGTAGCTTACATAGTTTTTGTAGGCCAATTTGAGGTAGTTTCCCAACTTGATAGACCACAAGTGTCCCGTATCAAACTGTTCGTCTTGACTTGTTACCTCAATATGCTACGTCAAAATGGCCTACAAAAACTATGTAAGCTATAGCGCACGTGTGTCGAAAGAGTTTTTCAATGTTCTCAAACCCTCTTCACACAAACCATTAGTTCTAGAGAAAAAAATGAATAGGACCTTTTTTGTAGGAAATTTAATATAGTTTAATTTTGTACTGGAAAAGTTTTTTCTGGACGGTGCAGTTTTAGAGTTATTCAAGAAAAACATACAAAAGTGATATTAAATGTGTTCTATCTTGGAAACTATTCGGAACAGGGCATACGTCCAAATGAAGAAGTATTTTTGTTCAGAATCACTAATACTATCACCCTTCAAAGCATGTATCTTTCCTCCTGACTCACCCTGTATGTATTATGGATATTTGTATCACTTTGAAAAGTTTTATCTAGGCCTTCTTAATAATTCTTGCATTGATATACTTGGAGGGTGCTATTGTTACAGAGTATATATCTGTTACAGGTGGACACAGAGTGCAGAGGCAATTTTGGTGGAGGTTGAAGGTGCTCAACCTGAGGTTCTTTCCTACATCAATAAAATCCAAAAGTACAACCTAGGATCTGAAGTCAAGTGGTTGATGTAAGTCCACATTCACATCTCAATTTTTTTTTTAAATTACCATCAGTAGGATGTAAACAGTGAAGTTAGGAGTGTGTTTCTATATTTTTTCTTAAATAACCATTGCTGTTCTTTAACAATGATAAATTTTTGTCTAAAGCAAACGTCATATGGTGGTTAAAATATTTCACTGTTTACAGTAAGTGAGGGAAAAGACTGTGCACATGTGGATTTTTAACACAAAGAAAAATTTTACATTTTGTGTTGATTTGTAAAGCATCTGAGTCGACAACACATTGCGATACTAGTAAAATTGCTTATACCTGGATCAGAATAACAAAGTGATGACAGAAGATTGTTCACATAGAGCTGCTGCAGTAATAACTGACCAGAATATGAGAGCTGTCACACTTTTATTCGGTCATCATTGTTGTATTGCTCTGTGGATGACAATAACATCCGCTGCTCAACTTCTGATTCATTTTTGCAGTGGGCTTTGGTTTTTTGTGGTGATTTTTTAAACAATACTCAAAAGAATATCTGCAGTTAACAGTGCCCTCAGTCCCGCATTGGAAAGCTGTGTTGCTTTGCCCATATTGGTCATGGGGGATAGTGGTGAACTGTGATTAGTGAATCCTTTCTGAGTCTGTCAGTGACTCTTATCTATGTACCCTTGTTGTCACACAATGTTTGTCCCTGGAGGCAAGGTGACATTCTTTTTGACGACCACTATTGAGAAAATTTAGAGGACTGTCATTTGAAGCTGACTGCTGAACGATTCTACTACTGCCAACAGACATTGTGCGCAAGGACTACGAAGATAGATACAAGAAATTAGGACTTGTATGAAAGCATATAGACAGTTGTTTTTCCCTTGCTCTATTTGCGAGTGGAACAGGGGAGGGAACGACTATTATTGGTACATGGTACCCTCTGCCACACACTGTATGGTGGCTTGTGGAGTATCTATGTAGTTGTAGATGTAGATGAAAGAAAGAGCTGTATACAGCATTTGTTAAGCTGAACCTTCTACATTCTAAATTGTATCCTCTGTCAGTGTAGAAATGCATTACTGATGCCATATGCACAGATGAATCCTAATTCTGTCCTCTGATAGGAGCATGTGAAATACATTACATCAGTCCAGTGGTTGCCATGTGGTATTATTAAACTTCTGTTGTATTAGTATATTGTTACATTACATCCTGGATTTTCCATTGTTTGTTATATTAGTAATTTGTTTCGCTCGTATAAATTGTTGATTGGGTGTGGGACAACTTGACACAACACAGCACAAAACAAATGGAAAATTGTACAGTAACATAAAAACTGTAAAGGCTGTGTTTTGATTGTAGTAACTGTTGCTTTTAAAAACTGTCACTTGAAATTTTCCACATTAATGGTGTTTCTGTAGGGAGCAGACTATTCTGTGAAAGCTTCTGCACATTGATTGCCTTTGACATGTAAAGTAGTACCATTCTTAGAAAGGGAAAATGGAGATAAGAAGCTAATGTCTGCCTGTTGTAATTGTTTTATCAAGTGACTCTTACTTGAACATGACCTGCAACTGTGTTATTTCCTGTGTGCAGGTCTTTCCTGAAGAAGCTGCAGTCTCCAGTAGTATTCTGCCACAACGACATGCAGGAAGGCAATATTCTGTTGTACAACCACAACCTCACTGACCAACAGGCTCTCAGCACACCACGTCTGGTGCTGATAGATTTCGAGTACTGCTCGTACAACTACCGCGGTTTTGATTTGGCTAACCACTTCATTGAATGGGTGTATGATTATACATATCCTACTCATCCATTCTTTTCAGTCAATTACAGCCACTATCCCAGCCCAGAGCAGCAGGTAAGTAATTCTGGCATGTGTAAATGGTTTGGTGTCTGGGCACAAGGCAAAATGTTAAAATGCATTCCACACTGCCTACAGCAACATATTGGTGATTTTTAATATGCTGAAGTTCATTTCTATTAGGGCCAAAGTCTCCCTCTTGAGCAGTAATATGAATGTGGAATATGAGTGTGCATTGTAACACAAAGTGCCAAAACAGTATTATAACACAATGAATGGAACCTACACTCGTGAGTTACATAGATGTAAAATTTGCTTCTACGATGAATGACACTGCAAATTGTTTTAGACAGTCAGAGAAGCAGAGTCTTCAAAATTTATATGTTCTGGAATTTCTTATATTGCAAGCTGATTTTACTTTCCGTTCCACAAAGTAAAATTTGTGATAAATATAGGAAAATTGGAAATTTGTGGTAAGGTCTTTATGGGACCAAACTGCTGAGGCCATCAGTCCCTAAGCTTACACACTATTTAATCTAACTTAAACTAACTTATTCTAAGGACGACATACACACCCATGCCCGAGGGAGGACTCGAACTTCTGACGGGGGCAGCCGTGGGGAGATAAAACTAGGACTAAGACATATGTCAGGAGTAATAGAGAGAGCTGTCTGTTAGATCTTTACTAGTGTTCATTTTTATTGAGATAGTTGGCTTAATATAGCACTGCTGAAAATACCATTTTCTATTTACTTTGCAAGACTTTCATGGCCTTTTGATGCCTGGATTTCATGTAGTACCATTGACACTTGAGTTCAGTGCCTATAAAATAGCTGCTAAAATAGAGCATTGATAACTAATGCTATACTGCTGTAACTCTATCAAATACTGAATTTCCATCAGTTAATACCAAAGAAAGGATAGAACAATAAAATGAAGACATATTTCTACCATCAGTGAATCCATTCTCTCGCTGATATTGGCAACAACAACAACAACAACAATAATAATTGACAACATAGACACTATGCAGAATGGAGATAATTCTCTCCAGAAATGGTTTTGATTATGAATGTATCTGCCAGAAATAGTTCACACTGAACACAAATCTTTATAAAATATGCCACTAAATTCAGCTACTAGTTCTTAACCTATGGCAACTTATTGGATATTGTGGTGTAAAAATGTGGTTGGACTGTCACATTGAGTAGACTGCTCATTGTCAAAGCTTTCATAGTAAGGTCTTCAGCTAAATCTGTTTAGTTTGTTATGACACTTCTGCATGTTACATCCAGTACGATAACATGGCACTGTCTGTTGCACATTCAAACATTTCCATGGTCTGAATGGTCTAGCTCCATAAATATTTTATGGCCACGAAGAAACCAGTCTAGTGTAGAAATGACTTTTCTTTCATGTCAGAACAATGTTACCCACTTTTCTTTATTACTTTACAAGATTATTAATAAAGGAAATGAATTTCCTATGTGAGTCCATGACCACTGTGAATGTTTTGCGAATAAAACCATCGGGATCACTATTAAAATTTTCTTTATTTATAACAAGTAAATAAATACTTTGAAAAGATACTTATAATAAGTAAAGAAACTTTAATAGTGGTATAGATGCTTTTATTTGTGAAACACTTAATAAACTAAGTCACTAATGTTTCTATTTGATTACCTTGTAAACAGCATTGTGGACCATACATTGACAATGCATTTGACATGGAGAGCATTTCAGGAATATTTTCTGTTTATTTGTGGAATGTATGTTCTATACAGCACACGTTTTGTTAAAACTCATATTCATTTTTGTTCATATAATTATTATAATTGTGCCTAATCCCATGCCAGCTTTTTTGTTTTAGTTCATCCTGAGTTGTTTTCTTTATTTATTTCACTAGCATATGACTAATGTAAATCAGAGCCATTGCAACATGATCATACATTTACTTTCACATGATATGGATTCATTTCAGCCTGAAGGAACATGCCTATGTTGCCTCCAGCTATGTTCTAATTTGGGTGCAATAATGTGCAAAAAAGACAAGATTTTTAACCATATCTACATTATCACCGCAGAAAATTTTGTATCATGTATTTCACAGAAAAAGCGGATTTGACTTTACTCCTCTTCAAAGGATGGTGATTACTGTTGATTATTGGCTGGGGGATTATATATAGAGAGTGAAACAGGAAGATTAACAATAGATTTATCTGTCTGGATACTATAAAGCAGTAGAATATGTTAATTTGTTTTAAATAATAGTGAAGGGGATAAACAAATTTAATAACATATTTATATCACTTAGAGCTGACTACTATGTAGATATGTTGATATTTAGACTCTTAATATTGTAAAAATGCAAATTAAATTTCATTGTCACATATGAATTCATAACACATAGAAACTTCAGATGCTTAGTACTATATAACAAGCATCATAAATTCAGTTTTATCAATCAAATCTGAATCTTCATTCACACAGCAGTCAGCTCATAATTTTTCTGCCTTAAGTTATACTCAGTGTAACTTTCAGGTAATCAAAAAGTATATTCAGGTAAGAACTTTTAACTTACTTACAATAATTAGAGATGGGGATATCACACATTAAATGAAAAACGAAGAAACTAGACTTGCTCAAGAGTTATTTTGCCAATAGATTAATGTAATGCACAGGAAAAAGAAATGCATTGTACATTGCATTAATTAATGAAAGTAAATACTTATGTAGAAAGATTATGTACTAACAAAATTGTTGCTCTCATGCTGCATAATAATGTTTTGTCATTACTTAAAATTAATATTTGTAATGGACAGCGGATACACAAAAACAGAACTGTGCTCATTTCACAGGAATTGATGTACATGGTGATCATTAAAGTGCTGCTGCAGGACTGTGCAGGGACGAGGTGGAGAGGGCAGTCTCAAGAGGTTAGAGAAGTAAAAAGACTGGGTGCGTTGGTGGAATAGAGGGCTGTGGGCTGGGTAGTTCTGGAATGGAAACAGGGCAGGGGCTGGGTGGGAGGACGGGAAGGTTCTGGAAGAGGGAGAGTTCCCACCTGTGCAGTTCAGAAAAGCTGGTGTTAGTGGGAATGATCCAGATGGCACAGCCTGTGAAGCAGTCATTGCAATGAAGAATGTTATGTTGGGTGGTTTGCTCACCCAGTAGGGTGTTCTAGTTGTTTTTTGGCCACAGTTTGTCAGCGGCCATTCAGGCGGATCAAGCGGACGGACAGCTTGTTGGTTGTCATGTTCATGTGGATGCAGCACAGTGGTTGCAGTTTAGCTTGTAGATCACATGACTGGTTTCACAGGTAGCCCTGCCTTTGATGAGATAGGTGATGTTTGTGACCGGACTGGAGTAGGTGGTGGTGGTGGTGGTGGTGGTGGTGGTGGTGGTGGTGGTGGTGGTGGTAGTGGTGGGAATATGTATGGGGCAGGTTTGCATCTAGGAATATTACAGGGATATGAGCTATGAGGCAAGTGTTTGGAAGCAGGGGTTGTGTAGGGATGGACGAAGATATTGTGTAGAGGTTCATTGGGTGGCAGAATGCCACTGTGCGTGCGCGGGCGCGGGAGGTGGGGGGGGGGGGGGGGGGAAGGGTAGTGGAAAGGATATTTCTCATTTCAGAGCATGATGAGAGGTAGTCGAAATCCTGGTGGAGAATGTAATTCAGTTGCTCCAGTCCTGTGTGGTACTGAGTCACAAGGGAATGCTCCTCTGTGGTTGGATGGTGGGACTTAGGGAGATGGTGGGTGACTGGAAAGATAAGGCAGAGATCTGTTTTTGTACAATGTTTCGGGGTTAGTTATAATCTGTAAAGGTCTCAGTGAGGCCGTCAGTGAATTTTAGAGATGTCACTTGCCACTGCATCTGCATGGCCACGGGTGGCTAGGCTGAATGGAAGGAACTTCTTGGTATCGAATGGGTGGCAGCTGTCAAGGTAGAGGTATTGCTGGTGGTTGGTAGGTTTGATATGGGCAGAGGGACTAATGTAGCCATCTTTGAGGTTAAGGTCAACATCAAGGAAGGTGGCTTGTTGGGTTGAGCAGGACAAGGTGAAGCAAATGGTGGAGAAGGTGTTGAGGTTCTGGAGAAGTTAGATAGGGCGTCCTCACTCTCAATCCAAATCACGAAGATGTCAGCAGTGAATCTGAACCAGGTGAGAGGCTTAGGATTCCGGGTGTTTAGGAAGGATTCCTCGAGAAGGCCATAAATATATTGGCATAGGGCAGTGCCATGTGGGTGCCCGTAGCAAACCCCAGATTTGTAGGTAATGCCTTCAAAAGAGAAGTAATTGTGGGTGAGGATATAGTTGGTCATTGCGACTAGGAAGGAGGTTGTTAGTTTGGAAAGGTAGTGTTAAATAGTGGTAAAGACCATGGGCATGAGGGTGTTAGTGTAAAGGGAGGTGGCATTAATAGTGACCAGCAGGGCACCGTGTGGTGAAGGAACAGGAACTGTGGAGAATCAGTGGAGGAAATGGTTTATATCTTTTAATAGGATGGAAGGTTGCAGGTAATACGCGAAGATGTTGGTCCATGGGAGCAGAAATCCTCTCATTGGGGCACAGTAACTGGCCACAATGGGGTGTCCTATGTGGTTGGGTTCTATGGACTTTTCAGGAAGTATATAGAAGGTAGGAGTGCAGGAATGTGGGGTTGAGGGGGAGGGAGGGAGGGAGGGGGAGAGAGAGAGAGAGAGGGGGGGGTTCCCAGGAGAGGTTCTGGGAGGGGCCTAAGGATTTGAGGAGAGACTAGAGAGACTGCTGTATTTCTGTAAAGGAGTCACTGTGGCAGGGTTTGTAGGTGGCACAGCTGGCACAGTCCTTCAGCCACGTAATCTTTGCAATTCAAGATGACAGTGCTGGAGCCTTTGTCAACAGGTAGCATTATAAGTTCGCAAACAGTTTTTAGCTGGTGGATTGCAGATCTTTCTGTGGATGTGAGGTTAGTTTGCATCTTGAGAGCTTTGTGTAAGGAATTTATAATTTATGTATTAAACAAATGTGAGTGCAATCAGTAACTTAAGTCATTAATTTGTAACATCACTTAGTCACATATCTAGGAGTTACATCATATGCAGTTTCCAGACACATGATTTTGCTGTGACAGGCCTAGGACAAAATTTTCATGTTTTCCTGATTTGAGCCTATTGTGTGTTTTCTTTTATAGTTTTATTAATCATAAAGTACTTGCTCCAGTATTAACTGCTGATCTCTACATCTACATCTCTCATACCTTAGCCACTCTATTTAAATCAATGGCTGCTGAAGTTATAACCAACCTGCTTTCCGAGATGGGAAAGAACTTTGCTTCAAGTGTGAGTTCCACCACACTGAGTATGAGACTATGATTCAATATGAACAAAAACAAATTACAACCACCACCACCACCACCCCGTCCCTGCTGCTGCTGCTGCTGCTGCAGCTGCTACTACTACTACTACTACTACTACTACTACTACTACTAACAACTCGATGCACATTGGAGATACCCTTTTGTATGATCAGTACATAAAGAAGTAACAAAAGTGCTATCAAGATCTTAATGTGTTGTCATTTTTGTAGCATGAGAACATTAATTGGAGAACCTGAAATTTGAAAAGAATGTGCATTACAAATCTATTGGTAAATATGAATCGTCATGACTTGTTGTCTTTACTGTTCAGTCAGAAGTTTTTTTGAATGAAACAGTTTCATCATCAACCAGTGCACAGCAAGAGGGAAACAACCATTAATCATGTTTCTTCCAGGCTTGTGTAGACTGGGCAGCAATCTCTTGTTTAATGGCTGAGAATCGATGATCCAAGACACCTGTCTTGATTCGTCTTGTGGTATTTTTGTGTTCTTCCATTTCCCAGTTGGGTGTTCGCTGAGTGAATCGACTGAGCGACTGACCCTGCTGTTGTCCCACCTTCTTGAGACTGCAGCAGAGCGACCATCAACTGGCCAGAACAGTAAAATTATGAGAACATTCTAACAAATTAAAGTGGAGTATCTGAACCGGGTTGCGGACCTCATGTTCTGGAAAATAGCACACTTCTCACAGGTTTATTTTCATGACAGGGATTCCCATATAATTATTACATAGTGCTTTCATTCTTGCTTCATAATTAAACATTTTCATGTAGCTGTGGAAAAAAAATTCTTGTGCTGTGTGTAAGTGTTTCATAAAGCTTTAATTAAGACACTCCTCTGCTATTGACGTATGTGTGTTTCTCACTCTCTCTCTCTAAGTGCAGTTTACTGCAGACATCATTTACTGCCACTTACGAGCATTCCATCTAAAACTGTGCAAGTGTTAACATCACATTTCACAAAGTTCAGTATAATTCGCAATGACATTTATTTCACAAACCAATTTTTCTGATCCATGTTAGCAGACATTTTGCGGGAAACCTCCAGTGCTTAGATTTTTATCATATAAGAAGGGGGATAGGCAAAACCTTTCTGTTTTTATTTAGAATTTGCTTTTGTTTGCAAGAAAACAACATATTATAATGTTCAGTCACGTGTTATGGTGTACCAAAATTCAATCAAGATTTTTTAAAATACACATAGCATTTTTTGTTTGGGCTCAAATTGTGAATACACATCTTTAATTAATGCTGCATGGATCACAGAAAAATGTATTATTTTAAACAAAATACTTTTTGCTATGTATCATATTTTTCTTCCACTATTCATATTCTCAAAAAAACTCCATGTGCAAACTGACATTGTTTCCAAAAGGTACTCATTTATAAACAACACTGCATTTGTTTCAGGCTAGCACTGCCTATCTCACATTATTCATTTTCTTTTGAATCCTCTACTTGTTATGTATCAATATTCACTTGCACTGGAACATTCACATTATCTTTTTACTACAAAACTAGTCACTCATTTTAAACCTTCTATGGATAAAAATTAAGAAAAGAAACTGTCAATTGATTTGCTTTTTATGTTCATTTCCTGCCATCAGATTATTTGCTGATTTAATGTACTGTACATTACAGATAACACTGACACTATCATGATGTATGGTGTATTCCTATTAATGTATTGTTTTATATATTGCTAAGGCTTAACCAACTCTCTCTCTCCACTAATGGGAGCATATATCACAAATACTAAAGAAGTAAAATTCGATGTGCATAGCATCCTACATTAACATGTTTCTTCCTATATGAGAGTTTTACATAATAGAATCAACAATAATAATTTATGTTTCAAAGAATCACCATGAGCATGTTGATAAGACTCGTGAGAAGAGAGAATTATATTTGTAATTTTGGAATTCAGTTAATATTTTAAACAGTATGCAAAATATATATTATTCATTCCAAGGATATGGAACTTGTACGGATGTGTGAAAAATGTAGGATGTTGTGCAGTCTGTCTGGTACTGACCTTTTCCTCACAAAAATATCAGAATGTTTCATTTTTTATTCACATCTGGAATTTAAATTTAAACTTGATGACAAACTGCCTATTGGCTTCTGTCTCGGGTTCTTCGGCCGACGTTCATCTAATGATTTTTCTGACGTTTCGCCAGCACGAGTGGCTGGCATTGTCAACGTTTCACCCTCCATTGCCGGTGGTGAACTGGAGCCGAGCTCGCGGCCGCAGACTATATGTACCTGGCGCACCAACGTCCGAGGGCTTCTCCGCGGTCATTTCCGGTGCGGTTCTCCTCTTGCTACCTGCAACGATCGTTCGCTGCAGTACGGGAAGCCAGGATCCGTTTACCTTAAGGCTTTCCTCTTTCTTGTTCAAACTGTTCGTGTGTTCTTGTATTTCTACAGCTTCTCTGAACAAGCACATGTGATAATGCTTCTCTACAGCCAGAACTTCCGTGTCGGCGAATTTTATTACGTGGTCGGTCTCATTCAGTGCGTGCTCTGCCACGGCCGATTTCTCCACCTGCCCCAACCTGCACTGTCGCTTATGCTCCTTGATCCTGGTGTTAATGGACCGTCCAGTCATTCCGACATAAACTTTTCCGCATGTGCATGGTATGCGGTATATTCGCGACATTGCAAGTGGGTCTCTTTTTCTCCTTCGCCGATCTAAGACACTCTTTGATCTTCCTTGTCGGTTTGAAAATCGTCTTTACGCCATGTTTGCGCAATATACGGCCGATTCTGTCCATCACTCTGGGAATGTATGGCAGAAAGGCCGTACCCGACATTTCTTTTTCTGGTTCCTTACTTCGCCGAGTGTTTGGCTCAGTTACACTTCTAATATAATTTGTGGAGTACCCGTTGCTCCTCAGGACAGTTTCCAGGTGTTGCATTTCTCGTTTGAGGTGTTGCGGCTCAAATATTTGTCCTGCTCTCATTACGAGCGTACTAATCATGCCTCTTTTCTGGCTCGGGTGGTGGTTTGACAGTTTGTGCAGGTATCGGTCCGTGTGAGTCGGTTTTCGATACACGCTGTGTCCCAGGTTTTCGCCGTCCCTTGTGACCAGCACATCTAGAAATGGCAGTTTCTTGTCCTTTTCTACTTCCATGGTAAATGTTATGTTGGCATGGAGGCTGTTCAAGTGTCTTAGGAAGTCAACGAGCTGTTCTTTACCATGGCTCCACACCACGAAAGTATCATCGACGTACCTGTACCACACCTTAGGTTTGCAAGTCGCCGAGTCCAGTGCCTGTGCTTCGAATTGTTCCACGAAAAAGTTGGCCACCACTGGACTGAGAGGACTACCCATGGCGACGCCTTCCAGCTGTTCGTAGAAGTCTCCATTCCACGTGAAATAGCTCGTGGTGAGACATGCATGGAAGAGCTTTCTGATGTCTAGTGGGAAAATGGAACCGATGTGCTCCAGAGCGTCACTGAGTGGCACTTTGGTAAATAACGAAACAATATCAAAGCTGACCAGGATGTCGTTTGGTGCAAGTTTCAGTTTCTTCAGCTTCTCAATGAAATGTCCTGAGTCCTTAATGTATGTGTCGGTCTTCCCCACGTATGGTTGGAGCAGAGAGGCCAAGTGTTTTGCCAGTTTATATGTCGGTGATCCAGGAGCGCTAACAATCGGCCTCAGTGGAACGTTGTTCTTATGGATCTTGGGTAATCCCTACAGCCGAGGTGGTAGGGCTTCTGTGTTGCGCAGGTTTCTCTGTATGTCTGCCGGCAGAGAAGACGCCTTGATCAATTGATTCTGAATGAGACCGACCACGTAATAAAATTCGCTGACGCGGAAGTTCTGGCTGTAGAGAACCACTATCACATGCGCTTGTTCAGAGAAGCTGTAGAAATACAAAAACACGCGAACAGTTTGAACAAGAAAGAGGAAAGCCTTAAAGGTAAACGGATCCTGGCTTCCCGTACTGCAGCGAAAGACCGTCGCAGGTAGCAAGAGGAGAACCGCACTGGAAATGACCGCGGAGAAGCCCTCGGACGTTGGCGCGCCAGGTACATATAGTCTGCGGCCGCGAGCTCGGCTCCAGTTCACCACCGGCAATGGAGGGTGAAGCTTTGACAATGCCAGCCACTCGTGCTGGCGAAATGTCAGAAAAATCATTAGATGAACGTCGGCCGAAGAACCCGAGACAGAAGCCAATAGGCAGTTTGTCAACAAGTGGCCACGAAAGCCTCAACAATTTTTAAACTTGATGGTTCTCCTTATGTTAAAATTCTAAGACAAACATTCGAGAAGATTATTGGCTAGTCTGATTACCATCAGTTTGTCATTTTGAACCAGACCTTTTTAGGTAACAGCCATTGTTTGATTTGTGCAACAAATAATTTACTGTAATTAACCGGAATCCAGCACAAAAGAATAAAATTGTTAAAATTATAGTTCACACTGTAGGAAAAATATTATTGACAATATTTTGGTTTCTGCACTGATCCTCCAACAAATGCATTCCTAGTATTATAAGAAATATTTTTTTTTCCCATAGTGAATTTCACAGTAACTAAACAATGATTTTGTGCTAAACATCTATATTTGTCATGGAGGAATAGCAGCTGAAAGTTGAACATTGATCAACCTAACCAATAACTATTTTAATGAAAAACATTTATAAATATGGAAAATTGTGCAGACCTCTTTGAAGTTCACATTACATAATTTTAAATTTAAGAATGGCACCTAATTAAAGTAGTTCATATTGTGGAATAATTTATGTAAAGGACAATTACTTCACACACTTAGTGCACCAGTCTCTTATAAAATACAAACCAACTCACTGTTAGTTCAAATTCAGTCATTGTGCATTTTTATTGCAAACAGACTTGACACAGAGAAAACACACACTTTCTTCCTTTCTCATTTTTAAAGTCTTGGAGAAATAGTTATTTAACATGGTCTGTTCTGTTCCTGTGCAGCTGGTCTTCGCAAGGTCTTACCTGAAGACTTTCCATCAGAAACAACCAACTACTGAAGAAGAAACAGTACTGTTGAAGGAAGTGCAAGCCTTCACTCTTGCTTCACATCTTTTCTGGGGACTATGGGCTGTTGTCAATGCCAAACTGTCACAGATCCCATTTGGTTACTGGGTATGTTCTCATACTTTTTTCACAGGTTATTTGACATTTACAAATCCATTAAAAATTTAATTCTTTCTCCTATTAAACAGGATATTTATGCATTCTCAAATTTTTAGATTGCAGACAGTCATAAATAATAAACTGTTGAATCATTGTGTATAGTTAAGTTCTGTGTTTACAAGGAGAAATGTCTTTAAATGTTAAGTTGATGGTGACAATATAGAGAGATATCAGGCCTGTAGAAATTAGGTGGAGGCTAAAGAAATTCACAAAGATAAGTAGACTTCAAGAAGTTCAAAGCCATCTCGTAGAAATTTGCTCTCATTTAACTTTCTGGTTTAAAATATAACAATGTGGTGTCAGGCATCCATACGTGATATTGGCCTAAGCATGGCTGACTCCCCTGCTGGACCCACAGTACTGTATACTTGAACCCTCCCTCCCCGGGGACTTACAGTTCTTTCGTGAGTTCATGTGTAGCACACAGAGAGACCTGAACTATTGCAGCCCATTCTTCCATGATGGGCAGCATTTCCTTCCCTGTCCTCACTCCTTCCCCGGACCACGGTGTTCTTACTTTTGTCAACCTGACTATCCACTTTGTTTCCTTATCCCTTGCGGTTTTGTTGCCCCTTACCAAACATATTTGGTCACCCTTTGGGGTCTGACATCCAATTCTAAATTTTCTCTTTGTAGTGTGAGCAATTTGGGGAAGAACTCCCTCTCTAGCCTTTATGGCATGGATACCTCTCCCCCTCCTTCCCTGCCAAAGCTCCTTTCCACCTCAATAGGTCACCAACACATGTGGCCAGTTTGTGTGGTAAACCTGTTATGTAACCACTGGCTGAGCCCACTGGTATCACAGGGATCGTACTTCTGGTACCTGAGCTGTTGTAACCCCATGTATGTCTATGGTAGGTCCCTTGTCATTCTGGAGCATTGGAACTCCCGGCAATGGTCACCGTACCAGATGGCGCCCTTGGGTGGAGCCCCTGATCAGAGTGGATGGTATTAGGGTACACACTTTGCATATGAAATGTATCAAGCTCCAAAAAACTGGCTTTTCTTCCACAGTCGTCTCTTCAGTTGGTAATGGATCATTTCGTGCTGTTTGTTATTCCCTTCTCTGGCTACACCCTTCAGTGTGGGCCAGGCTTGCCAGTGAGGGGAGAAACCCTTTCCGTGCTAACTGGACTGCACTAACACAGACAGGGACACATTCACCACCACAGAGCCATCATTTTTTGTGGAAAATGTAGAAGGCAAGTTTGGCAAAATGGAGCCTCTCAGTAAAATGCAGTTGGGTTCACTGTTGGTCAAAACTTATTCTGCAGGCCTTCGTGCTTGTGATCATCTTATAATGTCCTGGTGCCCATTACTCCTTACCAGTGTCTGAATATAGCTCAGGGACTTCATCGTTCAAGTTGATGAACACTGAGCCAATCTGGAATGATTGGGCGTTTATTTTGATCAGCATGTGTGGAAAGGTTGTGAGGACAATTGCACTAATACGGGCACCTTTATTCTGGCATTTGAGGGAGATACTCTACCAGAGAAGGTCAATGCTCCGTGTTATCAGTGTGATGTGAAGTGGTATGTCATGCCACCCATGAGGTGCTTTCGGTGTTTGCGTTTTGGACACATCTTCCGGCTGTATGGCAGACCCTCTATATGGTGACTGTGGACAACCACTCCATGAGGATGGATCCAGTGTTTTGCCATGCCTGTGTGCTACTTGTCATCACTATCTCTTTCCATGATCACCAAATTGCACAGTTTATAAGATAGAAAAGAAGATATAAGAATATAAGTCCCTGGATCGCTTGTTTACACTGAGACTTGTAAGAAATTTTACATACTACATCCTGTGTTGGTGACTTCTACCTTTGCTTCTGTTACATCCTTTCCCTTTCCTCCCTGTTCTTTACCCCTGCCCCATCCCTATCTCCTCTCCTCATCCCATGTGGTTCCCACTCCCTCCCCTCCAAATGCCACTTCCCTCCGCCGCTGAAGAAGTGCCTGCCCCTTCTTCGGAGCCCATCAGTGATGGGGCTCCCTCCTGGGACCCTTCTTCCCAGCTTCTTTCAGGCCAGAGGCCTTCTATCACAGCAAAGCCACAGGACACATAGTCTGTGCACCCTAAGATTGCCCACTCTCTTTCAATTCCAGATCTTGCAGAAGTCTGCTTTCCATTTGTGCCCTGCCTTCCTCAACCTATGAAAGTACAGAAGAAGAAACATAAGCCCCAGGACAAGGCCCCTGTCCATTGCCCCTGGCGATGCCATTGCATCGCGTGCAAACCCCCCCCCCCCCCCCCCCCCACTGACAACTTATATATTTACAGTTGTCACCCAGTCCTTGGTGACAGATGCTGACAGGACAGCAAGATTACTTCCAGCTTATTTGGCCCCCATTTGGATACCCACTCCATGCTTATTCAGTGGAACTGTAATTGGATACTATCATCAGCTCCCAGAGCTGCAATCCGTTATTGCTTTTTACTTAGCAGCTTGTGTTGTTCTCCAGGAATCTGATTTTACTGATGCTCACTCACCTACCCTGCATGGATTCCATGCTCTGTCAGAACTGGATCAGCCCTTGGAGGGCTTTCGGTGGCATCTGTATGTTAGTCTGTACAGATATTGTTAGTACATGGGTTCCACTTTGTACACCTTGGAAACAGGTGCTGTCCGGGTCCACTTGGACTCTTCAGTCACCTTTTGCAATCTCTAATCTCCCTCCTGACGGGCCACCTATACCTGCTGCCTTAATTACCCTCCATCAGCAGCACCCTCCTCGCTTCCTCCTCTTTGGGGATTTTAATGCCCATCACCCTTTGTGGGGCAGTGTGTTTCATCCAGTCGGGGGCCCCACATAGACCAATTTCTTGCAAGCCATGACCTGTACGTTGTTAATGATGTTTCTCCTACTCATTTTAGTGCTTCATATGGCACTTTCTCTGTCATTGATCTTTCGCTCGCTTCCTTCCCCTTCTCCCTTCATTCTACTGGCCATGACACAATGATCTCGGTGCTAGTGATCATGTCTTGTTGATTATATGATTCTCTCATTCCGTTCCCACTCCAGATGACCAGATTATCATGCTGGGCTTACCATCCTGCTGGTTTACCTCTGTATATCTCCTAAGTCGTGTTCACACCTTTTTTGTCAGGTTGTATTGAAGAAGTCATACATAATCTGTTCGATAAGATTATACACGTTGCAGTTCCCCACTCAACAGGCCCCGTTCACCAGTGGCCACTTCCACTGTGTAGCACATCCATTGCCACCACCATCCATGATCATCGTCATGCTTTGTAACACCTTAAGTGGCTTCCGATCTCCACCAGTCTTATTGCCTTTAAATGTCTTTGCACCAAAGCCCATTACTTAATCAAACAGAGCAAGTGGGTGTGTTGGCAATGCATTGTCTCCTCTCTAGGTTCTTCTATCCCTTTGTCACAGATGTGGGCTAACTACACCAAGGTTGTCAGCAGCATTCTTCCATTCTAGGGCTTGTGCTTGCACGTGCCCTTTGTACAGATACATCACTTCTCGCAGAACACCTCACGACCCATTTTTGGGATAGCATCAAAGTCAGCCTCCTATCCAGCTGCCTTCCTCCTCTGGAAACAACAAACTGAAGCTTCCCACTTATGTTTTACCCCTTTGTGAGGCAGAATCCTACAATGAACCTTTTACTGAATGGGAGTATGTTCTGGCCCTGTCTTCTTAATGCAATCATTGCTTTGATTGGAAGCTGCAGTTTGGCAGGCATTTACTCAGCACCACCATCTTGTTGTGATTTTCTTCGGTCTTTGTAAAGCCTAAAACACAGCTTGGCACCTTCGCGCCCTCCTTACGCTCCATGAGTGGTGTCTTTGCCCCCCCCCCCCCTCCCCCAATAGTCTCTGCTGGATCATTGGTCACCCCTGCTCTGTAAGTGGATGATTTCTGCATCTGGACTATCTCCCACTCAGTGATCTCTGTCAAACAAGCTCCAGGGTTCCATCTGGGAAGCTTCCATATGGACTCTTCTCTTCCCTTAAGTTGAGATGGTGCATTTCTGTCACCGTGCTACAGTCCAGCCTCATCTGAAGCTTCACCTTGAAGCCCAGCACGTGAGTGCATGGACCCCCAGTCCCATTTCTTGGGTCTCCTTTTTGACAACAAGCTTACTTGTTTGCCCCTTAGCCATCATATGAAGGTTGCCTGTTTTTGTAAACTCAATGTCCTTCACTTCCTTGCCCACAACTCTTGGGATGTGAATTAATCAATCCTTCTCTTCCTTTATCTGTCATTGTGGTATCTGTTTAGCCACTGGTGCCTTTTGCTCTATCCCTGTCAATAGTGTTCTCATTGACACTGGGATCCCTTCCCTTTCAATTTGATGGTTGCAGCTCCTGGTCTCCTATGTCATCACTATCTGCTCTTCCCCTGCTCACCATCCGTATGCAATTCGTTACGTGGCTTTGGCCTGTCACCTGCCCACTGCCCACCCTCGGGTAGGTTTACCGGTTAGACTCCGCCTTACATCTCTCCACCATGATTTCCAACTCCTCTCCTTGTCCTCTTCTCCACATTCTCTGTCAACCCCCCACCCCCACCCCCTCTTTAATTAGTTCCTTGGCCCCTGATTCAGATGGATTTATTGAGGGGTCGGAAAGCCTCTATTGCTCCAATGGCGTTCCACTGTTTTTGAATGCTCTAATGGTAGTTTCAGGATGTCATTGTTTTTTACACTGATGGCTGTAAATCCATGGATCATGTGGGATATGCCTTCAGGTCTTCTGTTGGCATGAAACACTCTCTCTTGCCTACCACCTGTGGCATGTCTGCTTCCCCTGGAGTTGTCCCTCACCCAAGTTTCATGACGTATGGACTCAATGAATGGACTTCAGGCTATGGGTTAAAGGTTTCCTGCTACCCCTTGGTCTCTGTCATCCACAGCCTTCTTGCTGATCTTGGTGATGCTGTTTATTTGGTTGATTTCCTTGGGGTTCCTGGCCACATAGGTACCCAGGGTAATAATGAACCTGTTGATCATCTGACTGGGAGAGGATGGCCACCTAACCCCATTCTCCATGACCCCTCCAGGGATGGATTTGCAGCTTTACATGAGATCCCTTTTTGCTCATTTGTGGGCCGTCTCTTGGGAGACTACCCCCCCCCCTCCCCACATGTAATAAACTTTGTGCACTCAAGGAGACTCCCACAATGTGGCATTCTTCCCTCTGCCTCTGCTGATGGGAATCTACCATCCTTGGCCAACCACCATCCTCATATTCAGCACACTAGTTTGACCCATGTTTTTTTACTCTGTAATGAGCTGCAGCTTCTATTTTACTTGTGGAGTCCTCTCATGGTGATCCATATTTTGCTGGACTGCTCCTGCCTTTTGGCCCTTCACACTAAATATGCCCTTCCACCTTCCTTGCCTCAGTTGTTAGCGGAAGACCCTCGCATGGTTACATCTATCTTCAGTTTTCTTCACGAAAGTGGTTTGTCATCCCTGGTTTATGCTTCAATTTTCCTCTGGACTTTGAGTGCCTCAGTTAGTGTAGGCATTGGTTATGGAGGCCTTGTCCTTGCCTCCACCCTCGCCATGTTCTCCCCATCTTTTTCCTTACATTTTTTGTAGACTGTTGTACAGTTTTGTTTCCTCTTTTGCAGTATCTTCTTCCCTGGTATCGTCCCCCTTGTATCATGACAACAGTATGGTGTGGGTGTCAGGATGGGTCCAGGTGATGGTGCTGGTACCCCAATGCACATAGTGTTTCTGGGGCACCCTTGCCCTCACCATTTCCACCTATCCCCTTCCTTTTCTTTCCTCTTCCTGCTGCCCACACATTCCTTCACCTCTCACTGATTGCCCATTGTACCTCCCCCTTGAGTGAACTGTGCCATTTGTGTTGTTCCTCCCTTGATTTCTGCCATCTTACATCATGGGATTGATGACCTCACTGTATGGTCCCATCCCCTGAAACAGCCAACCAACAAACTATACAATTGAGATGTATATTATAAGACAATAATCTGATGGTGTACAAATTCTGAATTTGTCAATGAAAACAACATGACACTTTTGAGCTAGTTCCAGTCCCTTGCCAAACTTGTCCATGCATCACAGTGGTTGTGGTTTCGTACTGCTGTTCGTAATGGATGCCTAGGGGCCAATTGTGTACTTTCCTTATCGACACAGCCAATCACAGTAGGCTGCAAAAAAAGCAGCACAGTTCTGTTGTACACCCCACATAGCAGCTATGAGCCATACTTTTTAGGCAGCTATGAGACGTTATTCATAGATAGCTGCATCAGGTAGCATTGTTGACCAAAGGCAACCACTATGGGGTGGGCCTGAAATGTTTACTGATAGCACTTTGATGTCTGGATGATGCCGCTGTGGTGTACACAAATTCAATGCACAACTTCTAGTGCTGACAGTCATTCTTGCTATAAAGTGACAAATTGTGTTAAGTCTGAACTTTAAATGAACCATAGAGGCATGTTGGCAGACTGAATAGCATACACCAGCTGCATTGTCCCAGTCACAACTGAGAACACAGTGCATTATACTGTACTAAGCTTCACAGACAATACAGGTTTACTGTTACTTCCCTTGGAATGCTGCTGTGTATGGTGATTCCCTTTGGTGAAAAGAGTACCAAGAGTGAGGTTCTATTTCTCTTTTTTTTTTTTCTTTATTTTTTTAATTCAAAGAGACAACTATGCAAGTCGTAAGTAGTGGCAGGGCTTTTTAAAGCAGTTTATTTTTATGACTGGTGTGTATACAAGGCATGATCAAAATTTAGTGCTAGTATGCATATTATTTTCTCTGAATTTGCAACAGAACAGTTAATATTACCGATGATTGTTAATTCATATGTTCTCTACTAACCAGTGCAACACAAGAAGACCCAGTAACTCAATAGCTTGCAAAAAATCTTCTTCCATGTTTAGAGTAATTTTAATTTCAGAGACTGTTGTTATGGTGTAGCTTGGGGCTAACCTAATTTCGAGGGCTCGGTTCTCATAGTTGCTCACAAGAAATATACATAGACTTTTTGTGGCAGTGTACATTCAGAAGTGACAGATAATCAATAAGATAGCAAAAAAGATAAACTGCATACAACCTAATTCCACACTCTAAAGTCGTAAGTCGACACAGTTGCTGACAGCCATAGATTGTCTTTATTGAGCTTAAGAATGTTCGATAGTTCACCATACTTCTGTTCGGTGTTCTGAACTCTGACAGGAACAGAGAGAAGTCACAAACTGAGAGGTCAGTACTGACTTAACTACCTGTGAAACAGTATAACTACAAGGGCACATTACAGTAGATCATGCACAGGGAGGTGAAAGCTACTGATCCCAAAAGTTAAACCACTTTGTGCAGTTATGCACTGTGACACACTCCTTCCACAGCTAAAGAATTAAGTGGCAGACATTAAGAGATGCATTATGGAAAGCTAGCTTGGCAAAAACACATTTGGAGGCTTAATGGAAGATCCACCTCTGCTCAAAATTATATTGTATCTGAATACTCTTATTGTGAATGAAAATTCCCTGCAAAAAGTGATCAGACTCTGAAAAGAAAATTCATATACTTAAATAAAATGCTGATAAAACTCAAGATGACAAAAAGGGAAGAAATAGGACAAGGGTTGAATTAGAAGAAATAGCGTTCTTTGAGCTGAGGTAAAAGTTGAAATGGATAGTGCTGCTGAACTGGTCTGGGTATTATGATTGACAGCTCCAGACAGAAAGCTGTTTTTTGTGCTGAGAAGAAAAGGTAGGCATGAATCAGATAGTTGACTTTTCAGCTTTATTTCATTGTCCTGAATCAGAGAAGCTAGGACAGAGATCTCAAGATGTATAATACTGCAATTATCAACAATTTACACGTACACTGAAGCACCAAAGAAACTGATATAGGCATGCGTATTCAAATACGGAGATATGTAAACTGGCAGAATATGGTGCTTTCGTGGGCAATAGCTACATAAGGCAAGTGTCTGGAGCAGTTGTTAGATCAGTTACTGCTGCTACAATGGCAGGTTATCAAGATTTAAGTGAATTTGAATATGGTGTTATAGTCGGCACACGAGTGATGGGACACAGCATCTCCAAGGTAGTGATGAAAGGGCACTTTCCCGTACGACCATTTCACAAGTGTACAGTGAATATCAGGAATCTGGTAAAACATCAAATCTCCAACATGCTATGGCAGGAAAAAGATCCTGCCAGAATGGGACCAATGACAACTGAAGAGAAGAATTCAGCACGACAGAAGAGCAACCCTTCCATAAATTGCTGCAGATTGCAGTGCTGGGTCATTGACAAGTTTCAGCGTGTAAACCATTCAATGAAACTTCATCGATATGGGCTTTCGGAGTTGGAGGCCCACTCGTGTACCCTCGATGACTGCCTGACACAAAGCTTTACACCATGCCCGGGCCCATCAACACTGACATTGGACTGTTGATGACTGGAAACATGTTGCCTGGTCGGACGAGTCTCATTTCAAATTCTATCGAGTAGATGGATGTGTACAGGTATGCAGACAATCTTATGAATCTATGGACCCTGCGTGTCAGCAGGGGACTGTTCAAGCTGGTGGAGGCTCTAATGGGGTGAGCATGTGCACTTGGAGTGATATGGGACTATTGATCCTTCTAGATATGACTCTGACAGGTGACATGTATGTAAGCATCCTGACTGATCACCGGCATCCATTCATGTCCATTATGCATTATGATGGACTTGGACAATTCCAGCAGGACTATGTGACACCCTACACATCCACAATTGCTACAGAGTGGCTCCAGGAACACTCTTCTAAGTTTAAACACTTCGACTGGTCACCAAACTCCCCAGACGGGAACATTATTGAGCATATCAGGGATGCCTTGCAACACGCTATTCAGAAGGGATCTCCACCCACTAGTTCTCTTATGGATTTATGGACAGCCCTGCAGAATTCATGGTGTCAGTTCACTCCACACTCCAGCACTACTTCAGATATTAGTTGAATCCATGCCATGCCGTGTAGCGGCACTTCTGCATGCTAGTGGGGGCCCTACACAGTATTAGTTAGGTGTATCAGTTTCTTTGGCTCTTCCGTGTATTTGTACCTGCTGTGGCAACAGATATTGGTAGCGCAGTGTGACAATTGCTACACTGTTATCAGTGGAGAAACACAATAACCAAATAAATGTAGACTTATGTATTTGACACTCGTGCTTCACGAGATAAACTGCTTTTGGGTACATTACACTTCAATTTGGAAACCTCAAATTAAAAAATAAATATGAATTTATGCTGTTTATTAAAACTTTAATATGTACTTACAAAATTACAAAATAAATGAAGGCAGAAATGCAACACTTACTATAATTCACAGTGATCGAAAAATTGAACTTGTTTATCCTTTGTCTGCAGGAATATGCTGATGCGAGGTTAGAGGCCTACTTTTATTCTAAAAGCAAACTTCTAAACAGTGCAGCAAGTGACATTGGCACCAAGAGGAAAATTGGCGATTTAGAAGAATGAAGTGATCAGATCAGAAGATGAAGAATTTGACCTCGACAGAATTTGCAACTGAATCTGTCTCGTTGCAAATTCTGTGATGGAGATCGTGTTCAGCTGGAGGCTTGAAACTTGAGCATATCAGTTATGTACCTTCTGAGGTATTTCAATACCTGTGTGGAAGGGCCTCTATGCCTTTGATTTCAAAGGTTTAGCGTCTGTAAGAGCAAGGCAGAGCTGTTAAGTTCATGGAAGACTCCTCATGAATTGGAAACATCCATGTAACTTAAGATCATTCCATTCCTTTTTCTCTTTTTTTTTTAAATTTGTAACTGACTATTTATTCAGTCTCTCCGTAGATCATTTTAAATTAAATGAAGCTCTGTTGCATTTGACTAATAAATTGCCAGTGCAGCATTGCTAACTGCTGTAAATATCAATAACTTAGATTATATTTAAACTTATGAAGCAGCGTAGCACCAGAATGAATTACTGCATTTTATCTCTTAGCGCAATAAGCACAGGCTTAGAACTGCATGCAGGCAGCTATTTCTTATGCTACTTTGACTCCATAAAAATTCCATGAAGTTATTACATTGACTTACAATCAAGAGCAAATGCAAACAAATTATCTATCAGTATAATGAGTGTCATTGCTCAGATTGCATAAAAAATGTTCTTTTTAACATGTCTGACTTAGAAACAGAGCAGACAGCTGTGGGGTACATTACTCCATGCAGGCAATCGTGTAATGTCACACATCAGTGTGGCATTAGTCGTGTTTGCAGTTATATGCAGTTACGACTAAACCAATGTAAGAGGCGAAAGGGCTGTGGTGAATTTTCAAGCAGTATGTTGGGTGCAATGCATATTTGAGACTGTCTCTTCTTTTTTACATTGTAATCTCATTGCTCACATGTATTCATGTCATTACCTAAATCATGTGTCATGAGTATGTCTACAAAGTATTATGTTTGTAATTTGTGTTGTCCATATATTTTTTAAAGAAATCTGCTTTTTGTTTTGTACAAAGATATTGTTCTGTGTTCAGAAATTTGTATTATTTATAAAACGAACTCAGAATCATTCAACGTGCATAAATAAAAGTTGTAATAAACAATCATGTCCGTACTTTCTTACACTTGTTGTACCCATGAACACGTGTATGTGTGTGCGCACGCACATGCACAGATGTGTGAGAGCTTTTTTAATGGAATCTTCTCCTTTTTATACACTGTACCAACTTTTGATATTTGCCAAATGTGGAAGAAAGAGAAAGGGCCTTCGTGGAGTTTAGAGAGCGCTGATGCCGGTTGGAGTTCTGACTCCATCTGTGGGGTGAGCTCAGGTCTTAACATATCCAGAAAGGCAATGATTTGGATTTGAGACCATGTGTCGTATTACAAAAATTCAACATGAAAGTATATTATACAGTCAAATCTTGATATAAAGAATTTCATGGGACCACAAAAATTAAATTGTTGTACCAGGATTATTGTTATAATGAGGTTTTGTTGTCGTGACTTGGAGCAAGCAGCCATGTTTTCGTGGCTGAGAAGTACATTACTGTAGTACTTTTCTGATGAAAAATAGTATTGAAAGACAAATAATGACACACATTTTGTTCACTTCATTTATTAATACTGTACCTGTAGAATATCTTACTTTTGCGTACAGAAAAATTCACTTATTTACCTTTATTTCTTTTTCCTTAAAGATTCTCTTGTGAATATTGTCTTTATCTCCTCTAACGCAATAAATTGCTGTGCTGGAACACTGGCGATTGAAGATGCTAATTTCTGAATGGTTTCCAACTGCCCTATGAGCTCCACCAGAGGAGGAGGAGGATTCACACTAACATCACTGTCATCTTCAGAATCTTCAGTGGGTGAATTGCCCTTTAACTCCTTGATGATAGATTCGTTGGTATATGCTTCAAACACCAACACCTCATCATCCACTGACAAGTATTCAACTACTGAAACATCTGTGGTTTCACCAGTAACTGCTGAATCAATCTCCAGATCGCTTTGAATATCATCCTGCATTATTTAATCCACCACAACATTCTCACCAACATCTTCACTTTCAGAAATTCTTGCATTTTTTCGACAGTTCACAATCACATTCAGCTGTACAGTGTTCCAGGAACTACCAATCGTGTCACAAGCCTGCTTCACACTGAAGCTGTAGGAATTGCTCACCTTTCTTTCAAGTTTGTGGTCAAGTGTTGAACTAAACTTGAATGGAATTTTGTCTTGAAGTTCTTAATTATCCCCATATCCAGAGGCTGAAGAATCGAAATACAGTTCATGGGGAAGTAGCAGAGTTAAACGTTCTTCAAGGTTGGCATGTTATGCACACAAGAAATTATCCAGTAGCAATGCAATTTTCTTAGTCTTCATTGAAATCTCTTTATGAAGCGAAAGCACTCACTCACTAAAAAGAGTAGATGCCAATTTGCCTTGTAATTTACTGCAATAAACAAAATCACATTTACAATATGACTGTAGCAAAACATTACAGCCAAAGCTATACTGTACTAAATTAACTTATAAATTAATGGAGAGTAAACTAAAATGTATGTACCCTCATACCTGGTAAGCTTCTTACATTTCTGAAGCACTGTGGGTTTTCTGATTGTTTGATGACCAGTAGTGTCAATTTGCGTGTCCCTGATATGTTGCTGCAGAGAAGGACAGTTAGGCATACTTTAGACTGCTTCCCTCCTTCACATTTTTCTCCCCTCTAAAGGCCATCGTCTTCTCTGGCTTCAGTTGATAAAACAATCCTGTCTCATCTGCATAGTAAAAGTTTTCAGGACTGTATTTTTCTAATACACTCCTGGAAATTGAAATAAGAACACCGTGAATTCATTGTCCCAGGAAGGGGAAACTTTATTGACACATTCCTGGGGTCAGATACATCACATGATCACACTGACAGAATCACAGGCACATAGACACAGGCAACAGAGCATGCACAATGTCGGCACTAGTACAGTGTATATCCACCTTTCGCAGCAATGCAGGCTGCTATTCTCCCATGGAGACGATCGTAGAGATGCTGGATGTAGTCCTGTGGAACGGCTTGCCATGCCATTTCCACCTGGCGCCTCAGTTGGACCAGCATTCGTGCTGGACGTGCAGACTGCGTGAGACGACGCTTCATCCAGTCCCAAACATGCTCAATGGGGGACAGATCCGGAGATCTTGCTGGCCAGGGTAGTTGACTTACACCTTCTAGAGCACGTTGGGTGGCACAGGATACATGCGGACGTGCATTGTCCTGTTGGAACAGCAAGTTCCCTTGCCAGTCTAGGAATGGTAGAACGATGGGTTCGATGACGGTTTGGATGTACCGTGCACTATTCAGTGTCCCCTCGACGATCACCAGTGGTGTACGGCCAGTGTAGGAGATCGCTCCCCACACCATGATGCCGGGTGTTGGCCCTGTGTGCCTCGGTCGTATGCAGTCCTGATTGTGGCGCTCACCTGCACGGCGCCAAACACGCATACGACCATCATTGGCACCAAGGCAGAAGCGACTCTCATCGCTGAAGACGACACGTCTCCATTCGTCCCTCCATTCACGCCTGTCGCGACACCACTGGAGGCGGGCTGCACGATGTTGGGGCGTGAGCGGAAGACGGCCTAACGGTGTGCGGGACCGTAGCCCAGCTTCATGGAGACGGTTGCGAATGGTCCTCGCCGATACCCCAGGAGCAACAGTGTCCCTAATTTGCTGGGAAGTGGCGGTGCGGTCCCCTACGGCACTGCGTAGGATCCTACGGTCTTGGCGTGCATCCGTGCGTCGCTGCGGTCCGGTCCCAGGTCGACGGGCACGTGCACCTTCCGCCGACCACTAGCGACAACATCGATGTACTGTGGAGACCTCACGCCCCACGTGTTGAGCAATTCGGCGGTACGTCCACCCGGCCTCCCGCATGCCCACTATACGCCCTCGCTCAAAGTCCGTCAACTGCACATACGGTTCACGTCCACGCTGTCACGGCATGCTACCAGTGTTAAAGACTGCGATGGAGCTCCGTATGCCACGGCAAACTGCCTGACACTGACGGCGGCGGTGCACAAATGCTGCGCAGCTAGCGCCATTCGACGGCCAACACCGCGGTTCCTGGTGTGTCCGCTGTGCCGTGCGTGTGATCATTGCTTGTACAGCCCTCTCGCAGTGTCCGGAGCAAGTATGGTGGGTCTGACACACCGGTGTCTATGTGTTCTTTTTTCCATTTCCAGGAGTGTAGTTTACACATGGTATTTTCCTGCAAATTCTGTGTCACCTAAAGGTGCTGATTTTTCTTCTCCTGAAATCACTTTAAAAATGATCCCATGCCTGTCCTTAAATCATTACAACCACCCGTTACTTGCCTTAAAATTAGAATTGCCAAGCAACTTAGTGAAATCTAAGGCTTGTTGACATATCAATTGACCATTAATTGGTACATTCTGCAGATGCACCTCATTAAACCACCGCAGTGTAGCACTGTCCACATTGTCAGCAGCTGTCGTCTTCATTCTTTTTTCTTGAAGGGTTAAATTTGCTACCTACAAAACTTTTTTAAATTTCTTTTCACTTTTTAAGAAATGTATATAACTTTGATTGTGCAAGTCCATACTTTTTGCCATGTCTATTTGTTTCATTCCATTACAGTGTCTTTGAAAACCTTCATTTTTGTCTCCAACCTTATTTTTTCAGAGTTCCAGCCATTGTCCAGATATCAGTGAAGACCAAAGTGTTTACCTCTAATAAAAACATTCACAGATTGCAAAAATCAGAGAGATAAGCTTCGTGTGAACCCAACAAAACACTTTTGTCTGCTACTGAAACTCAATAATGGACAAACTAAACATTTCATTCCAACAAAGGACCTCTTTGACATTTGCCACTCAGGAAGCTCGCCCACAGCTGTACGCTATTCTCTTTACTACTAGAATGAATACAGTACTGTAGTATGTAGTGAAGCTTCTGGAAATAAAGTGCCAAAGGTGTAGTAGCTAAATAAACAATATCTACCACTATAGTGAGCTGCTTCGAAGTAGGAAATGGTAAATTCCTTGAAATTTTGTCTTGGTAATTACAGAGTGTTGCTAAATTTATGTCATCATCGTAATGAGGGATAATTAACATAATACATATAGAAAACCGGCTCGGACCATATAATATTATCACTGTACCCGGGTTTATCATTGTATTGATAAATGTTATATGGAGGTTTGACTGTATATATATAATCTACTGGTATAGTAATTAGCACCTTTGTGACCATTAAACCTTGCTTGTAATTCATATATGTCAAACAACATAACAAAATCTATCGTATAGTGTCTTCAGGTAAGTAAAAAGTTTGTTAGATTTATGGTGCTATTTCAAATTTCGTGCTATTCAGCTTTGATGAAAAAATTATCATCAGATACTTTTTTATCCATCTCTCTTTTCTTTCTTTAGACACCTGTTAATTTTCTCAGATGATCAGTTATTGAATGTCTATGTGATTAAATTTACGTAGAGTTTCTCAAGTGTGTGTTCACATTGTGTAGAGAAAGTCTTCAAACAATTAATAGAATGTCAGTCAGTTCAGCTGTAGTTCATTTCATGTCTTCAGACAGCCATTTGCTCTTCAAGGTGGCTGTTTCGAAATGACTAGACTAGTTAAAGTCAGAATTTTACTTCTAAATATCACACTAATGCTGTGTATTCACTCATTCAAGGTGGTGATTAGTCACATTGTGATCATAAATGTCAGTGCATGGGATGCTCCCTAAAATAACTGATAGCAATTACATTATATATACTGTTTGCTTTGTAGATCCTTTACAAAGAAATAATCATAAAGGTAGAATATATATATCTGAAAACCATATATTGACATGCACACAAGCACGTGTGCGCGCGCGCGCTCACACACACACACACACACACACACACACACACACACACACACGCTATGCTATAGCCTAGGGTTTCTTTTTTATGCACTTCAAAATGTATACATTTAGATGTGTGAGAGTGGCCTCAGTTGCCTGAAATTGCAGGCGCGCACAATTTCAGGCAACTGAGGCCACTCACACATCTAAATGTATACATTTTGAAGTGCATAAAAAAGAAACCCTAGGCTATACATAACATTATCAAAAGAAAGAAGTTTACAGTGATTGTTTACATAGGCTGCATTACTACACTGCAGAAGCCCGGTCTTGTACATTTTGAGATATTGATTACAGTACGAGTGGGTACCCAAAATAAACAAATAAATTTCTTAGTGAGCAGAGCTTTTGTAGTTCCAAGTTTTGCCACTAAGAGCAAACATTTCAGAGTCAGTTCTTTTATTTTGCTTTTGGCTGCAAAAACTAAGGTTATAAGCACACATGAAATAACCTTAGAACATCAGGAAGTGAAAGAACTTAAAAATGACAATACATTAAGCCCAGTCGATGGAAAGAACATGAGCTAATAACAAAAACTTCCTTGTGTAGAAAGGTCCACAAAATATGCTCTAGAGGCAGCAGAGGTCCCGAACGAAAGATTGCATGTCCTTTGCCATATTTGTATAATGGATAACACGATAAACAGCCCACACATGATTCACTAAAACAGCTGATAACTCAGACAGCAAACATATATGAGAGCATAAGAGGTTAAAAAAAAGGAAATTCAGCCAGAAAAAGGCAAACCAAAGGTTGACGACAATGAGCACAAAGTAGTGAGGGATCACAACTTAACAAATGAAAATGGCTAAAACAATAATGCCCAATATGCAAACTAGCTAGAATGATCTTGTGATGAGAAGGCCGAGAGGAGGTTAGCCAAGGTTTAATTCCCTGGAGCTTGTTCCTTTGTAGTGGTGGCCCTTGGTGATGCCAAAGTGACACCACCTGCCAACAAATGGCAATACAGAGATCATCCGAAGGAATGAAAGAGCTAATGGACTGAGGTAGGAGGACTGCAGCCTTGGCAGCAGTGTCAACATCCTCATTTCCTGTCAAACCAATGTGACCAGGAACTCGCATGAATGTCACAGTGGCTCCCTCAAAAGTGAGCTCTCTTGGACTTGTTGCACTAGGGGATGGGCTGTTTACAGCACACAGAGGCTCTGAAGGGCACTGAGAATTGGAGAATATAACACAATTAAAAAGCCTGTGTCATCAGATGTACTGGTGGTCTGACAGGGCAAAGAACTCTGCTGTAAATATTGAGCAGAAGCTATCAGTGTATATGAAGGTGCTGTCACTAAGTTGTGTGCAGAGATCAAGAAAATTACTGCAATAGGTCAAATCTGGAGTAATTTCCTTAGGAAGTGAATGAAGATGAACACAGGCTGCTGCATGAAGCCAAGGTGGTGAAGGGTTTACACACATTAGGAATGTGGCAGGTAGCATGAAGTTAGGCTGCTTGATTAGGAGCCAAAAGTGAACTCCAGGAGGTAACAGTGGAGAGGGATGTGCTCCATACTGGCAGTTAAGGGAGTCATCGAAAAATAAGATGTAGGATGGGTGGGTAGGCATGGCAGACAAACAGCATGCGTATTTGCACAGGACGATGACATGCTGGTATGACAGTGGTAGTTCAACAGCTTCTGCATAGACACTCTTAACCATGCTAGTGTAAAAGGTGCCATTGGTCAAACAGGCTCCGCGATGGCAGATTGTATCGAGATGGCGTAAGATTGGATTGTATCAAGGGGCGTAAGTTGGACAGATGTGAAGATGAATAAATGAAACACCCATAGTCTAGTTTTCAACAAACAAGGGATTGGTACAAATGGAGAAGGGTGGTCTGATCTGCTCCCCAGTAAGTACCGCTTAGAACACTTAGTACACTATGAGACGGGTACAGCTGCAGCCAGGAAAGACATAGGAGGACCAAGAAAGTTTTCTACCAAGCATGAGCTCCAGGAATTTCATAGTTTCGTCAAACAGAAAAACAGAAGAGCAACAGGCCCAAGATGTAAAGATAGTGGAAGAAACCAACAGCACCACCAGAAATTTAAAAAAATTGTTCCGTCAGTGGAAAAGTGAAAGCCATTGTCAATGCTCAGTAAGTAAAGACGATCAAGACATTGCTGAAGAGGGTGCTCAAGGAACTTAGAAAACTGCAGTAGATCAGTCACTGACGATAAGGGAGCCAGAGATGCCTGGTGGGAGACAGGCAAAATAGAGTTAATGGCTGTAGCAAAGAGGACAACAATCAGGACAAAGCCTTGAGGCACCCCGTTCTCCTGGATGAAGGTGTCTGACAAAATCAAAACCACACATACCTTGAAAACTTGGTATTTAAAAAATTCCTGAAGGAAACGGCGCAGGCAGCATCGGAAGTCCCACTAGTGTAGAGTGCAGTGGATACCAGTCCTCCAGCAGGTGTCGTAGGGTTTCTCCAAATCAAAAAAACGTGGCCATAGTCTGGTATTTCCACAGAGTCGGTAAGCAGAGTGCCATGACTGAAGAATGTCAGGGCTAGTCTCTGCAGAGATTATAGTGACAACTGTTTTGTGTGATTTTCGTTGTTGCAATAGCTGACTTCTGTGAACAGTGTCGGTAAATTATGCTTTTTACTCAGAACTCATGAAATGTTAACAGCAGCATATAATGACAATGCTATGGGAACTCAAGTGTTTGAGTGGTTTTCTCATCCTTGGGACCCATTTTTGAAATGGTGAAATGTCAATGGATGACAAACGTCATTCTGGGTGTCCGTCCATAATCTGAACACATGAAAATGTTGAAAACATTTGGCAATCATCAACAAAGATCAACAGTGGCCCATTTAAAAAATTGTGGAACTGTCAGGAATAACTTGGAGTACAGTGCAGCAAACAGTGACAGAAGATTTGGGAATGAAAAGTGTGGGTTCCAAATTCGTGCTCTGACTGCTGAACAAAAGTCCCAAAATGATCCAAACTTCTTTTAAAAAATCATAACAGGTGACAAAATTTGGTTCTATGCTTACGATCCCAAATCAAACCAATAATCAAGCAAGTGCATGACTTCGAGTTTGCCTCACCCCAAGAAAGCTCGTCAGGTGAAATCAAACTTTAAAACATTTCTGACTGGTTTTTCCAGCTTGAGAGGGGTCCTCAATTCAGAGTTGTTCCTCAAGTCAAATATGTCTCAAATGTGGTTGTTATGCATGCAAAACATAATTCACGTAGTTGCATTTTGAAATTAACAGCTTTATACTACATTTTTATTGATCTGCTGGAACATCTATTTAAGTTAATAGGGAAACATCAATTTCTTTGCAAAATTGAATGGCATGAAATCAAACCTGGTTGAAATGGTATTCAGAAACAAGTACATTTTAATGTTAGGTAAAGTTTGCTGGAACATTCTTTGAATTGGCAAAAATTGCCTTAATGAAGAAGACTTGCGACACAGTGCCCCAAAGAAAAATGCCAGATGGACAAAACACCTTGCTGTTAAAGTATTTTGCTGCAGCCCTATCAAAATACGTGACTCCTTTTTTTTATTTTTGGAAAATAATAAATTCATCCAAAAGTAAAAGCTCGCATGGAATTAATGTCATTTCCAACAAAGTACTAAAAGCTTGTTCCAAACAAATAAGAGGGATTCTCAGCCACATATGTAGTAGCTCACTGAAGCAGGGCATTTCTCCAGATAGACTGAGATACGCTATTGTTAAACCATTGCATAAAAAGGAGATAGATCTGATGCTAACAATCACCGCCCAATCTCACTTCTGACAGCTTTATCCGAAATTCTTGAAAAAGTAATGTATTCAAGAGTAGCATCCCATATTTGTAAGAATGAAGTACTAACAAAATGTCCATTTGGTTTCCAGAAAGGCTTTTCAACAGAAAATGCTGTATACTGTGATGTCGATGGCATTCGTTACGTCATACACAAAAGAAATTACAACCATATTTTTATTTTTAACTTATCACCATGATTCATTCTCTCAGGGATACTGCCTTTTCTTATCACCTTTACTTACGTGCATAAGTAAATATGAAACGGGTTCCTGAGGAGCCTCAGTTATTCATGTACCAACTTAAGATTTTGAACGTGATGACTAAAATATAGTTGCCTCTAACTGAATTGAATGTAATTTTGTTAATTTCTATTTATTGATTGCAAAGCAAGGCTTGAGAGAATTTTGATTGTTGCTGTGGAGCGGCCAAGTTAAAACTTACTGAACTCATGGAATCTGTATAATTTAAAAACATGAGCATCAACGTAAATTAATTATCTGTTGCAATTTAAAAAGGGAGCTTCTCGCAGAGCAAATTACTGAAGAAATGCTTATTAAAGACAGTTAGCCACTGCGAGCATTTGAGGTGACAACTATTACAAAGAAATTCATTTGGTGATAGTAATAACAGGTTAATTACAGCAGAAATACGAATAACTAACATAAAATATGTGTAGCCGCTCAATGGCTGCCTTCTGTATAGCGAAACAAAATAGTGTATGTCCCATAAAATACGTCTTTCCTCCCCGGCCGTACAATCGCGTCTCTTTTCGATCTTTTTTTTTTTTTTTCTTAATTGTATTTCAATTACCCATCGGGGCGGGCTGGCAGCAGCATATGCGCTGCTCTTCAGCCGAAAGACATAGAACAAACAATAGAAGACAGTGAAAAATATACAAAGGAGAGAATATGGTGAACATAGATATAAAAAGGGCGAACATCATGGAAGGCAATAGACAAAAAAAGGGGGGACTGTAAAATGAAGAGAAAAACTGTTTAAAAGTAGGGCACACAAAAAGCCACACACTGCGACAATTAAAAGAACACAAGGCACAGTATGACTGGAGCATAAAAAGTATCACGGATGGCGTAGCACATAACATCCTTTTTTTTTTATTTTCATAGACATTAAATAAAGATGCTGCTCTTAAATTATCTCTGTATATCAGTTGTTTCAAGAACATTAACTATATCTTTTACACTAATTATATTCATAACATTCTTTAACTGCGGTTTACAACCGATAAAAATGATTTATGTGACGTACCGTCACAATACGCTTTCACTTATCAAATATTAAATGCATTGAATAACTGAACATCACCCACTGGGATATTTTGTGATCTCTCAAAGGCTTTTGATTATGTGAATCGTGAAATTCTTCTAAATAAGCTTAACTATGAGTGGGACAGTGCACTTAACTGGAAGAATGCAGAAGGTTGAAATTAACAGTGCAGATAGTCTGCAAAAACCAGCACAGTCCCCTAACTGGGGAGATATCAAGAATGGTGTCCCACAGGGCTCAGTCTTGGGTCCCTTATTGTTCTTAATATATATTAAAGACTTGCTACTCTATATTCATGAAGATGCAAAGCGAGTTCTTTTTGCTGATGATATAAGTATAGTAATCACACCTAACAAGCAAGAATCAGCTGAGGAAATTGGAAATAATGTCTTTCAGAAAATTATTACGTGGTTCTCTGCAAATGGACTCTCACTAAATTGCGAGAAAACACAGTTTATACAATTCTGTACAGTAAATGGCATAACATCATTGATAAATATAGACTATGAATAGAAGTCTGTTGCTAAGGTAGAATTGTGGGTGTGTGCGTTGATAAGAAATTGAATTGGAAGAAACACATCGATGATCTGCTGAAACGGTTAGGTTCAGCTACTTATGCAATTAGGGTTATGGCAAATTTTGGTGATAAACATATCAGTAAATTAGCCTATTATGCCGATTTTCATTCACTTCTTTCATCAAGCATTATATGTTGGGGCAATCCGTCATTAAGAGACAAAGTATTCATTGCACAAAAGCGTGTAGTCAGAATACTAGCTGGAGCCCACTCAAAATCACCTTGCAGACATTTATTTAAGCAACTCGGGATATTCACAGTACCTTCGCAATACATATATTCATTTATTAAATTTCTCATTAATAACCGATCCCAATTAAAAAACAACAGTTAAGTGTATAGCTACAACATTAGAAGAAAGGATGATCTTCACTATTATTCTGGATTATATCTCACTTTGACACAGAAAGAGGTGAATTATGCTGCCACAAAAATCTTTGGTCATTTGCCAAATTGTATCAAAAGTCTGACAGACAGCCAACCAATATTTAAATGCAAATTAAAAGAATTTCCGAATGACAACTCCTCCTATTCAATAGATGAATTCTTAGATATGAAGTAGTAACGGTAAAAAAATATATTTTGTGTAAAGAAAACTTATGTTAAAATGACATATTCCACATCATTACGAAATGTCGTATTCATGACAAGGATTAATCTATGTATGTATGTATTAACGGTAAAGCTGCTGATAGCTCAACAATGACAACAGTTAAATTGCAGTACGATCTATATAACATTACATACGAGTGACTAAAGTGTGAATACAAAAAAATAGATGTTGCGAGCAAATTTTTCTTTCAATTCCAGAAATAGTCATTAGTCACGGTTTACTTTTCCGAACTCGATTACTTATTCGATTCATTGTTATCAATTACATCGATTCATCGATATCAATTGCTTAACATTGATTTGAATGCAGCATGTTCGTGTCATTAAGGTCTTACCGCAATCATCCCGATTCCTTCTGAAATAAATATAAACATCTGCGACATGTAATATTACTTCCCTTTTGACTTTTGCTCCAAAATATAGGTATTCAGAAACTATTTGAAAAATGCTGTAATATTGGGACTGGCTGTATATGTTGCATGAAAGTATTACGGGGCGTTAAACGCCAACCTTCGTGTGTTTTGATACTGTTGTTCATTAATTTTGAAAATAACAGTGCTGTATCGTAATCGTTAATAAATTCGATACCAACACGTGGCAGCGTATTGTCAAAATAGCAGTGCTGCACACTTTGACGCAAGGAGTGGGGATACATTAGTTTTATCTATTGAAAATTCGGTATGAAATATGAGTACTGTAAAACTGATTTCATCTACGAAACATCACGGAGTGACAGTAGTGTTCAAAGTGGAAGTGTATTCGATTCAACGTTGCAAAATACGTGGAAAGCCGCGTTGGAGCGTGGTGTCTTCCGATACGTTTTGAATATACAACATTCTAAAATTCTAGAGGGAAAATTTTCTTTTGTGGCACAGGTGAGAAACAATAAAAGACCTATAAGAAACGCTACAGCCCATATTGTTTTATTAATCTGGCATTTTTGCAAAAACTGTCATCAGTTAAATACAGATCGCGCTCTTAAAAGAAGGGCCCCCGAGGAAATAACAAGCCTGACGCAGCCCTTTGACCACGACAGATTTAATTTTACGAAAATAGACGAGACTGAAATACTTTTTGAGCTGAGAAGAAAATGTGACACATCAACAAATAGGCATTGTGTGATAATTAATGAGAGCCCACTAGAGTTTGGGCATTGTTTACTTTTACCCTCACGGCTGAACTGCTTACCACAAATTGCTACACAACATAGTCTGCAGCTGGCAATAGAAGTTATGCTTCTTAGTTCAAATCCGTAAGTATCTCCGTAATGAGTTACAACAGTTTCGTGATTTTAATATTACTGCCGCCTTGCCTTGGGATTAGACTTGTGTTTCATTGTTAAATGGTTTGCAAAACTTCTCAGTATGTTGAAATATTATCAGAATCAGTTAGGAAGTGTCCAAGATTTTTCGTTGACAGTTTCTACATATAATTTATTTGCATACTGGTATAATTTTTAATGTAATGCATCTACACTTTAATGGAGACCTTACCTTTTTCTTCATCTTTTTTGTCACTATGTGGTCACTTGATTATCAGCCCTTAAATGTAAATACTAGACATCAGTTTGGTAATTTCTTCTTGGTTTGTTTTCTTTGGCAGCATTTCAATTGAGACATGTCATTGGATATGTACGTTTGCATTCTGCAAACAACCGTGAAGTGCGTGGCAGAAGGTACTTCCCATTGTACAACATGTTAGAATTTCTTCATGTTCAATTCACATATGGTGTACAGGTAGAATGATTGCTTAAATCATTCTTTACACATTTAAATAGATCTTGCCTTTACAGCCTATAAGGATGTAACACATAGAGAATTTTAATATAATCCTAGTTTCCTCAGGTAATACAGATGAGTCATTCCATGTCAAATCAACACACTTTAAATAAAAATTTTACCTCACCCTCTTAGATTTTGCTGAAAGTTGGTATACGTATAGTGGGTGCTGAAACTAAGACAATACCAGATTTCAATATTTTACCTCAAACCATTCCTGAAATATGGTCATGTAAACTTTTCAAAAACTGGCCAAAAATGTGTGAACGAACTTTTTTTAAATTGCCCTAGGAGCTGCTCTAATTGAGCTAGAGAACTGGGAAAGGTGTCATTTTGTAGCATTTTTCATGCTCTTTCCAGTGATAGACAAAAAACCATAGCTTCTAATTAATAACCTTTTTCAAAATGGTAATTAATATTTTGATTTAATTTTTTTACAAAAAGTACATAATTGAAAATTTTCAAAATATTTCCATAACTACTTCATACTGTTGTAAATCACATGGCAAAACATAAATGTGGGATGATGATGGGTTCATTGTTTAAAAAAATTTATTCCGGACTCTTGTTTTTCACTAATGGCCCTAGTTTGACCAAGCTGACCTATAAGGTAGTACGTCAGTAGGGGACCGTATACATAGGGCTTGATGTCTGTACAATAATTCAGAGACTGGAGCCATTGTTGAGATGTAGTCTGCATTGATACCTTCTAAGGCTTTGTGTGCCTACAGCACTATTGTGCACTGTGGTTTTAGTGCAAATCAATTGTTACCTCTGTGTTGACCAATCTGTATCTATTATATTTAATAGTTCATTTTCAAGTAAATCTATACATTGAAGGCCAGTTTATAAGTGGTTTTTGTATAAATATGGAACCAAGTAAAAAGTGCAGTGCTGTAAGAGTTCAGTGTTGTAATCCATTGAAGAAGTCAAATCATTTTATTAGAGATATGTCACAACATGGATGCCCAAATTATTTCCTCAAATACCAAGTGGTGCCAAGATTTGTGATAAATGTAGGAAACTGAAAAATACACCAGAGCCCATCAGTGATGAAAGTGTTGAAGAATCTTTTGGATCAGAGATAATCATCCGAGACCAAGACCCTGACTTCACTCCAACTTCAGTAGCTGTTAAAACATTTAACACAACACTTCAAGAACTAGGTGAGTGCCCAATTGACAAGAGAAAACTAACATTTAGGCATTACGCCAAATCAAAAGTGAAGAAAATCTCATCAATGACACGTAAACTTTTTGTTGCTCCTGAAACTTCTTCGTCAGATACTGATACTGATGAATCCGTTCTTGAAAATCTTGAAAGAAACTTTAAAAATTCTATAAGTAGAGCAAAAAACTAATGATTCTTACAAGTTTACCTGAAAAGTGGAGTGTCAGGAAAATAATGAGGGAATTTAATGCTCCTAATTACATTGTTCGGCAGTCCAACAGAAACTGTCAAAACTGTACATTCATTTTATGAAAATGATGAAGTTAGCAGGGCAATGCCAGGTATTAAAGATAGTGTGACAATTACAGAAACAAATGGAAATAAGACAAAAATATCAAAAAGACTTATTTTGTGTAACCTTAAAGAAGCTTACAAGCATTTTAAAGGCAAGTTTCCTAACATTAAAATAGGTTTCTCTAAATTTGCTGAGTTGAGACCAAAACATTGTGTATTAGCTGGCCGGAGTGGCACACACACTGTCTGCATGTGCACAACTCACCAAAACATAAAATTAATGATAGAAAATGCCAAACTAAATACAGTAACAAACAGCAGCTTAAACAATTATAAGCAGTGCATTGCAAAAATGCTTTGCAACCCATCATCAGTTGATTGCAACATGGGAAACTGTGAATACTGCCCAGGAGAAACTGTCAAACGTAAAATTTTAAAAGACTCTTTTCATGAAAACTTAATTGAACAAGTTCAGTTCCGACAGTGGATGTCAGTTGACTGATGCAATCTGGAAATTGTTCAGAAAACTTCTGAAGAATTCATAGATTTATTTTGTAGTTAGATGTCTACTTTGATTCGGCATGACTTCATTGCCAAGCAACAACGAACATTTCTTAACTCCACAAGAGAAAACCTTATGGAATCTGAATTTGTTGTCATATGTGATTTTTCAGAAAATTATAGTATAATTCTACAGGATGAAGCTCAGAGTTTCCACTGGACAAGACAATAAATTACCATTCATCCTTTTGTTATATATTACAAACAGGAAGACAAAATTGAGCATATGAGCTTTGTCATTGTTTCTGATTGCCTGGAGCACAATACAACTGCAGTTTACACCTTTCAAAAGAAGCTAATTTCATATCTAACAAATACATTTCAAAAGATTCCAAAAAAGATATACTATTATTCTGACGGTTCTGCCACTCAGTATAAAAATAAGAAAAACTTCCTGAACCTTTGCCTTCATGAGGAAGACTTCAACATAAAAGCTGAGTGGCACTTTTCAGCCACAGCACATGGGAAAGGGCCGTGTGATGGAGTAGGGGGTTCAGTAAAGAGACTGGCAGCTCATGCAAGTTTGCAAAGGCCATACCAAAATCATATCCAACCCGCATGAGATCTATTTGAGTGGGCAGTAGATAACATCACAAATGTTGATTTTGCATATTCCACTCAAGACGACTACGCTGCTTCAGAAATATTCTTAAAAAACCGACTTGAAGAGGCATTGACAGTCAAAGGAACACAGCAATTTCACGCTTTCATTCCCAACACTACATCAAAATTAATAGTCAAATACTTCTCAGGTGATATGCAGAGTTGGGGGAGGGAAGTAACTACATCACCAGACAAACTGAAGTTACAAGATGTATCAGGCTATGTCACCACTGTATATGGCAGAAACTGGTGGCGTGGGTACATTTTAGAAAAAAATGGAGAACTTGATGAAGTGAAAATAACTTTTTTTCATCCATGTGGACCAGCTACCTAAGTCATTTTCTTATCCTGTACATGCAGATGTCCTGTGGGTGTCAATTGTGGATGTTCTCACCAAAGTGAATCCATTTACTCCGACAGGGAGAGCATACATTCTTAATGAAAGTGATGTAAACCAAACCCAGTCAGCATTATTAAAATGCAATATGTGAAGTTCCAAGACAATTTACAGGGAAACTGCTTTCAACTCAAAACTTAATTTTTGTCTCAGGTTAGTGTTAATGTATATTTTATAGAAAGATGTTTCAAAACTATTGTTAGTACCTATTGTGTTAAATTAAGCTATGTACATATACCTGTTACTCCAAAACAAGCATTACGTATTTAATTTGTTTAATAGTTCCATTTCAAACATCATCGACCAGAACTATTATGTAAAGACTTGTACTTATTCATACTTTATTTCAGTTTGTATTAAATGCTCAATTTCTCGTTTTTGTTAATTCAGTTAATATACTGTTAGTGAAGGTGCATGAAATTAAAATAAGCAATCAACTTAATTATAAAATATGCTGATTAGTTTTGGTTTAATAAGGTGACGTTTTGATATTTCTAATACTTTTTTACTTACATTTCAGTATATTTTAAGAAATTCCTGTTTGTTAAAGGTCAATTTGGTCAAACTAGGGCTGTTAGTAAAAAACAAGAGTCCGGAATAATTTTTTTAACAATGAACCCATCATCATCCCAGATTTATATTTTGCCATGTGATTTACAATAGTATGAATTAGTTATGGAAATATTTTGAAAATTTTCAGTTATGTACTTTTTGTAAAAAAATTAAAATTAAATCAAAATATTAATTAGTATTTTGAGAAAGGTTATTAATTAGAAGCTATGTTTTGTTGTACATCCCTGGAAAGAGCATGCAAAATGCTGCAAAATGACACCTTTCCCAGTTCTCTAGCTCAATTAGGGCAGCTCCTAGGACAATTTAAAAAGGTCCATTCACACATTTTTGGCTGATGTTTGAAAAGTTTACATAGCCATATTTCAGGAATGGTTTGAGATAAAAAAAATTGGAATTTGGTATTTTTCTTAGTTTCAGTTCCCACTATAAGTATACCAACTTTCAGCAAAATCTAAGAGGGTGAGGTAATATAGGTGTGTTGATTTGACATGGAATGACTCAGGTTTTCAAAATTCTACAAGTAAACTTTCATGAGACAGTTCGCATCTATCTAAAACCCCTTGCTTGTTCAGCCCGAGTTCTCCCTAGCAAGAAATGTGCGATCAGACCTACACAATATCTCTCTTTCACTAATATGTGATGGTGTGATGCAGAGTTAAATGTATTTTGTAAGTCAAAGACTGTCTTTATCTGATTGACTTGATCCATGTCCTTCAGGATGTCATGTGAGAAAAGTGTTAGTTGGGTTTTGCATATCATTGTTTTCAGAATTCCTGCTGGCTGTTGTGCAGGAGGTCAGTTTGTTTGAGATAGCTGATTATGTTTGAGCTCAGTATGTGTCATAAGATTCTACTACAGGTTGACATCAGGGACACTGGATGGTAGTTTTGTAGATCACTTTTGTTACACTTAGAACTTGTAGATGGATGAGACCTGTGTTGTCTTCCAACTATTGGGCATATTTTTTTAGGATCTGTGGTAAGTTATTGATAAAAGAGGGGCTAACCGTATAGCAAATTCCAGGCTAGAGTTACATATTGAACCGTCGTAGAAATCTTGGTTGTTTTGACAGGCACCTGCGGCTACATGTCTAGGTTAGGTTGGAAGGCGGGAATTTTTATTTATTTTGCTTACATATGTACTGAAGATTGATAGATGAACACACTTTGGACAATAAATATACCCATTATTATTTTAAGGACACAAATGGTGGAAAAATTGAAATTTTTTATGACGTTATTAAATTCTATAGTCTTTCAGAAGATTGATGGATGAACACACTATATCCATTATCATTTAAAAAAATATATATTCAGGGTTGCCAAACGTTCTGGAAGTCAGGGAATATGAGTAAATTTCAAACGTATCAGGGAAATTTCAGAAAAAAAAACTGGAAAAATCTCGTTTTTGTCTCAGTAGCATGAAATTGTTCATTTACTGAGATGTCATGCTTCATTGCTGGCTGGGTGCAGCTAAATACGCGTGCCGCTTCTCTACTGTCTCATTCTTACTGCTTCTCCCCTTTCCACCCCTCCCCTCATCTTGCAGTCTGTGCTGCGACCGTTACTTACTGTTAGCCTAGCAGCTGCCTAAGCGAGGCTGGGAGGCATGAGGAGTGGTTTGTTTGGATCTGATTCTCAGAGATTGTTGACGCAGCAGCAGTAGACAATGGTCATGTGTGTATGAGTTGTGTCTGAGTGATTGTGAGTGTGTGTGTGTGCGCTCTCATTTTCTGACAAAGGGTATGGCCAAAAATTCAGTTATGAGAATGTGATTGTCTCTTCTAAGTGCCTGGCTCAGCGATCATCTTTTCGGTGAGTTGCTACCTATCCTCATTACTATTGATTATCACAGTATTTGCGCAAGTTGTGTGTTGCGTGGGTGATAATCGCAGTCTCATTTCATCAACATGATATCTGTGACGTGTGAATAGCTGGCCACACGAGTAGGGTTCCATGGTGGGCCAGAACCGCAGGCCATTTCTGTGGACATCTCTAATGGATCAGGCCTACCAATCTCGGGTCCTGCCTGTCAGATCTAGTCTCACCGATCTGCCCCCAGGCTGGGTCTGTCTGTGTGTCGTGTAATGCACCGGATTTTCACGGTTTATCCATGGACCCAGGGCTGTGGTGCTGCTTGGCAGGTCAGAGGCTACAGGTGACGGATTTCAGGAATTGCGACTGTCTCATCGCAGGTACATTATACAGTGCCACGTTTTATAGACTTTTATTTATCATAGTACATTTTGGCACTTCAAAAGTAGTTTATATATTAGAAAGTGTGGACGATAGGAAGAAGAAAATTGTGGCAGTCACTGGCAGTTTGTACGCTATGTACTCAGCATTTCTTGAAAGAAAAACCTGTAGAATAATAGACATAATGCAGTGGGTAATTACTTACAATAACAAACATAGTAGAAGCAACATTTTATTGGTGGTCACCTGTAGTATTGGTTTACATAACTCTTCCCCACCTTATATGTTTCTTTCAGGAGGCCTACTTTTTTCTGAGGTTATTTCTGAAAGCAGTGAAGGTATTTTAAATCTGTCTTGTGACTCCAACAAAATGCATATTTTTGTCATCAAATGCATTTTGCTTTATTGAAATAAAATAACATCGGAGGTCTTAATGAAACGTGTATAACATGCGGCTTGCAAAATATTTTGTTGTTAGTTTTTAACATTTTTGCTCAGACATTTTTAATACAGAAGTCCTTACATTTTTTGTCAACTTATGTCTTTACTTACCCTTAAGATCTCAAAATTTGTCAGGAAAAAAATGCTAAAACTTATCTGGAGGTCAGGGAATTTTACTTGGGGAAACTTGAGGCAACCCTGATATTGCTTGTGGCCCTTTTCTGCAGTTTGAAATTTGTGTCAATGTTTTGTGCAATTAATCCCCCCAAAAAAATCACATGGCTAAAAACTGAGTCACATAGGAGTAGTATGTCACTACAAGACAATGGGTGTTACACACTGACAATGGGACCTTAAGGGCATAACATATAGGTGACACTCTGTTTCCCAATATTCCCAGAAGTATCAGTGTAAGATCGAGAGACATGCCTCCCACAGGTGAGATTATTAAAATCGTAATGGTAAACTGCCGAAGCATTTGCAACAAAGTGCCAAGCACTTATGAAAAGCAGTAAAGCTCACACAATACTAGGTACAAAAGCTGGTTGAAAGCTGAAACAGATAGCAGTGAGATTTTTGGGGAGAATTTAAGTGTATGTCAAAAGGATAGGCAAATGATAGCGGGAGATGGTGTATTTGTCAAATCCATTGAGATAGAAACTGAAGCTGCCTGTGAGACTGGGCAAGAGTCAGTATCAGAGGGTGGGCATAAAATGATAATTGGATCCTTCTATTGCTCACCAGACTTATCTTCTGATGTAACCAAAAACTTCAGAGAAAATCTCAGTTCACTTGTATGTAAATTCGCCCCCCCCCTCCCCCGTCCCCCCCCCCCCTGCTGTAATAATCAGTGGAGACTTTAATCATTCAACAATTAATTGGAAAAATTACAATGTTGTTAGTGTTAGGCCTGATAAGACATCCTGCCAAACTTTCCTAAATGCCTTCACTGAAAACTACCTAGAACAGACATTTAGGAATGCCACTGATGATGGAAATGTGGTGGATCTAAGGACAAGAAATAGACCTGACCTCTTCGAGGTTGTCCACATTGAAACTGGAATCAGTGACCATGGCGCGGTTGCGGCAACAATGATTGCCAACGTACAAAGGACAGTTAAAACAAGCAGGAAGATATATATGTTCAGTAAACTAGACAAAAAATTAGTAATGTCGTATCTTATTGAGGGACTTGAAACATTCAGCACAGGTTAGGAGCATGTAGAATGTCTCTGGCTTAAGTTTAAACTAATAGTTGACAACACACTGGATAGATATGCACCCAGTAGAACAGTTCATAATAGGAGGGAACCTCCATGGTATACAGTCACTGTAAAGAAACTATTAAAGAAACAGAGATTACTGTATAATAGGTTCAAAACAAAGCATAGTGCTATAGATAGAGATATGCTGAATGAAACACATTTGGCTGTCAAGAGAGCAATGCATGATGCCTTCAATGACTGCTGTACCAGATCATTGTCAAATGACATTTCACAAAATCCAAAGAAATTCTGATTGTAAAGGTTGTTTGTGGCACCAGAGTTAGTGTCCAGTCCCTAGTGAATGAGACAAGAACTGAAATTGAGGGTAGCAAAGCAAAAGGACTCAGCATGTTATCTTGGATGGAGACTCATTGTTGGATGCAGCAGTAACTTCGGGTGTGTCGCACGGAAGTGTGTTGGGATTCTGCTGTTCATGATTTGTTAATGACCTTGCAGACAATACTACTAGTAAAATCTTGCTTTTTGCAGATGGTGCTATTATCTATAATGGAGTACTGTCTGAAAGAAGCTGCGTAAATATTTAGTCAGATCTTCATAAGACTTCAACGTGGTACAGAGACTGGCAATGTGCTTTAAATATTCTGAAATGTAAACTTCACAAAACATATGACTATAATATCAGTGAGTCACTATTGGAATTGGCCAACTCATTCAAATGTGTGGGCGTATTAGACTTTGTAGGGATATGAAATGGAATGATCAAATAGGTTCTGTCATTGGTAAAGCAGGTGGTAGACTTCAGCTTACTGGAAGAATACTGGGGAAGTGCAATAAGTCTACAAAAGAGATTGCTTAGAAGTCACTCGTGCGACCCATCCTAGAGTATTAATAATAACTGGTACAATGGAATGTACCCTGTGCCATGCACCTCACAGTGGTTTGCAGTGTATAGATGTAGATGTAGATCCTGCATCAATTGATAATCAGTATTCACCCCTAAAAAAACCTTTTTATTTGCTACAGTCAATTGATTTATAATTTATGCTTAACATGACAATGTTGGCCCTACGCAGTGCAGATTGCAAAGACCATTCAGGGTTTCGTTCGCCTTCTCTTACAAAAGTTCTGGTGTTTTATTAGTGACTCTAATATTCCTGTCACTGGCCAATAGAATTGTTTCTCTGTATCTTATACTGTTAGACTTTGATAAAAAAATCTCAATAAATAAGAGACTAACAAATAGTTTCTGATATGAAGTGTGTCCTAATTGAGTATATCTTATTATCACAATGTAAGGTAAATTAAAGCCTCAATGAAGCCTGAGAGACCTGATCATATATAAAGTAGGATATTAAAAAAATAAGCTTCTTGTGTACACATTACAGTCATCCTCTTGCACTAAATCTTCAATCATGCCTCAATTAATTTGTAAATTGTGCACCTTAGATCTCATTGTGGAGTCAAGACAGCAAAGCTATAGAGGACTGTTCTAGACATGTTTGACTCTATAAGACTTTGTTTATAATGATTGGTTGGTTTAATTGCTAACACATTGGAAAAGTAAAATACAAAAGTTGTTGCACTCATGGATCCTAAACTAGTCACATTTCCTTGACACAAAAGGTACAAAATTACTCAGGAGCTATTTATCATAGTACACACCTGTTTTTTACCTTCTCATATCGTTTTTTTTATTTTATCCTGTTGATTACATATTGTACTAGTGTGCATGGACCCAAGTGGGTCAAGCTTTGAAGACAACTACCATATCTGATAAATTGCAGCATCAGTCTCATTTGTTTCAAGAAAACCTCACACAAGAAAGTTTCGAGTGGTCTTAGTAGTGTTATATTGTGTGGGATGTACTTATGGATTTAATTTTTTTTATTGTTATCTCACACATTATTTATACCACCAAGTACATGAATGACATGCAGCCTTTCTCGTAGTCTCAAAGAGAGTTTGGTTATTTTCACCTGAAGATCTGTGTGTCACCTTTATGCCTATTTGCTTTAGGTTAACACTGAAAGTTGAAATGAATCCTGTGGTAAGGATATCTGTATTGGACTCAGCTACTTTATAAAATTTTGAGAGAGAGAGAGGGGGGGCGGGGGGGGGGGGGATAAAAGGAAAGGAATTCTAAGGAATCAACACTGAAGTCATGTAATTAACTATTTACCATCTGTGACTGACTGAGGAAATGTGAGGTGTGATATGCAAAGTTAGGTGCACTTGTCTTCTTCAGGAATCTCAATGAGGCCAGGTTCCTTGGCTTTCATAATGTAAATAAGATTGGCAATTGTCACCTGTATAGCATTTAGAGGGGGGGAGGGAGCAAGGCTGGGCGACCATTGTTATTTCTCCTTTGAAGGAGTGAAGACTGCTGTGTTATGAATTCACAATAGTGGAGACTAGCAGTCATGTGAGCACAGCAGGCCTGATACAACCATGTCATCAGAAACCTCAACAGGACCAACAGATGCACCTCACTTAAGCTGGCAGCTGCCTTTAGTGCTGCAGTCCAGTTGCCACATCATGATGTAAATCTACTCTGTGCGACCAGCAGTGAGACAATTTGTGTTTGTACTGCTTGCCCATATGCATTAACTAGTGCTTCTGTTCTTGCTTCCTAGTTTCTCCGGAGTAACACTGGTAGTTGTTGCTGTAAGCTAGAACTTTGAGTATTGAATTTGACATTTCTCCTCCTCCCATGGTCATGGTTTGAACCCTCTTGAAACTCAATTGAAGATGAAAGTGTCTCCGGGGTGTGCTCCAAGAGCTACTATGGAAGAAATACGTTTGAGAATTAAAGAGTACTTAAAAATTATTCCTGTGCCTACAGTGTATACCCTTGGAATTCGATTAGCAACAATGCATAAGATTGTACATGAGAGCTGTAAAGCTGGGCACATATGCAGGAAGGAACAAATCCCACAATGTAACATAGGGATATGATGACATATTCATCTTTCATATCTGCAGCTCTTGTCTTTCTTCCTGAGTTTGCAGTTAAATTATAGCATGTAGGTTCCATCTTCACGCAAAAACACTGTTTTCATTTCTACCCAAACATGTTTTGGCACCTCTGTGCCATCATCAGTGGGTTTTGTTTATTGAAAATGTGATTTTACATTACATGTTTTTTTGCAGGACCATCTGTATGGTGTCCTGCACTGATAGCTTTTCATGTTTAGTTGTGACTGATCCTTCTTCTTTTACATTCTGTGGCAGTGCACACACATATTAAGTTACTTTGTGTAATTTCGTTTTTCCTATAATAGGATATGGTAACATTTGGAATTAATTGAAACAAACTTTGTTTTAAAGTGTGTAATATATATAAATTTGAACGACTACCATGGCAGAGTTTTACTATAAATTTTTTTGGATTAGAAGTCCTGGTCATATATTAAATGTCATAAGAATGAGTACAATAACATTTTCCAAATCTTGCAAATCATGTCCTCTCCCATCCCAACATCACCAGTCTTGATTCGCTATAGTCTATTCACTGTTGATCTTCACCTGCAATCACCTGAAAGAAACCCTGTTCTACTTGCTCTTGACTGTAATTAATTTCATACTCACTAATCAATATTTCTTCCTTGAGCAGCATAATATGGAGAGTATCCAGAGAAGCAATTGTTTAAGAAAAAATTAGATACATTGCATAATTTCCCAGTTATTTAGCATTGAAGTGGGCCAATCAGGTTGTTGCGTACACAGATTCAAGCACTTATTATGCATTCTGGCTTGAGCTCCCAGAGTCAGCAGTCATGTGTGAATGACTGGTGTGTGTTTCTCCCTTTCAGATGAAGCCTATGGCCAAAATGGTGTGCGTAAGTGTCTTTTAATTGTACCTGTCTGCAATTTCGTGTGTCATTTTGATGGTAAATAGCAATCAATTTTTTCCTGCATTATTGTTATTCCTACCTGGAGTTTCTATTTTTTGTTTGAGCTAGAAATACATTCGTTCAGTTTGAGTTAATCAGATGAAGATCAAGTTTGGCAAGACTGTCCCTGACAGGCTGCTTGAATTTGCACGCATGACAAACTGATTTGCTAACTTAAATGTTAAGTATTTCGAAAATGGCACAACATTTTGAATTTGTTTTCTTAACAATTATTTTTTAGCATACCTCCATTGCAACACTCTTATAAGCTTTCTGACTGGTTCTGACCACGCTGTATAAACAGTTCAGGGCATGAAACTTCCTGGCAGATTAAAACTGTGTGCCGGACCGAGACTCGAACTTGGGACCTTTGCCTTTTGCGGGCAAGTGCTCTACCAACTGAGCTACCCAAGCACGACTCACGCCCCGTCCTCACAGCTTTACTTCTGCCAGTACCTCGTCTCCTACCTTCCAAACTGAAAGGCAAATGTCCTGAGTTCGAGTCTTGGTCCGGCACACAGTTTTAATCTGCCAGGAAGTTTCATATCAGCGCACACTCCGCTGCAGAGTGAAAATCTCATTCCAATTCAGGGAATCTTTATGTTTACCTTGTAGGGGGCTGTACAAAGAGAGCTTTTTGAGAATCTATGGCTGAATCTAAGACGTGAACTGTTCTCTACCTGTATGCATAGCTGAACTGTAATATTATTGAAAACACCTGTATTCATTTACATAGATAAGATCCATGTCTTAGTATCCTACCCCTTACTTGGCAAGCTTCCTAATGATAGTGGTGGCGGTGGTCGTGGTGGTGATGATTGTTCACTGGCTCTCTCAGTGTGATTCTCCATTCTACACATGGTGAGTTTCAAAGTTCAGTACATGGTTAGTCCACCAAAAAAATTGTTTCTGCTCTTTATCAGTTGCCATTCTTTTATATGAAATAGGTTCTACTCCAGCCTTGGAGAGAGACTAATTCACTACAAAAATACATAGACTGTCTTGACTGACATTATTCCTACAGACAAGCAGTCTATTTCACAGGAATATTCTGAATACCATCTTGACCATCACAATAAATATTGACAAATAAATATAGAGAATGTACCTTTCATCACCCAGTACTGTTCTTACTTAGAAATCATCAACTTACCTTCCTGCTAGAGCTATGTTTATCTGACAACATAACCTAGAATGAGGTCCAACATCAGTTAGAGCTGTTGTCATGAAGAGACCTTAGTGGAAATTGCATTGGAAAAAAGTGGGGTTAACAGAAGTGTCCGATTCCACCCGTCTGCTTTGACCCATGACATAAGGGTGGTGTTGTGTGTGACATCATTACGGCACGGTGTTTATGAGTTAGTTGTGTTTGTAGATGTCATCTTGTTGTGTGTGTGTGTGTGTGTGTGCGTGCGTGCGTGCGTGCGCGCACGCCCGCGCGCGCGTGCGTGCATGCGTGCGTGCATGTGCGCACCTTGGTGTTGGATTGGATGTGTGAAGTCATTGTTGGCAGTGTTTGTAATTCCAAACGTAAGGTTTTTCAATGAGTTATCAATTTTGTTTATGTGTTTGGCGTTTTTGTTAGGTGTTATTGGTTTGTTGTTTGTAGTATGGTAAGACGTTTAATTTGTGTGTGTGTGTGTGTGTGTGTGTGTGTGTGTGTGGGAAGGGGGGGGGGGTGGTTGGGCTGGCCAACCTAGTTTGCAGTGCTGGAATTGGTTGGTGGTAAGTAATTGTGTGTGTGTCTTTTTTTTCTTCTACACGAGTTGTGATGTTTTGTGAATTTATGGTGTACTGAATGTGTTTTAATTTATGTAGGGATGTTTGATTTGGTGAATTTATGAGGTTGTAGTTTTGGTTTTGTTTTTTTCTTAGTTGCAGTTTTTTCTTAGTTTGGTATCAATAGTTGTGGTTGACCTATTATGATCGATTCCCATTTTCATAGTTGTAGGTGTGTTGGTGTTTTGGTATAGTCATCTATAGTTGACCTATATAGGTCAAGGGAAATGTCCAATTCCAATTTTCAAAGTTTTATTGATAGGTATTGGTGTTTTAATATCATCAGCTATAAGGGTCAAGGGAAGTGTGGGTTATATATATACCTCTTGTCGTCATCCTAAAACCCCCAATTTCTCACTGTTGCCCTGTTAGTTTGATTGTATTTTTGGAGGGAGATGTTATTGTCTTATTTATATGTATTTTTGTGTTTGTTGCCATGTGTATGTAGTGATACATATTGGAGACACTTAGAATTGCCATTTCCGCCCTATTGATGACATCATGGGTCAACGAAGATGGCTGGAATCGGACACTTCTGTAATCCCAAAAAGTGTTAGTCATCCAACTTGTGGATTATCAGGTGATTTTATCGTTATTTATCGTATGGCATGCATTATGAGTTTTTGAATTGTAAGAATTAGCTCTACATGTACAAAGATTACTAAAGTACTCCATATCAGCATTTCAACACAGAAAATCAGTATAACATATCATAAACGACAACAGCACTAGATTAATATCAAGGTCTTTTATGTAGTTTATCGCACCACTCGTCACTGTCAGGGAAATCCTTTGCAAGGAATTTTATACGCATATGCAGGACACACTGATATAACATGAGCAAATGTCTGTCATTCTGCTACATACTCAGAAGGTGATGATGAACATTTGCTCACTTGTGGAGAATGTCTGCTCATTTTCCATGGTCAGTTGGGATGCAGCCCAGGGTAATCCAAATTGCTCAAGGTTGGTTAAATCCAGGGAGTTTCCCTTGGATATGGGGCAATTTTAGGCATTGTGGAGGACAATTTTATCCTTAAGGCACAAGTTTGTTCTGGGTGGTGGTAAGTAACAGTCACTTCTAGGCAAATATCTAAAACTGAGACGTAGAGAAAACCGGATAATCCCAAAGATCTCATGCCTGAGATAAATTTGTCACATGACTAGAAGCTGAATGTACTGCTTTGGGCAGAATATTTTTGAAGTACTACAATGCAGTTATTGCTTTAATCCTATCAGAACGGGGGCATATTACGTAAACAGCCCTTGATAGTAAGTAAAATTTAAGTTGTTGTGATGCAACATATGGAAATGGATGTTCAGTTTCTGTAAGGTAACAAGGAGTGAAATGTGCAAAATAAGTTAGGATTGTGATTTTCAAGTTGACTCAGTGACAGGTACTTCAATATGCCCTTCGCTACAGTCACATTTGGGAGAGGGCTTTCATACCCATTAGTGCACCCATGCTTCACATCTGCCCTGTCATTTCTGATCTGATTCAATGTGCATAGTTGTCGTCAGTGTAGATGAAAACTTGCTGGTCGCCTGCAGGGAGTTTTGATCAGCTGGTGATGATTCAGGGAAGATTGCTCTACCATTGATCATTCCAGACTTTTTGCATGTTGAATTTACTGTCCTCTTGGCCAGGAATGCCTTTCTTGCCAGTTCTAGTTTGCTTTTGATGTCCTCCTTGCCCCATCCATCATGGGTTATTTTGCTGACGTAGCAGAATTCCTTAACTTCTTCTACTTCGTGACCATCAGTCCTGATGTTAAGTTTCTCACTCTTCTCATTTCTGCTACTTCTCATTCCTATCATCTTTCTTCAATTTACTCTCAATCCATGTTCTGTACTCAGTAGACTGTCAATTCCATTCAGCTGACCATGTACTTCTCTTTCACTCAGGATAGCAATGTCATCAGCAAATCATATCATTGATATCCTTTCACCTTGAATTTGAATTCCAGTCCTGAACCTTTCTTTTATTTCCATCATTGCTTCTTCGATGTACAGATTGAACAGTAGGAGTGAAAGACTACATCCCTGTCTTACACCCTTTTCAATCTGAGCATTTCGTTCTTGGTCACCCTCTCTTATTATTCCCTCTTCCCTCTTCTGCCTCTCCCTACAGCATACCGCTATCTTTCTCAGAATTACGAACATTGTACACTACTGGCCATTAAAATTGCTACACCACAAAGATGACGTGCTACAGACACGAAATTTAACCAACAGGAAGAAAATGCTGTGATATGCAAATGATTAGCTTTTCAGAGCATTCACACAAGGTTGGTGCTGGTGGCAACACCTACAACATGCTGACATGAGGAAAGTTTCCAGTAGATTTCTCATGCACAAACAGCAGTTGGTGAAATGTTGTTGTGATGCCTCGTGTAAGGAGGAGAAATGCGTACCATCACGTTTCCAACTTTGATAAAGGTCGGATTGTAGCCTATCGCGATTGCGGTTTATCGTATCGCGACATTGCTGCTCGTGTTGGTCGAGATCCAATGACTGTTAGCAGAATATGGAATCGGTGGGTTCAGGATGGTAATACAGAACACCGTGCTGGATCCCAATGGCCTTGTATCAGCAGCAGTCGAGATGACAGCCATCTTATCTGCATGGCTGTAACGGATCGTGCAGCCACGTCTCGACCCCTGAGTCAATAGATGGGGATGTTTGCAAGACAACAACCATCTGCACAAACAGTTCAACAACGTTTGCAGCAGCATGGACTATCAGCTCTGGGACCATGGCTGCGATTACCCTTGACACTGCATCACAGACAGGAGCGCCTGCAATGGTCTACTCAATGACGAACCTGGGTGCATGAATGGCAAAATGTCATTTTTTTGGATGAATCCAGGTTCTGTTTACAGCAACATGATGGTTGCATCCATGTTTGGTGACATCGCGGTGAATGCACATTGGAAGTGTGTATTCGTCATCGCCATACTGGCGTATCACCCGGCGTTATGGTATGGGGTGCTATTTGTTACACTTCTCGGTCACACTCTGTTCACATTGACGGCACTTTGAACAGTGGACGTTACATTTCAGATGTGTTACGACCCGTGGCTCTACCCTTCATTCGATCCTTGTAAAACCCTACATTTCAGCAGGATAATGCACGACCGCATGTTGCAGGTCCTGTACGGTCCTTTCTGGATACAGAAAATGTTCGACTGCTGCCCTGGCCAGCACATTCTCCAGATCTCTCACCAATTGAAAACGTCTGGTCAATGGTGGCCGAGCACCTGGCTTGTCACACTACTCTAATCACTACTCTTGATGAACTGTGGTATCGTGTTGAAGCTGCAATGGCAGCTGTACCTGTACATGCCATCCAAGCTCTGTTTCACTCAATGCCCAGGCATATCAAGGCCGTTATTACGGCCAGAGATGGTTGTTGTGGGTACTGATTTCTCAGGATCTATGCACCGAAATTGCGTGAAAATGTAATCACATGCCAGTTCTAATATAATATATTTGTCCATTGAATGCATTTCTTCTTGGCGTAGCAATTTTAATGGCCAGTAGTATACATTGTCAAATGTTTTTCCTAGGTTGACAAATCCTATGAATGTGTCTTGATTTCTTCTTTAGTCTTGCTTCCATTATCAGCTACAAGGTCAGAATTGCCTCTCTGGTTCCTCTACCTTTCCTAAAGCCAAACTGATCGTCATCTAACACATTCCCAATTTTCTTTTCGGTTCTTCTGTATATTATTCTTTTTTACAGAAATCAATTAGTCTTTCTCATCTCTCATCCCTTGTCCCTGCCCATATTCTTCTGTAACTTTTTCTTCTGCTCCTTCCCCTACAACTGCATTCCAGTCTCCCATGACTATTAGATGTTCATGTCCGTTTGCATACTGTATTACCCTTTCAATATCCTCATATACTCTCTCTCTCTCTCTCTCTCTCTCTCTCTCTCTCTCTCCATCTTCAGCATGCGATGTCAGCATGTACACCTGAACTATCGTTGTCGGTGTTGTTTTGCTGTTGATTCTGATACGAATAACCCTACCACTGAACTGTCCACAGTAACACACTCTCTGCCCTATCTTGCTATTCATAACAAATCCTACTCCCATTGTACCAGTTTCTGCTGCTGTTGATATTACCCTATACTCATCTGACCAGAAATCCTTGTCTTCTTTCCATTTCACTTCACTGACCTCTACTATATCTAGATTGAGCTTTTGCATTTCCCTTTTCAGATTTTCTGGTTTCCCTACTACATTCAAGCTTCTAACATTCCACACCCTGACTAGTAGAATATTATACTTTCATTGATTATTCAGTCTTTTTCTCTTGGTCACCTCCTCCTTGGCAATCCCCTCTATTCCAGAATCTTTTGCCAATGGAGAGATCATCATTATACTTTTTCAATAACCGGCTGCATGTCCTGTGGATACATGTTGTGTGTCTTTAATGCAGTGGTTTCCATTTCCTTCTGCATCCTTATGCCATTGATCACTGCTGATTCTTCCACCTTTAGGGGCAGTTTCCCACACCAAGGGCAAGAGGGTGCCTTGAACCTTTGTCCACTCCTCCGCTCTCTTTGACAAGGCTGTTGGCAAAATGAGGGTGACTTCTTATGCCGGAAGTCTGGGGGTTTTCAAACCCGGGATCAAGGATGTTTTGATTATGAATCAGAGATGCTACCCCTAGACCATGGGTATCATAGGATCATAATTTTCTTGGGTATTTCCTATTGTATCGTGTATGAAGATTTCTTCTCATTCCATTTACATATTGAGCATGTAACAATGCTTATTTAAATGTCTCTGCAATTAGTCTAATTACTGCAAGTCTGTCACTCTGTATCACTGATATCTTTCTCTTGCAGAATATTAGAACATATTCGGAACTCAAATGTAATGAGGTATCTTGAACAGAATAACCTCCTCCATGGCAACTGTTCCAACTCCAAGTGCAATAAAACCCATGGCCGTAACAAACCTAGTATTTATTAAGTTGTGGCAAGACACCATAAGTACAATACAATTTAGAGAACATACACAAGGCTGCTGACGTTGCCAGTATGTGGCTTTATAAGAACCATTTGCCCACTAAGTGCTGCGTGGCTGCAGGCGATAGAGGCACTGAGCCAAGGTCAGCAGCCTCTGGTGGCAGCCCAGAGCAACCAGATGGTGTGCTACTCAAATGAATGTGCATATCGACAGATGCCACTGTGGTGGTGGCGGCGGAGGTGCAGTAATGTGCGGGGTACTTCACTGACCAGCAGGGACACCAAAGATATGAATCGTATGAAACTTTGTTTTTCTCTTGTGAAAGTCATGGATGAAGGAAGTCATGTGGATGCAATATTTCTTGACTTATGCAAAAGAATTTGACACAGTGTCACACCAGTACTTAGTTATGAAAGTGTGTTCATGTGGGGCATAAAACAAATTTTTGGACTGGATTGATTTCTAGGTTTGTGAGATGCAACATATCATCTTTGATGGAGAGTCATTCAGAGATGTGTAAGGAACTTCAGGCATATGCAGGAACCCTTAATGTTTGTATAATATTTCAATGGCCTGATAGTTAGAACAACCTCAGGCATTTTTCAGATTATGCAGTTGTCTATAAAACAGTACTACATTTAAAAATTTGTGCCAACAACCAATGTGATCTGATAAGACTCCAGGATCGTGCAAAGACTGCCAATTTGCTTTAATTGTTCAGCAATATAAATTGTTTAACCAGGAAACAAAGAAACATAGTATTATATTAAAATGGCATCAGTGAGTCACAGCTGGAATTAGGCAACTCATGCCAATATCTCGATGCAACAATTTAAGGACATACGAAATGGTACGATAAGACTGGCTCTGTCGTAGGTTAAACAGGCTTAACCTTCAGTTCTCTGGCAGGATACTATGAAAATGACCCTGTGTACAAATGAAGTTAGTTGTGTTGCAGCTACGCTACTCATCCTAGAAAAGTGCATTGATTACAACTAATGTGGTTAATGAATGTGTTTTATCTGTCTGGCAGTCATTTCCTGTGCAAGCCGTATGGGCAGCAGCCGTGCTAGGATGACACGGGTAAACAGCTCTCAACAAAACGAAGATATTTGCTTGTATGTCCTGGGCTGTTTATCACGGAATTACATGTCACCTCCACAGCACCTGGATGCCAACCTCACCGTCAGGCAGTGTACCTGCCATGGCAGGGCAGTAGTTTGTTACACCAGGTCATAAGCACTTGCACCGTAGTGTGGATAGCCGTATGTGCCTGCCTGTTCAGGTAACTGCCAGACCTTGTGAAGACTGTTATGCGTGCCCATCATGCAGACAGTGCTGCCAGCAGGGCACTATTATGCTACGACAGGTCAATGCACTTGCAGCGGCATGTAGATATCCGTCCGTGCCTGCAGGGCCTACTTGGCTGCTGCTGGACTGTGTGGAGACAGTTACACCCTACACCTCAAATTGGCAGTACCTACAGTTCAGTCCGGCCACATCAGCAGTTCAGTTTCACCACCTCAGCAGTTCAGTCCCAGCATTACAAGTTGGCAGTACCAGCAGTCTTGCCTCAGCACTGCATGCGAGCTGATCTGGTCCAGTTCATCCAGGTCTTCACCAGGAGTACATCAGCCATAATGTGCCAGCAGCTCTGCCACAGTAATTCTCCCCAGTCTTCACACCACTGCCTACCACGACTCTGGGGTTTATCGTGTAGACACATACCAGACAATGTCATAGGAGAGACATTTCTGTTGTATGTAGTTGTGTGGATATTCATCTGAGGAGTTTATAACTGAATTCTGTTTTGTTAATAACATTATGCTTTTAAAAGTGTCTTCAGTCAGTCCTCAGTAATAGATATGACAGAATGTGTACAAAGGAGGTCACAGGCTTGTTTGACTCTTGTGAGAGCATCACGGATGTGCTCAAAAACCTGAACTGGTAGATGCGTGAAGATAGATGCCATCTGTACCACTTACTTACAAAATTTCATGAACTATTACTAATCAAGTAATATTCCAGGAATATGTTACAGCTCCTTACATATTACTCCAATAGGCACTGCAAAAACAAAATTAGACCAATTACATAGGGACTTAAGCAAGTGTTGTCACATGCTCAATATGCAAATGGAATGAGAAGAAACCCCCATATGTGACAATATGAATGACCTCTGCCGAGAACATCAGAGTTCCTATTCACCTTTCAGTATTTTCCATATAACTGACTTTATCAAAGTACACAGTGTAGTATACAGTAATCAGTTACATAAGGTCATGGAAAACAAACAGCTGGTTTAAGAACTAAAATGCTTTCTTCATCATTTAAGAAAAACATATGTAATAGTGATTAGTTTCTAGGAGTTCGTAGGCTGAATAGAATTCATTGTATTTTAGCCAAATTTGTAAAGCTCTTATATTAGTGGTACTATAAGAGCTGAATGTGGTAACTTTGTGATTTTTGTTTAAGTTGTCATAGTTATTATTGACGGTAGCTAGTCTTGAGGAAGGCAAATCAAAGAAAGTGATTGTTTTTGGCATTGTGTGCCTACACATAGTATCTCATGTTGATTTTTCCATGTTTTCTCTAGCATATATTAAACAGTTAAACATGTACAGGCTGGACATTGCCATGCTGAGACACTGAAAGTAGTTTTTGCAGGATTCTCTGGATGTTAATACTAATAAACATCTGATTGCTTTCCTCTGCCATCTGAAAATATGTTTAACT